>NC_140583.1:197166458-198391698 GCF_964204655.1 Triturus cristatus | reverse complement strand
GCAACCTTAAGGAAAGGGCCTGCATCCTTTACTGTGACATCACCACTCACCATAAATCAACAACGCCCACTCCACTCCACTCCACTCCACTCCACTCCACTCCACTCCACTCCACCTCCCGTTACGGAGCAAGATTAGCAAACTGGTGGATTAAGGATGCATGTCGGAAAACAACGATTTCCTGTGCAGCCCCGGCTTTTGTTCTTTTTAGGTTAGATGTGAGCATTTAATGCAGTAAAATCCATCAAATGTTTTACAGATTTTCTCTGTTTTAAACACAAAGATCCACAAGAAGAAAATTAATAAGTAAAACCCTCAAGCACAAAATGATCAAAAGTCGTGACTGAATACGTTTGATATATTTCTGTATCTCATAAGAATCGCATCAGCAAGTCTTTCTCAAAACTCTTCCTCCTCTGAGTCATACAATCCCTCGATGCGTCAGTGAGAAATGCCATGATCTTTGGAAGTGCAGGTTGGGGAGAAATTTTATAAATAATGCAAATGTGTTTTGTGAATTATAGTACCTAGGAATATGATTTTACCGTTTCTGTGTATTAGCAACAGATATGGATCATTTTTAGGGCATCACAAAATTTACAAGTGTTATATTTTATTTGAATTTTTGTTAAATGTGTTTACATATTGAAGCACGGTAAAAATGTTGCATGGTTTCAGGAAAAACACTGTTGCTAGCTGTTTATTTCTTTACAAGATAATGGTCTGAACAATAGATAAGTTCGCTGTAGAACTTTCCATTTTATTAAGAAGGTGGGCGTAGGCCGTGGTTTGCATTGATTTGCGTCGTCAGTTTTGTTTCTGGTGGGTGGAAAATCAATCGCTGACACCCACTGTTGAAAGTCATCTTGTTCAATTGAAACACGATAGACGGGAAGGTAAACAACTAAGCTGGAAAGGAACCAGAAACATCAATTCAGAGCTTGAAACGAGGTACTTTCTGAGGTCGTGATGGAAAATGGTAACAAGTAGTGCTAGTCCAGTAGTTAGAAAGTTTTAACTTAGTTAAGCCATGGTCTTAAAATCCCTCATTGCATGCTGTAGTTTAACTTTGCAGTATTTGTTTGCAGTCACCTATACCCAGGGGCGTAATTTGGTTGGTAAGATTGGAGGGGTATAAGCTTCAGATTTCCCAACAATCACGCTGGCACACCTTGTTAAAATACATTATGAGCAGTGGCGCACTAGGATCGCAAACCGTCCATGGCAATTGAGTCGAGCCGGTGGGGGGAGTGCGGGTAAAACACGCAGCTGCTTTTGTTACAGGGGGCCGATATTGCTGCTATGCTGGAAAAACAGCCCAGGGTAACAAAAACGCCCCCCAAGGGCCCGAAACCAGCCCCCACCCTGGCAGCCCACCGGGGAAATGCCTGGTGCCTCTACAGCCAGTCTGGCTCTGATTATGAGAAGCAGCACACAAGTGGGGTTAGGAGGCAGTGGGAAGGGAGAGGAATGCAGATTGTTAAGGGTACTTAAATCACAATAGTTTACAAATTAACCAGGTTTTAAGGCAGAGAGTGAGTGCTCTTGTCAGTGTGGGCATGTAAAAATCCAGGGTGAAATCCAACTGATGCCTCACCATACCTGACGGAGAGCACCTGTTTCCAACTATGTACTACAGAATACATGTTTTAGTGGGATGTGATTCCCCTCCCCCCGAAGCTATGCCCCTGCATATACCAAGAAAGCAGTATCCATACAAAACATTCTTCATTCTCTTTCCCATTTTATGACGCGATCAGGTGAAGGTGGTCTAGAACCGTTCAATTGGCCATTTTTTATTGTACTACAGATGGTTTGGCCCTGTCCTTAGCATCTGGTTTCATGTGCTCTATAGCTAGGGACCCTGAACTTCCGGTTGAATGTCCTCCATGTTCCATCCATTTGGAGTATAGAATAGTGCAAGGTTTTTGAGGCATTGTGGCCTTCCTGGCTTAACTCCTCACTCCACCACTTCAGAAATGCACGGCTGCACCATATTTACAAGAATATTGTGCAGCCCTGCATTTCCCCCTGCGCTTGCGTCACAGTTAGCAGCCTAGTGCCAACGCAGGCATCCTTGGACCATAGTGCAAGGGTTTCTGCGTGCAGGGGAAGATTGTTTATGTGCAGGAAGGTCCCCCCCAGGTAGGTGCGGATGGCTTGCAGTGGCATTGCCGGGTGTCTATTGCTCGGTAACGCTTGGCAGTCCTGTGGCACTTGCCCAGCTGGGGAGTGGCTTCACTTTGCTATCTTTAAGGTAAGAGACCTCACGGCGTGCTTTTCACATGGGTTCCTCTGTCAGGAAAACAGAGAGAGAGAGACTTTCCACAGCAGACAATGACTGAAGTACTGGGAATTTTAAGCCCAGCGGTGCAGGGGAACACACCCTATGACTTCGGGTTCTTCCTGTTTCAGACCTACAGAAACACAGAGTCTTCTGGGTGAAGTCAAAGATCAATTTATTTGTAGTAGTAGCTGGGCTAGAGTTATAAGTTTTTGAGTTATTCAGGATAAAATATCCAAATTAGTGAAAATAGATCCGGTGGTGTTGGTCATATATTTATGCTTTATTCGTCAGGTAGGAAAAAGAGAGAAAATGGCTCAGCCAACACGTGTTTCGCCCTCTAGATGGCCATCTGGCCTAGGGCTTCCTCAGGGCGGGTGGTCACGTATAGGGGTTTCTATGTAAAGAAAGGGTTTGTATACCCTGGATTCTTAGGTCATGGCCAATGCCAGGAGAGTTCGGTTTCAGCGGCTTCGGTCGTGTGGGTCAATTTATTGGCTGCAGACCAATTGCAGGTATCCTAGAAGTACAACAGCGTGTATGTTCTCAGGAGACTGCTAAAAATCACAGAAACGGGCTTCTCCTTAAATACAAAATATCCTGCTTCAGGCATACATTCCTAGTTTTATGGCATGGTTATTTGGATGTATACATTTCAAACGAAAAGGCAGAGTCATGATGACCATCCCACATTCCAGTTAAGCCAGCCCGCAATTATTTACCCAGCAAGGCTCAGATCCCATATCAGATATCGATAGGCCCCAATAAACATGAGCATCTCCTGTTTGGAAAACAAGCCATAAAGCAGGAACAGTCAGGTGAGAAAGAGATTAGCTGGAGGCTCGTGTTTAATGTAAAGGCTTTATGGTGTGTCAAGCCCTGATGCTAATGACAGGTGGCCAGAGGACGGGGAACTCGTGAGACCGGACTGACCTGGGGCAGCGGAGCCAAGCTGCCCAGGTCACAGAAAAGTCAAAGAAAGGCACATGTGCTCTAAAAGGCCCGTATTTGCTTCATGCTATGTAGCCTATGTGAGGGCAACCATAAGATGGCCACCGCTCTAAAATGGAAACCACGTAGTGATGTCTAATAGCGTATACACAGTGCATTCATAGCTAAAACGTTACACAAAGCACTTGTACATACCATATTAACCATTCGCGGTTCGCTAATACCGGGATAGACAGGGGTAGGGCCCTGCCTCCTACGCGGTCCCAAATTCTAAAGTACGACATGACCACAAAGGCACCAGGGCTGGTTAGAGTCACTGTGAAAGCACCAGAAGGAAGATTCTCCAAAAATAAGCGCCAGGATGGTGCAAAGGAAAGTCAAAGCACACTGACATGGTAACACAAATTGTAAAACAAAGAGCAGGTACCAGAATGTTTCACTAAGCAAAGGGAAAGCGTGCAGAATGAAGACTTTGATGTCCCTGAGTCATCTAAAAACAGGAGGCCAGCACACACAAGCCCTTGGAAATACTTCACAAGCAGGTTACCACAGCAGGGCAAAAAGAGTCAGTCCTTTTTCTCCACCACAGAAAGAACCAGTAACTGCAGGCCACCCCACCCCTCACACAGAAAAGGCAGCGCTCCTCATACAGTCCATCCGGTCTTCTTGGCAGGGTCCTCTTGTTCCTTGAAGTAATCTAAAATCCTGGGGTTTTAGGTGCAATACGTATACCCTATTTATCATTGTTCTCTTTGTGGCAAGGGTCTCTGAACCCAATCCAATACCAGCAGTGGACACAGACATGCGAGGGGTGGGTGCCTATCACTCCCAGCAGTGGACACAGACATGGGGGTGGGTGCAGAGGAATACCAGCAGTGGACACAGACATGTGAGGGGTGGGTGCCTATCACTCCCAGCAGTGGACACAGACATGGGGGTGGGTGCAGAGGAATACCAGCAGTGGACAGGGACATGGGGGTGGGTGCAGAGGAATACCAGCAGTGGACAGGGACATGGGGGTGGGTGCCTATCACTCCCAGCAGTGGACACAGACATGTGAGGGGTGGGTGCCCATCACTCCCAGCAGTGGACACAGACATGGGGGTGTGTACATCATTATCAGATGATCCCAACTCCATGGGTGTATGTACGCATCCCGAAATTTGGAATATGTTGATAGTGCCATAACAACACATCACTGACAGCAGTGTCCCACTCCCATGAGGATGGATGTCTTTCCCTCACTGCATGACACACCACATATGGGTGTGAGGACAAATCACACATGCATACCCACCCCTGGCGGATGCAGCACAATACACACACAGAGATCATGCCACAAGACTGTATGGTCATGTCAATGCCCACTAAACTAAGAGAGCCAAAGGGAACACACACTGTCACGCACATCCCAGGACTGATAGGAATGTACAGGTGCTGGGACAGCCACCAAGATGTTGTCTCTCATGGAAGGAATAGGGTGGAGTTCCCACAGATACAATGCCCACAATTGTGAGTATGGTGCCCAAATACCCTGCAGAACAAGTACCATATGTGTGCTAGGCTGGGATTACACACATGCATTGTGCGGAAAAGGGACAATTTCTCCATGAAGGCATGGCAACATACTCTATACACAAGTACAGTGAGTACCAAGGATGGCACAGACGATGCAGCCGGAGACATTGCTGAGCAGGCATGGCCAGAGTTGAAGGGATCCATCACCAACAAAGGAAATGTAGACACAGGTCAACACAACAATTGTGCAACCCCCTGCAGGGGAGATGTCAGGTGCCACAGAGGAAGGAACACTCCTAGGGACAATGTCTCCAAACACAAAGAGAAGACACGACCAAAGATTCTTTGCAGAGACCTTGTGAGGGCACGCAGATCCCAGGTTCCACCCCATGAGATGCAGACTACAACATTTCCATGAAACATAACATATTCCCACAACCCCAACTCCTGGAGCCTCAGCATCAACATCAATACATGAAATGTAAGACTTTTCAAAACGGAAAAGAAAATGCTTTATTCAGCATGAAAAAATAAGATGTAGTAAAGAACACTATGTACAAAGGCCAATGACCAGTCCAGATATGAAGTCCTTGGGGGGGACACATGGCCACGTGTCTCCCCTAGCTTGCCTGCACATACTAAACCTCTTTTTCAGCGACTGGGGGGGGACATCATGTGGGGAAGGACCAGGCACCGCAGGGACAGGAGGGGGAAGGGTAGGTGTGGTGGGTGCAGGGACGGGACGACTCCACCACAGGGGGTGGGGCAGCGCCAAAGGTGGTGCACACTTCTGCCAGATCTTTAAGCATCTCCCCTGCACCCGGAGATACAACAGGCCCCAAGGAGGGGGGGGTCGGAGGGATGGCCTGCAGCGCTACTGGGGGAGGTGGTGGGCAGGCTGGGGGACTTAACTACCCTACCCGTGGAGTGCCTTGACTGTTTGCAGCCAGGTGAACTAGTGGGGCTGAGGCCCAGCCCAGCGAAGTAGGCCTCCTTCTCCGATTCTGGGGTAGGGGAGCCAAGGGGAGTGACATCTGAGGGACTGGGGAGTGAGTCATGTGGACAAGGACTGTGGCTGCGTGCCTGCCTGTGTGCCCCAGACCCAGTGGGTGTGCCTTCTTCCCCCTAAGTGTGCGTGTCAGGAGGTGTGCGCTTGCCCTTACGTGGTGGTGTGCTGCTTGTGTGTGGTGGGGTGCGTGTGTGTGGATGTCTTTGTGTGCTTGGGACAGGCATGGGTGTGGGACTTGTGGATGGTGCAGGGGTAGGGGGGACGCAGCGCTGCAGGTGACTCACTACTGCCGTCAGTGACGAGTCCAGGGACCTCAGCAACATGCGTTGGTCAGACATCGCTGATGACATGCCCTCCATGTACGACACCATCTGGGTCAGCAGTCTGGTGTGGCCATGGAGGACAGTCAGGATCGATGTCTGCCCAACCTGCAACTGCCGCTGAATGTCCACAGACTCGGCAGTGAGGGCAGCAGGGGGGACAGGGGCAGGGGGTGCGGTGCCTGGCACGAAGGAGACATGTGGTCGCCTAGCACGGACAGAAGGGACCCGAGCAAGTGGGAAGGCGGTGATGGGAATGGAGGGGGCGGTGACGGATGGAGTGCTGCTGCCAGCTGTTGGAGCAGCCTCCGCCCCCTCAGGAAGTTCAGCCTCGGACCCGTCAGCCTCGTAGTCAGTGTTGGTACTGGGCAGGTCCTCCGCCTCACTCCCCTTGCCCTCCGTGCCACTAGATTCTGCCGACTCCTCAGCAGTAGTGGCACCAGTGCTCGATCCCTCCTCCACCTCCATGCCGGTGTCTCCCTCGGTGTCCTCCGATGATGCTGTGGGCAAGGTGAAGAGACAGGAAAAAGTACGGCCCCTATCACTATGGCCTACGGTAACACAACTATAGTGATAGGGGCCGTACTCACGCGTGTACGGGCCGTACATGCGTGAGTACAGCCCCTATCACTATAGTTGTGTTACCATAGGCCATAGTGATAGGGGCCGTACTCACGCGTGTATGACCCGTACTCACGCGTGTACGGGCCGTACACGCGTGAGTACGGCCCCTATCACAATGGCCTACGGTAACACAACTATAGTGATAGGGGCCGTACTCACGCATGTACGGCCCGCACACATGGCCTCAGAGCATGTGTACTGCGTTTCACAGCTTACACTGGTGATAGGAGGCGCACACGAAAGGAATGGAGGTTTCAGACTCGCACAAGGCTGTACATCAAGTCATTGTCAGTGCAGTCCTTCATGTGCAGGGCCTAGGTGTGTCAGGCAGTGATGTGGCACATGTCTCCTCATGTTGTGGCACAATAGATGTGTGATGAGCTGTTTACACATGTCATGTGTGATGGGGCACTACGTGGCACACTTCCCCTTCACACTTTGCACATGTGTGCATGTAGTACAAACGTGTCAAGCACTGCATCACTGGTATGCCACAGTCACCAACACCCGCAACTGTCCCCTGATGGCAGGTACACGGATAATTTCACCTGACATGTGACTACCAGCGTGCCACGATGTGACTATGTCATGTGTGTGTCATGTGTTCTCATGAGCTTGCAGTTGGTGTTCCGTCAACTCCATCTGCTGTTGCAGCATCCAACATGTGTCTGTGTACATATGTGCATGGCACACAATTACGCAGACCATGCCACATGTGCAATACCACGTGACATGTGTCTGCATGCATTGAACATGGTATTGCAACCTTAGGACATATCTGCGTTGTCTCAATGTCTGGGTTATCAGCATTTGACATGTACCCCTTCATGGAAAGGTGTGTGATCTGCCCTTTTTAAATGACATCTGACCTGTGCGTCTAGCTTCCCGCCTGCTGTCTGTATGAGATTACATCCTTCAAATGCAGATATGTGGATGTCTGTCACTCCTGTAATGTGTCTGGCTGTTCACTTACACTGGCACACAGCTCGTTTCATGGCATGTCACGTTGACCTTGCAAATAAACTATTGTAGCTGGCTCTTCGTAGGAGTATCACCTTGCTGGCATACGTGTGCTGGATGTATTGCACAGACCAGACTCTGTATTTAGCAGATGTGTATTAGCTGTTGAACATGTGCTCATTTCATTGACATTGTTGTTGTGATGTACTCGCTCATCGTTATTCCTTCCAAATCTCTGCAGGGCACCGCCTCTCCCCCGACCAATGCCAGACCTGGGTGCCATGCGTGTACATGACTGCATCCGAAGATACCACTTCTCGCAAGAGTTGATTGAGCGCTTGACCACCCGGCTGGAACCACACCTCCAACCGCTACACAGGTATCCTACTGCTCTGACCCCCAAGATGAAGGTGATGTCAGCCCTACATTTTTTTGCCACCGGTACCTTTCAATTCACCATAGCTGATGTCAGTGGCATGTCCCAGACAATGTTCAGCCGTGTCCTGCATGATGTTTTAGAAGCCATGTTGGAGCACCTGGATGAATTCATCCATTTTCCCACTCGTGAGCAGTTGACAGGTGTCAAGGGTGAGTTCTATGCCCTGGGAGGGATACCTCATGCGATTGGGGCCATTGATGGGACACGTGTGGCTTTGGTACCACCACAGGCACAGGAGGTAGCCTTTTGGAACCGCAAACATTATCACTCTATTAAGGCCCTTGTGGTGTGTCTACTTAACATGTGGATTTCCCATGTCTGTGCCCGTTTTCCAGGGTCAGCACACGATGCCTACATCATGAGGCGTAGCAGGGTGCCAGAAATGATGCTGCGGCTGCACGACGAACGAGCATGACTTGTTGGTGGGTATACTCTGTTTGTCCTCTGTTTAGAGGTATCTTTGTATCTTACGCCATCTCCTGACCCACTTCTTCACATGATGTTTCCATGTAGGGGACTCTGGCTTTCCCAACATGCCATGGCTGATGACGCCTCTCCGCAATCCCAGAACAGCCGCAGAACACCGTTACAACGACACCCATGGGCAGACCAGGCGCGTGATTGAGAGGACGTTTGGACTCGTGAAGAGCCGATTCCGGTGCCTCCACAAGACGGGCGGGTCCCTCCCAAATGCCCCGGTGAAAGACTGCAAAATCTTCCTTGTGTGCTGCATGCTGCACAACATGGCAGTGGAGAAGGCAGTGCCACTCATCCTGGATCCCGATGAGCGGGAACATCCACCCGTAGAGGATGAAGGGCTTGGGCACGAGCAAAGTGAGGAGGAGGAGGAGGACATCCGGAGTCAGCTCATCCGCAACTTCTTCTCATAATGGTGAGTCCCTGTGTCTGAATATGCACGCTTTGAGCCTTGTGTGGCATGTGTTTCAATGTGTGTGTCCAGCTGACTGTGTGCTAAGTGACTTGGAGGTGTGTTCTGATGTGTCATTCAAGTGATGATGTCATTCCACACATTTTAGCATGGACACTAATTTGTTAAATTAGCATGGTGACAACATCATTCCTGTCGAGTACATGTCCATGTCTGCCGATAACTAGCTCTTTGCTGACTTGTGGTGTGTCTGTCATCCACAGTTTCTTGCGCATGTCGTCTGCTCGTTTCTTCCTTGGCCTCCAGCTACTCCTCATGAGTATTGCAACGTGTGCTGAATCAGCGTTCCATGCACGGACATGGTGAAAAGTCATTTTGGGTAAGGAGTGCAGCAAGGCATTTTGTGTGTGGTACGTGTTTGGTTTATGTTGGGACTGCTCCTGTGCATGTTGTGTTACCATGCATACCTGTCGACTCACCATGGGGCACATGACATGTGGCATGGCTCCCATGGCTTGTATTCACCCTTCCTGACAGTCATCTGTAATGTTTTGTGGAATGTGATGAACGCATCAATGTGTGTAAAACGTCCCTCAGGAACATACGGGATGCTGATGGTGGACATAGTGTGGGACATCCCCATAAGAGGCTCAATGGCGAATTGCAGACTATCCGTGTGGAGCAAGGGGTGTTTGGCTCACCCACTTCACTTGTGTGCCAGCTCAGTAGGATTTTACACATCTGTGTGTTGCAGGGGGTGTCCAGTGTAGGTCCCACATGGTCAGAGGAATGACCTGTGAGTCTGTTCAAAAGGATGCATTTCATTTAGTGTGAGCCTGAGTAATAAAGGTGTTCCTCACACTCCAAGGTGCCTCATCTCTGTCAATGCTGGTCTCTTGCCACTTTGCATGCGGCATCTCTGGCATAGTTGTGAAAGATTGTGCAGAGGAGTCCATGTGTAGTTTAGCAACATGCATGCAGTTCCTCCTGGATTATGATCCCTATTGTGCATGAAGTCCATGGTTGTGCATGTATTTTGGCATGTTGGTCCACACAATGGGCCATCAACACCTGCTGAGGGTGTGTCTCCTGTGCGCAGCTTGGCCTTCAGTTCCCTGATCCGGTGTCATTCATCTTTGGTGTTTGTGCATGCATTGTCTCTGGGTGTGCCATGTAAAACCGGACACTCCTTCCTTTACACACGCCTGTTGCAGTTGTCCTTCAGACATCCTAGTCTTTTTGTGCAAATTGTGGAATATTTTCAAGGACATGCCGCCTGCTCCTGCGGACCCTGCACCAAGGGCCCACAGAGTATCCTGATTTGGCAACACACACGCCTCAAAGATGCTCCTCCCTTCCTCCCTCCACCCATTCATTTGGCTGTCCTCAGCTTGTCTTTGCCACACTTGGCGCCACGCGATGCCAAAGGCTGGACCATCAGCACATGCAACGTGCACATTGCACGACCCTCATGTCCTTGCATGACCCACATCACACTACAGTCTGATGTAGCAGCCACACTCCAAGCAATGTCCATCCGCAAATCTATCACATGCTGTCAGACATACCCTAAGCGCACGCACGACATTTTTGCATGCTGAGTGTGCTACTCCAACTGCCTACACAGCGCTGCCATGCCTTCCAGGCCCTGTCACACCAACCAGGTCATGTCCCTCCTACTCCCCACTGGCTCTGTACCCCAGCAAGGCCATGGGAGTGGTACTCAAGGCTTCTGCATGTAGTATGGTGTCCTCGTCTGGCACATGGCACAGGTATCATCTCTCAGCGTGTCAATATACAATGTGTCCAGGACCCCCCTCTCCACCATCACATGCACACAGCACCTCATCAGCTGGTATGCCATTGACAGCCAGGTGCTCCTCACCCTCACCAAAGACGCAGACATTGCCAGTTCCATTAGTCCTGAATGCATGAGATCCATTGATGAATGGCTGTACATGAGCCACCTGAGGCTGGACTTGTACAGGACTGAGGTGATCATCTGAGGATTGTCCCCTTACAGCTGGGTCAAGTGCTTGTGTCCCACCCGCAAGAGCCCTGCCCCGGCACCCAGTGGCCACACACACAAGATGGTGTGCATCATGTATTGCTCGCACACATTTGCCATGTCAGTCCACAGCATCTGTACCTCATGCTGCAATGCCCTCTGCATTATGCACATGATCCACAGATGGATCCACTCCAAGGAAAGACAGACCATCCCCCATGTCCATGACAACATCCGTGTCAAATACTGGCTTGCCCTCTACGGAGCACGTACATCCAAACTCCCGGGAAACGTGTCCACATCCAGGGTGCATCTGCACACCTCCGCTTCAACATCTTGCGCCCCAGCCACATCACCGTCCACCATAGATAGCTGCAATGGATCACTGTCTGCTGCAGGATGACCTCAACAATCCCCCCCCACACTCAGGAGGCAGTCCACAACCCCAAAACCAACCTTGTACGTCTTGTCATACGAGACCCCGTTGGGCCATCTCCGTGCATCTGACCTTGCCCTGGCCACCATTCTTCACATCCACCGTACTCCTGCATGCAGGACATAGTTCTCCCACCTGCCAACACATACCTGGGACTCCCTCCCCGGGAACCTCCACATGAGCCATGACCTCTACGCCTTAATGATAATCTTCCAAATAGGTCTGTCCGCTCAGTATTGCAAGCCCCCCCTCAGCAGCTTGTGGCCATCACAGGTGAGTGTTCTGCTCCATGCCTGCTTTGAATGATACCTTGTGACCCATGTGTGTCCTGTACCAGACTCAGATCCCAGGGTATGGATGGCTGGAGTTAGTTTAACACTCAGGCATAGTTTGACATTTACACACACATATGTTGTGGAATTAAGCAACATGACAGCAACGTCTCATGAACCAAATAATATTTTTATTTGCGGTGGGGTACGTGTTTTGGTAGGTGAAATTAGGTGCTCTACCGGGGGAATAGAATCCAAAGTTCACAGGGGGAGATGGTATCCTTGGCATTGGAAGTCATCAGAGTCCAGAGCACAGTGTTGGTGATCATTGGTCAGACTGTGACCAGCAAGTCCATGTGGCAGAGAATGTCATTGGATGAGGTGCTGCTGTTGCGCCAGAGGGCCAGGTGCCAGGCCAGGTGACCTGGGAGATGTTGATGGTCCGCTGACTCTCACGGTCTTTTCCGTGGACGACCCACCTTCCTCCGGGGACCCTCAGATGCAGGCCTTGACGATGTTTGGGACGCTCCGTCGGATTAATCCTCCTCCTCCTCCCTCCCTGTGGCTGGTGCTGGTCTGCGCCTGCTGTCAATGGGAGGGTTGCCCATGTTTTCGGCAATCCGACGGAGTGAATGGCTCATGTCCCTTTGCACCGCCAGGAGCTCAGCCTGTCTTGCCTCCATCCGTCCTTGGTGTTGTTGTTGACTGGCATGTTGCTCGGACTGCATGTTCTTGATCTCGTTGAGGGTCCCCTGCATCTCTGTGAGTCTTGACACTGCCTGGCTGATGCCCCTAGTGTCATGCCGGTATGTGTCCAGGATGTGGTGTATGTGGGACATACCGGTTTCCTCAGCTGGCTGGTCAGGTTCGCGACTCCGCCTGCCTCCACTCCCACCACCCCTGCCCACTTGAACCTGGCCTGGCGTTGTGGGCACATCGGGTCTACGGGACCCCTGAGGGATGGCATTTGCAGGGTTGCCTGCCTCCTCCTGGGTGCCCGGAGAACCTTGTCCCTCCTGGTCAGACTGGCTCTGTTGTTCAGTGCGAGCAGGGTTCCTGGGTGTCTCCTGGGATGTGGCAGCAATGGGGGTGGTGGTTGGCACAGATGTACCTGACGCAGGTGCTGCAGGGGCTTGGGCACCAGAGGGGCCAGGTTGGTCGGGGTCATCCACGGAGTGGTGAGAGTCGTCGCTGCCGGTGGGGTCATCTTCACGCCGAGCCGGGGACTGTGATTGTTTCCCCCCAGTGTTGGGGGGAGATCCACGACGTTGCCCTGTGTGTGAGAGAGAGACAATGTTAATGCTGTTTCATGCGACATCCATGTTTCATACATATTCAAGTTGTCACAGTTCCTCCAGGTAGTTGGATGTGCCTAGCATTCCTCTCAATGTCCACTTTGGGACGGGTATGTTGCGGGGGACAGATTGATATGTTCTCCTGAGTGTTTGACCTGTAGAATTTTGGCTAGGATGCTTATTTGGCTATGGATTGGTCTTGTGTCACATGTCCATTGTGAGAGTGTGTAAATCCGTTGCCTGCCCCGGGGGTGTGTGCTTGTGTAAGGGGGGTGTGTGTGACCGGGCCTGCTGTTGGGTGTAGTGTGAGTTGGCATTGGGTCTCCCAGGTGATGTGTCTGTCCCCTCATGGTGAATGCTGGCATGACAGTGAGTGTGAGTTTGTGTTCTAGTTATCTGTGCTTGTAGAGTTGGTGTTTGAGTGTACAGTGGTCCCAGGAAGGCCTTGTGCTGCATACAGCAGGGCCAAGTGTCAGCTACCTTGTCAGTACTTTGCCAGTCCCTGTGCATTGTGCATGGGTATGTACCTATGCCATATGGGCTGAGGGCATTGGTGTCTGCTTCTCATTTTCACAATGTGTTGTGTGAGGCCCACCCTCCCAGCCTCCCGGACATCCAGTCTTGGGTTTGTGGTTGGTGTAGCCTGGGACATGGCATTGGCTTGATTTGTGAATGGTGCATGGAGACGTTGGTGGCATGAGCGTGGTTTTTGAGTGTGGTTGTGTGCGGTGAGTGCTTGGGGGAAGTGGCGTGCATTTGGTGTATTTGTGGTGTGGACCCCATTGCCCACATGTTACGTAAGTTGTTTGTGTACTCACCAGGCTCTGCGACTCCTTCAACTCCGTGTACTCCCACTGGCTGAAGCGGGGCCATCACCTTCTCCTCCCAGGGATGGTAGTGCACGGGTCTGCGGGGCAGCCCGCCTCCAGTGATGTTACTCTGGGCGTATTCCTCATTCATCTTCCTCTTGACTGCCCTGCGCAGATCGTACCACCTGGCTTGGCATTCATGCCTGGTCCTTCGGATAGGCGCAACAGCATTCACCTTATCGACGATCCTCTGCCACAGGCTGGTTTTTTGGGCTATGCTGGTCTGTCTGACCAATGTTCCAAACAGCTGTGGCTCGACTCTGATGACTTCGTTGACGAGGAGCTCCAGCTCCGCCCTTGTGAACTTTGGATTCTTGTCTGTGGGCATGGTGTGGGGTGTGGGTGTGGATGGTTGTGGGTGTATGGGTGTGAATGTGATGGTGTGTGTGTGAATGTGAGTGGGGGTGTTTGTGAAGGAGGTTGTGTGAAGGTGTGTGAGTTAAGGTGTAGTTAAGAGGGTCAGTAAGGTGCAGTTGTTTGTGTGTGGGGTCTGGCAGCAGTGGGTCTGTTGAAAAGGCTCATGGGATGTGTGTGTGGGCCCTTTTTATTGGTCCATTTTTGGGTGTGGCTGTGTTTGAATTTTGGTGGGTGTGTTATAAGAGGTGGTTGTGAGTTTGGGCCTCTGTTTGCCTGTTTGGATGTGCCAGGTCAGTCCTTGAGATGTATTTTGTCATGTAGACGTGTTTTGTGGTGTTGTGCGAGTCGAATTGACCCTCCTTGTACTGTTTTACAGTGTCCTTGTTCTGTATGAGTATTTTTCACGTGGGTACGGTCCGTACATACGCGATGCCTGGGTGAGGGTGCTGGGGTATGGGGTTGGGGTGCTGCGTACATGCGGTGGGGGTACGGCGCATACAGGTGTGGGCCTGGGGCGGTGGGGGTATGGCGCGTACAGGTGCGGGCCTGGGGTGGTGGAGGTACGGCACGTACAGGTGCGGGCCTGGGGTACCCGCGTACATGGGGGGGTACGGCGGGTACATGTGGGGGTACGGCATGTACAGGTGCGGGACTGGGGCGGTGGGGGTATGGCGTGTACAGGTGCGGGCCTGGGGTACCCGCGTACATGGGGGGGTACGGCGCGTACATGCGGGGGTACAGCGCATACAGGTGCGGGCCAGGGCTACCCACGTACATGGGGGGGTACGGCGCGTACATGCAGGGGTACGGCGCATACAGGTGCGGGCCAGGGGTACCCGCGTACATGGGGGGGTACGGCGCATACATGCGGGGGTACGGCGCTTTCAGGCGGGGGTATGGCGCGTACAGGTGCGGGCCAGGGGTACCCGCTTACATGGGGGTACGGCGCATACATGCGGGGGTACGGCACGTACATGCGGGGGTACGGCGCGTACCGGTGCGGGCCAGGGGTACCCACGTACATGGGGGGTACGGCGCGTACATGCAGGGGTACGGCGCGTACAGGTGCGGGCCTGGGGTGCAGTGCGGACAGGGGGGTGTACGGTGCTGACATATTGGGGGTGGGGGGCTGTACGGCTCGTACACGGGCACAAGTTTACCCGTGTACATGTGTGCTACTGCGTTGGCTCCATACGGGGCCTTTTACATGCGGTTGTGTATTCGGACGGGCGGTACGAATCGTACTTGCGCGTTCGGACTTTTGTTTTACGATTTGCACGTAAAAATGTCCGGCTCCCTCTCGTACACTTTTCACGAGGCCATTCGGACGTAAAAAATTCCGACTCCCTCTCGTAGACATTTCCCGACACTATTCGTAGGTATTTTTTACGTCCGAATCGTACTTGGCCGTTTGTACGGTACTTGTACGATTCGTACGTAAAAAAATACGGATACGAGTCGTACGCAAATAATTTTTCCCGGATCGGAATTGGCACCTATATATAATATAAATTAAAAATATGTATTTTTTTCAACCTACATTTTACACTACATTTACTGCAACAGTAGGGAAAGTTTTGGACAGCGGAGGGGAATAATTTCCTATTCCCACTCCAAAGACTGCAACAGTCGGGAAAGTGTTGGATTACGGAGGGAAAAATATTACTATACCCACTCCAGCAAGTGCAATAGTAGGTAAAGTGTTGGATAGGGGAGAGGAATAATTTACTATTCCCACTCCAGCGAGTGCAACAGTAGGGAAAGTGTTGGATAGCGGAGGGGAAAAAATTACAATTACCACTCCAGCAAGTGCAAGAGTAGGGAAAGTGTTGGATAGCGGTGGGATAAAAATTACTATTCCCACTCCAGCAAATGCATCAGTAGGGAAAGTGTTGGATAGCGTAGGGGTAAAAATTACTATTCCCACTCCAGTGAGTGCAACAGTAGGGAAAGTGTTGGATAGCGATGGGAAATAATTTACTATTCCCACTCCAGCGAGTGCAACAGTATAGAAAGTGTTGGATAGCGAAGGGATACAAATTACTATTCCTATTCCAGCGAGTGCAACACTAGGGAAAGTGTTGGCTAGCGTAGGGGTAAAAATTACTATTCCCACTTCAGCGAGTGCAACAAGAGGGAAAGTGTTGGATAGTGGAGGGGAATAATTTACTATGCCCACTCCAGCGAGTGAAAAAGTAGGGAAAGTGTTGGATAGTAGAGGTGATAAATTTTCTATTCCCACTCCAGGCAGCGCAACAGTAGGTAAAGTGTTGGATAGCGGAGGGGAATAATGTAATATTCCCACACCAGCGAGTGCAACAGTAGGGAAAGTGTTGGATAGCAGAGGGGATAAAATTACTATTCCCACTCCAGGCCACTCCAGGGAGTGCAACAATAGGGAAAGTGTTGGCTAGCGGAGGGGTAACAATTACTATTCCCACAGAATAAAATTCAAATTTAAAAACAAACAAAATATCAACTAAATACAAAACATAATAAATAACCTCAAAACAAAACATATTTAAAAATATAAAAATTAACAAAACATAAAAAAATATTATAATGTAGCAAAAATCTAAAATTGACATAAAAAAGTATTTTCTAAAATCTAACAAAAAATGCGCAAACAAATAAATATGTTGTAATAGAAATTAGTTTTAATATTTCCTACACTATAACGCCCCACAATTTCAGAACACATCTACATTTTTTTAAAGTGCACCTCCATAATTAACAAAATTAATTAGCAATCAAACAAATATTAATAATTAGACAACACATTTAAAAATGTAAAAATTAATGAACTAACCAAACGTTACAGCTATTGAACCTAAAGCCCTGAACAAATCAAAAACTAAACAATTACCAAAATTATTTATCATTTAATAAATAAATATGAATGATCAAGTAATAATTAATCAATTTAAACTAAATTACTTTGCACCCTCTACACCAATAAACACCAAAACACACACCTAAAAATATTTACACAATTTTCCATAACTAATTTTACATCAATAAATGAACATTAATTAAACATATTTTACTTCCCACCATTTACCACTATAAACCCCACAACTCACACATCAAACATATTACATAATTGGCATATTTAAATTTTAATTATTAATTAGCACTAATTAACAAATAATTAATTAATTATAAATAAATTACCTCCCACCATATTCCCCTATAAATTTGGGGTGGGAGGAATTTGCGAAATTCACTTTCGCAAATTATCGCGAAAATGTTAAAAATGTCCGCAAACACGCGGAAATATCGTGAAGATGCGGAAGTTTTTTTCCCGCCCGTTCGCGGTATTTTCTGCGTGGTCGCGGTTCGCCAACTTATCCATGCGGTTGCTCGCGGGCGCGGCTATCTTGTTTTCACTTGTCTCGCGGTGCATGATCGCGAGAAGAAAGACGTGATCGCGCGACGAATGACAGTGCAAATGGCTACCAACAATCCAACATCTCGTGGAGAACGCGACCAAATCGGGAAAACTTGTCGGCAAACGCGGGGATTCAGGTAAGGCGATCGCGCGCACGCGAGAATGTATTATTTTACAGCGCGAGCAAGCAAAAAATTTCCGGTAAAATGCGGATTGCGGAAATGTTGACATTTTTGTGCTCTCCACGGAACGCGAAAATGTCAAATTATCGCAATTTCCGCGAGCGGAACGGAATTTTAGCCCAGGCCTACTATAAATGCCACCACCAATTTGTTAGCACAATTAACATAATAACTTAACAATTAATTAATTAATGAATAACAATTAAGAAGCAAATTATAAATCATTATTAATAAATGTATTCACACAATTAACACTATAAAATAAAATTAAATAAATATCATAATAAAAATATGAATAAATGTATTAACATTAAATTACTTCCCTCCCTACTTCCCTATTTACCCACAACCCACTCCTAGAAAAATAAAAAAATTAACATAATTACCAATTAATTAATAATAATTAACAACCAATCAATACATAACTAATAATACATTATTTCCCACAATTAACAATATATAATATTGAATAAATACATATTAATTAATAAAAAATATTAATAAATTAATTAATTATAATTATATTACTTCCAACCCTATTCCCCTATAAACCCACAAACTGCTCCTAAAAAGTGATACAATTAACATATTTACCAATGAATTAATCAATACAATTTAACAGCCAATTATTAATTAATTAATAATAAATTAATTCCCACAGTTAACAGTTAACACTATAAAATCAAAAATAAAGTAATACTAATAAATAAAAAATAATATTCAATGTATTATAATTAAATTACTTCCCACCCTATTCCCCTATAAACCCACAACCCGCTACGGAACTAAAACGCAAAATCAAAATAAAATAGAATTAATAACTTCAAAAAATATAACACATATATTAAAAAACAAATGCAATACTAAGACAAAAAAATGGAGCACGTACATTTAAAATACAAACTAAAATACATAACAGTAACCAAAGAAACAAATTTTTTAATTACTATAGTTTTGCAAACGATATTAAGACTTAGATATTTAAAAAAAAGATATTTCTCACCTTAAACTCGATATTCTTGACCACAATATTCTTGCAGTCGATATTTATGTAAATTGATATTTTGCACTCGATATTAGTGCAAGTCGACATTTCCAACTCGATATTCTGACTCCTTACCATCTATCTAACCATCATTAATAAAAAATAATGAAAATAGTTATTTGTCAGAGATTACAATGGTTAATCACCAAGGATGTGGCCGTGTGGGTACACAGTCAGTCAGTGACATGCCTAATAACCATGTACCCATGTGCATATGAGACTCAAAGGGGTCCATTAGGATGGCGGGCTGTAGCATGTCTGTAATTTGTCATGGGATATGAGTGACGCACAAAATGTGACATCTGTTCAGACCAATCAATGACTCTCTAGTAGGTAACAGGCTAGATCATTTATATTATATTTACCTATTTTCCTATGACATGGCGGCAATGGATAGCCAAAATAAAGGTTATTGACAATGTGTATGTTTTGTCATATAATGCTTCATTTATGTGGTTTGGGCACAGGTCTGTGCAGCCAGAATCTAGCTGTGCCACATTATTGTAAAACATAGGAGCAGAAATGTAAAGTATCTATAACATATGGCACATTCCTGTCCTATTCCCCTGCGCTAGCACACAATGTGCTGCTATGTGCCAATACAAGCACCCTTGCACCGTAGTGCAAGCGTGCCTGTGTTACAGGGCTGATAGATTAAGTGCAAGAAGGGATGCTTTCCTGCACGAAATCATAACATTCTGACAATTTCCTCTTTCTATGTGTGCTGCAGAATGCCACACACATAGAATACTGAAAAATCAAGGAAATGTTAAGGTTTAAGTTTTTTGTAAATCTGGGAATGCTACAGATTCCAAGGGTTTTGAGTGGGAGAAATCCCAGCAAGACTCAAGAATTTACCCTTTCACGCAGTGTTCTGAGTGAAAGGGGCACTTTTTACAAGAAAAGGAAAACAGTATAAAGTGACTTTACGTGGCCTTCTAAATATGCCTCGGAAAATTGCCCTACCGGAATGTCCAAAGAAGTAACGTTCTGGTGGCACAAAAATGCAGCAGTGGCCCTCATAAGTGAGACCAAAAGTTGTTTGGGGTAGGTGATGGTAGATCTGGCATAAGTATCTATACCATAGCTGACACTGTGTTAGCATTGCATCTCAAGGGTTATATATCATGTGTGCATGCTTGAATTCCTAATCATTAGTTATAGCAGTATTTAGTCAGCTATGGGCACATTGGACTAGGGCCTCCTTTGGTCATCCATGTACTTGTGAGGTGCTACTGTACTACCTAAAATGCTTGTGGCATATCTCTAAGCAAAGCATGTATGCAGAAACACTCAGAAAAGTTGCCAGCTACAGTGAGGTGACACTCACCGGTGGCATTAGGATCTCTGAAGGTCTCCACCTCTCCCTGTGCGTACGGTTGTGGTCCACCAGACAAAATAATGGTACATAGCTCTGTGAATGGTGAACATTTACACTGCAAACATATTAAGTACAACAGTAAGGCGCATGTTTACAAGGGAACGGCAGAGCATGGCATTAACCAAAAATTGCTAACACCATGCTCCGACATTCCTAATTTGCAGGGATGCTCAGTATTTCAAATAATATGCACATCCCTGCATTTTCCCTAGCACTGGTTTCTCAATTAAGCTGTCTGGCACCAACGCAGGCACCCTTGCACCACAGTGCAAGGGTACGTGCATTGTGAGATTGATCGTTTAGGGCACAAAAGGGCCCGTTCTTGCACATATACAATCAATCATGAAGTGTTGCTGTTTCAATGTGTGTTGCATAATGCCGCACACATAGAAACAGCAAAAGAGAGGTCAAATTAAGCATTTCTTTTTGCTTTGCCTTGTTAAGACCAGGTTTTCCCTGGTCTTAATTTTGGCACTGCCTCCTATTTATGCCACATTTGTAAATATGGGGCAGGGTCAAAATTAATGGGTGTTGTGGCAGAACGGCCACCACAACACCCATTGCCCACCCCTTTCACCTATAGGAGCTTATTTACAAGCACCTTGTGCCGCTGGTGCATCTCTTTTTAGCATATTAAAAGTGAATCACGGGCAGCACAAGGGGATTGTAAATAAGCTCCTAAGTGTTACGTGACAGGGGGCCTTAGTTACAAGGCAGAACTAAGCAACACTGCCCACAACGCCACTTTGTAAATTAGGCAAAGCCACTATCCCCACAGGAACATCATTAAACGAGACGTTCCAAATATGACCCATAGTATACACAAATGCAATGATACTTTGTGTACTTAGGATTCGTAGCACAAACAACACTTGTAATGCAAAAATGAAAGACATATGTATTTCATCTTGCATTAAAATGGTTTAGATTCTAGAACATCGTATATGAGATGCACTGAGTGCTGAAAAAGGACTAGTACAGCCAGTGTTGTAACATGTTAGTAGTCAGCATGATTTGGGTGGCAATGTGCAATCAACAATATAGGATCTCTTGTACAATATTTGCCAACCCATCAGCACAGCAGGCCTTCATGCTGTGCTGAGGTACATCTCCATAAAAGGGCTGTCAATTCACATATCCACAAGAGTTGTCTCATTCCTATCCTTTGTCTCTAAAACAGTGCACAAACAGCAGCAGTGCCCCAACACAGACACCATTGTGCCATGGATGTCTGTGTTGTACAGCAAATGTTTTGGTGCATGAAAGGGACACCTTCCTACAAAAGAACAGTCATGGCTGGCATTTTCATCTTCCAATATGTGCTATATGAGGCAGCATACATTGTAGGAGGAATATACTAGTAGTTAACAACATATATCTCACTGCTGGTCCCGTTACAAGCCCCCACCCCCAGGGAGACACGCAAAGTTACTTAGTTTATGACAGTTTGAAAATCTGGGGATGCTTCTGATCCCATGAATCTTGCATTGAAACACCAAAAACAACACCAATAGAACGGCCCTGTTACGGACAATGCATGCAGGAAGAACCATATGTACAAGGCCATGAGAAGTCATGCAGGCTGATTTTACATGGCCTTGTCAATATGTGCAAGCACATTGTGATGCCAGTGCACCTAAAGAGTAGACACACCCATGTCACCATGTCCTTGTAAATGAGGCCCTAAATGACCTCACTCTGCAGAGCATGAGACTTCCAGAACCTTCTTAGATACATACGTACTCATTGCCAAAGTAAAGTTTTTGGTCTATACCAATGCTTGTTTGTCTCATTCATTTAACTCCATACATATGAGTGCTGCACTGTAAATTGGCATTTTTCATTATTGCAACATACAGCCTCATCAAGGTATGAGGATGTGGATTGAATAGTGACATGGTTTGGAGTAATGGGTGGGGGGCACAGACACCCGGTGCAATCTCTGACCTGTGGTCTTATAAGTGGTCTCCCCTGCATAATTTGTGGGGTGAGGTGTAGAAAAATATTTTTGGTTTGTTTCTGTCCTAGCCGGTAGTTGAACAGAACTGCCTGTGCAGTGCTGGATGTGTCCAGCCTCGTATATGTGGGCCTCCCATACACTGCATGGCTCGGATTTGTAACATTATGATTCCCTTGGGGCCATGCGCATGGTGTCATGAGATTTTGTTATATATGAGTTTGTATTTTATGATGCCATACTCAAAAAAACCCAATATTTATTTTAAAAAAAATCCACATCTGATTTTAGCAAAAGGAAACAGCCAAAAGGTAATTCTATGATGAAACTTACCAACAATACACTTCGAGGCCCAGATGGCCAAGGAGATCCTGATCTTGGTTGATAATGTCAGCCCACCAATGTTTGTACTGACACAGGTTCCTCTAAACACCATATAAAATGTTTATTTGGTACCGCACCTTCTCCCAATGGTACCGCTTCTCCTGTGCTGGGTACCCCCGTAACACCCTGCCTCCACTCCCAATCATGTTGGGCAGATAGAGCACAATGAGCCACAGGATGCCCCAAAACTCTTGCTCGGTCAGGTTCCTGGACCTGCCCAACATCTCCCTATAACCACAAAAGACTCCCATATACCATAATTAAATCAACTATGATGATCACTAATCCTTCCCCATAAAACTAATACAAATTACCCCTATGTAGGTGAACACCCCTTAATAAACTACACAAAGTTTAACAATATACAACAACACACCAAATTTGACCAAATAGAGACAGGGTAGACAATGTACACACAGAAATTCAACAACACCAAAATATCCAGCCAGCAACTATAACCGCCTACACCAAGAACAAACAAAAAGACAGTAAAAAAGAAAGTAAAAGGAACCTGCTACTTCCTGGTTTGCAGCATGGCAGGGCCATGAGATTATATCCTCTATTGATGCAACACGTTTTTGACTTGTGCGTAATTTTTCGTCGCGTCACAATTTTCTGGCTCATGGCTTAGCTATAACATAATTCTGAAGTTACACATTGGACAAAGCATTGTTTTTCATGCAGGATCACTGATGCGTGTTTACCGGCTGTCATTGTTTTGTCTCAAGTGCCACATTTGGTCCAAAAGCATAATTTACTGGTGTAAACGTTCACAAAGAACAGATTAGGAACTACATAATTGTCAATGAATCTTTTTTATCTCACCAATGTCCATGTTTCTATATTTGGAATGGCTGAATTCTGACAATGGATACCCATAGGTCCACTTTCATACCATTGAGTTGGTTTAAGTTCACCAACGTCTCTGTTGATCATGCTACCTGATTTTGCAGTGGCAAAATGTTGACATTTCATGTTCAAACGTCAATTTTTAACTAATCCCTGATTTTACAATGGCCTCATTTTGATGTTAGATGCACAAACATTATTTTTGATTTGATCCTATATTTCCCATGGCTGAATTTTGATGTTGGATACCGATAGGGCAACTTTCATTCAATTGAGTTGTTTTAAGTTCACCAACGTCCCTGTTGATGCTCCTGCATGACTTTACTTTTGAATATTTTAAGTTTTAGTTGTAACCTTTCAAAAATTGTTTTACCTTTCAAACTGTATTGTTACCTTTTGTACTATGATGTCACCTTCACATATGTACTATATATGTATAAAACCTATGTTATTTATAAAGGCACACGTGACTTATTACACTTGACAGTGGACAGTGCATAGTTTACAGCTGATGGTGGCTCATGCCTGGCATTCTACATGAGTGTACGTTTCTGAGGGCTAGTCCTACTTGACAGAATGTCTGCAATTTTAAATATTCCAGGTAACTTGTAATGAATATACAGGCAAGTACTGGTTTTAGACATTTATTAAGATGTTGAAAACTCCATTCATGTTGTATGATGCAGAGTGAAACACGTTTCATGTAAAGAATTGTGCACAATTTGTGCATGTCTGCAAATGCCTGCTGCTGTGTTTGGATTGTGTTGAGCCTGGGCATCCTCCTCATCCTCCTCCATCTGGGCAGGAAATTGGATCTCATCTTCCCAGGGGACATTTGTTTGCACACATATGTTGTGTAGTATTGCACATGCCAATATCATTTTGCAGACTATTTGTGGGGAGTACAGCAATTGTCCCGCTGAAATGTCAAAGCACCTGTACCTGGCCTTCAGCAGGCCTAAGGTCCTTTCAACAATTTTACTGGTCCTGCACAGAGCCTGGTTATAGACCATTTCTGGGCATGTCTGAGGGTTTGCATAGGGTTTCATGACCCACGGCTTGATCCCATATCCCTAGTCAGCTGTAAAATATGGATAAAAATTCTACTGCCAATTCTTTGAAAACAGTTACTGATACAAGGCAGGTCATATGCCTTATGTGTTGTTCCATTAACAAATATATCTTTTACTTTGTTAACATATTATGGGGCAAAATTACAGGCCCCTTGTTCTGCTGATAAGCCCCTATTTTCCAGGCATTCAGTTGTTGATACATTGGCACTTTTCTCATCAATTACTCTATGGTGTGATAAATAATGGGCATGAGCTGGTAGATCATTCACATCTCTGTCATGACTGTGATGTGAATCTTATATTTTGCACAGATGTCTAATTAGAGTACCTTATTTACGCTACATGGTATGTGCTCACAACAATATTCACTCAGCAGGATATGTTAGATACTTGGGTAGTTATTCTGCGATAAGTACCTGTTGACATGGGAGACCTGTGTCCTAAAGACACATGCATATTTGCATTCATAGAAACCCAAATGTATGTGTTGGGATACATGACACGCCTGTTTAATCATGGAGGTTCTATGTGACACACACTCTTTCCCCTGGATATTATTACTTACACACATGAATGCTACAAGACATTTGCCCAAAACATGCATTGCTCTTTACCCTTCCACAACAGTAATTACACCATTGTGCCTTTATGTATCTAAACATTGTCATTTAGTTGGTTTACCTGACACATGTACCATGATACATGGTGCATATAAGTTCCACACCCCTCTTACTTCAGTTTCTATCTACCTCAACAGACACTTTCATGGGTATTATGTGATCCATTCATACATGTTAGGGGTTGTGTTAGATATTACTGTTTGGCTTACCTAGAAGTAGGCCATTGCCATATTGGCCATTCTTGAAGCGGTCTTTCATGATGTAGTGCCGGAATGTAAATGCATCATGCACACTGCCAGGATTTGGCCAGCACTTTGGTTAAGAGTCCGGGATGGTCCACAATGGCCTGTACATTAATGGAGTGGCTGTGCTTCCTGTTCCTATACATATGTGATTTGGCTGCAGGAGGTACAAATTGAACATGCATGCAGTCCATGGCACCCAGCACATGTGGGAACTCAACTAAATCGATAAAACCTTCCCTTAACTCCATCTTCAGTTCCTGGGTGTTCAGGAAAAGGATGTAGCAGATGTCAGCTGGCCTGGGCGCCTAGGACAGTGGGAAGGAATGAGGAAAAGGATGGCTGATATATTCGGGCCACTCTGGTGACTGTTGTCTGGAAGAAGTCCAAGGCCAGCATATGCTAGACAGCCATGAGCTTAGACTGTGGAGGTATGTTGATAGGCCTGTTAGCTGTTACCTCTAGCCTTGGAACAATCAGGTGTAGCAGGTCTAATATGGACTGCTTCTTCAGGCAATAAAGAGTGATTACCTCATCCTCCCTGAGGTCTATCAGAGTGCTCTTTTAGAGAAATATGCACTCCTTTCTCCTGTGTTGCCTTTGTGGGGCGATGGAGGGGGTGGAAGGCTGGTTGTGTCGGGGTGGATGATGGTGGTTGTCTCAAGCCTGGCTCCCAGCCACAAAATTACTAACTCTATGCTGTAGTTTTAGTTGCAGAACTGTCCTGTGCAGCTTCTGGGGTTTATTTACAAACACCTTGTGCCAATGGTGTATCACTTTTTCAAATAAAATAAGTGTCATACAAGTGGCACAAGGAGCTTGTAAATAAGCCCCTCTCTTTATATATCTGTATGGATGAACAATTTCCTACACATGTGTTTTGCAGGCGCAGCGATTTTGACATAACTGCAATGCTGCGCCACCTAAGCTGCTGCTGCATCACGTTTTTCAAATGTCATAAATATCCATGCATCACTTTTATGCAGGAATTTTTGACAAAACGCCTACATTGCGTATTTTAATACTTACGTTACGCCGCCCATTCCAACGCAGTTTCTTCTTGATGCAGGGGTAGAAAAAGTGAGGTATCCTCACTGATGTCAGATAAGCTTATAAATATGGAGTAATGTTAGTTCCCCAAATGAGTCAAAGCGTTTGACAAAATGGCGGCACAAGCTCTTCATAAACATGGGCTTTGGTCTTTAATATATATGTATAAGTTCCTTTCCTGGTTTATGACAAAGCCTTGCGGAATATCTAAAATGGCTTCATTCACTCTGTGAAAATGCATTCATATCAAGTTAAGTAGATGTCCCCAATTTAGCAAATCATCGAAATGGATACTCAATTAGTTATGAATAATAATAATAATAATAATAATACCACTTATAAAGCTCCTGTTACACCAACTGGTGTGTCCCCGTGCTGGAAACCACTCTCGAAAAGGCTGGAAAAAGCAAGAAGCAGTGAACAGGGGCAGGACGGACACGAGCCTCAGAGCTGGAAAAGCCACGTTTTCAATCTTTTTTGGAATTTTTTATCGGATGGCTCGGCTCGGAGAAAAGGAGGTTATCCATTCCAATTTTTGGCTGCCAAATAGCCGAACAAGTGCGCACCCATTCTTGCTCTTTGGATTTTAGGGACTTTAACCAGATGAGCTCTGGTTGAACTGCGGGGGCGAATCGGATTATGGGGGACAAGTAAATCATGGAGCTAACTAGGGCCTTTGCCCTTCAGACTCCGATGACAAAAGCACACAGCGTTAGAAATGATTTTTTTGTTAAAATAGGCAGCCAGTGCAGGTAGCCAAGGGCTTTCACGGAGGAAGCTCTCCTAGGTAAGTTAAGATCTAAGTGAGCTGCTGCATTCTGGATGCATTGCAGCCTATGGAGATTTTTTGTTGCTCCAAGATAGAGAACATTTCCATAGTCCAACTGGGACGTTACAAGAGCATGAACCAGGGTTTTCCTGGATGAAGTAGGGAGGATAGCCAGGGTTTTTCTCAGCATTTTGAGAATTCCAAAATATTTTTCTGTGAGCTTCCTAATGTGGGTCTCGAAGGAGAGTGTAGGGTCCAGCCAGACTCGTAGGTTTTTGACTTCCTCCTTAGGGATAGGTGAAGACCCAGAGTCTGGGGCCACCACGCTGAGGACCAGATGAAGGGGGACTTCCCTACGACCAGGATCTCAGTTCTGCTACAGTTCAGTTTGAGAAAATTACTTGACATCCAGGATGCAAGGTCCCTCAGATAGGAAGAAAACTGGATGGCTGCTTCTTCTGAGTTATGAGACAGGGTGACAACGAGCTTTGTGTCATCCGCATAAGATACAATGGTGACACTGTGTCTTTCCACAATCTCCGCCAGAGATCCGATGTAAAGATTAAAGAGAGTTGGGCTCAAAATTGAGCCTTGCGGCACCCCTTGTGAAAGTGCAATGCTTTTGGAAATTTGTGGACGTTGTGCAGCTAGGAAGCTGCGATCCTGGAGGAAGGAAATCATCCACTTTAGTGCAACTCCCTCCAGCCCACCTGACCTAAGTCGCAGCAAGAGCAGTTTGTGGGATACCGTGTCAAAGCCTGTGCTGAGGTCTGACCTTCATCCGCACGCCTGTGTATTGTCTCCGTTGCGAGGAGTAGCGCTGACTCCATAGAGTATGTAGCTCTGAAGCCTCATTGCGTGGCATGAAGTAGGTTGTGCCGATTGATATGTGCAACCAATTACGTTTTTACCACCTTCTCTGCTATTTTAGAGAAGTAAGGCAGGAGTGAAATAGGTCGCAGGTTATCCAACAGACCTGGATCTGCTGATGGTTTTTTCTTTAAGGGGAGGACAATTGCTTGCTTCCACTTATTCAGGACCTCACCACAGTGTAAGGAGAGATCTAGAAGTTGCTGTACAAAGGGCAGTATTATATTCAGGCCTTCCCTAATGATTTTAGGTGGGGCTGGGTCCATTGGGAGCCGGTTTCAATGCTTAGAGCTACACCTTTTAAATCTTCCAATGAAGGGGGGGGAGAACTCTGAGAGGGAATTGGCTCCAAACACAGGGATCCTCTCGGATTGAGAAAGAATACTGTTACAGGCCTCATCAGGAAAGCAATCATATATTTTAGATACCTTCGTAGCAAAGAAGTCACCAATCTGGTTACACGACTCAGGAGAACTACTGGTAGGAGCCATATTTTCTCTCTTGAGAGGATAAGTCTTTAAGAATGACGAAGTGTTCTCTAGAGGAGTTGTCTGCCTGCTTTATTCTGTCATTGTAATAAGCAGGGCGGGTTTTCTTAATAAAAGAATGGTAGGTCTTTAATTCCGACTTGTAGGCAGCCTAGTTGCTATCAGAGAAATCTTTTCTCCATTGACGATCTAAGCATTACAGGATTTTGTAGCTGTCATTAGAGCTTCATTGAACCGCGGAGCTGATTTGGTTAATCCTCAAGGAATATTGGAAGTCCATGAAGCCACTAGATCCAGTGTTTCAATGATCCCCTTATTCACTGCTATGTTAGCAGCATTAATATCCTCTCCCAGTTGAGGGGGACTCTGCTGAAGAGCCTGGGTGAAGCTCTTGGTATTGAATCTGGTCAATCTCCTGCGCAGAGTAATTGGGCCTATTCTAGCTGTGGAAGGGAGTTTAGCTAATAGAATAGAGAACGCCACAAGATGGTGATCGGACAAAGGAACTGCAATGGGGGCTTCAACTTCTAATCCTAAACAGTTGGAAAAAATGGGATCTAGTATGTGACCTAGTTGTCATTTCGGATGAATGGATTTAAGCTCTAGCTGAAGGGTGGCTAATTCCTGACATAGGATTTGCCCTTCACTGCTAGTATGGTCATCAAAGTGTAAGTTTAAGTCACCCAAAACAGTCAGATTATTGTGGCATAGCAGTGGTTGCACCACTACATCCACAAGGCTTGAGATAAAATGAGTGGCCAGACCTGGGGGTCGATAGGTCAGAAAGCCATTGACTGTGTAATTGTCAGCCGCCATTATCGTAAAGAAGGCTGCTTCACAATTATCTATATTGTCAGTTTCCATAGTGCATTGTATGGATAGTTGGTAAATAATGGCTATTACTCCCCCCCCTTAATGGGGAGGTCCTGTTTAAGGATGCCATAATCCTGCGGAAGAGCTTGTAACTTCTCTGGGTCGGAAGCCTCATTCAGCCATGTTTCCATGAGAAACATGGCATCAGGTTGATTTTCTGTAACACACTCATGAATTTCAATCTTATGTTTACCAAGTGACCTACAATTAAAAAGTAGGAGCTTTAATTTGTGCTCCTTCCTGGTGCCTGCCTTCAGTGTGGCCAGTTTAAATGAGCAGTAGGTGCAGCACAATGTGTTTATCTCAGTAGATAGAGTTAAAATCTTTTAGTTTATCAATCCTCCCCCCATTGACTGATGCTCAGATTTGGTCTTTTTCAGGGTGCCGATTATGGTGAATGACTTCTCAAAGTTAACATTTAAGTCCGAGGGCCTGATTACAAGTTTGGAGGTAAGACTGCCAGAGACCTGAAGCCGCCATGTCCACACCACCAGTGCACTGGCGCCTGACCGACCACAGTATCAAGAGTTGTGCAGTCTGAAACCCGGACTGCCGGCACGGCAGTTCACCCAGCTTTCCTGCGGCGGTCCAAAATGTTGGCTGTTTGTCGGCAGTCGCGGCCAAGACCGTGGTTCTACCACCCAGCGTATTACGACTATACAGTCGTACTGGCGGTCTCACAGCGGTGCCCGACGGCAGTGGTTCACGCAAAAAGAAAAGAAACAGAACACCGACCATTGGATGGATTCTAGAAATACAAACCTGATTTGTTTGGAAAATGGACACACCTGCAAATCACACTATAAAGCACACTCCATCTGTGACCAGCATCCTTTGCTTCTAAACTGCAGCACAGCAAGACAGACATTCATTTACTGCACTTTGTAGATAACCTTCACATTTAGCACTCTCCACCACCTATGATTTTTTTTGCTTTTTGACAACTTTTTGACACAGCTCTTGTCTGTATTCCTCTCTTAAAACCACTCACACTGCCTTTTCTTTTTTTACCACCATGCTCCCATCCCCCAAAAAAGCTGCCTTCCCCGAGGAAGAGTTGACAGTCATGGTACAGTACAGCTCCATATTTTTGGAGCACATGTCCAGCATACTCCTAACACTAGGAAAGCAGAAATGTGGGACAAGCACGATAGTCAATAGAGTGAATGATGTTGGCACCACCCTGCGCTCACAGGGCAACATCAGGAAGAGGTATAATGACCTCAGGCACAAGGTGTGTGACAAGTACACCAGCAACCACCTAGAGGTACAGAGAACTGGCTGTGGCCCTCCCAGCTCACCATTCTAACTCATGCCCTGGAAGGAGAAGAGCTTGACCATACTGTATACTGAGGGCTTGTCAGGAATGCCTGGGGGACCAGACCCTGGTACAAAATCACAATGCCCTGTTTGCTAACAACTCTGCTGTAACTATCATCTCCTACATCTACTCTCATAACGTGCAATATAGAAAGTATCTGAGATGTCTGATTTTCTGTGGCATTGGCTTTAATGTTGGTGCATATGACACCACATGCATACAAATCTTTGACCTGTCACATGTTGCAATGCTGTCTGTGAGTGCAGCATAATCAAAATAACAACCCAGGACCCATGACATGTGGCAATGTGAAAATGTATGGTCCGTCACAAATGCATGTTGTCAACAGCTGTGGTACATTTAACGATCGTCAAGTGTTGCAAAAGTTACATAGTACTGACTAGAGCTACCATTAAGTTATATCAGTCCAACTCCAAATAAGATGCTAGACTGCTTGCACCCCTACTCACTTGTCTGCCATGTTACTTCTAATCTACGCTAGTCATGTAGCTTACCTTTTCTCAACTGTTGGAAATCAGAGATAGAAAAGCTACCCTAACTACCATGAGGCCTCTAACCAAACTGCAAGACTGCTGTGGCCCTTCTCACTTGTCAGCCATCTTACTACTGAGCTACAGTAGTCAGGCAGCTTACTTTTACTCAACTGTTGCTTCAGTGAGATTAAACTGTCTACAACTACCATGAGACCTTGTCACTGAAACTAAGAGGTGATACTCATTACTCCCCTGCTCACCTGTCAGCCATCTTACTACTGAGCTACATTAGTCAGGAACCTTACCTTTTCTCAGCTGTTGGGGAGTAGAGATAGAAGAGCTACCCCAGCTACCACGAGGCCTTGTCATCCCAATTCAAACAAAGATGCTAGACTCATTTTTCCCCTTCTCACTTGTCAGCCATCTTACTACTGAGTTATACTAGTTATGAAATGTGTAAAGTACAGACAATGTTAGGCCACCTATGTAAAAGACACAACACACTTCATCAATCTGATTGAAATGGAGTCCTTTGAGCCCGCCTCAGAACTCCTGGTAACATTGGATATATAGAGTCACTATATACCAAGACATCGTAGGAGAGGGAAATTAAAGTAATGAAAAATTCACTTCAACTAAAAACGTACACCCCATCAGGTCCCCATGGACTTTATTATTTCCTCTTGAAACAAGTTCTCCCCAAGAACTATTTCCTTTTTGAAGGCAAGTTCTACACAAATTCAGCCGCGGTTCGTGCAGATAACAGTGGTAGGGCCCTGTGGGGGGTGGGGGGGGTTTGCGGGACGATGCTGAGGGAAAATTATTTATTTATTTAATTTCCCTCAGCATCGTCCCTTGACATCCCCCCCACGTGGCCCCAACGCTGTTACCTGCACTGACCGTGGTTGCACACAATGCAAAGGTACTTCAATAGGTGCAATTTTTGCCCAAACTTTGGCATACTCTTTGCGGATAATATAAAAACATTGCGTATCTTGAAGAGCAGCGACCCCTTTCATGACAAAATCCGTCTGTTAAAAAGATATATTAATGACGTCTTCATGATATGGTCAGGAGACAGTAATGAACTCTCCATATTCTGTGACTGGCTAAATTACTGCCAACTGGATCTGAGATTTACACACCACCACTATAACACACAAATTGACTATCTGTACATAACAGATAAGACTATGGATGGCCAAATATATACCACACTTTTACAAAAACCTACAGAAAGGAATACATTACTTCAATACTCTAGTTCCCATCCCAGAGCTCTTAGAGACAGCCTTCCCTATGTCCAATTGTTACGCATTTGACGTATTTGCAACTTCAAAGAGGATGTCATTTGGGAGGCTGAAGTGCTCTCTAGAAAACTTAAAGACAGAGGATATCCAAGATGCTTGGTAAAGCCCTCACTTACATGGGCATGGTACTATCACAGGGATATACTCCTGCAACCCAAAAATAGAACACCTATGTCAAGGATAATGTGCAGAACTACATTCTACCCAATCAGTAACAAACTGGCTAACAGTATCAAAAAACATAGGAATGTTTTATTCACCTCAAACATTTCATTGGAATCACCCTTTTTTCTTTTAAAAGTAGTGTTCTGCTTTTATACCTGCCTCTATTCTATTACCTCAAAATCACAGTATTTTCTAATTATTTTGGGCACAAGGCAGTGGGGCTGGCCATCATGGGAGGTAAATGTGGGCCCTCAGAGGGAGAGCACTGAGGGTATGGACACCCAGGCTGCCATCACCGAAGTCCAGGGACTCTGCCAGGACTCCCACAGTGTGTTGTGTCAGGTCATTACAGAGATGGAGGAATGAAAGTGCTGCACAAAGGCATATACCAGGAGGTTTCCGGGATACACGTGGAGGTTGGCTGCATCTACACTGAGGTTGCGGGCCTACACACTAAGGGGGCTGAGGTCCGCATCATGGTGGCCAGCCTCTGTTCTGAGGTGGCCTTTTTAGTCAGAATGCTGCTGGACATTAACACCACCCTCTGCAGGGCTTTTCTTCCATCATATACCCCTCCCTGTGGGCCTAGTACAGCTACGGCATCAACATCTGCTGCTGCCACAGGGAGAGAGGTCCTGACAGAGCAGGATACTGCAAGCACCCCTTGCTCAGCAGCACAAGATTCCCCCTCTGTAAGAAAGAGGGGATATCCAAGTAAGGATTCATGAGCGACGGATGAAACAAAAATACACCACCGCCAGCAAGAGACGTTATTTTTAATGTTTCTAATGTTGTGTGTGTTGACTTTTTGCCATACATTTCCATTTCTGATGGGAGTAGTATGTTGGACTCTGGACTCCAGAAATAATGCACTCTACTCTCATCCACCATGAATGAATCTCTCACTTTGTTTTATTTTTTTTCAATCATTACATTTCAGATGATTGCTTTGGTCTGTTCACTCAATAAAAAACTCACAATCTCCTAAGCATTGTCTAGTGTTGTTAATTCAATTCAATAAAAGCTTTATTCAATTTTTGTAGAAAAATCATAAAAGCATGCATAATAAAAACAAACATTAGATGCTTGACTAAATGAAATAGCATTGCTCAAAACATCATTACGAGTACATAATTTAAACGACCAATGGTATTGGGTTACCATTCAGATTACCTCAAGAACCCAATAACACAATGCTTTTTCTACATTTAATTCCATTTTTTTTAAAGGAAGCAATTGACCGCATAAAACATTCATTATCTAAAAATTGCAGTAATAAAAAATCTAGGCAACATTGTTTCAAACCCAGTGACCTTAAAATGGGCAGTATCCATCTCCTTCTTTGTAATTCATAAATTCTACAAAATAAAAATACATGTATTGTCGATTGCTGGGACATGTCATCGCAGGGGCAGTTACTCAGCATTTTGGACCAATCATTTGTTGTGGGGAAACTTGTTATAGAATGAAAAATCCCGAATCTAAATCAGGCCAGTACAAATCTGTCATATCCATCTAATATGGTTTTTAAATACAGCTGGTTACAATAAGTGGTCAATATCATTTGGTTGGACTGTATAGAAGATTTTAAGGCTTTTGCTGAGAATTGAATTGTCTCCAGGTGCGCCTAACAACATCTTTTAAAATCCCTTCTGGAGACCGAGATAATGGACCATGGTTCTTCATTATATTACGGGCGGCCAAGATCACACATGAAGTCTTTGATGTATTTTAGCCAAGGGATACAAAGTGCCCACTGTAGCTTAAGGCTGTCTTTTTTGTTCTCGCAGTTAAAGTAGTGTTTGCGGAGGTCTCTATCCTGTGCCATAAGAGGACAGGTTGAACTTTTATTAGGCCAAAATATACAGTAACCCTAATTCTGAGTGACATATATAGTTAGATATACTACCCGGACAGCCAACAAAAATTTTAAAAATGCGTTCTCCATCACCTGTATCGGGTTAGGATTGCAGTAGCCCCACACGCCTGCACCGTATATGGCTGTTGTGACACACTTTGCCTGATATATCTGCAACAGATCTACAGGGGGCCTTCTGCCCAACTTCCTTGCAAAGTTACCCACAGCTGCCGTGGCTTTCATGAATAGTAACTTCCTGGCTTTAACTGCTTGGGTCCAAGTACCCTTCTGCTCAAAACGGATACCGAAATAAGAAAATGTCCTAGTGAATTCCACCTTTTTACTATCTATAAATATTTTTTTACATTTTGCACTACCTTTTTTTGTAGGGTTTATTCTGAGACCCAAGTTTTCCATATACACGGTGTAGCTTGTCAGTGCCCGTTGGAGCCCTAGTTGTGTTCAGGCCATTATCACTGCATTATTGCGTACAAAAGGGCGGGTATAGGACAGTTGTTTATTTGGGGAGGGCTGGCATTGGTCCACCAACACTTGACCTAAGCCATTGGTGTGGAGTGTAAATAGAAACGTTCACAAGACACATCCCTGTCTAACCCCCCTTTCCACGTTGAACGGTGCAGTGCATTAACCCTTAACCCCATATCAAACCCTAGCTTTCGCATCACTATAGAGCTGTCTCAAAAACAGTACTAGTGGTGCTTCCACCCCCATATCTACTAATATCTTCCATAATTTGCCGTGAACTACGCAGTCAAAAGCCGCAGTTAACTCTACTTATGCCAGATATAATTTGCCCTGTTTAGCCAGTGTATACTTCCCCAGAAAAATATTAAGGTTGAGACCTTGTTCTACTGTACCTAAACCCTGTTGGAAACCACATTGTAGCTCAGATAACATTTTATTGTCTTCTGCCCAATCCTGTAACCGGTATAGGACAATGCGCCCCAGAACCTTGACCAAAGAAATATAGCCATGATATTGGCTGATAACACGCAGGGTTTTGGCGATCCCCTTTTTTGAATATTGGAACAAATATTGAGTCTGACCATGTTTCTATAAGACCAGTGGAGCAGCAGGCTGCTAGTAATACCTGTGTTAATAGGGGTCCCATAAAGATACATTTGATGTAAAAAGATCTACAGGGATGTCATCGGGCCAGGTGCCTTCCGTTCCTTGCTAGCCTTGATTGCACAATTGACCTCCTCTAAAGTAAAACAGAGGTCTATAGGATAGTTCACTGGGGAGATTGTTCCCTCCGACGACTGAGCGCTATTAGTAACGCTCTCATCTGGTGTCTGCTTATAAATTTTTTTTAAAAGTATCCCACCCATTGACATTCGTCTATGGCAATCTCTATGGTGGGTATATCTTGGGCTGTAAGAAAGGGAGCATTTACAGCTCGCCAGAATGCTGCGTTGTCTCTAATCAGTGTGGCTTCATGCCAGGCGACGCATTGTTTTCAACTTTAGCTTGCACTTATGAGCTCTCAGGGCCAATTTGTATTCAATTTGTATTCCCCTCTATAGGCTTTTATTTCTTGGGATTACTGGATAGTTTGTGTAGTGCGTATTTCAATTTCGTATAAGCTTTTGCACATCTGGTGTCAAACCAACCTTGGTTGTTTTTATAGGCTTGTTTCTTCTCCACCCTAAGATTATTTTTTATCTTGTGGGTGATCTGTGTGTAAGAATCTAAAATGTCAGCATGGGCGGTTGTTTACTCAAGGCACGTTAGAAATAATGCTTGACATTTGGCCAAAATGTTATTAGTAAATTCAATAGGTTCTACCTTAGACCAGCATAGGGAATAGCCATTTGTTCAAGGCTATATCCTGAACCAGATATTCTGATTTGTTACGGGCATTTAACGCATTATTTGGGAGGAAATAATTTACGCTCAAAGGAAAATGATCACTCAGGGCATTCTTCTTGTGTGTTTTAAAACCTCTGAGTCTAGTAGAGTATCTACTGGATACAATAATAAAACCAATAATTGATTTCATGCCTCTCCCTTTGAACGTATGACTAAAGGATACTGGTGGAATACATAAATCATAAAAAAATTCTAGGTCAAATGAAAACAAAATTACATTCAAGAGTTCCCCATAAGATGAATGTGGGAAATGGGAAAAAGGATTATCATCAGAAGATAATAGGCCATAGTTAGCTCCTCAAATATGCGCACAAAGCAGTGTTAAAATCCCCACCCCAGATAACGAACACACCTTTGCATTATCATCATAGAGCTTATAAAGAACACTCGTAAGGTTTTTCAATACACCCATAGTTTGGTCAGGTAAGATATTCTTATAAAAATGAATCAATATAATACAATGATGTTTATCAATATGTATATTGATCAATAGATACTATCTCTCTTTCCCAAAGTTATCTTAGTAGCCTTCAAGTGATTTGAAACGTATGTACAGAGGCCTCCTTTCGTTCTCCCGTGTATGGATGGTACTGCAGCAGTGTGGAAGGTTTTGTACCCATTAATGTGGATAATGTCCACCACCCAGGTTTTTTGGAAGCAGAGAATATTAAGGTGCCGATCACGATCTGGTAAAATTTTTCCCCGTACGACTCGTATCCGGTCGTTTTACCGTACGAATCGTACAAGTGCCGTACAAACTGCCAATCACGATTCGCATGGGAAAAAGACCATACGATTCGCATTCGGAATAGTTCCCCACACGTCCTCGGGTCGGAAAATGTGTCCGACACGTCCTCGGACGATTTACCGTACAAATGTGAAAAGTGAAGTCCGACCGCGGAATCACGATTCATCCCGTGCGTCCGATGTTACAACCGTATAGAAAAAACACCGTCCGCACCGAACTCCCATAGCAACCATGGAGACATGTGCCCGCATACACGCCCAACACTCCCCCCAGCCCCCGTACGTTCGAGTCGTACCCCCCGTGTATGTACACCCGTGTACGTGTCATACCCCCATGTATGTACACCCGTGTACGTGTCGTACCCCCGTGTATGTACACCCGTGTACGTGTTGTACCCCCGTGTATGTACACCCGTGTACGTGTCGTACCCCCGTGTATGTACACCCGTGTACGTGTCTTACCCCCCTGTATGTACACCCATGTACGTGTCGTACCCCCGTGTATGTACACCAGTGTACGTGTTGTACCCCCTTGTATGTACACCCGTGTACGTGTCGTACCCCCCCTGTATGTACACCCGTGTACGTGTCGTACCCCCGTGTATGTACACCCGTGTACGTGTTGTACCCCCCGTGTATGTACACCTGTGTACGTTCGAGTCGTACCCCCGTGTATGTAAACCCGTGTACGTGTCGTACCCCCCGTGTATGTACACTCGTGTACGTGTCGTACCCCCCTGTGTATGTACACCCATGTATGTGTCGTACCCCCCTGTATGTACACCCGTGTACGTGTCGTACCCCCTTGTATGTACACCCGTGTACGTTCGAGTCGTACCCCCGTGTATGTACACCCGTGTACGTGTCGTACCCCCCGTGTATGTACACCCGTGTACGTGTCGTACCCCCGTGTATGTATACCCCCATGTACGTGTCGAACCCCCCCCGTATGTACACCCGTGTACGTGTCGTACCCCCATGTATGTACACAAGTGTATGTGTCGTACCCCCGTGTATGTACACCCGTGTACGTTCGAGTCGTACCCCCCATGTATGTACACCCGTGTACGTGTCGTACCCCCGTGTATGTACACCCGTGTACGTGTCGTATCCCCGTGTATGTACACCCGTGTACGTGTCGTACCCCCCCTGTATGTACACCCGTGTACATGTTGTACCCCCGTGTATGTACACCCGTGTACGTGTTGTACCCCCCGTGTATGTACACCCGTGTACGTTCGAGTCGTACCCCCCCGTGTATGTACACTCGTGTACGTGTCGTACCCCCCCGTGTATGTACACCTGTGTACGTATCGTACCCCCCGTGTATGTACACCCGTGTACGTGTCGTACCCCCCCTGTATGTACACCTGTGTACGTGTCGTACCCCCCGTGTATGTACACCCGTGTACATGTCGTACCCCCGTGTATGTACACCCGTGTACGTTCGAGTCGTACCCCCGTGTATGTACACCCGTGTACATGTCGTACCCCCGTGTATGTACACCCGTGTACGTTCGAGTCGTACCCCCGTGTATGTACACCCGTGTATGTGTCGTACCCCCCCTGTTTGTACACCCGTGTACGTGTCGTACCCCCCGTGTATGTACACCCGTGTACGTGTCGTACCCCCATGTATGTACACCCGTGTACGTTCGAGTCGTACCCCCGTGTATGTACACCCGTGTACATGTCGTACCCCCGTGTATGTACACCCGTGTACGTGTCGTACCCCCCGTGTATGTACACCTGTGTACGTGTCGTACCCCCCCTGTATGTACACCCGTGTACGTGTCGTACCCCCGTGTATGTACACCCATGTACGTGTCGTACCCCCGTGTATGTACACCCGTGTACATGTCGTATCCCCCCATATGTACACCTGTGTACGTGTCGTACCCCCGTGTATGTACACCCGTGTACGTGTCGTACCCCCCGTGTATGTACACCCGTGTACGTGTCGTACCCCTGTGCATGTACACCCGTGTACGTGTCGAACCCCCCGTGTATGTACACCCGTGTACGTGTCGTACCCCCGTGTATGTACACCCGTGTATGTGTCGTACCCCCCGTGTATGTACACACGTGTACGTGTCCTACCCCCCCTCTACGTTCGTGTCGTACCCCCGTGTATCTACACCCGTGTACGTTAGAGTCGTACCCCCACCCGCCTATGCATGGAGCGTACCCCCACCACAACATTCTAAGTACGGAGCGCACCCCAGGCCCCAACATCACAACCGCATGTACGAGTCGTACCAAGCCACACACAAGGACAGCACTGTACAACAAAATGGCCCATGTACACACCGTACACACGCAAAAAACGCACGTACACAACCAGGACAAACCAAAACGACACAAGAATACACCATTCGAATGGCACTAAGCCACAAAACATGTCCAACAACCACTAAAACAACACATTCACTGACCTGCAACTGCCAAAAACAAACAGAAGCCCAAAACACAACCACTCCTTATAACACACCCACCCAAAGTTCAAACACAGCCACACCCACCAATGGCCACTAAAAAGGGCCCACAAACACAAACCATGAGCCTTTGCAACAGACTCACTGCTGCCAGACCCCACAGACAACCTACAGCACCATACTAGAAGCTTTACCACACCTTACACTTGCACACCTTCACACACACACCTTCACAAACACCCCCTCATCACATTCACACACACACCTGCACAACCACACCCACACACCCACAACCATCCACACACACCCCCCCACCATCCACACCCACACCCCTCACCATGCCCACTAACAAGAATCCAAAGTTCACTAGCCGAGAGTTGGAGGTCCTTGTCGATGAAATCCTCAGAGTCGAGCCACACCTCTTTGGAACATTGGTCAGACAGACCAGCCCTTCAGCAAAAACAGCCATGTGGCAGACCATCGGCGATGCTGTGAATGCTGTTGCGGACACCAGAAGGAACAAGCAGGAATGCCAAGCCAGGTGGTATGATCTGCGGAGGAGGGTCCGAGCCAAGATGACGGATGAACACAACCAGGCCAACGTCACTGGAGGAGGGCCGTCCCGCAGACCCGTACACTACCATCCCTGGGAGGAGAGGGTGATGGCCATACTGCCGGTGGAGGCAGTCGAAGGATTAGGAGGACTCCGAGACCCGGGTGAGTACACAAACAACGCACCTCACATGGGGGGAACGTCATCCACAACCAAACTCACAAACAGGCACGCAACCACCCCAAGCTATCGCATGACTCAACCACACTCCATGAACATGCACATGCCACTGGCGCCACCATGCCCCATGCACCCAGCTGGACAATGTCAAGTCACAGAAGACACCAACACATGACACGGTAAGCCGGATGGCGGGAGGGTGGGCCCCAAAAATCACATAGTGCAACTCAGAAGCAGACAACAATGCCCTCTGCCCATATGGCCTAGGTCACAGCCAGACAAACAGTGTGTCCCCACACAGGAAAGACTTGCCAGCAAATGGTGAATGCCTTGCATTAACACATGGGGGTGAAGGCACGTTTTTGCACATGGCAGCAGCTAATGAACAGCCAACACTGTGAAAGAGTGGCAGCACACACCACCACAGCAGCAGTGCAGACACAGACACTACACCCAATGGGTGCCTGGAGATCAGAAACAAACTCACATCAACAATCCAAGGGCCATTCAAAGATCTGCTAACAGTGTGTGCCCAGGAAGCTGGGCTGAGGTGACAGAGGGTGACACACAGAGGGAGGGAGAGGGGGACAGAGAGGGAGGGAGACACAGGGAGACGGACAGAGGGAGGAGGCTGACACACAGAGGGAGAGAGAGGGGGACAGAGAGGGAGGGAGACACAGGGAGACGGACAGAGGGAGGAGGCCGACACACAGAGGGAGGGAGAGGGGGACAGAGAGGGAGGGAGACACAGGGAGACGGACAGAGGGAGGAGGCTGACACACAGAGGGAGGGAGAGGGGGACAGAGAGGGAGGGAGACACAGGGAGACGGACAGAGGGAGGAGGCTGACACACAGAGGGAGGGAGAGGGGGACAGAGAGGGAGGGAGACACAGGGAGAGTAAATCAGCCTTGTGGTGTGTGGGAATGTCTGCTCATCAGCAGGTGGACTGCGTGCATGTAGACAAGGGTGGCCAGTGCCAGCACCCCCCCTCTCCTCCATGGCCAAACACAGGGCCATGTCACAACCTGTGCACGAGCACAACGCCAGCTACCTGCATCATATAAGTGTGTGGAACAACTCCATGTGCCCACGTACAGTGCTACACGGAATACGCCAATGCATGGCTCACCACACCTGCCCACTCCACTGCTGACTGCAGTCACACTTGACGCAGCAAGTAAGACTGTGCCACACATAGGTAAAGTCGCAAAAGCTGTGTCCAAGGGACATACCCATGCACAAGTGCACTGTGAGTGGAATGCAAGACATATCCAAATTCCCAGAGGAAATGTGCCAACTTTGAAACGAATGAAACATGGATGTTGCATGGAACAAAATTAACATTGTCTCTCTCACACACAGGTCAACGTCATGGATCACCCCCCAACACTGGGGGGGAAGACTCACAGGACCCGGCTCGGCAGGATGATGGAGCCACCGGCAGCGACGACTCTCACCACTCTGTGGACGAACCCGACCCCGACCAACCTGGCCACTCTGGTGTCCAACGACCTGCAGCACCTGCGTCAGGTACAACTGGGCCAACCACCACCCCCACTCCTGCCACATCCCAGGAGACACCCAGGATCCCTGCCCCACCACCACAATGCAGCCAGGCTGGCCAGGAGGGACACGGTGTCCCGGGCACCCAGGAGGAGGCAGGCGACAACGCCAATGCCACCCCTCAGGGGTCCCGGAGACCCGATGTGCCCACAAGGGCAGGCCAGGTGCAAGTGGGCAGGGGTGGTGGGAGTGGAGGACGGCGGAGGCGCGAGCCTGACCGGTTGGCTGGGGAACCAGTATATTCCCATGTCCGAAACATCCTGGACACATACCGGCAGGACACCACGGGCATGGCCCAGGTTGTGTCCACCCTCAACGATATGAAGGGGACCCTTGATGAGATCAAGACCCAGCAGGCCCAGCAACATGCGGAGCAACATGCCTGTCTACTGCAACACCAACGGAGGATGGAGGACAGACAGGCTGAGCTCGTGACGGTGTTCACGGGAATTCACAGTACACTCCGTCGGATGGCCGACAACATGGGCAACCCTCCCTGTGCCAGAAGGCGTAGAACATCACCACCCACAGGGAGGGATCAGGAGGAGGAGGAAGGAACATCCGATGGAGCATCCCAAACATCGTCACGGCCTGCTTCTGAGGGTGCACGCAGGAGGGCGGGTCATCCACGGAAAAGACCGTGAGGGTCGGCGCTACAGCACCATCTCCCAGGACACCTGGCCTGGCACCTGGCCCACTGGAGCAACAGCAGCACAGCATCAAAAGACATTCTCTGCCACATGGCCTTGCTGGTCACTGTCTGACCAATGTTGACAAAGACTGTGGCATGGACTCTGAGGATTTCTAATGGCAAGGACACCAACTCCCCTAGTGAACTTTGGATTCCACACACCCGGAAAGCCCCTCATGTCAAACCCTCCCCCTACCCCAACCAAAATAAAAAGTCACACCATAAAGAGAAGATGCCTACTGATTGCATTATTACCTTACATGTGTCTTGTAAAGTCTAACCATGCCTGAGTTCTCATTTGACTTCAACCATCCACACCCTGGGGCCTGAGTCTGGATCACATTGTATTAGGCAAGACAGACATGGAGCACCATACACACCCGTGATGGGCCCAACCAGCTGAGGGGGTGGCCGCACAACCGTGCCGACAGACATATTGAGTACAGCGACAGCCATGCGCAGAGGTCAGGGATCATGTGGAGTGTCCTGGGGGGCACCCAGGTATGTGTGGACAGGTGGCAGAACCATGTCCTGCAAGCTTGAGTCAGGTGGATGCAGAGAATGGTGGCCTGGCCAACGTTGGATGCATGGGGATGGCACATGTCACAATACCCACACAGTAATGGACATCATGCACAATACACGGTCTAATCCCACACAAACAGCTTGCATCTTGCTACTCTACACATAGACACATAGCCACTATCACGGAAAACCATGCCAGACATGCCGTATGCACCGTGGCAACACACCAGCATTGACAGAGAAGAGGCACCTTGGAGGCATAGGGACACCTTTATTAGTCATGTATTAGGGATTGCAGAGGCAAGTCGGAGTACACATGAACGGGTCATGTGGACTAACATGTGGGTCCAACACTGGCACCCCCCTTCTGCAGCACAAATGCGTGATAGCCATGGAACTGGCACACAAGTGTCGGCTAACAGCTAAACACCCCCTGCTGCTCACGGAGAGCCTGCCATACACCATTGATCCGCTGATGTGGAAGTCCCACACCATGTCAAGCCAATGCAAACCATATGTGTCCGAGGGCAGTGTTACACACATTGATGCCATCATCACATTCCACAATCCCATCACTGATGACTGTCAACAAGTTTGACCATCTATTCAGGTGTACCCATCTGCATGTCATGTGTACCATGGTGATGCAACATGTCTGCAGAGGAACCAAACATCGACAGGGGCAGTGTGCATACATCGTGAACTACTGCCACACCCAATACACCCCTGATGCATCCCTTACCCTAAGGAGACTTCCAAACTTGTCCGTGCGTGTAACGCTGATTCAGCACACGATGACGTGTCCATGAGGAATAGCAGTGCCACAACAATGCAACCAGCAGACGGCATGCGCAAGTACCTGGGGAAGAGAGACACACAAGAAGTCAGCCACAAAAAGCACAGCCACTTGCATGTGCATGTACTCGACACATGTATGGATGACAACATGCTAGGTCACAATTATGACTGGGGAAATGCACTCATCACTGGCACCATCACTCCAGTGACACATCCACACACACCTCTGACTCACGTGCCATACATGCAGATGGAGACACACATCGCAACACATGCCACACGGGGACCAATGCGTGCACACTCAGACACTGGTACTCACCACTAAGCAACGAAGTCGCGTATGAGCCGAGTCCGGATGTCCTCTTGCGGCTCCACATCCTCCACATCACTAGCCCCATTGCCAAGCCCTTCGTCCTCCACGGGTGGATGGTCCTGGTCATCTTGATCCAGGATGAGTGGCACAGCTTTCTCAACTGCCATGTTGTGCAGCATGCAGCAGACCATGAAGATTTTGCAGACCTTCGCCGGGGCATATGGGAGGGCGCCGCCGGTCTTGTAGAGGCATCTGAATCGGCTCTTCAGGAGGCCAAACGTCCTCTCTATCACTCGCCTTGTCCGGCCATGGGCGGTGTTGTAGCGGAGCTGGGCCGGCGTGATGGGGTTGCGGAGAGGTGTGATCAGCCATGGCATGTTGGGATAGCCAGCGTCCCCTACATGGAAAGCACATGGACATAAGTAGGACAGGAGAAGCGGTCGTGCTGGAAGTCTACGCAAAATACAGGACAGACAGACTGTACCCACCAACAACACATGCTCGTTCGTTGCGCAGCTGCGTCATCATTTCAGGCACCCTGCTACGCCTCATGATGTAGGCATCGTGTGCTGATCCTGGAAAACGAGCACAGGCATGTGAAATCACCATGTTGGACAGACACACCACAAGGGCATTGATGGAGTGGTAGTGTTTGCGATTCCTGTACGCTACCTCCTGTGCCTGTGGTGGTACCAAAGCCACATGTGTCCCATCTATGGACCCAATGACATGGGGCATCCCTCCCAGGGCATAGAATCCACGCTTGACCCCAGTCAACATTTCAGGGGTTGGGAAATGGATGAAGTCATCCAGGTGAATCAACATGGCCTCTAAGAAATCATGCAGCACACGGCAGAACATGCTCTGGGACATGCCACCAACATGAGCTATGGTATTTTGAAAGGTACCCGTGGCAAGAAAATGTAGGGCTGCCATTACCTTCAGCTTGGGTGTCAGTGCCGTAGGATACCTGTGCAGCGGTTGCAGGTGTGGTGCCAGTCTCGCCGTCAACTCCAGAATCAACCGTTGGGGGAAGAGGTAGCAGCGTATACAGTCATTCTCCAGCATGGCAGCCAAATCCGGAATTGGTCGGTGAAGAGGCAGCGCTCTGCAGTAATTTGGAAGTGACAAGGAAGAGTGAGTGCACCACAACAACAATTTATTTGTACTGAGCACATGTTAATCTGTCTATACACATATGCTACATACGGAGTCAGGTATGTGCACATGCCCTGGATACGTATGGCTGCCAGGTGACACTCCTACCAAGACCCAGCTACACACGGAGATTGTGAACCTCCACATGCTATGGCATGGGATTAGCTGTGTCCCAGTGTAAGTGAACAGCCAGACGCAACACAGGAGTGACATACATCCACACATCAGCAGAAGTAGGATGTCGATTTCAGAGACTGGTAGCGGAACACTAGAGCCACAGGTCACATGACATTACACTAGGACAGCCCACACACCTTGCCATTAAGGTGTACATGTGATGACTCACCACACATTCATAGAGAGGATGCAGACATGTCCTTGTTACGCTACTCCGTGTCCCATGCATACATACGCACCTCACATCCGATACCACATGTGGCATGGTGTGTGGAACAGTGTGCAATGTCAAGCTACACACAGACACATGTTGGTTGCTGCAACAGCTGCAGCTTTTGAGGGAGCTCCAACATCAAGCTAATGCGAATCCCCCACACATACATGACAAAGTCACATCGTGCACCGTGGGTAGTGACATGTCAGGTGTGGTAACCCCTGTACCTGGCCTCAGGGCACACTTCCGTGTGTTGGTGTCCGTGCAATGCCAGTGACACCCATCCCAAGTGTGCAGTACGACATGCACACATGTCAAAGGAGTCAAGGGCATGCCTGGCACACATTGCACCGTCACACATTACATGTGTACACATCTCATCATACATCTGGTGCCTTCTCGACTCAGGAGTAATGTGCCACATCACAGCCTTTCACACCTGTGCCCCACACATGTAGTACTGGCCAGACAATGCCTTGATGTCCATCCATGGACAAGTATGACAGCCCTATTCCTTCCTGTGTGCTGCCTGTCACCACTGTGATGTATGAAAACCACCGTACTTTTGCTAAGAGGGCCTGTGTACGTTCCCGTATCACTATGGGAGTGCTGCCGTATGCGTACCCATAGTGATAGTGAGCGTACAGGCGTGTGTACGGTCCGTACCACCATGAGTACGCATACGCGAGCACACCCATAGTGGTATGGACCGTACACGCGTGCGTACGTTTACTATCACTATGGGTGTCCTCGCGTATACGTACTCGTCGTGGTACGGCCGTACACACGCCTGTACGTTCACTATCACTATGGGTGTCCTCGCGTATGCGTACTCGTAGTGGTACGGCCCGTACACACGCCTGTACGTTCACTATCACTATGGGTGTTCTCGCGTATTCGTACTCGTAGTGGTACGGCCCGTACACACGCCTGTACGTTTACAATCACTATGGGTGTGCTCGCGTATGCGTACTCGTAGTGGTACGGCCCGTACACACGCCTGTACGTTCACTATCACTATGGGTGTCCTCGCGTATGCGTACTTGTAGTGGTACGGCCCGTACACACGCCTGTACGTTCACTATCACTATGGGTGTTCTCGCGTATGCGTACTCGTAGTGATAGTGAACGTACAGGCGTGTGTACGGGCCGTACCACTACGAGTACGCATACGCGAGGACACCCATAGTGATAGTGAACGTACAGGCGTGTGTACGGGCCGTACCACTACGAGTACGCATGCGCGAGGACACCCATAGTGATAGTGAACGTACGCACGCGTGTACGGGCCGTACCACTATGGGTGTTCTCGCGTACGCGTACTCATAGTGGTACGGCCCGTACACACGCCTGTACGGGCCGTGGCTATGCATTTGGGGTGCCCTAGGGCCCCGGAACGCACCGTACCTGTGTGTGAAGCTCAAAATTACATAGGGGACACATGAGGGACAAGTATTAAGGCCTACATGCATGCAGGTTGTCATGGAGACCAAGTTTAAAGTTTGAATTTGTTCTGGAAGGTGCACAGCAGAAGTAAGTTGGAATGAATCTACTTTGTTGCAATGTGTTTGTGGGGTTGACATTAGGCCTGGGCGTAGTTCGCGAAGTAGCACTTCGCGAAGCTACGCAAAGTGAAGTTCGCACTACGCGAGCTACGCGTAGCACTTCGCGAACTGCGTAGTACCTTGTTCGCACTGTGCCAGATGTCGTTTTCAATGATTGCACAGTGCGGACAAGCAACCGGCACTGTGCAATCATTGAAAATGGCATCTTGCACAGTGCGAGCTGTAGTTTTCTGCTGCTCGAGTAGATTTTTACTCGAGCTTCAGCTTTCTCAACGCGAACTGGTAGTTTCTCATCGCGAGCGGTCGCGAGCATACGCGACCACTCGCAATGAGAAACCTGACCTCCTCGCGTTGGGAATCTCGCCGGGAGGTTTATTTTCCATGCTCGCGATCGCCAACTTGCAGTTGCTGATCGCGAACAAGGAAAAAGTCTCGCCGGGATGTCATTTTGCTTGCTCGCGGTCGCCAACTTGACGTTGAGGAACGCGAGCAAGCAAAAAATGACCGCAGCACTACGCAACACTACGCTACGCGTGTTCGCACTGTGCTACGTGCAGTTCGCGTAGTGCGAAGTAGCGCGAACTTCGCAAACTACGCGAGCGTAGCGTAGTGCTTTGCCCAGGCTTAGTTGACATCATGCTGAAGAAAAAAACACAATAAGAACCCACTGACTGTGCTAGGTTTGAAGGGATTGGAGGAAACATAGGATGCAAATGTGAGTGACCAATCGCTCTGTACTCCTGTGCATGAAACAGGCCAGCAAGGCAGATATAAGGCAGCCAGGTCCCATGAGGGAGCACTTGCCTGCACATCTCTGTATTCCACGACCCAGCTTCGGCTACTGATTCCCTGGAACCATGTCAAGGTCTGTGGAGAGGTCACAGCCCTTCACCCTGGAGGAGAACATGGCTTTGCTGGATGTGATCCTCCCACAGTACCCCATGCTGTATGGGCGACCAGGGTATCAGGCGAGTGCAGAGTCCACGAGCACAGACTGTGTCCCTTTTTTGTGACTGTGACTTCTGGCATTGTGTCCAGGTGTCTCACACATGCTATGTACTGTAGGGGGGGTCCCAGGGGGGGGGATGCCTGATGTCTCCCAGCCAGAGCATGCAGTGGTGCATGTCTGCCGTCCTCACTTGCATCGTGTTTACTGTGACAATCACTGCATGGTGCATGCCACATTCTGCCTGTATTATCCTCCTGGGAATGTTGCCTCTACAGTCCTCATGTGATTATGTGGTCAGCCCAGTGTGACAGGTGACTGTACCCACAGATGTGTGTTAGTTCTGTGTACCGGTGCTGAGAGTGTCCACATGATGTGTTCGTACCCTGGACATGGGTGTGTGTGTAAGTCCCCTGTCATGTGGGTGGGTGCATATGTAGAGTGTAGCACCCCAGCTGCATGAGGGATGGATATACCCTGGCCATGTGATGTGAGCAGGGAGCAGTGCTGTGTGTCTGACGTGCAGAGCCAGCCCCACACCTGTGAGCCCCCCCGTCTAGTGGCACATGTGCAGAGTGAGGTTTGTCGCTGCATTTGGCAATGGCAGGTGAATGTCCTGTGCCTGTGTGTGTCTGTGTACTCTGCTGCAGTAGCGTCAGTTGGCCTGTGGCATGTGACTGCTCAGAGGTGCTGCACATTATCCTGGTGTACCTTCTGATGCACAGTGTGAGCCTGGATCATTGATTGTGTAGTTGCCCTCATTCCACCTGTGTCCTTTCAATGGCACGTACTGCTTTTGCCCTTCCCCAGAGGATCATGTCCCTATGACAAAGGTGCAATGCGTAGGATGCATACTATGCCTTGTTGTAAACAGCAAATGTGTTCTAATATGTGTCTCTGTGACATGTGCCAGGTGTATTGATGTAGTGTCACTTGTTCATCCTCACAGGTAGGCGCCTCTGCCAAGGAGCAGATATGGCTGACCGCCGTCAGCGCCGTGAGGAGTGCGGATGGTCGGAAGCGGCGCCTGTCCCAGGTGAGGAAACGCTGGCAGGATATCCGGTGCTGGACGCGGAGGATCGCACGGGTCCTGCTGGGGGACTCACCTGAGAGCCATAAGAACCGTGGGCGCCGCCGACTGAGCCACATCCACAAGTGTGTGCTGCCGGTGGTCTTTCCAGACTTGGAGAGGCGCTTACAGGAGATGCAGCAGCAGGAAGGGGGTAGGTACATGTGTGCTTGTTGTGTTTCACCAGCATTTGTAAGTGCACAGTTGCATGGATACACTGCCAGGGTTTAAAGGTGCTGTGCAGATCCAGTTACCCACTGTATAGCTGTGCTCTCCTGCCTCCCTTCCCCTCCTTGCAATGTGTTCCCTGGTCTGTGTGTAGTCACTCCTTCAGAAGGTTATCTAGGCTGGCACTTCCTCCACGTGAACTATGCCTGTAGCATCATGTGTGGGGGTGGTGTGTAACAGGTTTTGGGACCTTGCCTGTGCCCTGTCCAGTTCAGTACATGTGGGTTCCATGTCAGTTGGCATTGATGCAGAGTACAGACATGGGAGTTAGTCTCACAAGTGTCATGCCTTACAGTGCGCATGTCCTATGTTGTGGCCTGTGACATGATGTGCATGAGTGTGCAATACGCATAGTGCAGGGATGGTGGCGTGTGTTGCAGTCATTCCCATTCAGGACCATGGAGCTGTGTTGCCACTACTGTCCCCATGGTCATATTTTCCTAGGTGTCATGTGTGTCATCACAAAACGTAGACACTCACAGTGTCTACAGCATAGGTTGTGCACTGTGCCATTGTCCCCTGGCACCATGTATATTGACGTGAAATGTAGTACAAGTGTCCACTGTACAGCCTGACCTGATTTTCCTTGTTCATAGTCACAGTGGCCAGTGCCTGTGTGCCTTGTTACAATCATCTGATGCTGGCCATTTGTATAAGATTATTTGGACAGGCGCACCTCGGGTATTTGGCGTCCAATCTTGCATTTATGCAGCCCCTGTGTATTTCACCCAGACTAAGAGATGTAAGTGCCACCTGTGTCTCAACAATTTGTCTCATGTAGGGGGTGGTTGGTGCGGGGCAAGCCTACATGTCAAAACCTGAAATCTCCTTGCTAGTTCTGGCCAGTGTGTGATGTTTGGCTGGACATACACTGAAGGTGCAGTGAGCCAGTCATGTTGGGCATGTTTTGAGTATTACCTATGCAGCATGTGCCTCAAGCTCATGGATTTGGTCCCTCCTCATCCCTATTGTCGGCAACGCTGTGTGGTGCAGATGCAGTGCTGGATTGTCCCCAGGGCCTGGCTTCTATGTCAAACTCCATTTCATGTCATTTGCTATTGTGTCATGCTCTCCATGGATTTTCATTGGCATGGTGGGTCAACCAACTGTGTGTTGCATGCCCTACATCTGTACCTTGTTTTGTAGATGTTACTGATCTTTCTTTTCATGCTATGCACTGTTACCTATGTAGATTGGACTCATGTGACATATGTATACAGGTGTGTGAATTGCTGTCTCTTCACCTTGCCCACAGCATTGTCGGGGGACACGGAGGGAGACATGAGCACAGACGGAGCGGAGGGACCGAGCACCAGTGCCAGCATTGACATCGTGGCTGGTACATTGAGTGGTACAGAGGCAGAGGAGAGTGAGGCCGAGGACCTGTCCACTGGCACCACCGAATATGAAGCCGACGGGTCCGAGGATGATCTCTCCGAGTGGGCGGAGGCTGCACCACCAGCTGACAGCGGCACGACATCGCACCCCACCCCCTCCATTGCCATCAGCCGCCTCCCACTTGCTTGTGTCCCTTCCCAACGTGCCCGGTCACCACATGTCTCCTTCCTGCCAGGCACCGCACCCCCTGCCCCTGTCTCCACTGCTGCCGCCAATGCCGAGTCTGTGGACATCCAGCGGCACTTGCAGGTTGGTCAGTCTGCGATCCTTAATGTCCTCCATGGCCACAGCCAAGTGCTGCACAACATGGAGGCATACTTGGAGGGCATTTTTTCGTCGCAGGCTGACCAACGCCAGTTGCTGAGGTCCATAGACTCGACACTGACTGCAGCAGTGGGTCTCCTGCAGTGCTACGTCCCACCCCCTACCCCTGCCCCATCCACACTTCCCACTCCCATGCCTGTCCCATGTACACCCAGACGTACGCATGCACACACCACAACAGACACAGGCACCACACCAGCAGGGAAGGTCACCCGCACACCTCCTGGCATGCACACACAGGGTGAAGTAGGCACACCCACTGGGTCGGGGGGCAAACGTAAGACACGCAGCCAGAGTGGGAGTCCGCATTCCACCAAATCCACTCCCTCCAAATCCCCTCCCCTCAGCTCTCCTGGCCACATATCACACAAAGACTCCTTCATGGCCGCTCTGTCCCTGAGCCCCACAGTGACACCACCCCGCAAGCGGTCAAGGGAGTCCCCGGTCAGGGTGGTTGATTCCCCCCCCTGTCTACACCCTCCCCCAGTGGCGCTGCGACCCATCCCTCTGACCTCCCCCCCCTCCTTGGGGCCTGTGGTTCCTTCGGGTGCAGGGGATTCCCTGGAGGACCTTGCTAAGGTGTGCAGCGAGATCCTGGCCTCCGCCTTTGGCCCTGCCCCACCCCCTGTGGTGGAGTCCTCCATCCCTGCACCCACGACGTCTACCCTTCACCCTCCTGTCCCTGCGGTGCCTGGTTCTTCCCCCACACATGATGCCCTCACCCCTGTGGAAGACGACGGAATATAACTGTGCAGGCAAGCTAGGGGACATGCATCCCACTGTGTCCCCCATCCAGCTGTGACTTCTGGACTGCCCTATGGGCTTTGTAAATATTGAACTTCCTACAAACAAGATTTTTTGGTTCATGCTGAATAAAGCAATTTATTTTTTTCCCCTTGGAACACTACTGCTTTGCTGGTATTGCTGTTGGTGGGGCTGCTACATGGTTTTGGGTGGTGTTCATGTGTTGGGTGTGTGGGAAATGTAGTAGTGTGCTGGTCATAGGGGGGACCCTGGGATCTGTGTGCCATCACACGGTGTTACCTAGGTTTCTGTGTTCATGTAAGCAGTTGCTGCATGGTGAAATTGTCCAAAGGTGTATTCCTTCCTCTGTGTACCCTGACATCTTCCCTGCAGGGTGTTCCCAATATTTAGCGCTGAGCTGTGTGTACATTAGCTGGGTGTGTGACGGACTCCTTCAACTTTGCACATGCATGCTGAGCGATGTCTCCACCTGCATCATTCGTGGCATCCTTGGTAGTCATTGTACTTGTGTATGTGGACTATTGACATGACTTCATGTGTACATGTTTTCTTTTCTGTGCTATGCATGCGTATACTCCCAGCCTCGCACACATGTGGTACATGTACTGCAGGGTCTTTGTGCACCTGACTGAAATTTGTGGGCATGGTATCTGTGGCTACTCCACCCTTTGCGTTCCATGGGCACTGCTGTGAGTGTTAGGCACACACCCCTCCTGTCTCTGGGCACTGCTGGGAGTGATAGGCACACACCCCTCCTCCGTCTGGGCACTGCTGGTAGGACTCTGCACCCACCCCTCCTGTGACTGGGCACTGCTGGGAGGACTCTGCACACACCCCTCCTGCATCTGGGCACTGCTGGGAGTGATAGGCACACACCCCTCCTGTGTCTGGGCACTGCTGGGAGGACTCTGCACACACCCCTCCTATTTAACAATATGTACGCTTAGAACATACACGTGTGTGGGTTCGCTCCATGGGGGTACGGGTCGTACTTACACTGTTGGGGTGGGGGGTACGCTCCATACGGACGCGGGTGGGGTACGGTTCGTAATTACACTGTTGGGGTGGGGGGTACGCTCCATACATCCGCGGGTGAGGGTACGGGTTGTACTTACACTGTTGGGGTGGGGGTACGATACGTACATACACGGTTGGGGTGGGGGTACGTGGTGTACATACACGGTTGGGGTGGGGGTACGTGTCGTACATACACGGTTGGGGTGGGGGTATGCTCCATGCATACGCTGGTGAGGGTACGGGTCGTACTTACACTGTTGGGGTGGGGGGTACGCTCCATACGTCCGCGGGTGAGGGTACGGGTCGTACTTACACTGTTGGGGTGGGAGTACGCTCCATACGTACGCGGGTGGGGTACGGGTCGTACTTACACTGTTGGGGTGGGGGTACGGTACGTACATACACGGTTGGGGTGGGGGTACGCTCCATGCATACGCTGGTGAGGGTACGGGTCGTACTTACACTGTTGGGGTGGGGGGTACGCTCCATATGTACGCGGGTGGGGTACGGTTCGTACTTACACTGTTGGGGTGGGGGGTACGCTCCATACATCCGTGGGTGAGGGTACGGGTCGTACTTACACTGTTGGGGTGGGAGTACGCTCCATACGTACGCGGGTGGGGTACGGGTCGTACTTACACTGTTGGGGTGGGGGTATGATACGTACCTACACGGTTGGGGTGGGGGTACGTGTCGTACATACACGGTTGGGGTTGGGGTGGGGGTACGTGTCGTACATACACGGTTGGGGTGGGGGTACGCTCCATGCATACGCTGGTGAGGGTACAGGTCGTACTTACACTGTTGGGGTGGGGGGTACGCTCCATATGTCTGCGGGTGAGGGTATGGGTCGTACTTACACTGTTGCGGTGGGAGTACGCTCCATACATACGCGGGTGGGGTACGGGTCGTACTTACACTGTTGGGGTGGGGGTACGGTACGTACATACACGGTTGGGGTGGGGGTACGCTCCATGCATAGGGGGGTGGGGGTACGGGTCATACTTACACGGTTGGGGTGGGGGGTACGCTCCATGCATACGCGGGTGGGGGTACGGTCCGTACATATCCGTACCCACGCTGTGGAATGCTTGTGCGGGCCGTACCCAGGCCTTTGCCACGTGGGTACAGCCGTCCCGCCATTGTTGGGGTGACGTAGGTGTGGGCGTGGTACGACTCGTACCCACGCTCTTAAGGCGTGGGTACGGGACGTACCTGTATTGTTGTGTTGCCGGTTCGCGTCGTCAGGCACTTCCGTTGTGGCGGACGCTGGCTTTGCTGGACACGCCCCCACCCCCTCGTAGTGACCAGGGCCTGGGGGTCAGGTATGTCCAGGGCATGTGTGCTGTGTGACTTTGGTGGGGGTTTTGTGGCCTGCCCCTGGTCCTGCCCCCCCCCTTTCCCCCCTCCCTAAGTTGTTCTGACCTTCTGCGGCGTCTGCATCCGAACCTGTAGAGGAGGTTGACTGCTATGAGGGCCGGGATGACACGTAGGTCGGGGCCATGTCTGTCCGTCGCGTACAGGTACTCCTTGTTCGCGTCGTCCTGATTTCCCGGCAGCTTTTGGCAGCCGGAAAATATTGTCCGTGCGGGATGACGTCGGTGCGAATCGTAATTCCTGGTTCGTGAATGGCAGGCTGCGTGCGTCCCGACGTCACGTCGGCGCTTTCCCGGATCACATTTGTATGTTTATTTTCGTCGGTCGGGGTTTTGTACGGATCGTACGGAAATGGAGTTTCCGTGCGATTCGTAATTCCATGTTTGTATATTGTTACGACCGGGTACGCGTCGGACGGAGAATATGCTCCGTCCGACGGTTCGTACCCGGTTTTTACAGGATTGTAATCGGCACCTAAATCTTCCTACAAACTCCTGCCATAAGGGATTTCCAAGCTTTGCCCGTATGCCTGCCGTGTTCCAGAATAATACGTAGGTATTGTTTGTCTTATCTTTACTAGGATTATACCAATTCGATATTGCTGTACGGGTTGGTGGTGTCTCTTGTGTTGGGCCCACAATGGCATCTGAACTACATTATTGCCCAGGCTAGAAGATGGAATCTCAGGAGTCAAGTGAGTGCTGCCTGGGGAACATCCCAGGAGATTCACTGCTATGCCTTTGTCTGGGTTTATTCTAAACTCAGGACCGGGCCCTTGTACATCTAAGAAAGAATATGTTTTATCCATCTTTTGAGATGCTTCATTTTTGGCTGGCATTTGTGGCTGGCATATTTATTCAGTCTACCTCATCTAGTGTTGGGAGGGACTCAAAGTGATTTTTAACGTATATGTAGAGTGACCTTTATCATATGTCTCTCTCCTCTTAATGCTTGTACCTGCGCTTGATGGTGGCCGGTAGAAATAGCCCAGCAGCAGTAGATTGATGCCGTGGCTCATTATGGAAGGATTTCCTGCTCTCCTGATAATGCTTTCCACTAAGTGTAGGGATTTGAACATTAGTACCACACAATCACCCTGTAGAGTTTTGTGGTCTCTACCAAGCCATCTGACTCTTCTTGCCATTTTAAACTCCATGAACAGTGCTTCAGTTAGGCCTGTTGTAATGCCTAGCCAATGCAGAGCCTTATTTCTTAGGGCATCACAGGGTTCAGGGCCCTCAGCCGTTAATCTTGGGACATTTGCTAAAACTACTTTATATGGAATGGCTGCTGGGGGTAGGTCCAGACAAGTCGGGTCAGGCAGAGTCAGACATTTATGCGGGTACAAGTTAGGATAATTATTATTTGCCTGAATGAAGCTACAAACACGTGGACTGGTACCTTTTATCGCCTTATTTCTTTCAGCATCTGGTAGATTACAGGCCTGACTAGTCTTTGTTGATTCTGCTGTGGCCATTGAGCCTATCTCTCTGTGACACCCTGTGCAGTGTGTCCCTGTTCTAATGTTGGCCAGTGTAGGATTTAACTGTTTAGGTAAAATATTTGCTGTTCCAATGATGCTAGTTTCTCCTAATCCCTCTTGATTACGGGGTATGCTATCGTGTTTATCTGTCCTCTCACTTCCCTGATAGTATTTCAACCTCTCTTCAATCAGAGCCACTCTGTCAGTTAGTCTGGCAAGGGTGTCCCTGAGGAATATATCTAGCTCTCCCACTAAAGTGGTTAAGTTCCCAAGCTCATTTGGCAAGCTAGTAGATTGAGTTTTGGAGTGGGACCTTCCCTTATGGCATGCCTCAGAGGTGGCTAGTGTATTAGTGCGTTTAGTAGGCTTCTTATGGGGATGTGTAGATGGGGACCTAGACTCTATGGCGATTTTCACAAGTACCCTGGGAGCAGCCTTCGATTTCCTATAACCTCCGGATTTCTAGGGCGAATCAAGTGTCATTGTATATCAGACTCCTGATCGCTGACTGAGATGTATCTGACACATTTTGAACACAGCCATTCTGAACCAGCCTGTTCGGCTATTCCCTCATTGTTAATCAAGATTGCTGTCCCCAGTTTGTCCGAATTCAATGTCTCCTCTACTGCGCTAATCTGCTTTTCAATGGCCCCCATTGCCCCTCTGAGATAGTTCATTAGTGTCAAACGGGGTGCCTCCGCAGTCTTTATTGGTGGTTAATTAGTTGTTGCCTTTCTTTTCCCCAATGTAATTAAAATTTGAGCGTATTTATGATCGTCACAATGTACGCAATGTCCGAAGAGCAGACCCATAGTAAGTCGGTGCGTCAATACTTTTCTGCGTTCTCTTATGCAAATAATTGAAAATAGTAATAACTTTTAAGGAGCTGTAAAAAAGTCTAAGGAGAACTTACAGAAGCTGGTATGTCGGACTGAAATTGCTCCTTGGTCACACAACATAACTGTGGATTTTGGGCATCGTATTTGTGCCTCTTTTCAATCCGGCCTAGGATACCACTTTGCCTCTGATCTGAGTCAACGGTCGAGATCAAAATAAAAAAGCCGGGAGGCTAAGAGGGGGGCCCATCCTGGCCTCCACCGCTCTCTAATAGGCTAGATGGGCCTGCCTCGGCCCGGTCGTCGCCTGGGCCGAGTCCGGGCCGCCCCCGTGTCCCGCGCTGCAGGACGCCTCTGAGTGCGTTTATGGGACTCCGGCACTCCTGCACCCATTCTCTGGCGTGGCCCCACCCCTCCTCTCAGCCAGGGAATGAGGAAAAGTGCAAGAGTGCTTAGTGTGGCCAGTGGCAAGGATTAAGATTCTTCTGAGGGTCCCGAGCCGCGGGACATCGCTGTGTGCTTTTATGGGGCTCTCGCGTCCCTGCGCCCGTTGTGCGGTGTGGCCCTACCTCTCCTCTCAGCTAGGGGATGGGGAAAAGTGCAAGCGTGCTTAGTGTGGCCAGCGGCAAAGAGAAAGATTCTTCAAAATTTCAGTTGATTACTTTGGTCTGTCCACTCAATAAAAAACTCACGTCACCTAAGCCTTGTCTTGTGTTGTCATTCTCCCATATGACAATGTGAAAGTACAACCATGTCAACTATGCTATGTCAAAATTAGGCACTAATGGAAGCATGGACATGTTGTACGTTTAAAAAAAATGAACAAATCTGGAACATTACCATGTCACAACTATGTATACATATGAGTGTCTGGGCTTACAACATCCTTATTACATTGGTCAATTCATAGGTTGACATGATGTTAGACACATAAAACAAAATTACATTGCTCAGTGATCCACGGTCAATGATCACATCATCATCTGCAGATTTACACAAAATGGTAGGAGGGGACACATCTGACAACATCCCACATAATAGCCAACAATAAATTTGGTCTACATCATCCGCTTCAAGCATGTTGACGACCTCACAAAAGTTATACTACATCAAATTAATCAGTACAGAGACACGTCAGTGCCACAGTTTCTGACCATGGAGTCTTTTCCAATCCAGTTTAGCATGCATCTAGTAGAATGTCACAAACTAATGTCATTAATGGGCTACAAGCACTTTGAGCCAACAATAAGGAACACAGCAACACCTACATCCAGATTGTAGACAATGAGGACCCAGACAATGTGAAGGTAGGATAGCACGATTTGACCACAACACTACAATTTGTAGGATCACATGATAGCACACATATTGCATAAGGATCAACGCACAACAAGTATTAAGTTCAATGAAAGCAAGGTAACTTACATCCCTATAACTGTACAAGCTGTCTTAGTACCAGCTTTTTACATTAAAACTCTGTGTCACACATTCCCAGGAACAATCCATGACCACTTAGTACAGCTGATCTACAACATATACCTGCTGATGTCACAAATCTGAAATGCCCATATAAAGATGACATAGTGAAGATACCTAAAACAAACCAACACAGAGATTATCTTTGCAAAAAGACATATGACACACACCACAGTGGCCAAGTTCTATAAACACAGTCCTAAACAATATTTACAACTCAACAAAGCAACACTACCAAAGCCTAGACCTTTCTCAAAATGTTTCCAGACCTACATAGCTTAAGAATCAGCCTCAGAACACCAGTGCAGGGTTGCCTTGATTGCTTGTTCATCACATCTCACACCACATTTACACTCAGGAGAAGTAGGTTTGGACGGTAACTGATGCAAATCTGCTCCATCCTCTTCACCACTATCATCATCATCATTTGGCATTTCAGGGTCCCCATCTAGTGGGTCTTCATGGCCTGCATCCACTGTGATGTAAGGGACTTTCCATTGTGGGGCAATGTTGTGAAAGATGCATCAGGCCACTGTGATCTTGCACACCTTCCTGAGTGAGTGGAGAAGGGCTCCCCTAGTCCTGTTCAGGCATCTGAATTTGTCTTTCAGGAGCCCAAAAGTCCGTTCCACTGGCCTCCATATTCTTCCATGGGCCTTATTGAAACAGACTTCCCCAGGCCCCATAGGATTCCTCGGTGGAGCCAACAATCATGGCTGGTTGGGATACCCTGAGTCCCCTAGATGGGAGATAGATAGAAGGGCAGCATGTAATTACACACAATCAGATCATACTACCTCACTTTCCCCAAAATAGAACTTAAATACATCATACTTACCTACAAGCCAGGCCCTCTCTGGAAGGAGTTGTGACATCATTTGTGGTATGGTGCTGTTCCGCAGTGCAAAGCCATCATGTGCAGATCCTTGGAAGCAGGCACAGATGTTGGGGATGTAACAAATCCATTAAACAGGCAACTTGGGCATTGATTGAATGGAAGTGCTTCCTGTTCTGGTAGACTTGTTCTCTGTCTGGTGGTGATACTAAGCCAATATGAGTATCATCTATCCATCTAATTACTTGTGGGGTGTGACCAAAACACTACAAATCTGCCTTCACTGTGTCTAACTCCTGACATCTGGAAACTGAATGTAGCTGCCCACATGTTTCAACAATTCTGTAAGCACCTCTGTGAGGACAAGACTGAACATCTCTTGTGACATTCCACCTGAAAGAGCTACAGTGAATTGAAATGAGCCTGTGACCAGAAAATGTAAAACAGACATGAGTTTAACTAATGGTGGTATTGAGTTAGGGGTAAGAGGTGAGGTAGGAGGTCAGGCTCCAACTGATGATTGAGATCCAGGATTGTTTCACAATTCAACCTGAACTTCGATTATGTGACGCTCTTTCATGATGTGTAGGTCCAGGAATCGGGGGAAGAGTGGAGGCTGGCGTCTCATCCCTCTCCCAGGGTACCTATGTGAGGAGTAAATTTAGCATTAATATTGGTCTCTGTTTACAAATTTACATATATGTAACACGTAAGGCCAAAGTCATGTGTTTGTACATTTATGCATCAAGAAGCACTACACATAGAGAATGAAGAACCAGAACCTTTTGGGCCTGGCGGCACAGGGTACGCCCTAGTCTCCTGGATTCACCTGCTCAGCTACACAGAGACACGGGACACTCTGTCGGCGTTTGAAGATCAGATTTATTAGCTGCAGCTAGTACAGTTATCCCAGAAGTACACAAGGTAGGTTCTCAGGAGACTGCCACTTCACTCTGTGGCGCACAATCTTTAATACTATATAGATAACATATACATTAACCAAATGTACACCCAGAGCATACAAGAAAGAGCCAATAAGGAAAGTTGGAAAACATGACAGAACCAATAGGAGAGATTGGAAAACAAAAGTGTCAGATGACTCGAAGAAACCTCTCCTCCAACTATGTTTGTCACCCCTCCCTCAAACTAATTCATTAACGGATTCGCAACTAACTTGTAGGTGGCGAGATACGTTTGTGTGTGCTGGAGAATAGTTGTGAAACGAGAGAATGCTAGCAGAAGACAGTGAAGGCCAGACGATAAGATAAAGTCAGAGAAGAATAGTGTGAACCAACAGATAGTTGAGACGGGGATTAGGAAAACCAGACAGGGATTAGTGTACTCAGCCAGTCCTAATATCAGCTTTGCAAACAGAGGCAGAAAGGCTGTTTTTAACACGAAGCTGCAGAAAAAGCGGAATAGACTTTGTTCGCCGTGCTGCCTGAGTGATGGCAACACAAAATGGCGGCGGAGCCCAAAATGGTGGGTCGATTTGATCGCAATCAGAAATCGAAGTTCCTCAGATCCTCCTTTTGCCAGAACTCAGGCAAGATAGACTCATGCTAATCTGAGTCAATGTCGATAGCCATGAGGTCATTGAGCTGTTGCTGTAACATCATTCTTATATTTTCTGTTAATTGTGGTTTGGGTTTAGGGATGCACATAGTAGCACAAAGGTCACAGATGGCGGGACCACAGTGCATACAAAGGCAACAGGAGAAAATAATGGTCAGAATTATTCCAAGAAGTGTCAACGCTTTCCAACCCCATTTGGACAGTAGTCCCCAAAACCACTCCGTAAAAGACCAATCTCCTTCGTCCTGGTGAATCGACTCAGAGATTATGTGCAGCTTGGAGATAGCTTGGTATACTGTCGGAGCGTCATTAGGTATGAAAATACAGCAACTTGACCCGATCAATTTGCACACTCCACCACGATCTGCAAGAACAAAATCTAGGGCAACTCGATTCTGTAAGGTCATAAGACGGTCCGCCTGTAGTTCTGCCGTGATATTACTTAAGGCTCCTACAGTGATGTCTATTGTGGTCTCTACAACACGGACCAGTTGCCTTATATTTCTGCTGTTGGCCATTGGACCCCAGAAGGGAAGAAATCCTTTGAGGAAATCTCCTCCCTCTTGTCCTGCTGTATCTTTCGAATCAATAATCCCTCTGCCGTATCTGTTTTGATGATGATCTTTCGGAGTCAGCTTGGTGAACTACGCTGACGATACGCAACTGGCCTTCTCTTTAGAAGGGGATGATGCACTATCCATGGACCGCTTCCATCAGTGCATGAACCAGACTACGAATTGGCTCAGAAGGAACTCTCTTCAGTTTAATAGCGGTAAAACTGAGGTGGTCTTCTGCTCGCCATTTAGGATCCCCAAATACCTCCCTCCTGATTTCCGTCTCACACCGGAGGAAGGACCCCTCATACCAGTCAGGAAGGTTCGCAACCTTGGGGTGATCATCGATGATGACCTCCAGATGGTGTCCCAGGCAAGCAAAACTGCCAATGTCTGCTTTGCCTTGCTGCGGCTACTTCGGAGTATTCTTCCTCTGCTCCCCAGGGAGTCGCGAGCTACAGTGGTACGCAGCATTGTATTAAGCAGACTTGACTACTGCAACTCCCTCTATCTGGGGGCTCCGCAGTATATCCTCCAAGGATTGCTGAGGATTCAGTCAGCCGCAGCCAAGCTAGTGCTTGATAGGCGACGCTGTTCCTCGTCGGCCAGAGCACTAAGGGACTTACATTGGCTCCCTGTGGGCGAAAGGGTCATTTTTGAGTCCTTGTGCCTAACTTTCAGAGCAGTACATGGACTGGGCCCAGCCCCTCTACAGGATAAGTTTGCTCGCTACCTACCAAGCAGGCAACAGCTGGTCTTCTGGTGATTCCGAGATTTAAGCGCACTAGGGTAGGCGGAAGATCCTTCAGCATAGTAGCATCCGGCTTGTGGAACAAGCTCCCTGTGAACCTGCGACAGTGTAACTCCCTACTTGAATTTCGCAAGGGACTTAAGACCTGGTTATATCCTAAAGCTTAATCTAGGCAGGTTTTCTTCCTGACTCTCCCTCTGTCACCTTCTGATGCTGTCTTTAAGTCAAAAGCGCCAGGATGCCCGTAGGGCGATAGTTGCGCTATATAAGCTCCACATCAATCAATCAATCATCAAGCGGTGTATGTAGGGGGAAGAAGGAAAGCTATATAACAAGTACCGGAGAAACCCGTTGGTAACAATGTGTAAGCTCTGTTGTAAAAAATGCAATATGTGCCTTGAGACGGCACTAGAGGAGGCGAGTTTTGAGAGGAATAAATGTACGTGTGGGAGCAGTTATTTCTTTGTATGGTGTCAGAAGAGCGATCGTTTATCTGTAAGCAGAAATTGCCCTGATGTGGTATAGTCCAAATCGGTGAAGACTTTCCTTTCTTAACTTTATCACTAAGGCTAGATATATATTGGGTGACGTTCCAGTTAGTGTATGCTTTTCTTTCGTCAATGGAAATCTTACTATTTTCCATGATTTTAGCCATAGCCACCATTCCCTTAATCAACAAACTATGACTAAAATCCGGATCACTAACATGTGAACTAACGGATCGTCTGAATTTGCTTTGATAGGCATTGGACAAAATAAGCCCAAGCAGAACCCTCATAAGAAAACGGGAGAACTAAATATAGCATTCCTTTCTCTGTGATATGTGGCATAAGTCCACACACCCAACAGTCAGTCGTGTTGACCACTAACTGATGTTGATGTAATAACTGAACAAAGGAATTGTTATAATATTCAGTTCTTCTAATGAGTTCATGTTTAGGAAGAGTATGAAAGAGATGTGGAGAGACAGTAGAAGAAGACGGAGAGGAAGAAGGAGAGACAACTTTTTGCTGCAGAGCATAAATAATCCAACCTATAAACGCCAAAGCAATACACAATGATATAATAATACATAAGGTTATATTGAAAGGACTATACATTATTTTACAGGATTCTTTATTTATTTAATCCTTTTTCTCTCTTTTTCCTAGTGTAGTTTCCATCTTTCTAATGGATGCTCACAGCAATTTTCCTTGATCACTCAATCACAATTGTCTGCCGTCCTATGACACTGCAAGTCCTGCAGGCCTATTGCCACTACTCAGGTCGCAATTAAGACTCCTACCGTGACCCTGCAACCGGGACAGAATACTGCACAAGAGAGAAATCTTAAGAGTTCTTTGTTCTAGGTCTTAGATTGTAGTGTTCTTTTCCAGGCGTGGTTTGATCTTGGAACAATGTTCGTGGATTAGTCGTATCCAAGCGACGATGTGATGGTATTGCTTCCTGCAGAATGTCGTCGTCCTCTTTCTCAGACAGTGTCCCATTTAGGTGTGCATCACTAAAGGGCACGAATCGTGGAACCTTCTCACTTTCTGAGTCACCAATACCCCTGCGTACCCATTGATCGTAGGGTAAAGGCAAAGGCACTTTCTTACAATGCACACCGTGAATCCAATTTTTCTTTCCTTCGACTTTAACTGCTGTTATCGTTGTTAGCAAAACCATTCAGGGCTCTTTCCACCTGGGTTCCAAATTTCTCGTCCTTTGGAAATTCTTGGTGCAGACCCAGTCACCTGGTCGGATGGAATGACCTGGGTCTGTGGAGGCCTCCGGCAGAGCACTCTGAACCTGTTGTAAGATCATGCAGGTAGTCAATCAACATTGGATATGGCAAGTCTGAGTATTTCTTAGGGCGCGGGACTCCCCATACATTAGCCGGGCCTCCGAAAACTACTTCGTAAGGGCTAAGTCCCAAACGAGAGTGTACTGCAGTTCTGCTGGACAGCAGGGCTAATGGCAAAGCATCGGGCCAATTGAGTCCTGTACTAGCTTGAACCTTTGCTAGTTTTAACTTTAAGGTTCCGTTGTAGCATTCTACTAAACCCGCTGACTGTGGATGATTTGCCACATGGAACTTTTGCTTGATACCAAGACCCGCACAAACATTTTGCATGACTTGGCCAACAAATTCGCTCCCATTGTCACTCCAGACAATGCGCGGCAAACCAAACCTGGGGAAAAATTATTTTAGTAGAACTTTAGCTGTGGATAAGGCTGTGTTGTCCTTTAGAGGGTACGCTCTATCCATCTTGAAAAGGCGCATACTACCACCAGAACGTATTTGAGGTTGTTGCATCGTTCCATATGAATATAGTCGATCTGCAACACCTCAAATGGATATGTCGGAGGAGCAAAGTGACCTGCTGGAGTTGGGGTTCCCTTTCCCGGGTTGTACATTAAACAAATAATACAATGTTTCACTACATTGTCTGCGCATTTTGGAATTTGTTCATTTTGCCACACTGGAACCAGAAGTTTACATATACCTTTTGCACTTAAGTGGGCTGGACCATGTGCCATAGTAACCACTGGGAGTACATAGGCATCCGGTAACAGCCAACGTTGGTGTTCAGATAATTCCACCCAACAACCCATCTCATCTAAAATTCCTGTACTTTCTTTCCACTTGCTCAACTCTTTTTCTGAAGCCTCTTTCTGAATCGCTCTTATACTTTCCACTGTATCTTCATACATTCCTCTCTCTCTGACCCAATTCGCAGGACCCGCCACATACATTCGACTTGTAACATCTCTCGCTGTCTTTTTCGCTATTTCATCTGAAAATGCATTTCCTCGACCAACATCATCTGTAATCTTTTTGTGTGCACTACACTTCACAATCGCTATTTGGGTGGGTAAGGCATGTGATTCAAGAAGATCAGTCACTAACTGACCATGTTGTATTTTGGTGCCATGAGAAGTGAGAAATCCCCTTTCCTTCCAGAGACGCCCAAAGTTAAACGCTACACCAAAGGCATATTGGCTGTCGGTGTACACGTTCACTCTCTTCCCTTTCGACAATACACATGCTCTAGTTAATGCTATCAATTCTGCTGCTTGCGCTGAATTGTGTCTGATACGTGCAGTTTCCACAATTGTATGTAAAGTAGTAACAGCATAGGCTGAAATTGTATCTCCATTAGGCATTTTAAAGCAAGAACCATCTACCCATAGAGTTCCATCCGGATTCTCTAGCGGTGTGTCTTTCAAGTCAATTTTTCCTTTTGTCTCTTCCTCAGTACGGAAGAAACAATCATGTTGCTCCTTAACACTTTTCTCGTCTGGAAGGGGCAACAGAGTGGCTGGATTTAGGGTATTACATTGTTTGATGTGCATGTGACTAGACAAAAGGGTCAGCTCATATCCAGTTAGACGAGCACTCGTAAGATGCTGCGTTTTCGTTCTATTTAACAAAGTATCCACTGCATGTGGTACCATGACAATGAGAGTGTTATCCAACACCACTCCAGCAGACTGTCGAATAGAAATTGCTGCTGCTGCTGTCGCTTTGAGATAACTGGGCAATGCTTTAGCTACAGGATCTAACGTAGCTGAAAAATAGGCACATGGCCGCTGTTTGTCTCCAGATTGCTGTGTTAAAACTGACAACGCACAACTTTCTTTCACATGAACATAGAGCGTAAAAGGCTTACTGTAATCAGGGGTGCCTAGTACAGGAGCAGAACAGAGAGCAATGCGTAAGTCAGTGAAACTCTTTTGGCACTCATCAGTCCAAGGAAGGGGCTGAGGCGTATCTTTTAAAGTGAGTGCCAACAAAGGTTTGACAATTAGAGAGAGGTTAGAGGTGATACCCAGAAAGACACGTACCTCCCTTTGTGTGGATGGCACAGACATTTGCGTAATCGCCTGAATTCGTTCTGGTGTCAATCGTCGTCCCTCCTTTGATAGGAGATGACCCAAGTAGGTAACCTCTCAACAAATGTATTGTAGGTTGGAAGGTGAAACCTTATGATTCAGATTAAACAAATGGCGTAATAATGCAAAAGTGACATTTTTGCAAATATCTTCTGAATCTGCAGCGACTAACAAGTCGTCCATGTACTGTATAAGAGCAGCACCAGACAGCAAATGAAAAGTATCAAGATGACATTTTAAAGCTTGGCTGTAAATGGAGGGACTTTCACAATAGCCCTGAGGTGCGCGCTTAAACCGGAAGCTTCGGCCTCCAAGAGAGAAGCCAAAAATGTCCCTACTCTCTTCTGCAATGGGAATACTAAAGAAGGCATTCTTTAGATCGATAACAGAGAACCAAGTCGCTGTGGAAGGTATCATTGTCAATAGAGCAGTGATATCTGGAACAACAGGAAATTGTGGTACAACAATTTTGTTAACCTCCCGCAGATCAATTACGAAACGATATACAGGTGGCTGAGAAGGATCAGTGCGTTTAAGAACAGGAAGAATAGGACTATTGCATGTGTTACCTCTTGTTTCTTCAACCACACCCTTCTGAATTAAATCATGAATGATTTCCAAAAGCGCTTTTTCACCTTCAGTAGAAATTCTATACTGTGGGATGCGTGGTAATTCAACATTGGGCTTGAGAGTGACAACATAAGGTGGAATCTCAAGACAACCCACATCGTTCGGACCCGTGGCCCAAAGCGCTGCTGGAAGAGAAAGCAATTCAGGTGGAAACTGATCTTTGGACAAATACATTGGAGAGATCAGTTTCTGTCCTAAAGTAAGATGTACACCAGAAGGAGAACAATATATCGTAGCATGCATTCTTTTCAATAGGTCTAGACCCAACAGATTCTCACCGCAACCATTCGTCAAAAGAAGTGGAGCTTCCAAATCATAAGGACCAATTGAAATAGGTAAAGGGCAAGAAATTGGATTGCGAACAGGGGCGCCAGAAAATCCTACAGAAACATTCGTTAAGCCAGACAAAGGTGCCCCAGGGAGTTTGGAATGAATGATAGAACTTCTCATCGCTCCAGTATCTAGAAGAAATGGCTCTAAAACACCCATTGTAGTGACGTTAACATAATGTCCATTCTGATATACTGGAATCGACACAACTCCCTTACTTTTTCCATGGCTGTCCTAGTTGGCATGAAGACTTTCATTTCCGTTTTCAATATAACAATCCTCATTGTAATACTGAGTAGACCTGACATTCTGCTGATCGAAGTAGTTCATGGAATAGGGAGAAGGAAGGGCACGCTGTTCTTGAGTCAACACACCCCGACCTCTACCCCTGTTTGCTGATTGGAGGCCAGAGCGACCTCGTGGAGCAGATAATGCTCCATTGCGCTGCAATAAAACCGGACAACTATTCTTAAAATGACCTTCCACTCTACAATAGGCACATTGATTAGGTCCTAACAAAGGTCACAGAATATGTGGTTCAGGCTTTTGATACAACCTCTGAAACTGCGGAGGCTGTTGAAATTGAGGCTGAGCACAACGAGGAGGATAGGCTTGTTGCAAGAGAACCTTTGTTTTTAATTCTTTCGTCTTTTTCTCTTGCTTTTCTTTTTCCTCCTTATCTCTGTTTTCATAATATTGCGCAGTAGCCAATATCTGGGCAGAAGAAGAAACAGCCCATGAACTTTCTGAATCTTTCAATTTGTGCGACAGCTCGGGAAGCAAATTAAATACAAATTTGTCCACAAATAATCGCTGTCCACCCTCTGTAGCCATATCTTGACCACTGTGATCAATACATGTCTCCTCGAAACGAGTGAAGAAATCAGAGACACTTTCATCTTTCTTTGGTTTTTCTTTGGTTTACATGCTGCTAGTTTATCCCAATTTACTCTCAATGCAGGCATCATAGTTTTCATTAATGTAATAATCCTACCAGGATGTTCTGAAATCAAAGCATCAGGCTTTGCACCACCCACTTGATCTCTATCTGTGGTAGTTATAACATCCCAAGTAGCACCTAATTCCTGCGCGTGATCCTCTCTACGAATCTTAGCCCATATTGTCTGTGGGACTACATTTCCCATCAACATGTCGATATCTGCTAGATTCATAATGCAAGCATCAACTGTCTGTGATAATTCTTTATAATATCCCGCAGGGTTCTTACGAGGATCCGGTAGAGTCTGCTTAAGGGCCAAACCTTCAGATCTCTTCCAAGGAACATGTACCCATATACGTTGGAAATGAGCAGGAATAAGTGGATTAGCACCTACTGCTGCAACCTCTTCTTTCCATACTGGAGGAACCTCTCTCATGGGATAATTTTTCAGTGTCAATTTAACCGATGGATCAGAATCAAGGAAAGCTTGAGAGAACAATAAGGATCTATAAGAAATAAATGTCCTTACAGCTTTCTCAACCTTAGAACCCACAATCAGTCCTTTATCAAAATCAGTTTGGACATCTAATAGATCTTGTGGGATCGGAATTGAACTAACATCTTCCCATTCTTTAATGAGAGTATCGCACATTGCATTAAAAACATATCTTTGCGTAGGCGCATTCCATTGTGAAAAAGTAGGCAGAATATCAAGTACACTGTATTGAGGACCCTTTTTGATCCATTTACGTGGAAGAGAATCTAACCTCTCTCGTTCTTCAAAATCTGGTAACTGACTACGAGACTGTCTTCGAGCAAAAGCCGGAGACACATTTAAAGCTCCAAAGAAAGGAGATAAAATACCAGTGACAGTGTCTGTGAGACACTTACGCACAGACGGAGAATTAGACATCAGAATTGGAGAAAAAGTATTAGGAGAACTGACAGAAGGAGATCCGATAACTGCAGGAGGAGCAGAAGGCAAAGGAGATCTAAGATCAGGAGAGGAGGGCAAAGAAGTTGAAGTTAACGGTAAAACCGGCAAAGGCGGTAATACTGGAGGAGGCAAATGCGGAACAGGCGGAGGTACCGCTGGCGGCTGAACAGGCTGTAACGGCTGAGGTGCATTGGCACTTTGTGCATAGGGCGGAGGCAACCTTAATAAATGGGACATTAGGGGATCTTCTTCTATATCTTTCTTATTATCGGAAGGGGAAACAGGCAACACCGGATAGCATTTATCTATCGCCATACGATGCTGTCTTTCTGAGATTTCAGTCGCATTATCAATTTCATCGTCTTTAAACCGTTGGTCAGCCTGTATAATTGTCATACCCTGTGCTTTTCTATCTCGTTTTGCTTGCTTAATTTCTTTCTGCTTGGCTTCCTTACGCCAAAGGCGGAAAGAGTCAAACATTGCCGGCCGGGCTTTTCTTTTGTATAGAACTGCTTCTAAATTATCTAGCACATCAGGATCAAAACTACCATTTTCTGGCCATTTTAGAACACCATCTTGCTTCGTGTACCGGGTCCATGCCTCGCTAAAGGCGATGGGGCCAATACCATGTTTTGAATAGAGCTCATATGTGGGAGTTCCAACCGAAGGAATCGGACAAGAGTCCTCAAGTCGGGAATCCCTATTACAACCAAAGCAACAAATTCTTCCAAACTTAGTCAGACCAGGCATCTCGTGATATCACCGGACTGTTCACAAACTTCAAGGGGGTAAAACTCAGTTTACGCAGCGCAAATGCACTTACCCTCGGCTTCGGCTATTGCAATAGTCGAATCTAAGGACCACAAATACTAAGAAAACAAAGGACAAAAATTGTGGGTGTGACCCACGAAAATACTTAACTAAGGACGTCTTCTCCCGCCAACAGAGGCCCGTCTATCGTCTCGCCTTACCATACATCACCAAAGGAAGGGCCAAAGCAGGGTGGCAGTCAGGGCAGCGGTCGTCAGTAGCCGTTAGGAAGGAGTAACCGCGCTGCAAAAGACCTTCGGGCCACTTTCGACATACAGGGGTCGCTTAATGTGGCTCGCGAACCCTCCGGAATTTTCTTACAGGGTTCCTCACGACCTTCAGGCAGAAATGGTACCACTGAAGCCGCCCCACGCTGGGCGCCAGTTGAAGAACCAGCACCTTTTGGGCCTGGCGGCGCAGGGTACGCCCTAGTCTCCTGGATTCACCTGCTCAGCTACACAGAGACACGGGACACTCTGTCGGCGTTTGAAGATCAGATTTATTAGCTGCAGCTAGTACAGTTATCCCAGAAGTACACAAGGTAGGTTCTCAAGAGACTGCCACTTCACTCTGTGGCGCACAATCTTTTATACTATATAGATAACATATACATTAACCAAATGTACACCCAGAGCATACAAGAAAGAGCCAATAAGGAAAGTTGGAAAACATGACAGAACCAATAGGAGAGATTGGAAAATAAAAGTGTCAGATGACTCGAAGAAACCTCTCCTCCAACTATGTTTGTCACCCCTTCCTCAAACTAATTCATTAACGGATTCGCAACTAACTTGTAGGTGGCGAGATACGTTTGTGTGTGCTGGAGGATAGTTGTGAAACGAGAGAATGCTAGCAGAAGACAGTGAAGGCCAGACGATAAGATAAAGTCAGAGAAGAATAGTGTGAACCAACAGATAGTTGAGACGGGGATTAGGAAAACCAGACAGGGATTAGTGTACTCGGCCAGTCCTAACATCAGCTTTGCAAACAGAGGCAGAAAGGCTGTTTTTAACACGAAGCTGCAGAAAAAGCGGAATAGACTTTGTTCGCCGTGCTGCCTGAGTGATGGCAACACAAAATGGCGGCGGAGCACAAAATGGCGGGTCGATTCGATCGCGATCAGAAATCGAAGTTCCTCAAGAAATAGCACTATAGTGAAGCGTCCATGATGTATAATCTGAGGACGAGTTGCACATAGCGCATCACACATTGTACATCTGTGCACAGTAATGCAATACACAGATGATGTGTTGTACAGGACATGATATGGGAATTGAGCTTTTCAATTGTCAAGGTCTCAGCGGTCATATGGTGGTGGTGCACTTTGCCTTCCCAACTACAGTGTCTGCAAATGTGAACATGCCTTTGTAGCACTGTGAACAAGACCGCAACCATTACGGATACCTGATCTCACTAATAGCACAACAAGAGGGTTCCTTTGGCGGCAATCACTGACTGCTCATTTGGCGGTTACTTGCATGGCAGGCTCTGCTATAGGCCAATGTAGGGGAACATGACTGCAGAGGGCCAATTGCTGTGTGCGTCTATGCACTTGACTGCGTAAACGACGTACATGTATGTCACGTTTTGAAAAATAGCTCACTTGCCTACTGACACTGCTGACATTACCACCTCCTTGCAGTCAGCTGCTGTGTGCCATGGGAGCAACCATACTAGGACAATCAGGTGAGAGGGCCCCTGCCTTCACACCAAAGAGCTGGAGGTGCTGGTTGGAGAGGTCCTTCCCCTCTATGCCCAGCTCTTTGGCTCACCAGGTAAGTTTTGCATGATGTATGAAGGATACTGATGTCTTAACCCTAACATGTCCATGTTTGATTATATTTCTATGAGTTCCAGAGTGAAAACACAGACACATTTCTTAGGATGTATTCTCAGTATTTAAGTCAGAGCTGTGATGAATGATGGTGCTCTGAACACTGGCTGAAAACACTATGCATATTAATGTTGGAGTCACACTATATCCTACCCTTGTGCAATGCACAAACAACTGCATGAAGAGTGTGATGTGGAGTAATATGGGCTTCACATGGATGTATTTTTCAATCTGCCAAGGAATGATCCTGTAGCAATGCATTTCTAGTGGAGGTAAGGTGCAGCAGTAGTTGATTACAGGTATGTATATGTCCCCCAGATCTCTCAGCACGTCAGGCCGCACAAACCTCTTGGCTGGGAGTGACGGAACGCCACAAACACGTTAAGTGAGCAACACAACGTTGTTGTCTTGTATTGCATGACCATTACATTTACACCAACCTATTAACAAAGCTAAGCCTGCCAATGATTTTTATCCACTCTGGACCAAGATTTAGTGGAGGTATATGTGACATTGTACTGCATGACAGTGTCCGCTTCTAGGAGATCTCTGCCAATCCAGAGATAACATTAGAAATAATGTTCAGGGACAATGGGGACCCTAAGACATTTCATAAAAACAACCTATGTGATTAGACCTGACAGACCTGCGTGAACTTGCCATTTTATCCTCATTGTCACTTTGTTACAGTTCCTTAGTACAGTCCAACAGATCATCTGTACAATGGAATGTTGAGGTTTTCTGTGCAACAGTGTCTGAAAGTCCTAAATGGCTTAGGTCTGCTACCGGGACATCTACCACAGGCTCAATGAGTCATATAACATTTTAACATGGAGTTGTACACATGACCACTATTTTGCATATTGTGATCACAAAGTATGACACATGCCAGACCTTCCATGTTGAAGGACATTTTTAGCATGTATAACAGTATAACAGTCATCTTGTGAACAGCATGTACAGAGTTATACGTCTGGGCTGTTAACATGTCTATACAGTCATGCAGTACCACTACACACCATTAGGAGTAATGTGCTCCTAATGGTGTGTAGTGGTGCATCTTGTATAATAAACAGAACATGTGTAGTGGCCCTGGCCTTACGGGTATATTTAGGCTGGGATAGGCCACAGACTACCCAAACAGAGTTTGATATAGTCGTCAGATGATTAGTGCAATATTGCTTCATTTCAGTGTGCATGGGCATCAAGGTAGGCCACACATTTGTAGACTTGTCAAGTTTCACTGGGACATTCCCGACATGTAGAACTTCTTGATCTGCTACACAGATGACCTCTGTTTTGCATGTCCACTCAAGTCTCCTCTTCTTCTACATCCATTCAGGCCAATGCCCATCTCAAGCTAAGACATTGGAAAGACATTGTCCTGAAAGTCGGTCCTGTGAGTCTATTGCCGGTGCTGTGTCCACTACAGGAAGAGGTCGGCGGACCTGAATGCTGAACCAGGAACAGCACAGAAGTCCAGCTAGGGAAGTCCTCCCAACATCGTAGGGGCGCACACTGAACCCTGACTCCCCTGATGGCCCGTGTCCAAGCTATGGATTACCCGGTGCTTGATGGGCCGTTGAGGGCCCAACAGCAGCTGGGAGGGGGTGAGTAATTTGCTGGCTAACCATTTATTCATAGTAACAGGTACCTGCAACCTCATCAACCTGGAGCTTGACTGATGCTAATCCATATAGAAGAGTCATTGCATGTGTTAGCATGGTTGCAATTGGTATCATATCTGTGCTGTATTACCATATGCAGAAGTGTTTATTACATGATCAATGGCTCTACATAGTATGACATCTATGTCCATCACAATTGAATGTGTTAGCCAAGGTGTCAAGGACTTTTGTGCTTGGTGATGTGCATACATGTCATAGCTCATCACAGTCACTGACAGTACTGTCTCAGAATGTGATGTCCAGTGCTGGTGAGTTGTCAGTAGACGTGTCCGTGACATGCACATATGGAATTGTGGAGGAACTGTAACTGCCTGCTGCTTGCTGACAAGCAGCAGGTAGTTTAAATTTGACTTGTGGGAGTCATATGTGAGTGTGTACTGTCAGCAACATCTTGGAAAATTTCTAAGTCAGAAAAATGTGGGTGCTATAATGTCCCTTCTCTATTCTCTACAAGTGTAACATACACTACATGGACATGACATTCCCTGTGTCTCATCACTCTTACTTGTTGTAATAGCTATACAATATGTTATAGGGAAATGTTTGTGGTGAGTTCACCAAACTGCAGTGTGAATGTCCCTAGTCCTAGGTGGTGTCAGTCCATTTGCATATATGTGATGACATCTCAACCAAAGTTGAGCCACAATGTCTCCAGTATACTTTGGTGTGAGACACATGATGCATAGCTAATATTACCCTTGTATTCAATATTTAGATGTGCTGTGACAGATAACATACAAAGAAGTGTAAACGTGGTCGTGTAAACAGTATGGACTGGGCACTTTCTTAGACACATTCTCCTTGTAACCACACATATTGCTGGGAGATACCTGTATTAGGCTCACATTAGTGCATAAGCAAGTGGGTTTCAGAAATGATTAGTGGATGTAGCAGGACATTCTGTGTAATGGGTAGAACTGCTGTAAGTATGGCCATGCTAGTTGATGTCACATGGTCACTGTAGTATGTGAATGGGACAAAGTATACAGGATGAAGTAACACTGTACAACATACAGGAAGATTGAGTAGTAACAAGGTGACTCATGCAATTGTTGCAGAGTGTGGTCCAGACATCATTGTGTGTAACTGCTGCTAAGTCATGTTTCATACATGCATGTGGGTTGTTTAGACATCCTAGTAGGTGGTATGATAACAGCAATTAGGGTGTACCACGTGTATGAGATGCTCCTCTTGTGTGTTGTGGCTGTTGAATTTAGCCAAGCTCATTTGTCCTTTCAGCAACTACCCAGGCAAGCGTAGGAGGCAACCTTTAGCACCGTTTTTTATGACATATTTCTGCCTTTAGCATTGTGGTGACACCCTAACAAAACACATAAGACTTACTTTTAGAAACTGCATCCCATGATATTACATTTTAGCATATGTGGGGGTGCATTGTGGTTTTAGTGTTCAGGGAATGCTGAGGTGTCAACTGTTAGAGAGTGTCTCCAAAGGTTTTTCCACTAACTGTCATGAATATATTATATTAGTAAATTAATGCGTAGGAATGAGTACAGTGTGCTTGACTCATTGAGCTCCTGGGCCAAGGCTAGCACTCTCCCCAGCAGCTCCACCCAATCGGCTGCCCACAGCTCTGTGCTCCCACCTGGCTGGGTTCGAGCCGGCTTCCGTGACTGCGCCGCAGGTCCTCCGGCGTCTGTGGCTCTTTTTCCCTGGTTGTTTCTGCCTTATTTTCACCTGTGTTATATTGCTGTGCTTGTAGTGTTTTATTGCTGTATTTTTTTGTTTCTTGTGCCCCCCTGATCCCCTTGTGCCACCCTCACTCTCCTTTCCCACCGCTGCTGACCCTGCGGCCTGCCCTCCGACTGAGCCCCGTCGCCGCCTCCCGTCAGCTGCTCCCACCCCCCTCCCCTACATATGCCGACCGCTGCAAGGTCGTGCAGCGGATGTGCCGCTGGCGAGAGGCAAGCCCGTCTGCACCCATTGGCACCTGGACTGCACTCAGCGCCAGACCCCCTGGCCCCTGTGAGCACCACAACGCCAGATGATGCTACGATGCCAGCACCCTCCACGCACTCAACAACGGCCAATCCTCCACCTGCTTCCTGGCCAGCCCCCAGCTCACCCACGGACCATTCATCTGGCGAAACTGCAGCTACACCTGCCAGTGCACACCTGCACATCCTACATTCCTCACCAAAGTGTACCACAACCACCTCAGATGCATACTGCTCAATACCCACTCCGTCCACAGGCACGCCGTCGAACTCTGGGACCTACTTGACTCATCCTTCCCGGACGTCGCTTTCCTAATGGAGACCTGGATGAACTCCTCCTCGGCATCCGATGTCGCCATAGCCATCCTGGATGGCTACAAGATCACCTGCAGGGACCGCACCAACAGATTGGGAGGAGGAATCGCCATCGTCCACAGAAATACCCTCAGAATCTCAACCAACACCGACGACACCCTCAGCACCGCCGAACACCTACACTTCCAGATCCACATCGATCCCAACACCACCCTCAGAGTAATCTTTGAGTAAAGACCCTCCAGGATCCTGGCCACAGTTCATCGACTCCATCACAGACGCTGTCAGCGTGCACGCCCTGGCCTCCACAGACTACATCCTCCTCAGAGACCTGAACTTCCACCTCGAGAACACCAACAACAGCATCTCCACCACACTACTGGACAACTTCGCCAACCTCGGCCTCAAACAGCTCATCACAACACCCACCCACTCCGCTGGGCACATGCTCAACCCCATTTTCTCCGCCAGCAGCCACGTCTCCATCAGCCACACCACCGAACTCCACTGGAACGACCACCGCTGCATCCACTTCTCCTTCAAGAAAACCACCGCTCACAACCACCAGCAAAGAATGCCCCTCTGCAGCTGGAACAAGATCACCGAAGACCAACTAATCACCACCCTTGCCCGAGAACACAGACCGACCACACCGAAACCGACACAGCCGGCCGCAACCTCAAACAATGGATCGACGACTGCGCAAACACGCTCGCCCCGATCAAGAAACCCACAAACAGACGCACTGACAGAAATGCCATCTGGTTCACCACAGACCTCCAGACATCCAAGCAGACCTGCTGGAGACTAGAGAAGAAATGGCGCCACGAGCAAACACCGGACAGCCAACCAGCCCTCAAGAACACCAGCCGCAGACACCACCAACTCATTTGAATGGCCAAAACGACCTCCTTCAGGGAACGCATCGACAACAGCACACAGCTCTTCAACCCCAGCCTCAGCTCCAATGACATCTCCCCGTCAAAAGACCTCTGCGATTCTCTAGCCAACTTCTTCCACCGCAAGATTGCAGACATCCACAACAGTTTCCACACCCAAACCTCTCCGACAGCTGCCGACACCCCAGACTCAGCGCCCCCCAGTCTCACCGGCCGCCTAATTTCCTGGATGCACGTCAACGACGAAGACACCATCAAGAATATGAACACCATCCACTCCGGCTCACTATCAGACCCCTGCCCCCACCACATCTTCAACAAAGTGAGCTCTATCATCACACCCCAACTCCGTAAGATCTTCATCAGCTCATTCGAGACCGCCACCTTCCTGGAAAGCTAAAAACACTCAGAGATCAACGCCCTACTCAAGAAACCCAAGGCAGACCCAAAGGAGCTCAAGAACTTCCGTCCCATCTCCCTGCTCCCGGTCCCGGCGAAAGTCATTGAGAAGATCGTCAACAGACAAATGACCCAATTCCTCGAAGAGAACAACACCCTGGACTCATCCCAATCTGGATTCCGCAGCAACCACATCACCAAAACTGCCCTCATCGCTGCCACCGACGACATCAGGGCCCTGCTGGACAATGGTGAAACCGTGGCCCTCATCCTCCAGGACCTCTTGGCTGCCTTTGACACCGTCTGCTACCACACCCTGAGCACACTTCTCTACATCGCTGGGATCCGTGACAAAGCCCTGGACTGGATCACCTCCTTCCTCACTGACAGAACCCAGAAATTCTGCCTCCCCATTCCAATCCGAAGCCACCACGATCTCCTGCGGCATACCCCAAGGATCATCCCTCAGCCCGACCCTCTTCAACGTCTACATGACACCGCTCGTCAACATCGTCCGATCACACGACCTCAACATAGTCTCATATGCTGATGACACCCAACTGATCCTCTCCCTCACCAATGACACCGCCACCGCCAAAACCAACTTCCATGCAGGGATGAAGAGCATTTGCCTGAAACTGAACTTGGACAAGACAGAGGTCCTCATCCTCGGATCTACCCCTTCCGCCTGGGATGACTCCTGGTGGCCAGGCTCGCTGGGTACTGCGCCGACACCCACCGACCACGCACGCAACCTGGGGTTCATCCTGGACTCTTCTCTGTCAATGACCCAGCAAGTCACTACCGTCTCCTCCTCCTGCTTCAACACCCTCCATATGCTTCGCAAGATCTACAGCTGGATCCCCACCGAAACTAGAAGGACAGTCAACCAGGCCCCCGTCACCAGAAGGCTGGACTATGGCAACGCTCTCTATGTGGGAACCACGGCCAAACTCCAGAAGAGACTCCAACGCATACAAAACACCTCCGCACGCCTCATCCTCGACATCCCTCGCCACAGCCACATCACCACCCACCTGAAGAACCTGCACTGGCTTCCCGTCAACAAGAGGATCAACTTCAAGCTCCTCACTCACGCTCACAAAGCACTCCACAACGCTGGAACAGCACCCCTCAACAAGCGACTCACTTTCTACACCCCCAACCGCCAGCTTCGCTCAGCTGACTTCACCCTCGCCACCGTTCCACGCATCCACCGAACAACCACCAGCAGCAGATCTTTCTCCCACCTCACCGCCAAGACATGGAACACCCTCCCCATCCACCTACGACAGACCCAGGACCTGCTGACTTTCAGGAGACTCCTCAAGACCTGGCTGTTTGATCAGTAGCTGATTTCCCCCGCAGCACCTTGAGATCTTCACGGGTGAGTAGCGCACTTTACAAATGATTGATTGATTGATTGATTGATTGATAGAGTACGCTTCCATTTTAAAAGTAAAAGCACTGACTGGACAATGATTTACTCTTTGTTGGTGTGTGTGCCTAAGGACTGTGGTACTAACCCGCACCATCTCCTAAAGTAGGCCGTGGATTTTTCTGCCTCTTTACCCTGAGAGAGTCAAGTGCTAGAATGAGGTAATTTGTTCCAATTAGATGGAAGGTTGTGAATTTATTAGGTGTGAGGGGCTCAACGCCTTCCCAAATAATAATACACTTTCTTACAATGAGCATCTGATATTTGGGGAAAAATCAGTGGAATGAACTTGCTATTTTAGCTTACATTGCTCTCAACAGTCATGACTCAATTTGATCTAAGACCTCCGACCCTCAGTCTAGGTCCACTCTCTCTCTGCAGCTCTGCTGTGCCATCTCTTGCCTCCAGACCCCAACCTCCTCCTTGGGAGGTTCGAGGTTGCTGTCCGCTCCTGCGCCTGCTGCCCGCTCTAACTGGGACCAGACTGCCTGCAACCACAGTAACCTTTCTCAGCCGTTTTTTTCTTAATTTTTCCCTTTTGTGCCACTATTATTGTGCCCATCTGTGTCTTGCTCTAATTCCACCAATGTTTTTATTTTTTCGTGCCTGCCTGTTCCTTTCGCCGCTGCTGCCCCTGCGGCCCCTTTCCCCCGGAATTCCCCCCAGAATTCCCCCCTCCCGCCTCCCAGCCTCTCCTCCCTTTCACATCCCCTACTTAATGGTGCCAAAGGCAAGCCTGACTGCACCAGTCCGCAACCTGACCGCGGCAAGAGCCAGGAACCCTGAACCTCTCACTACCCATCGCGACGACACCACCACCCTCCATGCACTCAACCCTGGAAGACTTAGAGAATGCCAACAGGCCTCACCAAACACGATCCACGGGCAGTTCTCCTGCCTCCACTGCCGCCAGGCCCCCACTGCTGCCAGACCCTCACCGCCACCCTGGCCTCCAAAATTGCCGACGCCAGCACTGGCGATACCCTAAAATGCATCCTTCTTAACGTATGCTCCGTACACAAACACGCCATGGGAATCTGGAACCTACTCGACTCTCTCTCGCCCGATATCACCTTCTTCACAGAGACCTGGACCAATGCAGCCTCCGCCCCCGACATCAGCACCGCCATCCCAGACGGATAAAAGATCCAGAGGAAAGACTGCACCAACCACCCAGGAGGGGGCCTCACCATCGCCCACAAGAGCACCTTCCGCTTCACCACCTCCAGCGAAACCTTCCCCTCCGCCGAACACCTGCACTTCCAGATCCAGACCACCCTCAAAGCCACATTCCGAGGAACACTCTTCTACAGACCCCCAGCACCTGAACACCGTTTGCCTCCACCATCACCGACTACATGGCACCCCACGCCATCGCCTCAAAAAACTACACTCATTGGAGATCTGAACTTCCACCTCGACAACTCCAGTGACCCCAACTCCACTATCCTTCGTGACAACCTCGCCAGCATTGGACTTAAACAACTCGTCAACACACCTACCCACAGAGCAGGATACACCTTCGACCCCATCTTCGTGGCAGGAAACAGCGTCCAATTCAGCCACACAGCGCAGCCGCCATGGACCGACCACCAATTCATAAACTTCAACAAACCCAAGGCACCCAAACCAGCCACACGCCCACCACGAAGGAACTGTAACAAGGTTACCAACAAGCAACTTAACTCCACCCTCACCCGTGACAACCACACCTGGGCACCCGATGCAAATGACGCAGCCCGAAAATTCCACACCTGGATCTCTGACTGCGCAGACGAGCTCGCCCCGCTACGCAACCCCGACAGACAACACCCCAGGAAAGTCGCCTGGTTCACCACTGCTCTCCAAGAAGCCAGACACACCTGCAGACGCCTGGAGAAGAGCTGGAGAAACACCAAGACAACCGAAAACCACACCACCTACAAGGACGCCATTACAGACTACCACAACCAGATCAGAGCCACCAAGAGGAACTTCATCCACAACAATATCCTGGCCAACTCCACCAACTCCAAGGAACTTTTCAGTGTCATTCAGGAATTCACCAACCCACGAAGCGTAGCCACAGACATCACCCTATCCCAAGACCTCTGCGACAAGCTTGGAACCTATTTCCACCTCAAGATCAAAAACCTCTACGACAACTTCATCGACCATCCACCAGGTGCCATAGACGGCCCCCCAGAAACACCAGTCAGTCCACCATCTCCAAATGGACACAGATCACAGCCGAAGACACCTCCTCAACCATGAAAGCATTCACTCGGGCCCCCACCGACCCCTGCCCCCTCACATCTACCACAGAACTGCGGCCGCCATCGCACCCAAACTACAACACACCATCAACTCCACCTTCAAAACTGGCACCTTACCAGACGACTGGAAGCGCGCAGAAGTCAGACCTCTGCTCAAGAAGCCCACAGCTGACCCCACCGACCTCGGCCCATCTCGATCCTCCCCTTTTGAGAGAAAACAGTCAACAGGAAACTGACACAATTCATTGAAGAGAACGCCGTCCTCAACCCATCCCAATCCGGATTCCGAAGCAACCACAGCACAGAGACCACCATACTCGCGCCACAGGTGACATCCGCACCCTCCTGGACCAAGGTCACTCCGCAGCTCCCATCCTACTTGGCCTATCAGCGGCCTTCGACACCGTCTCTCACTGCACACTAGTCGCCAGACTAGACGACGCAGGCATACAAGGAACAGCCCTGGACGGAATCCGATCATTCCTCACCAGAAGAAGCCACAGGATCAGACTCCCACCCTTCCTCTCCGACCCCACGAAAATAACCTGCGGAGTTCCACAGGGTTCATCCCTGAGCCCCACCCTCTTCAACATCTACATGGCCCCCCTCGCAGCCATCGTCTGACAATACAGCCTCAACATTGTATCCTACGCCGACGAGACCCAGCTCCTCCTCTCCCTCACCAAAGACCCCACCACTACCAAACTCAACTTCCAGAAAGGAATACAAGAAGTTGCAGTCTGGATGACCAAAAGCTGCCTGAAGCTCAACGCAGAGAGGACAGAAGTCCTCTTCCTCGGTACCACCCCCTGCTGCATAGGACAGCACCTGGTGGCCGACCGCCCTCGGAAGCCCACCTACCCCCTCAGACCACGCCAAAAACCTCAGCATCATACTCGACTCATCACTCACCATGAACTGACAGGTCAACGCTGTCACCTCCAGCTGCTTTAATAGCCTCTGCATCCTCCGCAAGACCTTCATGTGGATCCCCCCTGAGTCAAGGAAGGCAGTCACCCATGCACTCATAACCAGCAGACTGGACTATGGAAACGCACTCTATGCCGGCATCAACAAGTCCCTACTCCGCAAACTCCAGACAATACAGAACACCGCCGCCAGACTTGTCCTCGGCATCCCCAACACGAACACATCAGTCAACACCTACGAAGTCTCCACTGGCTCCCTGTGGAGAAAAGAGTCACTTTCAAAATCCTCACTCACGCCTACAATTGCCTACACACACAACAACAGACGCAAATACCTCAATGACAGAATCAACTTCCACGCACCCAAAATAAACCTCCCATCTTCCAACCTTGCACTGGCCGAAGCCCCGTGCATCCACAGAGCCAGAGCAGTTGGAAGATCCTTTTCACACATTGCTGCCAAGATCTGGAATGAGCTAACGGCTGACATCAGACGCGACCTATCCCCGAACACCTTCAGAAAGACCCTCAAGACCTGGCTCTTCAGCTAAACAGATCTGCGCCCTCCCCCCCTCAGCACCTTGAGACCCTCATGGGTAAGTAGCCCATTTACAATTCCCTGATTGATTGATCTGTAATAGGTCCTGTGCTAATAGTTTGCATATGTCTAGGACACGTATGCTTACTATGTTGTGCCTATTTTGTTCATGCTTTTCTTTACAACTATAATAAAATGTATCAACTCATTTTAATTTGTGGTTATTCAAAATGTAAAACCCCAAAAACACATTTACCAAATATACTATAAACACTAAAAAACCTTGAAAAACTAAAAACAGATATTATAAAAATAAACAAATATTACTATAACATCTATTTAACCAATATTTGAAAAGTATTGGACTCTTCGAATATTTGATATACTCTTTCCACTCCAGTCTAAGCAATACTATGGAAAGTGCTGGACTTCAGCAGGATTAGGTTTACTTTTCTTATTTTAAATATCTTTTTTTCATTTTTTGCATAGTCAACAATTCCAAATATGGCATACAATAAAAACACTCCGTACGGGAGGAAGGAAGTCCGTTACATTATGACTGTTTTTGTTCATATAACCATCCAATACAACATGCATTGTCCCTCAACAAATGTCCACTATCCCCGGGATTCAGGGGTGCCCAACCATAATAAAACTAATCACACGCTTGTGATAATTGTGGGGGGGGAATCGCTTCACAGGAGTAAAGGCAACTGTGGCAAACACATTCACTTTTTCAAAATGAACAGAACTAATATAGATAACACAAATGACAAAACCCACCCCTCAAATCATGGGTGATCAGTCTCCTTTCACCGCTGCATCATGCTTCCCCATCATACCACATTCGTTACCTAATCACGTGCCAGGATGTCCTTTGGCCAGAGACACTAAAGGTGTCTCTCTGAGCCTGGCCAGTACCTATGTCCAGCAGACCCCTCGCCATTTCCTGGCAGCAAAATGCTTTATAATTAAAGTGTAGTGTCTGCACCTCTCATCAGCATGTGGTGAGTGACAGTACTCTCATGGAGGGCGGTCATTTGCGTTGGCCTCTAATTTTTCCAGAAACATCTCCCAGCATTCTAGTGGATTCACCCCGCTCCCTCTAGTGCTCAGCTTTCTGTGTACTGCTAGCTGAGCCAGCACTCATTTGTGCATTTTGGCCTGCCATCATTGCAGGAAGGGGGCACTGTAGTGATAGCAGCAGCCCAATTCAGAAGGAAAGTTAGCGATGTATTGAGGCACCTGCTCTCCCCAGGTTCCCCTCCATTAGGGCATGTGCTTCATAGTAGATTTGCTCCCCTAAATATTGGTGGAGTCCAACTGCCAGTCAACTCTGTGTGTGGCTGCGTCTCCCTCTGATCAACAGGCAGTGACATCAAGGGGAATAAGCAGGACTTATCACAATTAATATGGAGTTCTGACATTATCCTGAAATTGTCAAGCACTGCCATAACCCCCGGCAGCACAGTGTGGCCAACCTTCAAATAAACTCGCTCATCATCTGCATAGAGGGATTAGATCCCAGTAAAGCAAGACCCCACTGGTGTGCACGATTCTGCAGCAAGCTTGCCAGTGGTTCCATTGCTAGGGCAAACAGCAACGGCGACATCAGGCAGCCTTGCCTAGTAACTCCAGCTACTGGAAAATGCTCTGATATTACTCCCTCAGTGCTTACTTGGGCAACCGCCCTGGCATACAAAACTGGCACCCACCTGAGGAAGGGTTGTCTAAAGACTGCCATAAGATAAGGCCATCCCAAGGTGTCAAACACCTTTTCTATGTCAAGGGATGTGGCCCAACTCGCAGTCACCATGCACCTCACCCATTCCATAGAGTGGAAAAACTGCCACAGATTGAGGAATGTGTTATACCCTTGCATAAAACCGTTTTGGTCTGCATGCACTAATGAGGAAACCTCCTCAGTCAAGTGATTGGCCAAGATCTGGCCAAGACCTTGCAATCCAGGTTCAAAAGGGACAAAGGACAATAGAATGGCACACTCAAAGGGTCACAAACAGGTTTAGGAAGTACAACAATCACTGAATCTCTCATGGAAGTTGGTAGGCCACCACCTCTTCATATACCTTACGTAACTGACGTGCATACTGGGCATGGTAATGAGGATGGAATTCGATTGAGAATTCATCAGTGCCCTGTTTGTTCCTGCAGGCTATCTGTGCTATAACCCCCTTCACCTCCTCCAAGGTTATCAGGCTATCTTATTCTTGTTGTTGTAGGGAACTAACCGTAGGGGTGTGTATACATGCTAAATACATGGAGATCACATCTGTTACCACCTCTGTAGATTCCCTGTACAGAACCCTGTAGAAATCCTCGAATGCCCCATTAATCCCAATCTGTGTGTTCACTCCCTCTTCTGTCCAAAGTCGAAGAGCAGCTATCTCAGTAACCAAGCCAATAATTGGGCCACTTGTCCAACCATATCCCTTTGCTCATGCTGTCTTTTCAGGTGAACCTTATGTTCAAAGTTGGACATTCTATTCACCAGTATCCCATACTCCCTCTGCAATGCCATCAATACTGTGTGTTTATAACAGTCGATCAAGCTTTCTTTTTCGAGCCTCCCAAGGTGACATTCCATCTAATGCAGTCAGACCCATCGGCACAAAATACACTGTCTTTAGACACAACCCCCGCAGGACCACCTTGAACACATTCTGTTCAACCAGAGCATCCGAGCAGTCCCCTCATTTTACTGGAAGTATCGGTTTATGTGCTCATCTATCTATTAGCTCCGCATCATCTAAGGCAGTTGTGGGCAGGCACCAGATGGGGATATTCTGTCTAGGATTACCCCAACTGAGCGAGACCAACAAGGGATTGTGATTCATTATGGTACGTCCCAAATAGTCAGCACGTATGCATTGCATAACCAAAGCAGGTCAGTCATAAATCATGTCCAGTCTAGAGTTCAGTGCATTTACCACAAAGAAATCGTTATACTCTCTATCAACTGGGTGCAAGAGTATCCAGAGCTCCCTAACCTCCATATTGTGTGCCAATGTGCGTAGTTGCTGTGAGACTAAGCAGCATTGTGCCACTGGTAGGGTGTGTGTGAATTTATCCACTGTGAAATCCAGGACCCTGTTGTTGTCTCCACACTAAAGCATGGGATCTCAAAGAAGGATATTGCCCGTGGATGGGGTGTATATGGCATGGTACATGTGGATGATATGGGGTAGTACATGGCAACAGTTATGTATTCTGGTGAGAACAATGCTTCCCCTAGCAACCCTGCCAGAGCGCAACCCTCCACACCTCGCTGTTTTGACATATCAAATTCACATCTTGGCACGGTGCATACATGCCACCAATGTCACCCCCATTAACAATGAATACTAAAAGGTTGTGATATCATCAGAGTCATCACAGAGATCGACAGCCATATGGGTATTATGGGGGCCCTCATTAATTTTTCAGGGATCTCATACAGCTGGGAGCCACACAACAAGTGTGCCTGAGTGGCATCCAGCGCAGGGACCGGGGGATCCCATTCTTACCAGTTGAGCCACCACCTTAGATCTTTCTTGCACCGTGTATTCCCGGGATGGATGGGAGCAATTTTTGCAAGTTCATCAGTGCCTGTTCCGTTGAGCCTCTTGTGCCGAATCGATTTAGTATTCCCACACCAGTCAGCGCAACAGTAGGAAAAGTGTTTGAATTCAAAGGGGTTACATTTACTATTCCACTCTAATCAGTGCAACAGTAGGGAAAGATTTGGACTTCGGAGAAGATAGATTTACTATTCCTAGTCCAGTCAGCGCAACAGTAGAGAACGTGTTGTGCTTTGGAGGAAGTAGAGTTACTATTTCCACTCCAGCCTAAGCAACAGCAGGGAAAGTGTTTGACAAAAAAAGGATTACATAAATGAATACAAATCCTATTAAATTAGGATAAAAATACTAAGCACTTACTACAAAACATTATGAAATTACAGTATATTGAAATATCCAAAAAATGTTTAACATGTGACTTAAAAAAGAATGAAAGAAAAAATAGCACATTATAATATAAAACTTCACTAACTACAAAAAACACAATAATGAAGTAATTACATACTTATTTATTTTAATTTATACACAAATCATTTTTAACAAATATCATTTCAGAAATATCTTTTCAAAAATGTTAACCATTAAAAAATAAATTAAAATATAAATAAATATAATAGTATCATACATAATTAATTTGCAATTAATAACTTACATATACAAATAAATTGATATAAAAATTATAATATATGTTCCTAGCTGCTTAAACACCATACAGAAAATAAAACATTAAAAAATGTATTCTAGTAAACATATAAAACCTAAAATACTTATTAAAATACATATATTACAATTGCACGTTCTGGTGCCGATTCCGATCCGTTAAAAAAAATTACCGTACGACTCGCATCCGTATTTTTTTACGTACTAATCGTACAAGTCCCGTACAACCGGTGAAGTACGATTCGTACGTCAAAAAATACATACGAATCGTATCGGGAAAAGGTCTTCGAGACGTCCCCGGACAGTTTTACGTATGAGTCATAAAACTGATGTCCAAGCGCACAAGTCCAATCCGTACCAGTGTTCCGAATACACAAGCGTGTGGTAAATGTCCCGTACGGAGCGAACTTTGTACGACTCCTACCCCGGGTACACTTGTGCCCGGGGTACGAGTCGTACATCCCCCCAGCCCCCCCCCACCCGCGTATGTCTGCACCATACCCCCCCACCCACGTATGTCCGCACCGTACCCCCACCCACGTATGTCCGCACTGTACACCCCCACCCGCGTATGTCCGCACTGTACCCCCCACCCCCCGCGTATGTCCGCACCGTACCGAGGCGTACCCCAATCCTCGCGTATGTGCGGTCTGGGGTACGGTGCGGAGATACGTGGGTGGGGGTTATGTGCGGACATACGCGGGTGGGGGGTACGGTGTGGACATACGCACTGTTGGCCTATGTACGGTGCATACCCCAACAGCGCGTATGTACGCACCGTACATATGCAATGTTGGGGTACGCACCGTACATGATGACACGTACGATGTGGTTGATGGTGTGTACGTCGAGTACCGGGCCCCCTTTTTGTCGTGCATCGCAGCGTACTTAGCTTTTCCGGCACTTTTTGGCTCCCGTAAAAAAATAGCCGTGTGGAGTGCTATAGGTCCGAATAGTACTTGCTGGTCCTAAAAACGCTGCCTGACTCCGTGCGGACGTCGCGTACGTGCTGTCCAGGATCAGAATAGTAGGTATTTTTTAGCCGTACAGTGTTTTTTATGATTCGTACTGAAATGGTATTTCTGTACGAATCGTACTTGCTGGTTTGTAAGGGGGATTTCCCGGGTACAAGTCGTACGGACAATACGCTTCGTACGACCATTCGTACCCGGGTTTTACAGGATCGGAATCAGCACCTAAATATTAAATAAAATAATTGGCATAATTAAAAATCAAATATTACATATTTTTAAATAAAATAGCATTCAATTAAAGTACATTTAATTTAATTCAACTACCCACCCCATTTCCCTACAAATCCAACAAACCACAACTAAAATATGACTTAAATAAATCAGTATTAAACTATTTACATAGTTAACAATCAATCAGATAATTAACAATTAAAAACTTATTACCAGTAAATTGTAATTTTTAATAACTCAATTAACTTTCCACCTATACCCTCACAATCCAACAACCCTCTACTAAAATATATCTTAATATACCTAATAATAAGGCCAACTTAAAAATGTTAAATTCGATTTTAAATTAAAAATATAACATCTTCTCGTCAGAGTCTGTCAGAGAGAACCAACCTGTGCTAGAGAATTCCACAGGAGCAGATGTCCGTGCCCCAACGCCTCCCTACTCCTGCACGCTAAGAATTAATTGCAATCCTATAGCACAACACAAGCAAGGTGGAAAGGGGGAATAGGAGAGAAAGAGAGACCACCTCAAGAGTCAGGTGCCCTTCTGTGCTTTTCTAGCTAGGTGTTTTTATATATAACGAAACCTACATAGAATGCCATTGACAAGCTTAATATGGATTACACATTTTCTCACAGCTATAACTCTCTGGCTCAATCACCTCCAAACCAAATCTACTTTGTAAACTTTGTTGACTAGTTCCTCCTCACTACTGCAACACAATGGTAATTTCTGAGGAAATATACAATTTTGTGTATAAGGAATGTTGGTTTCTTATGTTGTGTCTTTTCAAAGTTTTTATCACAGTCTTTAGAAGTGCTATAATTATATATATATATATATATATATATATATATATATATATATATATATATATATATATATATTTACTGGGCTGCAAATCTGGGACATTTTGCACTTAATAATTGCATTCCAAGAAATAACAGCGCACGACAGCAAAGGAGGCTATTACAGTCCAAAAATATACACCAACTGTGAGTGCAACTTACCAACAACAGAGGTGCATCTTGGAACTGGTAGTGCTACGACTAACAGTCACATGACTTTTGATTTTTTGAGCACTTGCAATTACGTCGTAATGTCACCCACCTGTGATCAAGGCTTATAAAAGCTGAAACGCGTAGGGTTTGATTTGCAGAGTTGAATAAAATATCTGGAGCAGTTTCTAAACCGGGCTCGGCAAACTGTCTTTGTTTCTTTGTTGCATGTTGCATATATATATATATATATACATTATACAAGTATGTCCCCTAAGAAAGGGGCACGGACGAATCTCCAATAAGAACTTATCCTTAAATTAAGTCTTTCTTCGATCTAAAATGGTAGTTATTCTTCCAAATTACTTTATAAATATTATTTCTTACTAATTGTCCTTCTCTTCAGATGAAGCGTGATAACTTCTCCCTCTGAGTGGCTGCCACAGATACTTTTCTCAGTCATTCTCCTCCAGAAACACTACTTTTACTGATGGGGGAATAACCCCTGGTGTGCACTCCTTAATCTCAAAGGCGGGCCCAGAAATGCTAAAAAACAAGCTAAAAACCTTCTTTAAGTAAGAGCGTTCGAGGAACACTACTGGCCTCTGTGTGGAAAACAGCTTAAGTGTGCATCTTTAGAGGCTCCCATGCTCGAAGGAGAGATAAGCGCAAGGCAACCAAAAAGACCAGCGAGCTCGATGCAGCTGCTGGCATCCACCATTTTAAGTCAAAATGCAGCGTGAACATGACAACACCAATAACAACTTTTGAGTAGCAGCGTGAGGTGGGGCCTTCGCCATCTCCAGCGGGGGTTCAGAGAAAACTCAGGGGTTTATTTACAAGCCCCTTGGGCCACCCGTACATCACTTTTCCCATGTTAAAAATAAAACAAAAGTGGCGCAAGAGGCTTGTAAATTAGCCCCCTCAGATTTCTACTTGTCAGACGAGCAATCTCTAAGGCTACCAATAGGTGTTCATGACACTTCTACCCATCCCCACAACAAACTCAACAACCCACTATGACATTATAAAACACTGATAACATTAGTTTATTAATTAAAAACATTAAGATTATTAAACATCTGTATTACTGAATACAATATTAAAAATAATATTCATAAAAATGATATTCCTTATAACAATATTCTGTATCACAATATTTTTGCATCACAATATTTTTTTCTGATATTTCTCTGTTTTGATTTTTCAAACTCAATATTGTTGTCCAAGAACCAGGCATACAGCAGCACGCATTTTGCCATTCACTGCATAGCACTTTAAACATGTCTCATGCCTGCCATTGCAACCTGTAGGCCAGTTTTAAACTGTCATTTTGACTGCCAATAAAACTTTTGCCAGGCCTAATCTTTTCCATAGTAATATATATGTCTTGGCCAAGGACAGCCCTAAAGGCCCATAGGACAGGGTGTCTTGTATTTAAAAAGTAGGATATCTGCCCTTCAGTTCTACATTTCCTGATGGTAAAAAAACCTCTCACATTTCCGTTGAAAGACCTATTTCTATCATTGGATAACATTGGGGTGCCTTATTATATTTAACAGGTGGTAATCTGTGATTTGGAACAGATTTGGATGTCAAGCTTAGACTCAAATGAATTGTAATTTAAAATCCTATTTAATAGTAAAAGTTGGATTTTATGCAGAAAGATGTCCCTTCCTGCACAAAATCAATCATGTCTGTAATACAGGCACACTTACACCATGGTGCAAGGGTGCCTGCATTGGAGCTTGGCAGTCACAAGTGCACCAGTGCAGAGGAAGAAAAGGAATGCACCATTTCTTTGCAGGTATGGCACATTCCTGCTCTCTCCATTTGACATAGCACTGCAAGTTGTCCTGCTGTGTTGCACAGAATATTTGTCAATATGCCCCTGAATGTTAAGAGTGCTTACCTTTTTATGGACTTTTCAGCTACTCCTATCTTGCATTATAGCTTTAGTTTTTATCATTCTTCTTAGCCTTCTTTGCATTCTACTTTACTGGTGATTGTTTATTGCATAAATATTCTTAAGAAATCGCATCGCATGTCTTGAGAGGAGATTCTGAGAGGTTTGTGTTGTAGTTTTCATAGTATGTTATCCGCTACGCTATGACGCCCATTGCTGTTCAAGATGCATACACAGGTGACTTTTGCCTTTGGGCACCGTTAATTGTGGGACTGCTGCTCAATGTGCTGGTATAGCAAAAAGTGTAAGGCATGTCAGAGTTTATGAGCACAAGTTGGAACATAGCTAAGGAGATGTGTAGAAGGTGTGCTAATACATAATTGAGGGAGTTTGTCAGGGGTTTTAAATGCCCCAGGGAATGCAATGATCAGACCAGTGTTAAAAAAGACGCTAGGAACAACAACTTAGTTTAGATTTAATACGGTCTATTTCATGAGTGGTCGTTGTAGTGCTGAAAATACAAATGAAGTATAACATTATATTGCATTAGTATTATATATTAAGTTTTACTCATGCATTTATAGCAATCAATTCAGACTGCACATGCTAGGGAGGAGAGACAGTTAAATCCAAGCTGTGACTTGGATAATGATGTTGTAACACCAAAATAGTTAAGCATCTATTTCATGGAAATGAATTGCAATCTGTTCAATCCCAACAGTATTGGGGCACTTTGTTCTTTAAACATGAGCATTGAAAATAATAGATGGAGGTGTAGGGGATACAGAAGAGAGCCACAGAAAACGGATAGAAAACTGTGTTTTAGAGCATATCTCTCAGATATTTTATATTCATTTAATAATATAGAGCTAAATAATTTAACCAATGATACATGGTATTAGCATATAATTGACCAAGAATAGTGTTGTGCATGTCCTTTGCTGTGTTGAAGAGATATAGAAACAATGAGAATTAAATGATTAGAAACCGATGCACTTTGCCACTAAGGTGCTTTGTTCTATTTAAAATGAATCCATCATGTGAAGAATAGATATTTAATCTGTTCACACTATTGAAGAACCCTCTTAAAACACAGACAGTGGCTTGCTTTATTGTTCACTCACTCTGCCACATCCTCTTGGGGCAACTGATTGGCATATAAACACCGGCATAAGACATAGAACCGGCAGGAACTGTGCTAGCCATTCATTCAATAAATGCTGCTTTTTAATCTGGTGGCTAGCATATAATCTGAGTGTTCATTTCCTAGGTGCATCTGACCTTAATTCAATTGTCCTACATGCACTCAGTGACAGATGGAGGTAGTCATGCTAGTATTGTGAAGTTTGAATCTCCCTTGAGTTGGAGTGGGAACAGAAACTGTGAAAAAATAATACAGGAACTGCAAACGACTTGTTTATGTACTTTTAGAAGGTAGGCACATACTTCTACCCATTTGTCCTCCTTCGTTGCAATTGTAGCATCCTCCCCAGCCCGGGTGCTCGCCAATGACAACACAGAGCTTAATATAACACATCTTTATTCTTCTGCGTGTAGCCACATACTCAACAATCTGAACCTGAATTCACTTCTCTACAATCTAATGCTTACATCACAGTTCTACAGAATCCATCAGGAGCCACAATAGAAAATCTATCTGAGGCCGTCTTCATTGCGGGTCCAGTAGACGTGGGAAACACGCCTGGTCGAAGGTCTTGCCTTGCTCTAGATATTCTGCCAGGTGGATATTATGAGCCAACCACAGTAGGAAGGTTCTGTAACACTGAGGGACCACCAGCACATGGGCTGCCCCATGTCCACAAACTTTATGCTCCCTGTAAAGGAGGCCATTCTCCCAATAGATAAAGTTATCCCCAGAGGTATCTGTTGCATCCTGCTCTTCTTCCGTTCTTGTCCTTTCTTAGTGTCTTGTACTCTGCTGCTCAGCCAGTCTCTGTGAGGTCATCCACTGTTCTAGTTGTGTATGTTTAAGTGTACTGTCAGTTATTCCTGAGGCTGAGCAGCAGAGTGGCTGCTCCCGGTGGGGCCTTTGCTGGAACTTACCATCTATATTACATGCTGTACCTGTCCACCATGTAATTTTGTTTAATCAATAAATCTACCCCTTGGACACAGCAACTAAGGAGTCACATTACATCTTTTAAATGTTACAATGGTGACAAGGATGGGATGGGATCTATTGAGATGCTCCATTCTGGTTTTGCTTGCTGTTGATGGGCCTTAGAGGTGCTCAGTGTTTGTGAGGAGCCGTGGATGTGGTCAGTTTTATTTATGCTTACATGTTGTGAACCACTTAGGTGCTCAACTTTGCTAGAGGTGTTCTATTCTTATTGAGATACTCAGTTCTATTTATATTTACTGGTGATGAGCCTGGGGCTCAATTCTGTTGGTGCTTATGTATGCTGAACCACTTCGGTGCTCTATATTGTTAGAGGTGTTCAAATGTTATTTATGATTGAGGGTACTGAACCTTTATTGCTCAATATCCATTGAGGTGTTAAGTTCTATTTTTCCGGTGAAGAATGGGTTTTCCTCCCATTTTCATTCTAATGTAGATTTTGTCACGTGGTGTACCATAACCAGTTTTAGTCATTCTTGCACTTGCTTAGGTACTCTATTCGTTAGAGGTGTTCAAATTAATTATTGGAGGTACTGCACCTTTATTGCTCTATTGGTTTTGAGGTGTTCAGTTCTCGTTTTGTGGAATTGTCACCTTGTGGACTTTAAAATGTTTAGTCATGCTTGCATTCTTTTGTTAGCTCATGGTGTTGGTACAACCTTGGTACCCTCGCCCTTTGGTGTTAACCTTTTCTCTCCACCATTGTGAAGTGGGTGTTTATTTTTGTGTGTTTTATGTTCTATCTTTCTTCTGCTCTATATTTTATTTTCTTCATCTCTTCAGTTAAAGGGGGAAGGTGTGTTGCATCCTGCTCTTCCTCCATCCTTGTCCTTTCTTAGTGTCTTGTACTCTGCTGCTCAGCCAGTCTCTGTGAGGTCATCCACTCTTCTAGTTGTGTATGTTTAAGTGTACTGTCAGTTATTCCAGAGGCTGAGCAGCAGAGTGGCTGCTCCCAGTGGGGCCTTTGCTGGAACTTACCATCTATATTACATGCTGTACCTGTCCACCATGTAATTTTGTTTAATCAATAAATCTACCCCTTGGACACAGCAACTAAGGAGTCACATTACATCTTTTAAATGTTACAGTATCACCTTCTGCCTGGGCCTCAGCTTGCTGTCTTAAACTCTCCAGAGTTAGGCACTGCTTCTGTGCTTTATAGGATCCCTCCCTCATTGGCTCACCCTCAACTTCCCATCCAGGAAGCTCAGGCAGGTCTCCCAGGGTGGCAATGTCCTACCCGGTAATCTCAGGAGTGTCCTCCTCAGGTGCCTTGTCAACCTGGACTGTGAGATGTCCATGGGCTAATTTCCCACACCACTTGCCCCTACTCTTCTTCTCAACTGCCTGTGAAATTCTTACATGCGCCAGGCTCCATTGACTACCTTCCCAGGCAGTCAAGGCCCTTGTGATCATACAGACCCACTCAGGCAATCCTAACATCTTCAACTGTGACCTGAAGTCTACCTCTTTCCAGATAGTGTGCTCTAGAACATTGCCTAACAGTCCATCTACAGGCATGGCAGGGATCACAGCTACTTTTAGAAAAGCTGACACCCCCCCAACACAATTCAAAGGGAAATAATCACCAGTAGGTAACTCATGTGGTTGCCTATGAATATGCCTTGGTAGAATGTATTTAGGGAGGACCTGCTCTAAGGACACCAGCTGTCACCTCCCAGTAGTCATGCTTACTATCTTCTATTCACTCATGCTTGCTCCTGTCTTCTGTTCTCCCAGAGCCTCCACCTGCTGCCTATTGATGGTGACATGCTGCCTATATTTAGTACTATTTGAAGGCATATGGGATTTAAGCTCCATCTCCTTTTCCGCCAGGGACAGATAAGGTAACCTCTGTTGTCTCCTCCAAGCTAAATGGGGCCATCTCCTCCCCAAGTGCTACATTCAATAACCCACCAGTGGGGAGCTGTGCCCATGTGGGACATTTGGTGTCTCCCTTGGAGCGCCCATACCTGTAGAACTCAGTATACTGGAGGGGGGCGGGGGCAGAAACCCTGCTCATCAAAGATCACTTTCCTTTTTGGCTCAGATTGGGACTGGTTACTGTTGTTCCTTGAGAATTATTTTGGGAGCCTTTTGAGAACTCCTTATTTTTAGATTTTTCTCCTCCCTCTTCGTTATGGTGGGGCGCATTACCTCCCTTCTGGGAGCCCCCCTCCAGAATTCTATTGGAAACTCTGGTACTGGCCTGGAGGTCTGCTTACTTAGCAAGCTTCCTCGGGTCAGTCCGCTTGCTGTCCACTAGGTGCTGGCATACCTCTTTAAAACAAATATTGAGCATGTGCTACCACAGGATCAAGTTATGCAGCAAATTCTAATCATTAACTGTGCTGCCCCCGACCCAGCCATTTGGTGCCTTGCTGGCATAGTCCATGAAGTCCAGCCACAACTTATTTGAGAGCTTGCACTGGCACCAACAAATCAGCTTTTCAGTAGGCCTGGTTTTGCTACAGAAGATGAAAACACGTTAGTCACAAGGTCTGCACCTACATGGATAAGAGATTGCTCTTAGTTCCAGTCATTCTGTGATGAAATTTCATGGCAGTATTCAACTAAACAAATGCATACCAAAATAATAACCAATTGAAATAACTGTTTTAATTAGAATGAACTTTATCCACTTCCTTGAGAGTTTTCATGTCAAAGCCATACATATATGCAGCCGTTTTGGAGCCTGTGCATCAATATTGCAACTAAGAACATCATATTTATGGGGGCAAGTATGTCATCATGTCACGACTGAATTGCACAGGGACAACATCATGCCTTAAGGTACTGAACTAAATGCATGGGTATTTACATATGTGTGTGCAAGGGCCCATTTTTCATCTCATTCTCAATGACATGCAGAGAAACAAATGCGCAGGACATAGTGCATGCATTCCAACATCTGCAGACCTTCTCAGGGGTCAGGCCAAATTTAGTGACAAGTATGGCTTTCATGAGGGCATACCGGGTTTGGTCCTCCACCACAAGTGTGAGTAGTGTGTCCCTCTGCACTGGAAGCGAAGGTTTACACAAGCCACCCCCCCCAACTGCTCCTCTGGGATTGTGAGTACCCCCAGGGTAACTTCATAAGCAGAAAACAAATTTACCTATGTCATTTCCCACCACATGACTTGGCACCAGATCTTTTAGGGAAGGTGAACTTCTTCTCTCCTTCAGACACTGTATGTGTGCTCCGACCATGGCGTCTGGACTTTATTTGCTTGGCTTTAATGTCTAACTCTCTGAGATTCCTCTCATGAGAAAATCTTTTCTCCTCAAGGTTCAGCTTCTGTTCCATTTTAAGCTTGGCCATTGTTAACCTGAACTCTCTATGTGCGTTCCTGTTCTCCAGCTCCTCTGCGGATAGACCATCCGTGGATACACTGCTTCCTTCTATGGCAGGAAATTCCACCTCAGGATATGGGTCATCCCCCTCCTCTTGAGTCTTAAGGCTGTATCTCATGGCTGATATCCAGGCCCTGATCCTGCTCATCCATTTCATCCTCCTCATCTTGCTTCTCTGTTGCTATTAGCAACACGTGAACCTCCCACCAGGCTCTCAGAGCTTTATGAAGCTTCATCTTCTTGGTACTATTCTTGTTGGGGAATCCCCTTTTCTTACAGAACTGTTCGAGCTCAACCACAATGTAAGTTTCAAAGTTGGCCAGCTCAAATTCCATTACTGCAGGTATTGTCACAGACAATCTGATAGAGACTTCTAACCACAGATTTGTTACCTTAGAATATTCCCCAGGCATCAGACTGTAGCCAGACATTTTTGGTGAGCATTACACCTGCGAGCTAGTAAGTGGTGTCATTCAGCTCTGCGTGGTGTGGTCGGCAGTGCCAAAAGTGACTTGTGCAGTACCTATTTAGGCGCCACCCCAGTGCACTCAGGTCAGTTTTTTGTTCTCCGCACGACAGGCAGTGCAGATGTAGAGAGAGCTACCCCCAGTTACTTATTGACTGACATTTTTATGACCGATGTTGAAGATTTTTTTAGACTTTGTCTCCTGGTGTGTAGCATGACCATCAGAAAGGCAGGTTTACAACCATGCAGCACCTGCCACTGGCAAATGTTCGTGACAGACCCAGACTTGCCTTTGGTGCCTTGAGCGCAATCACAATTCCAAGACATGCAAGTATTGGTGTACCATGCATACCAAGGTGCAATCGCTCAAGGTTCTCACCTTCTGAAATCAAACGACTCCGAAATGCTCCAGATCTTGGTTGAGGAGAAGGTCATGAGATCGCTTGCGAAGTCGAACCTGACCATTGTCATCCCACTCAAAGTCATAGGGGAAGTCGGATAAGTTCCACAAGAAAAAGAAGTTGTCGAAGAGGTCCTCGACTTTGCAGTGCAAGTCTTTGAATAAGTCGCTGGGCCTTCTGCACTTTAGGCCTAGCATCATGATGGAGTCTGCTCCTGGGCCACCTCTGCACCTCTCTGAGTTTCAGGGAGCCGGAGTGATCCTCCTCCCAACTGAAAGAATTTTATGAAGTCATGCACCTCATCTTTGGGTGGGCCGACTCGTCTAGATTGCCCTCAAGCCCCTCCGGCTCTTACTCCAGCGGGTTCACCCTCGGTGCTAGTTGGGTTCCAGGGATCCACTAACAGATCCAGAGCAGCACTGGTCGAGCGACCTTGACTTTCCCAGAGCCCGCTTCAGTGCTGATGTCCCCAGTTTTGGGGCAACCAGAGGAAGACCCCCATAATGGAGCAATCAACCTTATTTCTATGACAGGCCTGGATTGCGTAGTGAAAGTATGAGGATCTGCTAGATGCCAGTGACCTGGACACCTCCTCAGACACTGACCTGGTGTCTCCTTCTGTGGCCACGAGGAGGGAGCCTCATTTGCTCTGTGGTGTGGAGGGCGGCTGAGGTCCTGAACCGTACTTGTTTGTCAGGATTTGCCCGCACAGAACCTTTACTCCCATTTAATGAATCCCTTACAGACGTCCTTCTCTGGCCTGGTCCTTACCCTACACAGGGTTTTCTGTGTATAGTATGATTGCCCACCGCCATCGCCCAGCCCAAGGGACTGCAGTTTCCTCATACAGCACCCCACCGCAGAGAGCTTGGTAGTCCAAGCCTCCACATACAAAATTAACCTCAGTGCATTCACTACCACCCCACTGGATAGGGAATGCAAAAGGCTGAATACTCTCAGGAAGAGGATGTTCTCTCCAGCCAGCCTGACATTGCGGTTGGTGAACACTGCATGACTTTTGGCCCGATACTCCCATATGATCTGGGACTCAGTTACACAGGTGTTGCCCATGGTCTCGAAGGGTACCCGAGCCATACTCCCTCAGGCAATTTATGATGGGAGAGACTCAGTGAAGCTCACTATAAGATGTGGGCTAGATTATGCCTGGGTGAAGAATTCTGCTCCACCGGTGGAGTTCGCCAAGTTTTGCCCACTCCGCAATCCGTGCGGAGTTTCAAAAAAGTCCGCAAAGTGAAGTGGAGCGGAGGTTTTTTTCTCGAGCAGCTCACCAATTGTAAGTTGGGGGGGTGGCTTGCTAGAAAAATAATGTGCTAGACCTCCTCCTGGCAAGATTTCTCAGTGTGGGCGGTCGTGGTAGGTCACAACCGCTCATGTGGAGAAATCTGCCATTCGCGTTGAGGTAGCTGGCTTTCGAGTAGAATGTCTACTCGAGTGGCATGAAGCAGCAGTGCCCTCTGGTGCGACACATAGTGTCGTTCGCGCTGATTTTACACCAAGGGACAAACTCCTGGTGCTAAAAATTAGTGCGAACATCATGACTTAACAGACAGTATTTCTGGCACTTTGTGGAGTGCCACAGAGTAAAGCTCTGCGAACTTCACCCAGGCTTAGGCTAGATATGACTGACTCGCTGTGCAGATCGATTTCCTTGTCAATGGCCCTTAGGCAACACACCTGGCTATGAACCAATTGCTTTTTGGGGCATGTTCAAACTCTACCCATAGACATACCCTTAGCTGACTCCCATTTGTTCGATGAGAAGGCGGACTCAGCGATGGAGCACTTCAAGAACAGTAAGGCTACAGCCAGGTCCTTGAGCCTTTCTATGGCCCATCACCAACTGCAGTCCACCTGCTGCCCCTTTCATGGATACAGAAGGGGCTTTTAACCGCGTCTCCACAATCCCAGCCACCACAGCCAACAAGGTTTGTAGTCCTTTTGTGGCTAAGCACGTGGTTACCACAGACCATATGGACTGGCAGCCAGAAGCTGGGCCAATCCACCAACCCCCCAGGCAGTTGTAGCATCCAAACCACCGAAGTTTGCCCTCTAAGCATCATAGGCATCCACTGGGAGGCAGGTTACACCATCACTTGCACCACTTGAGTTCAATAACATCCGACCTTTGAATTTTGCATGCCGTCCAAAGGGACTATGCCTTTCCTTTGTGACTACCCCCCTTACATGACACTCACTTAAGACAAGCTGATGGAGGACCACTTCTCCTTGACCCTTCAGGAAGTGTTAGCCAACGGGGCTATAAAGATGGTGCCTGAATCAGATGCAGGTCGAGGTTGCCATTCCCGCTACATACTGGTGCCCAAGAAGGATGGAAGGCTTCATCCCTTCCTAAACCTGAGCCTTCTCAACCTCTTTCTGAAAAAGGAGAAATTCCAGATGCCCAAGCTCACGCTACTCCTAACTGCTCTAGATTCGGGAGACTGCATGGTAGCGATGGACTTGCAAGGTGCCTATTTCCACATCCCCGTCCTGCCTGCCCACAGATGTTATCTGCAGTTTACAGTGGACCAAGAGCCCTTTTAGTTTGCCGTGCTCCCCTTCAGCTGTACCAGCATCCCTTGTGTGTTCACAAAAGTGATGGTGATGGAAGCAGCTCACCTGAGGATGTCAGGGGTTCCAGTATTTCCCTACCTTGATGATAGGCTGATTTAGGCAGGTTCGCACCAGTCAGTTGTCTCCCAACTGTACAGCTAATCTTCTGTCCTCTGGTTCACTATCAACTCCGACTCCGACTCTCCCTTTCACTGGAGCTGTTCTAGACACATTTCAGCTTCGAGCATATCCTTACGATAGTGAGTGCAGGGTATTCAGGCTATGATACTGATGTTTCTGCCTCTACCCTGCATTTCGGTGAGAATGATCATGAGGTTGTTGGGCATCATGCATCATGCTTTTAACTTATGCCTGCTGGCATGTGCAGCCTCTGCATGATACCTGAAGACCCAGTGGGCACAGCATCAGGGGAATCTTTCAAACATGGTCCAGATCCTGAGGGAATTGCAAAAGATCTGCAGTGGTGGCTACCAAACCGGAATTGGGTCAGTGACAGACCAATCTCTCTCCCCCAACGAGACCTGACTGAGGTGACAGATGTGTCACTCCTGGGCTGGGGTGGCCACCTGGGTGATGTGGATAGCAGAGGACTCTGGTCTCTGGTGGAATCTGGACACATCACCTGTTGGAGCTTCGGGCAATCTGTTTGGCATTTGTAGGAGAGTAGGATCTGCTTCACATGTTTACCCCCACTTTTTGCTGGTGTTTCACTGTTTTTCGACTTTAGACTGGCTGGGACCCTGATAATCAGGGCCCCAGCCTAGCTGCTTCCTCTCTAAAATGAATCCTTGTACTTTAGGTACCGTTCAGATTTGATCTGAGGTGCCCTTGTAAGTCCCTAGTATATGGTATACTATGTACCCAGGGCATAGGTACTCCAGAGGCCTACCAGGGGCTGAAGCATGTATTATGCCACCCCTGGAAAGCAACCCAAAATGACACCACAGGCCTGCTACTGCAGCCTGGGTAAGGTAGTGCACACACCCCTTACTGTGATATAGGTTACTGGGATATAGGTTACCTATATCACTATATATCTACACACATAGAAACCTATAAGTCACTCCTATGGCAGGCCTTATCAATCCTGAAGGCAGAGTGCTTGGTTCTTATGTGAGAGGGTGCTCCTGCATGAGCAGAGCCCCTCTGCAGCGTTTGGAGACCCTTCTCTGATGCTATTTGTAGTGCAGCCTTCTTAAGTGCATTATAACCAAACGGTAAATGCTAACTTTGGACTGGCTGCACGGAAACATGTTGTGTTTGGTGTCAAAAACCTTGGAATCATACCCCCACACCAGTAACTGGTGTGGGAGTATGATCCCACCCTTCTAGAGGGAGAGACATGACAGCACTGGTATACCCGGTAGAAACTTAATAGAGACTTGGCATCACAAAATGGATGCTGCAGCCAAAGACACGGGTCTGGCCTCCTGCTGCTGACCGAAACTCCGGCAGGGGAGGCCTGGACAATAGGTTTCCTGTCACAGGGAGGTGTAACCACCTCCCAGACAGGCTTATGTGTATTGGGGCTGGGTGGGAGCACTCTCTGAGTGCTTTGAAGTCCTGCACTGGGAGCACATTTGGTGTCCCTGTGCATAGTCCATCTCAAACCCGTTCAGGGGCTTCCAGCCCGTGCTCTGGCGCAAAACTGGACAAAGGAAATGGGTGTAGCCACCCCTCTTTCCAAACCCTCCCATAGGTGGGTCCCCAGAGTATGTCCAACCCCCTACCTTAGTATGAGTATGGGACCCCTGTCCTTAGGACTTTAGATTACCCTGGACGAAACTCTGACGCAGAATCTTGGACCTTCGATGCTCTGCTCAAGACCAGAGGACTGAAGAAATCTCCCTTGGGGTCAAGGAGTGACTCCCTTGCTTGGCAGGCACCAATGAAGCAATTTGCTGGTCTGCATTATCAAAGCTCCTGCCGGACTCCGAAGAATTTGCAGCCCAGGAAGAGGATTTCCAGACATCTCAGAGGCCTACCCGAGTCCCCAGCAAAGCTGAGACCCGCAGCCCTTGTGAGTAGCGTGGAACCAGAACTCCTGGTCACCGTGCACTTTTGCAAGTGCATTGACTTCTCGACGTCTCTTGAATTTGTGCTTAGGCTAATTTGTAGCCTCTACCTCGAGCACTGAATCCACTGAAGATTGTCGGCCTGGGCCGCCATTTTGTGCCTCGTCTCGGGGTCCCTTCTCGATCCCTGATCCATTGACTGGTGGGTCCCTGAGGGGGTAACTTTGCATTTCCTTGGGCTTTCCTGGTTGCTCCAGAGATGCCCTGACTTCCAACCAAGTGGTGAGCCCCACAGACCTTGCTGGTCTGCAACGAAGCATCTTTCTCGTTTCTGCGTGGGTTGCTGTTGCCAAGGCTTGTTGTGTCTAATCCGGGCACTGACGCTGCAGCACTCGCCATCCTTTGCGGGACAGCTCGAATCCAGCTCCGGGTTGTCCTCAACGCCTCCTGGTCCTCGTGGCTGAAGAGTCAAGCTTCACCTCTTTCACCTGAAATCACCCGACATAGGTGGGCATCTGCTCATCGCCTGCCTGGTCACTGGCAAGTGACCCAGACTCTGTCCCCTCTGCTTTTAGGTTCTTCTCATCTTCGATCCAGGCTTGGATCTCTTAAAACACTTCGCATCTTCACAGCAGCAGCACTTCTTCGCCAGCTCCCATTGAAATCGACGACGCGACCCGACACCAAAAGACACCTATGCACCCGGCTTCCCTGGGTGAGGTAACACGAGTACTCCGGTGCTCCCATGGGTGCTAGCCCTAGAACTTCCTAAGTCCAAAAGGGTTTGGTCCTGACTCATTTCTAAGTGTCCCTAATATTTAAAAATCTAACTGTGACTTTCCTCATAAAAGCTAATGGGAGCTTGCGGCTGTGTTCACACACCGCACCCGGCTCCCATGGGTCTCCTGTGTCACTACCTTGGGTGGTTCCTTGGGGTCCCAGCGAATCTACAGGCTCTATGCCTTGTGTCTAGTTAAGTCGTGGTTCTTATACCACTATTTTGGTATATGGTTTGGCTCGGCCCAGGGCCTGACGTTTATTTGTGCTATTTTACTGTGAATATTGAAGTGTAACTTATGTGTTTTGACCTCTAGTCTCATAAAGAGACTAGGAGGGTGTGTTTAGTAATAAATACATATATTTTATATATAGACCTGGTATGGATATCTTTCATTTAGTGACTCAAGTGATTATAGACTGGTTAAACAAGCTGCTTTACATTCCTTCAAGACTTAGCCTGAAGGCTGCTCTCCATAGCTACCACTAGGATAGCTTTCAATAAAGGTTGTCTTTAACCTATAACCAATAAGGGGTTGTTTGGACTGATACAAGGTGCCCACTATAACTAGTGGACAGCATATATCAGGCCAACTTCTCACAGCATTGAAAGATGTTCTTCCTTTCATCAGGGGAAGGCTAGCACAGGTGTTCACGGACAATACAACTGCCATGTGGTACTGCAACAAACAAGGCGGTGGGGTTGTGGACCCTTAGAGGCCTTGCAACTCTGGACATGACCGGAAGACCACAGCATTTCCCCAGTGGTTAAACACCTGGCAGGATCTCTGATCCCCAGAGTGGACACACTCAGGCGTTGTTGCCTAGTGAATCACAAATGCAACAACAAGGTGAATGATGGAATTCTTGAACTAATCTCAGCCACTGGCAATTACTCAGGCCACATCGTAATCCATCGTTTTTTGCCCACCATGAGGCCTCACTTTGGATCCAGCCATATGCAGATTAATTTTGACCCAAATCTGATGGGAACAGTCCAGCCCTATATGCCAAGCCAGGTTCTCTTTGAACAGGAGTACAAGTAACGTAGGATCGGTTTCAGCCTTATTATGGGCTCTGCAGCCAGGTATAACTTGATTCCAGTGGCACAGTGAGCATGGTACCCATGTTTAAACATACCCGTCGCACTTAGGGTGTCATCTGCAACAACAAGGTGATGGATGGAATGCTTGAATTAATCTCAGCCACTGGTAATCACTCAGGCCGCATCCCAATCCATTATTTTTTTCCCACCATGCCACGTCGGTTTGGACCCGGCCATATGCAAATCAGTCTTGACCCTGCTCCAGTGCCAACATTTAAGCTCAAACTGCCAAGCCAGGTCCTGGCCTTAACATGGGCTCTTCAACCAGGTATTGCTACGGCCCAGTGGCTGAGATTAAACCAAACATTCCATCCATCACTGTTTTGTATACATATAGAGGATCACAAATTGTGTCTCCACCCGGATGTGACATAAGGTCTCTTTCAAGTATGGGGAGAACATTGGTTAGATCCGTTTGCCTCTGCTAAGAAGATGCAACGTCTGCAGTTTTTTGCGCTGGAGTTTCCAAGGCTGCTTTCACCCGGAGACTCCGGTACGCCTTTCTGCCAATATCACTCCTGCCCAGAGTTCTCAAGAATATCAGAAATGACCGGGCCCAAGTTATTTTTTTGGCCCCAGACTGAATACTATGCAGACCTGTCAAGTATGAGCATTGGTCCTTAAATCAGGCTGCCCCTTTGGCAGGATCTTCAGTCGCATCAACAGCGTAGGGTCCTGCACCCGATCCTGAAAGTGCTTCACCTTCACGCATCGAGATGGAGTTTTGACAGTTGACAGCTTTGTTTTGACCTTCCATCCGAAGTCTGCAATTTTATCCTGGAAGCCAGGCGCCTGCCACCAAAACGATATATGCCTGCCGCTGGAGTAAGTTCATGGCATGCTGTGCAGATAAGCATGTTAACCATGTATCCACACACCTTCCTTAGGTTCTATTATTTATTCTGTTCTTGGCCATGAGGGTTCAACCCAGGGCACCTTAAAAGGCTGCCTTTCTGTTATTTCATACCTTTGTTGGATTGCCAGATCTGCCATCCCATTTCAAATCCTCTATTCTACATAGGTTCTTACAAGACCTCCAACACATGTTCCTACCCCACCCTTTATTATGCCTCAGTGGGACCTAAATCTGGTTCTCACGTTTTTGATGTGCAATCCCTTTGAACCACTCTACAATGGCCCACTCAGACTTCTTACCATTAAAACGGACTTTGTAGTGGCAATAACATCTGCCCGCAGGGTCCGTGACCTACAGGCACTCGCTACGCATCCTACATACATTACTGTCTTCCCTCACAAACTGGTTCTGCGAACCAAGACATCTTTCTTACCGAAAGTGGTGACCCATTTTCAAGTAGGCCATTCCATCAATCTGATTACCTTTTAAGCTCCATCTCACCCTTCAAAAGAAAAGGCGAGACTGCACAGACAGGGCCCGAAAAGGGCAATGTTGTGTCATCTTAATCGCTCTCCTGAGTTTCGGGTGGACAATCAACTCTTCGTTGGGTTTGTTGGAGCCAAGAAAGGGAAGGTGGTGCAGAAGCTGGCCATTTTGCGATGGATAGTTCTCTGCTATGCACTGGTCAAAAAGCTACCCCCAGAGAGTTTGCACGCTCATTCTACTGGAGCCAATGCTGTGACCAGTGCATTAGTTCTCGAGGTTTCTGTCCTGGATATCTGTCAGGCAGCAACTTGGGCTTCTTTACACTCGTTTCTTAAGCACTACTGCCTGGACAGTCTGGTCCGTTGAGACAGTTATTGTACCCGTTCGGTCCTACAACACCTATGATTTCAAAAATGTAAATTTAAAAGTACATGTCCTACTTTTTAAATATCTTGCACCCTGCCTTATGGGCTGTTTATGGCCTACACTAACAGTGACTTGTATGTAATAAAAGAGAAGGCTTAGGCCTGGCAAAAGGTTGATTTTGCCAGGTTGAAATGGCAGTTTAAAACTGCACACACAGGCTGCATGGGCAGGCTTTAGACATGTTTTAATAGGTACTTGAGTGGCTGAGACAATCAGTGCTGCAGCAGGCCCACTAGTAGCATTCAATCTACAGGCCCTAGGTACATGTAGTACAACTTTACTAGGGCATTCCAAATTGGGTATAAGACACTTTTACCATGTTTTGAGGAGTGAGCACATGCACTTTAGCACAGGTTAGCAATGGTAAAGTGTACAGAGTCCTAAGGCCAATAAAAACGAGATCTGAAAAATATGGAGGTGTAAGGCAAAACGTTTGGGGGAAGACTACCCTAAGGCTGACAAGTCTAACAAGTTTTTTTAACTTTACATTTTTTTGTTGTTATTTTCACGTTGGGTGCCAGTGCATGCTGTGCACACTTGGATTATGAGCCTGTACCGCAAGGCTGCTACACATAGGCAAAGCTGAAACATATTGCGCACAGGCGATCCATGGCTGTGATTGAAAGTACTTTTGGCCTTCTAGAGGCGATGTTTCGCTGCCTGCACAAAACAGGTTGAGGTCTCCCTTATCCCCCACCACAGACCTGCACAATAGTGGCAGTACGTGCTATGCTGCAAAATGTAGCAACAAGGAAGGGTCTTCCTATGCAGCCACACGTAGAAAGCTCAGATAAAGAGGAAGACCTACCACCCCCCAATCCTATCTCATAATGCTGCCTGAGCTACAGCTGGAATTGAGAAGCGCACATACATTAGCAACAACTGTTTTTACAATAAGCGTATTGAAAGTAGTAAATGTAATCTACACCAGTCAAACTCAAAATGTAGATAGCTAATTTTTATTTCCATGTTTATTCACAAGATATCTCAAGACATACGCAGAGAACAAAAGATAATTTTTTGTTTTCTTTACCAGATTTACAAATGCAAAAGTATTTTTTTCTGTTCTCATTTTAAAAAATACTTTCAATTCCTCTTTATTGGTTTGGTGGTAATGGGGTCTCTCTATATTTGTTTGCAAAATGCACCTAGGGCATGGTAAGATAAATGTGATGTCTGGGCAGCAGATGGCATTAATGAGCAAAATATATGTCTGCCAGGAGCACCACTGTACTCTGGCCGGCCATTGACACATGAACCAAGGACAAGTGCATTTGCCATGTAGGAAAAGCATATTTTTATATTGTGATAAATCACCTCTAAAGTGTGCCTTGTAACCCCACAGTAGTATAAGGATAAGCAACCCATTATGCCAATAGGAATTTGGGTAAACATATGTATGAACAAGCATTGGCATAGCCAATAGGTCTCACCTTTGGGACCTTATAAGTGTTTGGTTATCCAGCACAATATCCTTGGTGCAGCAACATCAACTGTTGCATGGCTAAACACTTATAAGGTCCGAAAGGCGAGACCTATTGGCTATGCCAATGCTTTCCTATTTTATTATTATTATAACTCTGCGGAAACAGTAACCAAAACGGTTTTATCCCGGAGTTGTGGGAACATCCGAATATGGTTATGCATTTATTTAGGCTTACACTGGCATCACCTTATTGATTAGACATTCTTGTGAGGCATTAGTACAATTCCATCACCCCTGCTCCAAAAGAGACGCCGTCCATACATATCAAACAGTACCAGGAGACCATTACGTCCAGTAAGCAAATCCGTGTACCCTCTGACACTTGACTTAACTCAAAATTCGGCCAGTGATGCACTTCAAAAATGACATTGTTGTGTGTATCAAATGGCAAGTGTCCTGTCAGCAAACCAATAAACATGCATTCCTCTGTTCCACAGTGCCTCATGGAAGTGCAAGAGTAACCTACTGCAAATCATGGTTTATGCAAGGTGAACACGATTGATTTCTGACTGCCCGGATCAGTGCTGGTGCCTAGCAACAAGTCTAGGCCCCTGTCGCGTGCTGCGCTTCTATATCCCACCTTATATAAGGAAGCAAAGGCAAGACATAGCTATATGCCCCCCTTCCCCCGGTCTTTTAAAACTACATGTAGCTAGAATTATCGCGTGCCTCAAAAGTGAATGCGGAATTAATATAATCACATTACTGCCGGTGTCCCGGTCAAGACCCGTTCTCCAGACACAGTCATTTCATGTCACTCTTCGGGCAGCCGTGCCAAGCCGCACCCAGAGGCTGACGCAGTTTGGTAATTGTGTCTGCCATCTCGTTCACTTCGGCGATGAAGGCCCCGATGTGAAAATGATGTGCGGTGTTGCATTTATAGCGAGGTTCGGTCACCCGGAGGAAAACAAAATAGAGTCTGTCCCAAGAAATCTGCCTTCATGCGCTGGATCTCGGGTTTATCAATGACTCCGAGTCGTATCCCGTGAATTATTCAGAGAGACGGAGAGGGAAATGTATGTTTGAGAAATATGTGGTTCTCGCATCGCACGACTCAAAGAGGAGTCCTGGGGTTGCCTCCTGCGCTTGCTTTGATAACAGTTTCTCTTTACAAATGATAATTGCTCAATTCTAGCCTTCTTACAACTCCCCTACATCACTTCCAGAACAAAGAGAAACTTGTTTATCTGCCATGCGCATACATACCAATCAAGTAATGGATGACTGTAAGCCTCAGCAGTAACAAAACATCAGCGTGCGCCTCGCGCTGAAAGTAAAAAGCAGCAGGGGGAGGGGATAGAGGAGGGAGCCTTGAAGAACCAGAAACCTTATGGGCCTGGCGGCGCAGGGTACGCCTTAATCTCCTGGGTTCTCCTGCTTCAGCTAACAGAGACACGGGGACACTCTGTCGGCGTAAAAGATCAGATTTTATTAGCTGCAGCTACTACAGTTGTCCTAGAAGTACACACGGTATGTTCTCAGGAGACTGCCACTTCACTCCGTGGCGCACAATCTTTTATAGTACATAGGTGACATATACATTAACGAAGGACACACCTAAAACATACATGAAAGACCAATAGGAATAGTCTGAAAGTAAGTCAAAGCCAATAGAAAGAATTGGAAAACAAAAGTATCGAGTAACCCGAAGAAGTATCTCCTCCAACTGTGTTTGCCACCCCTCCCACAGGTTAAGGTATTAACGTGTCTGTAACTGACTTGCAGGTGGCGAGATACGTTCGTGTGTTTTGGAGGACAGTTGTGAAACGAAAGAATACGAGCAGAGGACAGCGAAGGTCAGAAGTTAAGATAAAGTCAGGAGAGAATAGTGTGAACCAACAGATAGTTAAGACAGGGATTAGAAAAACCAGACAGGGATTAGTGTACTCGGCCAGTCTCTAACACCAGCTTTGTAAACAGAGGCAGAAGGCTATTTTGACACGATACTGCAGGAAAAGCAGAAAAGACTTCGTTCGTCGCGCTGCCTGAGTGCGGGCAACACAAAATGGCGGCGGAGCACAAAATGGAGGCTCAATACGATCGTGATCGAAAATCAAATTTCCTCAGCCTGGGCCTGTTTCCCTTGTGGGAGCAAGCGAGTTAATTACAAACATATGGTTTGAAAGCTCGCTCCCGCAAGGGAATCGCCAAACATGCACGAGTTGCCATTCAAAGCAATGCAACACGTGCACTTTTTTGCCCGCAAAGCTGTGCCGATTACTAAAGGTCTTTTTCCTATTCAGCGCATGCGCGCTTCGTAGGCGAGACCTAAAAACAATAGTTCAGTGAGGGATGATTAAATATCAGTTCTTTTGTTAAAGAACAACTCAATTGGTAAGCCCACTGTGAAGGATGCTAAAAATAGGCCTCGCAACTTAGTGGGGGTTTATGGGTGCTCTAAGTAAAATATAAGAAGGCCTACTCAAAATTTCCGATATGCCAGTGTAATCCTGTGTGATATAGTGATAGTCATGTTTTACATCCAATTCCTGAAACTGTACCATTATGCCACGTGGCATATTTGCACCGCATTTGTGGAAACATTTCAGCATGGGAGCATGGGAACAACGGAAATGACCAGAATGCAAGCTGATTTTTTTAACAGCACTTGGGTTTTAATAAAAAAAAATCAGAAACAAATGAAGTATTGGATGCAAAATAGAAATTAAGGTTCTATTCATGCTAAACTGTAGCACTATATGCTAGTTTTACATATATTATAATTGTGCATTAAGTTTTGAGTAATTTTAGAAAATTATACAAATGCAAATCACGCAAATGTTCAAACCCATAAATATAACTCAAGACCTTTCAATATAATGGTTTTTCAAGGCTTTTCCCTAAACATGCGTAGGTGGAATTAAATCTTTTTTTTCCTATATCCTCTGAGGAAAAATCTAGATAAATGCTTCAGTTATTTCTTACTTAACTTAATAGTGAAATCTGATTTTTCATAAACTAGTTGGAAAAGTAACTTTGTGAAAACGTTCTTTAGGCTGGCTGAGTTGGAACTGGCTAAACACCAAGCATGGCAATAGTCACACTCCCAGAGCAGGAATATACATCCTTGCCTGAGAGAATTAATGACTGAATGAGGTCAATAGCCTGCCTCTGAGGCCCAGTAAAGAAAACAGGTTAGTGACTGCTGACCACTTAGTATGATTCAGCTATCTTGGAGTGGACAAAAACAATTGGTAAAACAAAGGACAGCTTTAACACTATCTGTTTTAATTTGAAGGACTTTTGATCGTTATTCCTATGACACTGTCAGACAAGCTGGCTCCAGTCACAGAACCTATGTGTGTACTTACCAGCTTTTTAAAGAGACAACCGCAAGCATGCCAAAACTTCATAAGTGCCTGAAAGGCACGACGTGAGTACCTATGTTTTATTTAATTCCTACTCTTAGATGGACTTATGAATACAGTCCCTTACTGTCTCTTTCATGAGATCCCTGTGACACTACTTCGGATCATCTTTGAAGAAATCTAATAAATCCTCACAGATCGTCTGACACTCTTACCCCAACTGGTAATTTTCCACACTAGAAAAATGAATAAATCCTTAATATGATATAGGAAAGTGACCAAAATATGTTTCTTTGCAGGTGCCAAATCGCATGCCCGCCAGTTCAATGTTTCTTTCAAGGATTACTACACACGGCTGTGATTGTAAGATCGTATTCTACAGTCTATTGGTATGTTACAAAACCACTAGTCGTACCCTAGAAGTAGTATCAATAGACTGCAAAATTTACAAAGTGATTGACACATGATTCTTTCAATTCGAGGTTTCTCCTCTGATTTACCGTCCTGATGATGACACTTCTATAAATTACTGTGTATTTGGGTCGATACGTTGACAACTACCAAATTGATCTAAGATTCTAATAATCTCACTGGGAGTGCTGTCTTAACATCTATATGTTCTTATAAGTCACATGTATATACCTGTCTTTTTGTAGAGCACTAGCACACTATTCGTTCACTTTGTCACTTGCAGGGCACCCCTATACAAATAGGAGCACCTTGTTCTAAGATTGTTTCTCTAAAATCAAGAAATTGAGGGGCATATTTACAAGGAGGCGATAATAAATTATCGTCGCTTTTGCGGCCGTTTTTGGCCGAAAAGCGGCGATAATTTTATTGCCTAATTAGCAAGGTCACGCTAACGCATGAAACCTTGCTTTAGCGTCGGGATTCCTAATGCCCAGCTTTGCATCTCTAATGAGATGCAAAGTGGCCGTTCCTGACCTGACATGATAGGAGAAATGTCGCTAAACGACATTTCTCCTATCATCAAGCCCCACGCTATGAGGCATAGCGGCAGGAAAAGTAGCGAAAACCCCTGTTATCGCTACTTTCCTTTCGCCTGCTTCAGGACTGACTTAGCCATGATATCCTATGGAAGGTGGATATGGTGGCTAAGTTTGTGAGTCCCTATCAACAAGCTAACGTGAGATTATCGCTGGGTTTCCAGCGATAATCTCACGTTAGGCAGTTAGCGTGAGTTTTTTTATCGCTTTTGAGATAAGCGTTGCGAATAGCACGCTATCTCAGCGATAAAAATCCACGCTAGCCGGCGATAATTATCCTAGCGCTAAGTGTGCTTAGCGATAATTATCGCCGGTTGTTGTTGATATTCCCCTTAGTTCTTATCTTTACATAAGCCTTTTCTATTGTGACGTATCAAATAAATGTGTTGATCGCAACATAAGCCCTGCTAGGGGAAGTGTTTTTGTAACTATTGACGTGAAAGTCAAAGGGCTGCACTTCCCCATAGGGACCACCCAAGTATTTATTTCTTATAAAGTCTAAATAAGGCCCTAAGTATGAGGGTAAAACTTTCTACTGGACACTCATATGGTGTATCTAATCTCAACACCATCACAGTTGGTCTGAAATTGTTTTAATGGTGTGTTTTACTGTGTTCACACGTTTTTTTCTAAAACTTTATAAATTCCTTTCTTTGGTTCCCATAAACCTGTTTAAATAATTCTCGTGTCATTAAATTGTTCTCTAGCCTGCTAAATCGGCATGAAGATTTTCTTGTCATTTTCCTTACTTAAAAGTGTTGGTGCTGATTAAACCTAACATGCATTTATCTGGGAATTGCATGTTGCCTGTGCCAACACTAGCAGGGATTAAGCAGAGTCTCTCCCAGACCTATGTTTCGACCTAACTAGAATGTGTTTATTAAGTTGCTAGGTGTAACCTCTTTCCACATTTATAACACTATAACTGATCCCCTTACAGTACCTGTGAGTGGCTATGTTTGCTGTGTGACTTACTCCAAGGCTTGTCTGGCGTAGATTTACATGTATTTGGACTGTAGTACTACTGGAGTAGACAGAGGTGTACCATTAGTGAAATTGCAACCGACTTACCATTTGTAGGCATGTTTTTGTATTTGCAGTAAATTTTTCTTTCCAGCCACTTCTCCATGCCGCTCCCACATTTACACCTGAAATGTAGGATTCAGTTTGCATGCGTCCTTCAATTCTTTGAAAAGTTGGCAAAATCACATTATTTTATCCATCATGAAAGCTGGTGAAGTTGTTTGACTTTATTCAAAGCAGAGGTTTGGAACTTTCAATTATTGATTCTATGCTGTGAGAAATCTCGTAGCACATCTTTAATTAGATTTCTTGCACCAACGAAGGACAAGGCTTGTTTACACATGGCAGTAGAGTGGTGCACTCACAACCCTGCACAACAGCATGGACATTCCTGCTACAGTAGCCTTTTTCCAAACTTCACCCACTTTGCCCTGGCAACATATTTAAAAAAAGAAATACACAGAGTTACAAATCATCAAGCGTCCCACATTTGCACAGCCCTAGTGTGTCCTATCCTTATGCTTAGTGTATCCTGAAAGCCTGCATCCATTTACTTGTTACATGGTACCTTTATTTCTCCTGAAATAGTGGCAAGTAAGTGAACTAAGATTGACGCATACAGTAAGGTACACACCTGCATGTCTTAACTACATTTTTAGTTGTCATCAACCACTTGACGCCTGCAAATATGCCTTAAAAGTGTGTTGTTTTGTTTTTTGTCTATTTCCAAATTTGCATGGAGACTAGTGTGAATTATCTTTCCCTTCAACTTCCATATAGAACCCCATCTGCCTGTGTCATTTAAACACAATATTAAGTTCTCTATACCTAAGGCAGCAGTGCCATCGCCCAGAACCATTGAAATGAGATTCTTCCCTACCTCTGCAAATGAAAGTAATTCCAAATTTAAACTCGGAGGACCCAACTTCCCATTTTTGCAGCACATTCTGTTCACTTTAATACAAACTATCCCTCAGTGCACTATTCAGAGTGCTAGGTCTCTCTTAAAGCTTAAGAATGAATGAGCAGGCCTCACTCTGCTCCCTTTCTAATTAATGAAGTACCTTAGGAGTTGCATACCTCACACCCTGGTCTTCCTGCCACAAGGCCTATGCCAATGTATCTGTTCTGGGAACAGTTTTTACACCACAGTAAAGGAAAGCACTGGCAAGGGCTGGCTGGTGGTAGGTAAACACTAATTTCAGGGAGAAAAGTTTACCTTTTTGAAAGTCATTTATTAAACATCCAATTTCATCATTGAATTGGATTTTTAATAAATATTAAAACAGTAGGTGAATATTTGTAGTTTATCCCAAAGCAGAATCTGCAGAAATAATATTATATCTTAACTTAATTTTTTCTCATAGTAGCAGGTACAGCCCTTTCAGTGAAAATAGCTTTTGAAACTAGTCAGATTCAGATTTTAATGTCTTTATTTCGATAATAAAATCATAAAAGACAATTTAGACAAGTATTTAAAAACAGTTTCAAAGTCTCCACATTATACAAAATCATACTAGAAAGATAAAGTCAATATGTTTATCAAATATACAATCAGTCTAAAAACCACAATTAAAAAGTTATTAACCCGTTTTTGAAACGAAACAAGACATTGGATGTAGCTGATCATAAAAGTTGATTAGACATATACAAGTAAACACTATGCACATTGCACTTTATGATCAAGAGGCAGTTAAGTTCCTTCTAGCTCTGATTGCCCATGCCCAGCCTAAGTACTTAGCCAAGCATATCACGATAAAATCAGAGGTGTTTGTTTTTAGAGCCCAAATAGCGTCCGAGGATTTTTTACATGTCATGCGTTTAAAAATGGGTTTTAACCATTTTAAGCGGGGTTCTCTGTATTGAGGACAGGCGAACAAAAAGTGACCCTCAGTTTCCTTACATCCGGGGCAACGACTGCAAGGGTTGGTGGAGCTATTGCCCCAAGATGACGTAAAGGAATTTAGGGGTAGTGAGCCCACTCGGAATTGGTGGTATAGTTTTTTATCCATTGACCTGGAGATAAGGTCCCAGTATGCCTCCCGGGCTGGATCCAATTTAAAACTTAAAAAACGCCCCGTCAAGTTTTCAGAACTGGAGGCATGTGCCAAGGGAAGGCGAGTTGAGGCCCAGAATAAACCCTTAAATTCCTTTTTCGAGGGAAAGTTGTTCGTACCTGGCAAGACCCACAGATGGCTCAAGCCCATGTCATGCAGGCTCCTTTTCACCGAGCGAAGCCATGGGATTCGCTCCGATCCCCACATAGCCTTTACCTCGGTTAGCTCCTTAGCAAAGAGAGCCAAATCCTCCGAAGTCCATATGCGCCTCCAAGTGGACACTACTCTGTATCTTGCCATGTCCGATATTGGAAGGCAACCCATGTCGTGGCAAAGTGGGATCTGTGGGGTTGATTGGGGCAGCCCTACCAGATTACGAAGAAACCTACACTGTATCCTATACAAACTCGAGAGGTCCATAAAACCCCATAACTCTGCCCCATAAAGTGTCGCAGCATTAATTTTAACATCATAGATTTGTAGGGCGGGGACAACCCTTTTAGTGATTGATTTCTTTTGCTCACGCAAAAGACAACCAGTCAGTTGGGCAAGTTTTAGCTGTTGGGTCTCTATTTGTGGTTTCCAAGACAGTCGGCAATCCAGAGTGACCCCCAGGTACGTCATCGTATCAACTTGTTCCAGGTTAACCCTGTTAAGTTGTACACTACTACGTATTGGTTTTTTCCTGGAGAAAACCATAAACTTGGTTTTCCCCACATTTATCTGAAGGTCATTCTGTTTACAATATTCCTCAAAGTGATTTAAAGCCAACTGTAAGCCTCCCCTAGTCTTTGAAAGGAGGAGGGTGTCGTCCGCAAAGATCAACATTGGGAATTTAGTCCCCGCCAAGGACGGTGCGTCAGTATTAGTAGACCCGAAGAATTTCACTACCTGATCTATAAAGAGTAAGAAGAGGGTGGGGGCGAGAACGCACCCCTGACGGACTCCCCGTGAAACCGGAAATGAGTCAGTATATTGCCCTTGTGACCCCCATCTTACCCTGGCAAAGTTATCTTCGTGTAGTCTAATAATCATCTCCACCAATTCTCCCGGCATTCCTAGGTCCCTTAGTACCTGCCATAATTTTCCCCTCGGCACCAAATCAAAAGCTGATTTCAAGTCTATGAAAGCAGCGAAGATGGTGCCACCCCCCAGTATAACGACCTTCCAAAAGATCATGCAGAACCTCAGAACCTGGTCAATGGTACTTATACCAGATCTAAAGCCCGCCTGTAGCGGGGACAGTATTCCTTCTAGTTCAATCCACCCTTGGACCCTCGCCAGGATCATACGGGCAAAAACTTTCTGAAAGCAGTCAATTAGGCTGATAGGGCGATAGTTCCCTGGGTTCGATCTATCACCCTTTTTGTGTATAGGGAGGATCTCTGCCCCCTTCCAAGTCTTGGGTATATGGGCACCTCTCGCTATAGTGTTAAATATGCTAGTTAAATAGGGTACCCAAAGGCCTAAGTTTAGCTTAAATAGGTCTGCTGGAATTTGATCTAACCCAGGGGCTTTCCCTCTCTTGATTAGGCCTAATGCAAGCTCCGTTTCCGCTTCTGTAAAGGACATAGTCACGTTGCCAGGGGGTATTGCCGGTAGCAGATTAGATGCAGACGTAGGGTCAACAACTACTGTGCAAAATTGGGAGGAGTAATGATTTATCCAGACTTCCGGAGATACGTTGTTAGACGGGGTACGGAATTCACCGTCTTTTCCGCATTTAACAATATCCCAGAATTTGGTCTGGTTGTTGGATTTGCTAGCGTCCAAAAGGTCTGCCCAAAAATCATCTTCCCATTCCCTCTTTGCCTCCCATTGAACTCTTTTATACCTTTGTCTGGCCTCTTTTACTGCACTTAGGTCTCTGGTTTTAACTTTCTCTATTAGGTGACTATGCGCCTCTCTACACTCTCTATTATACCATTTTGCTCTTGGAGCATTCTGGTGCCCGTTGTTAGACTTACATGGTTTTGAGAGAATAGTTTTAAGCTCAGAGAAGCATTTGTCATGAATGCCCATGATCTTATCTAAATCACCATGACCCCTCTCAACAACAGCAGACCTCACTTTGTTTAAAGCATTAGTCACCACATTTTCAATGTTGGCCTGTATCATTGCATCATTTGATATGATTGACCATTTCAATCTCCTCCGGTCATTTGATACGGTTACAACCCCTTGCCCCCTTGGATCTGGTTCCGCTAGTCTTTTCATGCCATACATTTTGACTTTCAGGGACAATGGGTTATGGTCACTTTCCGGACGCATTACAATTTCCATATCGACAATTAGGCTCCAATATTCCATTTTTATGAGGATGTAGTCAATACGACTTTTCCTCGCACCATTGTCAAAAGTGGGATTGGCTCCAATGTCCGATTTGGTGCGTCCGTTTGCGGCCCTTAATCCCCAAGTGAGGCAAAAAGCAGTCCAATTCAGGGCAGCCTCCGTTGCTTTAACTGGTAATTTGTTGGAAAGTTCGGGGATTTTCCAGGTCGCATCTTCTTCAAACCCCCAATTGTCTTCCGGCAAGTACAGTGGTTCAATTGTGCAATTAATATCACCCGCTATTATAATAAATGAGCCTTTATTCCAACCCATTAGTAATGTATCTAGGGCGCCTATCAGCTTGGGGCAACGGCCGCCAGGGAGGCCTCTAGAGTATATGTTAATAATAAGCATTTCCTGCCCCCCTACTTCCCTCAGCCTTATAGCCAATATGTCGGGATTATCCACATACAGTTCAGAAACTGAAAAACACCAGGCCTGTTTTACCCAAATGGTCAGTCCCCCTGACGCCCGCCCTTTAGTACCTTTTATAGCTGGTTTAAAAAATTTGTGAATCCAACCATGTAAGACGGAGATGTGGCCCATGTTTCTTGCAGGAGGACAACCTCATGTTTACCTATAAAGACCAACCAATCCTCAGAAATCATGCGGGTCTTGACTCCGGCAACATTCCAAGATACCATATGTGAAATTAAAGAATTTACCTCTACGTGGTTATTGCTAACAATGGGAGGGGAATGGGAGCTCGGTAAGATGTCATTTGTTAGACTGGTCACATCTATATTGGAAGTGGAAGCCTCTTCCTCACTTTGCCCCGTCAACATACTATTGTTGTTATGGAAAAGGGACTGTTGCTCCTTTACTAATTCCGAGGTAGGGTTAAATGGGATGTGCGCTCCCTCCCCCTTCCCTATAGCTGTGTTCGGTGACTGGGTCGGTGCACATAGTCAGTCAACCCATTCTAGATCTGACAGTGCCTCGAAATGATTGAAGAGAGGAGGGTAGTATTGGGGGTGATGGATTGTGGGCTCCCGGGGCATTCCCCCTTTGAGTTTCCAATGATTGAGGCCCATTTGATTAATTGGGTACGTGTGGGGGTAAAAGTAACCAAGGTGTAAGGTCTGTACATCACCCAAATGGGCAAATCTAGCTTTCCTTTGGATTCTTTCCACCACCCAGGGGTCTCTAAATGAAATTAAAATACAGTCACCCTCCAGATCTTTTTCGCCCTTACCTACCCATTCTACTCTCCTTACATAGAGGATTTCGGTGGGAGATGACGGGGGGAGAGGGCGATGTTTGTTTAGCCAGAAGATGACCTTATTCCACAGATCCCCTTGTGATTCTTTAATACCCTCTCTTAGGGGGGCCACTCCAGTTAGAACGATGGTATATTGTGACGCTTCAGGAGGTAAGTTTACTCTGGGTGGGTGTCGTGAATTTCTGTTATTAGTCCTCGGATTCCTATCTTGGAGAGTGGTTTTCCTCTCCCTACCCATTATAGATGTCTGTGCTGGAGTGTTATTAGGTTGGTTTACTGCACCATTTGCTGGAGGTTTTTTCCCCTGCGTGTTGTTAGTTGCCACTGGGCGTTTAGCCTTTGGTGTTTCTTTAGTAGGGGCTCTACTTGCAGTAGTCAATGTGGCAGCTGTAGTTTTTGCTCCTATTAGTGGTTTTTTATTAATAATGGTAGAAGATGTCCCTACGGGGATAGTTGTGGTTGACCCCCCTTTTTGGTTAGCACCCCCTATGGGGTTAGGGCCCCTTGTCTTGAAACTAGTAGTCGTTAAGTTTTGCAAGAGGTCCATATTAATGTTGACCCTGCTTCCAGGACATCTATTTTAGCGGACATTATCCTGGTACTTTCTAAGACCGGAAGCAATAAGGTTTTAATCATTGCTTCCATTTTTGCCAACAGGACATCGTCACTACTAAAACATGTTGGGCAAGGATTAGAACACCCTAAGTGGACCAATGAAGGACAGTACACTATTGGGGGTTCTTGTATGGTCTGGGAATGAGAGGGACTATTAACATGATCTATTTTAGGTTGTTTTTGTACATTTTCTCCCTTTGAGCTTGAAGCATGCTTTCTTTTCCGTGGAACCTGATTAGTAACGTGATTGGTAATTACTGGAGGCAAAACGGGCATACTGGATAAGGTGGGAGCGTATAATTGTGGGGTTCTGGACAAGCTACTCTCATCGTCCTCCGTATTTTGACTGTCCGCTTCTAAACAGGTCAGGTTATTATCAGATTTCAGTTCCATGTTATCATTGGACGTGGATGTTGGATCTCCGTCCCCATCTACATGAACTATCACTTCGGTCTCTGAAGTAGAGATACAATTAAATACAGCATTAGTTAAAGGGCTTTTAACACGGGCCAGGGCACCAATAGATGAGCGTTTCCCAGTAACTAAGTCCAGGGACAATCTGTGCTCAACTAGTTCAATTTCTTTTTCTAGTATCCCTGTGGCTCGGGTGATAAAAGCATCGAGGGGGCCTGAGACAACACCCTTAGAAGTTTGAATATGCACTAGGCGCTGTTTGCCCGATCTTAGGGCCATAATTGGAAATTAATAATGGTGCCACAATATAACGCAAAATGTAGTATACGGTGTAACAAGATGATAAAATGTACAGAGAACCAAGGCTCTAAGCCCAACCCAACCTCGTCCGACCCCGGACGGCCACAGACGGTCCCGCCCTTGTCCCGGGCTTCTCCCGGCGCCCTCCCGCGCGCTCCCGCGCAGCGGGAATGTTACCTTTACTTTATGGGAGATCTAAGGACCCCAAGGGGGCGGGGCCGGCAGGGAGAGGAGCCCAGCTGGTAACGGGCGCGCGGGGACTCCTGGTCCGTGGAGTCCCGCTCTACCCTCGCAGCCCTGCCGGTCGGAAGAAGCCCTTTGAAGTGTTGCAGCCGCTGTGTTTCCGCGAAGCGGGACCCGCGAAGCGGGTCCGGCGAGGAGAGGCGGTACACAGCGGTCGGAATCAGCGGTAGCTGTGGTAGCAGTTACAGGTTGCCCAGCATTGATCGAAGGAATCCACCTGAGGTAAGGCTCAGCTGCCTTTTGACTTTACCGGCGTTTGGGGGCGGGGCCGGCAGGGAGAGGAGCCCAGCTGGTAACGGGCGCGCGGGGACTCCTGGTCCGTGGAGTCCCGCTCTACCCTCGCAGCCCTGCCGGTCGGAAGAAGCCCTTTGAAGTGTTGCAGCCGCTGTGTTTCCGCGAAGCGGGACCCGCGAAGCGGGTCCGGCGAGGAGAGGCGGTACACAGCGGTCGGAATCAGCGGTAGCTGTGGTAGCAGTTACAGGTTGCCCAGCATTGATCGAAGGAATCCACCTGAGGTAAGGCTCAGCTGCCTTTTGACTTTACCGGCGTTTGGGGGCGGGGCCGGCAGGGAGAGGAGCCCAGCTGGTAACGGGCGCACGGGGACTCCTGGTCCGTGGAGTCCCGCTCTACCCTCGCAGCCCTGCCGGTCGGAAGAAGCCCTTTGAAGTGTTGCAGCCGCTGTGTTTCCGCGAAGCGGGACCCGCGAAGCGGGTCCGGCGAGGAGAGGCGGTACACAGCGGTCGGAATCAGCGGTAGCTGTGGTAGCAGTTACAGGTTGCCCAGCATTGATCGAAGGAATCTAGGAAACTAGTCATTATATAAACCCTAAATTCTTGTATGCACCACTTTTAATTACTAGGCTGTCTACCTTGTGGGCTACAAAGTCAATATAGGCATAACATATTTAATATTTAAAAGTAAGAATCTCTCCTGTCAAAAACAGTTATTTTGACAGGTTTGTTTGTTGGTTGAAAGTTTAAGCCGTCAATGTACACAGACAGGCCTGAGGCCATGATGCCTGTGTCCATATCGTGAATGGAACAACATGTGCTGCTGTCTAAAGAGAACATTTAACGTACTAAGACATTGGTGTATTTTAATGCACCATATACTATGGCCTTAGGGCAAAGGTAAATATGCCAATTGTGGATTAGTCAATTTAACCATAATTCAGGGGTTAGAGAACATACCCTGGAGACTGATCAACAGTGCTATGACCTAGTGTGCAGAGTTCAAAACCGAGCAATAACACTCAACAAAAAATGGAGCTGATCATGCAGAAAGAGGTATTTTTTCACAGGAAAGATAAGCAGCACTTCAGCAGCATGGTTGTGCTATGTGGTTTGGCTTGTGTGCCAAAGAGTGAGTAAAGAGCAGCAGTCTAGCAGAGTGGCAGTCCATGTAGCAGCATAGTGGTGCTTCTGGGCAGAGTATCCACAGGTGCAGAAGTATACTGAAAGGGTGGTGTCTGAGGGCCAGTATTTATACACAGTTATTCCTTTGAATTGGGGAGCAGCTTATAGAGACATGCCTTTGTAGTGCACATATGTCCAGCCTCCCTGGTCTTGGCACCAGACTCACTGCAGGGGGTGTGAACCCTGTTGCATTGAGGCAGGACAAATCCTATGCAAGTATAAGTAGGGCAGTGCCCTGCGCCTCCCTCCCATTCTGCCAGTGATGGCCCATCCAGTCACACCTAAGCTCCCTATTGTGTGTGGCTGTCTAGGGAGAATACATAAAGCCCATCTGTCACCCAAACCCCATCATGTGATTCAGAAACAGGCACCAACTGACTAAGGCAAGAATGCCAACTTTCTAAAAGTGGCATTTTCAGAATTCAGATTTAAAATCGAACTTCACCATAATTTTGCATTTTGATTTGTGATTCCAGAGACACCAAACATGAAGAGATTACCTGTTCTCATTTGGTAATTACCCTTATAAAATATAATAAGGTAATTCCAATGTTATCCTAGGGACGAAGTAGGCCTCGCAGTAGTGGAGAACGAATTTAAGAGTTTTTCACTATCAGGACATGTAAAACTTAAAAGTATATGTTCAAATTTTTTAATACTGTTAGAACTGGGTGTCTCTAGTTGGCAATAGCTTGCACCTTTGTCCAAATAGGGACCCTTGCTTCTAGTCAGAGTAAGGGGGCTACACTCCTAAAATAACCCCAGCTCAAAGCTTTGGTAGCTTGGCATGAGCAGGAAGGCTTATCTCAGAGGCAGTGTGTAAAGCATTTGTGAACACATACAGTAATACAGTGAAAACACTACAGATGGACACAACACAGGTTTTATAAAAATAAGTATTCTTTATATAGACTTAACATAAAACCCAAGCGACAAAAATCCACAATACAGTATAGTAGAAACAACTCAGTTCACTTTAGATGGTAAATGCGACACGGTTCGCACAAAGTACCTTTGGATGCGTCACGCAAGATAAACAAAAGTTTTGCAGGGAGAATGATGCGTCGGTTCCTTGCTTCGGGGGAGGCGATGTTGGTGCAGATCAGAGCTTCCGAATCCCCTCTACTGCCGCGGATGGAGTGATTTCGCAGTCACACACACAGACACACATCACACGCTGGTGGGGCCCATAACACCAACATTCATCCTACCACGCTATCCGTGCCATGTATAAGGGGAAACACTTTCCTGTACCTAACCAATCTGCATATATCTTGAGGTCAATGGCATCAACTAGTTGCTATAGATCTGGTGAAAATATCATAATATTCTTTATATTCAATAAACATGACAATAAAAATAACCACCCGACACAGTAATTCAAACAGAATATTGTTTATCTAAAATTGTAAGAAAAGCCAATTAAATGCAAGTTCATTTCTCTCATATTTACCTATTCTGGCTAAAAGTCAGATCCTAAGTCATAACCGGTCCTCATCAAAATAGTTAGAGTTTCTAGCCGTCATGTAGAGTCACCGTCCTCTCCGTCAGCATCGGGACCTCTGATCATCAGTTCGGGAAGAAGTGGCACTAGACCTCTCTAGTCTACTATTATTTATACAGAAATTACATTCCAAAATGTTGCAATCATATCGTACAAAACCGGATGAATGGCGGAAATAATGTCGTCTTGGTACACTGGGTTACATTGGTAGTTTTTCACACACATTGATCGTCTCAAATAATGAATAGAAATAAGGAGTCCATAACTAATTTGTTACATCTACGGATGTCTCTTTTGGATAAATTGTATCCCATTCGTGGGATCATTACAAGTTCATAAAGTCAGTATTTGGTTTAGCAACAAATTTCATGTTCAGGGGCATTTGGCATCTCTCCCGGATTTGTCATCATGATCATGGCTTTTCAGTTCGTCAGGAGGGCAAGGTCACAGGCAGCGCGAAGCCTCCTTGCAAAATTTCCATCAACTCGAATGCAGGCTGCTGGTGGTAGCCATCTTTTAGTAGGCCACAATGGTCAACTTAAGTAAAATGAAACACAAAACAGAATTACTGCACGGAAATGATTATACAGTGTTATTCCCTGCTAATACCCTTATGTGTATGTATTTATCTAGCCATCTGCGACATCAAAAGCCATTAATGCGTATTAATTATAAGCGCAAAACATAATAACATCACATAAGCACCATCTATTTCTGTCAGTTTGCTCACCAACTTAGTTCACTTATTATTTTAGCTATGCAATAGCATTCCCACGTGTAATTCTTCTGTTAATAAGGTTGATTAGACTTGACTCGACAAATCTTTAGTAGTTATTAATTAATCAGTAGTACTTTTAGTTATAACATGCGAAAATGAAACAGGTATTTGGTTTTAAAGTAAAAACCCTGCTCCATCAATCCCCCCTTTGGTGATATCTTATCACCACAAAAATCAAAACCCCAAAAATCAATTTAATTCCCCTTTTGTAGAATTCAAAATGTCTTCTTGTTTATCTTTAAACCCTTGTTTCCATCTCATCTTCTTTCTTAGTTTCTATATACATGCTTTCTCTTGGCTCTTCTAATTCTATTTCTTGTGGATCTCTTTCTGGTTTCTTTTGTCTCTTTTTAACATTTTCTCTTGTTATTTTCTTTTTATTTCTTCCATATCTACAACACATGCACCCTAATCTAAGAATTAATAATGCAACAATAACACACGTTAATGGAAATAATATCTTACCAAAAATGGTACTACCTATTTTAGCTACAAAATTCTTAATAGCTATCATCTTATTAGCCATTTTAGTCCAGATACTTTCAGCTTCCAGTGGTACTAATTCTTCATGCAAATCAGTAATATTTTTGATATAGACTTTTAGATCTTTGCTTTCGTCAGGAATGTAAGTGCAACTATGTTGAACTTTCAGCATTCCACAGACTCCACCCTCTTTTGCCAATAGAATGTCAAGGGCAAGTCGATTTTGCATCGCCATAGCGCGCAAAGCAACCATTTCAGTATTTACCAAAAGAAAGCCTCCAGCGGTGCTTGTTGACAAGCGATCCACCACTGTTGACAGCTTCCGAATGCCAAAGGCATTCAAAGAAATTCCCACTGCTGGTATCAAAGCTCCAAAAATATCTCCTACAATTTCTGTCCATGTTTCTCTTCTATAGCATGTTAAGGGATTAGTATGTTCAGCATTGTCTACTCTATCCATGTGAAAAATCTTTGGAAAGACCAGGCCAACATAACATGTGCCAAACCAATGGTCAGGCAAACGGTAATAAGCCTTGTTCCCACAAATATATTACACTCCCGGAAAAACGGGATCTTCTCCTCCTCTAAAACCCCATCCGGTTGCAATAAAGTATGTATCATGGCACTCACTAGTCCCTATGAAATAGTAATCATACTGGGATTTCTTCCTGGTAATGCATAATTTGCCTTTCTGTGGTGCATCTATACACATAGTTGGACTGGCTCCATTTTTCAACTCTTTTTCTTTCTCAATATCCCACATTGTCTCACTCATTTTATGCCCTTCTGCTTTCTTTTGCATGTTCAACCTTCTTCTCTCAACCATGTCTAGAAAAGTTTTCTCTTCTTCTTTCAAACTGCAAGTTAAATTGTTTCTAAATACATATTCTAATGTGAATTCTTTAGTTTCTATAAAAATCTCACCTAAAGTGTTAGCTTCTTTTGCAGGATTCAGTTCTTTATTTATAGGCAGTTGCCCAAGAATATTATCTACATTAGACATGTTATAATCTAATTTCCTTAATTGATAAAATATACTAATCAATACACTACATGAAATTCCATACGTAGCCGGAAGATGAGGATAAGTCACTCCTTCCGAAACAGAGGCAGGTAATTGCATACAGACGTAGCAATCCCTTACATCCATTGTCTTTACGTATTCATACAGCAATTTTGAAAACACATTGCTAGAAAAATCATTAATTGACCTATCCTTATGTATATATACATTGCTAGTTCTAATTGGAACTATCTTCTGTGAACTCTTCCCTATGTTAGTCCTGTTCTCAGTATGTCTTTCTAAAGTGTCTATTGTTACTCTAAATGAAATCAGTAGAGCAAGCACGCTCCAAAGCAGCATTAATAATCCTGTACAGCAGCAGCACATCTTGCACCATCTTTTCGAGAAGGTACATCTACTTTGATTATTCTCAGTGTTAGCAATCTTGTTAATTTGACCGTGTCTTTTGACTTAACCTCTTCTACTCCACTACTGAACTTTAGGGCAGCAAGTACCCAACAGATTATTACAATCTACTAGTTTTAATTTTACTTCTTTTCCTTTCTTCTCCAAATGATTTCTTTGGGTTTATTCAATTTGGATTTTCATCACTTTTCACTGTTTCTTCATCATCATCAAACTGTATTAGATCCTGAACATCCGTCTCTTCTCCAATGTCGGATAAGATAACTCTCAGGATTCCTACAGCTTCTTCTTCCGCAACCACTTTCAGTAAAGCCTCCTCTGGACTTCCTTGACTGTCTGCCTCTTCTCCTTGTTCAGGCAGTGCCACATACGTCCATTCTGGTGACTTTTACCTCTGGTTAGGTTTTCTTATTCTTTTAGTTCTCTTAGGTATCTTTATTTCTTCTTCTTTAGTTGGATTTTGACTTGACACTTCGTTCACTTGTTCAGCTTTCGAAGAGTTAACTCGTGTCAGTCGATACCTCAGTCTCTTTATCTTATTGGGCCAAAGATCTCCTTTAGCATTTCTCTTTTGTCACCCTTCTTTATTGTTTCTTTCTCCAAGCCAAGTTCTCTTTCTCAGAACTCGTCCTCCATGCATCTCATTTTCACTTTCATCAGATTCTGTCTCAGTTGCCTCTTGTTCATCAACAGTTTTCTTTTCTCCAACAGCTTCCTTTTCCTCCAACAGTCTCTTTTTCCACCACTTGAGATTTCCCTACTTCTGTCCCTCCTCGGGTCTCCGACACGCAATCTTCTTGCTGTCTACTTGTCCCTTCACCTAGCTTGTTGTTGCTGTTCCCTACACCTCCTCGGGGGTTTTCCGCAATCTGTCCCTCTCTGTCTTTTCCTGTCCCTTCTTCTTCAGGAATTATCTCAGGTGGAACTTGTCCAATCTCTTTATTTGATTCTGGTGTCACTTCTGTTGGAATATTCTTCTCTTTTCTTTCTTTCTTTTTGTGTTGGTCACTGTTAGTTGAAACCTCATGTACTTCTTCAGAATCTGAACTCACCTCTGCGGTTTGCACTGTTCTTTTCAGAACCTCTTCTGGTGGGATGAAAATTTCTCTTGACTCACTTTCCCCACTTTCAGGATTCTTTTTTCTCTTTACTGCTTCACTGTCTGCATCATCACTGGAATCTGATTCTTCAAAGTATTCTTTTCCCCTTCCGTCTCTTGGATTTGGAACTCTCAATGTGTGACTTGCATGTATCCAATTTTTCACTCCAGCACACTTCACAGCAGTCGTTGTGGTCAGAATGACTTGTCTTGGCCTTCCCCACCTTGGAACCAGGCAATTCCTTCTTCTGTGGACTTTTATCCTTACCCAGTCCCCTGGGCTCAGATCATGGGCTGGTTTCTTTTCAAGTGTGGTGGCGTCTTCTCCAACCTGGTGAAACACAGAATGAACTGCGTCAGCCAGGCCTTTACAGTAATCCAAAATCATGTCATCAGTTATAGTCATCAGCTTGTTGACTGGTACAAATGCATGTCTCATAGCACGTCCCATGATAATTTCATGTGGACTCAAACCTGTGGTTCTGTCTGGAGTAGACCTAATGGTCATCAGGACTAGAGGCAAGACATCGGGCCATTTCATTCCTGTGGCTAGGCACATTTTGCCAATTCTGTTTTTGATGGTACCATTCATTTGTTCAACCACACCAGAAGCCTCTGGTCGGTAAGCACAATGTAGCTTCTGCTGTACACTCAATGCTTCACAGATCAAACCCATGATTTCATTATAAAAATGTCCTCCTCTGTCTGATTCAATGGTCACTGGGAACCCATACCTTGGGATGAATTCTCTTAACAATAGCTTAGCCACTGTTATTCCATCATTTCTTCTTGTTGGATATGCCTCCACCCACCTGGAGAACAAACAGACCACCACCAGGACATACCTCAATCTGTTGACTTGGGGCATTTCAATGAAGTCTATCTGCATTCTTGTGAAGGGTCCTCCCTCCCTGCCTATTGTTCCTAGACGCACCACTGTTTTCTTTCCAGGATTGAATTGCTGACATATCAGACATCTCTGACAAAGACTCTCTGCTATCAGCCTGAATTTTGGACTATACCAGGCCTGCTTAAATGCCCTTATCATAGCATCCCTTCCCAGGTGTCCTTGGCCATGATACATCCTTGCCATTATTGATAGCATGCTATTTGGCATGACTTGTCTTCCATCCCTATAGACCCACACATGATCTTTTTCCCTTGGTGCACAACCAGCTTTCACCCAATCTTTCTTTTCCTCATCTCCTGCCTCATCATGCAGCTGTTTCACTTCCTCCCATGTTTTCCACCTCATTAGTAAACATCAAGGAACAAGAAGACATTTCTCTTTCTTTACTCCGATTAATGGAATGATTATTCCTTGCACAGTATTGTGCTATGTCATTGGCAAATTTGTTCCCAACGGTGACAAAATCATCACCTTGACCATGAGCAGCACATTTTACAACTGCTAGTTCCTTAGGCAGCTGTATCACCTCTAGCAATTTTCCAACCACTTCAGCATTCTTTATGGGAGTTCCACTTGAGGTCAGGAAACCTCTTTGTAGCCATAGCTGGCCAAAATCATGGACAACTCCGAAGCCATACTGGCTGTCAGTCATCACAGTCACTCTCACATTTCTTCCAATCTTGCAGGCTTTCGTCAGTGCCACCAATTCTGCCACCTGAGCGGATTTAACTCCTTTCAAAGGTGATGCTTCCACAACTCCTGAAACTGTACACACAGCATATGCAGCACTCAGTGTTCCTTCATCTGTTCTCAAGCAAGATCCATCCACAAACAACACATGATCACTCTCAGGCAGTGGCAAATCTCTTATGTCCGGCCTTGGTTTTGTACAGTAATCAAGCACATCCAGGCAGTCATGATCAACTTAATTTCTCACTCCCACACATTCAGCATCAGGCAACAGTGTCGCTGGATTCACATTCACACGTCTCTTCAGGCTCACATTGGTTGCACCAAGAATGACTTTCTCATATTTAGTCAGCCGACTATGAGACATGAACTGTGTCCGGCTCATTGTTAAAAGGATTGCCAAATCATGAGGTACGAATACCCGTACAGGATATCCCATTATGATTCCTTCACTTTGTTCCAGACTTCTGCATGTAGCAGCTACTGATTTCAGGCAACCTGGTAAACCCACAGCTACTGGGTCAAGTGTTGATGAGAAGTATGCAATTGGCCTTCTCAGACGTCCATGTTTCTGGATTAACACTGAAAGTGCACATCCATTTCTCTCACTACAGTACAGCTCAAATTCTTTTTCGTAATCTGGCATTCCTAGGGCAGGAGCTTCGCATAACCTGTTCTTTAACTCTTTAAATGCAGCCATCTCTTCAGGGTTTAGTTCCAATGGGTCTTTCACCTCACTTTTGGTCAATTTAATCAATGGCTTGGCAATCAAGGAAAAGTTACTTATCCACTGACAACAGTAACCCACCATTCCCAGGAACATTCTCACTTCTCTTTGTGTCATTGGGGCTCTCATCCCTCTAATGATTTTAATCCTGTCAATGGTCACTTTTCTCAGGCCTTTCTCAATGTTATGTCCTAGATACTGGACTTCTTTTTTGCAGAATTGCAATTTGGCTGGAGATACCTTTAATCCTCCATCTGCCAAGTGATTCAGTAAAGCAATGGTGTCTACTTCACAGGCTTCACGTGTTTTTGATGCCACAAGCAGGTCATCAATGTATTGGACCAAAACTGAATTTTCAGGCATTGTTAGACTCTCCAGAGATGTCTTCAGCAATTGATTAAATATCGAAGGGCTCTCTGTATACCCCTGTGGAATTCGGCACCATGCCAAAATTCGCTCTCCAAATCTAAATGAAAAAATCAGCTGGCTGTCATGATGCAATGGGATTGAAAAGAAAGCATGACACAAATCAATTACTGTATACCATTCTGCATCATGGGGAATCTGATACAAAATCACTGATGGATTTGGCACAATGGGACAGCATGACACAACAATCTTGTTAATTTTTCTCAAATCCTGTACTATTCTGAACTTTCCATTAGGTTTCTTCAGTCCCATTATTGGTGAATTACATGGACTGCTCAATATTTCTCTTAACACCCCCTGCTGGATCATTTTCTCAGTTATGGGTGTTATTCCTTCAATTATTTCAGGTGTCAGTCTGTATTGTGGAATGTTTGGGTAAACCACTCCCTCTTTTACAGTAATTTTTACTGGATCTACATTTCTCATCAGGCCCACATCTTCTCCAGTAAAATCCCAAACTGCTGCTTTTACTGTCTGTTTTAATTCTGGGGGTAATGCATCTGGATTAAACACAGCATATGTTCCCAATGCTTCACATTCCCTGTTATCCATGGTCATTCTGTATAGGACATCCTCATCTGGTGTTTCAAATGTTATTCCATCTGGAGTACAGAAAATGGTGCAATTCATCTTGCACAGCAGGTCCCTGCCTAGCAAGTTCACAGGACTAGTGTCACACACCACAAATCGGTGCATTTCTGAAAATTTCCCTATTCTAACTCTTACTGGTTCAGTAAGATGAGTTCTGATATGTGTGTTGGACACACCAACTGCTTGGATTGCTTCATCCGAGAGAGGAAGATTCTTTATATCAGCTGACCTGACAGTTGATCTCGTAGCTCCTGTGTCAACTAGAAAAGTAACATTTTCACCATTGATTTTCCCATCTACAAATGGTCCTGCCTGGTCTGTTTCTAGAGTTGCGCCAAGTACGCACTCTTCCTCCTCTCTTCGGCACCGTCAGAATTCTCCCTCAGAATCACTTTCCTCATTTTTCAGCCAATATTGAGAGACAGCGCTTGCGCGTTTTGGCTTGATTACCTGCTCTTCATCGTAGAACCCCGACTCTTGACTGTACTTCTGGGATCCTCTTCTCTGTGGCAAGGGTGGTTTTGGCACCTGATTCTGCTGCTTAACAGCCTTCTGCTGTTGCTGATGCTGACCACACCCCTCACTCTGCACCTGTGAATTCAATGATGGATTGTCATCATTAGTAGACGGTGGATTCTTACACTCGGATTTCCAGTGCCCTAATTTTCCACAGTTGTGGCAGGGAAACCTTTTCTTTGCTTCCTCAATGTTGCCTTTCCCTTTTCCTGAGCCAAACCTGGGTTTATTTCCTGGGTTATTTGCTTGTTCAACCAACTGAGCTTCCTGTCTTTCTGCAACTTTCACCTGTGCCCACATTGCCTTTTCCTTCATTTTCCTTTGCTTTGCCTCAATTTCATCGCTGAAGTATTTTGCATGTCTCAGGATCTCATCAATCTTTTTGCTCTGCCAGTCTACGGTATGCCGCCTTATCATTTCGCTGATTTCAGGTCGCAAGCCATACACAAATCTATATACAAAATGGGTCAGATCCTTGTCACCCATATGTTCCTCTCCACTGAACTGTTTGAAAGCCAATATTAGCCTTTCATAGTAAGCATGGACTGATTCTTTCACTTCTTGATGTGTTCGATCTATTTTAACCCAGTCTGTTTCCTTGGGGGGTATCTTATTTTTCAGGAACGCCATAACCTGTTCATACTTTTTCATAACCTCCGGGTCTGGAGCCCCTGTCTTTGGATCTCTTGGGTATTCTTTAGTGGGCCAGTCTATGACTATTTTACATTCAGCCCACAGGTCTGCTGGTACAATTATATCAAACAGACTATTCAGGTCGATCCACAGCACTTTTGACAACTTCACAAATCTGTCGACCTGTCTATACCACTCGACGGGCTTCTCCCTTAGTCGAGGGAAATCATTAGTAAATGACAAAATATCCTGTCTGGTCCATGGGACATGTACGTACCCACCTCCTGGAATCTCCCTCATGGGGTAAGCTGTCACTGTTTTCTCTTTTTCTTTCAGGGGGAATGTTGAGTAAGTTCTGTCTGCTGCATCCTCTCGTTTTCTATACCATCTGTCTTTCCATCTCTCCACATCTCCCCATTTTCTCAGCAAAGCAATCATCTCCTTAATCTGTCCTGTCCGGCCTGCATTGTTCAGATTCTCAATGTCTTTATCTGTAAAATCCACTCGGTAAGGCTTTTGTAAAGCTTTTACCTTGTCCATGTCGATCCCCATTTCACTGGCTATTCCTTTCAACCTGTCATGTATGTTCTTTGCTCTCCATGTGATACTCTTACATAAAAATAGAATCTTCCCTTCCTGATAATTTTTCAGCGTTTCTGTAGGGATTGTTCCTACAATCAGCTCCTCCATTTCCATACGTAACCTAGCTACATCAATTCCCTGGGATTCTTTTTCTTTCCTCTGCAAGGCCTTCAGCCAATCATTCAAATCCTCAGCAGTTATTCCCATAGATTTTTCTGCACCCCCTGGTTCTGACACTCTTTGTGGTTCTAGGATTGATCCTCTGTTCCCTTCCACACATCCAGAGTTCAAACTCGAGTTAGTCTGCACACTCAATTCTCCTCCACATATGGTATGTCTCCACTGATTTTCTCCCGTTCTCCACTGTGTTTCTCCTGCTCTCATTTCTGCCTGCTCTGGAGGAACAATCAATCTATTGCCCACATATGAAACTGTCAAACCACTCTCGCCCATCCTCTGCTTGTCGAAAATCGGCATAACCGGACCTATTGTCACAGGCACCGTAACTGCCTCAAGATTTTTAGTCAATTCCCTGATTTTCTCTGTCAATTCAAATGTAGTCCTTGCTAGCTCTCTGGTCTTTTCATCCTCTACTTCATTCTCCCTTTCTCTCTCTCTTTCTCTCTCTCTTTCTCTTTCCGCCAGAGAACAACTGCTTTTCAACCCAGGGGTGGTACCCTCTGTCTTAATAATCCGCAGGGTGTCTCTCATTGGAGTCACTGCTGTTCCTACCTCTGGTTCTCGTCTATGCGGGGGTGGTCTTTTGTAGAGCATGTCTTCTAGGACATCATCTTCAGACTCATTCGCCCCATACCTCCTTGTTTCTCCATTATGTTCTTTCTCTGTACACTTTCTCTCTTCTGTCTCTTCTGCTGTTCTCATAGGATATAATCCCTCAGTCATACTGGCATCCCGCCATCTTCTCATCCGGTCATGATGGGTTTCGCGATCATACTTTCGCCCAAACATATACCGGTAATTCCCTCCACTCCTCTGCTTTTCTCGCTCATGCACTTCATCTTCCCATTCGGTCAATGCCTCGAACTGCGTTGGCCTAGGCCGAGGCTCTAGGCCCTTCATCCTCTCCCGTAAGTTCCTCATTATGGCCAGATTAAATGAGCCATGCTCTGGGAACGCTAAAACTCCATCGTCTTTAGTATACTTTACCCAGTTGTCCAACCAAATACAGGTATGATACCCATATTTCGCAACCATGAAGGATGCGGGTGTTCTTATCGGGGGCAGTAACTGTCCTTCCCTAGTCACAATATCCTTATCCTTGTCAAACCAGTTCTTAACTTTACTAAACAAGGATTTCTTCTTCTTTTCCTTAGCGTGGTAATACATTTTCTTATTTTCCGCAACCCTTTTGTCTTTCTACAACTGTACGATCTCCTGTCCAATTGCAGCGCGACTCACACTAACGCACCAATCCTGGAGCGTCTACGTCACTGACTCAGTCCACTAATCCCAGCGCGACTCACACCAACGCACCATTCCTGGAGCGTCTACGTCACCCTATATGTCTACCAATCCTTGCGCGGCATGCAGTAGCACACCAATCACCGTGCTTCCACCGTTTTAACCCTCGGTCCAATCACAGCGCGGTCTTCCTGCCGTCAACAGTCGCTGCAGCAGCTTTTGCTCCTGTCTCCTGTCTCTCTCGTCTACCCCTCCTTTGCAAAACTACTCGGTAGACTTTGTTTCAATTTCTACGAGTCTGTTAGTTACAACATACAAACATCTCCATTGTCTGCTTCGCTAGCCACAGAACAGCAAAAGACCTTTCCCACGAGAATTCCGCCTTTCCCGAGAGCAGCGCTTACCTCTGCCCTACTACGGAATCGTTACTTCCGTTGATAAAGTAGCACATCCCTCTACTCTACCCTTCTAACAAGCATCAATTAACTGTTTTCTCCGGAGTGCTCCTAAGAGTTTCACAATTAACCAGAATGCCTTCTCATTCACGCACTTTCACACCAGAAAATGTAGTACATTCACACAGAATTCTGTCTTTCCCGAGAACAGCGAACAGTCTGTCCTACTACAGAATTATATCACACGTTAACAAAGCAGCGCTTACCTCTGCTCTGTCCTTCTAACAAGCTCAGAGAATACCTATTACCTCCCCAGTGATAAGCGTTAACGGAATGCCATAAGGATCCCTGATACCTAAGACCAGAATTTCACAGATAACCTTCGCTATCATATATACTTCTCTCACACAGAAAATATGTTTCTAATGGTAACACACGGCGATGCTACCTCATCGAACCTAGACAATGCGACGCGCAACTTCAATTGTCACACGTTTTCCACTGTCTACATACAGGGCTAACAATCCCGCCTTTTTCCGAGAGCAGCACTCCCTCTGCCCTACTACGGAACTGTCACCGACTTCCTACGTCCCAGAAGCCGTACACACTACACAAAACTCAATACGACTTCAACATACAGTGTTAGTACAAACATCAATATCAATCAATAATCCATAAGCTTATATACATGCAAATTCACCAGATCCAGACAATAGTTAACCATCATTCTGCTACCAAGAAACTGGTGCAGATCAGAGCTTCCGAATCCCCTCTACTTCCACGGACGGAGTGATTTCGCAGTCACACACACACACACACATCACACACTGGTGGGGCCCATAACACCAACATTCATCCTACCACTCTATCCGTGCCATGTATAAGGGGAAACACTTTCCTGTACCTAACCAATCTGCATATATCTTGAGGTCAATGGCATCAACTAGTTGCTATAGATCTGGTGAAAACATCATAATATTCTTTATATTCAATAAACATGACAATAAAAATAACCTCCCGACACAGTAATTCAAACAGAATATTGTTTATCTAAAATTGTAAGAAAAGCCAATTAAATGCAAGTTCATTTCTCTCATATTTAACTATTCTGGCTAAAAGTCAGATCCTAAGTCAGAACCGGTCCTCATCAAATGAGTTAGAGTTTCTAGCCGTCATGTAGAGTCACCGTCCTCTCCGTCAGCATCGGGACCTCTGATCATCAGTTCGGGAAGAAGTGGCACTAGACCTCTCTAGTCTACTAATATTTATACAGAAATTACATTCCAAAATGTTGCAATCATATCGTACAAAACCGGATGAATGATGGAAATAATGTCGTCTTGGTACACTGGGTTACATTGGTAGTTTTTCACACACATTGATCGTCTCAAATAATGAATAGAAATAAGGAGTCCGTAACTAGTTTGTTACATCTACGGATGTCTCTTTTGGATAAATTGTATCCCATTCGTGGGATCATTACAAGTTCATAAAGTCAGTATTTGGTTTAGCAACAAATTTCATGTTCAGGGGCATTTGGCATCTCTCCCGGATTTGTCATCATGATCATGGCTTTTCAGTTCGTCAGGAGGGCAAGGTCACAGGCAGCGCGAAGCCTCCTTGCAAAATTTCCATCAACTCGAATGCAGGCTGCTGGTGGTAGCCATCTTTTAGTAGGCCACAATGGTCAACTTAAGTAAAATGAAACACAAAACAGAATTACTGCACGGAAATGATTATACAGTGTTATTCCCTGCTAATACCCTTATGTGTATGTATTTATCTAGCCATCTGCGACATCAAAAGCCATTAATGCGTATTAATTATAAGCGCAAAACATAATAACATCACATAAGCACCATCTATTTCTGTCAGTTTGCTCACCAACTTAGTTCACTTATTATTTTAGCCATGCAATAGCATTCCCACGTGTAATTCTTCTGTTAATAAGGTTGATTAGACTTGACTCGACAAATCTTTAGTAGTTAGTAATTAATCAGTAGTACTTTTAGTTATAACATGCGAAAATGAAACAGTTATTTGGTTTTAAAGTAAAAACCCTGCTCCATCAATGCGTCTGTTCCTCAGTGCTTGCACAAAGTAGGCAATGCATCTGTTCCCTACCGGAGAGGAGGTGGTGCGATAATCTCGAGGTGCGACCCGGTTGCGATGCGACCAAATGGTGCCTTGCTGCAATGCGACGATTCGGTGCGATGCGAGAAGATGGCACCCTTGATGCGATGCGACAATGTGAAGACGATGCGTGCACGCCCGGTGGCCGTGTGGCGACTCTGTAACTTTGGCGCCGCAACAGGCCCTGCGACACGCTTCTCCGGTGATGCGACGGCGACCCTTGCGGTTGCGGCACGGTTCTCCGGAGATGCGACGACACACACCTGCGACGGAGACAAGCTTCTCCGGTGATACGATGGCGACCCTTGTGGTGGCGACATGCTTCTCCGATGATGCGACAGCGACAGCTGCGGATGAGACATGCTTCTTCTCGTCGAGTCGCGCTTCCAGCTCCCAAAAACATGCAGGCTTCTCCAGACAGAATTCCCAGCAAGGAAATTCAGGGGGGGAGCTGGTAGTGAAGTCTTGTATCCCTGAGACTTCAGCAGGAGGCAAGCACAGTTCAAGCCCTTGGAGATTCTTCTTCAAGATGATGAAAGTTGCAAATAAAAGTCTTTCTCCTTTCCTTGGCAATAAAGAAACCACTGCAGGCCAACCCCAGCAATTACAACTGGCACAGTGGAAGTCAAAAACTCCTGCAGATTCTCTGGTTCTTCTCCTTGGCAAAAGGTCAGTCTTGATGTCCAGAAGTGATCTAAAGTTCTTGGGTCTGGGTCCCCCTTTTTATACACACAAATAATTTGTCTCTGAAGGTAGAGAGTGTCTGTACCTAGTCCAAACCAGTTCTGGGTGCATTCTGCCAGTGCACAACTTCTTCCTTTGTCAGTGTGGGCCAGGGTCATCAGACGCACCACAGGAGGTGGAGCCAGCATTGTGGAAGGCAGGTACAGCCCTATTCAGGCCCAGGTGCTACTCCTCCCACTGCTCCCAATGCAGATAGGTCTATTCAGCCTAGAGCTGACTCACACTCACAAACCAGACATGCAATACACAACCTAGCAGAGGCAGGCCAGATGGTTAGGCAAGAAAATACCTACTTTCTAAAAGTGGTATTTTCACACACAGAATGTTAAAACCAACTTCACTATAAGATGTATTTTATCATTCACAGTTCAGGCATACTAAATTCGTTTTTCTACCATGCTCCTTGGAATATTTAGGACTATAAAATGTTATAATCAAACTGCCCATTCTGGCCTATGGGAGCAGGTAGCCTTGCAATAGTGAAAAACGAAATTGGCTGTAATTCACTATCAGGACAAGCCACACACATCAGGGCATGTCCTACCTTTACTCACAATGCACCCTGCCTTTGGGCCTACCTTAGGGGTGTCTGATATGAAAAAAAGGGAAGGTTTAGGGACTGGTAAGTGGGTTCCCTTACCAAGTCAGTATGGCAGTGCTGGACTGCACACAGGCTCTGCAATGGCAGTCCTGAGACACACTTTACAAGCTGCTTCTGTGGGTGGCACAACCAGTGCTGCAAGCCCACCAGCAGCATTTGATTTACAGGCCCTGGGCACACATGGTGCACAGTACTAGGGTCTGACAAGTAAATCAAATAAGCCAATCATGGAGTCACTAATCCATTACATCAATTTACAATAGGGAGCACTTGCAATGTTGCACTGAATAGCAGTTGCACAGTGCCCAAAGCATCTAACCAGCAAAAACATATTAAAAACAGCAAACAATGGAAGGGAGACTCACGCCAATGGCACCAGGTCTAACAAATACATTGCACTCTGCCCTGTGGACTGTTTAGGGGCTACCATAGGGGTTTCTCATATGTATTAGAAAATGGCATTTTAATACTGCATACACAGGCTCGGTCATGTTTAAAGTGTTGCCTGGTAGTTTGCACAACCAGTGCTGCAGCCCTCTTAGTAGCATTTAATTTACTTTACAGGCCCTGAGCACATTTATCTACTAGGGACTTGACAATAAATTAAATATGCCAGTTAGGTACAAGCCAAAGTTATCATGTTTGAGGGAAAGAACACTGGCACGTTAGCCCTTGTTAGCAGCGGTAAAGTGCACAGAGTCCTAAGCCCAGCAAAAAACATCTTCAGTAACAAGCAGTTTGGGGGTAGGTTGCTAAAGAATAGGTGAGTAACAATTTGGGAATCGGCTGAGTCTTAATAGCTGCCAGGGAGCTTTTTGCCACAGTAAGACTGTATTGGCTTCTGCAACCAGATGATATGTCCCCTATTTCTGAGCAGAGGTACATAAAGTAGACATCTGAAATGTTGGAACACCATGCAAGAGTGTGGGTGAGCCTGGCACTTACAGTAATGATGGGCGCAGGTGTGTGAAGCCACTGAGCTATTTTTCTTGATCAGTGCTCTGTTTTCTCGTTGCTGTAGGCACTATGTTCTGCAGGATAAGTTATGGAAAATGAACTTAAGAGAACCATAGCCCAAGACTAATGCAGCAGGTGCAACCATAGGCTGCACTATCTTACTGGTATGTTGTAGGAAGCTGTCTCTGTATATGTTACATCAAAGTAAAGTATAGTGTGCACAGATTCCAGGAAGACCACAGAGGTATAGCAGAGGCTAAATTGGGTAAGTACTAACAGCTCTCTTTGTGGTAGTGTGAGTGAGCAGTTAGGCTTATCCAAAGGGTGTGTTAAGCATTTATTGTATTCACTCAATTGAGACTGATGTCACACACTCAGAGACAGAATCCAGACCAATTGGGTAAGTATTAAAAAGGTATACTTAAATTCTATTTCTAGAACCAAGCAGGACTTGGTACAAATAGGCCAAATATACTGTCAGTTGTAAACCTTTACACAGAAATCTAATTGAGGATGGATTTGCAAATATTATAGGTTGGTATCACTTTAAAAAGCAGGTTGAATTACACACTGATTACTTTTAGGATACCTTTGGATTACTTTCAGATTACATTGAGTATTGGGGGTAGGATGCCAAGATACCACACCTAAGCATCTCACCATACATGGTAAGTAAGACTTTTTAGGCTTTACAGTTTAGTTATCTTTTCTCCATACAACCACCTGTTCAACACAGAACATTTTAGGCCCAAAATCTGATATCATGGGTTCCTATGGGAGAAAAAGTGTTAGCGGTTTCTCAGGTAAGTACATGACTTAGAAGGTGGAGTTTTGGGGAGTGCAAGGGCCAACAACCGGCACAGGAGCTGCACCACCAGTGGCACCCGGGCGGCAGGCCAAGCAGGGTGACAAAAAGACATCGGGACAGTGTGATTTTCACTTGAGACCTTCGGTTTGGTGAAGTTGCTGCAGACTCTGACGGGCAGACATCCTGAAGGCGACCACCCACTGGAGAGGTAAGCTGGGATCTTGGGGGATGCCTGGACACTGTCGGTTGGGACAACCAAGGCAGTGGGGCGTCGGGTGCAGGGGTGTCTTCTGGTGTCGGGTTTTCTTACCAGTTGAGGTCAGGTCCTTTTAGTTTGAGGCTGTAGACATCATCTTGGAACTTGACGGTGGTCGGGGATCACCATATCCCAGGTCAGGATCTCTGGGGAGACCTTTTTGTGATGTTGGGCCACTCATGGCATGGGCGTTGGGTGTAGAGTGGTGCAGAATCGTGGAGTCGCCTGAATCCGGATTCTGGTCTTGGAGTCATTGTTGAGCAAATCTGGTGCTTAATGGAGGGAGTGTCTGTAAGGTGATGTCAGGGCAGGTCCTCCGGTCTCTGGGTGGCTTCTTGACATGACAGTTTCTTTGCAGTAGGCAGGTCGGAGTCAGGACAGGCTGGTAGGGCTAGGGCCAAACCAATAGGTGTCCTCTTTTTCCTGGGTCAGCATGACTTTTTGGTCCTCCTTCTTTGTTCCTCAAATCTGAGGAGGCAAGTTTCACAGTTACCTCTAAATACTCGATCTAGGAGCGTTCAAGGGGTGTGCAGTTTGAGACCAATAGGTCCCTTCCTTGGGGTGGGCACACCCCCTAATATGCCACCCTCTAGTGGGAGGGGGCATGAGCCTCTCCCTAATTGGGAGTCCCCTTATCTGCAAGATCGAGGGGACTGAGAAGTGTGCTTTACCTCGCCTTCCCCAAATGAGGGGTGCGGTTGGCAAAGATGGGCACACCTCTCTTCCTCGCTTGGTTTTCTCACCAATTCTCCCTCCAAAAGTGGGGGGCTGAACTGTTGGGAGCCAGTTGCTGGTGGCCGTAAAAGGCGGCAACAGCTCCCAAAGGCTGCAGGCCTTTGAAGCTTCCCATTCGTGGACCCAGCCCATCCTCGGAGAGGAGGCATGACACCTCTCACCTCTGCCCAGGATGGGCTTTACTTCTGAACCCAGAGAATAGAGGCTCTCCACCCAGGGGTCCAGAAACCGGAAACCTGTCTGCTGGTGGCAAATGTCAGGTAGCCATTTAGGAACAACAACAAGTCTGGTCGTTTTTCAGGGATCATCTCTAAGATGCCCTCTGAGTGCATTTTACATAAAATCACACACTGGCATCAGTGCGGTTTGAATGTGCTTAGAAGTGTGCTACCAAACTTCCCAGTCTTTAGTAAAGCCATTATGAAGTTGTGGAGTTCGTACTGGCCAACTCCCATACCATATACTCTTTAGGACTTTACTACACTTACAATGTCTAAGAATGGACTTTGATGCTGTATGAGTACACGGCTCATGCCACTGTACCCTCACCTGTGGGCTAGTGCACCTTGCGAGAGGAGTGACTTACCTAGGCCTCAGGCAGTGGGTTGCAGGCATGGCACACAGGGATTTTAGCCATGTCGAATCTTCACATTTCTTTGCACCAAAACATGCAGCCTGCAATGGCAGTGTCTGGGTGTTAAAGTACAGGGCCTGTGAGGGTGGCACAATAGGTGCTGCAGCCCTTAGAGGCCTTCCCTGGTCACAGTGCCCTTGGTACCTATGGTACCTTTTACAAGGGGCTTATCTGTGGCCAGAGATGTGCCAAATGTGGGTACAAAGGTACAGTCTTGGGAAAGAGCACAGGCACTGAAAACCTGATTGGCAGGGGCCCAGGGCTCCGTCAGTCGGTTGCATAAGATGTTAGACAAAAGGGGGGAGGGGGTTAACCATGCAAAAAGGGGCACTTTCCTACATATGTGCTCCTCCCTCGCTCACCATAGAATTATTCATTCCATCCCACATAGCTACAATACCCCAATGTTGAAAGGACCCTGGATCAGAGCTCAGCGTTCCTCCATGAGGCTGAGTGGAGGTCAAAGTTATTCTGAACTGCCAGAAAGGTCCTTGCACACATGCATCTCAAATGCATACTTGTTTTAATTGGTGCAGCAGCAATGGGGCTGAAGGGCGAGTACTCGGCTGCCGCACTAAGTGAAGACAGCGACTGTGCCTCTGCAATGGAATTTTCACATACCTACCAGCGCCTGATGCAGTAGTTCCATGGAGGCTGGCAGTTTATGTGAAAATACAATGTACATCCTGGCTGCTTCAGCCTACGTGACTGAGATATGGGGGGAAGTGTAGGTCCTGTGAAAACTGGCCTTCATGCCGCCAGGACACCAGGGAGACTATCCTGTATGATCATGCAGGGCTGCAGAGAGTGCCTGCGGACACTGTGATTTCCGAGCACAAGGCCACTTGGATTGTAATAAGAGGCTTGGGTGTGACAAGAACTCATACTAGAATGAGAAAAGCACCAGAAAGTGCCACATGACGGAAAGAAAGTCCCTCTACACCCCGCCCGCTGCCCAGCCTCCTACCAGAGAATGCTGGAAGTGCATAGCAGGGGAGGGATGTTTTCCTGCTCCTTCATGTGCAGCTTTTCTAGGGTATAGAGATTCCCAGCATTTCACGCCCTTGGGAAATACACAAGCATTCTTCTTTTTCTGCACAGTGCTTCTAAGCCCACCCCTGGGCTGAGTTCACCTATAGTAAGCAATGTTTTACTTGAGGATGGGCTCGGAGTTCTTGGATCCAATCACAGCCAAGAGTGCAGGAACATTTTCCTGGCCAGTCAAAGGCCATCACAGGTTTCATACATGGATGGGATATATTTTAGTAATCCTGATTGGCTGTTAGCACGAGGGTGTTGCAACTCAATACATGTTCATTTTAATCTAAGGCCTACGTGTCTCACGGACAAAAAATAAATGAAAACTTCTTGCCTATGAAGGAAATCCCCATGTCTCAGACCTCGGGCAATAGAAATCTCGCATCAAGATTTCCATCAAGGGCTAGCCATGTATCTTGTCTAAGCTATTTATTTGGTCTTTTACACATTTTTGTGTCTTATGTATCCTCATGCATATCTGTGTTTACCGTCTTGTATTACTGTCTTGTCACTCTTTGCTAAAATGTGAGGCTTTACACATCCTGTGTACATAAGCAGAAAACAATAGCAGTTCATCCACTTCAAAAGAAAGATTTCTCTCCTATTGAGATACTTGAGTACAAAGGAAAAGTCAGATTAAGAAAACAGTGACATGTTTCTTTTCAGTGCCTCATCCATTACTCCTGCTGCTTGTCACTTCTGTAATTGATAGGTATTATTATAGCTAAAGTTAATAGATTTCAATTTACTGCTATCTGGTGAGGTGCACAAAGCTATTTTGTGTTTGTAAACCTTTAGATTCACAAAATCACATGGTTGTAAATGAAAAATATTTTTTTACAATGAACTGGACCGATTTTATTGAGTTGGAAATGCTTTTCTAATTAGCAAAATGGGTTTAGAGACCAATACCTAACCACAATTAAAGGAATTAAATGGGTATGCTTTACTAAGTGCAATTCAGTATGGTATATCTCAATAGGTTGTGACTGGAGTTGTAGTCTCAAACCATTGATCAGTTACCAATACCTCAAAGAATGTGGCAACTAACTCACACAGGGGAAAGTGAACACTTTTAAAAAGCAGCAACGGTTCGGTTGAGCAGCACAGGATGCTTTAAAAAGTTTCCGAATTTAGGGATGCAAAGACAGTGGGGATGGTCTGTTGTTCTTTGCTAGCCCCATCTCTGTGTTTGTAGCCAATCACACAGAGTCTCACATAGTGATCAGTCTAGTTATCATTCATTAGACAAGTCGTTCTGAGGTCCCTTCGACTGAAAATTTTGTCACACACCCTAATACAACATAGGTCACATTGCAAAAAGCAGATGCACAGTTTTTGACCATTTTTTGCCACGTATCTCTTTCTACGTCTGGCTCACTCTGAGGATGCGAGGTGGAGACAGCTTTGCTGGGATTCCAACATATTATCTGCAGATCATATCAGATGGCAAAGGGGATTGTTCCTCAATGAGCCTTCTTACTGGGATAGGAAGTGGGGTCAGTTTAGATCTTTAATAGCAATATGACCGACCAATAGGAATCTTATAGAGTTGATCCTCTTGAAGATTGAGGAGAAATTAGCATTATATTGTTTGCAACAGAGCGGCACAAGGGCAGCCTGCTGAATCTATTGCCATCAGGCAGCTGTGAGTACCATCACGTGTAGAGCATGAGATTTAAGAAAATCCTTCCTTCACTTCTCACCTCTATGTGTTGACAGGGTGTGGGCATTTACCCGATAACTGCTTTCTTCATCTACACACAGATTCTGCTTGCTGAAAGGAGGTGGAATTTCTGTGCGGAAACATGTAGGAAATCAGGGAAATAAATGTATGTGGAAAATAATCATGAAGAGTTGTCAGCAGGCATGACTTACAGTCTAAGGGGCAGATTTATGTTTCCTGGCGCATCCCTGCAAATCAGCAGGGATGCGCCAGGAAAGATGCGTCACGCAAGTTTACCCTTGCGCCACCACTGATGCACCGCATTTACAATGCAGCGCATCATGGCGCAAGGATAAACAGATACGTGACGCATCTGGTGGCATAAGGGCGGCGCATTGCTGGAGTCGTATCGCAAGCACGACGCAACTCCAGCAATGCTCAGGGGCTGCCCATACCTAACATGCTGCGTCATGCCTTACGCCTGCTTCAAGCAAGCGCAGGGTTTTGAAGCAGCAGCGTCGGAAAAGTGACTCAGTGAAATCTTGTAGATTTCACTGCGTCATTTTTAGGAGGCTTTTTCCGACGGAACACCCACCCTTCATACATTAAACCTGACGCAGGTTTAATGTAGCGCAGGGCTTTACAACGTGACGCATCTCCCTAGATGCGTCACGTTGTAAATAAGACGCAACATGGCGCATGGTTTACGCTGACGCTGCGTCACAGAAGTGACGCAACGGCGGCGTAAATGTTTCACAAGGGGCTTGTAAATCTGCTCCTCAGACTCAAAGCACGAGGGGGAATGATTCTCCAAAACTCCTATGCTGAATCCATCTAGGGAAGGAAAGGCTGGCAGTCCTTGCTGAGTGTGGGCTCTGTCTTAGAGACGCTTTGTCTGGGCGGGAATGCAGTAATCAACAGCACCTCAATGACAAACTACATTTCCCAGCAGACCATAAACTCCTACATGGCGGCTTTCTTGAATTTCTTGGTATAATCTTTATGTTCCACTGCATCCTTTTTGGGCAATCATGATACTGTGTTGTTGCTGGATTCCTTAACGTGCTGGCAGATCAAAGATTTCTTGTGCACAAAACTGTTGTAAAATATATTGGTGCAGATTTATGTTAGACTTGCGCCACTTTTACGCCGCCGTTGCGTCACTTTTGTGACGCAGCGGCGGCGTAAACCTGCGCCACGTTGCGTCCCATTTACATCGTGACGCATCTATGGAGATGCGTCACGGTGTAAAGCCCTGCGCCATATTAAACCTGTGTCAGGTTTAATGTATGCAGGGTGGGCGTTCCATCGGAAAAAGCCTCGGAAAAGTGACGCAGTGAAATCTACAAGATTTCACTCAGCCACTTTTCCGACGCTGCTGCGTCAAAACCTTGCGCCTGCTTGAAGGCGTAAGGCATGACGCAGCATGTTAGGTATGGGCAGCCCCTAAACATTGCTGGAGTTGCGTCGTGCTTGCGACACGACTCCAGCAATGCGCCGCGCTTACGCCATCAGATGCGTCACGCATCTGTTTATCCTTGCGCCACGATGCGCTGCATTGTAAATGCGGCGCATCTGTGGTGGCGCAAGGGTGAACCTGCGTGACGCATCTTTCCTGGCGCATCCCTGCTGATTTGCAGGGATGCCCCAGGAAACATAAATCTGCCCCATTGTGTTGTGAAATCTAGCTTAACACTACTTAAACACTAACAGGAACTTTTCTAAAGCTGTATGATTATTGCTGTCAGTAAAGGTTCACCTGTGTTAGAAGGCTTTTTAAAGTCAGAATTATATTTCAGATGTTATGCCTTAATCATTATTCTGTGAATATGTTTATAAGAGTTTTCAGATTTGGAATTACAGGATATTAAAGTTTGTGAATTATTTTAGAGTTGAACATGAGTCATGTTGAAACCATAATTTATCAATTACAGGTAATGCATAGTAACACATCGAATGGTAATTCTCTAATTCATAGAGAGAGTTGATGAACACATATTTTTGATACTCATTTGTTGTATGTTTAGCTTCAGGAATAACATGTTCTTCATCAAAGTGCAGGGAGTTGGTTATACAGAGATATTTCTAAAGTATATCCTATCTCTGTTCAATTAATCCAAGGGCTAAGTTGTGACCACTTGCTAAAGATAACTCTTACTGCCTTTATGCAACCCACTCCACCTGCCAGACGTCAGTACCCATCAGAAGTGATGAGTCAAAGTGGTGGAGTCCAGGGTTTCCGCTTTCACCCTTACTCTATTCATCCCATATTTATCACCGGCCCCCGTATTCTTGTGTTAGTGGTCACTGGTGGATGTGGTGAGAGATGAAAGAGTGCATTGCCCCCATATATATGTTTTTTTTAAAATAGTTCTCCAGTGGCTATTTAGACACTTTACACTTGACAAATAAACTGAGAGCAGTAGGGACAAGGAGTTAGAACAATGCAGGAAGAAATGATGGAGGAAACAAGATAAGAAGTGTAGGGATGGCATCAATGCTTACAGAAGGTTAATTAGGTGAGGGCTCAATTGAGTCTGCTTATGGATGATTTTTGTAGGGATAAAAGGAATTAACTGAGGAGGGAGTGAAACTAGAGGGTTTTCAGATGTTCCTAACTGAAAAGAAACAATAGGTTGTGTACAGACATTTATAGGGAAAGAGTTCCAGTCAGAAACTGCTGCTCCAAAGAAGAATTTGTTTTAGCAAAGGATACTCTACTATGAGAAGATTATGGCCACGTAAAGTACTTTTCCATTTTGAGCTGGGTGCATGAGCATCCAGAAATGAGGAGATGTTGGTATGTAGGACCTCATTTGCTGAAAAACAGATCTTGAAAATAATTCTACCTTTCATAGGTGAAATGTAAATTTATTTCCTTGATGAAGCCACTAGACTGGCTGTAGATTGAAGTGTGGTGCTTAAAGGTACCAAGCATGGTCGGATTGGCCTACAGTGCAACTTTGCAGTACAGGAAGGGCTGGTGTGACCAGGCAGTATGTGGACCTTTTTTAATAGATGGTTCCTTGTTTCGCCACTACATATTTGACAATCATAAGGTTTGTGCCTTTCCCTTCCCTAAACCCATACTAGACAGGGCAAACAATGGCATTAGCTTGGGCCAAGGCTTTAAGACAATACGACCCACCAAATTCATAACTGAATTAAAAAGAGAAATAGGTCTGTAGCAGGTGGGGTCTTGCCTATTTACCCTTTTTAAATACCATGGGGCATATTATCAAGAACGGCGTTAAAATTATCGGCGCTTTAGTGACAGGAAACTGCTGCTAAATTGGCGATGATGGGCTTGATAATATGCCCTAGAGAATTCCAATAGATGCCCATGTTCACACCAGAACATGAGGAGATACAACAGGGCACAGAGATTTACACGCTGCGTAATTGAGCGTACCTTTGCAATCCTGAAGAGCCGCTTCCGGTGCCTGCATAAAAGTGGAACAAAAGGGGGTGGTGATGGACGGAGCATCAGAACCAATCCAACACTCACACCCAGTCAACAGATCTGGGTTTGATCCATCACCGTTCTTTAGCCCACTCTGCCACCCCAGTTCAAACATGGCCATAGGCAAATCAGTCTGACCCTGTGCCTCATGGGAACAGTCCAGCCCGAACTGCCAAGCCATGCATTCCCTGGACCGGAAACAAGTTTGATAGGACCGGTTGCTGGCATTTCAGCCGTCTTCAGCCAGGCTTGCTTGAATCCAGTGGCAAAGTTAGCAAGGGACTCACGTCTGAGCATACCCTGCCAACTTATGGCGAGCAAAGCAGTACAAAAGGGGATGGTGATGGACGGAGCATCAGAACCAATCAAACACTCACACCCAGTCAACAGATCTGGGTTTGATCCATCACCGTTCTTTAGCCCACTCTGCCACCCCAGTTCAGACACCCCATATGCAAATCAGTCTGACCCTGTGCCTCATGGGAACAGTCCAGCCCGAACTGCCAAGCCATGCCTTCCCTGGACCGGAAACAAGCTTCCTAGGACCGGTTTCTGGCATTTCAGCCGTCTTTAGCCAGGCTTGCTTAAATCCAGTGGCAAAGTGAGCAAGGGACTCACGTCTGAGCATACCCTGCCAACTTATGGTGAACAAAACGGTACAAAAGGGGGTGGTGATGGACGGAGCATCAGAACCAATCAAACACTCACACCCAGTCAACAGATCTGGGTTTGATCCATCACCGTTCTTTAGCCCACTCTGCCGCCCCAGTTCAGACATGGCCATATGCAAATCAGTCTGACCCTGTGCCTCATGGGAACAGTCCAGCCCGAACTGCCAAGCCATGCCTTCCCTGGACCGGAAACAAGCTTCCTAGGACCGGTTTCTGGCATTTCAGCCGTATTCAGCCAGGCTTGCTTGAATCCAGTGGCAAAGTGAGCAAGGGACTCACTTTTGAGCATACCCTGCCAACTTATGGCGAGCAAAGCGGTACAAAAGGGGGTGGTGATGGACGGAGCATCAGAAGCAATCAAACACTCACACCCAGTCAACAGATCTGGGTTTGATCCATCACCGTTCTTTAGCCCACTCTGCCACCCCAGTTCAGACATGGCCATATGCAAATCAGTCTGACCCTGTGCCTCATGGGAATAGTCCAGCCCGAACTGCCAAGCCATGCCTTCCCTGAACTGGAAACAAGCTTCCTAGGACAGGTTTCTGGCATTTCAGCCGTCTTCAGCCAGGCTTGCTTGAAGCCAGTGGCAAAGTGAGCAAGGGACTCACATCTGAGCATACCCTGCCAACTTACGGCGAACAAAGGGGTACAAATGGGGGTGGTGATGGACGGAGCATCAGAACCAATCAAACACTCACACCCAGTCAACAGATCTGGGTTTGATCCATCACCGTTCTTTAGCCCACTCTGCCACTCCAGTTCAGACATGGCCATATGCAAATCAGTCTGACCCTGTGCCTCATGGGAACAGTCCAGCCAGAACTGCCAAGCCATGCCTTCCCTGGACCGGAAACAAGCTTCCTAGGACCAGTTTCTGGCATTTCAGCCGTCTTCAGCCAGGCTTGCTTGAATCCAGTGGCAAAGTGAGCAAGGGACTCACGTCTGAGCATACCCTGCCAACTTGTGGCGAACAAAGCGGTACAAAAGGGGGTGGTGATGGACGGAGCATCAGAACCAATCAAACACTCACACCCAGTCAACAGATCTGGGTTTGATCCATCACCGTTCTTTAGCCCACTCTGCCACCCCAGTTCAGCCATGGACATATGCAAATCAGTCTGACCCTGTGCCTCATGGGAACAGTCCAGCCCGAACTGCCAAGCCACGCCTTCCCTGGACCGGAAACAAGCTTCCTAGGACCGGTTTCTGGCATTTCAGCCGTCTTCAGACAGGCTTGCTTGAATCCAGTGGCAAAGTGAGCAAGGGACTCACGTCTGAGCATACCCTGCCAACTTATGGCGAACAAAGCGGTACAAAAGGGGGTGGTGATGGATGGAGCATCAGAACCAAACACTCACACCCAGTCAACAGATCTGGGTTTGATCCATCACCATTCTTTAGCCCACTCTACCACCCCAGTTCAGACATGGCCATATGCAAATCAGTCTGACCCTGTGCCTCATGGGAACAGTCCAGCCTTAACTGCCAAGCCATGCGTTCCCTGGGCCGGAAACAAGCTTCCTAGGACCGGTTTCTGGCATTTCAGCCATCTTCAGCCAGGCTTGCTTGAATCCAGTGGCAAAGTGAGCAAGGGACTCACGTCTGAGCATGCCCTGCCAACTTATGGCGAACAAAGCGGTACAAAAGGGGGTGGTGATGGACGGAGAATCAGAACCAATCAAACATTCACACCCAGTCAACAGATCTGGGTTTGATCCATCACCGTTCTTTAGCCCACTCTGCCACCCCAATTCAGACATGGCCATATGCAAATCAGTCTGACCCTGTGCCTCATGGGAACAGTCCAGCCCGAACTGCCGAGCAATGCCTTCCCTGGACCGGAAACAAGCTTCCTAGGACCGGTTTCTGGCATTTCAGCCGTCTTCAGCCAGGCTTGCTTGAATCCAGTGGCAAAGTGAGCAAGGGACTCACGTCTGAGCATACCCTGCCAACTTATGGCGAACAAAACGGTACAAAAGGGGGTGGTGATGGACAGAGCATCAGAACCAATCAAACATTCACACCCAGTCAACAGATCTGGGTTTGATCCATCACCGTTCTTTAGCCCACTCTGCCACCCCAGTTCAGTCATGGCCATATGGTTTTCAGTCTGACCCTGTGCCTCATGGGAACAGTCCAGCCCGAACTGCCGAGCCATGCCTTCTCTGGACCGGAAACAAGCTTCCTAGGACCGCTTTCTGGCATTTCAGTCGTCTTCCTCCAGGCTTGCTTGAATCCAGCGTTAAAGTGAGCAAGGGACTCACGTCTGAGAATACCCTGCCAACTTATGGCGAACAAAGCGGTACAAAAGGGGGTGGTGATGGACGGAGCATCAGAACCAATCAAACACTCACACCCAGTCAACAGATCTGGGTTTGATCCATCACCGTTCTTTAGCCCACTCTGCCACCCCAGTTCAGACATGGCCATATGCAAATCAGTCTGACCCTGTGCCTCATGGGCACAGTCCAGCCCGAACTGCCAAGCCATGCCTTCCCTGGACCGGAAACAAGCTTCCTAGGACCGGTTTCTGGCATTTCAGCTGTCTTCAGCCAGGTTTGCTTGAATCCAGTGGCAAAGTGAGCAAGGGACTCATGTCTGAGCATACCCTGCCAACTCATGGCGAACAAAGCGGTACAAAAGGGGGTGGTGATTCACGGAGCATCAGAACCAATCAAACACTCACTCCCAGTCAACAGATCTGAGTTTGATCCATCACCGTTCTTTAGCCCACTCTGCCACCCCAGTTCAGACATGGCCATATGCAAATCAGTCTGACCCTGTGCCTCATGGGAACAGTCCAGCCCGAACTGCCAAGCCATGCCTTCCCTGGACCGGAAACAAGCTTCCTAGGACCGGTTTCTGGCATTTCAGCTGTCTTCAGCCAGGTTTGCTTGAATCCAGTGGCAAAGTGAGCAAGGGACTCATGTCTGAGCATACCCTGCCAACTCATGGCGAACAAAGCGGTACAAAAGGGGGTGGTGATTCACGGAGCATCAGAACCAATCAAACACTCACACCCAGTCAACAGATCTGAGTTTGATCCATCACCGTTCTTTAGCCCACTCTGCCACCCCAGTTCAGACATGGCCATATGCAAATCAGTCTGACCCTGTGCCTCATGGGAAAAGTCCAGCCCGAACTGCTAAGCCATGCCTTCCCTGGACCGGAAACAAGCTTCCTAGGACCGGGTTGGCAGGGTATGCTCAGACGTGAGTCCCTTGCTCACTTTGCCACTGGCTTCAAGCAAGCCTGGCTGAAGACGGCTAAAATGCCAGAAACCGGTCCTAGGAAGCTTGTCTCCGGTCCAGGGAAGACATGGCTTGGCAGTTCGGGCTGGACTGTTCCCATGAGGCACAGGGTCAGACTGATTTGCATATGGCCATGTCTGAACTGGGGTGGCAGAGTGGGCTAAAGAACAGTGACGGATTAAACCCAGATCAGTTGACTGGGGGTTAGTGCTTGCAATGTTCAACACTCCGTCCATCATTTCCTTTGGTTTTTGCATAAAAGTGGAGGCGCACTGCAATACAGCCCTGAGACCTGATGTAAAATCGTGGCAAGCTGTGCAATGCTACATAACATGGCAATGAGGAAAGGCACCACAATTGATGTGACCGATACAGACACATCGGATGACGATCGCCCTGCTCCCCCTGCCAGACCTGCGTCAGGAGTCCGGGCAGCTTCTGGACGCCAGAGACGGACAGAGATCACACAAAACTACTTCTAGGTGAGCAATGATAATGTGTGCAGTGTTTATTCACACTTCACAATCATTAAGCATGTAGCTGTACCCAGCACATGTTATGCACACAGTGCAGGTAAGACACAAGTAACTGTGCAATCTGCATAGTTGGGTTACTTCACCCTTTTAGGATTAATAGTCACCAGACAGTTCACCTCCTTTGGTGACACATTGGTGGTGTTTTGCGTCCAGGATGAGTGCCCTCTATAGTGTTCCGGGGTCCTGCTCCCTGTCTGGTACTGCGCCGTCTTTCTCCAGGCAATGTAGGAGTGATGCTGCTCCTACTGGAGGTTTCTTCACTCTCGCCAGAGGCCATGAGAGCGCTGCCACCTGCGTTGGCCGTCTGCAGCAGCTCCACAGCACTGGTGACCTGTGATAGTCCTCTGGCTATGTCCTGGCAGCAGTGCGCCATTTCCACCTGCATTGTGATGCTTCGGCGTGTCAGAGTGCTGGTGGTGGTGCAGAGGCGGTTCACGGCCTTGATATATGTGTGAAGGCGTGCATTGGCACGTCGGCCAGCCCGCTCACCGGCGGCTTGGTTGTGCCTCAGAATGTCACAAAGGTCACGGATGGCACCTGCCATGGTCATGATGTCCTCCCCCATGTTTTTCTGATCTTTGTGGATACGGCATAGCTGCCTATTTATTGACCTGAGTGATTTACTTTGCAGGCGCTGTTCCTGCATCATGCTGTGTTCCAGCCCAGAAAAAACAGTTCCTTCCGCTTCAGTGGCAGTGCTGCTCCTGGGCCTTGACCTGAGTGTGTCCTGTGGTGGAATCCTTGGCCTTGGTGTGTCCTGAATGGGCATGTGTGACACACCCTGACTCCCCTCTCTCCTGTCACTGTCCTCCCCTGTGGCCGGTATTTCATCCTCAAATGGAGGCAGTGGGGGCACATGTGTGCGCTTCCTGCGCTGGATTGGTATGAGCTCTGTTTCGTCACTGGAGTCCTCAGGATGTGCAGGCTCCTCTCTCTCTGCACTGTCTTCACGTGCCCTGGATTGTGCTGTGGATGTAAAGGGGACTACATGAGTTTGTGTCTTTGTCTGCAATTAGCAATCAATAAAGTTCCTGAAGTTTGTATCGGCTAACCTCTGACACTGTATCATTCACTTATCCCCAACCCACATGTTGCATTAGATTTACTTTGTCTCATGGACACACTGTCAGACATAGTACTACAAGTCCCATGATGCATTGCTGAGTGTGCTGTAAGACTTGGACTGGAATGACATTTCGTGAGGATATTTAGCGCATTTGGGGAAGTGTGCATGGGATGGGGATCAGTGCAGATTGATTTTGCATGCATCTTACCTTGGCTGCTGGATGCAGGGTCGGAGCTGTCAATGTCAGCCACACCACCGACGCTCTCAGGCAGGAGAGTGGACTCCACAAGCTCCTCGTGGGGTGTTGGCTGTGCTACTGTGGATAGTCCTACCCCAGTCTGGTTTGCATCCTTTAGTCTGGCTGCCACCCTCTGCTTCGACCTCTGGCGCATATCATACCATCGCTTGCGCAATTCTTCGATGGTGCGATTGGTCACTCCCACTGCATTAACCTTATTTTGGATGTCCAGACAGATTTTGCGTTTCCTTGCCTCTGGGACACGTAGTGCCTTCTTACCAAAAAGGAGCTCATGGCTGCACACCATCTCCTCAATGAGGACCTCCTGCTCCTTTTCTGAAAACTTGTGTTTCCTCTTCCTCTTCTCTGCATCCTTGCCCTCCTGTTGTTTGTTGGACTCCATTGCTGTTTGCTCTCTCCTGAGATGCTTCCTCACACTCTCCAAGCAGCCTCTGGGTGTGGCTCAGGTGAGCAGGTGCAGGAAATCACTCCAACTTCCTGTTTGTGATGTCATCAGGCTGCACCTGTATTGCAGATTCCCGTTTTTGCGATTTCTTAATTTGCGAATTTCGCAATTAAGGAATCGCAAATGCGGTGTCTGAGAATATTTTGCGATTATTAGGAAATCGCAAAACATTTGCGATTTATTTTTTACATCCCGATTTGCGAATCTCAATTTGCTAATCGCTAAATATCGCAAATTGGGATTCGAAAAATGGGAGTTTCATACATATGCCCCTAGATTCCTTAGTATTTGCACTAATATGTGGCTCCCCTGTCAGAATTGCTACATAACGGCAGCAGTTGGGAGGTTCATGTTATCAAGGGGTCCCAGATCTCCATTGTACCCCCTCTACCCCCTCTCTGTAAGATCAGTTTGAATGCTATAACCTTTCCAACCTCCTATTGTGTTCCTAGAAGCATGCAGTACCAAAGATTGATGAGGAGGTAGTAGTAGTGAGAACCAGGCCTTTAGGATCCAGACACTAGGGTGAAACCTCACTAACAGTTGGAACATTCATACCAGAGAGATTAAGCCCTATAGAGTGAAGGGAATGAAGGGAATTAACAGCCTTCATGACAGTCCTGATCACTTTTGATAGTTCAGCAGCGGCAGACTCCAGCACAATCATTATTTCTATCAGAGGGGCAATACTTTGTGTAATAGTGTCTTTAATTTTGCTTAACTCGTTTGCCCAACCCATATTAGTAACACCCAGAGCCCCTGAGTTGACAGAACTGTCCGAGTTCATTAATAGGCGCCCAGGGCACTTCGGTTCTCACTTCTTCTTGAGTAAATATGGAGAAATACTTCTATTAGGAGTTTCCAGCAAGACACACTCTTGGAGGCGCTCCTGGGCCACTGGTTAAACATTAGAGGAGCTATAATTATCCACACATGGCTAAATGTGGGATACAGTCTGTGAACCTTGTGCTGGCATAGTCCCTAACAAAATACTAGAGCCTTCCCCCACATCTAGAAATAATCTACGTTCAGCCAAGTCAATCTCAGTAGAGATAACTCCTACTGCTCAGGTCAAGAAGGAATCCAACGTTGTGCTACTTGTAAATCTGATAGCTGCATCTTTAAGACCAGGTAGCTTGCGCTTCCCCATTAAGTTTATTAAAACGTCACAAGCCTGGCAGTCCAACAATAGAGTTAATCTAATCGCCAAGTGTCCAGAAAACATGGGGCAGAGATGAGAATAATGGTATAAAGTTAATAAGGACTTACCAAATGGGCATGCTCTACTAGGTTCTCGATGATTGAGGGGGGGGGGGGGGGGGGCAGCCCAGCCTCCTCCAGGCGATGATGGGCAAGATGAGCCAGTCCTTGGCCTGATCTTCGCCCAGGTGTGGGCTGCATGCGTCTTACGCCGCGGGAGCCCGCAATGCGATTTGAAGCACAACAGGGGGTGCGGCTGCTTCCTCCTACAACTGCAATGTCTCCTGGGGCTAGAGTCACACCTCTGGTACCAGCATGTAGAGAACAAACATGCTATTTGCAGCTGTCTATGTTGTTTCATGGTTTCCCCAGTAGTATATTGCTCCTAGTTTTCTCTGTAATATATTGCTCTTGTCTCGTCTGTGGAATTTCCTCTTCCCACTAACTCTATTCTCCTTTATATCCTTACCTGTATGTGTAATCTGTGGAATGGTGGAGTGAGGGAGTTGGTCTCTGAGGAGAGAGTTGGAGAATGGATGACTGATGGACCATCGAAAATGATCTAATAATAAATGTTTTTCTTCCCTGAGGCATTTCAATTTTAACAAGAGTGATGACACTGCAAATGACATTTGTGGTCATCACGCCCCTGGACCAGTCTTCCAGTGTGAGTTTCATTTTTTGAATTGGACATACATTTTGACTGTTAACTCCTTTAACTAATTGTCTCCAAGCTCTTCATATATGATTGGTGAGCGGGTTTAATGGCTTCCAGTTGCACCAGACATCTTTTTGCCTCTCTGTGTAGCACACTTACGTTCCTGTTGAAAGTCAACTTCCTTCCTTTGTTCACTTTGTGGATCTCAACTACTCTGTAACCCCTGGAAAGCTGGTCTTCTCCATTTCCTTGCAGGGCTGATGTTGTGTGCCCAGACCAGATTCCAGAAGTGAGAGGCACCTTGTCTTTCTACGACCCAGTCGAGTCTTTGACTCTCTCCCCAGAAGACACTAATTCTTAGTATAATCTATCTAGAATATGTGCTGCTTCAGTGTCCTCGATGTATCCTCAACATGTCAGAAAGGTGAGCAGTAGCCTAATTCCTGTCCGCTCAGATCTGGGAACCTTCGGGTACGGCATGGAAGATGATAAGATTATGGTACTTCTTTCTAAAATTGTGTCAGGATGATCCACCAACTGTAGGAATATTCCAAAGAATATTGCTGGATGTTGGGAAGTCGGGAGTGAGCTAAGCTTAAGTGCCAGAAGGTTTATCATAAGGAATACATTGATTCTCCTTTTGTGTCTCAGAGAGAGGCTAATTGACCTAGCTCATGATGGGCACTTAGGCTGGAGTTTAATAGAATGTAAGAACGGATTAAACTAATGGTGGCCTGGTTTTGGCTCCCAGGTCAAAAGTAGAAATACATTGTGCTACAGTTGTGCAGCAAACAATAAAACTAAGATGCTGAGGGATGTTTTCTTCACACCATTATATGTTCCCAAAGAAACCGTGGGCCCAATGTGGCTGGATGTCATTGGACCTGTAGCGAAAAGTAGTATCTAATTATTTTTACATTTATTTATCGATTATCATTTCGGGTGGACCAGCGCTCAGTGTGTGTGTGCCATTACTACTGTTGTATTAATAGAGATCCTGCAAGAGCTATTCTATAGCGAGGCATCTCACAGATCCTTATTACTTATTATAAAGAGGTACAATTCCTCACTGAACTCAAGAAGGACTTCTTGAGAGGGATGTCAATTTAACACCACATGACTGTGGTATACCGTCCAAGGGCAAATGGCTTTGTTGAAATAGCAAACCGTGTAACAAAGGAATGTATAGAGTGTGCATTAATGAGTGGAGAGTTGATTGAAAAGGCCCTATTGAACCACATCTAACAATATCACAGGATTCTCTTTTTTGATTCCCTGAAGGGCAAGCAAAGTAAGTCCCTTCTGGCACCTATGAGAGTGTTCCGTTAAAGGTGCACTTAAGAAGAGATTGCAGACAAACACAGGGGCCATCAGTTGATTAGTTAACAGAGATATGATAATGGACATTAGGGGCTAACTCTCAGAGTGAAATCGGGGCATAGGATTCTAGTTAAAAACTCCATAGCACTAAAGGGCGAAAAAAGGTTTTCTGCCAGCCGTACCCGGTTAAGTGTGTTGGCCACAACGTTGTCACCTTGATGAATAGCCAAAGCTGGAGTAGAGAATAAAGCATCCCTCTGCAAGTGAAGCAAAAACCGGAAATGCCACTTCATGTTTTTGTGGTACTGGAAATGACAGCAGAGAAAGAAAACAGATGCAGCACATCCATTTCAAGGTTTGGAGGTGGCATCAAGACTTTGTGATGATTTAAATGGATTGCATGTCCAATATGCCATTTTGGAGGCTCATTTTCCTGTATTTCCATGAAGGGGTTTCTATACTGATTGGCCTGTTGATTTAATCTTTCTTGGATTGTATTAACAACAATTTAGGGATGTTTCTAGATACAGAAGTTGTTTGGTCAGGTGAGACTTTTTCATTTTAGGGTAACATGTACTCTAAATAAAAATGAACTTTACCTCAGTTCAAAGTACCTTGAGGTTTGACAATACTTATATTGTCTCTTGTAGGCTGCTACAGAGGTCTTTACTTTGTCCTGATGAAGGCCCCATATGATTACTTGCAAGGAGTCAAAAAGTCGACTTGTGTGGGCTGACTATATAATTCATTGTTGGACCATCCAAATCTGACTGTTAACAGTATCAGATTTTGAGAGTGATTCTTTGCCCAAACTGGGTGTTACCTTTTGTGTACATATTGTAAATATTGCCTACACTTTTTGTGTTATAAATTTTTGGCTCTCCTTTTTGCACTTGCACAGTGCCATCACTTGGAACACCTACCTTGCGTAAACTGTCAATGATTTTTTGCCATGATAAATATATTAAAATAACTAAGATTACAGAGGCGGAAGCCGGAGGACTGACAGCCACTAATTTTAACTTGGATGCCGCTCGCAGACGTGGACCGTGGATTTAGCACAACGCTGACATCTAATCCTTGGAGGAGCAGTTGGATGATTTTTTATTGACTTTTAACTTTTGGAGGAGCTGTTGGAAGACTTTCATATAGCGCTACCTACCCCTGAAGGCTGATATCCTTGCCGGGACTGGGAGGCCCAGGCTGCCCTGCAACGCTCTTGCGCAGCGCACCTGGTGCCTCTTCCCGGCCCCTCCTCTTGCTGCCCGTCCCCTGAAAACGTCTAGCGGCCCCCGTTTCGCGGGAGCCGCTCGCAGACGTGGACCGTGGATTTAGCACAACGCTGACATCTAATCCTTGGAGGAGCAGTTGGATGATTTTTTATTGACTTTTAACTTTTGGAGGAGCTGTTGGAAGACTTTCATTTAGCGCTACCTACCCCTGAAGGCTGATATCCTTGCCGGGACTGCGAGGCCCAGGCTGCCCTGCAACGCTCTTGCGCAGCGCACCTGGTGCCTCTTCCCGGCCCCGCCTCCCTTCGCTATATAGCACACGCCTATTACCGCGTAAGCGGGACGCGAGCGGGGCGCAGACCGGGGCTAAGCCAGGGCAAAGGGCGGGCCGTCTGTGGCCGTCAGAGGACGATTGAGGATGGGACGGGCCACCCCCCTAAATCCCACATCGCGGTAAGAGTTGTATCCTCGTACTGCTGCAATCATCCACAATATACGGACGCTGTACCCCTCTCATTTTGGACTTATATCCGGTGTAATCGCTTTATGCCTACTAATATGTCATTAGACGCAGGGAAATCGCGCACTGTAATAGTTAACACTTCTAAAGGTCCAGTAACTGGTACTATAGATCAATGCTTTAAACGTGTAACAACTGTTTTGGAAAAGGAAATAGCGGATACAGAAAAACGCCTTTCATTAGACTTGCTAACTGGTAAACGTTCCTCTCTAGGCACAATAGGGAAAGTACCTTCCCTGGGGGTGATAAATGAGGATTTAGGTAGTACCAGCACCAATCCCATTCCTGAAAGAGAAGAAATAGTTATTGAGATAAATTCCCCAGGTGCGGTTCCCTTTCCCGAACACACAACTAGTTTAACCATATCTGGGTTATAGGACTCACCGAACTTGGTTATATCCCCTCCGCTGACTACAGGGTTCTTTGAGAATAGACCAAACACAAGAAAGAGACGAGGCTCTCCTATCATGTCACCTCTGGCAAAAAAGGAAAAAGTAAAATCCTTGGCACAAACATCGACATCTATAGGGCTCCCCGAGACAAATAACCCACCCGCAAGCACCAACATTGCAGGGTTGTCTACCGGCCAGGACCCTGTGGGCGAATTATTCATTAAAATAGAGACCATGGTTAAGTCCCTCCTACTTCCTCTCTTAGGGCCTCATGTAGGTAGCCAAATACCGGTCGGTAACGGCCGATTTTCGGTAAATATGCCGTTACCGACCGGTATTCAGACAAGTGAGATGTAGGAGTCCAAAAACCACTTTTCGGTAAATATGAGGCGGTAAATACCGATTCATAGTTACCGAATTCTAAAATACCGATTCATATTTACCGAATACATTATTAACGAATCGGTAAATATGAAGTGGTAAAAATTTAAAATGACATGTAGGAGCAGTCGGTAATTAAGAAATCCAGGAAAATCGGTAAATAAGAGTCGGTAATTAACACGGATGGAAAGCAGGTGGTAACCATCAACAATGCACATAAGCAATCCCAAAATGCAACAGCGTGGACAACATGGCCGCCATGTACGTCATTGCAAGGCGCCTACGTCTACAGGCAGCAGGACTGAGGGTGTGGCGACGGGAGGAACAAATCTACAGACAGCGCATCACACTATTCCAGCTGACTGATGCAGAGATACATGAGAGGTACAGGCTACACCCCGAAACCATCATGGACTTAATCAGGGACCTTCACCCACTCCTGGACCAGCCAATAAGAAGGGCGCACGCCATACCCCCACATGTGCAGGTGCTCTGCAGCCTACATCTGTTGGCATCCGGCAGTTATCAGGTGGTGATAGCTGCGGTGGGTGGGGTATCCCAGAGTTGCCTGTCACGTTTCTTCAGGAAGTTCCTGGATGCCATGATGCAGAGAATGCACCACTACATCAGCTTCCCAAACACACAGGCTGCACTGCAGAAAACAAAAACAGACTTTTATCACATGGCACAGTTCCCCCATGTCATCGGCTGTATTGATGGTACACACATCCCAATCTGTCCTCCAGCTGACACAGAGCACATCTACAGGAACAGGAAGTCCACCCACTCCATCAATGTGCAGGTGATCTGTGATGCAGGGAACATCATCACAGATATTGTTGCAAAGTTTCCTGGGAGCACCCACGACTCTTACATCTTCCAGAATAGTGGGATCTACACACGACTGAGAGCCGGAGAATTCGGAGAGGGATACCTGCTGGGTAAGTAACAGTGACGCCCCTTGAAACCTGCAAATCAGAGTGTATAGAGGCATGTAACTGATGGTTCCCTTTTACTCATCCAGGCGACAGTGCATATGCATGCCGTTCATTCATCCTCACTCCCTACCTACACCCAGCAACCCAGAGTGAGAGACGATACAACGTGGCCCACAAATCTACACGCAATGTGGTGGAGCGCACGTTTGGACTGCTGAAGAGCAGGTTCCGCTGCCTCCACAAGAGCGGAGGCGCACGCCAGTACAAACCCATCACCTGCTGCAAGATAATTGCCACTTGTGCAATGCTGCACAACCTTGCCACGAAAAAAGGTACAGATGTGGAACTAACATATTTTGAGGACAACGAGGATGAGTCAGGCCAGCCAGAGGGCAGCGCAGCTAGAGTGCCAACTGCAATCGATGGGAGAGAGAGACGGGCAGAGATCACATGCAACTATTTCTGAGTAAGTGAGGGGACACAGCGAGTCGTGAGAAGTCATGACGTAGTTTAATGTGGCACCACGCCATGAACACATGAACAGGCCAATCTGGCAATATGCCATCTATACAATGAGTATGTCCAGGGTTACGTCACCCAATGGCAAGTGGATAAGCAGGGCCACATCAATGTTTGCGCATACGCGCTGCAGTGGTGGATTGCACGGCCTGTGCATCCTCACTAGAGCCAACCCCAAGCCGCCTGCTGCTCCTGCGTGCTTCTGGGACGGGGGGTGTGATGCTGCTGCTGGTGTCGATGCTCTCCGCAGCATCCCCTGCAGCAGTTGTCGACGCCTGACTTGTCAATAGCACCCCTAGTGCACTTGTCACCTGCACCATCCCCCGTGACAGGTCGCTGCAGCACTGTGTTAGGCCCTCCTGCATCGTCACAGAGCGCCGGCAAAGTAGGGGAATCGCAGTTGCCAGACGGTTGAGTGCCCTGCTGGTAGTGTCCCTTCTCTGGCGTTCCCGGCGCCGTGCTTCGATGTCAGCATCTAATTTGCTGCACAACTGCTGGATTGACTGGGACATGTCCCGAATGCCCGCAGCCATGCCGCCAATGTTTGTGTCCATGTTGACTAAGCTTGTCCTCATCACCCGCATGTGCCTCTGGACTGACATTACTGCCTTTGATTGCAGGCGCTGTTGCTTCAACATTTGGCCCTCGAGCCCCAAGAAGACACCATGGCCGTCAGTGGGTGCTGGTGGACTCTGGACACGCGACCTGCGGCGCCCTCTTGCTCCCGTCTGTGCTGCCTGTGAGGTGTGGGGCACAGTGGGATGGCTCCCTTCCTGGGGCCCGGTGTGGTCTTCTGGGCCCATGCTGTCGTCTGACGAGGTGTCTAAGGCTCGTAGCCTGGCTGCTGGACGCCTCCTCATTCTCACACCTGCAAGCGGAGATGTGGCCGGTGAATCGAACATGAGTGGCGATGCTGGCTCTGGTGGTGGTGATGCTGGCTCTCGGTGAGGTGATGCTGGCTCTGTGTGCGGTGAGGCTGGCTGCGTAGGTGGTGCGGCTGCAAGTGGGCCTGCTCCCTGGTCTGCACTCGTGCTGGCTGGCGGTGATTTTTGTGGCCGGTGTGCCGTCTCCCCTGCAGCATGCCCTGTACTGCATGATGTCACATCTGTGGACAGAAAAACAACATTGGCTCAGTGTCCCCGAAGGGCTGCATTGCAAGCGTCACAATAAATCATTTCACATTCCAATCTGTCCTCTGTCTCCTTGTGCCTCGAGTGCGTGACATGCCTTGTTGCCCTGTGACATTTACGTCATGGTTAGTGTTGCCCTGACTACATCTCCCGGAATGCATTGCCTGTCTGCACTGACACGTGTGGACTGCAGTGTGATTCTCGTTTCACAATGGGGGATGTGGGATAGGGGTAGGGGGGGCAACATTGCTGTGCTTTCGTCTTACCTTGGTGTGTTGCGGCTCTGGCAGAGCTGTCGGCGTCCCCAAGACCCACGACGCTCTCTTGCTCGAGTGTGGCCGCCACCAGCTCCTCCAGTTCGGTGAGGGCAGGTGCCCTGTTGGTTCCACCTCCGGTCTGGCTGGCCTCCTTCTGGATGTCGCCCATCTTCCTCTTGGTCACAATCCTCAGGTCATACCAGCGCTTTTTGAGGACCTCAATTTCCCTGTGGGTCACTCCCACAGCATTGACCTGCGCCTGGATGGCCAGCCATATGTTGCGCTTTTCGGCCTCAGGCACTTGCAGGGATTGCCTCCCAAACAGCTTCTGGTGCTGCTTCACCACCTCCTCCACCAGCACCTGGAGTTCCTTGGGGCTGAATTTGAGCTTCCTCCTTTCCCCTCCGTCTTTCTGTGTGCTCTGGCTGGACATGCTGTTCGTTTCCCGCTCGCACATGCAACTGCTCCCTGCCTCTCCTCTGCACTCCGAGCCTCTCCAGGGTCGGCTAATTATGTACACCTGCCTGGGTGTGGCCACTTCGGCTAATTGTGTACACCTGCCTGGGTGTGGGCAGTTCCTGGTTGGGTGGGCTGTCGTTGCACAGGATTAGCTGTTTCGTCAAGTCATGTGATGTTATTTACCGAATCCGTACGTACCGATTCGGTATTTTCCGATTCGGTAGATACCACCTCGGTATTTTCCGATTCGGTAGATACCACCTCGGTATTTTCCGATTCGGTAATTATCACCTCGGTATTTACCGAATCGGTGAATTCCGATTCGTATTTACCGACTGTTACCGAATCGGTAACTGTTACCGAATTTTTACCTACATATAACTTACCGATTCTAATTTACCGATTCGGTACGGCTCGGTATTTAAGAACCGGTAAAATTTATTTACCTACATGAGGCCCTTAGAGAGGACTAGATTAATAAGCTCACACTTGGACAACTTGGGCAAACAAATGCAAGGGAATAACTTGGTCCTAACTGAACTATTAAGGGCACAGACTAAAAACAATATTGTCGAACCAGCCGCCCCTCTTACTCGGCCGCTAGAACAACCATCAACTAGCGGTATTCTAACGAAACCTTATACCGCGCAGGGAAAAAAAGCTTTGACCAAGTCCTCCAAAGAAACTACAGATTAAGGTAAAACTAATCCCTTTCCAAATGGTAAAGAAATAGAAAGCCAGATAAAGGTGGGCTTTAGCTCTAAAGCTGGAAAGACAGGAGAAGCTGAAAAAATAATAAATAAAAAAAATTCTATGCTAACAAATAATATACCCGCAAAAGATAGAGTGGAGAATGGGAATGGCGAGTGGCCACTTCAGTCCCCTTATATTCCTCCGAGTAGAAGAGTGGACTTACCCCCAGAATCAGCCCCATATACGATCATCATGACTGGGGTACCAGAACTGTCAGAGGGAACTAGGGAGGACCATCATGCCCTAAGAAATAAAACCATTTATTGGCTGAAACAAAATAGACCTCTTCCTGCGCACATAAATGGGGACATTTTAACGGTGAGACGTACGAGCTGGGTGGGAACAAGACCAAAAGACAAGAAGGGGGATGTGATAATCATAAACTTTAGGGATCACAGAGCTGTCAGATGTATTGGCGACTGGTACGAAGCCAGAGGGGGGGACGGTATTTCCACACACTATGTTAATTACTTTTACCCACGAGGACTGACTTCTTACCTAAAACCAAACTCTACAAAAGACCTTCTTCTAGATTGGAGGGAAGTAGATTACCAATTCCCTCATCAAAATTCCCGCAATTATTTATTCTACCCTCAGTTTTCTAGGGGGCTTCAGAACAACAATCGCCATCTACCTCAGAGGCTCAATGTACTACATCAGAATAACAACCCCCAGCTACATCAGGGGTTCAACGTACCCACCTTTAACCATTTCTCGATGCTGTTTGACTTGGAAAATGTAGATTGACTCAGTCTAGAGCAGGTCCCCCCACAAAAATCTATCTCAGCAGACCCTATCACTTTCAAAGAGGTTGCCATTCCAAGTGAAAGCGTAGAAAGACAAGCAACGGAAAGTAGTAACTATCCGCTATTACCTAATCTGACATTGATTAGAGGAGCTGACATCATTACCCTGGGGAATAGCCCCCATAGTAGATCTCTGTATACGGGGGATGATGTGCAAAGAATCCCGGAGAATCTACCCGTAGCAGAGGCAGTTAGCATTAATAAATCTCTAGATATTAGAAAGGACGATAATATAGTACAAATCATGTCCTGGAACATAGCGGGTTTACGCACAAAAATAATGAATGGAAGTGCCATGGATTTTGTTCAAGATTATCATGTGATATGTCTACAGGAGACATGGATCACTAACGAATTACATCTGACAGGGTACAAAACGTATTTTTCGGCGGCAGTTGCAGGCTCTCATGGCAGGGCTAAGGGTGGCCTGATGGTGTACATAAAAAATACCATCCCAGGGTTAGAAGTAACAGCTCTTAGTCTACAGCCTAACTATCAGATATTGAAACTATTGTTCCAAAAGAAGAGGACTATTATTTTGGTAAATACATATGACAATTTGCTAGAAAGTGAGAGAGTAAAAATACTCGGGGCTCTCCGTAACAAACTTTCTACTTTGATAAAAAAAAATGCAAGGGTCAGATGTCCCAAGCATCGTTTGGGGGAGTGACTTTAATCATCACCCTTGCGATGCGAAAAATAGCAATATCTGTGGCGTGGTAGAAGAAACAGAAAATTATATGACCCACTTTAGTCACTCTGGGGTAGGAGATTTCCTAAATGAAACCCTGTCAGAATTAGGTCTGGTGATATTAAATAAAATTAACACTTCCTGTGGGCAGTTACAGCCAACTTATCTGGGTAGGGGGTGGGAGTCGACGATCGATTATATATTGGTCTCAGCGACCCTTGATAGTAAGGCTCAGAGATTTAGACTAATAGTTAACACTTTAAGCGACCACGCTGCCCTGGCCTTTGACCTGGTTGTGGACCAGGGGCAATTAACATCACACTTGTTGATGACCGCACTTGCTCAGAATAAGATATATTTAACAAAAACAAATGACTATGCCATAGGATGGGGAAAGATAGACCCAGTAGACCTGACAAACAAGGTGGTACTTGCGGTATATTCCGCCATAGTGAAGTGCCTAGACGTCGATACTGGAGAAGAGGAAGTCTTGCAAAACTTCAGTTTAATTCTGGAGAAGGTAAATGATTGTCTAACACGCAATAAGAAAGGGAATAAGGGTGGAAAAAAAGGGTGGTTTAACCAGGATTGTACCATGGCTCATAAATCCCTAAAAATAGCGTTGACAAAATCCGTAAGAGACAAAGAGGAGATTCGTAGTCTAAGAAGGTCCTATCGCCTAGCCTGTAAAATAGGAAAACAGGAATTGAAAAAAGTACTCTGGGACCAACTATATGAGAGTTCCCAGAATAGAAATAGCGAGCAGTTCTGGAAGGTGGTGAAGACACCTTTCCTGACAGATGCAAGTGATCAGCCAACAGTAGAAGTGGTGATTGAGGGCCCAGTATGGGTAAATCATTTTTCTAAAGTTTTTGGTAAACTACCAGGAGTAGACATATCAGAGGAGAATAATCAGAGTTTACAAGGCAATTTATTCCCGATTCCCTTAAACTTTGGAATTATTGAAGTTATAAACGCTGTTAAAATGAGTAAAAGTGGAAAAGCCCCTGGCCCAGATGGTGTACCAGTCAATTTTTTTAAGTTTAAACTAGACTTGTGGGCCCCAATTTTAAAGAGGGTGTTCGATGCAGCAATGAAGTGAGGGATAGTTAAAACTTGGACCCAATCGATTATGGTCCCTATATTTAAGAAGGGAAACAGGGAGGAGGTGACCTGCTATCGACCAATCTCGCTACTGGATTCGCTTGGAAAAGTACTGGGCAGAGTGGTTCTCCAGCGTCTCCAGGAGGGGGCAGATGACCGTAAGATACTATCCGATATCCAGTTTGGCTTCCGAGAGGGTTTCGGAACAACTGAGCAGGCATTGAATTTAGCCCTAATAATGGGAAAATACGTATCAGCAAAGCAAGGAAGGTTATACATGGTCTATGTTGACCTATCCGCGGCCTTCGACTGCGTCTCCCACTCGAAGCTTTGGTCAGTCCTTGCCGATATGGGTATAGATCTACCCCTTGTAGACCTCCGTGCGTTATATTCTAACGCTTCATCTAGGGTCCGCTTTGGAACGCAGGGCGAATTATCTGAGTCCTTTAAGGTGGAGCGGGGCGTGAGGCAGGGTTGTGTGCTGGCCCCCTTTCTCTTCTCCCTTTATACTAATGGCCTTGAGGCAGAGATGTTGAGGGGGGGTCAGGACCTCCCCCGAGTGAAAAATCGCCTGGTGCCCGTGCTTCTTTACGCAGATGACGCCGTGATCCTGGCACGCACCCCGCGAGAGCTACAGAAAGCTCTGGAAAGATATTCAAGGTTTAAGGGCCGTCTGGATCTTAAAATAAATATAAAAAAAACATATGTAATGGTGGCAGGTAAGGGAAAGAAAGGGGGAAGGACCATCTCTCTTGATAAAGAGAGATTAGATCTGACTACTCAATACCCATACCTCGGGGTAATGATGTATGAAAAGCTCAACTGGAAAGCGGCCATCGAAGCTCGCAAACACCAACTTTTGCGAGCAATAATTGCTCTTATAAAATTCTCCCAGAAGTTAGGAAAGAGGCCACCAGTAGAGCTGCTCCGTATCTATAAAGCAAAGTGTCATTCCATCGCACTTTACGGGGCGGGGTTGTGGGGACACAAAAACACCAATGTATTACAGGTAGCAGAGAACACATTTATGAGACTCCTCCTGGCGGCACCTAAGCGAATATCCACTTTCGCCTGCCATGCAGAGCTTGGTATGCCCCATATTGAGGATTTGGCAAAAATCCAACCTCTTCTGTTGTGGCGCCGTATTTGGACGTCAACAAAAAATTCATTTACAAAAGAGATAGTGGCAGACTGTATGTCTTTGGAACATGTGGGGAAAATTGAGTGGTTGTTATATGTGAAAAATCTCCTTGCAGATTTGGGGTTGGATAAATACTATTCTAACCCCAAATTAATCATTGAGATCCCAAAGAAAGATTTAAAAATAAGGGCTCTGAGCCACATGGAAGAACTACGGCTGAGTAAGGAGATAAATAAACCCTCAGTCCAACATTCCTTGGCAGTAATGACCACCTTGGAAATGGAACCATATGTGACTTACGTCGAGTCACAATTTGAGCGTTTCTTGTTGGCACGATTCAGACTGAATGTTTTCCATAGGCTCGTAGCTTTCCCTAGAAGACATAATTGGGATGAGCGGTTAACGGTGTGCCCCTGCGACGAAATGTCCGAACAATCAACGATGCACACCGTTTTGTTTTGCAAATATTATACTGCACATCGTAAATTATGGCTAACCCCCTTGCTGAGAACTCTTGGCCTTAGAAGATGTCGTCCTGCTATGCTGCACTTGCAATTTTTGACCACTGTATTGATTTTGAAAAACGTTAGTACCTTTTTAAAGTGTATCTTTAAACACAGAGTAAATCTTGGATGAAGCAAATTTTGTTAATTTAAGGCAAAGGGCAGTCCAAAAGCGATCTATAAAGAATAACGTTCAGATTTGCATCGCAATGTAATGCATTTGAGTCAGAACAAGTTTTGGAAATATGCCCCAGCTGTTGCTCACTTTCATGCAACGCTTCTTCTTTCTTTCGATTACATGAGTTTTAACAACCTATACATACCTCACTTGTTCTTACACTGTGTATATTGTGTTTAATATGTGTTTTATGTACTTTTATGGTTATTAATGTTTTATAACCGAATAAAGATTTACTACTACTAAACTTGGATGATTTGTTTTTTGCGCACTGTAATTTTGTAAAGTTGTATTCTGTGTTTTAAACCACAAGTTTCGTACTCACCCTGCCCCGCCGCATCTATTGACCGCTCCTCGCGCAGACCACTAGAATCTGGGGGTTGAGACGTTCACCGCACCTGTGCTGGGATGAGTCCCGCCCTCTCCTCTCCCTATATAATACACGCTACTTCCCGACCGCGGAGCGGGCGGGCGCAGCGGGCCCGCCAGCGGCGCGCCGAAGGTGCGCCAAATGCAAGCCCGTCTGCGCCCGTCCGCGCCCTGAGGTGCCCAGCAGGCCCGACACTCTGCCCAATCGGATCTGCCATTACTCAGCTTCATTACTTACACTTCTGAGGAGCTTCACTGCCTAAACAATACCCCTCCCTCTTGCCTACCTCTTGATTGCTCGCTCAAAACGTCGTCCAAATGCCCATATTGCAATTTTGCTTATTCCTGTTATATTGCACCTTTAGTGCCCTCAATCCCTCCCTATAAGTTCTGGAGTATTAATTGTCAATCTCTGCCTAGAAACCGAGACCACATCTTTGATTTACTGACTTCCACCCAACCAGATGCCCTGTTCCTAACGAAAACCTGGCTCCATGCAAGCTCTGGCCCAGATGTGGCAAGTGCCCTGCCACCTGGATATGTAATAGTTAGGCAAGATAGAGCCACGGGGAAAGGTGGGGGGATTGCGATTATTTTTAAAGATTTCTACTCCTGCTCTCTGGATGCTGTTCCTTTCCCGAACTGTGAAGCCGCACTGTTTAAGATAGCAGTTTCCCCTCGACTGACGTTATCGGGCATTTTAATCTACTACCCCCCTGACAAGCCTACACAGTGGCTAACCTCATTTGCTGAGTACGTAGCTCCCCATGCTATGAAGGCAGCGAACTTCACTATCCTGGGAGACCTAATCTCCATCTAGAGGATTCGCAAAACAGACTCAGCAGAATGTTTTTATCCAATTGTGAGGCCATTAACCTAATACTGCGCAACCGAGGCCCTACCCATCAGGCAGGCCATTTACTTGATCCTGTCATTTCTAACATTCTGTTTGACTGTACCTCTCCTGCTCTTCCCCTTGATTGGTCCGATCATTTTGCCATACATTTCACTCTGCCTGCTGACACTATAAAGTGCATGTCTCTTCCTGGCTTTAGGAATAACCATAGATCCTGGTCTAAGCTGAACATCTCGGCGTTTAACGCCTCTCTTATGGACACCTGCCCCGACATCAACCTCGGGTGCACCTCCTTAGCTCAGGAAGTGTCCTACTGATTAACTTCTAATATAAATCACCATCTGCCGTCGCGTCTGAGACTACCGACCCCGCATCTCGCCCCTTCCCCATGGTTCACGGATGATTTGAAAGTATCTAAATCCGAATGCAAACATCTGGAGAGATCTTGGCGGAAAACCTATGCCCTGAATGACAAATTAATTTATCGTTCAGCACTCAGGCAATACCATCAAGCCTGTCGAAAGGCAAAAGCCCTGTTTGTCTCTGAGTCTATTGAAAAGGCTATTAACCGTCCAAAAGCCCTCTTCTCTATGGTCAAGAAGCTAGCTGGCTCAAATACCGTCCCCACTCCACCTGCACTAGGGGAAGTGGAATGCAATGAAATTGCTGACTTTTTTATATCGAAAGTCGAAACCATCTACAATACCCTATCCCGAGCTTCCCCCATACTCCCTTCTGACCTTTCTACTCTGGACTCACTGAGCATGCAATCTCAGGAAATACAGATCTCTAAATGGCCCCTTCTAGATTCCAACTCGCTGCTCGCCTGTATAACTAAGGTCAACTCAGGCTCCCCCCTGGACCCAAATCCTATGAACATCCTTCGCCAGCTTTCCCCTGATGCTCTATTAATCATTCAAGAGCTCCTGAATTCCTCATTGCGAGAATCCACAGTCCCGGAGGAATGGAAAAGAGCTTTGGTACTACCACTTATAAAAAAACCTGGTGCAGACCCTAAGACGCTCGCCAATTTCCGGCCTATCTCCTTGCTGCCTATGTTCTCAAAAATCCTGAAACAACCCTCCTAGGGGTTTCCGAGAACCTACGCACCCGTCTTGATCATGGTGAGACCGCGCGCTTATTCTTTTAGATTTAAGCGCTGCATTCAACACGGTCTCACACCTTATTCTTCTGAGAGCCCTGAGAATGGCTGGAGTGACTGGCCCTGCTCTTGCTTGGCTGGCCTCTTTCTTAAATCACTGTACCTTTCAGGTTGTTTCTTCCGGCTCTTCTTCCTCTGTTCGTTCATCTGCGTATGGTGTCCCGCAGGGGTCTTCACTGAGCCCTATGCTCTTCAATATCTATGTGAGACCCCTAGCTACCATCGTGGAAGACTCTGGTCTCTCCCTCTACTCATACGCCGATGACACTCAGATTCTTTTTTCCCTCTCCTCCGCTGCAGCAAACGCTCCATCTGCTCTTAAACTAGGACTTAGCCGAGTGGCAGTGTGGATGCAGGCGAACCTCCTGAAATTGAACGGAGATAAGACGGAGGTGCTCATTCTGGGCAAGCAAAAGCATCTCTGGATCCCTGCACACTGGCCGTCAGAAATGGGCCCACCACCCCTTCCAGTGACCCAGGTTCGCAATCTTGGCTTTGTCCTGGATGATTCGCTTACTATGCGACATCAAGTGGTTAAGGTGGCAGCCACTTGCTTCTCCATCCTAGGGTGGCTCTGAAAACTTTTATGGATGCTCCCAGTATGGACTAGACGCTCGGTGGTCCAGGCACTAATCACCTCTCGCCTGGACTACGGCAATGTGCTTTACCTAGGAGTTACCCTAGAGCTTCGGAGGAGACTTCAGCTTGTACAGAATTCAGCTGCTCGCCTCCTCTGTAAGGTCCCGTGGAGATCTCCTATCTCCCCTTTTCTTAGAGACCTTCACTGGCTCCGTATCGATAACCGTGTTAAATTTAAGGCCCTTTGGTTTCTGCATAAAATCAAGCAAGGGTCGGCCCCAGGTTACCTTAAGGCCCTTGTCCAACAATACTCTCCATCCCGCCCCCTTAGGTCATCTGCTCATGGCAACTTTCTGATTCCGCGCTTCAAACTGATGAGAATGGGCGGATGCTCTTTCTCTTGCGCTGCCCCCAGGTTGTGGAACTCTCTCCCGGCTACGCTGAAACTTGAACCATCTCTGCTAAAATTTCGCAAAGACCTTAACCCCTTCTATGCCCATGACGAGATAGTCTCGTCATGGAGCGCGGTTGCGCTGTGTCCATGACGAGACTATCTCGTCATGGACCCCGCCCGCTAATGAAAGGCCCGGCACAGGAGGGGGAAAGGGCGGGGCACTCAAGGGGTTAAAACCTGGCTCTTCTCTCACTAACAACTGCAATGCGTAATCATTAACTCTATTGGCGCCGGGAGACCCCTTGTGGGTAGCTGCGCGCCCTATAAATTTAATTACAAATACAAATACATTACAGATGAGTTGGCAGTGACTTCACTTATTATTGATTCTGGCTCACCTATGGAACACAGCAGGACTCAGCCATTCACCAGTGTCACTTTACAAACATGAGTCCAGGCTTACCACTGTGGACTGGGTGCAGCCCGACCTGTCCATACAACCCTTTTTGACATTATTAGAGGCAATTAATGATTGCTTCTAATAATTTAGTAGGAGCTCCCCAAGATTTCATTTTCGCCCATAGCTTGGATCTGGGCACTTTATCGAAGGCTGCTTTGAGGTCTACAAAGTAAACATAGAGGATGTTTGATTAGGCAATAGCTTGATTGGCCAAGAGGGTGGTTGTGAATATGTTCGTTAAAGTGCCCATCCCTGCCCGAAATCCTGTTTCTGTTTTCGGAATTAGGTTTGTGCTGCAGACCCAATCCTTAAGGTTTGCCAGCAAGTTTGATTCATAGATTTGTGCCTCAACATAAATGAGTCCTATCAGTCTGTAATTGGTTGAGTCGAAACATGCCCCTGATTTGTATATGGGTTGTAAGATGCTTCCTCGCCAGGAATCAGGAATACTATGAGATTCTAAGATGTGTGTAAACAGTGGAATTAGGTGGCTGGGCCAAAAAGGATGGATCTTTTTTGAATAATGCATTTAGAAAGCCATTTGGCCCAGGGGCCCCGTCCGGTCTCAGGTGTTTTACGGTGTTCATTACCTGCTTTTGTGTAATCTGTAAGTGGTGTTTTGTTGGTTCAAACCTTGTTGTTACCTGAGCTTCTGGATGGGATTTGTCCTCTATTTGGTTCTTTGATTGGTAGACTGGATTTTTAGGTAGTGATATGCAGATTTTAGTATCTATTTTCTGGGTGGTTCTGGGTTTTTAAGCCTTAGGACTTGTTGTTTGACTGGCGTCCATCCCGAATGCTTTTAAAGGTTTGGAAGTGTTTGACTCGCCTGGGATTGAGGTCGTATTGTATGTGGCTTCAATGTGAGCTCTCCATGTATGTTCCATTAAGTCCGAATTGAAATGTATGTTTTTGCCATTTAATAAGAAGTTGATGTTTGCCCAAAAAAGTTTGGAGTTTCTTTGCTTGCTAGCGTGGAGTAATTTCATCCCAAATTGTTCACTGTATGCTTGCTTTGCCGCCTCAGTTTCTTTTTTTAGGTCTCTTTTCATGTTTGCTAATAATGTAAGGGTCTGTTGTGTCAATTCTGAGACCTGGGTTTGCATTGATCTTAGATATTTGTTTAGGTGTGTTTTTTCTGTCCTCAAGTTGTGTGTGTACCAGGCTGCCCCAGCGGTTTTGGGGGCTTTATGGCCCGAGATGAAGTTCAAGTCTGGGTGAAGGGCAAGGACGGGATGCCAGGGGATTTTGTGATTCTTCTTCACTTTGTTCTTTCCTTGATCCTTGCACCTTTATCTTTCCTTAAGCCTTTCTCCTTTGAGCGATATGTCCTTTTCCTTTTTTACTTTTAGGCTTTTTGCTGGTTTTTCCTGGTTCTGCTTGGGCCGATGGCCCTTGGGCTCCGGTCCACTGTCGTCCCCCCCTTTACCTGTGCACTGCTGGACCTCTTGTGCTTTTGGCAGGGGTGGCGGAGTAGCTGAGGGTTATCTGGTATTGGTAAGGATGCTAGAGGTGCAGGATATGTCGGTGTGCCCTTTTTAAAAAATGTTTGTTTTGTTTGAGCGGTGTGCCGCTTTATTGTGAGCTAGTTAAGGCACGTAATGGGGAGGGGAGCTGAAGGTAGGGCTGGGGGAGTAAGTGGGGCTCACAAGGCGGGTTTGCAGGCTACACCCAACTTAGCTGGGCCACCTCTGCAAAACTGCCAGGGACTCGCACTGTCTGCGGCCGCCCACTGATGATGGCCGCGCTTGCCTCTTACCCCAGAGCGCCTTCTTCCTGGAGTCAGCCCCGCGATCCTCAGATGCCAGCGACTCGCGGAATCACAGATATGGTCCTGGGAATCTGGGAGTCGGGAATCAGGAAACAGAGTGGTTACCAACCAGGAAGCAATCGGCTCTCCACAACTGAAAAAAACGGTTCTCTTAATCACAAAATGGGTAATGAATCCAAAATATCCACCTTGAATATCACGTTCAAAATGTCCAGAAAAACTGCGAAAACCGTATTGGTGTCACACTTCCTGTTGTGAACTATCAGTAAGAAAAGGAGATATGATCAGATGATCTCTCTACCGACCATAGAACACCATCCCTATGCTTCATAGCTAATTATGATTTAAATTCCGTGGGGCAGATTTATGTCAGACTTGCGCCACTTTTACGCCGCCGTTGCGTCACTTTTGTGACGCAGCGGCGGCGTAAACCATGCGCCATGTTGCGCCTTATTTACAATGTGACGCATCTAGGGAGATGCGTCACGTTGTAAAGCCCTGCGCTACATTAAACCTGCGTCAGGTTTAATGTATGCAGGGTGGGCGTTCCATCGGAAAAAGCCTCGGAAAAGTGACGCAGTGAAATCTACAAGATTTCACTCAGTCACATTTCCGACGCTGCTGCGTCAAAACCTTGCGCCTGCTTTTAGCAGGCGTAAGGCATGACGCAGCATGTTAGGTATGGGCAGCCCCTAAACATTGCTGGAGTTGTGTCGTGCTTGCGACACGACTCCAGCAATGCGCCGCCCTTACGCCATCAGATGCGTCACGCATCTGTTTATCCTTGCGCCATGATGCGCTGCATTGTAAATGCGGCGCATCTGTGGTGGCGCAAGGGTAAACTTGCGTGACGCATCTTTCCTGGCGCATCTCTGCTGATTTGCAGGGATGCGCCAGGAAACATAAATCTGCCCCCGTGTATTTTAAGCCACGGCACCTATACCTTTTCAAAAAAGTGCATGCAATTGTGGCATAAGAGAAATATAAACTAACAATATATTGCGTGCCTAGTGCCGCCTTCTTGTGACCCTCCTTATTTTTATTTTTAAACCACTTCCATAGATTATTGAAAAATTAGTCTAAGTATTTACGTTTGTTTGCGTCAAAACCGGCCGCCAAGTTTTTTCCTCAATTAACAGAGTTGGAAGGAATGCATAACATTTTCAATTCAATAGTTTGCTGCGTAATACATGCTTTCAAACTTTAGCTCTTCATCGCTATTATCTAGCTTTTAATTCATTTTTATACCTTAGCATCTGTGCAAATTCTAAAACTCTAAATAGTTAAGAGTGTTTGTTTCTTTGGAACTTGGAAGATATGTATGTGCGTAAGTGAAACTGAAAGGTCGAATGTGTGACTCATAACTATCGACAGATGGAACAAGCATACCATGGGCAGACAGCGACTAGAAAACAAGCAGGTTGTGTGAAAGTATTTTTAGAGACGAATTTCTACCCAGCTGTGTCAAATATGAATGGAAGGAGTTTTACAAAGTTACCTATAATATTCTCCGCATTTTTTGCTAATTGGTTTACGGCTATTTGAAAATGTAATACTTTCTTTTGATGATAGAAATACAGTTATAAGGGTGCCTCTTTGTAACCGTGTTTCGAAAATTAGATTGAAATCATTTGAATCCCATTTCAGCTATATGTAGCTCTAAAATTTAATACAGTTCTCTTCGGTAGAGAAGTGCCTAGGGTCATTGATTTTGCAGTACGCACTACTTCTGCTTTATAAGTTATCTTTTCATAGCTATGCCATGATATTGCCACTTGGGGGAGACCTCCCCAAAAACATGAAAGTGAATAGTGACCTGTAAAAATATGTGACTGTTTCTGGCACGTGATCTTGAAAGTGTAACACAACTTCGCAAAACATACATCGACATTTGATCAAATATCATGTACATTTGTTTAAAGAAACCCTTTAAACAACGCCACGATTTACTTGGGCGAGTAGGCTTTTCTGTTTATATTACCTAGCTTTCAATTATGACAATAATTATGACATTTCCTACACCTGCAAAAAATACAACCATTCCTGAACGCCAATAGTGCCAGCAATATCCTGCAATACAAGGCATAGGAACGGAGCAGAAATATAGCAAATGCAAAGCAATTATCAGTGTATACGTTATAAACACCAAAATTAATATAGCGGATGTGGCTGGTGCAATAATTGTCTAATTTTGTCTTTATTGCATAATTTTATAAAAAAACGACTCCATTCGCCCATCTCACTATATATGTTATCTATGTTTACTAATGTTAAGAGCACTAATGCATTTTTTAAGTCACACTTAAGATGGCGCCTCTATGTATGAGCAGGGCCTGGCAGATGCCCGAAACGTGTCATGGCAAAATAACCTATAATAAACGTCATTGCTTAATAAATGTGGGCTTAAGTGTGTCGGCTGCCCTTTTTGCAGAGTGAAAGAGAGCGGAGAGGATGTAGCCTTACGGCTAGAGCAGTCGACCTCCATGCTGGGGAACCGGATTCGAGTCTCGGCAGGGACGCTCAACATTCTGTGTTTCTTAGCGCTTGCATATTTATCTCTGGAATTTATCGCCCGGTTAGCGCGTTATCAACAACGCACATCGCCGAGGGGATAAAAATTCCAGGGATAGTGTGGATATTGCCGTTTTCCATGGTGGAAAACCGCGATATCCTAGATGATAGGGCCTGTGGTCTTAGCCACTGAATCCACCCCCCATGTTAAGTATGCCTTAGTCAGGAATTTAACAGATGTTAAATTCCTGTGTTAAGGCATACTTAATGCGATTTAAAAAATCGCTACCCGTCCTTGTTAATATCGTGTAGCTGCCTTCGCAATATTTTCCCTGGTTGGTTTCACAGCCATGCCTACTTTGCATCTCATTAGCGATGCAAAGTTAGGCGTGCTGGAAACGGGCGATAGCGTGTCTTTGCTGATAAGGCGATGAAATTATCACCGCTTTTCACCCGAAAACGGACGCAAAAGCAGTGATAATTTCATAGCGCCGTCTTCATGATATGCCCCTTAATCTCCCCGTGCCTAACAAAAATGAATGTGTCCACCTGTAACCAAACTGGTGCTCATGTAAAGCGCTCTGATACCTGATATGTTTGGGTCTAGTTTGCGCTATTTAAAACTCTATAACATAAAAAAAAAGTGAATTTCAATATGTATGCATATTTATATATACTACTAAAAAACAAAGGTAAAAGGGACATTATAGTTAGGCTCAGGTTTCACAAAACCAGTGAAATTTAACAATTATAGTTAGCTGAGCTAACTATAACTTGCTCCCCCACAATACATTGCTTATGGCCTCACATAATACATCACTGAAAACATGGTCAATGACATCACTGATGATATCATCCGGTGACTGTGAATGTTTTTAAAACATGTATGAGTGTTAAATATATATATCAAGGTTGAATTGTTGAATCGGTTGGGTGTATGAGTGCCTATTTGGTTGATGCAGTGGGTGCGTGACTGATTGTATCAGTGAGTGATTAGGTGTCTCAATGACTGTATTGGCGAGTGACTGGTTGTGTGAATGTTTCTATCTGTCTGTCAGTTGGTGTCTAAGTGGCTGTATGGGTGTGTGAGTGGGTACATGACTGGCAGTAGGGGTGAGCGATTCAATCAATCAATCAATCAATCAATCAATTTATATAGCGCACTGCTCACCCACAAGGGTCTCATGGCGCTGGGGGGGGGGGTCCGTTACTGCTCGAAAAGCCAGGTCTTGAGTTGCTTCCTGATGGAGAGATGGTCCTGGGTCAGCCGTAGGTGGATGGGGAGGGAGTTCCATGTCTTGGCTGCCAGGTAGGAGAAGGATCTTCCTCCGGCGGTGGCTCTGCGAATGCGTGGAACGGTGGCGAGGGTGAGGCTGGTCGATCGCAGCTGGTGGGTGGCCGTGTAGAAAGTGAGGCAGTTGTTGAGGTACTTGGGGCCCAGGTCGTGGAGAGCCTTGTGTGCGTGGGTGAGGAGTCTGAACGTGATCCTCTTGCTGACGGGGAGCCAGTGCAGGTCTCTCAGGTGGGCGGAGATGTGGTTGTGGCGGGGGATGTCCAGGACGAGTCGTGCGGAGGCGTTCTGTATGCGCTGGAGTCTTTTCTGTAGTTTGGCTGTGGTTCCCGCGTAGAGGGTGTTCCCATAGTCCAGTCGGCTGGTGACGAGTGCCTGGGTGACCGTTTTCCTGGTTTCGGTGGGGATCCATCGAAAGATCTTTCGGAGCATGCGCAGGGTGTTGAAGCAGGATGACGAGACGGCGTTGACTTGTTTGGTCATCGAGAGGGAGGAGTCCAGGATGAAGCCCAGGTTTCATGCGTGGTCCGTTGGCTTGGGGGTGGTGCCCAGGGCAGGGGGCCACCAGGAGTCGTCCCAGGCGGAGGGGGATGATCCCAGGATGAGGACTTCCGTCTTGTCTGAGTTCAGTTTCAGGCGGCTGTTCTTCATCCACTCGGCAACGTCTTTCATTCCTTTGTGTAGGTTGGCTCTGGCGTTGGGGGGGTCGTTGGTGAGGGAGAGGATCAGCTGGGTGTCGTCGGCGTAGGAAATGATGTTAAGGTTGTGTTGGCGTGCGATGGCCGCGAGGGGGCTCATGTAGACGTTGAAGAGGGTGGAGCTCAACGAGGATCCTTGGGGTATGCCGCAGGTGACTTCGGTGGCCGCGGAATGGAACGGGGGGAGGCGGACTCTCTGGGTTCTTCCGGCGAGGAACGAGATGATCCACTCCAGGGCCTTCTCTTGGATTCCGGTGTTGCTGAGGCGCTGTATTAGTGTGCGGTGGCAAACTGTGTTGAACGCTGCAGAGAGGTCCAGGAGGATGAGGGCAGCTGTTTCCCCGTTGTCGAGCAGGGATCTGATGTCGTCGGTGGCTGCGATGAGGGCGGTCTCGGTGCTGTGGTTGGCTTGGAAACCGGACTGTGAGGGGTCGAGGGATCCGTTCGTCTCGAGGAAGGCGGCGAGCTGTTTGTTGACGCTCTTCTCGATGACTTTGGCAGGAAAAGGGAGGAGCGAGAGGAGGCGGAAGTTCTTGAGGTCGGTGGGGTCCGCTGTCGGTTTCTTCAGGAGGGCGCTGAGCTCAGCATGCTTCCAGCTCTCCGGGAAGGTGGCGGTGGTGAAGGAGATGTTGATGATGTCCCGGAGTTGGGGTGCGATGATGGAGTCGGCCTTGTTGAAGACGTGGTGGGGGCAGGGGTCGGTAGGGGATCCGGAGTGGATGGTGTTCATCGTGCGGGTGGTGTCTTCGGTGCTGACCGGGGTCCAGTTACAGAGGGTGGTGGTGGGGGGCGTTGGTTCGGTGGTTGGGTGCGTGGTCTGTGCGCCGAAGCTGTTGTGTATGTCAGCGATCTTGCGGTGGAAGAATGAGGCGAGTGAGTCGCAGAGGTCCTGCGAGGGTGTGATGTCGTTGTTTCCAGCGCTGGGGTTGGAGAGCTCTTTGACGATGCTGAAGAGTTCCTTGCTGTTGTGGGTGTTGTTGTCCAGTCGTTCTTTGAATGTTGTTCTTTTGGTGGTGCGGATCAGCTGGTGGTGTATGCGGGTGGCGTTCTTGAGGGCTGTCATGTTTTCTGTAGTTTGGTCGTGGCGCCAGGTTTTTTCGAGGGTGCGGCAGTTTTTCTTGGATGTTTTGAGTTCGTTGGTGAACCACGAGGCTTTCTTGCTGCCGGGTCTGCTGGGTGGGTTCTTCAGAGGTGCGAGGTCATCGGCGCAGTTGGTGAGCCACTGTGTGAAGTTGCGGGCTGCTTCGTTGGGGTCCGTTGCGCTGGCGGGAGGGTTCTGGCTGAGGGAGGTGGTGAGCTGGTCGGAGGTGATCTTGTTCCAGCTCCTGCGGGGAACCTGTTGCGGGTGGTGGTGAGTCGTGGTTCTTCTGAAGTTGAAGTGGACGCAGCTGTGATCAGTCCAATGATGTCTGGTGGAGTGGCTGAAGGAGATGTGCTTGCTGGAGGAGAAGACGGGGTCGAGTGTGTGGCCGGCGTAGTGGGTGGGGGTGTTCACCAGTTGCTTGAGTCCGAGGTTGGCGAGGTTGTCCAGCAGGGTGTTGGTGTTGCTGTCATTGTTGTTCTCCAAGTGGAAGTTGAGGTCTCCTAGGAGGATGTTGTCAGAGGAGGTGAGGGTGTGTGGGCTGATGAAGTCTGCAATGGCTTCGCTGAATTGTGTGCGTGGTCCCGGGGGTCTGTAGATGACAGTGCCTCTGAGGGTGGTCTTGGGGTCGGTGTGTATCTGGAAGTGAAGGTGCTCGGCGGCGGTGAGGGTGTCGTCAGAGTTGGTCGTGATGCGGATGGTGTTACTGTGGACGATGGCGATGCCTCCTCCGGTCTGGTTGACGCGATCCCTCCGGGTGATCTTGTATCCGTCCGGGATGGCTATGGCGATGTCGGGGGCTGAGGAGGTGTTCATCCAGGTTTCCGTGAGGAAGGCGACGTCTGGTGATGTTGTGTCGAGCAGGTTCCAGAGTTCGACGGCGTGTCTGTGGACGGAGCGGGTGTTGAGCAGGATGCACTTGAGGTGGTTGTTGCTGGTGCCTGGCCTTTTAGGTGCGGTGCAGGTCCGGAGGCAGGTGAAGTTGCAGGCTTGGCAGGTGAATGGTCCGTGGGTGCGTTTCCGGGTGGCTTGGTAGCAGGCGGGGTTCCGGCCGGGTTTGAGTGCGTTGAGGGTGGCTGCGTCGTAAGTCCGTCGTGTGGGCTGGCATCGACGGGGGCCAGGGGTCCTGGCGCTGGGCGCGGTCCAGGCGCGGACGGGAGCAGACGGGCTTGCCTTAGGCGCGCCTATGGCGCGCCAGCGGCGCGGCCTCCATATGAGGGGAAGAGGGAGGGAGGAGCAGCTGGGAGGTGGGAGCGGGGCGGCCAATGGGAATCAAGGGGGCGGGGCCGCAGGGACGCAGCGTCGGGAAAGGAACGGCGGGGGACACGGAGGCAACGGGAGCGAAAGGAAAAGGGGTCCAAAAGGAAATAAACGGGCACAGGGGTACAGAAGGCAAAAGGTGGCACAGGCAGCGGGGACAGAAAGAGAAAAAGGGTACAATGAGGAGGTAAACGGGCTCAGGGGTACAAAAGGCAAAAGGTGGCACAGGCAGCGGGGACAGAAAGAGAAAAAAGCTACAATGAGGAAGTAAATGGGCTCAGGGGTACAAAAGGCAAAAGGTGGCACAGGCAGCGGGGACAGAAAGAGAAAAAGGGTACAATGAGGAAGAAAACGGGCACAGGGGTACAAAAGGCAAAAGGTGGCACAGGCAGAGAAGCAACAATCAGGAAACAGTACTTAGCGGCCGACACGAGCGGCAGAGGCGGCGAGATGCAGGACACACAGGGGGCTGTGTGGCGGTGAGGAGAGCGACCTACCTGCTGGCAGGGTCAAAGGTCGCTCTCTCTACTGCTGCGCGGCCTCCATATGAGGGGGAGAGGGAGGGGGGAGCAGCTGGGAGATGGGAACGGGGCGGCCAATGGAATTCAAGGGGGCGGGGCCGCAGGGACTCAGCGGCGGGAAAGGAACGGCGGGGGACTCGGAGGCAATGGGAGCGAAAGGAAAAGGGGTCCAAAAGGAAATAAATGGGCACAGGGGTACAGAAGGCAAAAGGTGGCACAGGCAGCGGGGACAGAAAGAGAAAAAGGGTACAATGAGGAGGTAAACGGGCTCAGGGGTACAAAAGGCAAAAGGTGGCACAGGCAGCGGGGACAGAAAGAGAAAAAGGGTACAATGAGGAAGTAAACGGGCTCAGAGGTACAAAAGGCAAAAGGTGGCACAGGCAGCGGGGACAGAAAGAGAAAAAGGGTATAATGAGGAAGAAAACGGGCACAGGGGTACAAAAGGCAAAAGGTGGCACAGGTAGAGAAGCAACAGTCAGGAAACAGTACTTAGCGGCTGACACGAGCGGCAGAGGCGGCGAGATGCAGGACACACAGGGGGCTGTGTGGCGGTGAGGGGAGCGACCTACCTGGTGGCAGGGTCAAAGGCCTCACAGCGAATGGGTGACAGAGTACCTGTATGGTTGTCTGAGTGTCTGTGTGGGTGAGAGAGGGTGTGGGTGACTGCCTGTATGTATTAGTGAGTGGGTGAGTCAATGGCACTATAGGTTAATGAGTGTGAGTGTGAAGGACTGTATGGGTGAGTGAGTGTTTGTATGGCTGTGTCAGTGAGTGAATGCCTGTGTTAGTGGTATATGGGTGAGTAACCAGGTATGTGAAAGGCAGTATAGGTGAGTGATGAGGTATGTGAGTGACTGGGTGAGTGAGTGAATGTGAGAGTGGCTTTATGGGCGAGTGTGTGCTTGTGTCAGTGATTGTATAGGTGAATGAGTATGTGTAAGTATCTGTATGAGTAAGTGAGTGAGTGTGTGTGTAACTTTAGGGGTGAGTAAGTGGCTGTATGATTGGTTGTATGGGTGAGAGAGTAGGAGTGAGAGTAACTCTATGGGTGACTGACGCAGTGTGTGAGTAGCTGTATGAGTGTATGAGTGGATATGTAAGTGGAAAGCCCCCTTTCTCCACCACTCTGCAAACACACCTCCTGCTTCACTACTAGTTGGGAGATTATGTCCTCTAGGATCTTGAAGGTACTTGGGGGCCAACTAGACCTCCTATTACTACCGATAAGACCCACAGAGCTGGATTGCTGCGAGTTCGTCTGTAGCCACATGCCCTTTCTCCACCACTCTGCAAATGCGCCTCCTGGCACACTGCTGCTTGGGGGAAGAAGTCCAGTTTGGTCTTGAGGCCCTCAGGAAGTCAGGGGACCCCATCCTCACCAGCAGAGCACCGTGAAGTGAATTTGCAGGGTGCTGGAGAAAGGGTGCGTGACCTCCGACCATGTCTCAGCAATCCCATTGTGTGGGGCTTATTGGAGGCAACACGAGGTCTTGTTGACCCCTGAGCACCCTCAGCAGCCAAGGGGATTTCATTCTCCAACCAGCAGTGCACCAGGAGGCGTGTTTGCAGAATGGTGGAGAAAGGGGCCGAGATCTCCAGAGAGTTGCCGACTTTTATAAAAAACATTTCTAATTCTATTTTCTAGGAGGGAGGGCTGCACAGCCTCCCTTCCCTGGGCCAATTTGGACCACTGGGACCCAATCCCCTGGGGCCTGCCCCTTTTATAAACATTTTTTATTAAAGAAAGGGTAACCAATTCCTGACGCTTTAAAAAAAAAAAAGGGAGGAGTGCCACGCAACCCCCTTCCCTGGCCATTTTTGGCCCAGGGGACCCCATCCCCGGGGCCCGACCTGTGAGTACCCTAGTCCCACCCTAGGCACCCACTTTTGAAAGGCCCCCACGGTCCCTGCCTGCTCCCGCCAACTGCAGGAGCAGGTATTGCTTTAAAACTAACCCTGGGCGAGACACTACGCTTCGCCCACGTAGTGTACGTAGCGCTGCCTGCTTCGCAGTTTTCGAAGTAGGCGAAGCAGGCTAGCGCTACGCACGCCCAGGGCAAAGCGTAGCTGCCTGCCGCTGCCACCCGCCTCCTGCCCGCCCTCCTTTTAAATCAAACCCCCGCATTTACAATAAATACTAAATTAAAGAAACTTACCTGAAACGCGGCGTCTCCGGGGCTCCCTCTTCCATTTCAAACTTCTTCTGACAAATGCGCATGCGCGGAAGCCCGCGCATGCGCATTTCTCGCAAGAAATGCGCATGTGCGGGCTTCCGCGCATGCACATTTGTCAGAAGAAGTTTGAAATGGAAGAGGGAGCCCCGGAGACGCCGCGTTTCAGGTAAGTTTCTTTAATTTAGTATTTATTGTAAATGCGGGGGTTTGATTTAAAAGGAGGGCGGGCGGGCGGCGGGTGGCGCGTAGTGGGGCTATGCGAAGCACGTAGTGTGCGTAGATTTGGGCACACTACGTGCTGCTTCACGTAGCCCCACTACGCCCACTACGCCCACCCTTATTTAAAACCCAGGGAGGTGCTAACATGCAGCTCCCTGGATCTCAAAGCAATGAGTCTCTTTCCCTGCTTGCTTGACATCAGGCGGGGAAACAGACATGCTATGCTTTTCGCAAGCGAGACAAGTTTTTTATGCTCTCACTTGCTGAAAGCAAAGTGTTTGCTATGGCTAGGTGGGAGAAGCCATAGCAAACTGCAATGTCCCGAAGGGGGAGGGCACCCTGGGACATTGCTGGAGCTGGCCCTGGGGGGGTGGCTGTGCCCAGGGCCATCTAGGATTCCATGAGGGGGGTCACTTGGCCCCCTCACATGTTAACTTCAGTCTTGGGGAGGTGGTGGTTCCCAGGGCCAGGTGCCCGCAACGGACCGCCTTCATTATTTTGTTTGTGCCCCGGGGAGGTGGTGGTCCCCGAGGCTGCAGGGGAGGCCATAGGGTCTCCCCCGCATTTTTTCTTTTAATAATGTATGTGCCCCGGGGAGGTGACAGTTTCCTTGGCAGTAGGGGAGGCCATAGGGCCTCCACTGCATTTCGTTAACAAAACAGTTTGCCTCAGGTAGGTGGCGGTCCCCGGGGCAGTGGGAGGCCAAGTGTCTCCCCTATATTTAGAGTGTTCATTTCCCCTGGAAGTTGGCAGCCCCTGGGATTGCAGTGGTGCGAGCGAGCCCCCCGCATCCTTATTGTTTACACTCCCGGGGAGGTGGCGGTCTCCGGTGCTTAGCATAAGCCCAAGAGGGGGGCCTCATGAACCCACCTCTTTCATGCCCCCTGATTTTGCCCACTCATGGGCTTTAAAAAAAGATGCATATGAGCCAGCACGTCTGTTTGTTTTGGATTTTGTTGCGGATTCACGGATCCACCCATGAGTACACAGTACAATAAAAAAAATGCTTTCAAAATGTGGCAGGGTCCCTGTGGGAGCCCCATCATATCGGGGGAGGGGTCAGAGTATTCCAACCCTGCCCCATTTTCTTTCTTTTTAACTTTTTTTCTCAGACTCAGCTTCAAGCCGAGTCCCAAGATGGCTGCCATCAATTCCTGGTTGAAGTGTTGGCAGCCAATCAAATTTTAGTAGCATCCAGGTGTACACTGCAAGGAGTCACATCCCCAGATATCAAGGGGCCAGATGTATCAAAAAAGCATGTTGCGATTCTCTAATAGTCATTTTTACTGAATCGCTATTTGGGAATCGCAAAATACTATGTATGTAGGAATCGTAAAGTTTTTGTGATTCTTTAATATTACCTAAAAGGGATTCGCTAAATAGTAAATCGATTTTAGGTAATATGACTCCATTCATTCCTATGGGCCTAGAGGCCCGTATGTGTGAATGGTTTTGCATTAGGTAATTTGTGATTGTCTAATTGATGATTGCAACTTAGCAAATGCGAAACCAAGAGTGCCCATGGTCCTAAGGCCCCGCTGAAGCACCCCAAAAAACAGAAAGTGTGCACATGTAAAGCACACACATGCCCTAAGGGCATGTGTGTGCTACATGGCACTTTGAAAAAAGCTTGCACGTTTTTCAATGTTTGCACATGGTTACCATCAACTTGAAGTTGATGGTAATTAGCATTTCCTAATTGCACAGTTAAAATTTAGGAAATTCTTCTTACATGCAATTTAGGGATTTGCAAAGTGTGATTCCCTATTGCATTTGGAATTTAGGCAATAGCAAAATATTGTGACTACCTATATATTATATAAGGAAAAGGCCATTTTGCATTCACAGATGAATTTTGCGATTCGCACCTTTAGCGAATACAAAATGCTTTCATACATATGGCCTTATATTTCTTACAATGTAACTTTTGTGAAACTACTGAATGGATTTACACCAATCACAAAAAGCACGCTTCCTGGACCAAAATCTAGCTTTCTGCCAAATTTGGTGTAATTCTGGTCAGCAGTTCAGAATGTAGTAATGTTAAAAACATGAAAAATCCCCATAGACATATCATGGGGAAAATACATTTTGGGACTCCGCTTTTTTCTCGGCCTCCACTTGATGGATCACGCCAAAACCTTCAACAGAACAGCTGAACCTAAAAGGGGAAGGTTTCTGGAGATTTGTCAAGGGGCGCCAAAGGTATTGGGGAAACAAAAACACTTCTCCTATGGAAACTTTGGTCCTAACTATTATATACATACATATATGCATATATATATATATGTGTATATGTATTACCTACTGGCGGTCGCCAGTAGGTAGTTATAGTTATGACCTATTATCCATAGGAAATCCGCAAAATTCTATTTGGAATAATTTTGGCGCCGGTTGACGAATCTTCGCAAAGTTTTCAAAACTCGTGGCCCGCTCCGGTCCGCTCCTATCCTGAAAGTCTTGGGGTGATTCGTAAGGCAGGGGCAGAGAAAAAAGGGGGGCCCCAAAATGTGTTTTCCCCATGCAATTTTCCATAGGGACCGTTAGTCGCAGCTACAGCCCGAACTGCTGAACGGAATTACACCAAATTTGGCAGAAAGGTAGACCTTGGTTGAGAGTCATGCCTTTTGCTTAAATGGTGTAAATCCGTTCAGTAGTTCCTGAGAAAATCAAAATCAAAATCACATATATATCTATGGCCGCGCTGGATCCGCGTACCCTAAGCGCACCCTGAGCGCTCCCTCCTGATCACGAGCTGCATGCTAATTGGATGTCAACTGTCTGTCAACACTTCAAACCAGGAAGTTGTGGCAGCCATTTTGTGCCTCGGTAGAAGCGAGGCTGAAGAAATCAGTGGAACTAGTGTGTAAAACTCATAAAGGGGGTAGGGTAGAAATACCCTGACCCTCTAGATCTGCTTAGGGGGTCTCACAAGGACCCCCAGGGCCGTAATTTTTATTTTATTTTTTTAAACGGCGAATCCATGCAGGGTGCGTGGATCCTGGCGTAAAAAAAAAGAAAAAGCGCGGGCTTTAATAATTAGCTCCCAGGGGGGCCAAATCGCAGGGGCAAAAAACTGAGAATTTGATGGGGGGCCCAGAGGGGCCCCCCAGCCCCGGGTGCTGCCACCCCCCCGGGGCTTCAAAATAAATGGGTGGGGGGGCTCTAAGGCCCCCCCAAGCCCCGGGGACCACCACCACCCGGGGCTTTTTATATTGTGGGAGGGGGGCAGGTGGCCCCCCTCCTGGAGCCGTCGATGGCCCTGGGGACCGCCAGCCCCCAGGGCCGGTTCCTGTAGTGTCTCGGGGTGCCCACACCCCGGGACACTGCTGTTTGCTATGGCAGGTGCGTGGATCCTGGCGTAAAAAAAAAGAAAAAGCGCGGGCTTTAATAATTAGCTCCCAGGGGGACCAAATCGCAGGGGCAAAAAACAGAGAATTTGATGGGGGGCCCAGAGGGGCCCCCCAGCCCCGGGTGCTGCCACCCCCCCGGGGCTTCAAAATAAATGGGTGGGGGGGCTCTAAGGCCCCCCCAAGCCCCGGGGACCACCACCACCCGGGGCTTTTTATATTGTGGGAGGGGGGCAGGTGGCCCCCCTCCTGGAGCCGTCGATGGCCCTGGGGACCGCCAGCCCCCAGGGCCGGTTCCTGCAGTGTCTCGGGGTGCCCACACCCCGGGACACTGCTGTTTGCTATGGCAGGGCGAGAGCCGAGGCTCCTGCCATGTCATAGCAAACTTGGTTTGGATTTTGAAAGAGAGAGCAGGGAAACCTGCTCTCTCTTTCAAAATCCAAACCATTTTGCATTTCCACATGGGGAGCTGCATGTTTGCAGCTCCCCGTGTGTAAAAACAATGCCGGCTCCCGAAGGACGAGGGGAGCCGGCTGGGATCATGGGGGCATTGGGGCTCCCCCCACGGTCCCCAACGTTATAAATGAGCCCCAGGGGATGGGGTCCCCAGGGAGAATAGAAATGAGAGATACGTGCTATTATTTTTTTTAAGGTAAAATTAGGAGTCGCACATCCAACGCAGCGCTCAGCGCGGCCCCCTGGTGTGCACGCGTTGGGTGTAGGACTCCTACCGCGTTGGGTGCACGATTCCGCTTGCAGCCCCTGGTGTGTACGCGTTGGTTGCACGATTCCTCTCGCGTAGGGTCCATGACTCCTAAAGTGTTGGGTGCGCGACTCCAAGCAAAAAAAAAGAAATATTTTTGAGATAAACATCAAGCTTATGTGTTTCGATCTTGAGTGGCTCTAAAAAGAGCCGTTGTGTTTATTGAGAGATTTAGGTACTTATAAGTAAGTACCTATACAGAGTCTAAAGTTGTTGAGGAAGACTCTGTTACCCTCATTAACAAAATGCACACCATCTCTCCTTTAGATGCCTTGAATTTTAAAACGCAGATTGTTGTTGTAAATTGACCCCATCCTATGATCTCTGAGATAAGCAGAAACAGATTTATTGACATGTTTCCTAGCTTTCTCAATCTGTGGACACAATTGATTGGACCAGTTCCATTTCTGCCTTTGGCATATGTTAGAATAGACAAAGGCAGTTTGGGGGAAAAGTGACATAAATTCTCCAAAGGTGTCCTTGATAAGCATTTCCAGACCTACCACAGTCAAAGTGCCTAGGTCATTGCCACCACAGTACACAATTATGAGGTCAGGGTGTTGGAGATGTGAAAAGGATTTAACCAATGACATCAATCTGTGCCACTTTAACCCTCTCTGTCCAATCCTTTTAATGTCTACATTTGGCAAAGCTAGGTCTTTGTCAATGCCTCTGTTTTCTGCATACCTTTGGCTCCAGAAAATATATCTCTGTCTTGCACAATCCACACTCTAAGCATCTTGAAAGGAGGTCTGGATGCACTCAGATGGTCTCTGTAAATGAAATGGCAGTTTGAAAACTAAGATTTTTCTAAAATGGTGGATAAGATACAGTTTTGAAAAAAAAAAGATTGGTTGTTTGAGAACATTCTAGTCTGAAAACTAGGGTGCATGTTTCTCTTTTTTAAAAGCATGTTTCTTGTTGGTTAACAAAAACTGTTTGAAAAGAACATCATATAGGATAAGCTGATATATCAAAAAGTCAAGCACACTTGCTGTTTTGATTAGCAACACTGTGTGTTGAACTTGTGACCTGTGTGCTCAGTTGAGTGTTCCATGAACTGTTACTATGGTAACAGGCAAAAGGCACATTGGGTGTAGGGTTCAAACTTATGTCAATTGGAAAGGGTTGAAATGTGTAACCAATAGAAATGTGTGTTTGCTTTTGAATTAATGTGGGAAGCAATGTGATTTGATATTTACATGTGTGCAGAATGAGAGGGAAGCTTTGCCATTCTTTGGTTTTCCTGAAAGCAGTACAATACAGAGATTCTGTATGAGAAAATCTGGTGTGTGACTGACATACTTCTTAATCTACAAAACAATTTGAAAGGTCAGTTATTAATTTGTGAGGGGATGTATGTCGTACATTTTGTTTTTAATATGAGTAATGTGTTTCTCCTGCTAAAAGTCCAGGGAGTAGTTTTTCTTGTCTAGAATCACATGGGGAGTCTGTGTGCATTTGGGAACCATTGTGACAGAAAAATGTGGGTAGTTCATGTGTTTGCAGACACATAACTGCTTAAAAACCTATCCTGTTCTCACGTTTTGGTAGAATTAGAAACCAGTTATTGTTTATGTATTTTCAAAATGAGTCAGGCTTCAACACTAAAATGCAGTGCTAAAATATGTGGAATGTATGCACTCATCTTACCCCTTGTAGACTAGTAAATGTGTTTTGGTAAGAAGCAAGGGATAGTGCTGTTTGTCTAGAATCACACTATGAGTCTGTGTGTGTTTGTGAATCATTCTGAGAGAAGCATTTGGGTACTTCAATTGTTTGTATACACATAACTGCTTAAAAACCTATCCTGTTCTTACGTTTTGGTAGAAATAGAAACCATTTATTGCTTATGTGTTTGCAAAATGAGTCAGGCTTATACACTAATGTGCCGTAGTAAAATATGTGGAATATGTGCAGTCACGTTACCTCTTCAAGAATAGTAAATGTGTTTTGGTAAAATCCAAGGGATACTGTTTGTTTTCTACAATCACACTGTGAGTCTGTGTGCATTTAGGAACTATTCTGAGAGAAGGATTTGGATATTTCATGTGTTTGCAGACACATAACTGCTTAAAAACCTATCATGTTCTCACATTTTGGTAGAATTAGAAACCAGTCATTGCTTATGTATTTGTAAAATGAGTCAGGATTCTACAATAATGTGCAATAGTAAAATATGTGGATTATGTGCACTCCGTTTACCCATTCCAGACAAGAAAATATGTTTTGGTAATATGCAAGGGATAATATTTGTTGTCTAGAATCACACTGTGAGTCTGTATGCATTTAGGAACCATTCTGAGAGAAGGTTTTGGGTACTTCATGTCTTTGCATACACATAACTGGTTAAAAAACTCTAATCATTCAGTCAGTACCCAAGTACTCATGCAGTGAGCCAGGCCTTAGCACTTGGATTGCTTCAAACCCCTATCCACTATGCATGCAGTCCTCTAACCACCTACACACTTGTCGTTCACACCTTCAATTCCCAAGTCAGTATCCATACACTTCCAGCAAACACCCTGTCACCCCCTTTGCACTCCTCTAGTAACCCATTCAGCACCATGTACTAATCCATTCACAGCGCAAAAACCCAACCACTTATAAATTCACCCAGGCACTCTTCTTGCAGTACTCTAATGATTCAGTCAGTACCCAGGTACTCATGCAGTGACCCAGGCCTTAGCACATGGACTGTTTCAAACACCTATCCACTATGCATGCAGTCCTCTAACCACCTACACACTTGTCTTTCACACCTTCAATTACCCAGTCAGTATCTATACACTCCAGCAAACACCCTGTCACTCCCCTTGCACTCCTCCACTGACCTATTCAGCACCATGTACTAATCCATTCGCTGCGCCAAAACCCAAACCCTTAAAAGATGTACCCAGGCACTCTCCTTGCAGTACTCTAATGATTCAGTCAGTACCCAGGTACTCATGCAGTGACCCAGGCCTTAAGACAAGGACTGTTTCAAACGCCTATCCACTATGCATGCAGTCCTCTAACCACCTACACACTTGTCTTTCACACCTTCAATTACCCAGTCAGTATCTATACACTCCAGCAAACACCCTGTCACTCTCCTTGCACTCCTCCACTGACCCATTCAGCACCATGTACTAATCCATTCACTGCGCCAAAACCCAAACCCTTAAAAGATGCACCCAGGCACTCTCTTTGCAGTACTCTAATGATTCAGTCAGTACCCAGGTGCTCATGCAGTGACCCAGGCCTTAGCACATGGACTGCTTCAAATGCCTATCCACTATGCATGCAGTCCTCTAACCACCTACACACTTGTCTTTCACACCTTCAATTCCCCAGTCAGTATCTATACACTCCAGCAAACACCCTGTCACTCCCCTTGCATTCCTCCACTGACCCATTCAGCACCATGTACTAATCCATTCACTGCGCCAAAACCCAAACACGCATACATTCTCCCAGGCATTCTCCTTGCAGGACTGTAATCATTCAGTCAGTGAGTAAATACTCATATAATGTCCCAGGACATAACACAAACACTGGTAGAAACATTTTTCCATTACACATGCAGACCTGTAATCACCTATTTAGTTATGTATACACCTTGAATTACAATTTCAATTAGTGAAGAGAAAATAAAGTGGTTAAATAGATTTTATATAGAATGTGTTTGTATAGTTATTGAAAAGTATAATTTATAAATGTATTAAATTACATTTATTTATGTTTACTTTTTACAGATATTGTTTATCATCATTAAAATGAAGTTATCATGCCTGAAAAATCAAGAAAGAGAAAAGGACAGAAAAAGGACAATTATTCGAAGAAAATTCAACAACAAATTTTGGATGACCAACATCATGTGACTAAAAAGAAGAAGTCTTCTGGTAAGATAACCAAGGAATTCATTAAAAAAAATTCAAAGCCTACAAACAGTGTGCAGAATGTGCAAACTAATGACAATGATTCGACTAGACAAAAGAAAATCAATAACAGGAAAAGAAAAAAAGATAATTTACAGGCAAAAGATTCAAAGTATGGTAAAAGAAGGCAATACGTAAAAAATTTTTTTACAAATGAGTGGTTCTTAATTTGCTGAAAGATATGAAAAAATATAGAAAAAGAGCACAATTTTATAAAAAGAAGCATATTGAATCCATTGTTGAAAAGGCTTTTGCAGTAAAGAGGAAACTATTTATTTTAGTTTTAAACAGAATTCGATCACTAGATAAACCAATCCATTTAATGAAAGCCAAAGAGTAAAAGAGTAATTAACAGATTTAATTTTTGGGATTTTTTGGGGGTGAATAGAAACACAGTTCAAGTTCTGAGACTTTCTTTAATGAAGAGAGTTATTTACAGACCAATGATTTGTTGCATGCAGTTGATACCAGTGGTCGAGCTTATGAGGTTAGAAATGGTTGTCCAATTGAGAAAGAGAAAATGGTTCCCAGAAATGCAGAAACAGTGATAGCTGATGAAGTTCTAGGCAGACGTCCTAAAGCCCCAGTGTACACTTGGGATTGCAGTAGTATTTGTAGTGTACAACAAGAATCTATTGATATTTTACGCAATTTCTTATGAGCATATAGTAAAAAATCTGTGAAACAAAAGATTAAGATATTGCAAGGACTAGACCCTTGCAGAGTGAGAAAAAATACTGGTTTGCAAGGTCATTCTCTGGCTTGTCTTTCTAGGAAAGTATGTCAAAGTGTTTTTCACTATTTCAGGATGTTAGCAGTACACCATACTCAAATGCAGAAATTAGTCAGAAGATTGTATTATGCAAAAAGTCCAGCACTAATGTTAAATGAGTTGAACAGTGCTCTTTTGCGTGGATCAGTATCAGATGTGAAGAAGGTTGGTGATGAAATTGAGTTTTGTTACTTTGGTCCTGAACAAGAGAGTGCAGAACTGATACATTAATAGAAGAAAATGCTGAAGAGAATGTTGAACATAGTAGTACAAAACATTTTGAAGATCAAATTACAAAGTTTAAGGTGATTTCAGGTGAAAGGCCAAATTATTCTTGTATTTGTTGCCCGCGAACTCACGATAAAAATCAGACTAGGACTGTTTATCTGTATTTAAAAAGTGAAAGAGAAAATAATGATAAATGGAAGGAATTTGCAACTTATTTGTTGGTGGAGAATTGTTTTGATTTGGGTTCTGACCAGCGTATTTGCAAATATTGTTATAACAAATTAGATGAGAATAAAATGCCCGCTAGAGCTGTTCATAATAATCTAGAGTTGGTTGCTATTCCTCCAGAACTGATAGATTTAAATACCTATGAGTCTATTCTCATTCAATGTGTGCACCCATTTCAGGCTATCGTTCGTATGGAGCCAAAAACAGGTAAATTGCCTCCATCAGATTTACAGAGAGGATTAAAAGGAAAAGTTGTATATTTACCTCTAGATTTAAAGAAAAATATTGAAACTATTGGTGTAGAGAATGTAGAAAATTAACCACTAGTTATTCTAGTTAATGGTGTTCCTACAAAGAATAGGAAAATCTGGAAAGAGTTAGTGGATGTTAGGAAAGTGCAAAAGGCAACATTGTATCTGAAAAAAATAATGAGTACTATAGAAATGTGTATGTAGGAGAAGAAGAAATAGATTTAGCAGAAGATGCTGAAACGTCAAGTGGACAAATTAAAAAAGTGGACATGTCCAGATGTGAAGAAATCTATGAACATTACAGTGTACATCCACTTCATTCCAAAGAAGTGATGGGGAATACTATTGAGTTATTCCAAATGAAAAAAGCAAAGGGAAGTCCCATGAGTGTATGGGAAGAAAGCTTGGAAGCTCGTTGTTTTCCGCAGTTGTTTCCAACAGGAAAAGGAGGACGATATGATGAACGACCTGTGCAGATTCCTGCATCTGAATATCAGACAACAAGATTGTATGCAGAAGATCCAAGATTTCGGCAATGTATTCCATATATATTTCATCTTTTGTTTGAAAGTGACTTGTCTGTACTGGCCTATGCAGTCAATCACATATTGAAAACAGGAGTAAATCTGCAAAATGTTTCTGCAAAGGAATTTATGAATAAAGTACATCAGAGAGACGATCATTTAGACTCTCAGCTGATTAATCTGATGGCATGTCAGCGTGGTACTAATGAGTATTGGTACCGTCGTCATGGAGAACTTAAATGTATGCTAAGGAACTTAGGAACTCCTAAATGGTTCCTTACCCTAAGCTGTGCTGAATACGCTTGGGATGATTTCCTTGAATTTCTTCAAGAGGCAAATTCGAATATAAAAAATATTGAATACAAGACACCTGGAGAATTGTGCTCTTTGGATCCAGTTAATGTGTGCAGGTATTTCAATCATAGATTTGAAGCTATGATGTCTTTTATCTGCAATAAAACAAATCCTTCTCTTGGAGAAGTTGTGGATTTCTTTTGGAGAAAGGAGTATCAAGCAAGAGGTGCTCCTCATATACATATGCTGATATGGATCAAGGATGCCACTAAATTCGGAACTGATTCTGATGATGCTGTTTTGTCATTCATTGAAGAATATGCCACATGTGCCATACCCAAAAGCACAGAAGAAAACAACTTAAGACAACAAGTCTTACGATTCCAAAGCCATCGTTGTGGAAAATACTGTCGACGAAACTACAAGTCTAAGGAAAAGTTTTATACAAAATGTCGTTTTGGATTTCCACGTCCGGTAATATCAAAAGAAAGAGTAAACAGTTTTATGTCAGCTATGTGACATACCATCACAAGAAAGTCTCCAAAAAATACCTACAATTTAAGAAGAAGTGAAGAGTCAAAATGCATAAATGATTACAATCCGGTTATTCTGTCCATGTGGAATGCTAACATGGATATTCAGTATGTTGCGGACAATTCCATTGCTGTTGCTCATTATGTAACATCCTACATTACAAAATCAGAAAAGACGGAATTGAAAGAAATGTGGGAAGAGATTTCTCACGAGAAGAGTCTAAGTAAGAAATTATACAGTTTCAGTTTGAAGATGTTATCCCATCGAGAAATTGGAGCGTGTGAATGCTCAGATCAGTTATCATCTGCAAGTCTATACTCCAAATCAAGAAGAATCATTTGGGTGAGTCTAGGTCTTGCTGCAACACGAAATCGAGTACTTAAATCTGTACAAGAAATCGAATGTTTAGCAGAAAAAGATCCGGAAAGTACAGATAATGTGAAAACAAATATGTTGGACACATATTATCCAAATAGAAGTCATCATCTTGAGAACATATGTCTCTATAAAGTGCTGCAAAACTACACTTTTAAACGGAATACTACAGAAAACATCAATGAAGGAAAGTGTGGAATGATTGGTTCCGAAGGATGTTTGGTGAAACAAAGGAAAGGAAATTTGATTAATCACAGAAAACTGAGTTGCAATACTCTTGATAAAAGGGAATTTTACTATTTAGTACTTTTGCAACTGTTCAAACCGTGGCGTTTAGAATTGGAATTACTTGGAGATTTTCACAGCTATGAAGATTCCTTCAATGCTTGTAAAGATACCATAGAATGTACTGTTTTTGCAAATTATGTGAAAATGCTGAATGATGAAATTGATCAAGAAGCTACTATTGCAGCTGAGATTGCTAGAGACAGTTCTCAAGACAGTCAAAGCTCTGCTCCACTGAGTCAAGATCCACTAGGACAACCAATTGTTGAAAATGAAGCAGCAATCACCATGAATGAGGTGGAAACAGCAATGCATCAAGCTCAAGAAGATATTATGGACTTAGCCAACTTGGAAGAACAACTAAATGTTGAACAGAAAGAAATATATCAGCAAGTAAGACAACAGATTGATCATGGATTTCTTCATGAAAACAAAGAATGCACATGCACCTCATTTCAACTGACATAAATGTATGTGAGTGGACAATCTGGAACAGGAAAAAGTTTCTTAATTAAAGTAATCACCAGTTATCTACAGAAAACACCGGACTCACATTTGTCTTGTGTTGTAACTGCTCCAACTGGGTTGGCAGCACACTGCATTAAAGGAATGACATTGCATCGTTTACTTATGCTACCTGTGGAGCATGAAAACAAATTGGAATAACACAAGCTATCTGGAGAAGCTTGTTATGAAGTTTCAAGATTGCTGAAGAAAATGAAACTTCTGATTATTGATGAGGTAAGCATGGTCTCAAACTTAATGCTTGCTTTTGTGCACTTAATAATGCAGCAAATTCTTAAAACAGAGTATGACGTGTTATTTGGAGGAAAACATGTCATAGTTTTTGAAGATCTACTGCAACTTACTCCCGTAAAAGGACAACCAGTATTTAAAACACTTACGCATGAAGATACCAGAAAGTCTCTGGGTAGTGTTGGAAATGTTAACATTTGGTCATATTTTGAGTACAAAGAACTCATTACAAATATGTGACAGGCAAATGATGTTAATTATGGAACTATTCTTCAAGATATAAGAATTGGAGTACTGACAGAAGAACATGGCAAGCTTTGCAGAGACGGTTACTTTGCAATTTGTTTCCAAATGAAAATATAGTTCCTGAGAAAATATATATGAAAATTTCAGAAAACAAATCTGTAATCTGCTTAATGCCAACACTGCGTGAGTGTTCTATATTCAACAAACAACTTTTGAAGCTGGAAAATGAAGAAATAATAAAAATGGAAGCAATTGATAAAATACAGCATGAAGGAATCACTATTATTTTGACAGAAAAGTTGAAAACAAAATTGGACTCTTTAGAAAAATCATTATCTAAAACTGCTGGTTTAGAAAAGAATCTATACGCATGTATAAACTGTCGGGTAATTTTAAGGCGTAATTTGGATGTAGAAAAAGGTTAGTTAATGGAGCAATGGGCATAGTTGTGGATTTTGTTAATTATAAGAATAAAGATGGTATTGAATTTTTAAAAATTAAATGTGATCAGATTGAAGAAGTGAAACAAATTGCTTGTTGTTCAGTTCGTTTTTTGCTTGTTAAAGATTTATATGTCCGTAGAGAATAGTTTCCAGTTTCTCTGGCATATGCAGTGACTATTCATAAATCTCAAGGTTTAAGTGCAGACAGTGCTTTGGTGAACTTTGGAAGTACCGTGTTTAAAGAGGGTATGGCATATGCTGCTTTGTCCCGAATCAGACCTTTATCTGTTTTTTTGGGGGGGGATTTTGATGACACAAAGGTTACTGCAGATGCAAACTGTGTAAAAGAGTATAATAGGCTAAGGAGAGTGTATGCTCCCAATTTAGGTCAATATCCTGTATTTGAAAAGCGTGTGATAGGTCGAAAAAGAAGGTATGAGAATATCTCTAGTGAAGGTATAGAGAAGGGAAAAAAACAAGATAATGTTGTGATTGCAAGTAAAAAGAAAAAGGACACTGTTGAAGAGATTGTTGGTTATCAGTTTGAAAATAGTTCAGGTGTCAACTGCTACGCTAATGTAGTGGTCAATGTTGTTTTTTTTCTTGAAGGTTTGCAACAGCAAATTATGGAGAATCGTAAAAAAGATTTTGTTCCTTGTATTGTGTTTATGAAAAATTGAGAACTGATAAAAGTAAAATACAAAGCGTTTGTGATATTCGTAAATTTTGGATACATGTTCTGGTTCTACACAATTTACGCAGAATATCCAACAAGATGCTCAGGAATTTCTAATGTATATGCTTACCATATTGGAAAATGAAGGCATAGAAATTGAAAATCTTTTTGGATTTGTTATAAATGGGAACATTATTGTGAAAATTGTATGTTTACATGTAGCACTAACATAGACACTGAAAGAATTATATTTGACACTACCAGACTGTAAATCAGTGCCTTTGAACAAATTAGTTAAGGCAGCAAATCAAAACATGGAGTGTAGGCAATGCAACTCAGAAATGTTATCAACGTTATTTATACAAAGATATGGACAATATATAATTTTAATGATGCAACGTTGTACAGCTGATGGAAGAACATTTAACACTTTAATAAAACATTTTGTAGCAAGTCAACTATCAATATCAGGAAGGACTTCTGTAGCAGTAGCAATAATTTTCCATGATGGTCCTCCCACAATATCTGGACATTACACTGCCTATTTAAAATGTGATAAAGGCTGGACATATTTTAATGATGCTCAGTTGGTTTTTAAACAACGTTTGCCAAGCGAATTACCAAATTCCTACCTAATATTTTTAAAGCCAAAGTTTTAGGATCATAATTCGGCCTCTGAGGAATTTGTTAATATGTATTATTACGATTACTGTTGGACAATTTAAATAAAAAGGATTTCAATAATACCATTTGGCCTCGAGGAAAGGTGTATCTTTGAATGACGGAATTTTTCTTGCACATTCTCTCAGCATATATTTTTAAGTAACAACATTTACAGTGTTTATAAATTTAAGTTAGAAAATGTTCTTAGTAGTAAGTATTTGATATATTTGTGATTTGTATTATATGGTATGTTATTGAGGATGTAGTCTTGTTTTTTTTTAAACAATGTTATTGATTGTTTTTTTTTTGCCCGCTGTTATGTGATGAGTACGATTGAAATCACTGTTTCTAGTCAAATTCAATATATTCTGAGAACAGCAAAAAAGGCAAAGAAAATAATTTGTAAAATGTTAAAATTATGCTGTGTTGTAAAAAATGTATTTTTATATATTATAACTATATTTTTTCTTCTCTTTCACAGATCCTAATTCTAAAATATGAAATTTTCAGAAATGTAGATTATAAAAAACAACTGAAAACATTGTGTAGCATTTTTTATTTCTATTACTGTGAAGGTAAGTTTAACTAAGTATTAAAATGAACAATGGCCTGTGTTTGCACACAGGTGAAGAATGTGGAGATGGACGGAGTAGATAAGTGTGGAAAGATGCTCTGTGGACGTTTTAAGTTTCAGGATAAAGTTAACATGAATATTGAGTGTCGCTGGGAGCCAACTAACCCACCAGATATGTGCAGAAAGAGCCACAGAGTTCCATTGCAGAGAGGTAAATAATAGTACATGGCTTCAGAATACCTCTCTGCAATGCACCTATATGGTATTCAATAGAGAGACATGGTGAGCTAGTAGGGCCCAGGGACTTTCAGGATTAAAACAGACAAAATTCCTTAACTTAAAACACGTCACAGGGCGTGTTTGCACATGTCACATCAGGCCCCATCCCTTCCCTTCACTAATCTATAAACGTGTCCTATCAGTTTGCCAAAACGTAAGTATTTACAAATTTATCTTGTTCTCTGTTTGCAGTACTGAAATTACTCTACTTATTACTCATATTGTTAAGGATAGGCCTAGCCATTAACCCTAGTACAAATTAATTTCTTCATATATTATGCAATCAGTTCTGCAAGAAGTTAGAAAGTATTAATTCAGTCTTGAAAACACCCAGTTTATACCTCTGTAGTTTTGGAATCTCACTGTCATAGGATATCCTGTGACATGAAAAACAAGATTTGATTGGTTCATCAAATTTCCCATTGTACCAATTGAAGAACCGCAATCATTTCAATCATTCTTCTTTGAGCATCTTTGGAGACATAACTCTGTGCTTACCTCCTATCACTCTCATGCAATTTTTCAAACAATGAAATAGCAATATGTTCTTATTGTAACAGTCTGTCAATACCTAAGCACTTAAGGGACAAATTTAGATGCATCCAGTGCCAACAAAATGTTACTTTTTGTAACATAGTTATAGTGCAAGACACTCTTACATATTTAGAAAGACAGGAAAAGGCAGTCTGTGTACCTTTTCTTCTCCATGTAAATACGACATCATCATACATATCACTTTGCGTTGAAAGGGCGTTCTATAGGTGTTGCTGTTTGTGTCTGCACAGAAGACTCATAGAACAAGACACATCTTCAGATTTATCAGAATTTATAAATCTGCACATGTTTGCGAATATTGCAGCATCCTCCAATTGGTGTAGCAAGGCACAACAAAGAGAATTATTTTCTTTTCGCCTTTTTTTTTCTCTTTCAATGCATGTTGCATTCCACGTCAAACATTGAAAGAGGAAATTGCCTTTACTGATTCTTTTTGAGCAGGAAGGTGTCTCTTCCTGCACAAAAACAATCTCCACACGACACAGACATCCTTGCACCATGGTGCAAGTTTGCCTGTGTCACCGCATGACTGCAGTTTGTGCAGCAGTGCAGAGGGAAGCACAGAGTTACAACATATTCATGTACATATGTTGCATCCCTATGCTTTGGAAGTACCACAGGACACTGTAGTTAAAGAGCTTAGTGTCATGCTGCAGCACTTCCTTATAGTTCTGCACTTATACATTCATCATACACTACAAATGCATTCATTCAGTCAATTATGCACTACACATACATTCATCTTAACTTTCACACACTAGCATACAAATTTAGCTCTTTTGTTAACCAGAGTAGTTAGTTCTAAAAAGAACTTTTTTTTTGTAGTTTTATATATATTTTTTCTATTTTTTGAACTTTTTGGGGGGGTCGAACAAAACCATGAACTTCAACTGGAAAAAAAAAAAACTCTAACACCGATGATTATCAATTGCTCGGCAAACCAAATCTACAGATTGCTCCCCATAGCAGAGCAATCTATTACACTTAGTGCAGTGTATTTTTACTTTGGCAAATTGGGGACAGATGTCTGGGTGTTGGTTGGACGGATACATCCCCGAAGTGCTTGCTACTTCCGGCGTTGGTGGTGGGTTCTCCCGGAGTCTTCTTCACTCCTCACGTGCTAGGTTTACCGGATGTGGGCATTTTAAGTGTTTTAACATGCTTGCGGTCCTGCAAGAATATTTTTTGTTAGGGTCTCCACTTGACAGTACAGCGCTACAAATTTTTCAAGTGACCTTAGTAGCATTCACTTTTTACTGTCCTTCTGGAAACATAAACATTTTCCAGACGATGGAAGAATACCTCTGAGGGCGTAGAGGTTCCTGTACAGATTCTTCAGAGTTTGAATGTTCTGAATCAGATGATTCCTGTGGTCCAGAAGCCATTGTCTCTCAATGCAAATCCAAATTAGGTGTGGATTCACCCAAAAATGAGGTTCTTCTTAGTAGAGTTGTTGCTCCAAAGAAAGCCTAAGAAGAATGATTGCAATGGGTGGGGTCCTTCAATAGTTACAATAGGAAGTGTTTTGAACCAATCAAATCTCTTTTTTTCTGGTCACATGGGATCCGCGCACCGTGCGCACATGCAGCACGCACCCAGCGTGACTTTGCGAAATTACATTTCAAAGTAATATAAGTTTATTAAAAGTAAAAGAATATTATTCTTTTAAATAACTCAGATAATGTCTTGCTTTAGTATTTATAGTAAATACATATATATATATATCTTTTAAGGCATTACAAAAAATCACGGATTCGCGCACCCAGCGCGACAAGTACGTATATGATGTCACGCGGAACCGCCCGAACGTCGCGTAACATAATACGTATATGTTGCGTATGGCTTGAAGTGGCGTATCAGTCACATAGCAGTCCGCAGGAAAATGCGCACCCATCGCACATCTTACGCGGATCCTACACAATCCTAAAATTTTGGCTAGGATTCTGTGCAGTAATCGAGAAAGGTACACTTTGGGTGCGCGACTCCAAAAATATATTTATTATTAAAATACAATAAACAAAATAATATTAATAAATCTAAAAAATATATTTAAAAAAAAATTCCAATATTTTTAAAACATTTTTTTTTCAATTTATATTACATTTATGTAAATTAATTTAAAAAATAAAATATATAAATATAAATAGTTTAAAAAATGTAGTAAATCAGTATAAAAAAATAAATATAACAATTAATACATTTAAAAATTGTAATTTAAAAAAACCTTTGAAATTCACTGAAAAAAGCCATAGGTTTGAGGCACGGTATAGTTAGGAATTACCATTTAAAAAACCTTTGAAATTCACTGAAAAAACCATAGGTTTCAGGCACGTTATAGTTATGAATTAGCATTTAAAAAAACCTTTGAAATTCACTGAAAAAACCATAGGTTTCAGACATGTTATAGTTAGGAATTAGCATTTAAAAGACCTTAGAAATTCACTGAAAAAACCATAGGTTTCAGAGGCGTTATAGTTATCTGAACATTTCACTCGTACAAAACCATTGAAATTCCCCCGTTATAGATAACTCGCGCGCCCGCAATGCACTGCTGATGACGTCACACATTACATCACTCATGACATGGTCAGTGACATCACTCATGACATCACTGATGACATAACTATAACAGGGGAATTTCAATGGTTTTGTACGAGTGAAATGTCCAGCTAACTATAACGCCCCTGAAACCTATGGTTTTTTCAGTGAATTTCTAAGGTTTTTAAAATGCTAATTCCTAACTATAACATGTCTGAAACCTATGGTTTTTTCAGTGAATTTCGAAGGTTTTTTAAAAGCTAATTCCTAACTATAACTTGTCTGAAACCTATGTTTTTTTCAGTGAAAATATATATATTATCTACTGGCGGTCGCCAGTAGATAGTTATAGTTACAACCTAGTTTCCATAGGAAATCTCAAAATTCTATTTTGAATAACTTTGGCGCCGGTTGACGAATCCTCGCGAAATTTTCAAAACTAATGGGTGCTCCGCTCAGCTCCTACCCTGAAAGTCTCGGGGTGATTCGTCAAGCGGGGGCCGAGAAAAAAGCGGGGTCCCAAAACGCGTTTTCCCCATGTTATTTTCCATAGGACCTTTAGACACAGCTACAGCCTGAACGGCTGAACAGAATTACGTGAAATTTGGCAGAGAGGTAGCCATAAGGTCAAGGAAGTGCTTTTTGCAGGTCTGGTGTAAATCTGTTCAGTATTTCCTGAGAAAATAGCATTTAAAAGCATATCAATATCTATACGCGCGCACCGTGCGCGCACTGTGCGCGCACCCTGCCGTGCGCGAGCGCAATTCTGATTGGTTGTTAGATGTCGGTAAACATTCGAATCGGTCGAAACCAGGAAGTGTCGGCCGCCATTTTGTCTCTCGCAGTCTGAGTGGGTGAAAAAAAAAAGGTGGAGAACGTGAAAAGGGGGCAGAGTGGACAGTTCCTGACCCCCTAGCCTTGGTCAGGGGGTCACAGAAGGACCCCCAAGGGAGAAAAAACAATCTTTTTTATTTTTTGAAAATCGCGAGGTGCACGCACCGTGCACGCATGGCACGAACTGCGAATCGTGGGTGCTCACGATTTAAAAAAAAAAAAAAATTCACGGTGCGTGCACGGTGAAAAACCTGTAAAAAAAAAAATGTTATAAATACATAACTTAGCATTTAAAAAACCGTACAAATTCACTGAAAAAACCATAGGTTTCACACACGTTATAGTTACGAATTAGTATTTAAAAAACCTTGCAAATTCACTTAAAAAACCATAGGTTTCACACATGTTATAGTTAGATGGACATTTCACTCGTAAAAAAACAATGAAATTCCCCCGTTATAGTTACTGCAGGCAACTATAACTCACGCGACCGCTATCCTCTGCTGATGACGTCAGATATTACATCACTGATGACATATGTGTCTTTATGAAAAATAAATATTTGTAATATATGTATAGCTAAAGATTAACGGAAGAAGACATGGGTAAATAAGTGTCTAAATACAGTGATGTAATATCTGATGTCATCAGCAGAGGATTGCGGTCGCGTGAGTTATAGTTGCCTGCAGTAACTATAACAGGGGAATTTCATTGGTTTTTTACGAGTGAAATGTCCAGCTAACTATAACATGTGTGAAACCTATGGTTTTTTAAGTGAATATATATATATACATATATATATGTATATATATATATATATATATATGTATATATATATATATATATATTCAGTGAAAAAACCATAGGTTTCACACATGTTATAGTTAGCTGGACATTTTACTCGTAAAAAACCAATGAAATTGCCCCGTTATAGTTAGTTCAGCTAACTATAACTCACGCGCCCGCAATGCACTGCTGATGACGTCACATATTACATCACTCATGACATGGTCAGTGACATCACTCATGACATCACTGATGACATCTCAAATGACATCACTGATGACCTCACTGATGACATCATCCAGTGAATGAGTGTTTTTCTGAAAATTAAATATGTTTTATATATGTATATCTCAAGGTCGATGGAAGAATAAATGGGTATATAAGTGTCTAAATGGATGATTTGTTTTTAAAAATTGATTGTGTAACTGACTGATTAAGTGTATCTCTCACTTTGTGTATAAGTGGCTGCATGGGTTGGTGAGTAGCTACATGGGTGTCTATATAGGTTAGTAGTTGTTTTTTTGAGTATCAGTCTGAGTGTCTGTATGGTTCGGTGGGGGGTATTACGTAGTGCATAGGTGCATGAATGAGTGACTCACTGTTTGTATGTGTTGAAGACAGCATGTGTGCAGGACTGTATGGGTGGATGAGTGTGTGTATGGGTGTGTTAGTGAGTGAATGACTGTCCCAATAGTGTCTTCAGGAGTAACTACATATGTTTTAAACTAGTATATGTGACTATTGGTGTATATATGTGAGTATATGTGAGAGGGAGAGATTGAAAGAGTTCCTGTATGAATAAGTATGTGTTTCTATAAGTGATTGTTTAAAAGACTAAGTATGTGTAAGTTTCCGTAGAAGTAAGTGTGGTGGTGTGTGTATAACTGTATATGCAGGTGAATGTATGTTTGATTCTTTATTAGCATGAGTGACTATGTGTGTGAGTAACTCTATGGATGAGTGGCATTATGTAACAGGATGTATAGGTGTATGAGTACATATGATGAATGAGTACATGTATGAGTGACTGTATAGGACTGTTGGTGAATGAGTGGATGTGTATGTGGATCTTAGAATTACTGAAGAGGTTGTTGTAACTGGTATTGGTATGTCCATTGTTTTGAAAATTTTAGTCTCTATTTTTGAATGTGTGTATCAAAGCTTATATTAAGGTGAGAGGAGGTCTGCCACTCTATCACAAGGATGATGTCATCAGTGATGTCATCAGTGATGTCATTTGAGATGTCATCAGTGATGTCATGAGTGATGTCACTGACCATGTCATGAGTGATGTAATATGTGACGTCATCAGCAGTGCATTGCGGGCGCGTGAGTTATAGTTAGCTGAACTAACTATAACGGGGCAATTTCATTGGTTTTTTACGAGTAAAATGTCCAGCTAACTATAACATGTGTGAAACCTATGGTTTTTTCACTGAATTTCTAAGGTTTTTTCAATGCTAATTCCTAACTATAACGTGTGTGAAACCTATGGTTTTTTCAGTGAATTTCTAAGGTTTTTTAAATGCTAATTCCTAACTATAACGTGTGTGAAACCCATGTTTTTTTCAGTGAATTTGCAAGGTTTTTTAAATGCTAATTCCTAACTATAACGTGTGTGTAACCCATGGTTTTTTCAGTGAATTTGCAAGGTTTTTTAAATGCTAATTTTTTTTTTTATTCTTCATTTTTTTCAAACATATTTTTAATTTAATTTTCTTTCATTTTATAAAGACTATGCTTAAATTTTTAAAATCCTTAAATATTTTTTTTTAATATATTTTTTAAAATAAACATGTAAAATTTATTACCAGATTTTTTTTTTTTTTTTTTTTATAGTACGCGTACCGTAAGCTCACGGTAAGCGTACGGTTTACGCAACGTCCGTAATCTATCTACGCTGCTTGCGTATAGTTACGCACTTTGCGTAGCCGCGCGTACTACGCGTGGGACGCGTGCGCGCTTACGCCACACGCGCACGTTACGCGGAAGTGCCGGGGAGTGACTATTATGCGCATGCGCGCAAGCGCGTGTCTTTTTTACGCGCACGCGTACTTTTTGCCGTAAGCGTACCGTAAGCGTACCGTAAGCGTACGGTAGGTCATGTGATCTTGAAACACAACTTTTGATTGGTTGAAACTACTTTCAGTTCTAGAACTCTCCTACACCACACCCATTCCCCTCATTTCTGCTTGTGATCCCTTGGGAGAAGGAGCTGGTTTGTCTTTGGGATACGATGGCAGAACAGCAGAGCTCTTCTGAGAGTGAGGCTAGCACCAGCAGCACTGTCTTGAGGCAGAGATCGAGGAAACAAAAGCCTTCTTATGTTTGGGATTATTTTACTTTTCCAGAAGGCCAGCAAAAGGTGAATGCACCCTTAGTTACTTGCAAGCTGTGTAAGCGTGTACTTTCTAGAGGTAATCCTAACAGGAAGTATTCCTTTGGGAATCACACCATGAAGAGACACCTCCAGGATGTACACAGAAGGACACATGGTCATCTTTTTGGAGGTAACTCTTCAGAAAGACGAGCCAGTACATCCACAGCAGCTCAGCCTGGACCATCATCTGCAGGGCTGACTCCTTCTTCTGCAGGTCAGGTGAGCCCTTCATCTGTGGGGGGAGAATCTCCTTTTGCTGGCCCTCTGGAAATGAACCTTCGATTTCGGAAGGTTGATATTCATTGCACATTTTGTAAAGGTCTAATTTGTCATAGGGAGACCAGTGTTTCCCTAGTGAACAACAAAATAGATCAGCACATTTGTAGCTTTGAATGATTTTCCCATGCTTCCTTTCCTCTGTCCCTGCATGAACACAACGGTTCTTTTAAGAGCCAACCTTATCTTTCATCTTTTTTTTAACATATGTTTTTTAAAACCTTTTTTTTTTTTTTTACCGTACGCGTACGGTGCGCGTACCTTTTTTTTATTTTTTAAAAAAAACACTAAAAATCAATTATCACATTACAAGGTCCTTGAGAGACTACAATTATTATTATTGACTTACCATACTCACTCAAAAAAATATTTATTCATTTGTTTTTTTTAAAAATAGTTTTAAAAATGGTTGTAGTTTTCGAAAATTTTCTATATCGATCTGAAAAAAAAGAAAAAAGTATTAATATTTTTTTAACAATTTATAATACAGTATACATATTTACATTTTTTTCAAAAAAATATTTTTGCCTTATTTTTGCTGTTTTCAGAATATATTGCATTTCACTATAAATTGTGAAAGCAATTGCATTCATCATTTTACAGCGGGCAAAAAAAAATAACAATCTCAAAGATTGTATTAAAAAAGCCCAGAATCTCTTCTCACTTAAACTTATCATTACAGAAATGCATATTATTCTAAAAAAATATCATCTAAAAACAATACTTATTTCTTTAAAATACCGCCTGATATGTTTGTTTCAGAAGTATAATCACAATATTATATCTCAAACAACTCCAAAATACATCTGATTTCATTTCCTTTAGGCCAAATAGTATTTTTTTTTTTTTTTTTGGAATAAATTTCCAAGGGAAATCCATTAAAATTCTAAAGTTTAATCTGTCCAGATCTCACCGATTCTCTGTAACATTTTGGTTCACGAAAATTTTTTTGAATAATTTATTTAGTCCACAATAGAATTGCTTACTTTTCCACATGGCCAAATAGTAATTTTTTAAATCATTTTTGAAAAAATTTCCAATGGCAGTCCAATAGCATTCCAAAATTTAAAATGTGCAGAAGTTACCGATTATCTATAAATTATTGGTTTTTCAATATTGCATTAAAAATTAAAAAAGTCCACATTACAATTGGTTATCTTTCCTTTAGGCCAAATGATAATTTTAAAAATATTTTTTCTACAAAATTGCAATGGTAATCCAGTAAAATGGTAAAATTATTTTGTCCAGATCTTGCCAAGTCTCTCTAAAATTTAGGTTTCAGGAAGATTAGATAGGAATTTGCTAAATCAAAAGGCAAACGTTGTTTGAAAATCAATTGGGAATCATTACACAGTGTCCAGCCTTTTTCACATTTTAGATAAACTGTGTAATGTCCAGAAGTAACAGTAGGTCCATCATGGAAAATTATTGCAACAGTTACAAAAGTTTTTCCTGAAATTGATAATTGCTGTCCTGTAAACTTCTTTATTAAAGTATCCAATTTTGAACCATCAGCTCTACATCGTTGCATCATTAAAATTACATACTGTCCGTATTCCCTTAAAATTAATGTTGAAAACATCTCAGAATTACACTCACCACATTTCATGCTATGATTAGCATCTTTAACTAATTTTGCAAAAGTGACTGTTTTACTCTCTGGCAATGTCAAATAAATAAACCTTTCATTATCAACAATAGAGCCACATATATTATAACAATTATCACAACTATGTTCCCATTTATAAGAGAGACCAAAAAAAATGTCAATGGGAACTCCTTCTTCTTCCACTACCTGAAGAAAATACATCAAAAATTCGTGTGCATCTTGCTGTTCATTTTGAGAAAACTGTGTTCGTCCTGAACATACATCTAAAAGTTTTCTAATATCAGTAGCACTTTCTATTTGAGTTTTATCTTTACTCAGCTTTTGAAAAAGGAGACTCAGCTCTGAACAGAATCTTTTTCCCTGATTTACTATTATCTGCTCTTGCAAACTTTCCAGATAAAATGCAACATTCAGCACTACATTAGCGTAGCAGTTGACACCAGAGCTATTTTCAAAATGACATCCTACAACCTGTTCTTCATTGTCCTTTTTCTTTTTGCTTGCAATTACATCACTCCTCTTTTTTTTCCTCTTCTCTATATCTTCATTACAGATATTCTCATTTCTCCTTTTACGAGAAACTACACGTTTCTCCAACACAGGATACTGACCTAAATGAGGAGCATAGCTTCTTCTTAATCTATTATACTCCTTTACACAGTTTGTATCAGCACTAACTTTTGAGTCATCAAAGTCTATCATGAATAAACCTGATAATGTTTTGACTCGTGACAAAGCTACATATGCCATACCTTCTTTGAACACAGTTGAACCAATGTTCACAAATGCACAATCTACAGTCAATCCTTGAGACTTGTGGATAGTTACAGCATATGCTAGAGAAAACGGAAACTGCTTCCTACGTACATATAAGTCTTTCACAAGCATAAAACGAACTGTACAACGACAAATATCTTTAACTTCATCTATCTGATCAAATTTTATCTGTAAACATTCAATTCCTTCTTTTTTCTGATAATTAATAAAACCCACAACTCTTCCCATCGCTCCATTCACTAAGCCTTTCTCAACATCCAAATTTCTCCTTAAAAATACTCTACAGTTCATGCAAACATATAGATTTTATTCTAATCCTGCTGTTTTGGAGATGTTCTTCTCTAGTGAGTCCAATTTATTTTTCAGTTTGCCTGTTACTGTGACAGTAATTCTTCCATCCTCAATTTTGTCCACTGCTTCCAATTTCCTGATCTCTTCCTTTTCCAATTTCAAAAGCTCCTCATTAAATATTGAGCATTCACGTAGAGTTGGCATTAAGCAGATGACACTTTTGTTTTCTGCAATATTCTTGTATATTTTCTCTGCAACTATTTCTTCCTTTGGAAATAAATTATGTAGCAGCCGACTCTGTAATGCTTTTTTCCCAACTTCTGTGAGTAGTCCAATTCTGATATCTTTCAGAATACTTCCATATTCTTCATCGTTTGCTTGCCTCATATTAGTTGTAAGTTCCTTGTACTCAAAGAAGGACCAAATATTTGTATTTCCAATGCTTCCCAATGACTTCTTCGTGTCTTCATGTGTCACAGTATTAAACACTGGTTGTCCTTTAACTGGAGTAAGTTGCAAAAGATCCCCAAAAACTATGACGTGTTTTCCACCAAATAACACGTCATAGTCTGTCTTCAAAATTTGCTGCATTCTTAAATGCACAAAGGCAAGCATTAAGTTTGATACCATGCTCACCTCATCAATAATGAGAACTTGCATCTTCTTCAATACTCTTGAAACTTCCAAGGATGCTTCTCCAGTTAGCTTGTTGAATTGTATTTTGTTCTCATGCTCCACTGGTAACATTAGCAAACGATGTAAGGTGATTCCTTTTATGTTATATGCTGCTAACCCAGTTGGAGCAGTAACCACACAAGACAAAGTAGAATCCGTTTTTTGCTTTAGGTAGCTTCTGATGACTTTAATTAGGAAACTTTTTCCAGTGCCAGCTTGTCCGCTTACATACATCCTGATTGGATGAAATGATGTGCATGAGCACTCTTTTTTTATATGTAGAAATCCGTGATCAATTTTGTTTTTGATCTCTTCATAAATGTGTTGCTGCTCTTGATTCAGTTGTCTTTCCAAATTTTGTAAGTCTATAAATTCTTCTTGAGCTTGATTCATAGCCGTTTCCACTTCATTCATGGCTATTGATGCTTCATTTTCAACGATTGGTTGTCCTAGGGGATCTTGACTGTATGTTCCTGAACTTTGGCTGTCCTGAGAACTGTCTCTAGCTATTTCTGCTGCAATTGTAGTTTCCTGTTCAATTTCTTCATTTAACATTTGCAGATAAGTTGAGAATGTACTGCATTGTATGCTGTTTTTGCAAGCATTAAAAGAATCTTCATAGCTCTGGAATTCTCCCAGTAGTTCATCCTCTGTACGCCATGGTTTAAACAACTGTAAAAGAGCCAAGTAGTAAAATTCTTTCTTGTCGGTTGTGTCGCAACTCAGCTTCCGGTGATTTATCAAACTTCCTTTGGTTTGCTTCACCAAACATCCTTCTTCACCAACAACTTTATATTTTCCACTGTTGATGTCTTCTGCAGCTTTCCGTGAATAAATGTAGTTCTGCAGCACTTCATAGAGACACATGTTCTCCAGATGATGACTTCTCTTGGGATAATATGTGTCCAACATGTTTGTTTTCAATATATCTGTACTTTCTGGGTCATTCTCGGCCAAATATTCAATTTCTCCAACAGATTTCAGTACCCGATTTCTCATTGCTGCAAGGCCTAAACTTGCCCAAATTATTCTTCTTGACTTCGAGTAGAGACTTGCAGAAGATAACCTATCTGAACATTCGTAGGATCCAATTTCTCGATGCGATAACATCTTCAAACTGAAACTGTACAGCTTCTTACTGACAGTCTTCTCGTGAGAAATCTCTTCCCACATTTCCTTCAATTCTGTTTTTTCTGATTTCGTAATGTAAGACGTTACATATCGTGCAACAGCAATGGAATTGTCAGCTACATACTGTATATCCATGTTAGCGTTCCACATGGATAAAATGACTGGGTTGTAGTCATTTATATTTTTTGATTCTTCTTTTCTTTTAAGGTTGTAGGTATTCTTAGGTGATTTTCTTGTGATAGTATGTCTCACAGCTGACATAAAACTGTTGACTCTTCCATTTGAAAGAACAGGTCTAGGAAATCCAAATCGACATTTAGTGTAGTATTTTTCTTTGCTCTTGTATTTCCGTCGACAGTATTTTCCACACCGATGACTTTGGAAACGTAGAACTTGCTCCTTTAACTTGTTCTCTTCTTTGCTTTTTGGTATACCACATGTTGCATATTCTTCAATGTAAGATAACACTGCTTCATCAGTATCTGTTCCAAACTTTGGGGCATCCTTGATCCACAGCAGCATATGAATATGAGGAGCACCTCTTGCCTGGTACTCTTTTCTCCAAAAGAAATCCACTACTTCTCCAAGGGGTGGATTTTTTTTATTGCAGATGAAGGACATCATAGCCTCAAATCTATGATTGAAATATCTGCAAACATTAACCGGATCCAATGAGCACAGTTCTCCTGCTGTCTTGTATTCGATGTTTTTAATGTTTGAATTGGCCTCTCGTAGAAAATCCAGTAAATCATCCCAAGCGTACTCGGCACAGCTTAGGGTAAGGAACCATGTTGGTGTTCCTAAATTGCGTAACATGCATTTTAGTTCACCATGGCGTCGGTACCAATATTCATTTGTCCCACGCTGACAAGCCATCAGATTGATCAGTTGTGTTTCCAAATGATCATCTCGGTGCTGCACTTTCTCCATAAAATCCTTAGCAGACACATTTTGTAAATGTACTCCACTTTTTAAAATGTGATTTACTGCATAAGACAGTGCAGACAAGTCGCTTTCAAATAAAAGATGGAACAAATAAGGAATACTTTGTCGAAATCTGGGATCTTCAGCATATAGTCTTGTAGTCCGATACTCTGAAGCTGGAATCTGTTCTGGACGTTCATCGTATCGTCCTCCTTTTCCTTTAGGAAACAGCTGGGGAAAACATCGAGCTTCCAAGCTCTCCTCCCATACACTCACGGGATTTCCTTTTGCTTTCTTCATCTGAAAGAGATCAATATTGTCTCCCATAACTTCTTTCGAATGGAGAGGATGTATGCTAAAATGTTCATAAATTTCTTCTTCCTTTGACTTGTCCACTTTTTCAATTTGTCCAGTTGGTGTTTCTGTGTGTTCTTGAAAATCTTCTTCTTCTTCTTCTTCTTCTATATAAATTGATTCATACCATTTGTTATTTTTTTTCAAATACAAATTTGCTCTTTGTACTTTCCGCACATCTACCAGCTCCTGCCAAATCTTCTTATTCTTTGTAGGTACACCATTAACCAGAATAATTAATGGTTCAGTTTCCAAAGTATCCGCATCAATAGTTTCCATATTTTTTTTCAAATCCAAGGGCAAATACACCACTCTACCTTTTAAACCTCTCAGTAAATCTGAAGGAGGTAATTTACCAGTTTTGGGCTCCATACGTACTATGGTCTGGAACGGATGAACACATTGAATGAGTATAGACTCATATGTATTTAATTCAGAAAGTTCAGCAGGAATAGCATCCAATTCTAAATTATTATGTACAGCTCTGGTCGGCATTCTATTTTCCTCTAACTTGTTGTAACAGTATTTACAAATACGCTGATCTTCACCCAATTCAAAACAATTTTCAAGAAATATATATGTGGCAAAATCCATCCACTTATAATTATCTTCATTTTCACTCTTTCTGTAGAGATCAACATTCCTAGTTTGTTTTCTATAATGAGTTCTGCGGCAACAAATACAAGTAACATTTGGTCTTTCATTAGAGACTATTGCAAATTTTGTTATGTGATCATTAAATGTGTTACTTACAGAGGGTTCTACATTCTCTTCCACTTCTGCCTCATTTACTGTGTCCTTCTCTGCACTGTTTTGTTCAGGACCAAAGTAACAAAACTGAATTTCATTAACAACCTTCTCTACATCTGATACCGTTCCTCGGAACAGAGCCCTATTCAATTCATTTAACTTTATTGCTGGACTTTTGGCAAAATACAACCGTCTCACAAACTTTCTCATTTCAGTATGATGAACAGCCAGCATCCTAAAATGATGGAAAACACTATTGCACACTTTTCTAGATAGACAAGCAAGAGAATGACCCTGCAAACCAGTATTCTCTCTCACTCTGCATGGATCCAGACTTTGAAGCACCTTAATCTTTTGTTTTACACTTTTTTTACTATATTCTCTTAGAAACTCTCGAAATCTGTCACTAGATTCCTGACGCACAGTGCAAATACTACTACAATTCCAAGTGTACACTGGGGCTTTAGGACGTCTCCCCATTGCCTCATCTGCCATCACTTGTACCTCATCTCTTGGAACCATTATCTCCTTCTCCATTATGCAACCATTTTTTACTTCGTATGAACGACCTCTGGTGTCAACTGCATGCAGCAAACTATTACTTTGAAAATAGCTCTCTTCATTAAAAAAAGGTTCACTACTTGAACTATGCATCCACTTTCCTAAAAACACTTTACAAAAGTTTGTTCTGTTCACTACTCTTTTGCTTTTGCTTTGTGATTTCAGTACATTAACCATTTTATCTAATGTACGCATCCTATTCAAAATTAATATGAATAGTTTCCTTTTTAATTCTAATGCTTTTGCTGCAATGGCTTCAATTTCTTTTTTTCTCTTGTAATATTTTGCCTTTTGCTTATATTTCTTTACATCCTTTATCAAATTGGACATAACTCTTCTCTGAAACATTTTTCTACGTATCTCTTTAAACGCTGTTTTTCTGTTTATGTTAAACTTTTCAATTGCAGAAGGTATATTTGCATTAACTAAATTCTCAATTTTTTGCTGTTCTCTATGTTTTGTTACATTTTTCCGAGGACAGACATTTTGTACATTTTTCTTTGTTTTGAATATTTTGTTAAGAAATTGTTTTTTCTGCTTACCAGAAGATTTTTTCTTTTTCCCAACATGAGCATCTTCTACTAACTTTGGTCCTCCAGTTGTCTTCAAATATAGTTTTTTTTTTAGCGTTTTTTGAGCTCGAGATTTTGTAGGCATCTTAAATTTTGTTCACTGTTCTTCAGCAATACCTGAAAAAAACTAAAAAAAAAATCCTTTATTGTATTTAAATATATTACTACATTTGTTTTCACAATAGTCATAAAACAAAATTTCTTTGCCAATTTGAATGCACACAAACTGCTCTTTTTTTTGGGCAAGTGAAAATCTCTTTTACAAACTGTCACATTATGAAACCACTTTTCAGATTTTTTAAAAAGCCCATGTCCACAGTGCTACACTCCAGCAAGGGCAACCAGCCTTAGTGAAGCTCAATGTATTTGCATTACAGACTGAAAACTGAAAACCCCACTCGCTTGTAAATACTTTGCATGTCTATACACGGCAAGCACATGGGTGTGTGCTAAGACTCTGCTTCTTCCCCCAAAAATTCGCTCCCCCTTTCCATCTAATGCAACTGTGAAATCACCAGAGCAAGACGCAATAAATCTCTGCCTATAATTCCTCTATGCACACAGAGTCATGTTTTCACATTAGTCCCAAAACGAAATTTCTTTGCCATTTTGAAAGCACACTTACTGCTCTTTTTTTTTCGGGCCGAGTGAAAATCACTTTTACAGACTGACACATTATGAAACCACTATTTTTGATTTATTTAATTGCACGTGTACAAACTGTTTTTTTTTCAGACCACCACCATGTGCATTCTCTGTGACTGCCTACACTCCACCAAGGGCAACCAGCCTTAGTGATGCTGAATGTATTTGCATTACAGACTTAAACCTGAAAACCCCACTGGCTTCTAAATACTGTGCATGACTATACATGGCAAGCACATGGGTGTGTGCTAAGCCTCTGCTTCTTCCCCAAAAAATTCGCTCCCCCTTTCCATCTAATGCAACTGTGAAATCACCAGAGCAAGACGCAATAAATCTCTGCCTATAATTCCTCTATGCACACAGAGTCATGTTTTCACATTAGTCCTAAAACGAAATTTCTTTGCCAATTTGAAAGCACACTTACTGCTCTTTTTTTTTCGGGCCAAGTGAAAATCTCTTTTTACAATTTGAAATCACTTTTACAGACTGACACATTATGAAACCACTTTTTTTTCTTTTATTTAAATGCACATGTCCAAGCTGTTTTTTCAGACCACCACCATGTGCATTCTCTGTGACTGCCTACACTCCACCAAGGGCAACCAGCCTTAGTGATGCTGAATGTATTTGCATTACAGACTTAAACCTGAAAACCCCACTGGCTTCTAAATACTGTGCATGACTATACACGGCAAGCACATGGGTGTGTGCTAAGCCTCTGCTTCTTCCCCCAAAAATTCGCTCCCCCTTTCCATCTAATGCAACTGTGAAATCACCAGAGCAAGACGCAATAAATCTCTGCCTATAATTCCTCTATGCACACAGAGTCATGTTTTCACATTAGTCCTAAAACGAAATTTCTTTGCCAATTTGAAAGCACACTTACTGCTCTTTTTTTTTAGGGCCAAGTGAAAATCTCTTTTTACAATTTGAAATCACTTTTACAGACTGACACATTATGAAACCACTATTTTTGATTTATTTAATTGCACGTGTACAAACTGTTTTTTTTTCAGACCACCACCATGTGCATTCTCTGTGACTGCCTACACTCCACCAAGGGCAACCAGCCTTAGTGATGCTGAATGTATTTGAATTACAGACTTAAACCTGAAAACCCCACTGGCTTCTAAATACTGTGCATGACTATACATGGCAAGCACATGGGTGTGTGCTAAGCCTCTGCTTCTTCCCCCAAAAATTCGCTCCCCCTTTCCATCTAATGCAACTGTGAAATCACCAGAGCAAGACGCAATAAATCTCTGCCTATAATTCCTCTATGCACACAGAGTCATGTTTTCACATTAGTCCTAAAACGAAATTTCTTTGCCAATTTGAAAGCACACTTACTGCTCTTTTTTTTTAGGGCCAAGTGAAAATCTCTTTTTACAATTTGAAATCACTTTTACAGACTGACACATTATGAAACCACTATTTTTGATTTATTTAATTGCACGTGTACAAACTGTTTTTTTTTCAGACCACCACCATGTGCATTCTCTGTGACTGCTTACACTCCACCAAGAGCAACCAGCCTTAGTGATGCTGAATGTATTTGCATTACAGACTTAAACCTGAAAACCCCACTGGCTTCTAAATACTGTGCATGACTATACATGGCAAGCACATGGGTGTGTGCTAAGCCTCTGCTTCTTCCCCAAAAAATTCGCTCCCCCTTTCCATCTAATGCAACTGTGAAATCACCAGAGCAAGACGCAATAAATCTCTGCCTATAATTCCTCTATGCACACAGAGTCATGTTTTCACATTAGTCCTAAAACGAAATTTCTTTGCCAATTTGAAAGCACACTTACTGCTCTTTTTTTTTAGGGCCAAGTGAAAATCTCTTTTTACAATTTGAAATCACTTTTACAGACTGACACATTATGAAACCACTATTTTTGATTTATTTAATTGCACGTGTCCAAGCTGTTTTTTTTTCAGACCAACACCATGTGTATTCTCTGTGTCTGCCTACACTCCAGCAAGGGCAACCAGCCTTAGTGATGCTGAATGTATTTGCATTACAGACTTAAACCTGAAAACCCCAGTGGCTTCTAAATACTGTGCATGACTATACATGGCAAGCACATGGGTGTGTGCTAAGCCTCTGCTTCTTCCCCAAAAAATTCGCTCCCCCTTTCCATCTAATGCAACTGTGAAATCACCAGAGCAAGACGCAATAAATCTCTGCCTATAATTCTTCTATGCACACAGAGTCATGTTTTCACATTAGTCCCAAAACGAAATTTCTTTGCCAATTTGAAAGCACACTTACTGCTCTTTTTTTTTCGGGCCAAGTGAAAATCTCTTTTTACAATTTGAAATCACTTTTACAGACTGACACATTATGAAACCACTATTTTTGATTTATTTAATTGCACGTGTCCAAGCTGTTTTTTTTTCAGACCACCACCATGTGCATTCTCTGTGACTGCCTACACTCCACCAAGGGCAACCAGCCTTAGTGATGCTGAATGTATTTGCATTACAGACTTAAACCTGAAAACCCCACTGGCTTCTAAATACTGTGCATGACTATACATGGCAAGCACATGGGTGTGTGCTAAGCCTCTGCTTCTTCCCCCAAAAATTCGCTCCCCCTTTCCATCTAATGCAACTGTGAAATCACCAGAGCAAGACGCAATAAATCTCTGCCTATAATTCTTCTATGCACACAGAGTCATGTTTTCACATTAGTCCCAAAACGAAATTTCTTTGCCAATTTGAAAGCACACTTACTGCTCTTTTTTTTTTCGGGGCAAGTGTAAATCACTTTTACACACTGTCACATTATGAAACCACCATGTGTAACTACAACAAAAACAATTCCCATTTCTATTATTCATTTCTTAAGTTACCACATACATCCCCTCTCAAACTCTAAACTCACCTTTAAAATTAGTTAGTTGTGAAAGAAATGTGACACTCAAACATCAGATTATCAGAGCCAGGATCTCTGTTGTGTTCACCTCTCTCCTCTCAGCAGAACCAGATAATGGCAAACTTTCCCTCTATTTTTCCACACATATACATGTAAGTTTCAAATCTCAGTGCTTCCCCCTTTTTTTCAAATGTAATCACACATTTCTATTGGTTGAAAACCAACCCTTTTCCAAAAGTACCCTGCCCCCAACTTGACTTCTGCCTAGTACCCTTCCCCCAACTTGACTTCTGCCTGCTACCATAGCAACAGCTCATGGAACACTGCTGTGTGCAGTTAGGTCAGAAGTTCGACACACAATGTTTCAATTCCACAGAGCAAGAGTGCTTGACTTTTCAAACCTTACAGCAAATCCATAGTACTGTTCTTTGGTTACACATTTTTTTGTACCAATACAAAACATGCTTCTATTAATTTTCACATACAGCCTAGTTTTTATTCTAGAATGGTATGAAACAGCCAATCAGTTCTTTTTGTTTTAAAAAAATATGTATGCCTCCATTTCCAAACTGTCTTTCTTTTCATATTGCCATTCTACTGAAAGACACCTCCTGAGTGCATCCAGTTCTCCTTTGAAGATGTTCACAGTGTGGATTGTAGGGCACAGCTATGTCTTCTGGAGTGAAAAGTTTGCAGAGAAAACAGATATGGTGAGAGACCTTGCTTTGCCAAATGTAGACATTAAATGGATTGGTCAGAGAGGGTTAAAGTGGCACCAATTGATGCCATTGGTGAAATCCTTCATTCAAATCCAACACCCTGACCTCATAATAGTGCACTGTGGTGGCAATGACCTAGGCACTTTGACTGGGGTAGGTCTGGAAATGCTTATGAAGGACACCTTTGCACAACTGTTTACACTTTTCCCTAAAACTGCCTTTGTGTTTTCCAACATATGCCAAAGGCAAAAATGGAACTGGTCCAATCATTTCTGTCCACAGATTGACAAAGCAAGAAAGCACGTCAACAAATCTGTTTCTGCTTTCCTCCGTGACTATGGTATGGGTGCCATTTACCACAACAACTTGCGTTATGACATGCAAGACATTTATAGAGGAGATGGTGTGCACTTCAATGATGAAGGGAACAGAGTCTTCCTCTTGAACCTTAGACTCTGCATCGGTACTTACTTGTAGGTACCACTAAAAAAATGACTTCATAAACACAACAGCTCTTTTTAGAGCTCCCTAATTTCTAAACTCTTAAATCTGCTTTTCATTTATCTATTTTTATTTTTTTACCGTACGCTTACCGTAAGCTTACCGTACGCGTACCCCGTGATTTTTTTTAAAATCAATAAATGTTTTTTTTGTACTTTTCTGTCCTTCTTTGACCCCCTTACAAATGTTAGGGGGTCTGTAACTCTCCTCATTGCCCCCTTTCCTTGTTTTCACTCTTTTTTTTCAGAGTGAAATACACAAAATGGCGGCCGTCGCTTCCTGGTTTCGGCCGATTCGAATGTTTACTAAGATCTAACAGCCAATCAGAATCGCGCTCGCGCACGCCGCCGTACGCTTACCGTAAGCGTACGGTAAGCGTACCGTAAGCGGGCTCAGATATATATATTGATTTAAAGGCTATTTTCTCAGAATCTACTGAACAGATTTACACCAAACCTACAAAAGGCACTTCCTTGACCTAGGGACTACCTCTCTGCCAAATTTTGAGTAATTCTGTTCAGCCGTTCGGGCTGTAGCTCGTTCTAAAGGTCCTATGGAAAAATGCATGGGAAAAACGCGTTTTGGGACCCCCCTTTTATCTCAGCCCCCGCTTGACGGATCCCCCCGAGACTTTCAGGGTAGGAGCGGAGCGTAGCGCCCCACCTATTTTGAGAAATTCGCGAGGATTCGTCGACCGGCGCCAAAGTTATTCAAAATAGAATGTTGAGGTTTTCCTATGGAAACGTGGTCCTAACTATAACTACCTACTGGCGACCGCCAGTAGGTAATATATATATATATATATATATATATTCACTGAAAAAACCATAGGTTTCAGGCCTGATATAGTTAGGAATTAGCATTTAAAAAACCTTAGAAATTCAATGAAAAAACAATAGGTTTTAGGGGTTAGCTGGACATTTCACTCGAACAGAACCATTAAAATTCCTCCGATATAGTTAGTTGTACTAACTACATCTCGCGCACCCACAATCCACTGCTGATGATGGACTGGAGAGTGTGTACTTGTCTCAGAGACTGTTTACATGAGTAGATGAGTTAGTATATATATAAGTGAGTGGATGTGTGAGTAACTGTATGGGTGAGTGAGAGTGTGAGTGACTGTATGGGTGAGTGAGTAGGTATGTGAGTATTTGTATAGGTGACTGATTGAGTATGAGAATGCCTGTATGGGTGTGTAAGTGTCTGTATATCTGTGTAACTCGATGTGTCAGTGGCTATATTGGCCAGTGAGTAGGTGCATGAGTGGCTGTATATGTGAGTTAGTGGTTGCGTTAGTGACTGTGTGGGTGAGTTGATGTTTGAGTGACTCCATGAATCAGTGAGTAGGTGTGTGAGTGTAGATTATGTCATCAGTGAAGTCATTTGAGATGTTATCAGTAATGTCATTTGATATGTCATCAGTGATGTCATATGTGATGTCACTGGCCATTTCTTGAGAGATGTAATATGTGACGTCATATGAAGTGCATTGCAGGGGCATAAGTTATAGTTAGCTCAGCTAACTATAAATGCTGAATTTCTCTGGTTTTGTACGAGTCCACTGACAACTATAACATCCCTGTGACCTTTGTTTTTTTAAGTGAATTTCTAGGGTTATTTAATTCTATTTCCTAACTATAACATCCCTGTAACCTTTGGGTTTTTCAGCTAATTTCGATTGCTTTCTAACTAGTAGTCGCATTCATAGAGTGTTGGAGAAAGAGGACTTCTTGGCCCCTAAGGACTCTCAGCTTCCAAGAGGACATCTTACCCTAACCTGTATGCACCAGGAGAAGTGTTTGCAGAGTGGTGGAGAAAGGGGGCTTGGTCTCCAAAAACCTTTCAGCAATCCTGCTGTTTTAGATCTACTGAAGGTAACAGGAGGGCTTGTTGGCCCCCACGGACCCTCAGCAGCCAAGGAAACTATATTCCCTAACCATTAATGCGCAAGAAGGCGCGATTGCAACGTGGTGGAAATACAGGACTTAGCCTCTGACCACCTCTCTGCAAACCCGCTTTGTGGGACTTCTTGAGGATAACAAGAGGAATTTCTGGCCCCCAAAGACCATCAGGAGGCAAGAGGACTTCATCCCCCAAAAAGTAGTGCACCAGGAGGCGCTTTTGCATTGTAGTGGAGAAAGGGGGTGGTGGCCTCCGAAAACCTCTCAACAGTCCCACTGTGTGGGACTTACTAGAGGTACCAGGAGGTTTTGATGCCCCTAAGGACCATTTGGAGCCAAGGGGACATCTTTTACCAACCAGCAGTGCACCAGTAGGCATGTTAGCAAAGTGGTGGAGAAAGGGAGCATGGCCTCCGAAGTCCTCTCAGTAATGAGGCTGTTTGAGACTTATTGGCCCCTCAGCATCCAAGGCGACTTCATCCCCCAACCAACAGTGCACCAAGAGGTGGCGTCTTTAAAAAAAACAAAAGTTATATATTAAGAAAGGAGGGGCCGTGTGGACCAACTTCCCTGGGCTAATTGTTGCCCCGGGGACCCATTCCCCAGAGCCAGGCCTATTTTGAATGGGGATGGACATTACGTGGCCCTCTCCCCGGACTGATTTCGGTTCTGGGGACCCCTTTCCTGGGGCTCGGCCTTTTTTTAAACATTTTTTTAATAAACTTTAAAAGGGGGGGCGAGCGACCAGTTCCTGTGTGATGGCTTTCTGGAAAGTATGCATGAATATAGTGTCACCTAGGCCTAAACGTAGGTTGAAGTCAGGCTGCAAAGCACAACGAGTCATAAGCAAAGAGAAGTGCCCATTTCTAAAAGTGGCATTTCTAAAATAGTAATGTAAAATCCAAGTACACCAGTAAGCAGGATTTATCACTACCATTCTCAACATACCAAAGATGGCCAAACCAATCCTTTTAGATCAGGAGTTACCACTCCTTTCAGATCAGCAATTTCCAATATTAGCCTATGACAGGAGTAGACCTCACAGCAGTTATCAACAAAATAAGCTATGTTTCACAGCCAGGACATGCCACACAATAAAGGCACATGTCCCATCCTTTACGTACGCAGCACCCTGCCCATAGAACTACCTAGGGTCTACCTTAGGTGTGACCTAAGTGTAATAAAAGGGGAGTTTAAGACTTGGCAAATAGTTTTAAATGCCAAACCAAGGTATTAGTAAACTGTGCACACAGGCCCTGCAATGGCAGGCTTGAGACAGGTTTGATAGGTTACTTCTGTGGGTGACACAAGCAGTGCTGCAAGCTCGCTAGTAGCATTGCCCTGGATATATGTGTTACCACTTTATAAGGAACTTACAAGTATATTAAAAATATCAAACAGATCTAAACCAATCATACCATGTTCAGAGGAGAGATCATATGCACTTTAGCACTGATTAGCAGTGCTAAAGTACCCAGAGTCCTAAAGCCAACAAAAAGAAGGTCAGCAACAGAGCAGAGGAAGGCAAAAAACTTTAGGGATAACCCAGCAAAAAGGGCCATGTCCAACATTCTCCTACATCGCGCATTCACTTGCCAAGTACAAACGTGAGGTTCCTCCTTTAAGAAAAGTGCAAATCCTAGCCACCTGACTTCAGGATCTATTTGAGCCATGAAAATTAGCAAGCACATTCAATGCCATCAGAATCTTCAAACTACTATAAAAAGGATCCATATTTGATTATAAACTATTAGTTCATTCTTGACTGGAGTTCAACACTCTTACTTAGGAGTGTATTAACATAACAGAGGAAAAACTTACATTTTAACTCTGGCAGTGAACCTCTAATGTGGAAAAGATGAAAACAATTGTAATTAAATCTGATGGACTGTCTGTTGAAAGGAATGCTATTCCCCACATCAGCAGGCACATGAGGGAAAATCAAGCAGATAGAAGAGATAACAGTTTCTAAGCATGGGATTGTTCAGTACTGGTGGGTTTTCAGATGATTCATGGCAATACAAAGTAAAAGGGTTGGCGTAATCAGGGGGCCCCAAATCAGATGTAGCAGTCAACTCTTTATTATTTAATTGCAACACGTTGGCCTCCCTGCCTTGTTTACAAGGAGAATCAGGGTGTTACATCTACTAACAAAAAGTACTATGACCCCTTGTTTATTCAAATCTGGTGTTACAGAGTTGATGCTCCTCTCCACCTCGGGCTTTGGTGGGTACTATGTTTCCAGGGTAACTTTTTCTATCAACCTTCATCTTTACGGGTTCATCGAGAGCATAAATCCACCATCGTTGACCCTGTGGAACAATGTGGCCAATATCTGTGAAAGTATTTCTGTTAAATCAGGGACATGGCAGCAATGTCTGCTTCTCCTGGGTAGTGCAGACTTTCACATAATAAAGCAAGTACCTAACTCTCTTGATATTGGGATGTTGGAAGTAACCGTCATTTGAGTGCTTTCTTCCCAGATTTCTGCCTTTACTTCTTTTGCTAGCTGTAGGTATCTGTGCACTTTACAGTTGCTAATAGGTAAAGTGTAGGAGACTGGCTAAGTATATAGTGAACACCTATGATGAGGCACCTTGCACTGAATCCAGGCAACCCTTAGTGATAGTGTTTTGGCCCCTGAAAACCAAAGTTCTCAACCGGTAGCCTTGGACCTAAGGCTTATCCAGGAGAGTGTAAAGCATTTGCATGTGCCAATATAGTCAGTCAGTAAACTTTTCACACAAGAAATAACCACACCAGGTGAGTAGAAAAATACTTTCTATTTATTACTACATACTAGACACTAACTTTGCATACCCCCTAACTGGAGGTATCAATTACACACAAGAAATGCTTAGCATAGAAAACCATATACTAAATTAGTGGAATGCAGAACGGTTACCAAAAAAGAACAATGACCCAAGGTTGGAGGAGCCCAGGGGAAGTATGTTACCACCCAAGATGAGTAGTCAGAGACGCCGAGGCGCCCTGGTGCAGAGTGGTTACACCAGGTCAGACGTCCACAGGACAACACGGGGTAAGTTGTGGTTGGAAAATTAGATTTCTAGGACCCTTCCGAAAGGACCCCAAAGGACCAACTAGATCAAGGAAGATTGGAGCTTCACCCCACCTGTGGATACCCAGATGATACGGTTATCTTCACTGGGGAGCCCAGGCGCATAAGAAGGAAGTGGTGTCGGAAACCTCCTTAGAAGACAATGGAGGGTCATTGAAGTTCAGCAGCTACGGGGTCTCGTGGTCCAGGTCGGTGGAATCAGGACAAAGAATCCAGATGAGAAGAACATGAAAGCAGAGGGGACAGAGTCCAAACCACTTGGAGGTGACCAGGAGGCACAGGAGCACAATACGAGCCTTGATTGAAGGTTCTTCATGTAGCACCGTGAAGAAACAGTAGCTGTGGAGACCAGTCAAAGTTGCAGAAGCCCAGGAGCCTTTCACGAGCTGTCCCATGCTGGTCGACGATTGCAAGAAGGTTAGTGGATGAAAGGACCACCAACAAGCCTTGGTAAATGCAAACAATGGTTTGTGGGGTAAGATGCTTGGTTGCAGACCAGCAAGGTCTGTGGGACTAAGCCAGCAAGGGTAAGTCAGGGCCAGCCAACAACACACAGGAGAGCCAGCAGGAATCAGTGGAGCCCCCTTGAAGACCCTCTGGCAGCAGGCACAGGAGGTCACAAGGAAGCCCCCGCAGCACACAGGAGATGAACCCCCAAAATGCAGAGATGCAGGCAGGACAACATGCTTGGAGTTGTGCAGTGCTGGAGGCAGGGGATACTTGGAGCTTGAAGATCTTCAGTGAGGAGAGCCAACAAGCCTTTATGACGACAAACAGATGTGATGTACAGGCAGGCGGTCTACATTGACTGGAGATGAATTACAGTCTCCCACCTTCTAGGGAAGGCTGGTCCGCCCTCTGGAGAACCAACAAACTACCATCTGTGTTGGAGAGCCTGGTGATGTTCGTGGGACAACAGGATCAGCAAACTGGTCGTTGATACTCAGGTGCCTGCGGATGCAGGGAAGGGACTCCTTCACTTGGAGGGAGATTGCTTCAGGCTTGGATGTAGGCTGAGTCCTTGGTGACTCGGCAGATGCATGACCATGGAGTTGCAGATCTTTGGAAAAGCACAGAGACAAAGATGCAGCAGGACTCTTTCTACTGGGAGCAGTCTTGTTGTGCTGAATCCTGTCTTTAAGAACAGCAGAGTTCCAGTGTCTATCAGTAGAAGAGTCTTTGAACAATCTTCAGACAACAGGCAGTTGGTTTCAGAAGCTGTTGTCGGGATGACTCTAAGGACCCACCCTCAGGAGAGCCCTTAAGTAACCTTGAAAAGGGGAAGGACCTCTTATCTGGTGACCTACCTATCAGAGTGGGTCAGGGACACTACTCAGATGTCCTAGCCAGTCAGTGGCTCCCAGGTGCCAAGATTCAACATGACAGAATCAAGTGGCCACCAGGATGAGCCCTGGTGCACCTCCCCAGGGAGGAGCTGAGCAGCGGGGTGGTCACTCCTCTGTCCTTTGTGTGGTTTTGTACTAGAGCAGGAGCCAATGGCTCCTGAACTGGCCCAAACTGGTTTATGCAAGGAGGGCACCAAATGTGCCCTTCAACGCATTCTGGTGGTGCTTGGCAGTGCCCACACCCTACCTAATTCTAAAATAGAGGTGGTCACAGCTCTTCTTTGCAGGAAATTCTTTGTTCAGCTTCCCTGCCCAAGTGAAGCTCAGCCGTAGGGGGGCAAAATACTGTCTAGGATCAGCAGCAGGGCAGGGTGGCAGTCAGACCCTGTAAGGCTACACAGGTAGGTATTCAGGTGCTCTAAGGAGGCCCCAAGTACATGTACCATGCAACTCACACTGGAATCTGTGTAGTTGCATGAATTCACCATGTTTGTAGCAAGACATCTTGACTTGCCATTGTCCACTCAATACCTTATAATGGCAGTCCCGCACTTACAAAGCCCAGAAAATGAAGCCCGGGGTTTGTAGGGGTATCTCTGCTCATGCAGAGGTATCCAAACACTTAGAACCATGCCCCTTCCCTTGGACTGAAGGACCTACCTTAGCGGTGACATAGGTTTTAAGTGCAGTGACCGGAATATAAGGGGAAGCTTATATCTGGAGTGAAGGGTGCATGCACCCTGTCGCCCAGCCAGCAATGGCAGTCCTGCAGAGATAGTTTGCTTGGAATCCTGTGGGTGGCATAATACATACTGTCACCAATGGGACACCTCTGGTGCACCAAAGCCCTGGGTATCTCAGTACCATATCCCAGGGACTTAAAATGATACCCCAGTATGTCAATTATGGGGTGTACAAAGTACTTTCCAGGCAAATTTAGAGAAGAGAGCACAGTCACTGGGGTCCTGATTAGCAGGATTGCACTGAACTACATATTACCTAGGAATCAGACTGGATCTGGAAGATTTTTCAAGAGCAGTACCCTTGTACGCTGGTAGGTGGTGTAGTTCTGCTCTGAGTGCATCATCTGTGGCATCCACGCCGAAAGTGATGTTTGCAACATCTATACAGGTGCCACATAAGCATGCTGACGTTAGGTTTTTTTTTCGCGCTAGCCAGCAATGATCCGGAGAAGAACTACACCGTCAATCACTGTTATTAGTTTTTTTTAAACTTTTTGAGCTTTTTGTTTCCTGGTATGGCAGGGATGTCCTCCAGCTTCAAGCCCTGCGATGCCTGTCATCAACCGATGTCGATGACGGGCACGCATCTTGTATGCCTGTGGTGTCTCAATTGTGACCACAACCCAAAGTAGTGCTCCGACTGCCATGCCATGAATCCCAAGGCTTTGCAAGAATGATCCCTCAAGCTCATTTTGGCCCAGCGTGCGATGTTGTTACATTCGAGGTCCTGCTCCAGAGGAAGGTCTCCAGAGTGGTCAAGGAGTCTGAGATCCTCATCTCAATCCAAGTCCTCGGGTAAGAATCATAAGAAGAAGAAATTGAATAGATCTTCGACTTCTCCTTTTCCATCAAGCGAGGAGGGAGCATAAACATTCAAGGTCTGACTCCGCGGTTCAACCTGCGCCTGGGTTGACTAAATACCGCCCAACTGAAGGAGTTTTATGAGGCCATGAGACTCATATATGGGCAGTCCGGACCCTCTTGGCACATCTTTGAGCCCCGTTGGGTCAGCAGGGGCTCCATCTGGGTCCGTGGCGGTGGCTCCTGCCCCGGCTTCAGTTGGACCCCAGGGATATGTTCCTGGATTCGGACTGGTGCTGATTGTACAGACTTGACCTTCCTCGAAGGCCTGTCCTGAATCCAATGCTCATGGTCCTGCCGGCACCCACTGGTGGCGCCATGCCCATTCTGATCTCTGACTCCGATAGGAAGCTGGAGGTGTTTCCGGCTCTGACAGGAGCCTTGCTTCCTAGATTGGAGCCCGAGTCTTATTCCTTTGGATTAGGACTCTGGGAGGAATGGGTGGGGTTGCTGGACCCTGAGGAATATCAGGCATATGAAGACAACCCTCACATGGACTAATTGTGAGGAACTGAGTGAATCTAGTGAACTGCATAACTCTCCAGATACTGGTATTGTTTTACCCCCTACAATGATTACAGAGGAGGGAGCTTCTTATGCAATAGTGGTGTGGAGGGCAGCTGAGGTCCTTGACCTTCAGTTGCCCTCAGTGGCAGTCAAGACTACCATCTTGAAGGAGGTGCTGCAACAGGGAATCTCCCCCTCAGAAGCCCTACTGCTGTTAAAAGATGTTCTCACTGTGGTCTGGGTACTTGGTACAAATGCAACACAGGGGTTCCTGTGAATAGAATGATTGCCCGACGCCACAACCCCACAGCAGTGAACATAAACTTCCTCACCCAACACCCTTCCCTGGAGAGCTTGGTTGTCCAAGCCTCGACATCTCATGTAAATCCTAGCACATTCTACCTACTTCTCCCCCGGATAGGAAATTCAAGAGGTTGGATTCTCTGGGGAAGACGATATTCTCTTCCATTAGCCTGGCATTGCGGTACGTGATCACTGCATGCCTTTTGGGCTGTTATTCCCACTCTCTGTATGACATGGTTTCCAGGTGTTACCAACGGTACAGGAGGAGGCCTAGGCCATGCTGTCTTAGGCTGTTGCCGATAGGAGAGATGCAGTGAAGTTCACAATCCATTGTAGACTTGGCAAGACTGACTCACTGGACATAGTGATTTTATTTACTGTTGCCTTAGGGCGTCACGCCTGGTTGGGGATAGCTGACTTTGTGGAGTATGTCCAACCCTCTCTAATGGACATGCCCTTTGATAGGACCCATCATTTCTGAGACAAGGCGGATTTGGGGCTGGATTGTTTCAAGGACAGTCAGCTATGGCCAGGTCCTCGGTGTTTCTATGGCCTCATGTCACCATCAATCCTCATTTTGCTCCTTTCGTGGCTATGGAAAGGGCTTCCAGCCACACCAAAGGGCGCGGTACTCACAGACTTTGTGCATCAGGCAGCCACCGGTCTATTCTGTCCATCATCTTCCAGTAAACTGCATCTTCAAAATCTTCCTAATCTGCCCCCTTACCAGCATGGACATCCAGCTAGCGGCAGGATTTGCTCTCACCGGCCCCACTGACAGTCCATAGCATCGGAAAGGTGGGTTTTGCAAATTGTCCGAATGGGCTACTCCCTCCCCTTCATAGTAACCCCTCCCTCCAGGCCACCATCTCATGACCAGCTGATGGAGGATTATCTGTCCCTTCTCCACAAGTAAGTCATAGCTCTCTTGGCCAAGGGAGCCATAGAGAGGGTGCTAGTGCCAGAAGTAGGCTGGTTGCTATTCCCATTACTTTCTTGTTTCCAAAAAAGCAGAGACCTTTGTCCTATTCTAGACCTGCGGGCCCTCTACTACTTCCTCAAGAAGGACACATTCAAAATGCTCTGTTAGCTAGAGGTCCTCTCTGCTCTGGGCCCAGGAGACTGGAAGGTAGCATTGGACTTGCAGAACACCTATGCCCACTGACATTACATGCGGTTTACATTAGGCCAAGTGTATTTTGCTTTCTTTTTACCTTACCAGCACCTCCCAGATGTTCACCAAGGTGATGGCGGTGGTTGCATTACAGCACACCTGCGGAGTTCAGGGGTACCATCTTCCCCTAGCTCGACGACTGGCTGTTAAAGGTGAGTAAACCCCAGGCTGTCGTTTCTCACCTCCAGACTACTGCAAACCTCCTGCACTCGCTGAGGTTTGCCATCATCATGCCGAAGTCACACCTGACTCCCTCTCAGTTGCTCCCTTTCCACAGAGTTGTTCTGAGCATAGTGCAGTTTGAGGGTTTTCCTCCCAAGCATTTAGTCCAGGATATTCAGTCTATGATACTGGTGCACTAGACTCTATCCTGGATATTTCGGTACGGCAGACCTTGAGGCTGTTGGGACTCATGGCCTCCTACATACTTCTGGTAACTCATGTAGGCTCAGACGTGAGTCCCTTGCTCACTTTGCCACTGGATTCAAGCAAGCCTGGCTGAAGATGGCTGAAATGCCAGAAACCGGTCCTAGGAAGCTTGTTTCTGGTCCAGGGAAGACATGGCTTGGCAGTTCGGGCTGGACTGTTCCCATGAGGCACAGGGTCAGACTGATTTGCATATGGCCATGTCTGAACTGGGGTGACAGAGTGGGCTAAAGAACGGTGATGGATTAAACCCAGATCAGTTGACTGGGGGTGAGTGCTTGCAATGTTCAACACTCTGTCCATCATTTCTTTTGGTTTTTGCTTTGTTCGACGTAAGTTGGCAGGGTATGCTCAGACGTGAGTCCCTTGCTCACTTTGCCACTGGATTCAAGCAAGCCTGGCTGAAGACGGCTGAAATGCCAGAAACCGGTCCTAGGAAGCTTGTTTCCGGTCCAGGGAAGACATGGCTTGGCAGTTCGGGCTGGACTGTTCCCATGAGGCACAGGGTCAGACTGATTTGCATAGGGCCATGTCTGAACTGGGGTGGCAGAGTGGGCTAAAGAACGGTGATGGATTAAACCCAGATCAGTTGACTGGGGGTGAGTGCTTGCAATGTTCAACACTCCGTCCATCATTTCCTTTGGTTTTTGCTTTGTTCGCCGTAAGTTGGCAGGGTATGCTCAGACGTGAGTCCCTTGCTCACTTTGCCACTGGATTCAAGCAAGCCTGGCTGAAGACGGCTGAAATGCCAGAAACCGGTCCTAGGAAGCTTGTTTCCGGTCCAGGGAAGACATGGCTTGGCAGTTCGGGCTGGACTGTTCCCATGAGGCACAGGGTCAGACTGATTTGCAAATGGCCATGTCTGAACTGGGGTGGCAGAGTGGGCTAAAGAACGGTGATGGATTAAACCCAGATCAGTTGACTGGGGGTGAGTGCTTGCAATGTTCAACACTCCGTCCATCATTTCCTTTGGTTTTTGATTTGTTTGCCGTAAGTTGGCAGGGTATGCTCAGACGTGAGTCCCTTGCTCACTTTGCCACTGGATTCAAGCAAGCCTGGCTGAAGACGGCTGAAATGCCAGAAACCGGTCCTAGGAAGCTTGTTTCCGGTCCAGGGAAGACATGGCTTGGCAGTTCGGGCTGGACTGTTCCCATGAGGCACAGGGTCAGACTGATTTGCATATGGCCATGTCTGAACTGGGGTGGCAGAGTGGGCTAAAGAACGGTGATGGATTAAACCCAGATCAGTTGACTGGGGGTGAGTGCTTGCAATGTTCAACACTCCGTCCATCATTTCCTTTGGTTTTTGCTTTGTTCGCCGTAAGTTGGCAGGGTATGCTCAGACGTGAGTCCCTTGCTCACTTTGCCACTGGATTCAAGCAAGCCTGGCTGAAGACGGCTGAAATGCCAGAAACCGGTCCTAGGAAACTTGTTTCCGGTCCAGGGAAGACATGGCTTGGCAGTTCGGGCTGGACTGTTCCCATGAGGCACAGGGTCAGACTGATTTGCATATGGCCATGTCTGAACTGGGGTGGCAGAGTGGGCTAAAGAACGGTGATGGATTAAACCCAGATCAGTTGACTGGGGGTGAGTGCTTGCAATGTTCAACACTCCGTCCATCATTTCCTTTGGTTTTTGCTCTGCAGTGGGACCTGAATTTCAATGGGCATCAGGAGAACCTCTCTGACATTGTCCAGATCTCAGAGAGAACTGCAAAGGATCTACAGTGGTGGTTCACAAACCGCGATTGAGTCAGACCCCTCTTTCATCCTCAACTAGATTACAGTAGTGACAGATGCCTCACTCCTGGGATGGGGCGGCCATCTGTGAGGGGTGGAGATCAGAGTACTCTAGTCTCTGGCAGAATATGGACTTCACATCACCCTGCTTGAGCTCTGTGTGATCCGACTGGATTTAGAAGCCTTTCTACCCTTCATCAATGGGCAGCTACTACAGGTGTTCACGGACAACACCACCGCCATTTCGTACTGAAACCAAGAGGGCGGGGTGAGGTTGTGGATCCTTTGTCAGGAGGCCCTGTGCCTCTGGACATGGTAGGAACAGCAGAGCATATCACTGGTGGTTCAACACCAGGCTGGCTCTTTGAACGAATATATGATGTTACAACGCATACCGTTACAACGTATACTTTTAGAACACAGATTTTACAACGCGACTGCCATTACAGTGCATATTTTTACAACCAAGCCATTACAACGTATGGTAATAAAGATACATAAAAAGTGCCAACTATTACAACACATGCTAATACAAGGAACACCTTTACAACACATAATGAATATAGTATGTGAAACATATACAGAAGTTTTTTGCGAAGACAGTAAACAAAAATATTAAAAGAAGAATACTTCTTAAATTAATAATTCTTTTTTAAATTAAAATATTCTGACTTAAACATACAATTTTTTTTTTTTTTAAAGAACAGTGTGCATTCATTAGCAAAACCAGCATTTACATGCAAAGCATAAAACGTGATGTCCATCTACTATTTCCACAACAACTTCCTGGCCATCATCTACTGTAAAAAAAGTTGTGTCCTTCCACCATTTCCACTACAATGACCTAACCACCATCTACCCAGAACTGCCGCCATCCTGAACGGAAATGTTGAAAACAACATTTTAGACACAACAGAAAAAATACACTTTCCATCAAGTTTTGCAACATGCAGAAAAATGTATTTCAAAACATATTTTCATTAGCATCAAACAAACGCATAAATTGAGGAGACCACCATTTTGTGGTCAGTGGCACAGTGACTTTCCGGGTAACCACACACATTTGCTGTAGGAGAAGAATTGTGAGAGCTTTAATGTCATACACTGCCATCTTAAGTTTTAAACAAAAGACATTTACATCCAAAAGAATTATTTGGCAAACATACATTTCTAATATATTCATATTAAAATATCTTTAACATACAGATGGGACAAAACTGCAAAACAATACTCATCTACTGTCAAAAGCAAATGAACGTTTTACATAAATCAGTTTTAATATAAAGGTTAACAAAAAAACCCCAACAAACATTTCGATATTATTTTTTAATACAGTCACAGACTTTAAACAGAGACATAAGTTATCAACTTGAAATTAAATCTCTGAAGAAATCCATCAGTAAGCTTATTCTATAGTACTTTTTCAACCCCCCAAAAAATTAAAAATAAATAGGGCCTGATTACGATGGAGGTATGTACCCCTGGGACATAGCTGTTTACTATGGTTTGGTGAGAGCTTGACCGCTCCTTCCAAGCTATAGTGAACTGTGCTTACTTTCAGCAAGCGAGAGCATTAAAAATCGCAGGCTGCAATGGCAATATGCATGAGTTTGGAGAGGGTGTCCCTTAGGGTGGCACACTATGTGCTGCAGCCCTTAGGGACCGTCTTTGGGTCGAATGCCCTTGGAACCAGGGGTACCATTTACTAGGGAATTACAAGGGATCCCAAGGGGTTTCCCAATTGTGGAACAATCATACCGTCTAGGGAAAGAACGCTGGTGAACAGGACCTGGTTGGCAGGAACCCAGCACACTTTCAGTCGAAATTGCAGCAGATACCATGCTAAAAGTGGGGGGTAACCATGTCAAAAGGGGCACTTTCATACACTCACGTTTTGAATGTTTTGTTTTGCAGCACCCTAACATTATGTTATTGTGTTATGGTGATTTGTGTATGCGCTTGTTATTGATTGTGGTTTACTTTGGAGGTGTCAACAATGCTGCTAGATTTAGAGTCAAATGCAGCACACATATTGATAAGCGACGGTTTACTACGGTCCAAGGGGGAAAGAGCGCGGCTACGCTTCTTCAACTATTTCAGGCACCAGTCAGTGTAAAACTATAGCAGAGACATGCCTTAAGTTCGCACTTTAGGGTTCACTTATTGTGATACTGCCTTATGCTTTCATACCAGCACATTTAGATTCCAAAACCGGCCTCTAAACATATCTATTCACACAGCTTTAAAAGATTGCCTGCACCCGAATAAGTGAATGTGCTATGCAATTTAATAGTCGTAAAGGTTCAGACATATTTGACGTACTCTTTTCATACATTTTAAAAGTCGGCCCACTCACGTGACAGCCAAGCATCGCATGCAAACGTGAAAGTTACCCACACCATAATGGAATCGCAACGTAGTGTGCTTCATGATGGTCTGTCCACTTAATATCGAATTTATTTAAGTTTTCTACAGTGTATTTGAATTACAGAAAACGTCCTGCTGGAGGAAGGTTCGCAGCGCAGAAAAACAATGATCCTGTGGTGTGCTTCCAGAGCTCCACTTCCCAAGTAATTGGGCTCTATCCACTTACATGCAGTAGTAATAACCTCCGTCTCACGCATTCATGCCTCATTTCCTCAGTTAATGCCCTTTCAGGCCTGTTATTTATTTTCTTTAATATTACATTGCCAGCGATAGAGCGCGCGCGATGAGTCACGCTCGTTCCCTTCCCCGGCAGCGCCCTCCAAGGCCGGCGAAACAATAAGGGACTTTGCAGAGCTCTCCCGCCCGAGTTTTATCGAGCCACAGAAGCCGAGCTTGAATATACCGCCGTTCCTGTGAGCACAGACTTGCATTCAGCAAGCATGCCTTCTGCTAATTTATCTGGAAGACAAAGAATGAAAAATGAGCACAAAACATAACACGCAGTTCGTTCTTTAATTAATTACATCTTAGTAATGTGTCTGTAACTATTTCTTTCTGAGCCCTGAAAAAGCATCTGCCTTCCTTTCTTTCTTTCAGTTAATGTATGTTCTTTCAAAGCAATAAAATTGTGTATTCTATATTTCTGTAAGTATTCTCTTTGTAAAGAGGCTGCGCTGTCAACCACGTCCCTGCAAAAATGGGTGATCACATCCGCTTGGAATTTTGCAAGCAGCTTGAAAGTTTCAGGCAGAGTGTGTACAAGATGCACTGTGCTTTCATTTCCTTCTGACGTCTCTAAGTAATACTCGAGCTATGTGTCACTGTGATCAGCAATCCATGAAAATGCTTAAACATGATTCCTAGGTTTCACATGCAATGGAAGTGCAAAGGCAAATTCAAGTGTTCTTCTAACCAGAGGTGCACTGGCTTAGAAAATAAAATACATGAATTTCTATGAATTTGTACTATGAACAGTTTCTTAACAAATGTGAGTGCCATGGTGTGTGAACATACAGTGAATGTTTGATACATCTGAGACCCCTATATTGTCATTTCATTCCTTGTAGGTTTGGCACACATGCCCACGAGGCCTGGTTTCAGTACTGGCAGTAATTATGGGATGCCCAAGAGCATTACACCGCAGTGTTATCGTTGGAAGATGTCATCAGGTGCTGCTGAAGGATACCCAGTTGATGTAAGACACACGTCCAAGCACAGCGCGTAGCTGCGTGCATGCAGGTGCGCGTGCATGCACATATATTACTTTTTTTTTTTACCGTATATAGTGGTCCCCACTTTACTCAATTCGACTGGTAAACGCTGCTGGTGGGTTTTTTCTTCTCTCAGTTTTGGCGACACCAAGTGAAAACACCTACTGGTAAAGGAAGAGGCGATTGACTCACTGAGTGTAAGAAAAGAAGGATCAACACGCATTTGCAATGTAATAGGTCTCGCATCTGTTAAAGTTAGAGCTCTTGGCATTGAAAATAACAATGTTTTTTAAATTATTTTTTTTTTATTTGAAGTGGAGTTGTTATATTTGCATAGCACTATTGCCAATGGAATAAATAAAAGCAAAAGTAAAAAACATTGTCATTTTCAACACCAACATCTCTAACTTTAACAAATTTGTGACCTATTGTATTGGGAAAATGCATTCAGTGTCGCATTTGTTGGAGTTGGAGTTATTGGCATTATAAATGGCAATGTTTTTTACCTAGCCATGTTGCAGGGTGCAGTAGCATATGTGACCAAAATAGGTAAATTTGGTTCTTTTGGTGGAACCTGTATTTGGGTGAGGCACAAAAACCTTATCAACTGACCATGAATGTGAATGGGGCCTCTTTTGGCCACATATGGTAATGCCCCCTGTAGAAGATATGGTACATCCGCCCTACCCATAACGCATTGCATGCAAGACAGTACCCAAAGTACATTCAAATAGCTATGTCCATATATACAATCAGTAGCTTTGAAATGTGGCAAAACAATTATTTTAATAATTCCGGATTAGGTTGTACTCTGTGTGGAGCTGATGAAGGGAAATTTATAGAAGGTCTCAAATAAATGTGAGATGTGCTAGTGATTAAAGTAACCACTGCCAGCCTTGCTAAGGACCAAGAATGTGTCCAAAAGTAGTAAGTTTAGCCAAAAGTAGTAAGTGCCTTCTGTGAATAACAAAATTAGTAAATTTAGGATTTTGTCTCAGATTAGATTTTTGAAGAGATTCATTGTAATTTTGAATATTAGAAAATATTGAAATAATATTGTCAATCCCAAGACTCCATTATTGAATTTGTCATTATCCTAAAAAGTTAATTGTGTAAATTTTTTTTAAAAAGTGGTGGTGACATTTAGAATTTATAATCTGATACATTGCCGATATGTTAGTCAGGATATACAGAACTTCTTTTTGCTACCTGATGCAGTAAACAGAGACTTTGGTTAGGTCATAATACTAATGTTGAAAGTGAGCAGCTTCTCCTGTACCAAAAACCATTTATTTTTGGAGGAAAGAAGTATCCTAATGGGAGTCGCGTGCCCATCAAGCTGGCTGCCACCCGCTGAGATGCTGCGAAGTATGCCCGTCATTGGAAATTCTATGGCGAATTAAGGCTAACATTTAAAATTTCAAAATACCGACAAGGTTCTGAAAGGGAGTTCTCTTCGGCATTACCTTTTTGTGCCTCTTCTTGAAGTTTTACTGCAATTCCAGGAGGTGAGCTGCTCTCCGGTGTCTTGGGGTCTTGTGTGGCTGAAATTCCTGTCAGGAGGGTGGAGTGAAGCCCAGGAACGAGCGCGGCTGAGGCCTGGGCCATGCCCACTGTTGGTTTTAGCTGCTGCACTATGTTTATTTATGCAGCATTTCACTCCTGCTTTCATATTACTCACATAATATTGTTCTAGCTTGCTCCTTTATTGTTATTTATATTTATTTTCTTTTGAATATGGAGGGCAAGAATTCTAAAACTATGTCTACTAAATGAAAACAAAATATTTCTCCACCACCAGTTAAGACTAAATTAGTGGAAATTAATGAGCCTTCATTATCTACTTTGCGGGAGCAGTTACAAGTTGTACGTTCAAATACAGACAATATATGGCTGGTCTTTCCATGAAGGTCTCTGACAATGCTATTAAAATTCAGGACAATAAAGCTAAAATTGACCATCTTATACCTATTCCAGCCAAAATTGCACCAATGAATAAATTATTGCGGAATTTGGAAAATCGCAATAGACAATATAACCGGCAAATTTTTTATTTACCGGAAGAGGTGTAGGGTAATGATTGCAGAGTGAATTTAGAAAACTTACTTCCTGGTCTTTTACGTATAAAACTTCCTGCAAAATTTGAGATTGATAAGGTGCACAGAATCCCTTCTCACTTCATCCCAAGACAATATAAGCCTCGTCAAATGATATTCCACGTTCTATGGCATCACCATTTAGTTCTGATACAAAAGGCTGTCAGAGACATTCCTTCTTTAATGGCCAATGGGAATAAAATTTATATTCATCAAGACTTTGCTAAAGATACGGTCAACATTTCCAAGGAATATGCGGCTCTTCGTTCCAGGCTGAGAATTGCTGGTTATAAATATGGGTTATTTGATCCGTTCACTGTGCGATTTTGGGAAATGGGTCTTTTAAGTCTTTTCAGCATCCTGAGGATCATCGCCACTTTTTCAATCTTCAGTCACAGTCTTCCATGGAAACAAATGAGACAATAACCTGACCTTAATGTTACTAGAATTTTTGTTGGTAGCATTTTTATTTGATTGAGTATCTTATAAGGGCATGTTGTGAAGGTCATTCTTGGCATGCGTTTGTGCGATTCAGGAGTACCATATATGTTTCTATGTTGTATAGTCATTATTTTTGTTGTCGGTTGGTGTCCTTTGTTTCTTCTCTATATTGATATTCAAGCTACTATTTTTTTGTCATTCTATCTTTCTTATCTATCCTTTTATCTTTTTTTATTCTTTCTTCAGAATGTCGAGTGTTAATGGTATTAAAATTGTTTAATTTAATGTTAAGGGTTTATAGCACCCTGTTAAATGATGCACTAAGGTCTTAGATTATTTAGCTAGGCATAAAGCAGATATATGTTTAATTCAATAGACCCAGGTAGATGATATAGTTTTATCCTATATGAATAAAAAATGGGTAGGGGCTATTATTTCATCTCCGGCTCTCAGTAGGAAAAATTAGGTAGCAAATCTTTTTGCAAAAAAATTACATGTTCATATTTTACATAAGCGTTCTGATTTTTGTGGTCGTTTCATTATAGCCAATATTAAAATTGACAATAAGGTTTGCCAACTAATTAATGTATATGGGCCTACTAATGATGATCCTGATTTTTGGTCCATATTTACTTCAGAGGTTCTAAAATTGGATAATGTTCCTCTGATCATTGGAAGGGATTTTAATCTTATTTCTGACCCATTACTGGATAGAATATCCCAATCCAAATTTCGTCTTCCAAAAGCGTTTTTCTCTCTCAATTCTAGGTTGGATTATTTTTTAATTTCCCAAAGTCTAATTTCCTCAATTTCTAATCCTACTATTCAGAATATAGATATTTTTGATCATGCTTTAATATCATGCATTTTATCTGGTGACTCCTGTCAACACGGTCAAGGTCGCTGGCGTATGAATACCAATATTTTTTTTAATGACAAAAACAAACCTACACTTTATTGGCTATACATGAGTATATTTCATTCAACTCTTAAGGTTCCACATCTATTACTAGTCAATGGGATTCATTTAAACATATATCAGAAGTAAATTTTCTTTTAGTGTCAATAAATCTGGTAGACTTTTAGCTAACTATCTCCGTATAAAAAATGACAAAAATCAAATCAATGCTATTTACTCTACAAATGATTCAATTGCTTTATCCCATGATGATATAATTAAGGAATTTATGAAATATGAATCGGATTAACATAATCTTCTGATACAGTCCATATTAATAATTTTTTGGAAGGCTGTGGTTTACCTAAACTTTAACAAACTGACAGAACTAAATTGGACTATCCTATTATGGTAGAGGAAATAATTTCAGCTATTAAATCACTAAAGTTAAAGAACTCTCCTATTCCAAATAGTATTCCAGCGGAATTTTATCAGGAATTTTCATCTCACCTTTCATCGCACCTGCTTTCTTTGTTTTCGTATTTTAGTAATACAGGGTCTACCTCAGGGTTGTTTACTGAAGCTCTGATTAGTGTCCTCCCAAAACCAGCTAAAGATCCTTCCCTGGTTACTAATTACCATCCTATTTCTTTAATAAATCAAGATTGTAAACTGTATGCTAAAATTATTGCGACCAGGTTAGCGTGTATACTTCCTTATATTATTCATGTGGATCAGTCTGGCTTTATGAAAAAGAGACATTCGACAAATAATACTAGACTATTATTTCATTCAATTGATGCTGGAACATTATTGCCTTTTCCAGCTGGTGTTCTAGCATTAGCTGCGGCAAAGGCTTTTGATAAAATTCATTGGCAATACCTTTGTCGCACCTCGTCTGCTTTCATTTTCGGTTCCTTGTTTGTTCGCATGATTTCGGCTCTCTAATCTAGTCCTTCTGACAAACCTTTTATTAATGGGTGACTCTCACAGAAGTTTTGCCTTTTTAGAGGAACCAGGCAAGGCTACCCATTGTCTCCATTACGTTTACTTATTGCAATTGAACCTATCTTAATTGCTCTTAGAATTTGCTAAGAAATTGAAGGCCTTTAGCTAAACAATATCCCTATTAAAACGTCAGCATAGGCAGGTGATATTCTTTTATATATCGCTAACCGTGAATCTTCCATACCTCCATTATAGAATTTATTTGATGTTTACTCTAGGATTTCAGGTTATACACTCAACACTAACAAAACATAATTTTTTCCTTTAAATATTCATTGTTCACCTGGTATGCTCACTCATAAAGATATCGTTTGGCAAATATATAAACTTAAATATTTAGGTATATTATTTACTAACAACATAAAACAATATTTGACTCTGCATTTTTAATCTACTTTGGCGTATATTAAGGATAAACTACAAAAGTGGTGCTCCTGTGTTTATCTTGGTGTGGAAAAATGGATGCAGTTAAAATGATTATGGCTCCTAAACTGTTTTATCTTTTTTCAATGATACCTATTCAACTCCCTCTTAAATGTTATAAGACTATTGACAAATATTTTTCTAAATTTATTTGGAATAACAAATCTCCTCGGTTAAGTTACAAAAAATTGAAACTGTCTAAACTCAATGGAGGGTTTGATTTACCGGATTTTCTAAAGTTTAATAAAGCCTTTATTTTAAAAAGTATTTTATGGTTTCAGCATTTAGATCTTAATAATTCACCTGCATGGCTTTGTATTAAACAGAATTTAGTATCACCTTTTCCTCTAGCTCATGGGTACTCACAAACTTTCTCTCGGGGGCCAAATTTACAGTGTGGTTTGTGGCCGAGGGCTGCACTGGTGGGGGCGGGGTCAGAGGGGGAGGGGCGGGGCTAAAGCAAAAAAAAATTGTGACCATGAGGTTGAACACAGGTCCCTGTAGCAGACGCCTTTGTCCACTGAGCCACCAGACCCGGCATACACACATCTCTCTCTCTCTTCCTTTCCCCCTCCCTCTCCTCTCCCTCCCTCTCTCCCTTCCTCCCTCTCCCCCCACTCCTCCCCCTCTCCCTCCCCCTCCCTATCCCTCCCCGTCCCTGTCCCTCCCTCTCTCTCCCCTCTCTGTCCCACCTCCCTCTGTGTCCCACCTCCCTCTGTGTCCCTCCTCCCTCTGTGTCCCTCCTCCATCTGTGTCCCTCCTCCCTCTGTGTCCCCATCACTCTCTCTCCCCCCTCCCTCTCTCTCCCCCCACCCTCTCTCTCTCCCCCCTCCCTCTGTCGCCCTCCCTCTCCCTCCGTCTCCCTCTGTCACCCTCCCTCTCCCTCCGTCTCCCTCTGTCGCCCTCCGTCTCCCTCTGTCGCCCTCCCTCTTCCTCTGTTGCCCTCCCTCTGCCTCCGTCTCCCTCCCTCTGTCTCCCTCTGTCTCCCTCTGTCTCCCTCCCTCCATCTCCCTCCCTCCGTCTCCCTCCATCCGTCTCCCTCCATCCGTCTCCCTCCATCTCCCTCCCTCCCTGTCTCCCTCCCTCCCTGTCTCCCTCCCTGTCTCCCTCCCTATCTTCCTCCCTGTCTCCCTCCATCTCCCTCCCTCCCTCCCTGTCTCTCCCTCTCTCTCCCTCAGTCTCCCTCCCTCTGTCTGTCTCCCTCCCTCTGTCTGTCTCCCTCTCTCTGTCTCCCTCCCTCTGTCTCCCTCCCTCTGTCTCCCTCTCCCTCCCTCTGTCTCCCTCCCTCTCTCCCTCTCCCTCCCTCTGTCTCCCTCCCTCTGTCACCCTCCGTCTCCCTCCCTGTCTCCCTCCCTCTCCCTCTGTCTCTCTCCCTCTGTCTCCCTCCCTCTCCCTCCGTCTCTCTCCCTCCATCTCCCTCCCTCCCTCTGTCACCCTCGGTCTCCCTCCCTGTCTCCCTTCCTCTCCCTCTGTCTCTCTCCCTCCATCTCCCTCCCCCTCCGTCTCACTCTGTCTCCCTCCCTCCGTCTCCCTCCATCTCACTCTGTCTCCCTCCGCCTCTCTCCATCTCTCTCCCTCCCTCTGTCTCCCTCCCTCTGTCTCTCTCCCTCCCTCTGTCACCCTCCATCTCCCTCTGTCTCCCTCCCTCTGTCTCTCTGTCTCCCTTCCTCTCCCTCCCTCAGCTTCCCTCTCTCTCTGTCTCCCTCCCTCTGTCACCCTCTCTCTGTCACCCTCTGTCAACCTCTGTCTCCCTCCCTCTCCCTCTCCCTCTCTCCAACGGTCACCCTCTGTCATCTCAACCCCTGTGTGTGTCAGCCCTCAGCCCGGGCTGAGACAGCTTCCCAGCGCGCACACACAGCCGCACTGAGACAAGCTTCCTAGCGCGCACACACACAGCCGCACCCGAGTACTTCACAGGTCTTTAAAAGACCATTTACATGTTAATAAAGCTTTGTCATATTTCACCTCTTATGCCCCTGCATCTCCACTTTGACAATCACTGGAATCCCCCGGCCCCCACAGAGCAGAGTTTCAGAGTCCGGGCTGCTGCACCCGGCAGTGTTTGCTAACACTATTTAATTGGTTTTTTTTTAAAACACCGGTACGATGTCTGCGCGGGCCGCCAAGAAAGGCTTGCCGGGCCGCTGGCGGCCCACAGCCGTACTATGAGTAACCGTGCTCTAGCTGCTTTACTTACAAAGTCCAATTCTTCTGCTTTTTTAAAGAAATCAGTAATGTTGAAATCTACTAAATTGATTTTACACAATTTAGATTTTGTTTTCAAATGTTCTATTTCTAACACATCAAACTTAATGCTGCTGTGGTCCAATCCATCATTAAAATTAGTTTGTCACATACATTTTGGGATTTTATGGATAAGAGTCGGCATTTTTTATTTTAAAGACATTTTATTATAATAATACCTTTTTAAGTTTGGAGGACCTGAAACAAAGATTTCATTTGCAACCATCAGATATTGTTAAATGTGAATTGCTCTGAAACTTTATTCTTGACACTTTCCCGAATGGTTTCCCTTCCATAGTTTTTTCTGATTCAGAAGTATATCTCCTAACAATTGCGTCTTGTTCCTATGTAGTGTCATTATTATATAAACAGTTAAATGATTCTGATGGGGGTAATACACATTTTCTTTCTACCTTTTCGAATGCAAAATTACATTTGTCTTTATCTTTGGACACATGGAGGAAGATTTGGTTGATTTCTGTTTTGGGTTGGTTGCCTGTATCATTATATCAAACTAATTATTTTATACTTTTTAATTGTTTTTGAACCCCCTTAAAATTATATAATGCAAAACGTTTAAATTCTTCCACTTGTTGGAATTGTTCTTTAAATACACGTTTATTAAGACATATGTTTTATGATTGTCATATTGTTAAGAAGTTTTGGGATGAAGTTTGGCAAATGATAACTCTTATACTGAATGTATTAGATGCTTATCATATACAATAGTTACTTGCAAATCATCTTCTCTCACCACTAAAATGCCCCTACTGAACACCAAACCTTTTGATTTCTTAATTTCCGTAGCTGTAAAGATCATTACTACTAATTGGAAAGATTCCCCTTCAGTATCAGTTCATGCATGGTGGGCTAGGATAATCTTCACAAAACGGGGAGCTAATTTGACATTATCTGGTATTATTCATAATAATCTGAACTATTTAATTTTTAGGAAATCAATTGATGGTTATTTAATGTTAAATCATTAGTATGTACTAGTTTAGGTATGACTATATATGCTGGGGTTTCACTTTTAGCTTAGCAGCTCTGTAAACTGTTGCTATAAATTGATGCTGTTGTCCTTTTTATTTTTCATTGCAGTGATAAGATTTTGTTTTGCAGGTACTTTATAATATCATTTTGAACTCTTATTTATATATTAGAATGTTTATCTATAGCCATATTGTTTTAATAGTTTACCGTTTGTACCTTTTAGGAGCTCTTTTTTGTATTGTGTGTTTTCTATTATCAAAAATTCTTATAAAATATTTTGAACACAAGAAGTATCCTAATGGATTCACTTACATATTTGTACAATTTATTTGGGCAATAGATGTATCAATCAATCAATCAGGATGTTTAAAGCTCGTCAAATCGCCCATGAGTCTCTAAAGGTGCTGGAGTTGCCAGCTGCTACGAGGTGCTCTGTTTATTCAAACAACCTGGTCTTGACTACTTTCCTGAACTCCCCGAGGGATGAGGTAGTCCTAAAGCGAAGAGGAAGGTCATTCTAGGCATTGGCCGGCAGGTGAGAGAAGCAGCGTCTGTTTGCTTAGTAGATCCAGGGGGTGCCTTTGAGGAAGAGGGTGGCAGATTGCAGGTGTCTGGTCGGTTGGTTGGAGGTCATTTGTTTGTTGATGTATGCTGGTCCTCCATTGTGCAGTGCTTTGTATGTGTGGGTCACCATTTTGAACTGGCATTTTTTCTGGATCAGTAGCCAGTGTAGCTTCTTGAGATGAAGGGTGATGTGGGTTAATCTGGGGAGGTCGCGGATGAGTGTTGCAGCTGAGTTTTGAATTGTCTGTAGTCTCTTTAGGAGGCGTGCAGTGATTCCCAGGGAGAGAGAGTTCCCGTAGTCCAGCATTCAGTTGATGAGGGCCTGAGTGACGGTCCTTCTGGTGTTGATTGGAAGCCTCCTGAAAATCTTACAGAGCATGCGTATTGTGTGGAAGCAGTCAGAGGAGACTGCCTTTACTTGTTTCTGTATAGATAACTTTGCATTTCCAAGATGATGCCCAGGTTATGGGCGTGGTATGGCAGTGCAGGGAAAGGGCCGAGTTCAGCAGACCACCAAGCGTCTTGTTACTAATATGCCACTTCCTTTCTAGTTGTTGGCAGTTGTGTTTGGTGAATTGCAGCTAGGCCAGTGAACCCGCTGGGTCTTATGGCTAGTACTTTGGATTCAATTGTGGTGGCGCATTCTGTGATCCACTGTGAGTACTTCTTTACAGCCTAGTTCAGGTTGGATGTTGGTTCTGGGAGGTGGGAGTTGAGAGTTTTGTTCCATTGGTCTTCTGATATCCTTTTCCAGTTTCTATACATGGAGATGAGTGGTGCGGTGTCTGTGTTGGTAGATCCTGAGATGGTGAAGTGGACACTGAAATAGTCTGTCCAGGTGAGCTGTGAAACGTGGTTGTAATTGAATCTGTGGCTGGACTTAAAAATAGGGTCGAACATGCATCCTGCGATGTGGGTGAGGTCAGTGACAGGATGTTTGAGCTGATGGTTCTAATGCTTTCTAGGAGGTTAGTTTTGTTGGTGCCATCGTTGAGGTGAAAGTTATAATCTCCTAGGAAGATGTTGTGCTAGGAATGGATGACTGTTGCAGTTGCAAAGTCATTCTTGTGCCATGGGTACCCCTATTTTCTGCTGACTGGTACTTGGGGTAACTGACTATGACTGTCCCTGGGCTTTGACTAACCAGGCCCAGTGCTATGCTGAAAATACACTTAGAATATAGTGAAAAAAATACCTACATACACTAGGGTACACTATGGGTTAGGGTACCCCTATAATTACAATGACCTCCCATCTGAGGCCCTAGTACATAATAGGGCAGAGGGGTGCAAACTACCTTTAAGTCCCTATTATATATTATGGCATGGCTTTTTAGAGGCCAACAGCCCTTTCTGCACATGCATGTGTGCACTGCTGAGGCCTAAGGTCTGTGTAAAATCAACCCTGTGTTGCAGGACTGCTTTCAACATGTAAATTGTGCCCAAACACATCTTTGGTATTTGGGGCACTTAAAAATGAGTAAACTACAATATTTTGGCATATTAGGTACCCCCAGAATCTCCCCTAGTTGTCCAAGTGGTGGGGAGGGGTCAGGTATTTATAAGGAGGACCCTTGTAAAATAGGTATACTCATTCTCATTATGTTTAGTGAAATTGCACATTTCACTTCCCACATTGTAGTAAAATGCTTCCCAAAATCGATTTTTGTGGTAGGAGCACTGTGGAGAGAGTATCTGCAATATCTTTACATATTCAGAACCCCTAAAGTCTCCCCAAGGTGTTTCAGGGGTGGGGGTACTGTAGATATAGGGAGGGCACTTATAAAAAAAGTTTTATAAAGTCCTGGGGCTGGAGAAATAGCCCAATTCATCTTTCTCACCGCAGAGCCCTGCCACATAGGTTAACATAGCAAGAAGTTATTAATTAACAATTCCTGCCAGGAAACCCGGCACAAATATAATTCAAGGACTTACTAGAATGGTATTGATAAATCCAACAATATGCTATTGTTGAATGTATCCTAAAATATACAGACAAGATGTTATGAGATTTTTTTGCATGTAAGCCAAAATTCAGCCTTCCAGTGATCTGCACTGTTTGGTCAGAGTTAAGTGGATTAGTCAGGCTACTTTGATGAGGTAATAAGTAGCCCTAGGTGTGAAAGAACCATTCTGGGAGAAGAGGGTTCTGCTGCAAAGGAAACCAAGAGCAAGGGGGAGGGGTCAAACACAATGATCTATAAAACAAGGAGGAGACAGGGAGAAGAAGCCAGTTTAATTTTATGCCACTATCCTCTGAACCCAGCCAGGTGGCAGGCTTAAGGAAGGAATTCATAGAGGCCAGGGGGAGGGAGTGTATGGAGCTGAGCCAACCCGGAGGTTGGTTTAACCCGCTCTTGCCTCTCTGATCAGACTTCAGCAATATTGAATTCTGGTGAAAGAGTGCTTCCTGGGAGACCATTGTGCCACACTTTGGAGGAAATGGTCATGTTCTACGGTGTTGCCCTGCACCTCATTGGGCAGTAAACCCTCCTGTGTGAACCCAGAGAACACTTAATAAGTATCTGAGTGGGGCAGTGCCTCTCAGATCTGCTGCCTGAAACAAAGGAAATAGGAAGGGTCCATGATGGAAGTTTGATTTGCCCTAACCAGGCCCTCCACTCTGACTGACTGCACCAGCTGCACAATCTGGAACTACAGCCCTGTGGATCGACCCTCTTTCAAAATGGACTAAAGAGTGGACTCCCTAAAAGCTACAGGCTAAAAGAGCTCACCTAGACCTCACCACCAAGAATCCCCAGCCTGGTGTACTACCAGTGGATTTGTAAGGGTTTTTCCAAGTGGATTATGGGAATTGAAGTCCCAATGTTTCAAGGACCACCTTGGAGCTTCCAAACCCTTGGAGTAAGTTTTGGACACTTTGGAACCCTCAAAGGAACTTCAGGAAGAAGTTCCAGTAGTTTGGAAAACTTTAGAGCAACTTTGAAAACAGCTCCATGAGTGGATTGACTCAAACTTGCTAGCCAAGCCGAAGACCCTCAACTGCGAGCTGGCCTGCCCTCCAGGTTCATCCCGCTGAAGAGCTCCTAAAGTCCAACTTCCAGAGTTTGACCGGGAGTTGGTCGAAACCCAAGCCAGCGAACCCTCACTGAATTTAGCCTAGTGAAGAGCATCAAGGTACCCTAGGAGAAAAAGCTCCATAAAAGTCTGTAAGTCGGAATATGGAAAAGGTGACCGGGACCAACTGCAAGAGTCAGGCCGCCCACCTTCAACTGCGAGCTGGCCTGGATCTCTGGTTCGTCCTGTTGGAAAGCTCTGAAGGTTTGACTTACATAAGTTTGACTGGGAGCTTGTCACATGGCAAGCCTGTGAACCCTCACCGAATTCAGACTGGCTGAGAGCTTCGAGGGACCCCGGAAAGAAAAGCTCCTGAAAAGTTTCTAAGTCAGAAGGTAAAAACTTTCACCAAGCCCTATTGTGAAGTATACCCACGCAGGGCTACATCGTGGTCGGCCTAGAGTGACCAGATGTTCGAATTGGCGATATAGGTTTCTATGTGCTACATATTGCAAAATTCTATACCCTACATTAGTTTTTTTCATTTTGTTGTCATTGTACAAAAAAAAATATATCCTAGTTTTATAAATTAGTGTTTGGCTTTTATTGTGTGCTGTGTTTCAAATATTTACTAAATTGGTGTTTTTAATTCCTTTACATACCTGTCTTTGAAGTGAAGCCTGCCTGCTCGCAGCCAAGCAACCAAGGGTTAAGTATGAGAATAATTTTCTGTGATCTATTCTGAGCCCTATTTTGTGTTAGTGGCATTATTGCCAGTGGTAGATGCATATTTACCACTACTAATAATCCACTTTCCAACAATGGCGATCAGGGCAATGAGGTCAGGAATGGCTTTGGGGAAGCTGGGGGTGGCTCTGTGGTCTATAAGCAAGGGTTCCTCTGACGGTGCTTTTCCAATCTGTGTGAAGTTGGAAATTGGCATACTCCATTATCAGGGTCGGGTTGTCTGATTAGGTTGTGCAGCAAATGGTGTCCTTGTAGATGATTGCAATTCTACCTCGATGTTTGTTGATTCGGTCACGGTTTTTTATCTTGTAGCCTTTGGGTATAGAGATGGCGATATCTGGTGCAGAGGCAGGGTTCAGCCAGGTCTCTGTAATGGAAGATTACGTCCGGGGTGACGGATGAGATCATGTTCAAGATCCCCATAGCCTGTTTGCCGAGCGAATGTGTGTTAAGTAGAATTCAATGTAGTTGTGCCCTGGGGGTCTCGGTTGGTGTGCTGAGCAAAGGTATGTTTGTGGTGTCTCTGGTGTTGTTGGTTACTTCGGTGTTGCTGGTGAAACAGCAGTGTTGGCAGGAGAACTATCACCTGCTGGTGCCTGGAGATGTAAAAGCCATTAACATATTGGCCCCGCTAGCACCCTTCAAAGTTAGCATAATAAAACTCCATTTACTACCAATTTCTGTGGCCCCTCATGTCCACGTAGCATGTCTATAGTTACACCTTAGCTTTCAGGACTTTAACTTTTTTAATAACTAATGTGAAGCTTTATTTTTGACTGAGGTTATGGATTGAACATATGGTTGCACAACTGTACATGGTGCAGGATTCCTCATTTCCTCATTTGACTTCAGCATTTCTAGTGGGGATATTAACATTCTGGTCTTAGCAACCCTATAATCAGTTCTACATGCACGTCTCATTCTCAATGTCAATCTTTTATTGTTTTCAGCCAAACTGGCCATAACAATTAAAATGTATTATGCAACACAATTTTTAATCAGCATTCCCACAAGTAAAACACTACAATACAATTAATAATCCTTTAAGAAGTGTCTCATTCTTAATATCACCCACTGGCTTTTCTTTCTCTATTGTATTATCTTGGCCTTCAATAGCAATTCATCACTTGACCCATGTGATATTTAGGTAAGCCTCTTTCATTAGCACCTGCAAAACAGAAACATATTTCTCTATTGCACCTCCCAGTTTGCTTTCTTTACTTTTGGATGGTACAGCAATTACATGCGAGGGCCTGCACTGAGGATGTGTTGTACAGAAGTGGCACTGAAGGTGATGCAGGTTGAGGCCGTGATGCAAGCCTTTGCCACGGGTCCAATCCCTGCAGTAGATGAAATGCGTCAGTTCTGATCGGGGTTGTGCTACTCAGCAAAGCAGATGAATCAGTTTCGCTAGATCCACAGAGACTGTTAAAGCACCTTGTAGTCTAATTCATGGGGCAGCTCCACTTGGCTGAGTAGACTCACACAAAGGAGAGTCCAGGTGCAGATGCAAGGTTGTTGGAAGCCTGTTACGAACCTGAGGCTTCAGAGCAGGAGGCCAGCCAATTAGCACTTAAAGTCACTCTTGGTTCTAGGTTCAAGACAGAGATCTAGGTCCAGGACTTCTCATCCAGGCAAGAAGGCAGTATGCAACAGGTCAACATAGCAAATCAGGAGTCCAGCAGAATTCAGTCCAGCAGACTGACAGTCCTTTAGCAGCACAGCAGTCCTTTCAGGCAGAGTATGCTCAAGTCCAGAAGTGTAATGAAGTGGTGGTGTCTGAGGTCAAGTATTTATACCAAGTTATGCCTTTGAAGTGGGAGGGAGAAGCTCCTGGATGTTTCCCTTTGAAGTCACCTGGCATTCTGCCTTTCCTGCCCTCACTTCAGACTAATTATACGGGGTATGCAGGTTTTTTTGTGGAGACAGAATATAGCCTATTCTGGTGTAAGTGAGACTGGGCCCAGCTTCTCCCTCCCATCCTGCCAGTGATGGCCTAACCAATCACACCTAAGCTTCCATTGTGTGTGGCTGTCTAAGAGGAATACCCAAAGCCCAACTGCCAACCACACCCAGTCATGTGACCAGAGACAGGCTGCAGGCAAGACTAGAAAATGCCAACTTCCTAAAAGGGGTATTTTCAGAATGGCAATTTAAATTCTGACTTTACCATAAATTAGCTTTTTAAATTGTGATTCCAGTGACACCAAACTTGAAATAGTTAGTTCTTCCAATTTGGAAATTACACATATAAAATGTAATAAGGCAACTCCAATGTTATCCTATGGGAGGGATAGGCCTTGCAGTAGTGAAAAACACATTTCAGAGTTTTTCACTACCAGGATATGTAAAACTTAAAAGTACATGTACTATTTATATACATTGCACTCTGCCCTATGAGTGACATATATGTATTAAAAAAGAAGGTTTGGGCCTGGCAAGAGCTGGTAAGAACTTTATTTTGCCTGGTCAAAATGGCAGTTTAAACTATACACACAGGCTCTTCAATGTCAGGCCTAAGACGTGTTTAAAGGGCTACTTGAGTGGGTTTTACAATCAATGCTGCAGGCCACTAGTAGTATTTTATTAACAGGCCCTGGGCACATATAGCATCACTTTACTATGGACTTACAAGTAAATTAAAAATCCTATTTGGGTATAAGCCGATATTACCATGTTTATGAGAGAGACCACACCTCGTTAGCACTAGTTAGCAGTGATAAAGTGCTCAGAGTCCTAAGACAAGCAAAATCAAGGTCAGAAAAAATGGAGGAAAAGGCAGACAGTTGGTGGGAGTTCCATCCTAAGGATAATAGGTCCAACATACGTCCCCCCCAGTTGAAAGTTTGGAGAACTACCCCACTCCTTGGAGTTTTCATCACTATGGCAGAAGAACCTGAAAAGATCATCTGCATGGCTTTGTCTGACCCAGGACGATGTTCCACCAAAAAGTCCATTCCCTGTAGGGAGATAGGCCACCTCAACAGTTTGGGATTTTAACCCCTTATGTGTATGAGCTATCAGATGGTCCGTGGTCTGTCTGAAGCCAAGAGTGAGTCCCAAACAGAAATGGTCTCTGCTTCTTCCGTGCCCAGACCCCAGCAAAGGCCTCCCTCTCAATCGCACTGTACCTCGGTTCCCATGGAAGTAAACTACTGATAATGAAGGCTACCCGTTTGTACATGTCCTTCTCATAATCTGTGCAAAGATCCTCACTACGCCTTGCTCAGAAGCATCTGTCTACACTATGAACTTCAAAGACTTTCTGACAGGCCTCTGTCCAGATCACATGTCTGGGCTGCTTCTTTGAAGTCAGCTCTGTTAAGGGGACACTAATTGTCCCGTAGTCAGTATAGGCTCGGATAGAAATGCTGCCATTTACATGCTCACATCTCTTAAGTTGCCTTCTCTCTTACACACAGTGACTTTTTGACATATAATATTTATGTTATTATCCGGTAGGTGACAACACTATCCAACAAGAATAAACAACCTGGCCTGACAGGGGCTGCAGCATGACCACATTGGTGCCATTGATATATACAGAAACACTTCTTTGTTTACAAAAAGGAGCACTCAGCTGATACTGTGAAGTCACTGCATGTCAGAATTCCAGCTCATCTAGTTCATTCGCACCAACATGAGGGATGTCCATGTTGTTTGAACATGAAATACTTGGGAAAAAACAAGAGGCGTTTAACAAAACAGGAATAGTTTGTTTAAATAAACAATGCAGCCGGGAGATCTGTTACAGGTAAAGATGGTCTGAGAACTGTTTCAATTTACAATCGGTCTGCAATCTCTTTATATAAAGTTGATCGTAGGCAATCAAGTACGTCCGGAGGTCCATGCAAAGTAAGGAATGTAGCTGCTGCCTTTGAAGTCATAAATTAATTGAATAATAGAAAGTACAGGTGGGCCTCAACCTTTTGTTGAAACATTCTGATCACTGCGTGCACTCTGTCCTGATTGGCTATATGTTCCTAACTCATGTGGCATCTGACTTTAGGGTGTAGGAGCGCGCATACACTTCTGGCCATGTGTGCTTTATTGGGGACAATCTCCCTGGACAAATGTGGTGTCACTGCGCCTATCTGTGAGACTGACCTTGGATTTTCTGCATGTGCATTTGTCTGCCGGCTAAGTGCCACCCCACTTGTGACTTATCAATCAGTGACCTCAGGCCTAGGTCTCAGAGCCTGCCTAACTACGTATTGTGAGTCAGGGTTAATGTGGAGTTCACAATGGGCAAATTCGTCAATAATGATGCAATTTTGTTCTTATACATGAATGTATCAGTTTCCTAATAACATCAACTTTTTCAATATCAACATTCCCCCCGCTAGTTGATTTGTCAACTACAATATCTGACCATATAGCTTTCGGCAGTTACTTTACTGGGGATATGTTGCTTTAAGTGATCACTCTCAACAATTACTAACTTCCTAGTTACTTGAATTGTACCCATTTTTAGGACTGTGTCTTTACAGCAGGTAGTCCCCCATTGTACAGACCTGCACAAAGGCAGGAGCACAATGAAAACTGGAAATAGCAATCTGCACAAACCATTGATCCATCGGAGGAGGCCAAGAGAACCAATTCAAAACCCCTCCTGATCAGGGGCACCTCCCTCCTCACAAATGTCTCTTTGTAAATGATGCAGTGCTTGTATGGCAAGTGTCAATGCCCCATTGTCTGCATAATAAGGCGCAGCAGGCAGCTCCGATCTTGGCACACACCCCTCCCTCCATCGCAGTCATCAAGTACAAAACATATCGATGCTGCATTACCATGAGTCAAATTGCTTGCTGCTCTTCCTTGATTGAAATAAGGCTGAGCTCAGTGATAGTCATCATTTAAAAAATTTCCCACTTGGCTATTTGCAACCAGCGAGCTTGGCTTTTGTCCGCAGAGTGACAAATGGCATCTACCCTCCTGCTGAAACTTGTGTGTCAGTTTACATTCTGAGTCGGGAATGCCCTGGAACTGAGCCCAGCCAAGATAGTCTGCAGTTCTTTTCTCCTGAGCCTGGTACAGTAAAGTTGTTTTATTCCTCAATGGGTGCTGGCACTGCTCAGATAGTTCTTCTCTAGGAATGACCATAGTCAGGGTGTGCATGGTGTTTAGGGAACAGAGTCCACGTCATCAAGGGATGAGCTGGATGTAGTCAAACTCGCTGCACTGGCAGTAGAAATCCATCAGCGTATAGGTGCCCCATTGCATACCTGAAATATGCATGATTGTTCTGCAGTTTTCATTCATGCCCATTGGAAGCGTTCCTTTACCTCTGAATCACAAGGAATACAGTGTAAATTTCTATACAATTAGGGATTGCCCATTGCCTTCTAGTCAAAGGTATGCACCCACCCCGGTATCACAGATTTCATGGTCATGCTCTCATTCAGCCCTCTCCCATGTGACTTATTCTCCTTCCTATCCTCGAGCTGAGCAGCCCCACACAGGAACTCCATGTTGAGGGTCCACTTGTTTTTAGAGAAGACTGCCCTAGATTTGCTAAGGACCACCCTTGTACCACAAATAGAGGTTGGTAGATGTGTTTGGACAAGGAGTTGGCGGTTTTGCTTGCTCAAGAATCTCTTCTCTGGGAATTCTCTGGGCCAAACAGTAGCCTCCCCTATTGTGCACTTTCTGTGCATCCTGTCCAGAGTGGTTTGGATATCACTAGGTTTGTTGAAAAGGCATAAAGCCATTGGGTTGGTTTCATATTGAGTCAAAATTACAACTTCCCTGTGGGTTTCTTACTTGTTGGGTTAGATTTTGTCCCTGCATAGAAATAAGTGGAGACGGCATTTTGCTTTTTCGGGGACTACCTCTTGGGATAAGTAAAGCCGGTCTGTGCCTACTGCATGCCCACGGTTGTGCCTTGAAAAAGGGCACTGCAATGGGAATGGCAAAAATGTTCCAGCATGGGATGGACTGCGAAATCCATGCCATGCTGGAATTGGGGGTGCAAGCATAAAACGGGGCACATGAAGTGTCCCCCTGAATGCATCCCCATGGCGGGGGGCATGTGAGACCTGTAGGGCCCCATATGTTACCCCACCATCAGCCTTTTTGTGGTGGGTTCACTGTCTTGAAAAGGCTGGCGATAGAGGAACTTGAAATATGCATGGGGGACTGTGTCAGTCTTGCTCAGCATATTGTATTGCCCATATGCCGTGCCACTGCCAGGAAACAGCAGTTCCCTGGCGCAGCTGGTGATCTACTGCCAGAACAATACAGAAATGTTTAATCCGCCAGTCGGACCATTTACCATTAGTGTTATTACTAGGGGTGGGCAAAGAATTTTGCTCGCCTGGCTTAAGTTAAATTGATGAGTGCAAGTGAAAAAAATCGCATGCTTGACCTCCTCCGGGTGAGATTTCTCAATGCTGGCGGTCGCAGCAGGTCGTGACCGCTTGAGTTGAAAAATCTGTTGTGCGCATTGAGGAAGCTGCCGATTCAGTAGAATATCTAATCGAGTGACAGAAAGAAGCAGCGCCCTCTGGCATTGTGCAGTTCACAGTGATTTTACAGCACAGGACAAACTCCTGGTGCTACAAATCAGTGCAAGCAGCACAACTTACCACACTCCGCAGCTTGTGGAACTCCCCGGACACAGCAGAGTTTTTTCAGCACTTCACAGATCAGAACTCCTCAAACTCCGCCCTACTAATTATGTGTTTTACAACTGGTGTCATTACCACACATGTTTTGTACTACTAGTGTTGTTAGTACTTATGTGTTTTACAACTAGTGTTATTACCGTGCATGTTCCTACTACATGTTCCTACTACTGGTGTAATTAATACTTATGTGTTTTTCTCACTAGTGTTATTACCACGAATATGTAAGCAAATGGGTAAGTATATAAGTAAGTATATGTTATAGGTATTTAGTAAAAATTAATTGCATTAATATTTTTTATGTATTTTGTAATGATAATAGGTTTTAGGGATGGTATGTAAGGGATATAGAGGTATTGGGTGGGGAAGTGTATTAACACTCAGGTATTAATTGTAATGCATTAGTATTAATAGTCATTAATGTTAATTGTTTTACATTAATGATAAGTTACAATGTTTAAACATTTTATAAAAGTGAAAAATTTGTATTTAGGGACGGATGCTAGCAATTGAGGGGTATTGAGTTGAGGTGTATTAATACTCAGGTATTATGAAGGGTGCTAGAGGGCGCCGGACTGTAATGGCCGCACACCTGTGAGGCTCTCGCCAGCCGGGCGAGCTATTACTCCACTAGTCCATCCTACACTGAGGAAACAAACTTCTTACCAACGTCGAGTGTTCAGCTGGCGGAGGTGAATACTTGTGGCGAGTCTGGGGCCGATCTGCCTGGTGGAACGGGAGTAATTGTTGCCGAAAGATCCAGCGGCAGCTGCTGTGGCCTTGCCGGAGCGTGGAACCCGGCGTGCATATCTACGCGACGCCGCGGCCTACACGTGGACGGAAGGCCGCGGTGCACGGAGGCGGACGTAAAACGGCGAGAGGTGGCTGGCGCTGAAGACGGACCTTCCGACTACTGCGGCGGACCTGCGGTGGGGCCGGTAAGGTGGTACCATACTGGGACGCTGCTGGGGACTCGGAGCTGCATGGCGGACGACACTTGCCGGATCTCTGCGTTCCTAGACAGGAGGGGGGGAGGTGCGACACCTGCCCGTGGCTGCCCCTGGAGGTGCTGAACGGCACGAACCCCGATAGCACATACCCCCCCCTTTTCCCCCCCCTCCTGTTCCACTGAGGAGAGCTGCTCCCGCAAATACCGCCAACACATACCTCCCGGTGTCCAGCGGGGGGGGAGGACTGTCGCAGACTGGCCCCCGGGCACAGCGTATTGCTTGCGGTTAAGGAAGCTGCAGGCCTTTCGGCCCCACCACTACTAACTGCTGTCCCCTCAGATGTGCGCCGTTAGAAGATCGATCATCCTGGGCTAGGCGCTCTCTGTGGGGTGGTCCCCCCGTGCCGGTGACATCGAGCCCTTCACCTTCTTCGCGCACTGCGAGTGGAGCCGTGGGCACTCATTGCCCGGATACACACCGTGATCCCAACTTCTCCAGAGTGCGATCCCCTTCCTAGTGACCGGGGGGGGCCTTGTCCCAGATACCTGGATATAATGGGGAAAACAGACACCAAGCAATCCCGACTCCCTTTCGAAACTCAAAAAAAAAAAGAAAAAAAGAACCGCGATCTGCCACCGGGAGACGGCGATTCTGAGGGAGGAGATGATGCGGAAGTGGACTGGAGAGCGCTCCTGCTTAACATGCAAACTAGCCTCACCTCCATTGACACAAAAATTGACGGAATGTCTCGACGCCTAGACTCTGTAGTACATAGGCTCGACCAACAAGAGGAGCGCGTTAAGGAGGCAGAGCAGAGAATTTCTGGGCTGGAAGATGGGGCGACGGACACTTCCGTCAAAGTAACGCAAATGGAGAGGCTACTGAAGGTAATCGCCGACAAAAATGAGGATTTGGAAGCGAGGTCGCGCCGCAATAACGTGCGCCTCATTGGTCTGGCGGAATCTACACCTGTAGGCAAAATGGAACTCTTCATTGAAAAGCTTCTGACCGATCTATTTGGCGCGGCCGCCTTCTCTCCGCAGTTGGTGGTTGAACGTGCCCACCGCACCCTGGGCCCTCGTCCAGTGCCTGGAGCTCCCCCACGACCCATCGGCATCCGCTTTCTCAACTATAGGGATCGCGATACTCTACTTCGTCTAGCCCGGGAGAAACAACCTGTACAATTTGAAAACACTACACTCTCCTTTTTCCCAGACTTTACACAATCAGTGCAGGATGCGCGTCGCAAATTTGGAGCGGTTAAGAAACGCCTGATCCAAAGCGGACTTCAATACTCCATGCTGTACCCGGCTCGCCTAAGGGTGGTCCATCATGGCAAACCTCACGTTTTTCAAGACCCTTCTCAAGTGGAACTCTTTCTTAAAGACTACCGGGGCCCCAGAGGAACGACCGGGCCCCCTTCGGAGAGATCTGGTTCCAGATCGCCCACTTCTGCACTGGATTGATTAAAGGTATTGTGGTCGTTACTTGGGCCCATCAAGTTCCTCCAGTGTTGCTTCCGCACACGCCGTGGCCTCGGGCCTGGGCGATTGTGGCGCACTTTGGTAAGTGCCCTGGTCCTCGCGTGGTGGACCGCCGCTAACTGAACTCTGCAGCCTTTATGGGTTTCCCAGCTGTTCCTTAACTATGACCTCGCCCCGGCATTTCCCTCCCCTTCCCGCACCTGTCGCTGGCTAAAGTGTCTGGCGGACAGCGGGTGAAATATTGGGGGAGGTGGAAGGCAGGTCCGGACCCCTTGTGTCCCCCAATTGGGTGTTCCCCAGTAGGGTAATGACTTGGTATTGTGAGTTTCTATGGGGTGGGGGTGATGCTCGACATGATTGGGATGTCGGTGTGGGTGGGCGGGGTGGTTTTCAGGGGGTTGTATTTGTTTTTGTTGAATTCAGTTCTGGGGAAGTGAACATGCATCGTATTGTTGTACCAGCCGACATCTTTGACCTCCAGTGGCATAAAGAAGGGAATAACGTGGTATGCTCCCTGACCTATTCTTCCACTATCTACGGACATGGGTAGCCCCGTCAACACTGACATAGATGGGGGAGGGCTCCTCTCGACTATCACTTGGAATGTTAGAGGCCTGGGAGATCCAAGGAAGCGACGACACATATTAGGAGCGTTGGATAGATTGAAGGTACAGGTAGTCTTCCTACAAGAGACCCATATGGATCCCCGTCGTAGTAGCACATTCGCCGCCAGGTGGGCGGCCCACTCTACCTTTGCGCCCTACTCGTCCTATGCGAGAGGCACCGCTATTCTGATAAAAAGAGGAGTCCCCTACATTCCCCTGGGCGAGGTAGCTGACCGGGAAGGACGATATTGTATGGCTTGGGGAAGGATAGGAATGGACACCATCACTCTGGCCTGCTCCTATGGCCCTAACTGGGATGACCCTAGTAGTTTCATTGCTCTCTGGAACAGAATTGGGGAAGTGGGATCCACGCACCTCATATAGGGGGGCGACTTTAACGCAGTGCTTAACCCTGAGCTCGATAGATCCAATCCCTCTACCTTGCACTACACCAACACACACAGATATTTACGCGACCTTTGTAATACACAGGACATCATAGATACGTGGCGACATTTGCATCCGACGCGGAAGGAGGGCACACACTGGAATACGGCACGCGCCACATGGGCCAGACTGGATTACCTATTCACTTCCAGAAATTTAGCTCCCTCTCTGGTCACAGTACAACATGTAAGTCGTACGTTCTCTGACCACTCCCCGGTGCTGGCTAAATTCCGCTTACCTGACGTGATGGGGAGGTCGCCCTCCTGGCGCCTCCAACCCAACATTTTACTTGATGAACTGTTCCGCACCGAGCTGTGTCAAGACATTGAGGACTTCCTGTCGCATAACAAAGGGTCAGTAGAACGAGTCGCCACCCTATGGGAGGCGCTGAAGGTCACAATGCGGGGTATTTGTATCTCCAAGGGCTCAGGAGTGCTGCGAGCCTTACGTACCACACTGCACGACTTGGAAACTACATTGCATGCACTAGAAACTCAACCCGATTTTGCCACTAACTCGGATACGCAAGCACAATACAGGACGGCGTTGTCGGACTACAAATCTACCGCGGAGAGAGAGGTTAACTTCAGGGGTAAATACTTCACGGCGAGGGCTTATGGGGAGGGAGAGCGCCCCGGGAGATTCCTGGCGGGAGTGGTCCGCCCTCCTCGGAGCTCAAATTTTGTATTGGAGCTGGAAAGCGTAGAGGGGTCACCTTTGCGGGACACTAAATCGCTCCTTGATGCCTTCACTGCACACTACTCGACCCTATACTCTACCACCAGAGTGGGTAATCTCGATATAGATGACTATCTGAGGGAACTCACATTGGGATGGCTTTCGGACCGGCAGCGGGAGTTCCTGGCAGAGCCCATAAGCCTGGAGGAAATTAGAGACGCAATTGGACAGATGGCGCCGGGTAAGGCCCCCGGCCTGGATGGCTTCCCCATGGATTTCTACAAAGCCTATGTAGATATCCTGGCACCACTACTGCGCGAGGTTTATGTGGAGGCTCACGAAACCGGGGCGCTCCCACCATCAATGCAGGAAGCTCTGATTACCTCCCTGCTAAAACCCGGGAAACCCCCTCAATACTGCGACTCTTACCGCCCCCTCTCCTTAATCAACTGTGATGCCAAGATTCTGACCAAAGTATTGGCTAACCGAATGCAGCTGATACTGGGAGGTCTGGTGTTGTCAGATCAAGCGGGATTTGTCCCAGGCAGGGCTACCTCCCACAACCTCCGGACCCTCTTCTCCATCTTGCAGTATGTAGACCCTGAATTGCCACTGGTGGCAGTCTTTTTGGACGCCACTAAGGCATTTGACTCCCTGGAATGGGACTATCTCCAATGTATCCTGCGCAACATGGGACTGCCGATCGGATTCACGCGGTGGATAGATATCCTTTATAATCGGCCGGTAGCTCGGGTGGTGGTGAACGGTCGGATATCCGAAGCCCTTGCTATATCGAGAGGGACACGTCAGGGGTGCCCCCTATCCCCACTTCTGTTCGCCATAGCGATGGAGCCGTTGGCTGCTAGACTCCGACAGCATCACAGGGACAAGGCCCTGCGCTGCTTGCAGCGAGAGGTGCTCATATCATTGTACGCGGATGACATCACGCTGTATCTCCGCGACCCTGCTGCTAACCTTAACCCTATCTTGAGGGAATTCATTAGGTTCGCGCACATGTCCGGTATCCACATTAATTGGGGAAAATCCACTATATTCCCGCTCACTATGGCTGCTCGGCCGTTCCAACTTGATTATCCACTGAAATGGTGCGACGATGAGGTACGATATTTAGGCATACTGCTCTCTCGGGATCGGGAAGAATTGATGCGAATGAATTACGGCCGCACATTCGAACATATTCAGACTTGTGTGACCAGATGGATCACGCTGCCGCTTTCTTTTGCGGGTCGTGCCTCGCTCATAAAGATGGTGGTACTTCCCAAACTCCTCTACCTCTTCTTAAATATCCCATATTATCCGGGCAAATCTTTTTTCCAACGCTTGCGCTCAGAGCTTATTCGTCTAGTCTGGGGGGGGAGACGACCACGTCTGAGCTGGGACGTTTTAACTCGCCCATTCGCGCAAGGTGGATTTGATTTACCAGAGTTTGAGCTCTACTATTATAGCGCTCAGGCGCACTATGTCTATCATTGGTTCCACCCCACCCCCTTCATGCCACAGATAGCGGTAGAACATTGGCTGGCGGATCCCATCCCATTGGAAGGTGCCATATTTAGTGCACCAGAGACAAGGTGCGCACACCATACCACGGTTTCCTCTTCAGTCCTAGCATGGCGGTATATCGCAAAAACACTCCGCACGTCCTTCATATATTCCCCACCACTCCCCCTGGCGTACCACCCTAAGTTACCCGTCCTACAGGAACGATTATTTCAGAAATTTATAGACAAACTTCACATTAAGACCTGGGGAGATCTCTATACAAACGGACAGTTTCGCTCGCTGACGCATATCTTAGCCGACAGCACACCTACCCCAATGGACACATTTCTCTACATTCGACTCCGCAGTGGTATTCGTGCACTTACGGAGGGATTTCCAGATGAACCACCTACTTTAGACCCTTTACACCAATTGCTACAGGCTACCACTCCAGCACACGCAGTCTCCAAGCTCTATCACACACTACGCGATACACCAGACCTAGAACCCTGTAAGGCACGCACAAAGTGGGAAGCAGAACTAGGGGTACCCCTTGACGACGACCTCTGGAGCTTTTGCTGCCTACAGACTGAGCAGATCTCCTCCAGCAGTAGATTCAGGATTATTCACTACAGGTTTCTACATCGGCTGTATTGCACTCCCGCCCACATGTGTAGGGTGGGCCTGCGGGAGGATGATCTCTGTTGGCGCTGCCGCTCACCTGCGGCGGATTTTTTGCACATGGCCTGGAACTGCCGGGAAATCGCCGACTATTGGTGTAAGGTATACGCTGGCATCTCGGAAATGATTGATATCCCTATGACTCCGTCTCCAACACAGGCACTTCTAGGCTACACCAAAAACGCCAAGAGATCGGTTCGCAGGTTCACCACAACCGCTCTTCTTATAGCGAAGAGACTTATCGCTTGTAGGTGGGGGAGAGGCAGAGCCCCTAAATTCAAAGATTGGATCCAAGACATGGTACAGTGCCAGGATACCCTGCTTAGATATGCAGAACTATTGCCCTCAGCATCCAGACCGGTAGATATTTGGGGCCCTCTCACAACCTATCTGTTATCACATCCACAGACGTGACATGGCCCCCTGTAGTTTATTGCTCAGACCCTAACCTACTACTTCCACTACGGTGAAGGGCCCGAAGGGTTGTTCCGCTAGGGGCAGGTTGACCGTTTATCTCACTCATGTCTGGTGTACTGCCACTCTAGTAGGAGACTGACGGGTTGGCCAGGTGCGAACACAGCCCACTCATCTGTTGTGTAGGGGTGATGGGTGATGTTTTTCCAGTACATAGCGCTCTCGACACCTATGGGTCTACCACTGGACTATGATGCATTATTTATCAAAGACACGTTACACATGTTCCTCTGTTCACTGATTAAATACAGGCTACGCGAAACACAGACTACTGCCATCCCCTTAACTGCCATCACATATGTCAAAGATTCTTATCACGCTGCCGGCCCTAAGCGGGTTGTAGGCGGACAGCTGTGTACACGGCCACCTTTCATTTTTAATACTCCGCTGCCGGCCACATGATGGTTGTAGGCATAAAAGCTGTGTGTTGTTTCTTCCCGCTGAATAAAGGTTTGTTGAAAATTTAAAAAAAAAAAAAAAAAAAAAAATAATAATAATACTCAGGTATTATGTTTAGTGCTGTAGCATTAATATTTATTAATTGCAATTGTGTTAAATTAATGATATTTTTAATTCTTAAAATATTTAATAATATTTAAAAATTAGAAATTAGGGATGGAATGTAAAGGAAATAGGGATATTGGGTGGGGCAGTGTATTAATTTTAATACTTTAGTATTGATATTAATCTTGTTTAATAATTTTTAGGGCTGGGATGCAATGGATTTAGGTGTTTGGGGTGGGAAGTGTATTAATAATAATCAAACGGGAGTTACTGTTCCTATTAGAAAGGAAGAGTAGAATAAGACTAACTAGGGTTGTTCCACTATTCCTTCAGTGGGGGACAGTGTGTCCTTATCATGATGTCCTCACATCCCCCGAAGGATGTCATGCTTCATCATTGGGCTTGTGCTCCTCGTCAGGCCAGCAATGCAATGCCCTATGGGTCCCCCGAAGGGTTACTTTTTTAGAGATATTTTGATAAAGCTATGTGGGGGGTAAGTGGCAGTGAAGTCCTAAATGTGAGGTCTAAAAAATTACTGGAGGGGGTATAGAAGACATTTTTTAAAGAAGTGATCCTTCTGTTATTGTTAAAAATACAAAAAATGTGGTGCTGCTGTGAGGGGTATTATGTCCCTCTCTAGCTACTTATGTAGTATATCTCTAATGAATATACTTTGGGTCAACATGTTTCACGCTTCTGCGCGGTCTCTGGAGGAGATCCACAGCACTTCTTCATGACCAATTAGTGAAGTTTTAGAGAGAGAACAAAGAATCCAATGACCAAGTATAATCTAGTGCCACTAATGAGGATAAATTAAAGACTAGTACTCCCTGCTGCAGCAGGCCCTGATTTCTCGAGTAACAGTCTCAAGTAACCCACAGACCGATTCTCATGGGGCAATTTCCCCACTCTAGCTCCCTGTGTCCCCCCTCTTCTTATATAGTGAAGGGTATTAATACTCAGGTATTCATTTTAACACTTTAGTATTAATATGTAATATTTGGAATTTAGTAAAAATAATTTTAATATTAAAATTAAAAACCTATAAATTATAAAATTTGCATTTAGGAGTGGGATGTAGGGATATAGGTGTATTTGTTGTGGAAGTGTATTAATATGTTGGTATTAATTGTAGTAGTTGAATATTATTAATTAAAACAAATTAATTTAAGTAAAAAATGTTGATGTTAATTTTTTTATTATATACATATATATCAGATTGGATTTCTAAAATATTATTTAATAATTTACTAAATGTATTTTTCAAAATTACATTTTAGCACATTATTTGAAAAAATGTAACTGTAAAACAAAGGTTTAATATTTAGATGATGTATTTAAACATAGTATAAAAATAACAAAATAATGTACAAAAATAGTTAATAATATAACATATTTTAGAAAAATATAAACACATTTATTGTAATAAGTAACATATTTTTTAAACCATTTTATAATGTTTACCATAAAGTTCGATGGCAAATATTGTCCCTTTTCTATTTTTACTTTTCAGTTTGATGTTCGCAGTTATACGCATGTTTCTACAGTCAGTGAAGCGATGCAGTCAAAATCGGAAGAGAGGAAGAGCTGCGGTCAGGTAAGAACAATTTTTTTACATTACCAAGTATATAGGTTGGTAGGTCTATTGTAAGGTACAGGAGGAAGGTAGTGAGATGCTAGATAGTATTATCTGGCATTTCCTATTTCCATTCCCATGCAGGTTAAAATAAAAAATCGTAAATCCGGTAATTGGTGCTGAGCTGAGCTGCCACTTGTTATCACACCGTGAGCCCTCAATCAATCAATCAATCAATCAGGGAATTGAGTAGCGCGTTACTCACCCAGGGTCTCAAAATGTTGGGGGCGAGGGTGCAGCTCCGATTTAGCCGAAAAGCCAGGTCTTGAGGCTCTTCCTGAAGATGTGCAGAGTAGGGGAGCGTCTGATGTTGACTGGGAGCTCATTCCAGGACTTGGCTGTGAGGTAGGAGAAGGCTCTTCCACCTACTCTAGTTCTGCGGCTGCACAGAGTTTCCACTAGGCTGAGGTCGGCGGACCGTAGGTTTCTTTTGGGTACGTGGAAGGAGACTCTTTCGTTGAGGTATTTGGGTCCACTGTTGTCGAGAGATTTGTAGGTGTGGTTGAGTAGCTAGAAGGTTACTCTCCTCCCGACGGGGAGCCAGTGGAGGTCTCGCAGGTGTTGGGTGATGTGCTCATGTTGCGGGATACCGAGGACGAGTCTGGCCGTGGTGTCCTGGATGGTCTGGAGTTTGTTGATTCCAGTGTAGAGGGCAGTCCCCTAGTCCAGTCTGCTAGTTATGAGTGTGTGGGTGACGGTCTTTCTTGCTTCTGGGGAATCCACTTGAAAGTCTTGCGAAGGATGCGCAGGGTGTGGAAGCAAGTGGGGCGACGGCGTTGATCTGGCGAAACATGGTGAAGGAGGAGTCGGGTATGATGCCGAGGTTCTGGCCATGGTCCGTGGGGATAGGGGTGGTGCCAAGGGCAGTGGGGCACCAAGTGTTGTCCAGGGTGAGGGGGTGGGTCTAAGGTCAAGGACTTCTGTCTTCTCCAAGTCGAGCTTCAGACAGCTCCTGTTTATCCAAGCTGCAACGTCTTTTATTCCTTCCAGGAAGCTGAGTCTGGTGTCTTCAGGGTTCTCTGTGAGGGAGAGGATGAGCTGGGTGTCGTCGGCATAGGATACCATGCTGAGTCCATGTCTGACGATGGTGGCAAGGGGATCCATGTAGATGTTGAAGAGCTGAAGAAAGAAGACAGCTCCAGGCAGGAATTCAAATGAATGATAATTTGGTCAAAATGTGAAAAATACCAATTGAATTGCATAGAATTGTTAAAAAATGCAAGTATTTTAGGGAAATATTAGTTAGTATTAGGAATGTAATACGTATCCATACTGTCCTAGTTGCCTGAAGCCATCAACAACGAAAATTGTTGAATTTGTCCCAATAGTCTTTCAGACATTTCTTTACTCTTTTTGGATGTATGTGGGTTCAGGCTACCTGACAGTGAATGTACAAGTCTCCTTTATTGGAAATCTTTGCTCCGTCTTTAATATTTCCCAAAGATGATATAGGTTTGGGTGAAGTTTGTCAATTGATTAGCTGAAGGAATTTTGCCATCCCATTGTTAGTCGTTGTGCCTCCTTCTAAGCAGGCCATGTAATAGTTCCACAATTTAGGAACTAGGAGTGCAAAACTAAAGGGGGGCACAACATGTGCCCCCTGGATGCCCCCTGTGCACAGGGACAAGAGGGCCCACTCCCTTCCCTCTCCACCAGCAGGTTCATGGAGGAAGAAACTCCATGAGACTGCTGGCAGTGGGGAAAGTCATAATATGCTTCGCTGTGCTCAGGGCACGACCAAACATATTGCAGGCTCAAGACTGCCAGCGGTGTCTGTGGCATGTGGTGTGCAATGTGACCTTCCCTTTTTGGCTGTTTTAATTAGTTTTGGGTGTTTTTACATGGTCTCCCATGACCTACTACTTCATTGGCATGAGACAGAGGGGATTGGAGGGTACTCTGTGGCCCCCATTTTACCCCTGTCCATTATGTCTTGTGGTGACCAAGGTCGGGCCTACTGCTTTTTCCGGATGGTGCATGGAACGCTTTTAGTGTCTGTTAGTCGCTATGTCTATTATGGAGGCAAGGACATCCGGTGTCCTACCTCTGCCTGAAGCTGCAGTGGACATTGGGGATCCCCCCCTCTCCCTTGGACCATATCCTGCTGCCTTTCAACACATTTGGGTCTCCTATCCCTGGCTTGTGGCTAGGATCTACTAATGAACTGGCATGCTTTTGTCGATATTGTGGAGGTGTGTGGCACAGTAGTCAGACTTTGGAAATTGAGAAAAAACCCAAAAAACAGGGCTGGAAAAAAATTTAGAAAACCCATGGCTTTGTACCAAAATGTTTGACAAAGTCTGCAGGTGAGGAGGATAAACCTGGACTGCCTCAGCAATTCAGGGAAGCCTGGTCAACCTGTTGAACCTCCAACTGACTTGATGCCATGTGGATAACTTTCCGATTATCTACTTTGTGTGTGTGCTGTGGAGTTTGAAGGGTTTACAACATCCCATGAAGATGAGCATCCTGGTCCCTGCTACTGAAGACAGCTGCAATTTAGAACTGAAATGGGCCTCCTGTGAGTGAAAACTACTAACCCTAAGGCGACGTTGTTGGAATGCATGCCATGAAGGAAACATGGGTCCCAGGCCGGATGGCGGAGAATGGGGACCTTTTGACTTGGTGACTGGAACCCGTCCCGATTGACATTGGATGCAGGGATCTGGGTGTCTGATTTTTAAATACTTTCTCTGGGAGCTGCCCTGTCCCCTCGTCAGACTTTCCTCTCCCCGGAGTGTGGTCAGCCAGACCACCCTGGGGAACCAGCAGTAGAGTGGGGCCTTGGCTCTCGGAGAAGCCTTGACGTCGGACTTAAGTGAGAATACCCAGATACAGCGAGACTTGGTCGCAGTACTAATGAACAATATAGTGTGTAAAAAAATACAAAACTACACTAAATATCTCAAATGGATTTTTGTGCCAAACTATAGCGCCTGAAAGCAGGTATTTGACCAACTTCAGCACTCTGGGTTTTCAAAAGCAGTTCTGTAATTTACCCAAGGGTATAGAAACAGCCCTAGATTGTTTTCAGCGCAGGTTACAGAACTTTTACAACAGTTTTACAACCATGCATTGCTCTATGTCGATGGCCTTTATTTCACAGATGATGACCTTACTACACACTTGACAAAAGTAGATCGCATAGTGCTGGAAATTTGCTCACATGGGCTACAAATTCAACTTTAAAAAATCAAATTGACCATCTCAATGTCCTCTTTCTGGGATACAAGCTATCAAGTGAAGGCAAAAGCATTGTGGCACACTTCTTAGAGTAATGTGCGCTTTCACAACCACCAAACTCATCAAAGAAACTTCAATCCATATTAGGATTCCTAAATTGTGGCAGAACATACATTCCAAATTATGCAGAACAGGTTAAACCATTCAACAACTTGATTCATCCAGATTTTTCAAGCACACACTGAGCCGGTGAACACACACACACATGCTGCATTCATTACAAGCTGACATGCTAGCTTCAAAACACTTACACACAAGTGTCAACACCACAAACCTGGTGAACCGTATCATTGCTGTGCATCAGGATATACCTACCTTCCATTTAATGAAAGAGACACTGTACCAATTGCATATATATTGTATTCAATGCCGATATGGTTTTGCACAGACAGAAAAGATTCTGATGTCGGTATGGACTGCTGTTGTGAGAGAGAGATCGTTGGCTTGTTAATTTGGATATTGATTAATTTATCGATAAAAATGAACTATCATCCCTATTAATAAAATCACCCATCCCAAACTTCACATCTACCTTGACACACATTGATGGGTCACAGGTGGGAGGGTGCATAGCTGGCAGGCCAACACATGGGCAGAAAATTCTTGATTGATTCCACAGATAGGCGCAGCGACATCACAATGGTCAGGGGAGATTGTCCTCAATAAAGAACACATGACCAGAGAGGATAGGCGAACTTCAAAAAACACTGTACAGTCAGATGCCACATGAGTTAAAAACACATAACCAATCAGGGCCTAGCACATGTAGTGATCACGCAATCCACATGCCGGCCTTCTGGACACTTTCACCACTGGCCACACCATGTGCACGCGAGCTCGAGACCCACCTGTAGTAACCAGTTGACCATTAGTTTATGACTATAAGTCAGCAACCAACATTCCTCACCATATATCATACACAGGATACGTTTATGGCTTAATGTAAAAATGTATAAAAGACTAACACAAACCCAATGTTAATTGAGACAGCCTTCAGACCTCGTTACTGTAACTGTCTCCCTGTCAAATTGTTTAATTGAACAAAACTGTTCCTGTTTTGCCAAACACCTCTTGTCTTCTGCTTTTAAGGAATTCGAACCCAAGCAACTTTTTGATGAGGCAGCCAGGAGAATTGGGACATCGTACATGATTGCAGCTGAGAAAAGGGTGACCCCGTCGGGACGGACTCAAGTTGCTTATCAAAAAAGGTGGGAAGACACTGCAATAGATTGGATGTTCTGCTGAATCCACAGGGCGGAGGTCCATCCTGAAGCAGCCATCACAGAGCGCAAGAGACCACATCTGAAAATCAAAAAATTTAAATTTACTTTTAATGTATTTCGCGTATGGCAAACTAAGGAGACACATTAAAACCCCTGCCACTGACAGGGTATAGCATATTATCTATTTTATATGTCTCAACTGTATCGGTTGTAAGGCTTCCTCAAAAGCCATCCCACGTAAATCACCTTTTTTCAATAGTCAGCATACTAGGAAAGGTGAATATTTATTATAATAACTTTTATGGCTCCCATACTGCTTTTTTTGTGACACAGATATCCTGTATGGGCAGAGTTGGCACCTCAGGCTCACAGTTGTTTAGTCAAAAAGGATTTCTCAGTGCTAACTGGTTTCTTAATAACGTTAGTATCTTAAATGAGTGTGAGTTGTAGGTTGTTTGGACCCCTGGGTGTGACACAGAGAGTATGCTTGGCCCCTGGGTGTGACACGGGGTGTAATATGGATTTTAGGGTAAACTTAAACCCAGGAAATAGGTTCCCCAAACAGGTAAAAAGACTAAATATGTTTTGCCAAGAGTTATACTCACACATGAAATCAAACATATTTCCCTTGCCTAAGTAGGGAACATTTGACACAACATAATTGAGCTCACTAAGACACATATAAAAAACAAATATAAAGGTCAAAAGAGGGACAAGCGGGATGCACTACTAGAATTATGGGCCATCTTCGAGGAGGCCAACAGCGATAGCGCTACAATGCCATTACCAAATGAACTGTCAGGGCCTCCCTCACCATATTCAGGGATGAACATGCTCACACCCACTCCCCCTGCATTAGGTAATAAAAGCCGATGAGCCTCCCATTGAAAAAATGTCAATCAGGTCTAAATCTGAGAAAAGTAAAACTAAGCAGGCCCTGATACCTCCGGCACAGCTGACGTTTCTGATGATGGTCCCCAAAAGCTCGCCTCCGTGTCCACCACACACAACATGAGCAGGTAGAATACACATCACCACTGGGGAAGGCGAACATAAGCATGTGTCAGGGAAGTTTGTGACAGTCCTCTAAAGTGATTCAGCAAGCTCAGGCAAGGAAGGAAGTCCCAGAACCTCCGGGATCCAAGGAAAAGGGTGGGGCTACAGGATTTGTCCAGGTATCTGAGCAGCAAATGGAGGGTGAACTCGAAAGTGAAGCTAGGTCGTCAAAAGCAGTGAGCAGTTCAGATCAAAAGAGAATTTGGCACCAATCTTCAAAGGGGCCGATAAGGGGGTCCCTTGAAATTATTGCTTAGTACCTTTAATCGACAATGGCGCCAAATATTTTGCTGGGGTGCTACTGGAGGAGCTCCAGCGGTGGGCCGAGGTCAATGCCATCATTCCGCCACATTAAACTGGCTTCAGCAAGAACACTGGGACCTCAGTCAACATTATGACACTCTCCTTATTAACCAACTGGGCAAAGATCCATCGGCTCCCAGTTTACCTAGCTTCATTGACTATAAGTCTGCATTTGAAAGGGTTGACTTGGGGACGTTGTAGTGGAAACGGGCAAACCTAAACATCCAGTTTGTCTGCTAAGGGCCCTCGAACTCTTGCACACTGATATATGGGTCAAAGAATCAAAAATGGAGACGGCACCAATCGAACCCATGCAAGACCTTAAGCAGGGCTGCGTCCTTGCCTCCACACTATTCAACTTGTTCCTATCTGACCTTACTTCGACTCTCAATATAGTTAACTCTCATCAGCCCAGCTTTCGAATCTGCTATACACTGATGATCTTGTCCTGATCAGTAGAACCAAGGTTGGCTTGCAGCACCTTCTTAATGCTACCTTGGCTTACTCTCCAAGGAATCAACTGACAACCAACAGGGTTGGTACTTCCAACCCTGACCTATTGAGGCTAGGCTCTTAGACGGTGGGACATCCCAATACTGGATAAAATGCTATTGAAGGTGTATAGAGCAACTTTCCTGCTACCCTCTTACTCATTGCCTGTCCAGATTAGGCTAGAGTTATATTAGTATAATCATTAAAAAATCCTAAATATTTCATAAAATATTTAACAGGAAAAAAAGGGTTTTCAGTCTTTTTTAAATTTTTTAATGATTGTGAATCATGTATGAGAAACCTTTGTAATAAAGAAGGAGATATTTTTACAGAAAACAGGCCTTATAGTAAGGGTGGGCGGAATTTGCGAAAGTGCCTTTTGCAAAATATCGCGATACGGCAAAAAATCTCCGCGATCACGCGAAATTTCGCGTGATCACGGAGATTTTTGGGTGCTGTTTAATGCGTTACTGAATTTGACCTTCAACTCCTCAGCACCTGCTTTATTTATATCTGTAAGACTTACAGATATAAATAAAGCAGGTGCCGGAGTTGAAGGTCAAATACAAGTGCTTCCTGTTGGGGTTTAATTTTTGTGACAGGAGCATCGTGCCAGAATGAATCCTGCACTGCATATTTACCCAAGAAGATGGCACCGTTTTGTACAATACCTCTACCCAACTGGAGTAGTTTCTACTGGCTAATCAGTAAGGGCTACCCCGTTGGGTAAATGTATGTGCTTTTCCTACACTACAGCTGCATAAAGGGCCAGAAGAGTTGTCTACTGCGACCATGTGTGTCTGTAACGTTGCCACAGCGCCGACGGGCGCCGGGGTCCCTCACGTGAGCTGTCCATCATAGTGGGGGAAAGGGCGGGAAGACGATGCACACCGCTGGTGTGTGGGGCGAGGCCAAACGGGCGGGGCTTTCCTGCAGTTCACATGCCTCTTGTTTATAAAGGGCCAGAGACGGATCAGAGCAGCAGATGAGGAGACGGAACCTCCTGGTGTCAGGAACTACACGGGGATTGCGCTCGAGATACTCATGGATGCACAGAGCTCCATCAAGGATGACAGCAAATTGTTGACGGTAGATATGAGGGAGACAGCACACCTGCCTAGCCTCGACCGTGCTCATGAATGTTTGGTGCTGATTAGTGCGTTAAGGAATTTGAGTTTCAACTCGGGCACCTGCTTTATTTATATCTGTAAGTGCTTCCTGTTGAGGTTTAATTTTTGTGACAGGAGCATCGTGACATAATGAATCCTGCCCTGCATATTTACCCAAGAAGATGCCACCATTTTGTGCAATACCTCTACTCAACTGGAGTACTTCCTACTGGATAATCAGTAAGTGCTACCTCGTTGGGTAAATGTATAGTGCTTTTCCTACACTACAGCTACGTAAAGGGCCAGAAGAGTTGTCTACAGCGACCATCTGTGTCTGTAACGTTGGCACCGCGCCGACGGGCGCCGGGGTCCATCGAGTGAGCTGTCCATCATAGTGGGGGAAAGGGCGGGAAGACGTTGCACACCGTTGGTGTGTGGGCCGGTGCCAAACGGGCGGGGCTTCCATGCAGTTCACATGCCTCTTGTTTATAAAGGGACAGAGACCGATCAGAGCAGCAGATGAGGAGACAGAACCTCCTGGTGTCAGGAACTACACTGGGATTGCGCTTGAGAAACTCATGGGTGAACAGAGCTCCATTAAGGATTACAGCAAATTGTTGACGGTAGTAGATATGGGGAGAAAGCACACCTGCCTAGGTGACAATTTCTGTTCCCTGGCGGATCGCGGAAGTTTCGACATTTTCGCGTCCCCTGCGAAACGCGAAAATGTTGCTTTTTTGCAATTTCCGCGAGCGGAATGGAAATTGTTGCCCACCCTTACCTTATAGTACTCTTAGCTTAACCAGTGCTTGGGACTAATCCGTTAGCCATCTGGAGTTCAAAAAGCTGATTAAATCAGGTACACAGTTACTGTCATTACTTGAGGCAAGGATTCCCGGTGTCAACGTAAACACGGCTGGATGACATTGCACAGCTCCACCAGGATGAAACCCCAGGGCTACCTAAGTGAACCCCACAGCGAGTGGACCACGATCCAGTAAGTGAAATATAAGCTAGGGCACTACTGATTTCAAGCTACTATCCTATATGAATTAGACAGGAAGTGCAAGAGAACTGTCGACTATGCAATCTGGGCCATGAAGACCTCATTCACATCCTCTGACTGTGTATCACCAGTATGGAGGACGGCTCGAGCTCCTGAGAACAACATGGAATAGAGCGTGGCATAAGTTCTTGCAGGGAGGCAGTAATTGCCTGCTTTAAACCAGCGAAAATTAGGTTTTGCTGCAGAGTGGTACAATTTCTTCAGAGAGGTGGGGAAAAGATCACGGCCAAGACCCAGCTGTTGCAGGGGAGGGAGGTGTCTAGTCAAGACTTGCACTTTATATTGAAACATTCTCTGTATTCCCCTCATCCCATACGCGTGGTCAGAGAAAGCACTTTATTCATTGTACTTGCGGCATCCCCACTCTATGCGTATAACATCCACTGTGGCACTCTGCTCCCACCCCAGTACCCCACACTCAATGTTCCTTAATACTCCTACTTACTGTTTGGATCTGATTATCTTTGGAAGCACAGGCCCTAAGGGCACCTTTGCTGCCGTACTTGCACATTACTGGCCAGCGACACTGCATCCATACTTTACATCGATAACATCTACTGTAAAACTCTCCTTCCATCTCAGGACGCAGCACTCAACACTTGTTGCTTTATTTATTACTTATATTTGAATATTTAATATGTAAAGTCTGCACCTTTGCTGCAGTACTTGTGCATTACTACTACAACGCCATTTGCACTTTATCTCCTACGCTTGTAGTTTTAGGTTCTATAGACCGCAACATCTTTTTAAAAAAAGCAAATCTATGGTCTGTGGGAGCCGCACTTACACTTGAAAATAGGATCCGTCTTTTGTGGGCACGCTTTTTAACACTATTCCACCGCCGACCCATCTGGCTTCCAATTCTAGGGGCACATTTTAAACCATTTGACACTGTTGGGCAGGAAGGAAGCTACCCTTGCAATGTGTTATAAACATTTGAATCATATGGTTTTATTGATGTGAAGATGAAATTGTTTGAAGGATAATGATTCATTGCATATGTCTTATGAATGTTACTTATGTTTTATTGTGTATAGCTCTACAAAGGTTGTTTAATGAATTACACAATAAAGCTTTTATTACTCTGAGAAAAAGAGACAGGCCAGATGGCACGATGAAGAGATTCATGAGCTCCTACTCAAGAGAGGAAGGGCAAGCATGAGGGAAGCAGCGATAGGGATAGAGGGCAGTGCTGGGACAAAACTGAGGTAGGTGAAGGCTACAAGCAGGGCTCAGAGTCGCCTTGTCCGCTCATCAAAGGAGAAGGGCTAACCAAAAAATCAGAGATCAAGGCTATCTGGTGCTCCCACACCCACATCACAGGAAAAGCAGCATGGCACCTTTATGTATACATGAGGAGAGCAGCGATGAAGACACGCACTGCTCCACACGGTTGGACCACAAAGAGGGACCTATCCCCAGGGAAAAAATAGCAAAAGAGGAAGGCAAGAGTTTTGTGTAGTCGTTGTGTGACCTGTTAGTGGACTGGACGGAAGTGAGCGACCAATATGACTTGTCTTGTCATAGAGAAGGATCATTTGAGCCCGAGGACATGGTGGTAGCGAGGATTACATCAGACATGAATGAGGAAATTCAAATTGGAACTTTCCGTACATACAGCAAAACCTCACAAGGTGGGAACGCTATGTTGAGGATAAACCCGCATGGCCATCCAGGTCGAGAATATGCCCACTACTGCAGAAGGGTGTGGTGGAGTCACATCCATCCCGTGGGCACAGATGGACAAAGCAGGACTAAAAACGAAGCTACCATTGTTGCTAGATGGAGTAGGGAAATGGATTATGTGTTTCAAAAGAACAACTCAGGTATAAGGCCACTAACACAGTGTAGGACTCAGAATAGGTCTTAGAACATTATTCTAATGCTCAACCCTCAGTAGCTTGGCTGCGAGCATGCAGGCTTAACTTCAAAGACAGGTATCTAAAGCATTTAAAAACTATGGGGCATATCAACAAGGGCTTTATCTCTGCTTTTTTGGCTTTAAAAGCCAAAAAAGGAGAGATAAAACTAGCGCCCTATCAACAACAGGGTGCTAACATGCAAATTTGCATGTTAGCACCCTTTTACTCTACGCTTCCCCTTGCATCTCTAATGAGATGCAAAGGGGGCGTTCCAGAGTAAAATAATAGGAGAAATGGAGAATGTCGCTAACCCTGTTAGAGACAAAAAAAGCAGCGCTAACCGCGGTTAACGCTGCTTATTTGCGTCTGGTATTTTTCTGACTTAGCCATGATATCCTATGGAAGGAGGATATCATGGCTAAGTTTGCCTGTCCCTATGAACAAGGTAACGTGAGATTATCGCTGGGTTTCCAGCGATAATCTCACGTTAGCCTGTTAGCGTGAGGATTTTTATCGCTATTGAGATAAGCGTTGCTAATAGCACGCTATCTCAGCGATAAAAATTCACGCTAGCCGGCGATAATTATGCTAGCGCTAAGTGCGCTTAGAGATAATTATCGCCGGTTGTTGTTGATATGCCCCATAATTTCTGTAAATAATTATGACACAATGCTAAATACAAATCAAACACCAATTTATAAAAATAGGAAATATTTTTTACTTTAAATTGACACCAAAACAACAAATATACAATGTAGGGAACCGAAGTTATGAATTGTGAAAGATTTCGCAATTTTGTAGCACATAGAAACCTATGGCGCCTTATTGGACTGCCCTGAGAGAAATATTTCCCCGACCATCCAGATGTAGGTGGGCTAATGGCAAAGACCATGTGTTGGAAAGTGGATTATTGGTAGGAGCAAATATATATCTGCCACTGGCAATAAGGCCACTAACACTGTATAGGGCTCAGATTAGGTCTTAGAACATTATTCCTATGCTCAACTCTCGGTTAGCGGGCAGGCAGGCTTAACTTCAAAGACAGGTATGTAAAGCATTCGAAAACATTATTTCAGTAAATAATTATGACACAATGCACAATTAAAAAATCCAACACCAATTTATAAAAATTGAAAATATTTGTATCTTTAAAATGACACCAAAATTACAAATATCCAAAGTAGGGAACCGGAGAGATACATTTTCAAAGATTTAGCAATTTCTAGCACATAGAAACCTATAGCGCCTTATCGGGACATCTGGTCGCGATAGATTGGGTCAAACTCAAAGTTTCAGGCCGACCGTGATGGAGCCCTACTCGGCTACCCCTCGTGGTAGGTCTCGGTCACAGTACTTACCTTCGGACTTAGAAACTTTTCTGGAGCTTTTTGTTCAGGGGCCATCGATGCTCTTCACCAGGCCGTATTCGGTGTGGGTTTGCCGGCCTCAGATTTTGCCTCCCCCGCTCAAACTCTGGAAGTAGGACCTATGGAGCTTTTCAGTGGGACGAACCTGGACAGCAAGCCTGCTCACGGTTGAAGGCAGGCGGCTTGGGTGGCCAAGGTTGGGTCGGTCCCCTTAGGGAGCTTTTTTCCAAAGTTGCTCCAAAGTCCTCCAAACTCCTGAAACTTCTTCCTGAAGTTCCCCAAAGGGTCCCAAAGTGTCCTAAACTTACTACAGGGGTCTAAAATCTCCAAGATGGCCCTTGAAAGTTGAGGACTTCAATTCACACAATCCACTTGGACAAAACCCTTACAAATTCACTGGTAGTTCTGGTTGAGGATCCTTGGGGGTGATGTGCCAGGTGAGTACTGTTGACCTGTAGTTTGCAGGGAGTCCATGCTTTAGCCCTCTTACAGCAAAGTAATCCACAGGCTGTAGTTTCAGATGGTGCAGAAGATGCAATCTTCAGAGTGCAGGCATTAGGAAATACACATCCAACTTCTCAGCATGGCCGGTCTTGCTTTCTTAGGTTTCAAGCTGCTGATCTGAGATGCTCTGCCCTTCTCAAAAACATATTCCAACTTCTCTGGGTCAGGCAGGAGGTCACTCCTGTCCAATGGAATGCATGATACAACCCAAAGGTATGATTACTTTCTCCAGAGTGTGGCATTATTTTGTCCCAGAATGCACCAATTCTTCCAAATTCAAAATGGCTGATTTTCTAGCAGGGAGAGAAGTGCTGGCTAAACACATCCCTAGGATGGCTAATCTCCATAGTCTCTCCCACTTGCATCTGCTCATTCATTCCTTAAGCCTAGCATCTGGTTGGGTTCAAAAGAGTAGAGTTATAAATGACACTGGTGTCTTCCCCTTCCCTTGACGTCCATTGTTTACGAACCCTCCCGCTTCTCTTGCATTCCTGTGTAACAGAACACTGCCCTACCAGCAGAGCTGGTTAACCCCAGGGGCTCATTATCACCTCTTCAAAGGAGCCTGGCTAATAAACTCTGACCAATCAGGACAGACCACTGGAAGGCTGAATCTGGATTTACAAACAAGAAAGTCTTATAACTTCTCGTTTGTACATTTTAGGAGAAAATAAAAAATATCATATTGTTGGGTTTATTAATACCATTCTGGGGAGTCTTTGAATGGTATTTTTAGCCTTCTCCTATCAAAAGTTAGCAGTTTATAACTTCTTGCCATGTTAACCTATGTGGCATGGGATTTGCAATTGGAAAAATGACTTGGCCCATTTTTCAAGCACCAGGGCTCATAAAAACATATTTTATAAGTACTCTGCATATATCTACAGGACCCCCACCCCTGGAACACCTAGGGGTGACTTTAGGGGTTCTGAATATGTAAATGTATTGCAAATCCTCCCTCCAAAGTGCTCATAGCATCACAACTATTTGTGGCAGCACTTTATCACAATGTGGGCATGGAAATGTACAATTTCACTTAACCCAGGGCAGGTCCTCCTTATAAATACCAGTCTCCTACCCCTGGGACATCAATGGGAGACCCTGGGGGTACCTAATATGCCCACAAATTGTAGGTTATCCCGTTTAAGTGCCCCAAAGACCAAAGTTGAGTTTTGGCACAATTTACTTTGTATAAGCAGTCCTGAAACACAGGGCTACTTTTAAAGTGACCTCAGGCTCAGCAGTGCACACATGCAAGTGCAGAAAGGTCTGATGGCCTCTAAACTGCCATGCCCTATTATATACTAGGGACTGTGAGGCAGTTTCAATCCCCCTGTCCAATTATGCACTAGGGCCTTGTAGGCTAGGCCATGCCAATCACAGGGGTACCCCAACCCATAGTGTACCCTAGTGTATGTAGGTTTTTACACTGTATTCTAAATGTGTCTCTTTCAGCATAGCACTGGCCCTGGGCCAGGTTAGGCATATCCCAGGGTCAGTCAGAGTCAGTTACCACTAGAACCAGTCAGCAAAATGTTGGGGTGTGCCTCAGGCACAGGATGACTTTCCAACACCATGTAACTGCATAAGCGAGCTACTGAATAGAATGAGGGAACACTGGAGACAAGAGACAGGACTGCAGTGGACCGATACCTGCTCATGACAAAATCTAGCACCGCTGTAGGACTCTGACTGAAAGTCACAATTTCACCCCTCCCTATGCTCATGAGCATGAGACACTCAAAGAACATATAGCACCAATCTAGGCATCCAGTTAAGAATTGGAGGACGGGGCACAATGGCTTATAAAGAGATTAGATCCATCTAGATAACTAATAATCACCCTAATTCCCTTGAATTCATACAATAAACCCAAACAATAGGTCAACTTCCAGTGCCCCAGTACATCACAACTAGTGGAGTGAAAAAAATCACGCCCCAAGGCTAGAAAACTACAGGAACTCGGAAAATCATTATTTAGCAAGCATGTGTAAATATTTCTGAGTTAACAACCAACAGAACCATTTCAACACCAGGTATCAGAGTAGACCGCAAAGTGCACCAGCACAATAAGGCACCAACTCATACTAATTAGGAAAGGAGAATAAGGACAATCTCCACACGTACGTCAATGGAAGGAGGAAAAACCCACAGCCTGCTTAACACCCGAGTGGGTGCACCGTATCTTCTTGTAGTCAAACCCTTCCATTGCGATGAAATCTATGTACTAAACCTTGCGAGCATTTTAAATTGGGCAGAAGAAAGACAGCCAGCGGATGAGCACAGATCGCTCTGAAGGGAACCCCACCTCAAATGACCATATTACGACAAAACATATGTATATTTCTGTATATCTGCACCTTCTGTGAACTATAAATAATCCCACGCTTACTTACCATTGAGGAACTGCCGAGTCATAAGCAGGTTACTAATGGGGAAATGCAGACCCCGCTTAGGGACCTCTCATATGTCACCTATAATTACACTAAACGGAACACTAATATCCCACATTTACTACTTAGCGCCCTCTCACATAGTACTTGGTATCAACACATGACCACAGCCAGCTCTCAAGCATCAGCCAGGTCTGTTATGTATGTTCACTGATCCCACTTGAGGTAGGTGCAGATAGGCTTTATCTGTCCCAAGAGGTAGCCCCTGTAAAAACAAAGCGCGTTATTCAGCTTTAGCTATGTGGTATAAGGGCCAAGATCCAGCCCAACAAGATAGACCCTGTAGGGTAGTTGTGAACCTAACCCAATATGACACCAACCTAACAGCATTTTACCTCTTCCCTGACCCCAATGATATCCACACCAAACTGGACAGGCTAATTAGAATGGGCACCAAAGGGGAGGATTCTGTGTGGCCCCAAGACATCCAGAGAAGAGCTGCTGGGAGGTAGCAAAACCTCTAATTTAATGTACAAACACGTCCACTCCTACATCCGTCTGTGGATCGAGGGTACGCCTTAGCATATCTGGGGTGGTCTTCATTAACAACAAGTGGTCCCCTGCCATGGAGTTCCAGTGTAGGGCCAAAAAGCTCAGGGATAAAAAGGGGAATGAGTCACATAGGGATGGTTTTAAACAAAAGTATGGCTAATCCATTCCAGTAAGTCTGGCACACCGAGGTGGGCAGATACACTTGGCCAGAAGGGAAATGTCAACCCCTGATTGTACGGGAACTTACACTGTATACCTTATGTTTAAGAGGAAAAGGAATGCTTCCAATTGGCACAAATGCCAAGTGTGGCATGATATTGCACATTCCAGATATGCAATGGGGTGCATCCACGCTAATGAATTTCTACTGGCAGTGCGGCGAACATGCCTAAACCCAACTGTTTCCCAGTTGAAGGGGACTGTGCTCCCTGGTGACCATGCACACCTGAGGAAGACCTAACAGAACTGTACCAGCACCTGTTAAGGAAAAAGACCACCTTGCTGCACAAAGTTTGTGACAAGAGAGCAGCAGACTATTTTGGCTGTGCTCAATTCAAGGACATCCCAGAAGAGTTTAGACTGTTCACAGAGGCACAGCTGGATGCAGAGTGGGTTAATACCCTTCTTCATCCTACAGATATATGCTAATGCCTGCTAATTGTACAAAACCAGGTGAGAAATGCTCAGGATGATAAAGAGCATTGAGCTCGGCCTCAATTAGATCAAGGGATAAATGTGAGCCATCCGCCTCATGATAATGCAGCATTGATATGTGCTGGACCTAATGACCGCGATGGAGGCAGGGGTCACTCTGTGCCAAGATCAGTGCTACCTGCTGCACTTTAATCCCAGGGAATGACATGGAAAATGGTACTTTGACACTTGCCATCCAAGCACTGCATAATCTACAAAGAAGCATGCGTGAAGAAGGAGGTTTCCCCAAGCAGGAGCGGTTTTTGAATTTGTCCTCCTGGTTCCCATAATGGATGCCCGGTCTATGCAAATCACTGTTACCAGTTGTTATTGTGACCCTGTTGGTTTGCACAGTTGTGCAATTGGGGAATCACCTGCTGTACAAGTGCAGTTCTCAAATTAGGTAGAATACAAATATCTAATAAGGTTGTTGTAGTCAAAAGCGAGCAAAGGGATCAGCCTGATCCTAACAAAGTGATGGTAAAAATACATGAGTTGGATAGTGTAGTTGAAGAATCAACCAGAAGCGGAAATGTTTATGTAGATATTGATGCATTTATTGATAAAAAGTAACTATTATGTATTTTCGGGGCGTGGCCGGCAGCCAAACGAGTTGGCCGCTGCCTAGTGAAGCTCCGGACCTCCACAGACTTGCCCGATTATGCGATCAATCATCCGCAGTTGTGAGCGGTAACAAATATAAGGTACCGTGACCGGAGAACAGTGGGCACCGATCTAGGCCGTTCCGGTGCTCACAGCCTGAAACTGATCGAGTTTGACCATCTGCGATATTCATGGCCTGCACCGCAGTTTGGAGCCGGAAGCCTCGAGTGGTTTGCTGACCCAGGCAATCAAGAACTTATCTCACATTTCTCCAGGTGCAGCGCGGTTGCATCGACGGCCCAGAACAGAGTACGTGCTGGCTGGATGTTGTATTGAACACCGGGATGGCTGACTACCGGAGTCTCCGGTAATAAAGTACTCAGCGGCGTCTGATCACTGGGTGCTGGGCCCCCGCAGGGGAGGAGGGGGAGGAGCACCTCGACTTACCTGGCTGAAGGTTGAGCGCAGCCTACTTCTGCATGCCCGAAGGTACAGGCTGCAGCACGCAGGACACTCTCTGTGACCCCACACAGGTCTCGGCAGCATCTGCGCCTCTGAAGCGAGCAACCATCCTTTCCACCCTGCTGGGCACCATGGGTGCCATCGTGGACCCCGACGGGGCTACTTGCATTGCGGGACCGCGCTTGGCTCCTGGGCCTGCTGGAGGCATCATCCGAGGTGACGTTTGTTAGCTGCTCGCTGGTTTCAACGTTGGGGAGAGAAGAACCCGATGCTGAGCGCCCGACCGGACTGCCCGGAGGATGAGAATGGCCCGGTCCGACATATCCACCAGTGCTGGCTTCAGCGCTCTGGGCGGCCCTCGCGGCCCGCTACTCACTCGTGCCGCATAAGCTCCAATGTGGGCAATACCCATATTTAAAGTGAATTTAACACCACTGCGGCCTGCTTGTTGAGGACGGCCCCAGCAGTTGCATTGAACCCCAGTGTGCGCTGCCCAGCCCGGGCAGGGCGAGAGGCCACAAGATACAACCTTCAGGACTTCTCAATATCAAGGTGCAATATTTGTCAATGCAACTGCCCCCCCTCGTCACAGCCTGCTAATGGGAGCACAATGAGGAGCTACTCTAAGAGTAGGAAACCCGAAAGGCCACGTGTGCTTACCCTACACACTGGCAGGTGACAGTGAGTACTACCACCTAGCTTTTCACAAATCTAGCCTCTCAACTGTTACTTGAAACAATGGGAGGCAGGGGTCAGCGTGTCGTGCACCAAACCAAACAGGGCAATTACACTTGTTCCAAATCGAGTCAGGAGCTGCCGCAGCGTGCCGCGACACCAACTGAGGAACACCCTGGAAAAGCCAGTGAAGAAGTCACTTTACTGGACATAATGTCGAGACATAACAAGGTACACTCGTCCCTAGAGTCTCGAATAGACACTGTCGCCACGGAACTCACGCTAATATGAGCGGATTTCCGTAAATTGAGCACCAGAGTGTTGTAAGTAGAGACAACAACAGCTAGCCTCTCTGTGGATACGGCTGCCCTCAAAAGACAAGTGACGCACTTAGAAAGTGAAAACAAAACCCTGGCAGGAAAGCTAGATGATTTCGAGGGCCGCTCCTGGCGTAAAAACATACGCATTTTAGGCATGCCAGAAGAAGTGGGGGGACCGACAGTTGACCTTTTTGTGGAGGACCTAATCAAAAACCACTTGCAACCTCGAGGTCTTTCGCAGTACTTCTCAGTCGAGAGAGCCCACAGAATCCCAGGAGGCCGGCCCAAACCAGGTGCGCCACCAAGACCCATTCTGGCCCATATTTTCAATTTTAGAGATCGTGATCTCATTCTGCAGACTGCCAGAATAGCTCCTCCCGTGCTATAAGAGCACAGTGCAATCTCGTTCTTTCCCGATTACACAGCTGCCGTAGCCAAGCAGAGGTGCACCATTCTGGCAATCAAGAAAGAACTTCGTGACCTCAAATACTCAGCGGTATTCCCCTCGAAATTGAGAGTGGTAGCGGACGGGAAAGTGTGGTTTTTCATATTCCCAGAGGATGCCCAAGACTGGCTTGATGGGTGGCGCCAGGTCACCCATCGCAGACGATCCGGAAGAGACATCGATCGACTGGCGTGAAGTGCAACACAGTCACAGCAACAAGAGGAAGGAACCATGTGCGACGGCTCCAATAAAGTCAAGTAACTCACAACACTCGTAACTCTCAGCCTCTGAGAACTCCTCTCAGAGGCTGGGAGCCTCAGACACTGCCTGACGAAATACCGAGCTCCTAGAGTGGCTTCTGTGTGGAGGCGGCAATTACCTGCTCGACACGTATGACCCAGACAATATGCGACCACTGGGCCAACCTATATGAATATTTCCTTGGATGCTCGCAGCTTTCAACGCCGCTTACAGCACTGCCCTCGAACAGTATACTAAGACCTTGGGAGAATCGTGATCACCGCTGGAGACCCATGCACAACCACAAGATACACCGCAACAGATAATAAAAGGGGGCTGGGAAGGACACCGGGGTGGACTTTCCCCCACAAAGGTATTGAAAAATGGGTATTAGGCGCTCTGCAAGGTTGGGGAAGTGGGTAGTTTGTAAACCGTCATGCAGGGAGGGGGGTGGGGCAACAGTTTCTAGTTCTTAGTTTTTGTTTGCTTCTTCTTTTTTATTTGATGTTCAGGTTTATGGTACAGCAGTTCAATCTCCGCATGAGACCACACTTCATACATCAGATACAATGCTCTGATTTGAATAGTTCTAATGTCACACGTAACCACCCACCCTAACCCATTTATTCGGCAGTCCACACAGGTCCAGCACCTGCCATTAATTTCCTGGAAGGTGAATGGCCTCAGAGATAAAGTAAAGAGAGGCTTAGTGTTACAATTTCTTAAACGCAGAGCGCCTGCGGTGGTGTTCTTGCAGGAAACCCACCTAGTACGCACCACATGTAAGGCCCTCGACAGATGGGGCTTCAAATTGATATTGCACTCTGAATTCTATGTCAGGACTGGAGGTAAGTATTATGACTTCTTTCTTCACTTTATTGACATAGCAGCATTGAAAGAAATTAACAAAGACTACGTTTCCCATGAACCATAGGGAAAAAAGTAGTCAAACACAACATGTGAAACAACCAATGCAACAGAGGGCCAACGTCCAATCAGGCCATTCCAGGAGCCATATAGTCCTTTGTTAGTGTCCTCTCCTCCTCTTTCTTCACTGCTACGCAGCCAGATAAGTTCTCCTCAGTTTTTCTTACTGTGTGGGGGCTTTGTTCTGGTTGTTTTGTTTGGATTTCAAGTTTCTATGGGCACGCTTGTTTTTCTTTGGTGTGCAGCGCCGCTTGTCAAGCGCGGGCGCTGTGGGTTGTTTTAGCGGTGATTCCGCTCTTATTTCTTTCTGGCGCACTGTTTGTTTCTCGCGCTTCCATTGCGCTTAGTTTATTGTGTGCTTCGCCGCAGGAGCGGGTTTCCCGTTCCTACGCGGCATTTGGCTGGTTTCCTGGCTCCAAGTCCTCCCGCCGCCTGGGGGCGCGGGAGGCGGTGGAAAGCGCATCGTGTCCGCTGGGGTTTTTCTAACCGACATCCCAGCGACAAGCGCGTTTTCTCAGTCAGAGAGCCGCTGGTGCTGAGGTTGAATGCCAGTCACCGCTTGTACTAGGCAGGGGGGCCCATAAATCTTGCTCGCTGCCAGTTGTGTTGATTACGCTCATTTTCCCTCGCATTGTTTTTACGGGATTACGAGTCAGTATTGCATTTTATTGTTGATGCCTCGCTAAGAGGTCCAGTACCGGCCATAAAGCCTTACACAAGGGGGATGTGTCCCAGCCCAGCTTTTCCTTCCATATTTATATATTTTGTTACCAGCAATTGTCCCCTGGGGCTAGAAACCCCGTGAAATTGTGGTTCCTGCCACCCATACGTTATCTGACACCCAGCTTTACTTGAGGCCTACAGTTACCGGCCTGGTGTTCTCACCTTTGATAAGCTGTGTTACAGTATTTAATTAACCTGGTTCTTCCTCACTCACGATCATGGAATATTATGAAGATTACCAGGAGGAGGAGGAAGACCCTCTGGCTGACATGCCTTGGGGCGATGCTTTCTATGAGGCCGTAGACACCTCTATCTATAGGGCAGTGGATCAAGCTATCTATCCTTTAGAGGACAGGCTTACGCGTAAGATAGAGCAAGTGTTCCAGCGCCTGGAGCATAGAGCTGCCCCACTACCTGCCCAGTCCACTTCAGCCCAGGACTCCCTTGGCCCTCCCCCATCCACATGCCTGTGTGCACCTGGGGTAGATGTTGACGCTTTCATGCGTATGAAGCAGGCTTTGATGGACAGCCAGCCTGCAAGGGCTTCTGGGGATGCCCTGTCTCTGGGCCCCGCCCTCTCGCCAGTATTACTGGGCCCTTCAGGGGACCCTGATTCCTGCCCGTCTAGGCCTTGGCTCCCGTCCCGGCCCTCTCAGGTTTCTCAGAACCTTCCAGCACCCTCTGATACACAAACCCCTCCAGTTCCTTCCGATATGTTGGATCCTAATGATATTGTGCACCCACGCTCTTCGGGCTGGATTCCGGCTGAGAAAGTCGCGGCGTATGTCGCAGAGCATATCCGACGCCTGCTTGAGAAGGAAACTCGCAACTGCCTTTGGGCTGAATGTCCCAGCCCATCCTTTGAGGGAAAAGTAGCCCTTACCCTGGAAATTGACCCCCGGATGTCAACGTTCTTGCAAAAATTCATTTGAGAACCCAAGAAGGGCATTGACAGATCTTGGAGGGCGTGCCAAGATAAGCTCCTGGATGTCCTGGGCCCTGCCACTAAAAGGCAGGGGCTGCTTGACCGGTCGGCAGAACCATCAGATCAACCAAAGAGGCCCCAGACAATACCAGGATCAGTCCAAGTTTGGGAATTTCTACCCCACAAGAGGCCACCGTGGCAAAGGCAGAGGCTTCAGGGGAGGAGCGTCCAACCCAAACTCTGGTGAGTGTTCTCCCTTTTCCCCCACAAAGCATAGGGGGGCGTTTGGCCAGCTGGTACGAGGCATGGTTGACTGTCGTGCACGATGCGTGGGTTCTTCAGATGGTGAGTGGTTTCCATATAGAGTTCATGTCCCGGTTTGCAGCTCACCTATGGGGGAGCACCCATTGGTTTGCAGACTTTTGCGTAGTATTCGGCTCTCTTTACCGCCGGAACCGCGGTATTCTGCATTATGGGATGTTAACCAGGTTTTGAATCTTTTCCTTTCTTGGCAACCTAATAGGTTTCTCTCTCGAAAGGAGCTGTCGGCAAAGCTAGCAATGCTTTTGTACCTGATGTCTTGCCGACCGGTGTCTGATGTGCGAGCCCTGGATATTTCTGGTTGGGTGTTCACTCCGGATGGGGTGACGTTTACTCTGCAACGGTGTACTAAGTGCCGCAGCAGAGTTATTTCTTATCCAGAGTTTCCTGACTCTCTGAAACTTTGTGTAGTTCAGTGCCTCAAAGCGTATGAAGAGATGACAGAGGAATATCGCCCTCCAGGAGAACGCCAACTCCTCATTGCGCTCCGGAAACCCTTTAAAGCGGTTTCCTCACCCACCATTGCCAGATGGGTTCGTTGGGTGATGCAAGAAGCGGGCATCAGTCTCCGCTACTTTGGGGCACATTCTGCAAGAGGAGCCATGGCTTCTAAAGCATTTGGCTTGGGGGCCCACTTAGAGGATATCCTCAATGCAGCGGATTGGTCCTCGGACTCCACCTTCAAGCGCTTTTATTTCAAGCCAATTCTTAATATGGCTCATTTGATTGTGGGCAAGTTTTAAACAAGCATAATCCTCGCCTCCAGTCCTGACATAGAATGAAAAATTTCCTAGCTAACGTAACAGAAAGTTTCAATTCTATTAAGGACTCGGAGGCGAGGATTATCCCACCCAGTGTTCCTGGAGGAGATCCCTCCCCGTAATACAGTAAGTACTTGTTTTTCCTTCAGTTCTATGTGTGAAGGTTTGAGTACTGTTCCTATTCTGATAGGATATGCTGAGATTTGGTACTGCTTTTGTGTTACTATGCAATGCTTACATTATAACTGGGCTTGTCTCTTCCTCCGGTAATACGTCCTTGTCGTTGCAGGTTCTGATGCCCACAAACAGGACACCTGAAGAGGAGGATTGGGCTGTTTTCGGGCTCTGAAAGAGGAGGAGAGGACACTAACAAAGGGCTATATGGCTCCTGGAATGCCCTGATTGGACGTTGGCCCTCTCTTGGATTGGTTGTTTCACATGTTGTGTTTGACTACTTTTTTCCCTATGGTTCATGGGAAACGTAGTCTTTGTTAATTTCTTTCAATGCTGCTATGTCAATAATGTGAAGAAAGACGGCATAATCCTTGCCTCCGAGGCCTTAATAGAATTGAAACTTTCTGTTACGTTAGCTAGGAAATTTTTCATTCCCCACAGGCTCCCGAGGGGTTGGGATTCTGGTTAAGAAACAGTCCCCACTCATAGTCAAACGTACATACTCCGATGATCAAGGCCGCTTTGCAGCTGCTACATGCCAATGGGAGGGGCGATCGCTCAACATAGTTACAGTCTATATCCCCCCTGCACTTCATTCGGTAGCGCTACCAGCGCTCAGCGCGTTTCTGCTCCGTCTCCCAGAGGGAGAGCTTATATTGGGAGGCGACTTTAATGCAACTCTCAATGATGATCTTGACCGCGCGCCCCTATGACAACAACACCGCTCCCACTTCATCCTCACGGACTTCCTCAAGACAATAGGCCTCGCGGACGTTTGGCGTTTCTACTTCCCACACGCATGTCAATTCACATATCACTCAGGAGCCCATAATAGTCTTTCTAGAATAGACCATATCTTGTCATCAGCAGTAGCGAGCTTTGTGGAGATAAAACACTTACCTCTGGGAATTTTAGATCATTCTCCCATATCAGCCAAATTCACGCGGGACACCTCCACACACTGTCACATATTCCCGATTTATGTCGGCTACCTCAAAAATCCCAAAATTTGGAAAGGTTTTTCCACAGCCACAAAACACTACTTTGACGAAAACGTACCACCGGTCTCATCGCCCTTATTCACTCGGAAGCATAAAAGATGGTCCTACGGGGACAAGCTATCTCCTTTTTTTACAGACTACAAAAGGGAGAAGGCACACACGGTTTCAACACTCGAACACGAGCTATAAACACTAGAAGCACAACACTCCCATGACCGTTCCGACATTAACATGCATCTACTCTAGCTAAAAAAACTGGAATACAAGGAATATTTGTGGGAAGGTGCTAAAACCCGACTGACAACCATGCGCCATATCATATATGAAGTAGGAGATAAAGCCGGCCGGTTACTGGCGTGGCTAGACAAACGGGAGCGTGCGAGCTGCTGGGTGGCAGAGCTTCAGCCCATGCAGGGTGTGGTGGTAACAGATCCCCAAGTTATAGTAGACACACTAGTGCGCCACTACTCCGAGGTCTATACCCCAGCAGTCTCGATAGAGCAGGAAGAGGCAGAGTTGTTTCTCAGAGATATCCTCCTCCTTATGCTAGCAGAAAATGATGCCAAAATACTGGAGTCGGAGCTCACTACTGAGGAATTAACGTTGGCAATAGGAAACATACTGTCGGGGAAAGCCCTGGGACCAAATGGTATTCCTATCGATCTGTTTTAAAAAAGCGCAACTAGGCTCACCCCCTACCTATTGAATATATGTACAACGCCAGCTTAGAAAGAGGTGAACTCCCTAAAGACCAGAGAACAGCAACAGTTGTAGCCATATATAAACCTGGGAAGCCAGCCCGGGACTGTGCTTCCTACAGACCCATCTCCCTACTCAACGCAGAAGCCAAGATCTTGGCCAAAGTTTTAGCAAATAGACTCACAACCCACCTGCCTAATTTTTCACCCTGACCAATCAGGGTTCATGTCTGGCAGGAACAAAGCCCTAAACTTAAGGCGACTCCAGAGTGTACTAGGACGTGAACACACGATACAGGAAGAAGCCGTGATGTTGTCCCTTGATGCCCGTATGGCCTTTGATACGGTAGAGTGGCTGTTCATATTTGCAGTCCTCACACGGTTTGGTTTTGGACCTAGATTCTGCTCATGGGTACGATTACTCTACACGAAACCTCTTGCGCATGTAATGGTGAATAGGGAATTCCTACTAGGGTGAGGCACAAGACAGGGATGCCCGTTGCCGTATCTGCTTTTTGCACTGGTTTTAGAGCCTTTTGCGGTATTGATAAGACAAGACCAAGTTATTCGCGGGCTCCGCTGGACGGAGAGCTGCGAGGATCGCATATTCCTATATGCTGATGATTTCCTGTTATATCTGGCTTCCCCCCTATTGGTTCTTACATAGCATCCTGCATATTTGCGAGGCCAATGGAAAACGCTCAGGATATACCATTAATTGGACGAAATCCATACTGTATGTCCTACACGGTCCTCCTCCAAGACTGCCTAAAGGCTGTGCAGTGAAAATAGTAGAAGACAGCTTCAAATACTTGGGGATCCACATCACATCTGACTCTGAGGATTTTATGACATTAAACCTGCTGGAACCCCTGAAGAGATTGCGTAGAGACACCAAACATTGGCAGTCCCTGTTATTGACACTTCTAGGAGGGACAGCACTTTTTAAAATGATGGCACTTTCCCGATTTTTATATGCCCTACAGAACACTCCATTCCTGGTCCCTCAGGCTTATTTCTGGGCCATTGAGATGGAGGTGACCAAACTTTTATGGAAAGGGAAACCGGCCCGGATAGCGATGACCAAACGATTTCGCTCATGGTATGATGGGGGCATAGCACTACCTAACATACAAATGTACTATTGGGCATCCCAGCTGACCGTAATAATCCAATGGATACATGTTCCACACACTAATCTGGCCTATCATCTTGACAGACTTGCACTAGGGGTAAGGGGACTTAATCGAGCACTATATAACACTAACTGCCAGAGGGCCCTTGTAGGGCCGAACTAAACATTCGGTCCATCTTTGGCACACTGTAAACAGAAAGCTCGGATGGCATAAAAAGATCACACAAGCAACACCCCTTTGGGACACTGCCATGTTGGGTACACTACGCAATAGTAAAGGATTCATGCGATGGGATGACATAGGGATATCGCATGTAGGCGATCTCTGGGCCAAGGAAAAGGTAATTCCATTCACCCAACTCCAAGACCGATACAAGATGGCGACTACAGAACTATTTCGCTATCACCAGATTCAACATGCACTAAAGGCAGCTATTCTGCCTGACACCATCCTTCCAGAGGCTTCCCCCTTGGAAGACAGGATATTGACTGAACACATGTACAAAAAAGCCTTGTCCTTAACGTATCGGAAACTCATTAATAATCACCCCAACCCCACACTTTCTCAACGGGAGAGATGGCAGGAAGAGGTGGGAAAAATGGACGAGACGGATTGGCAAGAGGTGCTAGAATCCCCGAGGGAGGTGGTGATCTCGTCAAAACTACGTTTAATCTAACTCAAAGTGTTACACCAGATTTACTACACTAGGGTAACGTTATATAAAATGGGAAGGTCGGACAGTCAGCTCTGCCTACGACAGTGTGGGGCAATGGGTACATTTTACCATACATTGTGGGAGTGTCCTGAAATTATGACATATTGGGAGACAGTGATGTCCACAATAACGAATGCCAGTGGGACCCCGGTACCACTGGAGCCTAAGAGATGTCTTCTGAATATCTGGGAAGCTACAGACCTTAATAATGCAGCACAAACTTGGGCAGCACTAGGTATAACAATAGCTAAAAGGAACATTGCAAAACAGTGCAGAGTATGAACTACTCCCACTGTAAGGGACTGGAGTAAGGATATGGATATGGCAATGGTGGCCGAAAGAGCAGTATACATACATAGGAGGTGCCCTAAGAAGTGGGAACGGGTGTGGGAAAAGTGGAATGCTTTCAGAGGTAACATATATGCATGGACAACAGTGAATGAATCACGGACTATAGAATGACCTTAACTGTACAGACTTAATGTTATGCTGTATGAGAAATTGTGTAACAGCAAAGAATGCCACAATGTAATTGATGGTCTCATTGTTCTTTAAACCTGATGATGTTTCATACCAATTATCAATAAAAAGAGTTTTTAAAAAATTAACTATTATCCCTATTAATAAAATCACCCATCTACCTCGACAAGCAAGTATGTAGTCAGACAGGCCCTGAGACTTAGGTCCGAGATCCCTGATTGAACGGTCACAGGTGGGAGGGTGCATGGTCGGTAGGCAAACACACAGGCAGAAAATTCTTGATTGATCCCACAGATAGGGCAGTGACATCACAATGCCCAGGGAAGATTGCCCCCAATAAAGTGCACATGGCCGTAGGGGTATGCAGGCTTTGAAAAACACCATAAAGTCAGATGCCACATGAGTTAGGAGCACATAGCTAATTAGAACCTAGCAATCGTAGTGATCACGCAGTCCCCACGCCGGACATCTGGACACATTCACCATTGGCCACAATGTGTCCATGCAAGGTCAAGACCTGCCTATAGTAACCATTTGACCATTCGTTTATGACTCTAAGGTAGCAACCACATTCCTCACCATATATGGTATGCCGGATATGTTTATGTCTTGATGCAAAAATGTTAAAAAAACAACGCAAACCCAATGTATATTGAGACAGTCCTCAAACCTTGTGCCTGTAACTGTCTCCCAGTTGAATTGTTTAATTAAATAAAACTAACTCCAACTATCTATATACGAAGAAGAACAAATCAAGACTCTAACAACTTAATCTACATGACGCGAATGCCCAAACTAAACTCTGGAGCCTATGAAGACACTGACACACTAATTAATAAAGTAATCTTCTAGCTAAGGGCAAAATGCAAATGCCTCTCTTAGATCTGATATTTTGAGTGTTAGACAGTGTCCCTCAGAGATTCCAGCCTTTGATTGCGTACAGGTTACCTTATGTGATAGCCAGCTAGTTGAGAATCTCATTAATTTTGAACTTCGGACCTGTCATCTTATGGGACATAATGCGCTGGACATTAGATTGTAATTATCTCCTCCATCCAATAGAATTTTGGAAAGTACTTTATTGCAATTTCACAATCCAACTGTGCAGGCTAGCCACTTAGCTCTTGCCTCAAACCTGAATGCAGTTGACTGACTGAGTGTAAAGCACACACAGAGCTATTGTATTTTACCTGGTATAGAATCGGCAAGTGCTACAGCTGACCTTACTGGTGATCATTAACCACCACAAGGGCAGCCCAAACCACCTGAACTAGGGGCATTCAGTACTTATTCCAAACAAAGGTTCAGAGTGTACAATTCACAGTAAATATAAAGACAATTAATGAGACACAAATTATATGTATAACAATGCACACATTGAGATACAAGAAGGAAAAAAGAAGAAAGGAAGGCCCTAATAGAAAAAGCATACAAAATGTATTCAGTGAAACATATCAACAGGGCTCAGTATTATAAGCTGGTACATATAACATATAAAAAGACATACATACCAGACTCCAACAAACAAAAAAATGTGTTAATTGCGGCCACAATTGCATCGACGGCGTTTCGACCTTTGGCATTAATCCACGGTCATCTTCAGGACATAAAATGTAACTGAGCATCCCAAATGAACAATTTATATATCAACCGGGTTTAGTATTGCTGTAAATTCAATTCAGCAAATGGTCTCCATAGCAGATAAAATCAATGACGATTTTTTAGGGCCAAAGACGAGTAAATCCACTTGTGAATATGCCCGTATTGCATCCAAGCGGGATTCAAATTCCGCGCAGCAAAAATTGCCAGGTAGCAGCGATTTCTAAACCCGGTTGATATATAAATTGTTCATTTGGGATGCTCAGTTAATTTTTATGTCCTGAAGATGACATAATTTTCTCCTTGTCTGCCACCTGTCTGGTTATGTATGTTTTTATATGTACCAGCTTATAATACTGAGCCCTGTTGATATGTTTCACTGCATACATTTTGTATGCTTTTTCTATTAGGGCCTTCCTTTCTTCTTTTTTCCTTCTTGTATCTCAATGTGTGCATTGTTATACATATAATTTGTGTCTCATTAATTGACCTTACTGGTGAGGCCACTGACTCTCTTAATAATAGGAGGAGGAATACAGGGGTGGTGGAAACGAAAAATTGTGTGATTTCTAAGGTAAGGGTTAGAAGCTGGGGGGTAATACCCCCTGATGTGTTGCCTTGTTTGAGCAGGTTAAATTAACATTTTGGCAGTTATTGTTCTTAGGGCAAGAGAAGGGCTGGTGCCTCAATTACTTCACCTGTGGTTGCCAGTCCAAGTCTTCCACTTACAGCTGGTTTCGAAGGTACTTACACACAAGCTGGCATCAGCCTAATATCATGTAACCTGGCAGGAATTCCATCTAAGTTGGATGATCCTGATTGGTTACTGTATATCGGTGGGCATGATATCTGTATGTTTCAAGAGACCTGGGCAACTGAAAAAGTTTTTGTTGCTGGGTTCATGACTTATAGTGTAGAAGCCAAACCCCCTAACCATTATGGGAGGGCAATCGGGGGTCTCTTAATTCTTATCAAGAATAATGTATTGTATTGCACATTATTACAGATAAAATGCTTGGACCTAATAAGGGTTTCCTGCCTTTTTACCATCAGGACTGGTCTTGGCTTTTTTAAACATTGATGTAGGATTTACTGCGGCTTGTATTGAATCTCCTACTCTGTCTATTCTTGAAGAAACCTTAGATTCTCTCCCTACGAACACAAACATAATACAGGCTTGTGATTTTAATGCATTTATTTTACCATCTTCCTATATTAGTGAGATTATAGAGGAAGAAGATGAACAGTGGGCTATTAGGGCATTAACTGAGAAGCCCAGAGTGAACTTTATGGCAACTGGACGTAAATTAGGCTCCTTAACAGTTGGCAGAGGGTTGAGGGCATGCAACGGTTGCACTACTTCTGACACTGAGGTAATCATGTGAGCATCATTTACTCCGTTATTTTAGATGTGAGACTTTGGCCATTTCTGATGGACTTGAAAGTAGATAGGCGATCTGACTGCGATCATGATTCCTTGGTAGTCTCACTGGTTGGAGCCGCACTGGCAAGGGTATCAAACACATGCCACACAGTAGTGCCCAAACCTGTACTATCTAACTGCAGGAGCCATATTTCCTGGCCTAAAATCATGATGAATCCAACGCTGCTGCCACAGATATATGGGCTTTATGCCAAGTTCTTTGCGAACTATGAAGGGGTGAACAAAGTAGAAATCCCAATTTTGAGTATACACAATTCACTCTTTAAAGAGTTACAACAGATATTCTATAAAGATATGGCCAATAAGACACCAGATTTGGGGAAAAATACTACTTGGTATGATTCTTCTTGCAAGCTAGCGAAATGTTTTTTAAGGTCCACTGTTCTAGAAGGCGATAGGGTCCAAATAGCTCAAGCTAGGCATGCCTATAAAGTCTAAATATAAGTAGCAAAAAAGAGCTGGGATGACAGAATCTGGGAGGACATGCTACTTGAAGTAAAAAGAAATGATAATAGCCTCTTTCGGCGTAGAGTGTTCCAAACTAGAGCAGAGAATGCTAAGAGTCACCAACATTATATAGCAGCTGACAGGTTTGTCTCCCATTTTTCTGACCTCTATGAGTCCAAGGGAGATATCCTCCCAGATCCTTTTAGTGCCATAGTGCCTTCTATGGGCTTACCTTGTCCTAATGTCACAGAATATGATGGCCCAGCTGTTACCTTTGGTTTAGAGAATACTGTGAGCGCCATCTCTCCACTACAAACAGCTAAGGAACCAGGACCAGACAAAATCCCAGGGGATCTTGACAAATCTGAACCCCATAGCTGGTCATTCTATTTTAATATGCTTTTTAATGCTATAGCGGGAGGGGGAGAAGTACCTGATTCCTGGAGAGGGGCTGTAATTGTCTCAATATATAAGAAGGGTGATGCATTTGCACCCTCGAATTACAGGCCAATTAGCCTAATTGACAATGCCCAGAAGATTTTTGCTAAGCAAATCCTTGATAAATTGTTACAATGGATAGACACAAATAATATTATGTCAGATCTACAAGCTGGGTTTCGCTCTAAGATGAGCACTACAGATCACATTTTTAGATTCACCATGTTGCACTGGAAATATACCCTATTACAACAGCAGGACCTTTACGTGGCATTTGTTGATCTCAGGGCTGCCTTTGATCTCATTCCACGGACTAATCTGCGGCATGTCTTAAATAGGGGGCTCCAGGGAATTTAATCCATCTCATTTCCCAGTTGTATAGTAACAACTTTGCCCAGGTACGGTGTAGGCATGCGGGAGAGCTAACTAAATGCATTCCTATACAACAGGGTGTAAGACAAGGGTTTGTCCTTGCTCCTATGCTCTTTACCCTCTACATAAATGAAGTGGCTGATAACTTGAAAGACTGTAGAAATGACTCCCCTTCACAGAACGGCAATAAGGTCCTGATTCTTTTCTTTGCAGATGACTCCCTTCTCATCTCTAAGACTTCAATGGGTCTCCAGCTGCTTGTTGGTAAATTGACAGATGTTTGTGCATCAAGGTGCTTGGAGCTCAATGCTAACAAAACCACATATATGGTTTTCGGGAAGGGAGTGATCCAAAAAACTCAATCATACGGGCTGGGGGGGAAACATTAGAGAGGATGAGGAGCTTTGATTATCTAGGAGTTAAGGTAACGGAAAACCTGAAGTGGAAAGATCAGCCCAGGAAAACTCACTATTACTTGAATACAGAGCAAATGCTATTAATAGGCTGCTTAGGCAAACAAGCTCCCATGCAGTCTCGCCAGCCCTGGAAGTATATCACGGTAAGGCACAAGGGGAAGCACTATATGGAGCAGAGACTTGGGGATGCACCAACGTCTCTCAACTCACTGCTGCAGAAAATATATTTGCCAGACGGCTCATCACTCTCCACAGTAGCACACCATTAACTCACCTGTTCTTTGATTTAGGACTTAAAAGAATTGCAGATCTGGCTGCTCTTAGACCACTTGTTTACCGGGTTCGATTATGGGTCACTCCTGAGTTAAAGAAATTTAGAGACTGCATCGCTGAATTGCTCAGTATTAGAGGTGCCAAGTCAATACCCAGGGTTACATTTGTTTCTGGCTGGGTAAATAAGCTGGGTCTGTCAAGGCTATGGATTAACCCAGAAAAAATTTGCAAAATTGATCTGATTAGCATGAAATCTAGTTACTGGATTTATATTCAAGATACTCATTTAAATAACCAGTTAACTGGCACACTAACAAATAGATTTTTAGATAATCAACCATTTTCCCACTTTGAGGAATTCTTAGATTTTGTTTTATCCCCTTTAGCTAAAAGTATTTGTATTCATTTTGACTTGGCCCCTGAGATCAATAACTAATAAATGGTGTAAGGTCCCAGGCCCCAGTACTTGCCCGGCATATGGCTTGGCAGATGAAGATGAGGCACACATAATATTTTTCTGTCTCAACTGTCATGGCCCGCGCCAGAAATGGATTATTCCCGTATGCCATAACCTTAGGTTGACAAAATATTTTGTGGCTTTTAGAATTTTAAAGTGTGACACTACCCCAGAAATAGTTATTGCTATGAGCACATTTTTACAGGCAGTCTAGATCAAATGGGGAGCGACCTTTGACCCACCAGGTAGGTCGCTCCCCCTCCGCACAGCTCCGCCTGTGTGTCCCTGCCCCAGCTGCCGCTGCTGAGGAATCGTAAGTTTGTTCATCTTCCGCTTACTGTTTTACTGTGTTGCCTGTATTTTCTTTGTTGTGTCTGTGACCACTGTTGTCTGTCTTCCCCCGCTGCCTGCATGTGGTCCTTCCCCGTTTTCTTTCCTTCTGTACACCTCGCTGCCCCGTGTCTCTGCCCGGTTTTCCTTTCTGTACCCCTCGCTGCCCCGTGTCCCTCTGCCCGGTTTTTCCCTTCTATTCCCCTCGCTGCCCCCGTGCCTCTGTGTCCTTTTTGCCTTCTGTGCCACTCGTTTTTCACTGACTTCTGTGCCCTTTGCTTTCTGTGCCACTCATTTCCCCCTCGATTTCGTGCACCTTTTGCCTTCTGTGCCACTCATTTTTTATTGATTTCTGTGCACTTTGCCTCCTGTGCCACTCGTTTCCCCCTCGTTTTTGTGCCCCTTTTGCCTTCTGTGCCACTCGTTTTTTATTGATTTCTGTGCTCTTTGCCTCCTGTGCCACTCGTTTCCCCCCTCGTTTTTGTGCCCCTTTTGCCTTCTGTGCCACTCGTTTTTTATTGCTTTCTGTGCCCTTTGCCTCCTGTGCCACTCGTTTCCCCCTCGTTTTTGTGTCCCTTTTGCCTTCTGTGCCACTCGCTTTTATTGATTTTTGTGCCCTTTTGCCCTATTCTGTGCCCTTTTTCCTTTTGTTCCCTCTGTCTTCCCTCACCGCCCTCACCGCTATGTCCCCTGCAGCCACGGCCTCCTGACTGCCCACTGCCCATTTGCTGCCCCCGCCTCCCACCTCCCAGCTGCTCCTCCCTCCCACTTCCCCATATATGCCGGCTGCTGAGCGGTGAGGAGAGCGACCCTTGACTCACCAGGTAGGTCGCTCCCCCTCCGCACAGCTCCGCCTGTGTGTCCCTGCCCTAGCTGCCGCTGTTGAGGAATCGTAAGTTTGTTCATCTTCCACCTACTGTTTTACTGTATTGCCTGTATTTTCTTTGTTGTTGGTGTGACCGCTGTTGTCGGTCTTCCCCCGCTGCCTGCACGTGGTCCTTGCCCATTTTCTTTCCTTCTGTACACCTCGCAGCTCCCGTGTCTCGGCCCGGTTTTCCTTTCTGTATCCCTTGCTGCCCCATGTTCCTCTGCCCGGTTTTTCCCTTCTGTTCCCCTCGCTGCCCCCGTGCCTCTCTGCCCGCTTTTGCCTTCTGTTTCCCAGCTGCCCCATATTTCTGTGTCCTTTTTGCCTTCTGTGCCACTTGTTTTTCACTGACTTCTGTGCCCTTTGCTTTCTGTGCCACTAGTTTCCCCCTCGTTTTTGTGCCCCTTTGCCTTCTTTGCCACTCGTTTTTTATTGATTTCTGTGCCCTTTGCCTCCTGTGCCACTCGTTTCCCCCTCGTTTTTGTGCACCTTTTGCCTTCTGTGGCACTCGTTTTTTTATTGATTTCTGTGCCCTTTGCCTCCTGTGCCACTCGTTTTTGCCCCTCCTTTTTGTGCCCCTTTTGCCTTCTGTGCCTCTTGTTTTTTATTGATTTCTGTGCCCCTTTGCCTCCTGTGCCACTCATTTCTCCCTCTTTTCTGTGCCCCTTTTGCCTTCTGTGCACTCGTTTTTTATTGATTTGTGAGCCCTTTTGCCCTATTCTGTGCCCTTTTGCCTTCTGGTCCATCTGTCGTCCCTCACCACCCCTGCCGCTGTGTCCCCTGCGGCCCTGTCCCCCTGACTGCCCACTGCCCATTTGCTGCCCCCGCGTCCCGCCTCCCAGCTGCTCCTCCCTCCCACCTCCCCATATATGCCGGCCGCGCAGCGGCCACGCACAGTGGGCGTGCCTAAGGCAAGCCCGCCTGTGCCCGTCCGCGCCTGGACTGCACCCAGCGCCAGAACCCCTGAACCCCGCACCCACCACGACGACCGCTGCCGCTATGACGCCAGCACACTCCACGCCCTCAACCCTGGACGGACCCACACCTGCTTCAAGGCCACCCCAAAACGCACACATGGTCCCTTCACCTGCCAGACCTGCAGCTACACCAGTCTCAGAACTGACAAACCACCCGCCAAGAATGACCGCACCCACCTGCGATGCATACTACTGAACACCTGCTCCGCGCGCAAACAAGCCGTTGAGCTCTGGGACCTGCTCAACACAACATACCCGGACATCGCCTACCTGACAGAGACCTGCTTGAACGACTCCTCCGCACCCGACATTGCCATAGCCATCCCAGACGGCTACAAGATCACCCGCAGAGACCGCACCAACGGAGTCGGAGGAGGAATCGCCATCGTCCACAAGAACAGCATCAGGGTCGTGACTAGCACCAACGACGTGCTTAGCACCACCGAACACATGCACTTCCAGATCCACACAGACCCCAACTCCACCCTCAGAGGCACCCTCGTCTTCTGACCCCCCCGGACCCTGCCCCCAGTTCAGCGACTCCATCTCCGACTTCATCAGCACGCACGCCCTGACCTCCACCAACTACATCCTTCTCGGAGACCTGAACTTTCACCTTGAGAACAACAATGACAACAACTCCACAACCCTGATCGATAACCTCACCAACCTCGGACTAAAGCAACTCTTCACTAGGCCTGGGCAAAATTTCCGTTCCGCTCGTGGAAATTGCGATAATTTGACATTTTCGCGTTCCGCGGAGAGCGCGAAAATGTCAAAATTTCCGCATTCCGCAGCTTAGCGATAATTTGGTTCTTGCTCGCGCTGTAAAATAATACATTCTCGCGCGCGTGCGATTGCCTTACCTGAATCCCCGCGTTCGCCGACAAGTTTTCCCGATCCGGTCGCGTTCTCCACGAGATGTTGGATTGTTGGTAGCCATTTGCGCTGTCTCGCGACAGTTCGCGCCCGCAGTAACGTCATGCGTCGCGCGATCACGTCTTTCTTCTCACGATCATGCACCGCGAGAAGAGTGAAAACAAGATGGCCGCGCCCGCGAGCAACCGCATGGGTAAGTTGGCGAGCCGCGACCACGCAGAAAATACCGCGAACGGGCGGGAAAAAAACTTCTGCATCTTCGCGATATATCCGCGTGTTTGTGGAGATTTTTAACATTTTCGCGATAATTCGCGAAAGTCGCTTTCGCAAATTCTGCCCACCCCTACTCGTCACAACGCCCACCCACTCCGCCGGCCATACGCTCAACCCCGTCTTCCCCTCAAGCCCGCACGTCTCTGTCAGCCACATCACCGAACTCCTCTGGACCGACCACCGCTGCATCCACTACACCTTCCAGAAACCCACCACACACCACTGCACCCAACAGATCCCCCACCTCTGCTGGAGCAAAATCACCGAAGACCAACTACATGCAAACCTCGCTCTCAGCCAACCCACGAACCCTCCAACACTGACGACGCTGCCCACAGCCTTAGACACTAGATCGAAGACTGCGCCAACACCCTCGCCCCGCTGAAGAAACCCCCCCACAGAGACGCCAGCTGGTTCACCGAGGAACTCTTAGCCTCCAAGCAAGCCTGCCGGAAACTAGAGAAGAAATGGCACAGCGAACAAACTCCGGACAATCGCGCAGCACACAAGGATGCCATCCGCAACCACCACCTCCTCATCAGGGCCGCCAAGAGAACCTCGTTCAAAGACCGCCTCGACAACAATGCACACAATAGCAAGGAGCTCTTCAACATCGTGAAGGAACTCTCCAACCCCAGCTCCAACACCAACGACATCCCGCCGTCACAAGCCCTGAGCAACTCCCTCGCCACCTTCTTCCACCGCAAGATAGCAGACATCCACGACAGCTTCAACACCCAGACAGACCCAACAGACAGCAACACAACAGACCCTCCGCACACCATCGACCACGACCCCCTGCTAGCCTGAGCTAACATGAGCATCTATGACACCATCAAGACCATGAGCACAATCCACTTCCCGCACCACGTCTTCAACAAAGCAAGCAGCTCCATCACACCCCACCTGCGCAACGTCATCAATCTCTCCCTCGAGACCGTGACCTTCTCAGAGAGCTGGAAACACGACGAGATCAACGTCCTACTGAAAAATCCCAAGGCTGACTCAAGAGACCTCAAGAACTTCCGACCCATCTCTCTGCTCCCCTTCCCGGCCAAGGTCATCGAGAAAATCGTCAACAGACAGCTAACCCAATGCCTCGAAAAAAACAGAATCCTGGACCCTTCTCAGTCAGGGTTCCGCAGCAACCACATCACCGAGACCGCCCTCATCGCTGCCACCGACGACATCATGGTACTGCTGGACAATGGTGAGACCGCAGCCCTCATCCTCCTGGACCTCTCCGCCGCCTTCGACACCGTCTGCCACCGCACACTACGCGCACACCTCCACGCCGTAGGGATCTGAGACAAGACGCTGGAATGGACCACCTCCTTCCTCTCCGGCAGAACCCAGAGCGTCCGCCTCCCCCCATTCTGGTCCGAAGCCTCCGAGATCATATGTGGCATACCCCAGGGATCCTCCCTCAGCCCGACACTGTTCAACATTTACATGGCCCCGTTCGCACACGTCACCCGACAGCACGACCTCAACATAATCTCCTACGCCGACAACACTCAACTGATCCTCTCCCTCACCAAGGACCCCATCAAAGCCAACCTCAATGAAGGCCGTCGCCGACTGGATGAAGATCAGCCGTCTAAAGCTGAACTCGGACAAAACGGAGGTCCTCATCCTCGGCTCCAACCCTTCAGCCTGGGACGACTCCTGGTGGCCGTCAGCACTGGGAGCAGCCCCGACACCCACTGACCATGCACGCAACCTGGGAATCATCCTCGACTCAACGCTCTCAATGACCAAGCAGGTCAACGCCGTCTCCTCCTTCTGCTGCTTCAACACCCTCCTCATGCTCCGCAAGATCTACAGCTGGATCCCGACAGATACAAGAAAGACAGTCACCCAGGCCCTCATCAGCAGCAGACTCGACTACGGAAACGCTCTCTATGCGGGAGCCCCGACCAAGCTCATCAAACGACTACAACTCATCCAAAATACCTCGGCACTACTGATCCTCAACGTACAACGCCACGGCCACATCACCCCCACTTGAAAGACCTGCACTGGCTCCCCGTCAGCAAGAGGATATCCTTCAAGCTCTTCATCCACGCACACAAGGTACTCCACAAGACCGGCCCAGCCTACCTCAACAGACGGCGATCCTTCTACATCCCCAACCGCCAGCTATGCTCTGCTGACCTCTCATTTGCCACCGTCCCGCGCATCCGAAGAACAACCACCGGCGGGAGATCCTTCTCCCATCTCGCCGCCAAGACATGGAACACCCTCCCACTGAGCCTAAGACAGACCCAAGACCTGCTGACCTTCAAGAGGATGCTCAAGACCTGGCTGTTCGATCAGTAGCGCCCCCCCCCAGCGCCTTGAGACCCTCGCGGGTATGAAGTGTGCTTTACAAATTATTGATTGAATGTGGCAGACTACTAACTGCGACTCTAAGCGATTAGGTCAGACTTTTTAACTACTGCTTTATTTTAATAACGTTCATTTTATACACAAAGCCGAAAGATACATTTTATGTGTTTTTATGTTCTCTCTGCTTAATTTGCATATAGCTCTGCTTGATCCCCGCTCTTATTATGCACATAAGTTATGGTTAAAGAAAATGAATTTTGTGTGGTATTGTTTTTTAAATTAATTATGAGGTGAGATGTTTCAAAATGGTTTCGGATGTATTTTTGTAATATTGTGCGCATGTACACTTTGATGGTACTTGGTTACCAAAGAAAGTATTACACTACTACTAGAAATAAAACTGTTCTGTTTTGCAAAACACCTCTTGTCTTCTGTTTTTTAGGAAATTCAAGGCCGAGCAACAGGCTCAGGGGAAACTAATAATTGTTGTGACTCCAGGGCTGGCCTTCGAGGCTTCCACCAAAGCCAGTGTTCCAAATGCAAAAGCATTACATCTGTGATGGATACGATGGGACAACTTTCTCACCACAACAGATGTAGACTACAGATTTGACTTTACACTACAAACACAAGCATACCTGCAATACAAAAATGAATACCCTCTGCCAAATGAAGTCATACCTCTTGATCAGTATGACTACATCATCTATACTGATTGTTCTGCACAGCCTACTCTGGGGACAAAACAGCAATACTCTGCTGCATGCGCAGCCGTTAAGGATAGAATGCAAGATGGTGAATTACAACTGGAGAAGACCTCCACACACTCACTAAGTGATTGCACAGCGCAGCTGGCAGAACTAAAAGCTCTATTTCTTGCACTTGAGAATACGGATCACAAACTCCCCACAATTTAAGGGCCCGATTCACAAAGGTTAACTTAGATGTTTGGTCTAAGTTTATGACTTTGGGAATTTACAAAGGGCATTACCAGTCTATCTTTATGTCTGCAGTCAGAGTGGAGATCCAGCCAGTGTGCGGACATAAAGATAGGACTCATAATTGCCCTCAATGAATACCCAAAATCATAAACGTGGTCTAAAATTACCTTTGTGAATCAGGCTCATTGCGTGTAATTTATATTATTGTGTCCAGTCTTGAATGGATTCAAGATTCCAAAGGTTACACCATAAAACACAAAGCGCTTTGGGGACAGGAAGCTAAGCAGTAATAATGCTTGCCACAGATTCATGTGATTCATACCTTTAGTCATCAACGTGCATGGAATTTAACAACTGATGAAGCCGCAAAAGCAACAGTGCAAACTCCTGCTGTCCCTGCGATTATTTGTTTCAGTACAATGATAGATAGAGAAATTATGATCGCTGTCAACACTGAGGACACCCATTTGCCGAAAGACTTTCCAGCAAAGTACTATCACCAGTTAACTGCACAAAACATACCATTTGCTCATATTCCCGGAGTACCATATCCTTAAAAAACCTCTAATAGTATCCTGTGAAGGCCCAATAAGGCCTCCAACTCTGTATTCTAGGGAGCTGTAAGGCCAGGATAGTCTCAATCTTGTGCTGGAGGGGCTGCACCTTGCCCCTTCCCACCATGTGGCCCAGATACAACACAGAACTAGGCCTGGGCCAAAATTCCGTTCCGTTCGCGGAAATTGCGATAATTTGGCATTTTCACGTTCCGCAGAAAGTGCGAAAATGTCAAAATGTCCGCATTCCGCAGCTTAGCGATAATTTGTTTCTTGCTCGCGCTGTAAAAAAATACATTCTTGCGTGCGCGCGATCGCCTTACCTGAATCCCCGCGTTCGCTGACAAGTTTTCCCGACCCGGTCGCGTTCTCCACGAGATATTGGATTGTTGGTAGCCATTTTGCGCTGTCTCGCAACAGTTCGCGCTCGCATTGTCGCGCGATCACGTCATTTGTCGCGCGATCACGTCATTCTTCTCGCGATCATGCACCGCGCGAGTATGAGAAGATTGAGATCTCGAACACATCATTCTACACCGCGAGCGAGAGCTTGAGGATGCAGGCTCGTCTAATCGAACGCGAAAAGGAGAAAGAGACCCCGAACACGTCATATCCAACGCGACAGGGAGCGAGAGAACGCAATGAAACCTTCTGCAAATGATGATTTTGGATGAAAACAACTCCTCAGATTGATATTTGGCTGTCCTTTTTTGTGCAAGGAGTCCTTTTTTAAAAAGGTGGGGAGAGGGAGGAAGTGACACAGAATCTCCAACTTCCTGTTCCTGTCCAGCAGGCCACCCCAATGCTTTCTCCATCTCCTGCTCATTCTGCCGTTGGATTTTGAGCTGGAAAGATCACTCTTTTTGTCTGCTGCATCATTGCAATTGGATTTGAGGATTTTTTGAATAGGATATTTTACAAGTAAGTGGTTGTTGTGTCTGTTTGATTGTGGGCATTGCAGTTGTTGTAACTACAATTTATTTTTGCTAACTATCATCATTCCTTTTTTTAAAAAAATGTGTGGGTAGTAGTAGTCAGTAGTAGGCTCGAGCTAGTCATGGGCATGGCCTCATGGGTGTGTGCATGATGAAGCAACTGTTCCTTTGGTGTTTGGCATCATTTAGGGCATGGATGGCATTGGATTGAGTTGGGGAAGTGTGTTTTTTTGGGGTGGCCTTTCTGATGTTGTTGGGCCTGGCCATGTGGCTGGTGGCCATTTTGAAGCCTAGGCCTGCAAGCTTGCCTGGCCTTGTCTGCCAACAGGCCTGCTTTTATCCACTAGGATCAGAGCAGGTAGCCACAGCTTTATTAATCAAGTGTTTTCTGTGTGGTCTGTTGAATTTAGACATCATTTAGGGCATGGATGGTATTAGATTGAGTTGGGGAAGTGTGTTTTTTTGGGGTGGCCATTCTGATGTTGGTTGTCTTAAAGACATGCTTTTGTTGTATGTGTCTGGTGTGTTTGTGTGCAATGCATGCACCCTGCAGACCTCTTTGGGGCCTGTGAATGTTCGTATTTCCATTTTGTTGCATTAAAAAGGCAGAGCAGTGTGCTTTAGCATGCATCCTTTACTTGCTTTTAAAGGCCTTTTGTCAGCTCCTGGTGTTTCCCAGCCCCCCGGCTTGTTTGTGATTTGTGAGTGTCTATGTGGGTGGTGGCCTTTTTTTGTGTTTGGACTGGGAGTTATTAGTGTCCTGCTTTTGCCATAGGCCTGCATGGTTTTCCTATTGGCTATTTGGCTAACTGCTTCCATCCATCCACCACCTTTGCCAGCAGCAGCTCCATGGATGCTGAGATGCTCAAATAATTTAATGGCAAATAGGGTCCACCCCACTTCCATTACATTTTTATTTTGGTGGTTATTATTAACTTTCCTATCCTTCCTGAGAGTGTAGTGTGTGACTGTACACAGTAGTATAACATAGCCCAAGTTAAAAAAAAAGTCATAAATGGCTAGACTATCTTTTGTTTGCACTAGTACAGTACTAAGTAACTGAACCACAACAACAAATGCAACATTTCACTGATGTTCTTCTCCTGGCTTATTTGCTTTTAGGTGCACAAAAGACAGAGGAGGAGGTGTCATCAGCATCACCCGGCTACCCGTTGTACTGCCAGCCAGACAGAAGTCCTGCTGCGCATCACGTCCACGTGTGACCAGAACTTGTTGTGCATCTGTATCCTGCCTGACATCTGAAGAAGATGGCCCCAAAGAAAGGTACCAGGTCCAGTACCAAGAAAGTTGCCGGTGAGAAGAAGGAACAGAAAAAGGAAGTGCCATTAACCACGACTGGTGGTGTGCCAGCCAATGTTTTTTAAGGCACCAAAAAAGTTACGCCTGCAGCAGCGTTTTCCGGGAACCAAGCTGGGAGCAGCACAGCGGTCCAACCCCACCAACCTAGGCCCAAGGGCGTTAGTGTTGCAGAGGTAGCCAGTCTACTAACGAGCAGCGATGTTGAAGAAATGTCATTACCGCACAGTAGTACGCAATCAAGTTCAACGCAGGCGCAAACTCAGCAGATCAGTGTGCAGCCGCAAGAAGAACAGCAGCAGCCGCAAGAAGAACAGCAGCAGCCGCAACAAGAACAGCAGCAGCCGCAACAAGAACAGCAGCAGCCGCAACAAGAACAGCAGCGGCTGCAACAAGAACAGCAGCGGCCGCAAAAAGAACAGCAGAAGCCGCAACAAGAACAGCAGCAGCCGCAACAAGAACAGCAGCAGCTGCAACAAGAACAGCAGCGGCCGCAACAAGAACAGCAGCGGCCGCATCAGCCCACCATAGTAGTTGTTGCTCCTGATGTAGGGGCATTTCAGGAAATCGAGCTTCCTGCAGACAAAGTGGAGCAAAGTCAAACCACTGTTTCAGAAGATCTATTGTCTTCCAGACCACCAGCAAGGAAAAGGAGGCTTAGTCCATCATCTTCTTCTTCAAGCCCCGCTTCTGATGATCGTGATGCCACTTGGCTCCCACCAGCTCAGTCTGAGAGTGATATACGCCACAAGACAATGCTTCTAAAAAGGAAGGTCCCAGAAAAACTTAGAGTTACGGAGGTAGATGTAGAAGAGGGGGGTGATGATGATGTTGATGAAGACGAGCCAGTCATCACGCACATTACTCCCGCCCCAAAGGGATTGGAGACCAACATTCTCACCCTATCCAGAAAGGCTGCTACTGAGCGGGATGTAGCACGGATATCACCAACACAGGTTACACCATCACTACCTCCACCTGCCATATTTTCCAAGGCCCGGCAGGGACCTACATCCAGCTCAACCATCTCAGTAGGTAGTAGTAGTAAAAGTCACAGTCTAGGTGCACAGGGTCACATTTCAAGCACACTCTCCAGTTCATCTGGTATTGAAAGTGGCACATCCAGCAGTGCCAGAAAGTTCTCCTCCCCAGTTTGGGACTTCTTTTCTGTTAGCGCCAAGGAGGAGAACGTTGCTATATGCTCAATTTGTCGGTAAGGTGTTCAGCGTGGTAAGCTTGGTACAAACTATGGTACCGGAGGACAAGCAAGTCATCTCAGAATACACCACACTATCGTGTGGGAGGATCACATACTTAAGTTAAAAGAAAGCAGAAAAACTCAACCCATTGAAGTTGGTCAGGATGAATCAGGGAGTGATATTATTGCGGTGGCAAGTGAAGAAGAGGGAGGCATTTCTAGCCCTGTCCCCAGTAGTGCAGTGGGAACGCCCACATCCTCCTCAGTAACGTCAGAGTGGCACCGCAGTAAGAGCAATACTCTGAGTCAGGCTGAGAGTGAGACACCAAGCCGACCGAGTACCGCAATGAGACAATCTGTGTCATTGAGCCTTAGTGGTTTAATGAAAACAGCACCACAAAGGAAAGTAATCCAGCCTACCATTGAGAGCATGTTTAGGTTGGAGGGGCAGTTCCAACGCAACCACCCAACGGCACGATTGTACAATGCGAAGCTGGCTAAAATGTTAGCGCTGGACCTTCTTCCTTTTTCATTTGTGGAAGGGGTGGGTTTCCTTGAATTTGTGTCTGCCACCTGCCCTAAATGGAAGGTTCCCAGCCGGTCCTATTTCGCAAGAATTGCTCTTCCGGCACTACATCATGATGTGCTGGAATTGGTTGGACAAGCTTTGCAGCAGAGTGCTGTGCACAATATCCACCTGACAACAGACATGTGGAACAGTTGCCAAGCCACAGATTACATGTGCATCACTGCACACTGGATCTCTTTTGTGGGGGGGTTAGAGATAAGCTATCCGCACGAGGTGCTGTTGACACAGCTGCGATTTTTGAAGGTACTCGGAAACATGCAACTGTAGCCATGTTCGCCATGGAGAAATCTCATACGGCTGAAAACATTTTACACGAGTTTCATGGCAAGGTTTTGGAATGGCTGCGGCCAAGAGGGCTTGGTATTGGTTTTGTTGCCACAGACAATGGCAGTAATGTACTTAAGGCCATGGAACTTGGTTCCTATTTCAGGGTTCCGTGTTTGGCGCACTGCATAAACATTACAGTTCAAGACTTTCTGAAAAAAGAACCCATAGTCAGCAATTTACTGGCCATCTGCCGAAGAATATGCACTCATTTCAGCCATTCTTTTAAAGCTCGGAAGCAGCTGAGGATCATCCAACGTGAACATAGGATGCCAGTCAAGGCACTCATCCAGGAGGTGGCAACACCTTAGAACTCAATGTATTACATGCTTGATCGTCTGTATGAGCAGTACAGGTCACTCCATGAATATGTCTGGAACAGAAGCGGGGATGCTACTGTTAAAGGCATGAACCTTGAGATGGATCAATGGAGCCTAATTAAATGCCTGACTGAGATGCTGTGTCTTTTTGAGGTCTTCACACGTGAAGTCAGCAAGGAGCACTGTACAATGGGCCAAGCTATCCCATTATTGCAAATGCTAGAGCATCAGCTGAATAATGTGTCTGAATCATACAAAGGTGTAGAGGACAAAAGGCAAGCACATGACTTGGCGGAGAGCTTATCCCGGCGCTTAGCTGAAAATGTAAGGATACAAAATAAAATTTTGTCATAAGAACATTACATTTTTGCCACATTTCCGGATCCACGTGCAAAATTTGGACTAAAGACATTCTTTGCTTTTTCCGAGATTGGTGTTGCCCGCTACAAAAGTTGTATAGCTGAAGCAGCCAGTAAGTTGGAAAACGAACGGCTGCTAATTAAAAGCCCGCAAGATCAACCCACAAGAAGTACTGAAGCAGGCCATGCAGGATCAAGTGCAACTTCGTTGGCTGAGGGCAGTGCGTTTGGATCACAACACTCACCATCACTATCGACCACATAAACAATAACTGGATCATTAGGCCGAGTACAATCATTACACAATTGGTATGTAAAGTTAGGCATTAATAAGCAGAGTGCTGATGCACAGAAAAAACAGCATGAAAGCTTACCAGCAGCAACCCTGAACATTGAGCAGATGGTCCAGGCCTATCTGGACGACTCAACAGAGGTGTACATTGATCAAAACCCATTGCAGTATTGGTATAGGAAAAGGTCTGAATGGCCACAGCTCAGCAGGCTGGTGATAAGCTATCTGGCTTGCCCTGTCGCAAGTGTCTCTTCCGAACGTGTTTTCAGTGCTGCTGGTTCCATTGTAACATTGAGAAGGACTAGTCTCTCGCCCAAAAACGTGGAGAGGTTAACAATGATCAAAATGAATCAGCACTTCATACCACCGAATTACACAATACATGAAGCAATGGAGGAAGAGGAGGACAGCGGCTCAGGTGACGGAAGTAGTGTGTCACATGATGATTACCTACTACTGGCTGACCCCCCAGAGTTTGAGGACGAGCTATACTTCCCTGACAATTAGGCTTGCACTTACTGTCTTCCTCTCTTTTTTCCAACTGTTGTTTGTGTGTCTGTCGTTCCGGTTACAAACTTGTGAATCACAACAAATCCATTACCACCGTCTTCTACTCTTCTTATTTAATATACAATTTTCAGGTGTCTGCAATTTGACAGTACAGTCCTCCGAATCCAGCTCCTCTGCTCCATCATACTGAATCTCCCACCCAAATCCATTGCCCTCATGAATGATGATTGGATGATGGTAAAATACTACAAGAAAAAAAATCAAACTTTCCTAGTCCTGCCAAAAGAAGTGGAGCATGAATCAGATGACTACTATAGCTATCCTCCTTTTAAGAGCCGAGAGAGACTGGCCATTAACTGAAAATAAGATGGAACAGGTAATGATTGATGCCATGCATTGGACGCAGAGTAGCAGACTGAATGATTTTGTTGTGTTTGCTGTGCATAAATTTATGTAATTGTGCACTGCCACTAATCAACTTTCTACAGAACACACTAAAGTAAACTCAAGGTGAATTCAATTTTCCCCTTCTTGCAAATAAGAAATTGCTTTTAATTCAATACAGGAAGGGGACTCACTATATCTGTGCAATGAGTATGATGACACAACAGCACCGCCCATCATGATGATGGCGAAATAGACGGCCCGTTAACGTAAGATGAGAAGGAACAGGTAATGACAATTAATGGCATGCATTGGACACCTGACTCTGAGCGATTGGTCTTTGTGTTTTCGTTGTTTGTTTGTTGTGCACAAAGTGAAGTCAAAGTGTACTAGTAATCTATCTTTCTGTACACACTAAAGACTGACTCAAGTCAATAATATTTCTACTCTTGTTGTGTAATAACAATTTTACTTCTACTGCAGGCCGATCATCACAGTCAGTCAGTAAAAGTATCGGAGATGATGATGAAGTCAGGAGGACGTTTCATGAGAGGCATAAATTTAAAAGCCTAAAGGTAAACACGTCAACAACAACCACAGCAGACCCAAATGTCTGTAGAAGTGGAATAGAGTGTAGCGGTGGGATGACTGCGGTGCATTGATTTACTAACTTAAACTGTAAAATGCTATGTTCGGAATGGATAATGTGCTTTGCCTTTGTCCAACTCTTTAAAAAAAAAAAAAAAAGTACTCGAAAGTCTAAACGTAGGATGTGCTACTGCTAAGCACTGTGGGCCTGCTCTCTCCTGTTATTGTTGAAGGTCAATGCTAGAAACAGACTGGAGTAGAGATGATGCATACATGCCACCTCGGAAAGTGTTCTTGTTGCACTACACCATAAGTTGTGCATTTGTTTCAACTTTGTTTCTCAATATCCCCTTTGGTTTTCCATCTACAATTAGAGGCCGGGCCTTGCCCTATACTTTGGAAAACATTACAATGCACACTTACCTTACCAATAAATCGACATTTTTGTTTCCAGACGTGCAGTGGCGAGTGGCGAGGTGACACACCCAAGATTGATGGACGAGAGGAGGACCAAGAGGAATTCTGAGATGCAAATCCAGTCCACATTTTTTACCAGGATAACCCAGTAACAGTATCCACTTTTATCTACTTTTAAATAATTTGATTAATATTTTGTATACAATCTTTACAACAGTGTGTTCTTATAGTTGTTATTATCATCATTAGGTTTGCTCTCTGTTTACGATTCTTCCCTACCAATATTTAAAATTTCTATTTGCTATCTGTAAAAGTATTAAGGCCGGAACAACAGAACAAGAACTAGAATTGCATGTAATCTCTCATCATCATGCATGCATTTCCTTTTTCTCCCTTAACATATGGATATGGTAGTCTTCAATGATTGTCGTTTGTTTGTCCATGCATACTGTTTTTCTATGTCAAACCTTTCCCAAAAATCCCCTTCCCATCCATTCAACAAACCCTAACCCTCTTCCCCCAGGCTGTGTGACTTATTGTCGAGGTGTGACTAAATTAAATGTACACCAATACTTAATCACACACTTGCTGGGGCGGATGTGGCGAAAGCAACAGTACATCAATTTCAAGGCAGAGCGATGATCTTCTGCTGCTTGCCCACCCATGAGTAGGATATTTTAGGTTATTTTATTTAACAAAGGAATATATACCTCAGCATGAATTGCCGGCATAGATTGGATTTGTTTGTTGTCATTCATTCCTCATATACAGCACTAACTGTTAGGCTGTAGGCCTAGTCAAGTGACTCGACACAACTATATTTTGTAACTCTGTCTAGTAGGCTATCCCAACCACCATTATGTTTTGTTGTCTAATATTTGAGCATATTATTATTGCTCGGTAAGTTCTGTACTGTACTTCATTGTACTACTCCTCTAACAGTCTCTCAAAGGCGATTGACTGTCTCATTTTCTTTTTTTGCAAATGCTGCCGCCCTGCCAGTGTCTACTACTACTACTATACTACCACCACCACCACCCCATCATAGCATGTTAGAAAAAGGAAACCATCTTCACCATGCAGCCATTGCTGTGCCACAGTTGGGCATAAACATCAAGCACAGGTAAGAGAGAAGGTTGGGGGAGGCAGAATTAATAATGGACATGTTGTCAATGATTTCATTTTCACACACCAGTCCAGATAAAGAATGCATAGACTAGAGGACAGACTGAAAGTACTAGAAGGACAAGTCAATCAGTGAGGTGTGTCACATATATCTGTTTGTGTTTTACACAGTCAGCCAATTATTTAAATCAAACACAGGCTATGTGCGGCCATGCATCAGCAAGGAAACAGTGTGATGTAAAACAGTTATCCCACCTACAAAACATTAACAACAGTGCATGTAACATAGAAAAATATATTTAATTTTCCCTAACAAAAATAAACTAAACCCACAAAAGCTGACCCACCCCCCTCCCTAACCCCAACCAATGTCCAATTGTTCATAGGAGAAAAAGTCTGTAAAGAAAAAATCCCAAACCCAACGCCCAAACAAGTCCCCACCCCCCCAAATAAGAATTAAAAAAGGGGCAGAACTTAATGACAGGGACTAAGGTGTGGGGCGGGACTCAAGGAGGACACGCATTTGGTGCTCTAGACGGGCGACGCGGCGTCTTAGGGCGCGGCAGTTGCAGCCACAGTGGGGGGGGCACCGGAGATGGCACTACGGTGGTGGCGGGCAGCCGCCAGACGGTGGCGCCGTACCGCTGGAGTGCGGTGGCTGGGGCCCGGGGCACTGGAGGAGGCTTGAATTGCTGCCGCAGTCTCCTCCTCCTCCTCGGCTAAGACCACCAGCCGCCGGTATTCCCGCTGGATTGCCTCCAGCTTTCGGTGCAGTGCCTTGGCGGCCAACTCCTTGCATTTTAGTTTAGGAGTAGCTGTGTATCAAAAAGAAAAAAACAAGACAATTGTAAAATATACTCTTAGAAAAACAGTAAGACAAGTTAATTATTTATACACATAGTGGCATGGTAGAGTAGCACTATAAAGCACAGTAGTACATAACATTTTAAATCTCGCCCGTCCTTCTTACTTCCACCCGTCTTTCACTTTTTAGTTGAACAGTGCACCAGGTGCTCTTCTCCATAAAACTTTCAAAGCGGAATTGAAATCAGATAGATGAGGCCATTGGTTACTCAATACTCCCGCTCCTATGCAAATTAAAGGGATTCTAGTCTTCTAGTTCACTCTTCAAACGTCCCCAACAACTCATACTTACTTACGACATCGGATGGCAGCCGGACTTTGTCCGCCCACCATGCTAAAAAGGGTGGGGGTCCCGTGGGGACAATTAATTAGGATGATGCGCCCGGCACAGTGGCGGGCGCATCCTGTTTTTTTTACATTCTGGCTGGCGGTGCCGAAAGCAATGCTAAAAATACATGTTGTGCTGCTTTTCCAAGCACAACATGATGGGCCCCGCACGGAGCCTGTCACGTTTTGCTTTGAAAGGCAGGCGGGGTACCATAGCATAGGTAGGTACCCTCCATGGGGGCCCCCAAGCATACTCTGCAATGTCTGAATGCCTTTCCGTGGCGGACGGCAATGCCGCCACGCAAAGGCATTCCAAAATGCAGATTATATGGCTGGCGGTGTGTTCAGAGAGACACCACCAGCATATTGAACCCTTTTCCGCCTGGTCGACATATGGAGGGGTCTGACTCTTTTCTGCAGGGATGGCGGTAGGTTTGCCCCTGTGGTGTCGGCAGTGAATACCGCCGGCCCGGCAGGGGCAATATGCCCGCCATCCTAATGCGGCCCTAATCATCAACAGTACAGTATACATATACATACAGTACACCCTTGCAGTGAGTGTACTGTCAATTTCAACAATAGTTAAGGATTATGAATCTAACTTACCACCGCCCACCACTGGTGCTGCCACTCCCCCTACCGCTCCGTTGCTATCTGCAGCAACTGCCGCATCCTCGCCCTCCGCGTCGCCTTCGCTGGCCCTGGCAATGGTGGTCCGTAGTGCGCCTAGAAAACATTACACATTTATTAGGCGTCATATACACCTCCCCCCTATTGATCAGTAGCAAGGTTGAAAAATGAGTTAATACTAACATACATCACTAGTACAAATCAGGTAGTAGTAGAGTAGACACTAAGGGGCAGATTTATGTGGGACTTGCGCCCCTTTTACGCCGCCATTGCGTCACTTTTGTGACGCAGCGGTTGCGTAAACCCTTCGCCGCGTTGCGCCCGATTTACATCGTGATGCATCTATGGAGAGGCGTCACGGTGTAAAGCTCTGTGCCACGTGAAACCTGCGTCAGGTTTCATGTGAGCGTAGCGACACAGGGGAGGGCGTTCCGTCGCAGGAACGCCACTGAAAAGTGACTCAGTGAAATCTATAAGATTTCACTGAGTCACTTTCCCAACGCTGATGCGTCAAAACCATGCGCCTGCTTGAAGCAGGCGTATGGCTTGACACACCATGTTAGGGATAGGGTAGGTTGGAACAGTGCTGGAGTTGCGGCACGCTTGCGACACAACTTCAGCACTGCACCAACCTTACACCGGCAGATACGTCATGCATCTGCTTGTCCTTGTGCCACGATGCACCGCATTGTAACTGCTGCGCATCTGTGGTGGCGCAAGGGCAAACTTGCGTGACGCATCTTCCCTGACGCATCCATGCTGATTTGCAGGGATGCGCCAGGGAACATAAATCTGCTCCTAATAGTTATATATGGTCATTATTGTAGCCTTTGCTTAATTAGCCCGAGCCATGCTACCATTTTACCTTTGTGTCTTTTATTTTTGCACATGTGACGTTACCTTGCAGCTTCTTGTATAAGACACCTTTGCGCCCACATGACCTGCCTCACACTGCTACTGTCTAGTCTACGCGCTGCGTTCAAGCGGTCAACAAAAACATTAACAAGCCACTTTTTTAGGAAGTACTGGTGTACTGTTAGTTACTAGTCCATATTGCTTATACATAAATGCTACACTTTTTGGCACGGCTGAGAAATGCTTGCAAGTTGCAATATACTAACGCACACCATTTCATTTTTCGCATTGCAGACGGAAGATTCCCTTCTACGAACCAGAGCTTTGCAGAGCTTCTGAATGATGCAACAACTACCAGTACTAGGTTCTCCTAAGGTGAGGGGTCCCTTCACTCACATCTTTATTTATAAATTTATATAAACTAAATTCCTAGGGGATGGTGGTGCTGCCTTCCACCATTGTTCAGTTATCATGATTTAGATCCCAACTGTATAAGTGTAACAATGTTTATTGTTTTAATGTTATTGATTTTCCGGTTGGTGCTGCATTTTATAATAAAACAATGTACAGAGCTTCTCAATTCAAAATAAAGATTTTGATCTTACATAGACTTGGTGGTATTTGGTGTGGACTAACTCACACGAGTGAGCAAATTAAAGTAAGGGTGTGCATGTACATTGCTTCCACGACTGAGAGGTTGGGTGTGTTATGTTCTGGGTTGTCTACTTGTTGGGTATCTTGGAGGGAGGGTTCAGAGACCTAATAGTTATGACAAGACGGTACTATAGTCGAGCAGTGGAATTGTGGTGGGTGCTGAATTTCTGATTGATGTGTGTGAGGAAAGTCCAACCTACCATCACCAACATCCTATTTTCTTGTGCAAAGGTCTGTGTATGTGCAATATCCCTACAACAGTAGTAGTGTGTCCTATAGGCCATCATATCAAAATAGTAATAAATCTGGTTGGGCTTTTGTTGCTGTGAATTTTCAAAGCCTCAAGATTAACAAAGACTCAAGATCAATAAGACCAGAAGTAGTACAAGACGTTAACCCAAAGGATTTTACTCAATGGCTAGAGCTACTGGTGAATATGAGTTTTATATTACAACATAAAGAGTGGCACTGGCCAACTTGGCAAGACTTGCTACTACAGTACAGACAGACTGATAGTATTAGTAGTAGTAGTACTGAGAGTCATCATAGCAGAGGCAGGGATAAGATTTTTGAAACCGATCGAAGGATAATTGTTGGTAAAAAAACAGCATTTGGAAACTGAAACAATAGTTCGTGAAAAATATGGTGCAGTAAAAGTTATGGAATAAGAAATATTATTAAAAACAAGAAGACTTACTGGGGCCAGCAGAGGAGCTCTCATTGGTGTCCTCCTGGTGCTGTTTGGACTGTTGTCCCGCCGAACCTCCACTCCCTGTCTGTCTGCCCCTGGGTCCTGATGAACAGGAAAGATATAAGAAAGAGACAAACATTGATGGATGTTGTCAAACAATACAATATTTTTCAACAACGGTCAAAAAACACTTATGTAAACAACAATTGCAATAACTAAATTGACAGATCTCATCTGGTCAACAAGTAGTATTGGGGGATTCGCGGATCGACTACTTAAGTTACTATTTATCAACAGTAATCCTGTCTTCCATTCTGATTCCAGAATACTAAGTTACAACTAAGCCTAAGTACGACGTACCACCCAACCTAGCCCACCTATTCCAGGCATGCCAATTGTACATTAAGTATGCATTTTCACTTCTTTTATTCCTCAACAATGCATATGGTCAAATGGAGGACACATGACTACATTTTTTGTATACACGAAATTTTGGGTTGATTGATTGATGCTGATGTTCTGCTAGTGCTAAGCCAATTACCACCACTCATTGAACAAACTAGAAAAGGTTCTAATAAAGACTGCCGTACTAGCAGCACGTCACGTAACTCAGGGGGCATCACGCATACCACTAACAAATTAGAAACTCATACAAAGTACCTAAACCTAAGTATCAATCCGCCCCTATCTATTAGTGACAGGACAAAGTAAGGAGTGGACTAGAGTCACTGTAGCATTACGTAACTTAATTTCTCTAAAATAAACTCGTACAGAATCACGCTAAGCGAGCGCAAACGCAAAGTTGCAAACAAGTAAGATTAGTAGTAGCGCAGAAGAGCACCTGTGTCATAACAAATCACAGAAGACTTTTAAACGTAATTAACCTGGATTGTAAGCAGCAACATTCTAGCTGCTTGGAAGAAAAAAAAGATATTCGCAATATATAACACAGAGCAGAAGAACAGACACAAAGTAGTAATAATTAAATTGGTACTCACCAAGCCCCGGGACCTCCACTCCTAGCAGGTCCAGCAGGTCCTGCTCACGGTCCAGGATGTCGGACCACCGGTGTGTCAGCTGCGCCTGGGTGCACCGGACCCCAGAGAAGCGCGACACTGCCCGGCGCACCTTCCCCCACCACTGCCGACGCTCCCGGAGGCCGTACCCGGACCCAGGCCTGCCACCTGCTGCCAGGGTTGAGGGGAGGTGGCGCTGCACAAAAAAATTAGTGCAGCCAACTCCACCTCCCCAAATAAGGCCCGTGCCTGCACCCCTTGTGGACGCCGCCTTCCGCAAGGAAGGCGATCACGGCTCTGGCTGCGACGGCGACCAGCCCTACCCTTTGACATGGTTCTGGGGTAAGAAAAGGTAATAAAATTAAAGAAGTAAAGGAAATAAATAATAGCAGGCTATAGAAAGAGATAAAGTAGCTAAAAAACAAAAAAAGGAGACAAAAACCAAAATTATAGAAGCTGGAAAATAGTAAGAGAAATAATAAATAAGAAAGATCACAAAATAGTGGGTTGAAACAGAGGATTGAAAAGATTTGGAGAGGATTGAACATCAGGCCCCAGAACCATGCAATAGAGTGAAAAACAAGATGGCTGCGCCCATTGCGACCACGTGCACAAGTTTGCGCAATATTTTCTCCCCGAGCAAGCAAAAAGCAACGCGATCAAGTAAAAGCGGTCACGAACAGGAAATATCTACCGCGAACGGGCGCGAACATGTATTGCGCGACCCGGAACAGGAAGTAAGCATCGCGAGAGGGCGGGGCAAGTAAAAACAAGATGGCCGCACCCGTGAGCAACCGCATGGGTAAGTTGGCGACCCGCGATCACGCAAAAAATACCGCGAACAGGCGGGAAAAAAACGTCCGCGTCTTCGCGATATTTCCGGCGTGTTTGCGGAGATTTTTAGCATTTTCACGATAATTTGCGCAAGTTTATTTTGCAAATTCCGCCCACCCCTACACAGAACCCTGCCTTATCTGGCACCTACTACTCTTGATAGTCAGGCCCACCTGCTGCAGGGTCTGAGGCACCTCCAGGTGGTGGTACAGTTGTCCCTCCCAGCTGGAGCTGTAGGCAGTGTTGTTGTCCAGGCAGACAATGACTCCTTTCCAGCTAGTACCCTGTAGACCAATTCTGAAAGGAAGCAGGGGCATTTTTACAAATCAAAGGCCATCACCCGAAACTGAAAGTGGCCCTTTCAGGTTGAGAATGCAGACCTCTCAGTCAGAGCAATCTGCCAGCAGCCTGATATGAACTCAAAAGTACTGAGCCTATTGATGATGTACTCAGTTCTCAGATGTGGTATGTGTCAGCCTTCGTGACAGAATTGAGAACCCGATAGTCAACGCCGAACCTAACTTCTAGAGTGGTGCCCGGTGGGGCTGCCATTTGTACCAGCGCCACAGGACTAGACCAGGGACTGTTGGAGTGCTCACTCACCCCTAACATCTGCATATTGAAGACTTCCTCCTTGATACTGGCCCTCACCTTGTCTGACAACCTGTAAATCTTATTTTTAACAGGCGGACTGGCTCTAATGTCTTTGTCAAGGACACACGGGTCTGTGAGTCCAGGGGTGATGGAGAACAGAGAGGTGAACTGCCCAAAGAATTGACAAGAGTCACTCTGCTTCTCTGGGGTCAGAGTAGGGGTGAGGTTGAAACATTCCACTGACCTGGGCAGACAGGAGGTCAGGGAGAGGTGCTCTCTACTCTTCCACTCCCTCATATTTGACCAGGAGCATGCTCATTTGGAACCTCTCAAAGTGTGGTTTGAGGCAGTTCATGTGGAGCACCCTTAAGGGGTTCCTAGGAGTCCTGAGGTCCACCAGGTAGGTGGACTCTCCCTTCCTCTCCTTCGCCTCATATGGGCATGACCAGTGATCGTAACACACTATGGGCTCTGCAGGTTCCATAACCCACACCTTTCGTCTAGGTTGAAATTACCAGAGTGACCTTCTGGTCATGCCAGAGTTTCATAACTTTTTGACTGGCTTCAAGATTGATTTTTGCCTTTTTCCAGAAGCTGTGCACTTGGTTGCGGAGTGCCAGCATGTGCTTACTGGATCCTGAGAGGGTTTCCTGGAAGCTTGCTCCCACCCTTCTTTTACAGGGCTAAGATGTCCCCTAGCAAAGTGGCCATAGATGAGTTTGAAGGGCTTAACCAATTCGTCTTTTTGGGCACCTCCCTCTAGTCAAGAAGAAGGCATGGTGTGAGAACATCTCACTTACAGCTTATTGGCTCAGGTAGGCCCTTTATTATGCCCTTCAGGGTCTTTTAAATCTTTCTACAAAACTGTTAGTTTGGGGGTGATAGGATATGGGGAACTTATAAGTTATCCCACACTCATCCCACATGGACTGCATGTATCTTGACATGAACTTAGTCCTCTTTTAGACACCATCTCTTTGGAGAACCCCACATGGGTAAAAATCCCCATCAGGGCTCCGCCCACAACAGGTGCGGTCACTGACCTTAGAGGGATGGCATGTGGGTAGCGAATTGCATGTTCCACCAAGGCCAGGATAAACCTGTTGCCCAAAGCTCTCTGGGGTCCAAGTAATAATAACAATAAAAATAATAATAATAAAAATAATAATAAATGATAATAATAATCCCACTTATAAAGCGCCTGGTTACACTGGACTAGTGCCAGGGCCAAATAATTTAGATGCCTACCCTCTCAAACTTTCAAGTACCCCTTGCCCCTCTTCTTCTTGGTAGCTGTCTGGCCCATTGTTCCACGCTCCAGATGCCCTTGACTACCTTCCCGGGCAGCCATGTGCCTTGTGGTCATGCAGCTCCACTCTGTCAAGCCCAACATCTCCAAGTGTGATCGGAGCTGTGCCTCCCTTCAGACAGTGTGCTCCAGGTCATTGCCCAACAGACAATCTACAGGTGTGGCAGAGCTAACAGCTACTTATGGAGAACCTGGGACTGCCCCCCCCCCAACTCAAAGGGAACCAAAGTCAGTGGTAGATGACTCTCACAATTGTCAGCTACTATGGCTTGTTGGAATGAGTTAGGTTGGACCTGCTCTGAGGACACAAGCTAACACGTCACAGTAGTCATGCTGGCTCCTGGGTCCCTCAGAGCTGCCACCCATTGCCCATTGATTGTGACCCACTGCCTGTACTTAGAAGTATTTCCAGGCAAATGGGCTTTTGGCACCATCTCCTTACACCCCAGGGACACTAGGGTCACCTCTTTCTATTCCCCAATCTAACTGGGACTACTTCCTCCCCAAGCATTACACTCACCAGCCCAGATGTCTGCCCCCTGGTAGGGGGCTGTGCCCTCTTGGAACTTTTGGAGTCACCCTTGGAGTGTCCATACTCCTAGTGCTCTGTGCATTGGGGTACAAACTTCCCTGTCTGCTTGTCAAAGAACTCCTTCTGTTTCGGCTCAGTACGGGACTGGTTTCCAGTGCTCTCTTGGGAATTATTTGGGGGCCATTTGGGAACTTGTTATTTTTATGTTATTCTCCCTGCTCTTTAATCTGGTGGGACCCCAGACCACCCTTGTGGGATTCCACCCCCGATACCTATTTGGACACTCTGATGCTGGTCCAGAGGTCTGTCTCCTCAGCAAGGTTCCTTGGCTCAGTCAGCTTGCGGTCACCTAGGTGCTGGTGCAGCTATGGAAAACACATACTCAGCATGTGCTCTCTCAGAATTAGATTGTACAGTCCACTGTAGTCATTAACTTTGCTGACTCCCACCCAGCCATTCAATGCCTTGCCTGGAGTAATCCATGAAATCCACCCAGAGCTGGTTGGGAAGCTTCTGGCTGTCCCTGAGAATTCGGCAGTATTTTTCAGGGGTCAGTCTAAAATTAGCGATCAAAATGGCTTTCATGTGGTTTTACCTGGTTTGGTCCTCTATCCCTGAGGTGAGACGAGTGTTCCACCCCACTATAGACGTCTGGAATATGCCTGTTTGGCCCTCATGCTCCTTTCATGAGCAATACACTCCAAAGCCAGTTCTTTTACCATTTTGAATTTGGCCATCTGCAGATGAAACTCCCTCTCTGCCTTCCTGTCCACCAGATCCTCTGCGGACAGGCCATGTGATGGCACACTGCTTTCTGCTCTGGAAGTGGCATCCAACTCTGGGGATGAGTCAACCCTCCCCCCGAAAAGCGCATTCCAGGGGGTGATGTCCTGTTCTTGTTTCATATTCTTCATTTCATCCTCATCCTCCTGCCTCTCTCTGGTTGTCTTCAACTGGTGTACCTTTGTCCAGGCCCTGAGAGCTTTCTGGCACTCCAAATATTTGGTGCTCTTCTTCATTTGCAGTCCCCTTTACTAGCAGAACTGTTTAAGCTCAACTACAGTGTAGCTTTCCAGGTTGTCCAGCTCACACTGCATTGATGTAGGTATGGTTTCAGACAGACCCGTAGGAGGAATGAGGGTAGATTTTGGAAAACAAAAAAAGCCAACCAAGGAGTATTTAAATACTTGAACTGGTCTTAAGTTCTTTTACGTTGGGTGGTACTGAGACATAAAATTACTGTATAGCACTGCACAAGTCTAATTCTCACTATTGAACCCCAGAGTAAGAAATTTGGTTGTTGGTTGACTGAAGTGTGAGCCCTTTTCAAGCAGCAACCACAATCCCTGTCAGGGTAAGGCACAAGAAAACCTTCTGGTAGCTTTGTACAAAGCAGTCACGCTCAACTTAGAGGCAATTTGTAAAGTATTTGTACAGTACTTCAACCAGTAACACAGTAAACACACATCACAAAAGGTGCCCATAACAGTGCTAGAATAATAGAGTGATTATTAATAAATAAAACCAGACCAAAATGACAAAACTCCAATTGGTAGAACTCAAGATATTGTAAGATTTTCATGAAAATAGTGCCACAAAGCGCCAACTGTGGAACCACTCGGAACAGAGACAAAGGAGGTAGTTCAAGCCGACTGCAGTGGAATGCAGGCTGGCTACATAGACCCAGATAGGCCTGCTGAACAAAGAACTTTAAATCCTGGTTGGTAAACATTGTGAGGATCCATGTCGAAGATGCACTGCCTGGCAAAGTGATGTGTCGGTTTTGAGATGCAGCATGGCTGCTATGCAAAGTCCTGTTGTGTTGATGCTGAGGATCCAGTCAAAAAAGCCTGAGATGCATTGTGAGGCTGCCGTTGATGAGAGACGCAAGAGCCTGAGTCTAGAATGCATCTCGCTATGTTAGATCTCAAGGTGATGCAAGTTGCACCGGAAATTAAAGTCTTTGTAATGGATCTAATCCCCACAGCAGCAGAGATGATTCGGTTCTGCTCGGTTTTGCACCACGCAGTATAGGAACTGAGTCAGTTAGTCTGGATCCACAGAGGCTGGTAAAGCACCTTAAGCCCAATTCCAAAGTTCTAGGACTTGGGCGGCACCACTTGGCAGGGTAGACTCACAGATGGCAGAGTCCTGATGAAGTTGCATGGTTGTTGGAAGCCTGTTATGTCCCTTCGGCTCAGATCAGGAGACCAGCCAACTAGCCCTTGTAGTCCCACTGTGATCTGGGTTCAAGGAAGGCAGGTCCAGTACGTCTCACTCAGAAAGAGGGCAGCAGCTGAGCAAAGCAAAGCAGAAGTCCAGAAGAATGCAGTCAAGCAGAGTGGAAGTCCTTCTGCAGCACAGTAGTCCTTTTTCTGGCAGAGAATACACAGGTCCAGAAGTGTACTGAAGTGGTGGTGTCTGAGGTCCAGTATTTATACCCAGTTGTGCTTTTGGAGGAGAAGCTTCTAGAGGTTTCCTTTTGTAGTCCTCCGGCATCCCGTCCTTCCTACCCTGGCTACAGAGTAACTACATGGGATATACAGTCCTTTGTGTGGAGACAGCTTATTCAGGTGCAAGTGAATCCGGGACTAACTCCTCCCTCCTATCCTGCCAGTGCACCTAAGCACCCAGTGTGTGTGGCTGTCTAGGAGGAGTACACAAAGCTCAACTTTACTCATTCAATTGACCAGAGACAGGCTGCAGGCACCAAATGGCTAAGGAAATGCAATGTCAAATTTCTAAAAGTGGCATTTTCAGAAAGACAATTTCAAATCTGACTTCACCAGAGGTTAGGATATTAACTTTGGATTCCAGAGATACCAAACTTGAACTGGGAATCTCTTCCTCTTTAAAAATTACACTTATAAAATATAATACGGCAACTCCAATGTTATCCTACGGGAGATATTCTGCATTGCAGTAGTGAAAAACAAATTTGAGAGTTCTTTACAGCCAGGGCAAGTAAAACTTAAAAGTACATTCCTACTTTTTAAATATATTGCATCCTGCCCTCTGGGCTGCCCAGGCCCTACCCTAGCTGTGGCTTATGTATTAAAAAGAAAAGTTTGGGCTTGGCAAGAGGTTTATTTTGCCAGGTTGAAATGACAGTTTAAACCGCACACACAGGCTCTGCAATGTCAGGCCTGTGACATTTTTAAAGGTCTACTTGAGGGGGTGCACAGCCAGTGCGGCAGCCCACTAGTAGCATTCAATTTCACGCCCTAGGTACATATAGTACTACTTTACTAAGGACTCATAAGTAAGTTAAATATGTCACTTGGGTATAAGCCAGTATCACCATGTTTAGAGCGCATGCACTTTAGCACTGGTTAGCAGTGGTAAGGTGCTCGGAGTCTTAAGACCAGCAAAAACTCGGTCAGAAAAATGGAGGAGGAAGGCAAGGACCTGGGGGGGAAAATCACCCCAAGGCTGACAGGTCTAACATTCACCTTGCATAATGACGTTATTAAGTCCTGAAGTTCACATGGTTCGTTACATTTTTCTTTTTTCTACTTCTTTTTGGGAATTATGTGTTATTCTAAGTTTAATCTATTAGCCCTCTCATCAGCATTGGGACCTAGTAAATCAGATCTTGTCAGTACCGGAATATCTGCACATGCTACAAAATATTTGGCTTTCTCTGTTCATTATGTTCAATATTTGTTGAATATGTGTTCAAAATAGTGTGTAGACCTCTATTTGGAAGTGGGAAATGTGCCTTTCACCCAAGTTGTCTATATGTATTATTGTCTTTCTTTTAAACAATCTCTTCCTAATACCTGCTGCTGGGTCATGGAAAAGAGAGACTTCTGTTTCAGGCATTGTATTACTGATTAAATTTGGCTGACCACCTACTGTTACAATATTCTTGCATCTCTAAGTCTTAAGGGAGCGTAATATGTAAAACAATACTTCCTTACAATGGTGTATTGTGCTGAATTATTAAAAACTCATAAAAACATGGAATAGGTGTGAAGAAATTGGATTTATTTGTAACCCCTAAAATCCAAAGAAAAAATAGGGCTGCGCCCAGTCTCCTCTGACCTTGAATGACATGCAGATGGGCCTGCTTTTTGTCCAGAATTTGCCAGCATCATGCCCGCACTGCATGCTTCTCAGCAGCTGGTTAAATATCAAATTCTGCTCTCAGCTGCATTCAGAAATGATACCTTAAGGTCGGGCAGAGCACGGGTAGAGCTTCTAGTGTGAGAAGAGCATGAAGGTTGCTAGAGGAAGACATCCAGGGATTGTGAAACTAGGCATTTGAGCCCTCACAAATTAGGCTAATGTGGAAGAAATGAATCACAGAAAACATGTATCTTGTATCTCAGAACTGATCTAATGCTGAAACCAATCCATTGCAAATTTTGGAAGTGATACTGTTGTTGGCTTAGTAGAAGCCAGAGATGATATTTGGTACTGCTTCTGAATTTGTGATGACATGCTTTTGGAGGACCCAGAGCCAACAACTCCTCTGTCCAGAGGTTGAAGGCTGCACGTCGCTTCTGCAATGGACTTGACTTTGGAATCATTCTTCTTCTAGATTACCTGTTTTCCTGACAATCCAATCCTTGTTAATTGGAACAATCAGTGATGAGAACGGAATGAAAGTGGCCAGTGCTTTCTTGAACTGTGGGTACATTATAGTGGTACAGTTGTTCTCTTGGTAGGACACAATCTCTTTTTGCTGCCTTTGATTAATGTTCAAGTGAAAGATTAAGCTTTCAAACAAACTGCTGCTTCATCATTAGCACTGTTAAATGTTGGATCAACCTTTTGAAAATGTTCCCCCATCAGCCATGGCTTTGAAAATATTTCTAATTGCTATCATTGTCAGTGGCAACAAGTTTAGTACTGAGTGCTCTGGGTTGAAGTCATTTGCATACTTTGGTATTTAATTTGTCCAAGATGTTGGCAGCTGTATACAATTCCTCCATGCAAATAGCACAGCTGTTACATCCAACTGCACCAGAATACTGTGTATTAATTTCATTCTGAAAAAAAATGTTGCCAAAATATTGACCACAAGAAATTCCCAAGGGTATGTGTACTTATAGGCTTAATATGCTTACCTCTACTTTTAAAGGTATATAAAAAGTGATGAACGGAATACATGAATAAATCCCAGCCTCTGGTAATCATTTAGGGCTGCATCCCAATCCATCATTATTTTGCACATCATACCACCTCAGTTTGGAACCAACTATGTGCAGATCAGTTTTGTCCCTACAACAATGGCAACAGTCCAGCCCGAACTGCCAAGCCAAGTCCTCCCTGAACCAGAACACAAGTAACCCAAGGCCTTTCTCGCCATTATTATGGGCTCATCAGCCGGGTATAGCTACACTCCCGTGACACAGTGCGCAAGGGACCCACGTCTGGGTATGCACGTCTTACTTAGAGCGACTTTCTAAAGTTTCCAAAAAAAGTGATGGCTAGAATGCTTGAATTAATCTCAGCTACTGGTAATCATCCTGCCCGCATCCCGCATCCCAGTCCATAGTTAATTTGCACACCATGCCACCTCAGTTTGGACCCAGCTATGTGCAACTCAGTTTTGGCCCTGCTCCAGTGGCAACAGTACAACCCGAATTACCAAGCCAGGAACACAATGAACTCAGGATCAATTTCGCCCTTGTTATTGGCTCATTACCCAGATATAGCTTTGTTCAAGTGACACAGTGTGGACAGGACCTTAATCTGGGCTCGTCTCACTAAGGGTGACCCACTAAATAGTGATGGATGAAATGCTAGATTTAATTTCAGCCACTGGAAATCACGCAGGGCTGCATCCCAGTCCATCGTTATTTGCACACTATGCCACCTCAGTTTGGACCCAGCTATATGCAAATCAGTCTTGACCCAGCTACAGCGGGAACAGAACTGCCTGAACCGTCAAGCCGGGTCTTCTTCCATGAACTGGAACACAAGCAACCCAGGACCGGTGTTGCCCTTGTTATGGGGTCATTAGTGGGAATTACATAAGCACCTCAAAAGTGCAAAAATAAACCCAAGGTGCACGAGGGGACAGGCTTCTTAACTACTGTCTTTAGGGCACTAACAAGGGAGAGTGCATAATTTGATCTGGTGGTAGGAAGTAGGACCCAATAACTAATTTTTGGGAACCAAAACATATTTGTAATCATCAAGCTTTGACTAAGAAAGAGAAAGGCAGCAAATGGCGAAAGAAGGAAGAAGAGAAAGGAAAAGAACAGTGACAAATGGACAAAGCAGGGATGAAAAACAACCTGCAAGAGTGAGATAACTAGGCAGGAAAAGTATCCTGGTGAAAGAAACATTCATAAGGTCAAATTAAGACTATGCAGCCTTGATATTTAGCAACTCCGATGGGTAGCTTTAGCACCAAGGTACTTTGAGAAAAAATTGGTTCTGGGCACTTATTCTTTTACAAATTGAGCACTGTGCAGGCTAGGTTTTTCTCTACAAGACAGCACAACACACTATGTTACTGGGAAAGAGACAGATCACAGCTGTGACTCACAATATTGAGAAATGGCTTGCTCTTCTCCTTATAGAACACGCAGAAGGCCAGCTTAGAAGAGCTTTGGAGGTGAGAGATAAAGAGCAAACATGATTCCCACAATGCTTTCTGAGTTAACAGAAATGCTTCACCAGAATTATGGAACATTTCTATCCATCTATATGCCTTTCAGCTCATTTTTCATATTTGTGATCCCATGTGTGGGTGGTGTAAGGCCACACTCCATTCTGGTTAGTATTTGACTCTGATCTATAGTCCATATGTTTCAATTCTAGCAATGCCATCTCCGCCTTCCATCCTTTCAAGGCTAGAAAAAGGAAATCTGAGCTCTATTGAGTAGTTATAGCAACCACTTATCTAGTGGACTTTTCTCTCCACCTGTGCTGAGCCCTATTTTGGCTATTTGTGGTAGTTCATGTTTAGGCCTCCATATATTTTTATCCAAATAAGATATCCAAGTCAAATTTGCATCCTTTTTTCCAACATTCTAGGGATTTTAAAGGTACCCAGGGTTTGTGGGTTCCCCTGGAGGAAACCAAGAAAATATAGCAACGTTTTGAGTTTTGGGGGAAAAATAGTAAAAAAGTGCTCTGGATAAAAGTTTTCTAATAAATGGCATCAACAAAAAGTTTGCTATGTCAGAAACATCCAGAGCTGAATCAAAAACCTGATTTTTACCACAGTTTTAGCATTTTTCAAAGAGGTAGCCATTTGGTTTCCATTTTTTGTGCTTTTATTCTACTTCCAGTTTATGTTGGAAACCAGTGTGAGACCCATGGATGATCTAGGAAAGCTATAGATTCCTGAAAAGTTGAAAATATTCTGAATTCAGCAAGGTATCGTATGTGTAGATCCCTCAAGGTTTTCTCATAGAAACTAACTGCTAAAAAGAAAGAAATATTGAAAATGAGTAGGGAAGCAACACCATTTGTGACAATGTTTATATCTGTACCTTTTTGTCACACTTGCTGTTTTACTTTAAACCCTTTTGGATGCATTGATTTTATAGGGTTTGTCGGTTCTCCAAAAATCCAAGTTACCCAATGCTAACAACTGAGCTGTACCGAACAATGGATACAAAAAACAATGTGTATGGGGACAGATGTAGATTAAAAAATGAGTATAAAGGAAAATTATGTATTTCTGAAATGAGCATAAGATATGGAGTTTAGGAGCAGTGGTTCTTTGAACATCTCTGAATTCCTGGGAACCAATACTAGCATATGATTTAGAGGGTATTTTTCAAAATGTCTTCTTTCTTACACATCAGTTTACATTTGGAAAGCGCTAATGTAGTGAAATCCAATTGTAAATAACAAATGTTCTACTATGCTATATTGCCACATGAATTATGCAAATCCCCTAGCACACACCAGTTGTATATCATAACAGTAATGCAGTAAACTTTTCACTATACATTCTTCACACAAAAAATAATGCGAATCCTTGGTCTTTCACTTTTCTTGATCCTTTTTATGTCAATAACTGTGACTAGTCGAAAAGCCAATGCCAATGCCAACACGTGTTTCGTCGCCTCCGTGTATTTTACATGCGACTTTTTCAAGGCTATATGAAAGATAGACGACAGTCACTGATGTTGCATACTAATCCATAACACAACTCTAAGACATTGCACCCGATTACCTCCACCGTGACAAAAAATTGGATGGGGTGAACAACATCCAATTGTAGAATACATCCAACAATTTAATCGAGCTATGCAGTATCTACATATTTCATGTTAAAAAAAATATTACGTGCTCCGAGTCCAATTATTAATACCCTATGTATTATGTGTTACTATATGTACCTAATGTGACTAATCACCACTATTCCTAGAGTGCGGTGTCCTACATTTCACCAGTCACCTCATACTCACACATGAGTGCCCTGCCACCCACGCGTGTCAAAAGAAAAAAGTTTAAGTAATACACAAACCTCCATCAGCTTCTATCAGTACTTACTGTAAGGTGAAACAAAAAACAACAATAAACATTTCTATTAATAAAGAGCCCTGCAACTCAGTGCGGTTAATGCATACATATAATAGGGGCATTCATCTATCACCATTCAAATTCCGTACTTATCGTGTGGTTGTAATTCCGACCCACACGGTACTCCGGCATGGGTATTCTCTCCCTAGGGGTGTTCACTGTGGTTGCTTCCTACAAACACTTTTGTAGTCCACTATAAAAATGGACTAATATCAGGCTGCTGTACATCAATCACAAGAATATACTCAAATCACATGTGACTATGCATCCCTCGTAATCCTCCTATATCCAAACAGTCTTTAATAGTACCCTAAGCTTAGTATAATGTCTTCATATTTTCCGCGTCCTGTCTAGTATAATAAATCAAGATACATGCTTATCCTAGGTAATCCTGCACCATAAGCCCAGTCCTCCTGTATCCAATCAGTCTTAATAGTACCTTAAGTTTAATTTAATGCCCTCATTTTATACCGCGTCCCTTATGAGCCCTGGACATGAATTCCCACAAAACGGTACAATAACCGGCATGCATCTACCCTGAAAACACATAGGCTAAATGTTCTACTATACTAAATTGCCACATGAGTTCCAATACAAATGGTATCTCACTTGTGCAGGTTGCCATAGCTCCTGCGAAAGAAATGGGCCAAAACACAACATGGACGCATCAAATTTTCGCATGGTCCTTTGGGCCCTAGCTCAGGTAGCACCTAAAGAAATTTAGAAAACCTGAATATTTTTTTAAAGACCTAAGAGAATCCAGGGCGAGGTGACTTGTGGGGCTCTCACCAGACTTTTCGTACCCAGAATCCCTTGCAAACCTCAAACTTTGTCTAAAAAAACACATTTTTCTCTCATTTCTATGATGGAAAGTTGTAGAATCTGTGGGGAGCCACTAACTTCCTTCCACATAGCATTCACCCAAGTCTCCCAATACAAATGGTACTTCACTTGTGTGGGCAGACCTCCTGCCCATGACAGGAAGCAACCCAAAACGTGACATGGACACATAACATTTTTCCTCTGAGATATGACCTTTTTTTCAATGGGGTTAGCTGTGGATTTTGGGCCCTAGCTCAGCTGGTACCTAGGGCTATGGGTAGTAATGAATTTTTGACCATAGCTTAGGTGATACCTAGGGAAACCTAGCAAACATTTGTGACTAGACACCTAGGCTAATCTAGGTTGGGTTGATTTACGGGACTCTAAAAGCTTTATTTACCCAGCATCCCATGCAAACCTCAAACTTTGACTTCAAAAACACATTTTCCTTACAGTTCTGAGATGGAATGTTCTGGTGTCTGCAGGGAGCCACAAACTTCCTTCCACCTATCATTGCCACAAATCTCTTGATAAAAATGGTACCTCAGTTAGGTGGGTTGGCTTAAGGCCTGCGACATGGTAGGGGCCCAAAACGCAACATAAACACATTACAATTTTCCAATAAAAACTGACACGTTTTTGCAATGTAAGTAGCTGTGGATTTTGTGTCATAGTTCACCCGGAACCAAGGAAAACCTAGCAAACCTGCATGTTTTTGAAAACTAGACACTTAGCAAAATTAAGGAGGGGGGACTTGGGTGGCTCACCAGGATTTTTCCACCCATAATCCCTTGCAAACCTCAAACCTTGACAAAAAAACAGATTTCTCTCACATTACTGTGATGGCAAGTCCTGGAATCTGCCAGCACCCACAAACTTCCTTCCACCTGGCATTCCCCCAAGTCTTCAGAAAAAATGATACCTCGTTTGTGTGGGTAGGCCTAGTACGTCTGACAGTAAATTGACCAGAATTCGACATGAACACATCACTTTTTTCCACAGAAAACTGATCGGTTTTTTGCAACGTGAGCAACTGTGGATTTTGGGTCCTAGCTCAGTCGGCAACCAGAGGAGTCCAGGTGTGTGTGACTTGCATGGCTCTCAAAAGCTAATTTCACCCAGAAGCTTTTGCAAACCTCAAACTTTGACTGAAAATACATGTGCACCTCACACACACCTGCAAAGCCCTCCACAACCCAGGACCTGCATAACTCAACCATCACATCTCCTTCTACATGCCAACTAGACATCTCTGCTTCATCCAACTGGCCTTGTCTACCATCCCAAACATCCACAAGACCTTGGTTAGAGGAAGATCATTCTCTGACCTTTCTGCGAAGACCTGGAAGTTCCTGCCTCTACATCTCAGGCAATCACCGTCACTGCCTCAATTCAGGAAGGACCTCAAGACCTGGCTCTTCGACTGAACCGCAGCCCCTCCCCACAAAGTCCCTTGAGACCCTTACAGATGAGTGGTCAGACTTTACAAGCAGTCTGATTGAGTGATTGACATTTTCCACACATTTCTGTGAGGAATTCATCTGGAATATGCAGGGAGCTACAAATTTCCTAACAGCCAGCATTCCCTCAAGTCTCCAAATAAATATGCTTCCTCACTTGTGTGGGTAGGCCTAGAGCCTGTGATAGAAACATCCCAAAACGTAACCTGGACACATCACATTTTTCCACAGAAAACAAACCCTTTTTTTGCAATGTGGGTAGAAATTAATTTTTAGGCATAGCTGAAGTACCACCTAGGGAAACCTACCAAACCAATAGATTTTTTTAAACTAGACAACACAGGAAGTTCATGGGTGTGTGACTTGCAGGGCTCTTGCCATGGAATTTTACCCATAACACAGACATTGGAAGGTTCCCAGGTCAGCGTTCCTGCTGCTGATAGCTTGTGCTCCCTGCTTGAGCTCCGACGCACTGAACCTGTCAATCACTGTTTTTCCCCACATAATCACTCACTTTTTCCTCCTGATTTCTCTACCTAGTCACTTGTTTTTCACCATCTAATCACTCATTTTTCTCCATCTAATCAATTGTTTTTTTCCATCTAATCCATTGTTTTTCTCTTTCGAATCAATCACTTTTTCTCCATTTTAATCACTCTTTTTTCTCCCATTATTCACTAATTTTCCCACCGTTTTTTCCATCTAAACACCAAATTTTCTCCAGCTAGCCACTCATTTTTACCCATCTAATCATTTGCTTTTTCACTGTTTTAACTCGTTTTTCCACTGTATTATCGATTTTCCCCACCCTGCTTGCCTGTTTCAGCCTTGACACTGCTTCTCCCTCCTGCTTCCTGCCTCTCACTAACCTCTCGCAGTGACCTGCGCCCCCTCTCCCAAAACCTACTTAATGAAGAGCACAGTAAAACCCCATTGAGCAGGTCCCCAGGCCAGGTCCCTTGCTGATGCTGCCAGCTTGTGCTCCCCACTTCAGCCCAGCCATGCCGAACGTATCAATCACTGTTTTCTCCCCACAAATCACTTATTTTATCCCAGTTTTCTCCACCTAATCACTAATTTTTCACCATCTAATCACTTGTTTTCTCCATTTAATCACTCATTTTCCTTCTTCAAATCACGTTGTTTTCTCCATTTGAACACTTGTTTTTCTCCATCTAATCTCCTCGTTTTTCTCATTCTGATTACTTGTTTTTCTCAACTGATCACTTGTTTTTCTCCATTAAATCACTCATTTATCTCCATATAGTCACTAGTTTTTACTGTTCATCACCACATATTTACCAGTTTTCCCACTGTAATATCAGATTTCTCTACCCACTTGTTTTTCCTGCCTTGATGTTGATTCTGCCTCCCACTTCCTACCTTTCGCTAGCCCCGTGCAGGGCCCACCCCTTCCCAGTACCTACTTTATGGAGGCCACAACACAACCACATTGAGAAGGCCCCTGGATCAATTCCGCCGATGCTTCTGCCAGCATATGCTCGCCGTTTGAGCCTCACCACAATTAACCTGTCGATCGCTGTTTTCTCCCCATTTAATCACTCCTTTTTTCCCCACAGTTTTCACATTTTTCACCATCTCTTCGCTTGTTTTTCTCCATCTAATCACTCATTTTCTTCCGTCTAATTGCTAATTTTTTTCCATCTAATGACTTGTTTTTCTCCATCCAATCACATGTTTTTATCCATCTTATCACTTGTTTTCTCCTTCTAATCACTCTTTTTTCCCCATCTAATAACTCGTTTTATATCCTTCTAATCAATCAATTTTGTACATCTAATTGTTAATTTTTCTCCTTCTAAACACTTATTTTTCTCCATCTAATCACTAGTTTTTAGGTCGAGCCTAGCCAGCGTACATGCTCTGTCTGGAAGACCTGCAGTAATCACAATACGGTGTGTAATATGGCCTGGTACTACCTATACCCTCTCCTCCCTTGTCAAGACCCACACAATATCAAGAACAAGAGTTTAGTTGGAAAAGGGGGTCATAGATAACCCCCGGACGGCCGTATTTATAAACAAAATGAATAAAACAATGAATATTAACAATATTTACAAAAATGTACGCAGACAATCATATAATTGACATTTGATTACATTTGATATGTACAGATATCAGATGGCTATCCTTAACATAACTCTAATACACGTTATTCCTATCCAAATCTAAGCATAACATCATCCATAGTCATAATGGCAATTATTTTCTGCGTATCCATGTTTGAGCCTACGGCAAGGTCAATAACTGGTGTCAGATCCTTATCAATTATACCCCGCCCTCCCACCTGAGTGCGCATGCGCAGAGGGCCCGTTCACCGTGAGGGTACTTCTCCACCCCAGTTACCCCCATACACTCTGTATACTATCTCCATCAGGGGCCCTTGCAGTTCTGCGCCCTTTACTGGTGCCATTGTACACGTGCGGGGTGGCCATCCAGCCTAGGAAAAGCGTAACTCTCCCCTCCCCCGCACCCATACAGCCAAAAAGGCTGTAACTGCCCCTGGAGTTCTAGGAGGGACGACTTGTCCCTCCCCCTTGGGCGACCCCATTCAAGAATTTGCGCTGTCCCCTAAGGACCTTAAATTTACTGCTCACCAATCATGACCTTACCGCTACAGGCCAGCATAGTTGCCCGACTATCTGGCCCCCCCACCACCATGCTAGCTAGGAGGTCATGCCCTGCTTCTCAAGCCCACTAACCATGCCAGCAGATTCCCCGAGAGGATTGCATTACCCACCGTTGATAAGTGGACACCGTCTTTTAAGAAGCACGGGTCCCCCCTGATGCACCCGTGGGCGATCGTCTGTAACCGAGGAGACCTAAACAACCTCTCTATCTTGTTGTTGATATGTCTTACAGAGTGGTTCAGTGCCCTTACAGACTCCTCCCACCCTTCATTGACATCTAGGCACCATTTGTGACCATGCAATGGTGCATCCCTGGCATGTTTTTGCTAACCAACCCACCTCTGTTATTATGGATTCCACTAGCCCTCTTCTACCCAGATTCACCAGATCATTCCCTCCCAGGTGTAAGATAATGATATCTGGACGGGGACCCCTTTTGCTCAGCAAATCCCCTACAAAACCCCTGCACTGACTCAAACAAAGGTCCCCTCTCCCATGGAATGAGACCTTTAAACCAGCCTGCTCCGCCCTGTGTATGTAGTTCCCTGAAAAGAAAAATGCCTTCAAACGTTTCACATATGAATGGCCTATAATCCAAACCACCTGTGCTCCCGACTCTGGCAGGGGTGCATGTCCTTGCTTCGCTAGTTGCGGATGATCCGACGCCAGTTTCCCCCCTGCGTGACAGGTTCGAGAAACTGTAGAGATTAAGCAGAAAAAAGACACTCATCAGTAAAGTGCACACAGCCTACTTACAACATGTGCAGCCGCACATAGCGTTTGTAACAATTGGAGGATCATCTCCCAATTCTCTTGACATTGCTGCTGTGTAACCCCCTTGCTGTTGCCGCAGTCGCCGCCCCTATTCTAAACTAATGGGTTCCAAAGCGAGCAGGATCTAAACCTGTCTGCTTAATTGCCACATCCATGACCCTCTTAATCTGAAACCGGGTGAGAGGTGTACCGTCTGCATGGATTAATAGTGTCCCACCCCTGTAGAAGATCTATGCCGCAAAAATGCTTCCAATTCTGCTACAGGGCAGCATGGATTGCCATGTGCTCGATGCAAAACTAACCCCTCACCGCGGGCCTCTTGGTCAGTTTTGGACTTCTTAATGGATATTATTAGGGCGTCGCCATGTATTTTTGCATGGTCTAACTGCAAATCCCCTTGTGTATCCTGCTTATTCTGGGCGACCAATTCCCCAATGCGAAATGCGCCATAAAAGGCTAGTGAGAAAGCCGCCCTGAATAATAAAGCGTCCCCAGTAGGGCTGCTAGCAGTTCCACTCCTATTGGGCGTCTCGAATCAGGTGTTGTTCCCTGGATGCACTGCCTACCCCTTAAAGCCTTCCTGACTGTGAAGCTATCAGTGGGATCCCCCTTGTCCCTGGCTCGGGCGAAGAAAGATATCGCTGCCACGTGGCGCCTGGCTGCTGCCACTGAGCACCCCTCCTCATGTAACACGCCTAAGTAACGCAGCAGTGCCCTTGGGGCATGCCATTCTTCTGCTCAATCCTTTCCCAAGAAAGAACAATATGCCCAAAACGCAGCCTATAGGCTTTCCTGGTCCTGGGAGCTAGGCTAGCTGCCACGAGGTTCGGTAGTTGGGGGCACCAATCAGCCAAAGTACTTCTGGAAAGGGTGTTGGGTTCGCTTCTGCAGAAGGGCGGTGTGTTCTGAAGACCTGCATCTTGAAGCGAGAGAGTACCAGAAGCATTATTTAACACACCTGGCACATGTTTAGCCGTAAACAGTATGTTCTCTTTCAAACACAACAGGACTATCTCTTTTAACAGGCGGAGGATCATCTTACATCTCGCTGCTTGCTGATTGATGCATTCCACCACCGTCATGTTGTCAGACCAAAATACTACAGACTGGTTACGCAGTCTGTCAGGCCATACCGTTAAGGCCACCCAGATAGGAAACAATTCTAAGAAGTCAATGATAGCCGTTAATCCATTCTGCACCCATGCGTCTGGCCACGGTTGCACCACCCGCTCATTGCCAAGTATGGCACCAAATCCCACACTACCCGCAGCATCAGTCCATAAACCTATCTCTGCAGAGGTAATGGGTGGACCGGGCCAGACCACCCTGCCATTGAAGTCTTGCAGGAATGCCATCCAAATCTGCATGTCCTGCCTAACCTCAGCCGACAGCCTGGTGTGATGATGCTTTTTCTGAATCCCGGTCATGGCTTGGGCGATGGAGCGGGAGAATGGGCGTGCCATTGGAATCACTCTGAGGACGAAGTTCAACTGTCCTACTGTTTGCTGCAACTGATGTAAGGTCACCTTATCCTTGGCCAGGCATTGCTGTAAGGCTGCTCTGAATTTCTTAATCTTATCTTCCGGCAAGCGGAAACACCCTTGGCCTGAATCTAGCTCAATACCTAAGAATTCTATCGTCGTTGCAGGTCCAACTGTCTTTCCCGGCGCCAGAGGAACCCCAAAAGCCCGCATGAGTGTGAAGAATTCCTGCAATGCCCATGCACACTTCTGAGAGCCCGTCGACCCCAGGATAACAAAATCATCTAGATAGTGCATGACAAACTGGTGCCCGGTTACATGTCTAAAAACCCATTCCAAAAATGAACTGAATTTTTCAAAATAGGCGCAGGAGACCGAGTAACCCATGGGCATACACATATCCATGTAGAATTTTTCTTGAAACTTAAAGCCTAGCAAGTGAAAGTCCTCTGGGTGAACCGGTAAAAGGCGAAAAGCTGATTCAATATCAGATTTTGCCAGCAAAGTGCCAGGGCCCATCCCCCTAAGTATTTCCACGGCCTGATCAAATGATGCGTATTTCAAACTACAAATTTCATCACTGATGGCATCATTCAGTGAATTGCCTCTAGGTGCCGACAGATTATGGATCAACCTGAACTCGCCCTCCTCTTTTTTGGGGACAACAACCAAAGGAGAACAAACAAAATTATGCTTCGGAATGTTATTGAACGGGCCCATTATTCTGCCCAGGCGTAACTCTTTAGCAATCTTAGTTGCCGCCACGCCTGGGTTGGTCCTTTCTGACAATTGATTTTTGCATTCAGGTGTCCCGACATAATCTGGGGCAGGGATCCTAAACCCATATGTGAAACCCTCTTGCAGTGTCCTAGCAGTAGATTGACAGGGGTATTTGTTTAGCCACAGGTCATAGCTGTAATGTCAATGGAAGAATGTGTGACTTGGAGCACTCCATCATCAATCCTGTTTTCTCTTGCCTTTATCCCTAGATTTTCTTAGACACTTGGATTCTGGGTGGGAAGGGTTTGCGCAGATAGAGCAGGCATGTTCTCCTATGAAAATACCAACAAGTCCCCTTCCACCCCCCTCCTCCCCCTGTCCCCCTGAGTCATGGGCAGGGGCTGTGGTCTGAGCGGGCCGAAAGGGCTGATAAGGCTGAAAAGCTGGAGCCGCCTGTCCTCTGTTATTAGCTTGCGTATTGCTAAACTGATAATTGGTCTGTGGTGCACCAAATTGATCCAACCAAGAGATCGTTTCGACCTGGTTCCAGGATATTGCAGGGTCAGATGACTTCGCCCTCCTGAAATCTATGTCATACTGCTTCCAACCCCCTCCCCCATATTTGTCATGAGCCATAGTAATGCGGTTCTGGTAACATGCCATCTCTGCCTTTATGTTAGGGAAACGTTCTGCCATTACTGCCATGAATACTGAAAAGCCCCTGATCCAGTTATTCAAGTTCTCCTCCACCCTGAATCTTAACAACTCACTTGCCCATTCTCTCGGGAGCATCCAGTCCTTCTGTTTCTTAGCTTCCTCTCTTTCCCTTTCATCCACTAGCAGAGAAAACATGCTAACATAGCAACCTGACCAAATGAGTTCCTTCAACTCGCGCGACACATGCCTAGCCACGTTCTCCCTCCCGGTACGAGACTCTCCCACCCCCAGCATTGGCAGTGTACCCTGCTTACCTGCTGTGGGTACTCCAGCAGGTTCTGTCAGCTTATCCTTCGCCTGGCTGATCACCGGTACTTCCTTGTTGACGTCCACTGGTGTACCCCCATTATTGGGATTGGGAAGAGAAATAGGCGCCTGCCCTGTCCCTAGTGGTCCCACTGGTGGCACCACAAACTGGGCAATCAACTTCCTTGCTTCAACCTCAGGGTCCTCCTGTGTGTCTTTCACCCCTACTGCTGGCGACAAAATCCCTGCTTTCCCCAACCAAGGCAACACCGCTGCTAAATGCGCCAGCAAATCTGTTGGGACCGGATTAGTACCTGCTGGGTTATCTTTTGGGACCACACTCTCTGGCACCCCTGGGCCCTGTGGTGCGATGGCTACCGGGACTGCTCCTGCCGGGATGACCGTTAATGGATCAGTCAATGCTTCTCCCAAAAGTACCACCTCCACTGGCATTGTCAGGGACGGGGCACTCAAAGGGACTCCCCCTAGTGGAACCATCATGTACTCCATGCGAGAGCGCTTGTCGCACGCTTCATTTTTCCTGCCATTGCCACTTACGTTCCTGCCAAATGCTTTGACCCTTAGACTAACACCGCGTATACAATGCTAGCATTGTCTTAACTTGTCTAAAGATACCCAACGTAACTACGTTCTTCTGGATAAATACTTGTCAGCACTCTATCACTGCAATAGATAAACACAATTGTTTGAAGCGCAATCCCAAATATATAATGCCCTCGTGCGCGCTGCACTCCCCGCAAAAAAACAGCTTCAATCCTGAATGACTAACAAACAGTATGCTTATTCAAAACAGCGCAGGAGCCTCAGACCCTAATCATTAGGTCGCAGTTATTTGTTCCAACAGTATGTTCTATTAAAAGTGTATCATAACAACATTCAGCAGTGAACACTTAACATTGAGAGCATGAGCCTCTTTAAAAAAGGTTTGGTTTAAAAGAGATAAAACAGAACAGGAACAATGGCAATTGAACATATAACCAGTAAGAGTCTCAGCTTTTTCCATAAGCTACACGTATATTTCCTTCATAAATCAAGCATTGAACACTTTCCCCTGATAGTAAGAGCTTCCCACTACATCCCTACTGGAGAATCAAACTCTGGGCCTTCTGATTACCAAACCGACACTCTGCCCACTGTAAGCCTTTCTTTCAAAGCCCTTACATTAATCAAAGCCTCTCCAGAAAATCGACCTCTACACCTTCTGATAACAATAAACTGACGCTCTGCCCACCGCCCAATGTTTCACAAGATGAATTTTGTGGGATATAAAGCAAGCAGGTGCAGTTTTTACCACACACCACAGAACAGGTGCAGTTCTAACACGGTGACGCTGTTTGCGAGCAGCTGGCAGCCGCACGACTGGAATACAAGCGCTCTACCCACCCGCTGCACTCCGCTCCTGCCGCTCTTCGCGGGCAGACCTTGCAGCGTATTCTCGCACTGGGATCGCAATGCCTGCACTTACCCGACCTTCCCCACCGCCGCTATTTGCACTTGCCGCCTGATTTCGACCGCGAACCACCCACGCAGCAATGACGACGCAGACCCAGGCAATCCAGCGACACTCTGCTCCGTAGCTCCTCGCAGCCCCGCAAAGCCTCGCCGACGCAATCCAGTGAGCCTCTCCACCGCAATACTTCATCGCCGCAACTCGTGACCTGTAACAAAATAAAGAACACAAATATTAAATTGCAACCTCCTAGCGAGGTTGCACTACAGGCTGGGGAGCGCGGAGGGCAAAGAGGAAGATTCCTCTGCTCCCCAGCCTTTTATCGGCAACTACTAGCCCCCAGACCTGTTCTGTCCGGCCTGGGGGGCTGGCAGCTTACGTGACCTGGAAGTGATTTCTTTCACTTCCGGGTCACGACCCAGCTTGCCCAATGAAAGAGGGGGCGTGCCCGTCGCATCACTGCTGTGCGCGACAGGCCTGCCTCCCCAGTCGCCGGGGGGCCGGCAGGACCGCCATATTATCGGCGTGTCCGATGCCAGCCCCGACTTTTCTATCCGGCCTGCTGCTTGAGATATGATTCACTCCTGCATCCCTCTTGTTTGCTGGCTCCTCGTTGGTCGGTGTTTCCGATACATTACTTCCGTTTATCGGTGAGCAGCACCGCCCAACTATACAGTTTACATACGCTGTGATTGTTTTCATATTATTTTGGGACTACTTCTTTTTTTTGTGTCTGTTTTACACTGTGTTTGATTCTTTTTACTACTGTGTGCCGCCGTTTATTTAATCATCACGGCGCCTGCTTCACAGGCCGCCCCGCGCATAACTTTTATCTTCACAGACTCTGCGCTTTTTGTTTCAACACGGTGCCCGTGTTTTTATATTTTTTGGTTTATTCATGCACTCCACTCTAGAAGGTTTCCCTTGCAGTTAACTGCTTCTGATGTCCGCTGTTGGAGCCGTGACCCACCAGTCACACGAGACCGAAAAAAGCCATCACTAGAAAACTATTGTCCTGTGGATTCCAAAAGATCTGCCAGCGTAATTCATCTGAGCAGAATAATTCTGTTGGTTGGATTCATAGAAAAAACAATCGTCTCAGCTTTTGTGCACTTTTCCTCAACACAGAAAATTAAATGGTGGCATACTGTGACTGGGCCAGGGTGAAATGTTACGCAACACATCACGTACTTTATTATTATTTGTTGTGCCCTGAGTCAGGGGCGGTGCAAGGCATGGGCAGCCGCCCAGGACCCCACGCTCAGCCCACTAACATGGGGCCTCGCACCAGCTTCTGGGATGGGGGGTTCGATACACAGGAGGGGTCCTGCTCCAGTAATCCGCTTCATCTCTCAGTTTTAGGTTTGAATTATAATCACCCTGTGTGCCTTCCTCTGAGCGGACGTTTTCCCTAGCAAAACTACATCTACCAACCTAGCCGCTGCATATCGATATGCTTTTCCCCTGCCCTGTTCTTCCACACCCGGGTGTCCTCCACAATAAAATGCGCTCAATAACTTATTCAGTGCCGTAAAAATGCCCGAGACCATGGGACGCTCATTGTGAGAGAATGAGTAATCTCTATTGATCTTGTTCATTAAACCCATTACCAGATATACAATGGGAAAAAGTAGAAGTTAAAAGTAACACATTACCTGAATATAGCCCACACAATCTAAAGCAATGTGAGTCACAGCTTGCCCAGAAACATTAAACTCACATAAGAATGTACAATTAAGGACCAGGTGTGCAGCCTTTATAAAGTTAATAAACCCTCTAAGCAACAGTAACTAATAACTCCGCTGCGTTGTGAATGCTGATGAGGAGTCTCCTAACATGCGGGCTCACTTTAATATTCACAGTCACATCATTGTAGAGTGTTGTCAGCGCTCTTTGCTCTGCAATGCTGCAGAAACTCCCCAAAATCAAAAAGCCCAAACTATTAAAATGCTATCAAGTTTCAGTCTCCAAGGAATTCAGCTATTTAATCAAAGACAAATTTGTCCTTCATGTCGTGTTGCACACCAATCTATTGTGTCACTTTCTCACGAAAGCTCCCACATCCTCTGTTACTGCACATATCACAATTATGAGGTTTGTGATAAATGTCAGCAGGGAAAAACGCTCTGTACTTACTGGGGAATGCAGACTATACTGTGGTAAACACCAACTTCTGCATGTTATTTACTAAAGTGTAGTAAATGGCTAGTATTTATCGCACCCGATGGAGGAGTTTAATTTTATCAGGTGCGATAAATACTATACCATTTACCTGGCAGTTTGTACTGACAGAGGGCCCACTATTCATGACCAATTACAGGACAGTTCAGGATGTAGTGCCAAATATTTTTTTGTGAGCAAAACTCGATGTGTATTTGTGCCTGAAGAGATGAACATAGACGGTGAAACAAAGTTCTCAATAATGTACGCTGGGAGTGGTCCAACTAACTCTTAAATACTCTGTGGAAAACTTCTAAACCTTGCACTAGCTGGAAAAAATGTTAGTTTAGATAACCTAAAGTAATGGTTGGTTGCATAGTGGGCCTGTAAAGCGCCTAGGCTGCGGAGCAAGATCAAACATTAAGACGATTCCTTTCCTTCTGGGCTGAATAATTACATCTCTCGGAAAAACAGGACCGTAAAGTACTTATCGGAAGCTGGCTTCTGGTCCCAGATATACTCATTTTTAGGTAGAGCCAAACGGCAGCACCACCACCAATACCACCACCAATACCACCTCCACCACCAATACCACCACCACCACCAATACCACCACCAATACTATCTTTCACCACCAATACTACCACCACCAATCCAATACCACCAACACCAATACCACCACCAATACCGATACCACCACCTCCAATACCACCAATACCAATACCACCACCACCACCAATACCACCACCCTCAATACCACCACCACCAATACCACCACCACCACCAATACCACCACCACCAAATCCACCACCACCACCAATACCACCACCTCCACAATATCACCACCACCAATACCAACACTACCACCACCACCAATGCCAAAACCACCACAACTAATACCCCCACCACCAATACCAATATCACCATCAATACAAATACCACCACCAACACCACCAATACCACTGATACTACCACCAATGCGCTACCAATACCAACACCACCAGTACCAACACCACCACCACCAATACCACCACCACCGATTTCATCACCACCACTAATACGACCACCAATACCACCACTACACAACCACCAATACCACCACCAATACCACCACCACCAATACCACCACCACTATCAATACCACCACCACCAATACCATCACCAATACCACCACCACCAATATCACCAACAATACCAATACCACCACCACCATCAATACCACCACCAATACCACCACCACCACCAATACCACCACCACCAATACCAGCACCACCAATACCACCACCAATCCCACCACCACCAATACCAGTACCACCGCCACCATTAATACCACCAATACCAATATTGCCACCAATCCCACCACCACGAATACCACCAATACCACCACCACCAATACCACCATTACCAGCACTACCAATACCACAAATACCAATACCACCAATATCACCACAAATACCACCACCAATACCACCACCACCAATACCACCACCTTCAATACCAATACTACCACCAATACCACCAACACCACCAATTCCACCAATATCACAACCAATATCACCACCAATACACCACCAATACCACCTCCAGCAAAACCACCACCACCAATACCACCAACACCACCACCAACAACACCAGTACAACCATCACCAATAATACCACCACCAATACCACCACCAATACCACCACTAGCAATACCACACCCACCACTACCAATACCACCACCAATACCAACCCCACCAATCCAATACCACCACCACCACCAATACCACCACCTCTCGCTCACTAGTAATAGCAGGGGCACTGTACAAGGCCGGAGCTGCAGCCGAGACCATCCATCCCTCCCTCCATGCTTGCCATAAAGCACAGCCCGCCCTGCACCAGGAGGGGAAGCCAGGGCCCTACTACAGCTGGAGTGGTTTTTATTAGGCCAAAGATAGCAATGACATTACGCAATGCCACACTGCATACTCAAATCACGGAGAGGGCAGGAAATAGCCACCCCTCCCGCTCTGCGTCCTGAGCCGCGACTGTGTAATCATATAGCGAAAGGTGTGGGAGCGCTTTGTTAGTGTTTATTGCTCGGATTATATGTAACTCACACTTCACACTTTGTATCTGTGTAATTTACAACACTTACACATCTTCTTCACTGTACTATTTATCACTGCTTTAAAGACGTTGCAGGCCGGTCTCTTCCTCTGGTATTTACAATCTAACAAGTGGTCGAGAAGGCCCATTATTGCAATGCAATAGGTCTCGCATTTGTGAGAGTTTAAGCTATTAGTATTGTAAATGACAATGCCTTTTATTTATGTTTTAAAACTCAAAACATAAATAAAAAGCATTGTTATTCACAATGTTAATTGCCCAAACTCGCGTGAATGCGAGACCTATTGCATTGCAAATGCTTGTTTATGCAACCCAGCATTGCAATCAAAGTGGCTGTGCTATGGTGTGCAGTGGGGAAAATGGTGAAGGACCATATCTACTACTGTGCTGGTACTCTAATAATTCTGTTTTCTGTGCCCTGAAGCCACTCATTATGGTGCAGAGGTGAGTGTGCGCTGTCTAGCTCAGAATACCCCTCCAGTACAAATTCCTTTGCGTAGACAATCATGTAAGGACCCCAAGCATCGGATGTTTGCTTTACACTGCAGAACACTTGCAATGTCTCGGTTTTGAAGAACCATTATATTTCCATATTTCTTCATTCATGTTTATTCCTGCTGTATGTATGTGTTCGTTTTTGAAACATCCTTTGTTTCACAGCCTATGGGCTCAGATCCACTCCTTTAACGCTCCCTTGACACATAGCCACCTAAAGCAAATCACTTCATCTTCCCATGCCTAGAAATGTGTAATGTGACCTGGTTCTCATGAAAAGTTCTGTAATGCCCTTAGGGCCTAGCTCCAACTGTATACAACTGCAAAAAAAAATATGCAAAGAATTTTTTGCGCTATGAAAAGGAAAAGTTCACTTTTCAAGTGCAAAACATCTTTTAAGCAGGGTAATGCTAGTGGGTAACCTGAGTAAACGTGGGCCCGAGTGTATGAATATGAACATCAGACCATTTTCAATCGAACTACCAAACTTTCAAGTAAGAGGAGACCTCAGGGAGGCCTGGTTCTACTAAGAACTACAAATTTAGGCTGGTGGCCATATGGTATCAATTATCGCGCCTTGTCGCTCGCTCCCGCAAGGGAATCACGCAGGTCCCCTCCTCTCCCCCTGCTGCTGTGTGAGGCATGCGCGCTTTTGTTTAAAATGCGCTAACAAGGAGAATCCCCTTGTGATTTTTGCTGCCTACCACCCGTAGCCTGTCAGGCTGTTTTTTCACTGACACATGCGCACAGCTCATATGCCCTCAAATGAAACTTTGTTGGCTAAGCCAGGGGTTACCTTGATCTAGCCCTGGCCTGCCATTGTTCAGGGACTCCGTGCACCTCCCCTAGATGATGCAGGTCAGCCGTCAATTTAGATTGCAGCCACGGACGCTTTAAGCCTTCAGCCCGATACTGCCTGGGGCTTGCAATCAATTGAAGACTCCTCCTCACAGTTCCCTATGTAGGGGGCGTGCCAGTAAGCGTGTGACCAGGCATCATCAGCTTTGTGACTCTGTGAGGTCGGGTCACATTTAGTAAGCATACTCTGCACATGCTTCGGTATGCTTGTGTCATGACCAGACCGGGGGCACTAGGACCCTGGGGCAAAGGGCAGAGGCCAGAGGACACTGGACACCAGGTCCGGTAAGGGGAGGGGACAAAGGGGACCAGTGCAGTCGAGGACACGAGGGGACTGAGGAGGACGTGAGAATAGGAGCGCTGTACAGGCGAACAATAAAGAAGCATCAAACACCATACCTGACTCCTGTGATTATGTAGAACACGACAACTGGCGATCGAAGGTGGGATGCATGAAGGACAGGAAGACGCCGAAGATTGAAAGCAGCTGCGACGAACCAGGAGCCCACCCTGGTCCGCTAGACGACTGGAGAGGAACAGCGACGATCCGCGATCATCGCGCCGATTCCCCCGAACTGAAAAGCCAGGAGCCCACCCTGGTCTGAGGAAGTAAAAGCTGAAGCGACGCGGGAGCCCACCCCGGCTGCGAAAAAGTGCAGAGCGGTAAGAGCGCAAGCAGCAAGATAAAAGAAATAAATTAAGCGCACCGCTTGTAAAGCGAAGAGCGTGAAGCGCCGAAGCATGCCGGAATAGAACTAAAACTGAACGGAGAAGCGCGAGGGATTCAAATAAACTCTCGCGAGACTACAGCGGCCATCTTAAAGTCAGGCAAAACGGGCCAATAGGAAGAAAGAACAGTGGGCGGCCATTTTTAAGCCAGGCAGCGCCCCGATTGGGGAAAAAGTACCACGGGACCATCGGCGGCCATTTTGAGGTCAGGCAAAACAGACCAATAAGAAGAAAGAACAGCGCGACAGCCATTTTGAGGTCAGGCAAAGGAAAAAGTGCCAAATAGAACACCGAAAAGGGGAAAACAAGCACTGGCAAAGGCAAACAAAGGGCCAGAAGTGGAAAGAAAACAAGCATTGGCAAAGATAAGGAAAAAAAAGTAAAGAGGGCCAGAAGTGACAAAACAAGCTTTGGCAAAGGCAAATAAAGAGGCAGCAATAAAAGAAAAGGATGGCAGAAAGACAAAGTGCGCAATATCGTAGACCATTACCATTTAACCTATCAGAGCCACAAGCAGGAATACGGTGGGAGAAATGGATCAGGTGTTTTGAAAGATACACGGAAGCGACGGATGTGACAGCAGAGAAGCAACTAGGCCTATTCCTAAACTTAGTAGGGGATGAGGTTGAAGACCTACTAGTGACACTGCCAAAAGAAGAGACTACCCCCTACGACAAACTAAAGGCGTGCCTGACAAATAACAAATAAATTTGACCCGCAAAGAAATGTCGATTTTGAGTGATACACCTTCACGATTGCTTTCCAACAACAAGATGAAACGCTGGATGATTTCGCAACGAGACTGCGAAAGCTCGTAACACACTGTGAGTTTTACAAATTCGATAACGAACAAGCCATCAGACTGCGCATCATTGAGGGCTGCCGTGACACGGAATTTCGCGCAGGAATTCTAAAGGAACCAACGTCGCTAGAAAACATCCTATCACTAGCAAGAGCAGAAGCAAGAGCGACAGCACAAGCAAAGGAAATCGAACGAGGAAAGGAACGATCAGTGGACTAAGTGCACCGAATGACAAACAATAACAGCACAAGTGGATGGAAAAGAGACAGAAACGACCAGACAGTGAAGAGACGACCAGAAGGAAGGTGCTACAGGTGCGGACTTGAATTTCCACATCGAGGTCCGTGCCCGGCGTTTGGTCAGACATGTCGGAAATGCAATGGGAGAAATCACTATGCCAGTGTATGTCAAGGAATGCAATTCAGGAACGATAGAGGAAGAACAGGAAGACCACGAGCATCAACAAGCAGACATGTCCGACACGTTGAAACAGGAACAAGGAGTTCCTCAATAGAATCTGAAGAAGAAGAAGAAAGAGAAGAGGCACCGACGGGACGACTATATCTCATGTCGGATGTCACTACCGAACATGTCGAGGAGGGTGAAAGCGGAGAAAGCATATGTCTGGTAGACAAAAGCAAGATGAAAAGGACAGAATCAGTGACAATAGGTGTAGGGTCACACAAAGCAAAGTTTGTCCTAGACAGTGGCGCAACATGTAACATCATGTGTGTGTCGGAATACGAAAAAATGAAAATAAAGCCAAGCTTGAGGCCGTCCCAAGTTGAAGTATTCACCTGGGGGTCCCGGACGCCAGTAACAAACATGGGGAAGTTTACAGAAGAACTGACATACAAAGACAAAAAGACGATGGAAGAAATTCATGTGTTAAAGGGCGACATCCCAGGGCCATGCCTATTGAGCAACATCACGGCTCAGATGATGGGTCTTTCTTTTTGAAATGACTTACAATGTATCAGATAAAGGAAGCATCCTGAACGAATACCCCAAACTACTGCAAGGACTAGGGAAGCTAAAAGGGCGGCAAATAACACTACACATTGATGAAACAGTAAGACCGGTAGCGCAACATCATCGGAGGGTACCAATACACCTGCAGCCGCAGGTAGAAGAGGAATTGGATGCATTACTAAAGCAAGACATCATAGAACCAGCAGAAGGACCAACGCCGTGGGTGTCACCGATCGTGGCCGTACCAAAGAAAGATACGTCGAAAATAAGAATCTGTGTTGACATGAGGATACCAAACAAAGCAATTGAACGCGAGAGGCATCCCGGACGCACCTTGATGATATGATCAGCTGTCTAACAGGCATGAGGCGATTCTCTAAACTAGACCTGCGCAAGGGATACCACCAGCTAGAACTAGATCCTCAATCTCGATACATCACGACGTTTTCCACACACTTAGGCCTGTTCAGATACAAACGTCTGAGCTTAGGCGTATCGTCGGCTGCAGAAATATTTCAAGAGACAATACGACAAGTAATAAGGCTGGTAAAAAACAGCCTGAATTACAGCGATGACATCCTGGTGTTTGGAAAGTCAAACGAGGACACGACAAAGCGCTAAGAGAGGTATGCTCTCACTTAGAGCAGGCGGGTCTGACACTAAATAAGGAGAAATGTGAGCTGGAGCGAGGTGAACTAGTATTCTTTGGCCACATATTCTCCAAGAAAGGAATGAGGCCGGATCGCAACAAGGTAAAAACGCTGGAAAGAGCACAACAACCAAGCGATGTGACAGAAGTGAGGTCATTTCTTGGCCTGGCAAGCTACTGTGCAAGGTACATTCAAGACTTCGCTACTGTAAGTGCACCTCTGAGGGAATTAACAAAACAAGGACAAAGTTTCTCATGGACTGAAAAATGCAGCAAAGCATTTGAGGAGATAAGAAACGCCGTAACGGCAGTAGATCACCTAGCATACTTTGATCCGAGGCTGTGCACTGAACTGACAGTAGATGCTAGCCCAGTGGGGCTAGGGGCAATACTAGCGCAACATCAACCAGAAAAGACTCCCCAAGACATGTAGTAGCCTATGGAAGCAAAAGCCTATCGGATGTCGAAAAAGGATGCTCCCAGCCAGAAAAAGAGAGCTTGGCGGTAGTATGGGCATGTGAACACTACCACATGTTCATTTACGGAAAACCTTTCACAATAATAACAGATCACCAAGCACTGATAACAATATACGGAAATCCAAATGCAAAAATACCACCCAGGATAGAGAGGTGGGGGATATGGCTAATGGACTACAACTTCAAAATAATACACAAACCAGGGAAGGAACACAATCCGGCTGATTATGTGTCAAGGCACCCCCTGCCACAAGCATCTCAAGTAACGACCATGGCGGAGAAATACCTAAACTTCGCACTCAAACACAACACACCGGCAACGATATCAATGGAAGAACTGGAACAGGAGACAAGGAAAGACCTCACCATGCAAGCAATAATGAAAGTGACGAAACAGCAAAGGTGGAGGCACGTCAACAACAACAACAGCTGGGAAGAAGGAGTGAGAAAAGAAGAACTGCTTGCATTCAAAAAGATCAGCGAAGAACTCTCAGAAAGCGAAAATGGAATAATGATGAGAGGCACCCGAATTGTAATACCCCGAACTCTGAGGAGAAAGGCAGTAGAAATAGCACATGAGTCACACCGAGGGATTGTGGCAACAAAAAAAATGCTACGAGAAAAACTGGACAACATGGTGGAAGACACCGTGATGCACTGCCACATCTGCCAAGTAACAGGGCCCCCATCAAAGCCGGAGCCACTGCAAATGTCCAAACTACCAAAGGCAGTGTGGACAGAACTGGCGGCTGACTTCTATGGACCTCTGGAGACAGGAAACTACTTGCTTATAATAATAGACGAATTCTCCAGATTCCCAATAGTGAGGCAGGTAGCGTCAACGTCAGCAAACGCAACACTGCCAGTCCTGGATGACGTATTTGCAGCATGGGGCTCACCACAGACACTGAAGACGGACAATGGGCCCCCATTTTCAGGCGAGGAATTCAAAAGGTTCATGGAATACCTCGGGATCAATCATCGACGAATAACTCCCCTATGGCCACAAGCAAATGGGATGGCAGAACGGTTCATGGGGACAATCAAAAAGGCAATACAAAGAGCAAAGTTGACGCAGATCTCAATAGGACAAGCTCTGTGCCAGGTCCTAAGGGACTATCGAAACACCCCCCACAGCTCCACAGGAAGGTGCCCTGCAGAACTGGTGTTGGGGCGATCGAGCAGGACGAGGTTGCCACAAGTGAAAGAAGAGGAAAGCATAGAGCGACAAGACATAGCAACGAGAGACACCGAAGCGAAAGAAAAGATGGAGGCATATGCTGATCGGAGAAGACACGCGGCAAGCTCAAAGATAGAAGAAGGGGACACCGTGGTAGTATGGCAGAAACAAGTGTGAAAATCAGACAGTGTTTTCTCAAGGGACCCATTGACAGTGACAGGAGTGAAAGGGCCAATGATAACGGCTTCAGCAGGGCCATACCACATTACTCGCAACAGCTCGCACTTCAGAGAATTGAAATCAAAAGAAGAGGAGCTGCCAATACATGGACTGAAGGAAGAGACACACGAGGAGACAGCTCCAGCAGATATCAGAACGCAACGACCAAGAAGAGAATGCAAGAAAACAAAAAGACTAATTGAAGAAATGTGAGGAGACAGAAGTCTGTAGAAACTATCTCTCTCTCTCTAACTACAAAAAAAAAAAAAAAAATGTTGTTTGCAACAAAGGGGGAGATGTCATGACCAGACCGGGGGCACTAGGACCCTGGGGCAAAGGGCAGAGGCCAGAGGACACTGGACACCAGGTCCGGTGAGGGGAGGGGACAAAGGGGACAAGTGCAGTCGAGGACACGAGGGGACTGAGGAGAACGTGGGAATAAGAGCGCTGTACAGGCGAACAATAAAGAAGCATCACACACCATACCTGACTCCTGTGATTATGTAGAACACGACAGCTTGCACCGAGTCTGTTTTAATCAGCACCCTCTTTCACTTTCCCTTGCTGACTTTCAGACAGTCGGAAGACAGAAGACACGACCCGGACATCGGAGAGCGCTGGTCTGTCCTGCTGTGGAAGACTGCCTCTGTATCTTCCCTCAAACCCAATCAAAAGCAAGTCGGGCTCCCAGTGGGCCTTTTAGAGCATTTTCTTTTCCTTTGTTGCTGTACATATGTTGAGAGGTGTGATCGCCTTCATTTGCTTTCACAAAAGTGGCACATGTTACCACATGGTCCGTGACTGGCTACCCTCCCCTCCCTGCTTTCCACACCACCTTGACGAATAGACATAAGCAAATTATCTTTGAAAGGCGGGGGGTCAGGGACCCCCCGGCCGTATTTATTATATAAAACAATAAAAAGATGAACATCAGCATTACTTCAGTTATGCAAGAATAAGCAAAATTCATGACATTAGATTTACAGTATCGTAGACAAATATCAAAGGCTAACCTTAACAAACGTCTAATACAGCGTGTTTCCTATCCGAATCTAACATCCTGCCTGAATTTTGCATTCTAACATATCTGGCCGGACGGCAAGGTCGCTAACCGGTGTCAAGTCCTACTAACCACGCCCTTACCTAGAGGTGCGCATGCGCGACAGGGGACCGCCTACCCCGTCTGCATCGTGAACTCCATTTAACCAACAAGGAGGGCCCTTACACTTTGCGTCGTATGCTGACGTCATGGTGTATGTGCGGGGTGGCTACCAGCCTAAGGAAAGCGTGACTCCCTCCCCCGCATTTTTAGCAGCTAGCGGATATTCCTGCCCCTGAAGTTCTAGGAGGGACCAGTGGCCCCTCCCCCTGGGCCGCCCCCTCCGTGGATGGTGACGCCCCCCTTAGGACCTTAAATTGCTGCTCACCGATCATGACCTTACCACCACAGGCCAGCATTGTTTCCCGACGATCTGGCCCCCCCACAACTCCTGCCTAAAAGTCATCCTTACCTCAGAGAGCCCTTCAACCAAGCTAGGATATTATCACACCATATTCTATTCCCAGCCTCCGTCAAATGGACCCCATCCTGTAAGTACAAATCCTCCCCCCAAATAGCACCATGTGGGATGGTCTGTAAGTGAGAGTTTCGGAAAAGTTTTTCTAACTTGGTATTGATCCTCTTTACCGAATGATTCAATGCCCTGACAGACTCGCCCCCACGCCACTGCAGCCGCGGTATCAGCTGAGACCAGACTACCGTGCAATCAGGGCACACCCTCCTTACCCAACCCGCTGCTGAAATGATCTCTTCCAGGAGGACCCTCCTACCCAGTCTAGCAAGGTCATTCCCCCCCAAATGAAGAATCACCACCGCCGGTGGGGCTGTGTGTTGGGCGACCAACTCAGCAAAGAATCCCCTAAACTGACTGAGGCAGAGACCCCCCCCTCCCAAAGAAAGAGATGAACCAACCTTCGTGCTCTAGCTCCCTTCTACCCTTGCCTGCAAAAAAGACAGTTTTAGCACGATTGACATAATAATGACCAACAATCCAAACCCTGCCTGACCGCGTCCTGTGTTCCTGACTGTTGACACCTCGATGAGTCGCCGTTGAATCCTGATGATGACCCGAAGCAAGCTCTCCGCCTGCGTCACAGAGCGAAGGAACTGCAAAACCAGAAAAGAAAAACCTGATGTCAGTAATACCCTAGGTACTTTACAACATGTGTACCCGCACATACCGTTTATAGCAATTGGAATTGGGAGACCATCTCCCAATTCTTCTAACACTGTTCACATGTAACCCCCTTGCGATTGCCTCAGTGGCTGCACCTATCCTAAAGGAGTGTGTGCCAAATTCCTTCAGGTCAAGGCCCACCCTGGCAATAGTCAACTCCATGACTCTTCTGAACTGATATTTGGTTAAAGGGGTGCCGTCCGCATGTAATAGAAGCGGCCAACCCAACAGTGCACCTCGTTGCTTGATGAAAGTCTCCACGTGGTGTACCGGGCAGCAAGGATTGGCCCTTGCCCTGTGCAGTACCACAGTCTCCCCCCGGGACTCCTGATCGGTTTTCGATCTCCTAATCGTCACCCACAATGTGTCTCCCTGAATCGCTGTGTTCAGGAATTGGATACCCCCCTGCCTATCTGCCTTAGAGGCTGCCACCAACTCACTCAGCCTCAACGCCCCATAAAAGGCTAATGTAAACGCTGCTTTAAACAATTGTATCTCCCAGCCCGAGCTACAGACGTCATGCAATGCAGGCAGTAATGCCGTCATCCTTTCCAAACCTATTGGTTTCCTAGTGTCAGCCGTGCTGCCCTGTAAGCGGCGCCAACCCCTCAGACCTTTCCGCACAGCAAAGTTGTTAGTCGGATCTTTCACCCCCTTCGCTTGTGCGTAGAAGGAGACAGCTGCCCTATGCCTGTTAGCTGTGGCCACTGAGCAACCCTCGTGATGCAGACTACCCAGATAATCTGTAAAGCTATTTTCCAAAGCCCATCTGGATTCCCAGTCACGCCCCAAGAACGTGCAATATGAATCAAACGCCCCTTCATAAGCTGTCCTTGTCTTGGGAGCTAAGCTAGCAGCCACGAGGTCCGGTAATTTGGGGCACCAATCTGCCAGAGTGCTGACGGGAAGTGAGTCGGTGTAGGCTCTGCTGTTGGAAGATGTTCCCTGAATACCTGCATTTTTTGGCGAGAGAGTGCATCAGCTGCATTATTAAGGACACCTGGTACATGTTTTGCCCTAAATACAACATTCAATCACAAGCATCTCAACACAATCTCTTTCAAGAGGCGGAGTATGAACTTACAGCGTGCCACTTGCTGATTGATGTACTCCACCACCGTCATGTTGTCTGACCAGAATATTACCGATTTGTTACGCAGGATGTCAGGCCAGACCATCAATGCAACCCAAATGGGGAACAGCTCCAGAAAACCAATGTTGGTTGTCATCTCACTGTACACCCATTCGTCCGGCCACCTGTGGGTGACCCACTTGTTTCCAAGGATGGCACCAAACCCAACACTCCCAGCAGCGTCAGTCCATAAACCTAACTCTGCTGAAGTAATGGGGGGGCCGGACCACACAACCCTGCCGTTGAAGTCCTCCAGGAATGCCATCCATATCCGCATGTCCTGGCGTACCTCAAGCAATAGTCTAGTGCGGTGGTGTTTCTCTCGCAGGCCCTTCATAGCCTGCGCAATTGATCGAGAAAAGGGGCGGGCCATTGGTATCACCCTAAACGCGAAATTCAACTGGCCCACTGTTTCCTGAAGCTGTTGTAACGAGACCTTCTCTTTGGCCAGGCATGCGCGTAATGCCGCCTTGAATTTACATACCTTCTCCTTTGGGAGCCTGAAACAACCCTCCACAGAGTCTATTTCAATGCCCAGAAATTCTAAGCAAGTAGCTGGCCCCACTGTCTTCCCCGGCGCCAGCGGGACCCCAAAAGCCCGCATGAGCACGCAAAATTCCTCCAATGCCCGTGCACACTTCTGAGACCCAGCCGCACCCAGGAAGAGAAAGTCATCCAGGTAGTGCATGACCTGCTGATGCCCGGTTGCCTGCCTCATTACCCATTCCAAGAAGGAACTGAACGTCTCAAAATAGGCACATGAGATCGAACAACCCATGGGCATGCATTTGTCCATGTAGTACTTCCCATCAAACTTGAACCCCAAAAGGTGGTGATCCCCCTGATGCACAGGGAGAAGACGAAATGCAGACTCTATGTCAGACTTGGCCATCAATGCCCCTGGACCCAGGCCCCTAAGCAAGACTACCGCGTGATCAAAAGAGGCATATTTTACGCTGCAGACATTCTCATCTATGGCATCATTCAAGGATGCCCCCCTTGGGGCTGAGAGATTATGAATGAGTCTATATTCGCCTTTCTCTTTCTTAGGGACCACACCAAGTGGGGAACAAACAAAGTTGGGTACTGGCACCACGTCAAAAGGTCCTGCTAGCCTACCCAGGCGTAATTCTTTTTCAATTTTTGCAGCCACTACCCCTGGGTTATGCTTTACAGACAGTTGGTTCCTGCACTCAGTCTTACCTGTGTACCCTCCCGCCGGTATCCTGAAACCCCAAGAAAATCCCTCCTGAAGTAATTTAGCCGCTGCGTGATCCGGGTATCTGTTCAGCCAGGGAATCATTGCCATGACGTCAATGGGAGTGTGCGATACTAAACCCTCCTCTAGCTTATTCAGGTTTCCTTCTCCCCCTGGAGCCCTGGTTGCCACCCTTAAATCTGCAGGAAGTCTCTGGGTGTGAGGGGTGCCCGCACAAGGAACAGGCGTGCTTGAACTTACAAGTGCCCGCTGCCCTAGTGCAGGACCGTTTGTTGAAATCCCAACATACGCCCTTTTTCTCCTCCCAACCCTTGCCCTTTCCGGGAACCTCACCTCCCTGCGCATGCCGAAAGGGCTGTTGCGGCTTAGCCGGGTATATTTTCTGAGAAGTAGTTGCCCCCATCGCAGCTGCCCCCCCAGATATCTGGTTGTACCATGACAAGGAATCCACCACATCCCGCGCTAGAGAAGGATTGAATTCCTTAGCCTTCCTGAATGAAATGTCATACTCTTTCCACCCATTCCCCACTTGTGTCTCGCTCCACATGGCAATCCTGCTCTGGTAGCAGGCCATTTCAGCTTGTAAATTGGGCGACCTTTCAGCTGTAATGGCACTAAAGACGGAAAAGGCCCTCATCCAGTTAACAAACGTCTCCTCAACCCTGAACTTAACCAACTCTGTTCTCCATTCACTGGGCAACATCCATTCCTTTTGTGACTTGGCGTATTCCAGTTCCCTATTATCGAGCAGCAAGGAGAAAATGTTGACATATTTGCCCGCCCAGATCATCTCTTTCACAGCCTGAGACACATGTTGGCCCAAATTCTCCTTCCTTGACAGTATAGCACCATCTTTAAGTAATGGCAAAGCCACCTCCTTACCATTGTCAATACCTTGCGACGTCGCCCCATCCTTCTTCGCCGTTTGCCCGCTGGTAGAACCTGTTTGGGGAGTAAGTGGTGCCACTGGTGCCCCTTCCCCCGCCCTGGCCAACTTAATCATCTCAACCAGTTTCAATGCTTCGGCTGAATGATCCTGAGAGGATGGCAATACCCCCCCCAACTGCAACCAGGGCAAAACAGCGGCTATCTGGGATGCCAATTCCACCGGGACAACATTGTTCGGGGGGTTGGAACCCCAACGGGGGCAATGCTCACAGGGGTGGCAGGGGGAATGACCACGACAGGGGCGACCGGCAAAGCTGGAATAACTGGGGCTGGCCCCGCCGGTGCCAACGGGGGCATACCGGGGGCATCCTTAGGCACTCCCCCTGGCAAACGCTCCCCGTCAGTTGTATGTTTGGGCGTTGCGCGCGCAGTTTTCTTAGACTTGCCCCTCTTAGGGGGGGGGGTGACAAACTCCCCTCTAGGCAGTGGTGGGTTGACTATCCTTTTTGGCCTGCCTTGTGGACCCGGCGGCCCGTCCAGCCTCTGATTAATCTCTGCCACATTCCTACCCAACTCATCCACCTTACCCAAGCGCCTATCAATCGCCGTCATCCTGCGCATCATAGCCTGCATCATTTGCTCCATGCGGGAACTCCTATTAACTCGTGCCCCCGGCATATTTTGACAATCGTAATGCAAGCTATACCTAGCCAAAGACCGGCGATTATACCTCTTTCAGATGTAGGATGTGAAGCTGGCCGTAAGCACCAAGCAACTGTGACCGCAAAACACACCAAGCTAGTCTTAGCGTGTGGGCGAGCGCCAACCCCTTGTAGGAAGGTCTCAAGCCCCGCGGCCCTCCAGAAGCAATGAAATGCAGGCCCGCCTCACTCCTCTTACCACCGAAGACCCGTGTGTCCTCAGCCCGTTGCTGTGCTCTGCCGTGATCTGCTGTCCGCCACCGGAAAGAAGCACCAGAGTCAAGCTTCCTACGGAAAACAAATATTACTAGCCTGGACAAACACTTTGTGAGCTCAATCCCAGTGCCGGAATAAATTCGTAACAATCAATCAAAACCCCTTTTAGCGCCCCACAATTCACACAAAGCTCCTTAAATTAATTCGCAACCGTTAAAAAAAAAACTATTCAACGCAAGCCGCCCCGCAAAATAACCTTCCTGGGAACTGAAATGAACACTGGTCGGGAGAAATCACTACAAACCCACTTCACACTGTTTAAAATGCAAGCATTTAATAAATGGTCTCCCCTCCAGTGGCTGCCCTGCTGTATCCTGCTTCGCAACCTGCACAAACCAAGCAGACACCAGTTAACTCAGCCTCCCTGTAATGCCTGCAGCCTATCTCCCCGCTCGACCGGCACCAGCTCCCATACCTTACCGGTCGTTTTTCAGTACTCGACGCTGTCCCCAGCCAAATGGCACCTGCAGCGCTCCGTTTAGCAACCAATCCGCCTCCGTTTTCCCAGATTCCTCGTTAATGTCACTCTCCCTTTGTTCAGGCGTATTTCCCTCTTTTTCAAAGGTGCTCATCCGCCCTGTGCACAGCCAGTACAGCCTATTTCCTCCCTCGCAGGCACACGAGATCGCCCTCGTAGGAGCAACGCTGACGATCACCTGCAGAACAAAAAAAATAATAATTAATCCGCCCCGAGCGAGCCAGGAGCAAGAGGGCGCCCCCCCGCTCCCCGCGCCTTATAAAGGAGGCTGCCGTCGCACTGGGGGCCCGCACCCCGATCGTCCCGCCCCCCTGCCCCGGAAGCCGAATGTCCGCTTCCGGGTCAGTCACTGGGAATACATCAACCTATCGGTGTTGAGGGCGCGTCACGCGCGTCATCGCCCCGCGACACACCCCCAACATCGAAAGGCTGGGGGAGGGGGGGCACCGCACCGCCATGTGGGCGTGGGGGCCGAGTGGCCCCCACTTTATATTTTGAAAGAGCTCAGCAGAGACGCCAAGGATTGGATGTGACTGTAGTGTGAACACTTCTATAATGCACTGACAGGCACTCTGCTCCAGAGATCTCAATAATGCCCTGTCACAAACACCCCGACAACCTGAACTCACCCAGATAGACATTTTGAGGCAGGAACTGTTGAACATATTTAATGTTGTAAAATATGGGGCATTCTTTAATCATTTTAAAAATATCAAGACCACATGTTCAGAAATGATTTATAAATCTAGCTTTCCACAAAATTCTTTATTGAAATTAGCTTGAATATACCCCTTTGCTTTTTTTTTTTTTTTTTAAATGTCAATTGCGTTTTCTTGCTTTGGTGCCCACTACTTAAAACTCATTCACAACTTTTACGCCCCTCTGCTTTAAAATGTCACCAACCGCCACTGGTAGTTAGTGACCCAAGTCCCATAACATATCTGTCTCTTTCAGTTCTTTCTTTTCTTTTGGTGCTTAAGGAGGCAATCGGGAGCGGGAGGGGAGGGGATCTTTACGTCTTTTCTCAAGCACACGGGCCACGTGCAGGTTATACCGAGGGTCACGCTGGGCTGGGTCAGGGCTCGGTTACCAGCAGGATTTGGAGACGCACAACTCTTTTAGCCACGAGCGTTTCCGTTCGGAACGTGCATATTTCTGCATCTTTCGGACGACAACTCTGGACGTACTTTTTAATAGACTGCGATAATATTTTTAAAGTGATGCTGCCACCCATCTTGATTTTGGCCACAGATGCGGCCGTTTTCAACATCCCGTTAGAAGATGCGCTGACCGCGCGCCGCCGTTTCACGAAAGAAGGTAAAACCTTAAATTACGGGCGCAGGATCAACAGTAACAAGCATTGGCATAGACAATAGGTCTCGCCTTTGGGACCTGCTGCATAACTAAATACTTAGAAGGTCCCAAAGGCGAGACCTATTGGCTATGCCAATGCTTGTTTATGATGTAATGGCGTTCCATTACATCTCTACTGGATGTTTCTGTGGTCTCTATTAGGACTTTATACTTATCTTCTGAGTCCGGAGTCTGCTTACCTGCCGGGGCTTCCTTGTAGCGGACTTCTTTCAATGTCCAATAAAACTTCATTCTGCAGTTTAGATATCGCATTTCATTGCATTGAGTTGTTTCAAGATTTCTATGGACTCACAAAGGACTTGTGGTACTATTTTTTTTTAATAAGAATTCATTTTACAAGCGCTTTGGAGTTGTATTTACCTGTGTTTTGAGAGCCCAGAGTTCTTCTGATTGACAACCCCTGGTACCACTTTAACCGGTTATGATGTCCGCTGTTGGAGCCCTGAGCCGAGAGTCGTATAAGCCTCTGGGTCCGGCATGTGCATTGTTCTTTCTTTTCCCCTTCTCACCAACCGGACCGCTGCGAGTATCCTGAGCCCTTTCATACCACGAAGCACATGCAAATTGGTGACACATAATAAGTGATTCGTTTTCACACACACAATCACAATTACTCTCATCTCTCCTGTCCCTTAACCTCCTGACGTTTTTTTCCCTTACAGGTTTCCGAGGCAACCCAATGTTGTGTACTTAATCTGTTATTGTTCCTTCCCGTAGAAGGCAGATGGGTGCATGTCTCATATATTATGTCTCTGATTTACTTCTCTATGCTTCCTGTCACACCTGTTCTGTTGTGATATTTCACTGAGGATTTGCTGGTGATGCGCGTCAGAAATAATTGTATGTCTTGTTTTTGTCTGGTGTTCCTGTGGCTGGTGTGAATGTGCGTGCAGGCTCTGGTGTGTTTGTGTCTGGTGTTTTCTGCGGCTGGTGCGAGTATGCATGCAGGCTCTGGTGTGTTTGTTCCGCATTCCGTCCATCAAGTCCTTTGCTTTCTCGCCCTAAGCTATCCTGGCTGAAGAGGGGTGAATCCCCGAAACCGGTCCTAGGATGCTTGTTTCCGGTCCAGGGAGAACCTGGCTTGGCAGTTGGGCTGGACTGTTCCCATGAGGCACAGGGTCCAGACTCATTTGCATATGGCCAGGTCTAAACTGGGGTGGCATGGTGAGCAAAAGAATGATGGATTTAACCCAGATCTCTTGACTGGGGGAGAATGTTTTGATTTGTTCTGCATTCTGTCCATCAATTGTGTGTCCTTTGCTTTCTCCTCCTAAGTGCGCCGGGTATGCCTAGACGTAGATCCCGGGCTCACTGTGCCACTGGAATCAAGCTATCCTGGCTGAAGAGGGGTGAAACCCCGAAACCGGTCCTAGGATGCTTGTTTCTGGTCCAGGGAGGACCTGGCTTGGCAGTTCGGGCTGGACTGTTCCCATGAGGCACAGGGTCAAGACTGATTTGCATATGGCCAGGTCTAAACTGGGGTGGCATGGTGAGCAAAAGAATGATGGATTTAACCCAGATCTCTTGACTGGGGGAGAATGTTTTGATTTGTTCTGCATTCCATCCATCAATTGTGTGTCCTTTGCTCTGGTGTGTCTGTGTCTGGTGTTTCCTGCGGCCCGTGCGAGTGTGCGTGCAGGCTCTGGTGTGTTTGTGTCTAGTACTCCTGTGGCTGCTGCGAGTGTGCATGCAGGCTCTGGTGTGTTTGTGTCTGGTGCTCCTGTGGCTGCTGCGAGTGTGCGTGCAGGCTCCGGTGTGTTTGTCTGGTGCTCCTGTGGCTGGTGCCAGTGTGTGTGCATGCTCTGGTGTGTTTGTGTCTGGTGATCCTGTGGCTGGTGCCAGTGGGCGTGCAGGCTCCGGTGTGTTTGTGTCTGGTACTCCTGTGGCTGCTGCGAGTATGCGTGCAGGCTCTGGTGTGTTTATGTCTGGTGCTCCTGTGGCTGCTGCGAGTGCGTGCAGGCTCCGGCGTGTTTGTGTCTGGTGCAAGTGTGGCTGGTACCAGTGTGCGTGCAGGCTCCGGTGTGTTTGTGTCTGGTGCTCCTGTGGCTGGTGCGAGTGTGCGTGCAGGCACCGGTGTGTTTGTGTCTGGTGCTCCTCTGGCTGGTGCGAATGTGCGTGCAGGCTCTGGTGTGTTTGTGTCTGGTGCTCCTGTGGCTGGTGCCAGTGTGCAATGCAGGCACTGGTGTGTTTGTGTCTGGTGCTCCTGTGGCTGGTGCCAGTGTGCAATGCAGGCACTGGTGTGTTTGTGTCTGGTGCGAGTGTGGTTGGTGCCAGTGTGCGTGCAGGCTCGGGTGTGTTTGTATCTGGTTTTTCCTGCGGCTGGTGCGAGTCTGCGTGCAGGCTCCGATGTGTTTGTGTCTGGTGCTCCTGTGGCTGCTGCGTGCAGGCTCTGATGTGTTTTTGACTGGTGTTTTCCTGTGGCTGATCTCTGTCTTTGAGTTTTGTTTTCTGTTCCCAGAGGCAGTACTGTGCTCTGGACCGCAGGCCAGGCACCAGAATTGACAGTGGCAGGTTGCAGGCTGGTTGAGCACTGGTGCATCTCTGCCCCTTGGGAAGGCTGGGACTTCTCCTGACCTCAAGCTGCATTCAATGAATGCACGCGCCTCTCCAGCAGCAAGACCTATCGATGTGCTTTACTTTATATATGTTGTGCTGCAGTGATACCGTCGATCTGATGGCGAGGCAATAAAACTTCATGAATAACTATATTGTTTTGAGCATGTCATGCCGCTTTTCTGCCATTTCTAAGCGTTGCAATTAAATTGTTACCCAATTTATGATACCCGGTTCAGACCCTAGGAAAAATGTAAGACTGAGTCGGTCTTAATTCAGACTCGTGACCTGGCAACAGCTGCTTTGTTCTAACAGTGAATGTTGGCCAATCTTAAACTCATTGAGTTCAACCCATGTTTAATTGAAATTCTACGTCACAAAAGCCAATTAAAGATACACTTTACGTTACCTACTCGAAAGGTTTTTGGACGGGAAGTCAAGATGGGTTACTTTGCCCACAACTTGGATGGTTACCTCAACTGCCCTTTTAATTTTGACACTCACAATCTTTAATCGCCCCTTTTTTTCTACCTGAAGAGCGGTCCAAATTGTGTCTGACTAAGACTTCAGCTACGCAAATGCTCCACTATCTTCACAGAACACGATTTCGCCAATTTAGTTGGTATGGCTTCTGGATAGTGCATATACGTGGCCACACAACATCCCTGCAAACATTGGTAAACATCACAGGTACACAGACATCCTCACCCTTAAATCCATTGTGCATGAATCCACTACAAACAACACATTTTAACATCTTATAATAACATGCCACATAAATCAAATACACACACGTCCCCACCACATCAGTCCACTCCATGCCACACAATTACAAACCAATAATGTAAGCTACACATAATTCCACTCCACTCCAAACAATATTCCACTCCACATAACACAAATCAACTCCATATAATTTAACTACACAGAATTACACTCCAACCTACATTTCACGCAGCATATTTACACTGCACATATATCCACCCAATTCCACATATTTACAAAACACACCACATAATTACATACAAAACCACATATTGCAAATATACAACACAATTCCACAGCACACCACACACCTCCAAAAAATACCATAACTTTCCCCATCATACCACAATTAATAATTCCAATACAACCCACGCCAAACCACAGACATCCACTTCACTCCAAACCAAAACACATAATCTAAAAGGCATTGTCATTTACAACACAACTAGCTATAACTCTTGCAAATGCGAGACTTATTGCATTGCAAATGCTTGTTCTCTAATCACTTGTTTTCTCAATCTAATTTCTCGTTTTTCCCCATCTAGTCACTTGTTTTTCCCTTTCTAATCATCCTTTTTTTCAGTGTTTTGTCTCCACTTAATTGCTCATTTTCCCACTGTAATATCCGCTTTCTCTACCCTACTCGATTTTCCCGCCTTGACACTGCTTCTCCCTCCCACTTCACACTTCTCATTAACCCCTCGCAGCACCCGCCCCCTCCCATGACCTTCTTAATGAAGGCCACAATGCGACCCCATTGAGCAGGTCCCCGGGCCAGCTCCCCCGCTGATGTTGCCAGCTTGAACTCCACAATGAAATCATTTTCCTCTCTCTAATTACTCCTTCCAATCACGTGTTTTTCTCCATCTGATCACTTGTTTTTCTCCCTCAAATCACTCATTTTCCCACTGTTTTCTCCATTTGATCACTTGTTTTGTTCCATCTAATCAATCATTTTTCTCTATAGAATAAATTATTTTTCTCTATCTCATCCCTTGTTTTTCTCCATCTAATCACTCGTTTTTTTTGTTCTAATTACTTGTTTTTGTACATCTAATAGTTAATTTTTCTCCTTCTAATCATTTGTTTTTCTCCTACTAATCAGTCGTTTTTCTCCATCTAATCACTACTTTTTCCACTGTTTTCTCCAATCAAATTACATTACTAGTTTTTATCCATCTTACCACTTGGTTTCCCCTTCTAATCACCTGTTTTTGTCACTGTTTTATGTCCACCTAATTACCTGTTTTTCCACTGTAATATCTACTTTCTCTACCTGATAATTTTTCCCGCCTTGACACCTCTTTCCCTTCCCACATCCTGTTTCTCTCTAACCGCACCCAGTGCATACTTAATGGAGGCAGCAGTGCTGTTGCACAACTGGAGTACATAAGCAAGCCGTGTGCTACCATCCGCACCTGGACCACACCAAGCAAGAGGAACCCTGGATCTCCAACCACCGACAGCTGTACCAGAACCAAGGTGATAGCCCTGAACTCCGAATCTCAAAATAAGAACTGAAGAACTGCAGCCATTCCTCTCCACATTCAACGGAAGGACCATTCTCCTGTCTCCACTGTCTCTTCTCCTGTGACTCCAGAGCACTTGCACATGCACCTGTCACCACCATGCCTGGGCAAGGACAAATCCACTGCTTCCTGCTCAATGCCTGATCGCTCTACAAACACACCACTGAGATCTGGGACACCATCTCCTCCCTCACCCCCGACACTGTCTTCCTCACAGAGACCTGGCTCAACCCGACGTCCGCACTTGACATCACCATTTCCGCGCCCAATGGCTACAAGATAGTTCACCAGCTTCGCATCAACAGGCACAGATTTGCAATAGCCATCATCCACGAAGAATCCATCCACTGCATCCCCTCCACAGATGACATCACTCCATTCATGGAACACCTCAAACTCAGAATAGATGGCAATACAACCATCAGAGATACCCTTACCTACAGACCTCCAGGACCACGCCCCGACTTCAACAACACCATCCCTGACTTAATTGCCCCACGGGCCATCAACACCGCAAACTTTATCTTTCTCAGAGACCTCAATTTTCACCTTGATTATCCCAATAATGCCAACAGACCCAAACTCCTTTAAAGCATGAACAACCTCGGTCTCACCCAAATAGTCGCCGACCCCACTCCAATCCTGGACACATGCTCAAAACCATTTTCATAGCCACCAACTGAGTCACATACAGGCATGTCACCAAGCTCACCTGGTTGGACCACTCAATTATCCACTTCACCATCACAGCAGCCCCCACCAGCGCCACCAAACTGCACCGCACCACACACAGGAGCTGGAACAAAATATCCAAAAGCTCAACATCTCCCATCTTGACGCCACCAATGATCTTGAAACACCTGGATCACCGACTGCTCCAACAGAATCACCGCCATCAAGCACACAAATGTAGGAGACCCACCAAACATGCCAGTTGGCACACAGCGGACCTGAGAACCACAAAATGAATTTGCAACTAACTAGAAAGGAAGTGGCGCACTAGCAAGGAGCTAATTGACCGTGCCACCCTCAAGACTAAGCCTGGACAGTGAAGTCCACTCTGCTCGCTGAGTTTGAAGAGTTTTCCACACTGTGTGTTCTGCGGAGCTCGCAGAGTTCTGAGAAACTCCGCTCTGCGTAGCGGAGAGAAGTTTTTTTCCTCCAACATCAAGGTGGCAACAGGAGTGAGGAACATCAAGTTGCTGAGTGCGAGTGATGTAAATCAAGGATGTATGACGTAACAACGCGTGTGTTTACAACGCGTGCAGTTACATCGCGGTTTTTACAACGAACCGATGTAACCACGCGATGCCATTACAACACAAGTCTTTACATCGACTTGCGCTAGATGGCATCCTTCCTCACCAGAAGAACCCAGAGAGTTTCCTTCTACCTTACATCTCAGATCATCTGCGGTTCCCCCCAAGGGTCATTCCTCAGACCCACCCTATTCAACACCTATATGACCCCCCCTGGCCAACATCGTCAGGTGCGATACAGAACTCAGTAGCCAGACTCATCCTCGACCTCCCATATGGCCCCTCATCACCCCACACCTCAGGAAACTCCAGTGACTCATCATCCAGGAGAGGTGCCAATTCAAGATACTAACCCACACATACAAAGCCTTGCACAATCAAGGACGAGCATACATCAACCATTGCCTGAGCTTCCACCAACCCTCCAGACACCTGTTCTCTGCCTTCCTCTCCCTTGCCTTTACCCCCACATCTGCCAAAGCAAGAGTGGTGGATGCTCATTTACTACCTAGCCATGAAGGCCTGGAACAAACTCCCCCTCCATCACTGGACGTTAACCTCCCTGCAGGAATTCAGGAAGGAAATTAAGACCTGGTTGTTCAATTGATTCAACAGAGAAGCAGAAACCCCAGTGCCTGGATACCTTTGCAGGTGATTAGCAGCCCTATAGAAATCCTGTTTGATTGATTGATTAATGTTACAGCAGTTCCACCTCAGTAAATTTCCCAATACTTTACTTTTGTATGGTACAACATAAAGCAAGTAGGAAAACACACGGCAGTCTGAGATGGGCACTGGGGACAGTAAAACCAACTCTTCAGCCTCTTTTCTCGCTTAGAGCAGAATCTGCATTGATGACATGGTCGATTCTTTTGAGCTGTTTCAGGAATGCGGCCATCAAAGTGTTATTCCTAGAGCCTTGCCACTTCTTGTTGAACATGTGAAGTAGAGGCTGCTTTTTCTGTAGCTGTAAGACTGAAAGTCAAGGAAAGACATGAGTCTTCCTGTTTTGGTCTGACGATAAACAACACATGCATTGTATGGTGCCATCTGGATCAGGTGTGTAAACAGCTTCTTATACCAAGTGTATGGTAAGTTTCATCGCATTGTATGACTGAAGAGCAGGGTTATTTTTATCCGCTCATCCCATGTACTTATTGTAATCAAGTATACAGGTGGAATTCTGAACTTTGACCATCTGACCCCAAACGGAGACAGGGAAGGTGCTGTCATCATGAATTTTAGTGAGCATTCACACATTACACCTATCAAAGAACTTGATTGCAAGAAGTTTGTGGGAATGAAACGTTTATGCTCTGGGATTTATGTAGCTTCTTACAAACAAACTCCTGCGGGAACCCTTTGTAATGACAAATAACTGTACTGCATGTCACAGTGCAATCTTTGCTCAGATCACTGAACAGTTCTACTCCTATATAGAAGATGTCCACATAAAGTATATATCTTTGTGAAGGATTGGCTGGGCAAGTTCCTAAACAATCTTAAACATGACTCATAGCATGGTAGGGCAACCTATGGGGTTTAGAGTGGAGCCCTTCCCTGTATACACTCATGCTGTATGCATAGCAAACAGAGCTCTCTCACAGCATGCACAACTTGATGCCATAGCTAGCTCGCAATGTACTGCCTGAACAGCAGTCACTCTTTGTACAGGATTAAGGGCTCATGCATGGCTATAATATTCCCAGGAGAATAAATCTCTGGAAACCTGGCCGACAAATTTTCCACGACAGGCCAAATTTTAAACAACCTGTCATGGTCTCAATGGCTTTTAGGCAGTGTAGCAAAATTGTCATTGGAAATGCAGCATATGCTACAATAGTAGAAACCGATCTCTGCTCATGTATGTTGAGAAGGTGGGTGTTACTCATATTGTGCAGGTAGAGCAGTAAGACTGCAAGCTTGGTTGGTGCACAAATCCCATTTGGAACTCAACACCCAAAAATATCTTCAACTCCTCAAGTGAAGTGTGAGTCCACCGGTGTGCCTTAGAATGAGGTACTAGAGTGCCTCCATGCTCCCTCGAAAATGGTCCTGATGCAAATTTGTTTTGCTGAACAATTTACTCAAGGAAGTCGGCATCGAAAAAGAGATGGAAGTAGTCAATCATCCAAAAATTGGCTGTACCAACTTTTCCCCAGGCATTATCAGTGAACGGCCAAATCTGGGACTGAACTAAATTGGGAGCTGCCAAGAGAGCCCTCTGTCTGTGCCTACCACCACAGGCATCCACTCTCTGGTTTGGTCTACCCTGCATGGTCACCCCACTGCATAGACTGTGCTTGCGGAGGGACTGCACAACTGCCATCATCACGCTCATTGGAAGACTAGTTGCCGGATGGATCTCTACTGACTGAAAAAACACTTCCAGATTCTGCTTCATTTTCCTCTCCCTCAGATGCTGTCTCAGTATCTGAGGAAGTTTTAATATCTGATCCTGCCTCAGAGCCGTCCTCAATGCCATCTATGATGACTGGGTAAAATCCTCCTTCTAAATACCTGTCCTATATTGAAGGCAAAAGTATTGTTCGGAATCAGTCGGTGGGTGTGTGTTTGTGTGAGATGTGTGCAACAGTAAATAAACACAAAATTACTTATCTGGTTCCCTGAATCTGCAGGTTCTCCAAAACACTAGAAAAAGAAAAAAAACACAATATTAATTCACCTTGTCAAATATCCAATACCACAGCATATTTTCTTCATGGCTTCTGCAAAACTACCATGGTGGTAAGGCGCTGCTGGGGCTTTGTCAGTATACAACTAATTTCCTAAAGCATAAAATCTACCTTTAATCTCAAGAAGCACAGTCACATAGTCACCGCTGCAACTTTGTGTGCATGCATGCTTGTTGTGGAAACACATAGTGCTAACAGCAGAGTTTCTGGAAATATGCAGCTGGAGAGCACCTAATTATGCAACAGAGTTGACTCAATAGTGTGGCAAGAAAAGACAAATTATGCAGCATGATGCAGCACATTGTTTTTCTGGTACTACTTAATTATGTTGTGATTTAAAGATGTGACATTACTTCCTCATTGTATCCCCTGTATTGCAACCAAATACAGAAATAACTAGGGGTGGGCAAAGAATTCAGTTCTGGCAGCGGAGTTCACTGACGTTTTGCCCACTTCACACTCCATGCGGCGTGCAGAGTTACAAAATACTCCACAAAGTGATGCAGAGCAGAGTTTTTTCTTTCATGCTGCTCGCCAACGTTAAGTTCGCTAGCATTTGTGAAAACAAATCATGCTCAGACCTCCTCTGGTGAGAATTCTCATTGCGGGCGTTCGCAGCCAGTCACGATTGCTTGCGTTGAGAAATCTGCCGCTCGCTTTGAGCAAGCTGAAGCTCAAGTAGAATGTCTACTCAATTGGCAGCAAGCAGCAGCGCCCACTGGTGTGATACATAGTGCCAATTGTGCTGATTTTACAGCACTGGACAAACTCTCTGCACTAAAGATCAATGCGAGCAGCTCGACTTAACAGACTCCGCCATTGGCCACTATCACGGAGTTCTGTGGATGAAATATCCATGAACTCCGCCCAGGCCTAGGAATAACCAACTGACTTTTGTGCATGGCCTCCCACTGCATGCCAGTTGTTAGAAATTTAGTTTTTGGTTGGCTAGGGTATGTCCCTAGGCCAGGCAGAGCCCATCACTCTAATCAGGGCAAATAAGTTACACACCAAAGATAACCTCTGCTCACTCTGTGGTAGCTTGGTGCAGATCAGTCAGGCTTATCTTCAGAGGCAATGTGTAAAGTGTTTGAGCAACACACACACAGAAATACAAGTAATACACCTCAAAAGAGACTCCGCACAGGATTATATAAAAATATATTGTATATTATATATAACACCAAACCAAAATGACATGAATCAAAAATATTGTGCATACTATACAAATCCTGTTAGTACTAGTTATCCTAACAGTGAAAGGCAAAAATAACATATATCAGTGATGCAGCAGGTAATGAAAAAGCAGGTTAATCAAATAGTACTTTTGCCAAGAAGAAAGTAGGACTAAACATCCACATATATTTCAGTAATATCTCATACACAGTTATAGGTATTGCAGTAATTTCACACAACCTGCCGTAAGGACCTAGGACATGGAGCACCCGAGCTCCTAGTGCATTGTATATGGTACTTCCGTGAGCCCTGGGGAAATGAAGAGCCCCTTTGGAATAAATGCAGGTAAAGTACTTACATTCTTAGAAGGTGCATCACAGTAGGCCAAATAAAGTTCCCTATCAGGACTTGACACATGGGATGCTCATGATCAGATCGGGAGCATAGTGCTCCACAAGTCCTGAGGGTGACTTTCCCCCAAATGTGAAAGAATAGCCGGTGTGAACATCCTCTCCAAGCAGATTGTACCACGCACTAGATTCTTTACTACACATAGATTCTATACAGACAATGTCTCCTACACTCTGTTGAGTCCGTAGCCCTTGGTGGCCACCCGGGTCATTTCCTCTGAGGAAAAATAGAGGCGGCACTGCTCCCACTGGGCCCCACTCATCCACAGATTACTCCGTGGGGACATTCCGACCTCAGGGACTCCAGGGGCCAACAGAACTCCTTGGGGCAGTGTGAGGGGAAGGCCGATGCATCAGGGTTGGTGACCCTGACGTGTGTGGCCGGCACCATCGACTGGAGGATTCACTTTGCCAGAAGGGTTACTGCGTTGCTCTGGGAGCGTGGCCAGGCTGGTGGGCTCTCGTTCCTGGCCCATCCCCGGTTGCTAGGTAACTCGCAATTTGGGTGCTATGCTGCGGTGGCTTCTACACATCCAGTGGGGTTACTTTGCTGGTCCACGTGGCCAAAATGAAAAATGCTGCACCAATATTTAGGAGGGCAGGGGTAAGGCACAGAGTGCCCAAACCCCCTCTCTCGAGCAGAGTGCACCAATCTGTAAGGGTCAGCCATGTGCTGAAAGACACAGAACAAGGAGCTCTTTACCATGTGCTGGGGCAGGTGAGGAGCTTTCACAATCAGGTACCGCTCTCCATACACTGATTTAAAAGAGGAGCTCTCACCACATGCTGTCCTTAGGCAGCAGAAGAGCAGCCACACAGCAAATGCTAGAAGCAGTAAACAGTGCTCACCATGCGCTGAACTCCTGGAAGAACCATTGGGGGGCACACAGGGAGCGGGAGGCAGGTAGGCCAGCACATCCAGGTTCTCAGCAGAGTGACAGTCCCTTCAGCAGCCAAATAGGCAGTCGGCCAGCAAAAAAAAGCAGGTAGTTCTAATGGTGGCTCCTCCTGGCAGCACAGCAGTTCTCTGGTCCTCTGGCAATAGTCAGCATGTAGAGCTAGCAGTGTCTGGTTACAAGTCTCACACAGTGCCTTAAAGCAGGGGGTCAGAGCCCTGTACTTATACTAAAAATGTCTTTGTTTAAGAGGTGAATTCAAAAGGAACCCTTTCAAGTAGACAACAATCCCTTTCGACCCAACCCTGGCTCCAGATGTCAGTTGGGGGAAATCAGCCCTTAAGGGGGGGCAGGACACAACCTGTCCAAATGTAAAAGCTGGATACCCTCTCCCTCTTTCAGGCCAGGAAGGCCATTAGTATGTAGATGTAATCCCTGTCACAACCAGCCCTTCCTGTGTTGAGGCTGTCTGGAAAGTATGCACCAAGTGTAGCTGGCACCTTAGCTCAAACATGGGTTGGAGTCAGGCTGCAAAGCACAAAGCGTCATAAGCACAGAGAAATGCCCACTTTCTAAAAGTGGCTTTTCTAAAAAAGTTATGTCAAATCCCGCTACACACTAAGCAGGATTTATCACCACTATTCTAAACATACAAACATGGCTACGCTACTCCTATCAGATCAGTAATTACCACTTAAATGTATTTAAGGGAATTCCAAATGCTGACCTATGAGAGGATTAATCCACACAGAACTGAGAAACAAAATAGGCTGTTTGCCACTACCAGGGCATGCCACACACAACGGCACCAATCCTACCTTTTACTTACACTGTACCATACCCATAGGGCTACCGAGGGCCTATCTTAGTAGTGACAAATATGTAGTAAAAGGGGAGTTTACAGCTTGGCAAGTAGTTTGAAACTTCAAGTTAAAGTGGCAGTAGAATGCATATGCAGGACCTTCAGTGGCAGGCCTGAGACAGGTTTGAAAGGCTCCATCAGTGGGTTTCATAAGCAGTGCTGCAGGCCCACTAGCAGAATTTTATTAACAGTGCCTGGGTATATGGGATACCACTTTACAAGGGACGTACATATAAATTAAATATGCCAAACAGGTGTAAAGCAATCATACCATGATTAGAGAGCACATGCACTTTAGTACTGATTAGCAGTGGTAAAGTGCCCAGAGTCTTAAAGCCAACAAAAGGTTTGAAAAATAGGTGGAAGAAGGCAAAAGGTTTGGGGATAACCCTGCAAAAAGGGCCAGGTCCAACACCAATAAAATGTTGCCATGTGTACACAGTGTGGCATTTCTGTTTAAAATGTGTGTTTTCCCTTGGGGGTCGCAATTGCCTCACCGGGTGAAAACACACATTTATAAAAAAAAATGAGGGCCAAATGCAGTCGATCCATGTCCTGATGGCTGGTGATCCTTTGTAGGCCTCCCAAGTGTCAGCCTACGACTGACAGATGCACTAGGGAGGGAGTTTGGATGTCGGCCAACAGCCGACACCCTCATCAAAGCGGTAAACATCACGTGCTATTCACAATACCTGAAATTGCAAAAGTTTATATATTATATAATAAATCTATTAGTTGCATTCTCTCTTAGAGAAACTGTTGTTAGTTCAGGATACTGGTTTGCAATCACATAAAAGTTTATGATGATATTTTGTTCCATTTATATCTGTTTTTTTAATCTGTCTTCATCATCAAACTGATAGATTCCATGAAGTTGTCAGTGTAAGTGCACTTTGTTGATTTTTTATGCCAGTGTAGCTTTTGTGACAGAAGAAAGTTGAAGGTCAACTTGAACTTGAAGACATCTGTACTGAGATAAAAATAGCTATTTATGTAATATTATGCTGAAGCAGCAGTTTTGCAAACCTCCAACTGATTCACAGTCGCACAGATATACATTTGTGTGTGTATGTGTGTGTATATATAAATTTGTGCAGAGTGTAATTTCCCATTTTTTATCATTGTTGAGTCTGTTGTGGGCTATGACTCACAAAAGATGAAGCCAATCATGAGTCCTGGGCCCCCCTTAGACTCTATGGTTTAGGCGTTCACCATTTTCATTTCATATTTGTTTAAAAAAAAAAAGAATTTAACCAAAACCAGCATGCAAGGGTTACTTTTGTGCAGCAAGGTAAAATCACACTTATGAGCGAACATGATTAAGTATACAAAGTAATTGTTACATGCAATCTGTTGGGCTCTAAAACTTATTTTTTCATAACACCTTTGATAAACTGTGGTAATAAACTTGACCTTTGCATTTTAGAAATACATGTGGGAATGCATATTTATTGTACAGTTGCTCTAATTCTAACTGGGAGAACTTTTTGAGTTGGCTATTAGAGGATAGGGTAAGCCTTTCACAGTGAAAATAGCATTTGGGGCAGAGTCACTGTACATAAATCAATCAATCAGAGGTTTGTATAGCACGACTACTCACCCGTGAGGGTGTCAAGGCACTGGGGGGAGGGGGACTGCTGATCTGTCTGGGAGAGGAGGTTCACTCGAAGAGCCAGGTCTTGAGGTCTTTCCTGAATTGGGTCAACAAGTGCCTGAGGTGTTGGGGTAGGGTGTTCCAGTTCTTGGCGGCGAGGTAGGAGAAGGATTTTCCTCTGGTACTGCTCTTGTGGATCCCTGGGACGGAAGCCAGGGCAAGTTGGGTGGAGCAGAGTTGTCTGGTAGGTGTGTGGAAAGTGAGGCGTGGTTCAAATATTATTTTCCATGCAAATATTGCATTCCAGCATGTAACTCTATTAAATACAAGGCAAGCTGCCTTGTGGTCTACAGCAAGGCTTCTTAGGGGTGACTCAATTAATATTTAAAATTACAAATTTTATTTTGACATGTTTGCTTGCAGATTTGAAGGTGGTGCTAATCAGGTAAAACAGATATTTCCAAAGTCATAATTTCTTGATTTCTCTAGTAGGCAAACAGGTGATGGTGTCCACAGGTGACATTTACATTTCCATGCCATTGCTGTATTTTCATGCATCATATAGGGATTATACAGATTTTATAATATTTTAGGGGTCAGAGCAGAAAATGAGGATGATTCTTCAAATTGAAGTTTACAGTGATTTAGAGGGTTATGTTTTTTTAAAGAGTTAGTACGCTTTCTTTCTAAAAGCAGTTCATTTGCTCATGAAGGTTCCGAGGTGCTTCATGGATATCTATCTATCTATCTATCTATCTATCTATCTATCTATCTATCTATCTATCTATCTATCTATCTATCTATCTATCTATCTATCTATCTATCTATCTATCTATCTATCTATCTATCTATCTATCTATCTATCTATCTATCTATCTATCTATCTATCTATCTATCTATCTATCTATCTTCATAAATACATACAGCTATGAGCTGTGAATGCATTAAAGCAGACAGACACACCAATACATTAGAGCAACATTAGATGCCGCTAGATGATATATGCGTAGACTGCGAGACAGATACAAACATAGTAGGTTAGCAAATGGAGATATAAGTAAGAGGAGACAGGAAACGAATGTCTATAAATAGAAGGTAACAGAGAAAGATATGATTGCAAATGGAACATTAGAAAGATATATTTGTTATGGAAGATGAAGGGAGTGAGTACCATAGAGAGCGCATTAAAATGAATGGCAGATACACAACTGATGATAAAGATTAATCAGTAACATTAGTAGAGCAGATTGAATAATAAAGTAGCTCCACAGCTGAATGTAAGAAATATTTAGTTTTAACCACCATTTAATGAGTTTGGATTCTCACAGATAATACTATGATTCTGAAATGGCATTAACACAAATGACAATCACATTTTATTGCATATTTGACATTGAATGGGGAATAAAGATTGGTATTGTAGCATGTGTTTCTGCATATAAACTGATAAAGTCAGCACAAGTTTCATGCTGCCGCTAACAGAATGAATGTCCAAAGAAGTGAAGTGGTATTACCTTATTTTCTGATATGGTAGTAGATCTGTCATCTGACACTATCAATGTGATCGGCAGAGTTTCCCTTTGAGAAACAACATCTGGGTGCAATACCACTCCTGTGTTCCAAGCCAGGACCTGTGTTCCAGGCCCAGGTCCGCAAACTCCGACCCGAAAAATCAAAGTATGGGGGCACCTGACCTTTTCACATGCAGCAGGAGCTGAGGCTGTGGGCATCAGCACAGCCAAGCACCCACCTCACTTGTAGCAGCACAGGAGCAGCAGAAAGTAGTGCCACAAGAAAGATGGACGCCTGCCTTTATCTCCAGTTCACTCCACAATACATACACTCTGACCATACCAGGCATCTTGATTACTCTTGCCGCCTGGTCAAAGCAGGTCAAAATTACCAGCAGTGTTCTGGAATCAGGAAAGAATGCATACAATATGTATTGGCATTACTGTGGAGGTGTAGGTATTCCGCATTTAGGGGAAAGATTATAATCAGCTGTATTGAATGTTTTGATACAAGTCAGAATCAGAGATTCTGGTTCAGCAGTATTCCTCCACCAAATTTCAAAAAACGTATTAAAGTTAGGAATCCTAACTTTACTGCTCCTAAAAAGTTAGGATTCCTAACTTTACTACTCCTAAATGCCCTTTGTGAATACTGAAAGTCGTAAAGTTAGGATTTTGTCTCAGATTACTTTTGTGAATCGGGCCCTTAGACTTCTAAATTTCTCTAGGTGAGAACCAACTCATAACCACGACAAACCACAACTGATATAACCAAACGCAATACATCTGAATACAGACAAAAAATACACAATACATTCTGCTCTTGGGGCTAGAATATCTAGACATTCTATCACCAAAGCTGATATGAATTTAGATAAGGAATGGCAAACGCTGTTGTAGGAAGGATCGTCTACTGCCTGGTGTACCCCCAGATTTTTGGCTTGACTGTTCTAGCTGGCTGCCTGTGCTCCTCCTTTCAACATGATGAAATTGGCATACTCCTATTGTAACTTAGATAGTGTCTAGTATATGGTACAAAATGTATCCAGGTACTGTAATTTTAATGTTACTAATGGACAGCAGCACATGTCATGCCATCCAGTACAATGAATATGTAAAATATAACATAGTATAACATGTGCATTTGTAAAGCACACGTTCACCCAGAAGGGTATCCTCAGGCCTACCATTGTACCCTGATTGTTGTAGCCTAATCACTGCAATTGTACACAGAAAAATAAATCCTTCTGACAGGTCAAAATCTCCCTTTTAAATATTAATGTCACCTTTAAGTAAGCCTTGTAGTCCACAAGGCAGAGCACATGTTTAATTGAAACTAGAACATGTGGAAATTTACTGTTAACATGTCCTTATAGGGACTAACACTCAAAAGCTATTTTTCACTGTGGCAGGCTTAGCTTTTCTATGTAGATAACTAGAGTACAGATTAAAAACTTAATACTGTATCACAGAAATAGTAATAGCTAAAAAAAATAATAAACAGCTATTTTGAATAGTTATTACAAATCCAATTCAATGATGATTTCATTTTCTAATAATTATTAAGGACAAAAAACTTTTAGAAAGTTACCTTTTTGCTACCTGAAGTTGCTCGAGGCTAATTTACCCTAAAACTTCTAACAGCGAGGGATTAGCATTTAAATAGGTGTAATAAAGGTGTGAAATGCTTTCCAGTAGCAAAAAATAAGCTGACCTGAATGGGCAGAGATGACTCCTCTGAACCTCACAGAATATGCAGGGTGTGGACTATGAGCGTGCTTTTTGATATCACAGTGTCAAATCCTGCATGAGTATCAAATCCTACTTCACAGATCTGCTGGGCTTACGTATACTTTAGCACACAGTTGAAATGTAGTAAATAGGATGGCAAGAAAATTCTTGAATATCCACTGTCTGGTTGCTGATAAACCCTAATTTGTCCTACCTGTCTTCTGTCTCTAGGTTTTACATATAATATTGGGGTGTACTTGAAGGAGGGAAACATTATGCTAAATCAGTTCTTGTGCATCCACTGTCTGGTTGATGGAAACCCCTACTTTTGTTCTACCAGACTTCTCTCTCTGTGTTTATTGTGGGTACAGTGGCTGCCTCAAACTGGATTTTACTGTAAAATGTGGAAGGGCACTCGGATTATCATAGTACACTCCCTGTACACACCCCTGGCCCTCAGACCCTAAGCTGAATGTAGCCAAAGACTTTTGCCATCTTGGAAATGCCCAAAGTAGATAAGGTTGTCCTCAGGAACTTTAAGCTCATTGGTTAGGGATGTGGTATGCTTGGACTCGGCCAGTCCTAAATTACTCCTATGTCCCAGTCTACAGCACCCTATCATTAGCACTCACCTCGGAGACCTCAACTTTCACATGGAATACTGAACCCACCCCAGCTCCACAGCACTCTTAGAGAGCCTAGACAATAATGGACTAACCCAACTCATCACAGAACAAACGCACTTCACCAGACACATGTCTGACCCCACCTTCACCTCCTTCGGCGGTATCAAGTTCAACTCAACCTCACCTCTCACTTGAACTCACCACTCCATTAAGATATAGAAACCATCATCACAAATGTCCACCACCTCCATCACCACTGCCACCTTCCCAGAAGCATGGAAGCACGCAGCAGTCAATGATCTTCTAAAGAAACCATCTGCCAGCCATAGCCAGCTGGCAAATGTCCGTCCTATCTCCCTGCTTCTCTACCCAGCAAAAGTGAACTGAAGGACAATCACCAAACAACTCACAAACCACCTCAACCTCCACCAACTACTGGACAGTACCCACTCAGGCTACAGAAAGAACCACAGCACAAAAACTGCACTCTTCACAGACACTGACCACGTCAGGAGCATCCTAGACCAAGGAGAAACAGCAGCCCTCATCCTGCTTGATATCTCCACAGCTTTCAACACGGTCTCCCACCACACACTCATCAGAAGACTCCACAAGACTGGCATCCAAGAGTCAGCACTCAACATGATCTGCTGCTTCCTCAAGGGAACAAACCTATTGAGTCAAACTGCCTCCTTTTGCATAGGATGGCTAGAGCCTAATATGCGGAGTACCCCTGTTATTTGTTTAAAATTACTCCCATGAGTCATGGAGCTGACGAGCTCGTGGATGAAGCACCTGCGCGCCAGTGAGAGGTACCTGACCTGATATGATGTTTGGCAGCCTACTCAGCAAATCCCCAATTGTAAGACTGTAATCTCTACTGATGACGGTTAACAAACCAGAAACACGTGCCTAGAGATCAGCACCATCTGCGCCAACTTTGGTGAAACACTCGAACATATTTCAACAAAGTGAGCTACTAGAGACTGCATTTACCAGAATGCCAGGGGCAAACCTTGCCTGAGAGTTGAAGCGGTGTGCTCCTTCCCCTGTTGTCTGTTTAAAAGTACTCCCGTGAGTCATGGAGCTGACGAGCTTGTGGATGAAGCACCTGCGCGTCAGTGAGAGGTACCTGACCTGATATGATGTTTGTCAGCTGTTAGAACTGGGGGTCTCTAGTTGGCAGAGGTAGGTACCTTTGAAAAATAGGGACCCTTGCGTCTAGTCAGGGTAAGGGGGGACCCTCCTAAAATAAACCCTGTTCACCCCCTTGGTAGCTTGGCACGAGCAGATAGGCTTATCTCAGAGGCAGGGTGTAAAGCATTTGTGAACACATACAGTAATCAAGTGACAACACTACAGATGGACACCACACAAGTTTTATATAAAAAATAAGTATTCTTTATATAGACTTATCACAAAACCACAATAGACAAAAATCCACAATACTGTCCTTAAAATGATAGAATTAGCTTAGTTCTCTTTAGATGTTAAAATACGACACTTTGAGTTTAATGTACCTTTGGATGTGTAACGCTATACAACAAAAGTGTTGCAGGGAAGGTGATGCGTCGGTTCCTTACACGCAGAAACGGTGATGCGTCGGTTTCTTACTGTGCTTCTGTGGCAATGCGGCCTGCAATGCCGTGATGCGATGAAGATCCGGTGCAATGAAACCAAGATGTCGTCTTCTTCTTGATGCGACACGATGCGTGCTCGCCAATGGCCATGCGGCGACTCAACAATTCTTCTGAGCCGCGACAGGCCCTGCGAAACGCTTCTCCGGTGATGCAAGATGCTTCGGTGAGGCGATGGGACAACTGAAGCTGGGAGACCCTTGTTCAGTGATGTGACGACAGCGGCTGCGACACTCTTCTCCGGTGATGCGAGACGCTTCTGCGAGGAGATGCGACAATTGCAGAGGCGACACTCTTGTTCAGTGATGCGATGACAGCGGCTGCGGCGGTGACACTCTTCTCCGGTGATGCGAGATGCTTCTGCGATACAATGCGACAGCTCAAGTGGCGACACCCTTCTTCAGTGATGCCATGACAGCGGCTGCGGCGGCGATGCGCTTCTTCGGTGTTGCGAGATGCTACTGTGATGCGACAACTACAGCAGCGTCACCCTTGTTCAGTGATGCGACGACAGTGGCTGCAGAGGCGACACGCTTCTTCTTCGTGAGTCACGCTTCCACCTCCTTGCTACACGCAGTCCCTCAGAAAGCCCAACACAGCTGCAGGCACTTCCAAATGACTCTTGGGGAGCTGGTGGTTGAAGTCTGTTGTCCCTGAGACTTCAGCAGGAGGCAAGTTCTTTCTCAAGCCCTTGGAGATCCTGCACAAGTTGATGAAAGTACACACAAAGTTCCTCTCTCCTCTCTTTGGCAGTTAGGCAACCACTGCAGGACAATCCATCAAGCTTAAGGATAGTCTCTCCTCAGTCTCTCTGGTTCTGCTCCTCAGCAAATGCTTCTTGTTTCCCAAAAGTGATCTAAAGTTCTTCGGTTTGGGTCCCAATATTTATACTCAGTTTCTCTTTGTTCTCTGAAGGCAGAGAGGCCTTTACCTAGTCCAAACCAGTTCTGGTCAGTCCTGGAGCACCCTTGCCTCCTTCTTTCCTTTCACAGTGCAGGGCAGAGACATCAGACGTACCACAGGAGGTGGAGCCAGCATTGTGGAGGGAAGGCACAGCCCAATTCAGGTCCCAGGTGCAACTCCTCCCAACCATCTACTTGCAGATATTTCTATTCAGCCCTGTGCTGACTCACCCTGTCTCCTGGAATCCCCCAGCCCCTGTCACTCAAACTCCAGACAAGGAATACACAACCTAGCAGAAGCAGGCTTGGATGGTTAGACAAGAAAATACTTACTTTCTAAAAGTGGTATTTTCAAACACAGAATGTTAAAACCAACTTCACTAAAAGATGCATTTTATCATTCTGAGTTCAGGCATACTAAACTTGAATTTCTACCTAGTTCCCTGAGTCAGTTAGCATTATAAAATGTAATAATCAAACTGCCTATTCTGGCCTGTGGGGTACAGTTAGCCTTGCAAAAGTGAAAAACAAAAATGGCTGTAATTCACTATTAGGACATGCCACACATACCAGGGCATGTCCTAACTTATACTTACAATGCGCCCTGCCCTTGTGCCTACCATAGCGGTGTCTGATATGATGAAAAGGGAAGGTTTAGGGACTGGCAAGTGGGTGCACTTGCCCAGTCAGCATGGCAGTACAAGACTGCACACAGGCTCTGCAATGGCAGACCTGAGACACACTTTTACAGGCTACTTCTGGGGATGGCACAACCAGTGCTGCAAGCCCACCAGCAGCATTTGGTTTACAAGCCCTGGGCACTCCTAGTACACTGTACTAGGGTCTGACAAGTAACCAAATCAGCCAATCATGGAATTACTAATCCATACATCAATTTAGCATAGGGAGAGCATCTGCACTTTAGCACTGATCAGCAGTGGTAAAGTGCCCAGAGTCATAAAACCAACCAAAACAGGTTAGCCAAAATACAGTAGAAAGTCAAAAAGTTCAGGGATGACCCTGCAAAAAGGGCCGAGTCCAACAGCAGGGTACTCAGCAAACCCCAAATTGTAAGACTGTAATCTCTACTGATGACGGTTACCAAACCATCGTGAAATAAATCTGAAAGGGCCTCACGCCTATGCACCTGCTCATTACCTGGATACCTTCTTGGGTGATTAGAGCGCTCTACAAATCAACTTATCATGACATAAATGGTTTACACATTGTCCTAAGTGAATCCTGTCATCTCTGTGCCATAGCTACTAGGGGGTTGAGCTTGTGTTCATTTAGTGGCTTTGAGGGTTCATCCTGACAAGGGCTGTGGTTCTTTGTTGAGGTGGATAGTAATAATCCATGTTCTTACATCTATCTGTTTCTCTCTGCCAGACAGAAAAGGAAGACAAAATGAGTAGAAACCGGCACGAAAACAGTAAAAAAGACACAGTGCAAAAAACCTAATGTGTCATAATCAAAGACAGGCTTTCTCATATTCAAAACTTTTTGTTTTGAGATTACCCTGTGTTAAGTTGGTCGCAGAAAGAAGTAACAGTGTATATAAAATGCCTTTCTCCACTGCTTTTCCTAAAACTGCACGGCTTCGAAGTAGGTTACTAACTAGATGCCTATAAACATGCACAATCAGCCATTTTAGTGCGTTCACATAAATGTATAATGTAGACTTCCGAGTGCAAAGTTGAACAGTGATACAGTGCTCTGGAGGACGAGTCCAGAAACGCTGGGCCTGGTCCTAAATTGTGTGTGATCTTATTTGCTAATTGTCTACCCTGTAAATATCGATTCTTCTGGGTATTTACATGAGTGCATTTAGTGCATCATTTCAAGGACCTCGAAATGAGAGCCAATTTGTTTGTTTTTTGCAGATTTTAAATAGCGCGAACTCCACCCGAAGGTATTGGAGCGCTTTACTCAAGATTTGGAGTGGTGCACCACCCGTTGTGTAGACAGGGTTGTTTTTCAATAAATCTTATAATCTTTCTTAGGTTTTCTTAAATAGTCTTTTATTGCAAAAAATACAATTTCAGGAAATTGTCAGCCAACGCGTTTTGTTCATAACAATGAACTTCTTCAGGGCTGTGAATTTCAATATGAAATACATAAATATATGTACAAAAACGTGCATATATACATGACACAAGACTTGGGTGACACAGAAGTGAGTATGGAAAAGGGGAAACAGTGAAGGGTGAAGTAGTGGGGTCATTGATGCCTGTGAGGCAAAAGACAGGAAGGTAAGCAAGGGGTGTGGTGGGAGGGGAAAAAACATGGGGTTGGTTTAGTGAGTTCAGAGTAAAAATAGTAGTTGGGAAACACAAGGACAAATAATAATAACCTGGTCATAACGATCAGTACAGGGATAAAAACATACTATTTGTTGCTAAAGCTAAATCAACTTTTACAGTTCTTTCTCACTGTAATATATATGTATAAAGTGCATGGCATTTCTTGAAGGCATATTGTCCCAATTATTGTCTCCTGAATGTGACCGCTACGTAAAGGCAGAGTGCTGCCCTAGCGAGCAGAGACCTATTCTGTGGTCTGATGCTATGCAAGGCAGATTTCGAACAATTAATTAGTTAAGTAGGCCGCTATGTGTAGTACGATAAAAAGATGTATAAACCTAGATGTCCTGGAAAAAGATGTATGGCATAAGGGATGTGTGTACAGGAACTCATTCCTCCTGCTAGTGATAGTGAATGATCCAAAGGGGGCTGATGATGGGAGCATGCGGACCTGATGCCCCTAGTAAGAAAAATATAAACAAAAACAAAAACAAAAGGGGTACATACCATAGGATTACGTGGTGTCTCAAATAAGAATAGGCGTGTACAATGGGCTGCGTGGGACTCCTTGATAAGGGCTCTCAATCTGGTAGGAGAAAGACAATATATGAGTGACCATCTAACATGATGCTAATAACGAGCAGAATATGATGAGCGCGAGGTTTAAATGCCGAAAAAGCGCGTGGAGAAAGAGGAATATGGGAGAGGGAACAAAATGTGGAGGGTCTTAGTGCTCGCTCAATTCTGGTCAGACACTATATGTGCAAGGGTGGATCATAATTGGCGACGACCACGAGTTTCACTACTTTCTAAGATAAACATCCCTATACATCACAAACCGGCACCGTTAGATCCACTCTGGTTCTGGGCCAGGTCCCCATAGCTATCACCTTGGGCCCCTTTACGCCTCCTCGCGGTCTGCTGATGCTTTGGCTTGTCGCATTTTTTATTTTTTATCTTCCTATTCTGCATTTTATACCCCTATCAGGTCGCCTTGATGACTCTTTTCGATTTCTTTTCCTATTCCCTAACAGGGTGCTCCCTGTCCTTTCCACCCACACTGACCACGTGATCACCAGGTCTCTTCATGTGACACCCTGAAGACCTGTGCCTTGATCAGAACCCATGACCTTTTCCTTTTTAGGTCTCGCTGAGCCCCAGCGCTTGCGCTGGCTCGAAGAGAAATTTTGTATGTGGGATTTTCAAAGTGCTGCTGGCTGGCCTAACGCTTGCGTTCACGCGATTGTGCACGCGCGCAGCCGGCCGCCAGCAGCACTTTGAAAACTCGTGAGCGTCATCACGATCACTTTCGCTTTCAGAGCGATCGCTATGACACACGCGCACACACAACTCCCGCTTCTCCCCCTCCCCCACCACATTTTGCGTCTCCGGCCGCTCGCGCGCGGCCAACGCTTGTTTTAATTGTGCTACCTTGTTAGAAGGCGACCTCAGAGGAGACAGGGAGGGTACCTGAGCACCCTGAGACCTACCCTCGGGGTATCGTAGCCGGGCTCTGGCGGGAGACTCCTCAGGGGAAGAGTCTCGTGTCTAGGATCGTACACACTGCACCACACGACAAAGAGACACCACACTGTATGTTCTTGGGAACAGATCTTTATCTAATCAGCTTCGTAGGATCTTTATGATCAACAAGGTGGATATGTACAAATAGAGCACAGGCTCAAGGAGTCTCGGTAGGGATAGGGGGCAGCGGGACAGTCTTTGGGGATCCGGATCAATGCAGGGACGTACCCGGCGCACAGCTCACAATCCTCGAGCTGGGGGATACGCTGTGGTCATTGGGGTCCAGCCGGACCGAGGTAGTCTTTAGGAGCCGCGAGTCACTCAGCAGGGCTCAAGCACAAGGTCGAAGGTCTTACGATCTTCTGGGGAGCCGCGAGTCACTCAGCAGGGCTCAAGCACAAGGTCGGAGGTCTTATGATCTTCAGGGGAGCCGCGAGTCACTCAGCAGGGCTCAAGCACAAGGTCGGAGGTCTTACGATCTTCAGGGGAGCCGCGAGTCACTCAGCAGGGCTCAAGCACAAGGTCGGAGGTCTTACGATCTTCAGGGGAGCCGCGAGTCACTCAGCAGGGCTCAGGTGTTCCAAGGTTGCAAGGGAGCCGCGACCACGTCAGCAGGGCTCTCGTCGTTCCAGAGTCGAATCTGCCAGATAGTCCCAGAGCACCCCTTGTTATAGGTCAACTCCTCTTTGATGTCCGGAGTCTGTGTAGGCAGGGGTCTTAGCACCTGGGGGTCGCTTGTTGGAGTTTCCTGCCATGTCGTCCTTTGATCCTTTCAGAGCCGGGTCGGGAGGAGTCCCAGACACACAGCAGGCGTGGAGCCAGCCCTCAGGGAGGCCGGAGGGCTGATCGAAACCCATCTCCCAAGGGGAGGTCAGAGGTGCGATGGAAACTGCTCCTCCCTCTCTCACTTCGTGGGAGCGCGATGTCCTCCAGCCGGGGCGGCGCCTCTAGGCCTGGGTTGCGCTGGAGCCGGGCGGCCATCGTAGGTGCATGAAGTGGGCATGCGGGCCCTGTGGTGCTGGGAAGATGGAGGGCACGGACGGGGAAGTCCGGGTCGGGTGTGTGTGGGTCCTGGCGGGAAGGACCGGCTAGGCCGTGTACTCGGGGGCTGAATGAGGTGCACGGGTCAGGGGGTGTGGCTAGGGGTCAGGGATGGCCATGCCACAAGGCCGGGTCTAACACGCGTACCCCCCAGCGGAAAGCCGGAGAGAACTTCCCATCCTCTTGGGGGTTCTCTTCGCTGAGGCGGAAGAACCAGGAGAGGCCGTCAGCGTTGGCGTGGTCAGTATCAGGGCGATGCTCTACTGTGAAATCCATCCCCTGGAGGGAGATTGACCACCGCAGTAGTTTGGGGTTTTCCCCTCGCATCTGCATGAGCCATCGCAAGGGGCGATGGTCGGTTTGGACTTTGAAATGGGTGCCGAACAGATAGGGTCGTAATTTCTTAAGGGCCCAGACTATAGCGAACGCCTCGCGCTCAATGGTGCTCCATTTCTGTTCTCTGGGTAACAGCCTTCGGCTGAGGAAGGCTACGGGCTGGTCTAGGCCTTGGTCATTCACCTGTGACAGGACTGCCCCAATGCCATGCTCGGAGGCATCAGTTTGTACCACAAACTCCTTGGAGTAGTCGGGGGCCTGGAGCACGGGGGCAGTACACATGGCCGCTTTCAGGGCATCGAACGCCTCCTGGCAGGCAGAGGTCCACTGCACTTTCTTGGGCTGTTTCTTGGACGTGAGTTCCATGAAGGGACCGACAAGGCTGCCGTACCCCCGGATGAATCTCCGGTAGTAGCCGGTGAGGCCCAGAAAGGCTCGGACCTCCGTTTGGGTAGTGAGTGGTTCCCAGGCTAGGATGGCGTCGATCTTAGGCTGCAGAGGGGCGACCTGCCCGCTTCTGACCCGGTGCCCTAGGTAGACCACCGAACCTTGCCCAATCTGACACTTGCTGGCTTTTACTGTGAGGCCTGCCTGGCGCAGGGCCGTTAGCACCCTCCGGAGGTGCTGGAGGGGCTCACTCCATTCGGAACTGAAAACCGCAATATCGTCTAGATATGCGGCGCTGAACTTTTCCAGCCCGGCCAGGACTCTATTTACCAGTCGCTGGAAGGTGGCCGGGGCATTTTTCATCCCGAAGGTCATCACGCGAAAGCGATAGTGCCCATCCGGGGTGGAGAAGGCGGACCGCTCCTTGGCTCCTTATGTGAGCGCAATTTGCCAGTACCCGCAGGTTAGATCGAATGTGCTGAGGAAATGAGCAGACCCGAGACGGTCAATGAGCTCGTCTGCTCGGGGAATGGGGTGAGCGTCGGCTCGGGTGACTTCATTGAGTCCCCGGTAGTCCACACAGAATCGGAGTTCTGGGGTGACACCGGGGGCAGCTGCTTTCGGGACCAGTACCACAGGGCTGGCCCAGGGGCTGTCTAAGGGTTCGATCACCCCCAAGGTCAACATCTTCGAGACCTCGGCCTGAATGCAGGACCGGACTCGATCAGGGACTCGGTAGGCTCGGTGCTTCACCGGCGGGCTGTCTCCGGTGTCCACGTCATGGACACACCAGTCGGTGACTTGGGGGACAAGAGAGAATAAGTCGGGGAACTGCCCTAAGAGCTGGTGGCAGTCCTCGCGTTGCTGGGAAGTGAGGGATGGAGAGAGGTTCACCCCTTCCACGGAGCCATCCTTCTCCTTGGTACACAGGAGGTCAGGGAGAGGATCTGACTCCTCTTCGGCCCCGTCATCGGTGGCCAGCAGTAGACTCAGCTCCGTCCGCACGAAGTGAGGCTTGAGGCGGTTCACGTGAAGGACCCGAATGGGGTCCCGAGGTGACTGGACGTCCACCAAGTACGTGACCTGGATCTTCCGCTCAACGACTTTGAAGGGCCCGGTCCATTTATCCTGGAGGGCGCAAGGTTTCACTGGGGCCATGACCCATATCTGCTGGCCCGGCTGGAACTCGACCAGAGTGGCATTCTGGTCGTACCAGCGCCACATTTCTTTCTGGCTCGCCTCCAGGTTGGCCTCGGCCAGTTCTTGAAACTTCCTAGTCTGGTTTTGGAGGGTCAGAACGTATCAGAACACATCTCAGGGGGGGCCTCGGGGCGCTGCCTCCCACCCTTCCTTGACCAGGCTAAGGGGCCCCCGGACGGGATGCCCGTAGAGTAACTCAAACGGGCTGAACCCCAAGGATTTCTGGGGAACTTCCCGTTAGGCGAACAAAAGGCAGGGGAGCAGGACGTCCCACTTGCGCCGGAGGGGCTCTTCCAGGCCCGCGATCATCCCCTTCAGAGTTCAGTTAAACCGCTCTACTAGGCCATTTCCTTGGGGATGGTACGGGGTGGTGAACTTATAGGACACTCCACATTGTTGCCACAGGGACGTCATGTATTTGGAGATGAAGTTCGTACCGCGATCGCTCACGACCTCGCGGGGAAAACCCACACGGGAAAAGATCCCCATCAATGCCCGGCCCACCACGGGGGCGGTGATGGTGCGTAGGGGAATGGCCTCAGGGTATCGGGTGGCATGGTCCACTAGGACGAGGATGAAGCGGTGACCTTGTGTGGTTGGGGGGTCCAGGGGCCCCACGATGTCGATCCCGACCCGTTCAAAAGGGGTACTGATGACAGGGAAGTGTTGGAGGGGAGCCTTGCGCTTTCCTCCACTTTTCCCACTAGCCTGGCACGTGGGACAGGACTTGCAGTGGGTTTCTACATCTGCTTTCATTTTAGGCCAGTAAAAGTGAGTCACTAGGCGACTGTAGGTTTTGTCTTGGCCCAAGTGGCCTGCGAGGGGGACATCGTGGGCCAAGCCCAGGAGGAAGTCTCGGAAGCGTAGGGGTACCACCAGCACCCGGGCTGATCCTAGCTCCACCGACTTCTGCTCGCTGTACAAAAGGTCATTTTCCCAATATAACCGGTGTGTTCCAGATTGGTCGCCCGCGGCTTGGGCCTCTGCTTGCTGCCGGGGTCCGGCCAGGGAAGGACAGGTAGCTTGCTCCTGGCAGAACTCCTCTCTGGAGGGGCCCCCCTCGTGGTGCCACTGGGCCAACTCGGGCAGATCGCCTAACTCTGCGATCTGTGCGGGGTCGGAAGGTAGGGGTTCGTCGCTGGCGACAGATTCTCCTCGTGGGGAGATGTGGGGGACCTCGGTTGGGACAATCCTGTCCTCGTTGGCAGGTGCGTCCTCGACTTCCCCAAGGGGGGGCAGTCAGGCCGCCATAGATCGGGTGGTGGCGCACACCCACTCGGGGAGACCCATCATCCCTAGGTGGGTCTTGCGCTCAACTTGCTTCCAGGGGGAACTTTCCAGGTCGTTCCCCAGGAGACAGTCGACCGGCTGGGAGGTTCTTACTGCTACTTTCAATTTACCGACCACTCCTCCCCATTCAAAAGGCACCAGGACTACCTTACAGAGGCTCTCAGTGTTGTCAGCTGCAATTACAGGGCAAAATATATTGGGGAGGATCTGGTCTTCGTGGACTAAGTGGCTGAGGACACCGGTGATGCTCGCCCCGGTGTCACGAAGGGCCTCTACCTGTTGGCCATTGATCGTCACTAACTGCCCGTATTTCTTGGTGTTGGAGGGCAGGAGGCTCCCAGGGACCATTTCTCTGTCTCCTAATGATACTAAGGCCATGGCGGCGGGTTCCCACTCTACGGTCTCCTCAATCTCCTCCTCTAGGGCTACATTGGCTATCTGTCTGGCTGGGGGGGCTGTAGTGGGGATGCGCAGGGCCATGGGGCATTCGGGGTCATTGGCGTAATGCCCGGGCTTCTGGCAACGGAAACAAATGATGGTCACCCGGTGCCCCCCGTCTCACGGGTGGACCGGATACAGCTGGTGGGGGTGCCGGGAAGTGCGGAGGTTGGTTTTCCGGAGGACCGGACTGGGATTCTTTCTGCCCTCCCTGGTTCCCCCCCTCTCTGACGGGGTGGTCCCTGACTGGCTCGGGGGTATTCTCCTACAGGGCCCCGGGAGACACGCGTGTTGGTCCAGCGATCCGCCTCGACAGCCAGCTTCCTCGGATCCGTGAGCTTGCTGTCGAGCAGATGCTGGCGTAGTTCCACAAAGCAGTTCGCGGCCAGGTGTTCCCATAACATGAGGTCGGTTAGTTCGTCCAGGGTGGTTACTTTGCTGCCCTTAATCCACCCGTCAAATGCACGGCTGAAAAAGTTCACATACTCCACCCACGTGGTGCCAGGGATCTTCGTGCAGTCCCGGAACTGCTGGCGGTACATCTCCGGGGTAAGGCCGTACCTTGTGAGGAGGGCCTCCTTCATGTGGCTGTAGGAGGTCTGCATGGAGGATGGTAGGTCGAGCAGGGTGTCTCTCCCCTCGCTCAAAAATCGGCCCCACAACCCGGCCCCGCAATCCTTCTGCGGGACTCGGTGGGAGGTCATGACGACCTCGTAGGCCTTGAACCATTGTTGGATGTCATCGTTTTGTAATATTCCTTAACCACATCTTTGGGGATGTGGACCTTCTGTTCCACCGGGGGGGGGCGCCCCTCGGTTCTCCGGGGGTCGAGCTTCTTCGCTCCTTGCTTTGAGCTCGATTTCTTTCAAGCTGCGTTCGTGCTCCAGTTGAAGTCTTCTTCCTTCGTGCTCCCGTTGGAGTTTTTTCTCTTCTAGTTCGCCTTGTACTCGCATCTGTTCCACTGCTAGCTTCTTCTCAGCTAATTTCAACTCGCCCTCGATTTTCAGTTTGGCCAGTTCGAGTTCGTGATTACGACTTCTCTCTCTGTCTGCGAGTTCTTCCGGGGATAGACCCCCGTCTGGTACGAAGCTTCGTACATGGTTGCTGCTGCTTTCTCTTTGGGAGAGTCCAGCTTCGTCCTGGAGCTCCACCGCTCCTTCTGGGCGGGGGGCTCCGGATTCCACCCAAGCTTTCAGTGCCTTCTGCATGTCTTCTTTGGTGTTGAGACCAGTGGTAGCGATTTTTAGTTCTTTGCAGAATTGCTTCAGTTCTTTGTGCGTGTACTCTTCCAGTTGTTCCGCCTGGAACACAGTACTTGCGTCGGTTTCTGTGAGACTCATGGCGTTTTCTTCTGCCGTCTTTGCCGGTAGTGCGTCAGCCGTTTACGGTATGATCTCTAGATTATGGGCCCGAATCCCGTCGCTTGCCACCAATGTTAGAAGGCAACCTCAGAGGAGACAGGGAGGGTACCTGAGCACCCTGAGACCTACCCTCGGGGTATCGTAGCCGGGCACTGGCGAGAGACTCCTCAGGGGAAGAGTCTCGTGTCTAGGATCATACACACTGCACCACACAACAAAGAGACACCACACTGTATGTTCTTGGGAACAGATCTTTATCTAATCAGCTTCGTAGGATCTTTATGATCAACAAGGTGGATATGTACAAATAGAGCACGGGCTCAAGGAGTCTCGGTAGGGATAGGGGGTAGCGGGACAGTCTTTGGGGATCCGGATCAATGCAGGGACGTACCCGGCGCACAGCTCACAATCCTCGAGCTGGGGGAAACGCTGTGGTCATTGGGGTCCAGCCGGACCGAGGGAGTCTTTAGGAGCCGCGAGTCACTCAGCAGGGCTCAAGCACAAGGTCGGAGGTCTTATGATCTTCAGGGGAGCCGCGAGTCACTCAGCAGGGCTCAAGCACAAGGTCGGAGGTCTTACGATCTTCAGGGGAGCTGCGAGTCACTCAGCAGGGCTCAAGCACAAGGTCGGAGGTCTTACGATCTTCAGGGGAGCCGCGAGTCACTCAGCAGGGCTCAGGTGTTCCAAGCTTGCAAGGGATCCACGACCACGTCAGCAGGGCTCTCGTCGTTCCAGAGTCGAATCTGCCAGATAGTCCCAGAGCACCCCTTGTTATAGGTCAACTCCTCTTTGATGTCCGGAGTCTGTGTAGGCAGGGGTCTTAGCACCTGGGGGTCACTTGTTGGAGTTTCCTGCCATGTCGTCCTTTGATCCTTTCAGGGCCGGGTCGGGAGGAGTCCCAGCCACACAGCAGGTGTGGAGCCAGCCCTCAGGGAGGCTGGAGGGCCGATCGAAACCCATCTCCCAAGGGGAGGTCAGAGGTGCGATGGAAACTGCTCCTCCCTCTCTCACTCCGTGGGAGCGCGATGTCCTCCAGCCGGGGCGGCGCCTCTAGGCCTGGGTTGCGCTGGAGCCGGGCGGCCATTGTAGGTGCATGAAATGGGCACGCGGGCCCTGTGGTGCTGGGAAGATGGAGAGCACGGACGGGGAAGTCCGGGTCGGGTGTGTGTGGGTCCTGGCGGGAAGGACCGGCTAGGCCGTGTACTCGGGGGCTGAATGAGGTGCACGGGTCAGGGGGTGTGGCTAGGGGTCAGGGATGGCCATGCCACAAGGCCGGGTCTAACATACCTCCTCGGATGTATCCGTAAAAATGACCTTTTGTTCCAGAATTTGTTTTCTGAAATTTTACCGTTTGTTCTCAATGAATGTTTTCAGTACCTGACTAGAATTTGTCTTCTTGCCAGGTAGTCACTCACCCTAATGGTCTCAACAAGATGACAGGAGCCCGGCAGGTCTGTGCTATCAATTTCCTTTATTGTGCAAATTTGCTCCCTAACCCAACGCTTGTTCTTCTGTCTATGAGAGAGTCTCTGCCCATGCGGTTTCGTTGGGGTCCTTCCCTCGTCCCTGCAACTTCCTCTTTGCTCAAATGACCTCTGGACCGTGATCTTTCCTCAGAATCCTGCCTCCACTGTATGGGCACCAGCATTTCTAAGATTCGCTGCTGATTAATTAATGAGAGAAGAGCAGCCCTTCTAAGCAGGGCTTTAAATGTGACCAAGCAGCCGTTATTCGAGGACCTTCGTAGTGCCAGCACTTTGCAGCGGGGCTACAGCTTTTTCAGTGATACAAGAAGTGCACTTTAGTTTTCACCAAAGCTGCACTACTTTCAACGGGGCAGAACCAGCAATTATCAGATGGGCTGTGAAAGGTAAAATTATAGTTCCCTTTCATAAGACCTTCTCAAACCGGCTCCATTTTCAAAAGTGCTCCCAGCAGTTAATATTTAATGGATCCCTCGCTATCTTGTTGCAGCCTGTCGCCCGCGGGGTGGGAGCTATGGCATGTGGCAGACGTCTGCCATTGATGCCCCTTCATGGGACAGCCACATATGGGGTATATTGTAGGGTAATCTACTCAGACTATGGAAGCCCGACCAGGCTTCTAACAACCACAAGCATCACAGGAACAGAGGCGAGGCTAAAAGGTCACTTGAGCTATTCAAGCCTTAAAACGAGCCAGAGGAGAGGGGTCAGGGAACGATACAGAGAATATTTATGTTGTTTTTTTTTTTAAGCAGGACACAGCTGGTCAGCACGCTAGGCTGGCATTCCCCTGGGGGGAGGGGCTGGAGGCCCGTGGATCTGCTTTCAGGTTCTGATGAGCCGCTCATTCGGCCGTGGAAGGGTTTCCAAGTGGCCATCAGTGTCCTGTATACTGTGACTCTCTCTCTCCTAGATTCCAAACCGAACAGATATTACCACTTCAACACTTGAACATGTAAAGCTGTTTTGAGTGTAGATTTACAGGTGTCGCGATTTCTCAAAGGTTACCAGGAGTATTCCATAGATGGTGCAACAGTATGCAGCTAGCTGTGCATAGTATTCAATAATGCATGTGAAAAAGTTTCACTCGAGAGCAGTTACGATGGTAAACTTATTTTTCTCAGCAGGAAAATGTATTTTAACCTGGCGAAATCCCTTCCAGTTCACCCCCACTCACTTTGAAGGTGTTCTCTTCCCAGCCTCAGCCTCTAAAGGGAATTAAACTTGTTTTTGACTGAGCGAAATCTCTGATATTTTTTTATGGTAAACTACTTTACAGAGAACCCCTGCCAGGGAACGTCCACTCTACATGCCAGGCAGCTACTTTACTCCCACCTAATACTGCACCATACGGAGGTAATCTAATATATGAAAAAATATTTGTAGTCGTAAATCAAGCTACTTGTATGTAAAAGATTAATCTACATGTGCACATTGCTTTGTGAATCAGACGCCTACTATTTTAGGCCACCACAAGCCATTGCTACAAAGGTATACAGCGTAAATGCTGTAGAAGCTTTACTTCTGCAAAGGTACAAATGGTTAGGCGCAGTAGCGGCTGCCTCTTACCACCGACTACACAAGAAGACAAAAGGTACTGCTTGTGAACTGTCCACTTTAGGAACAAGCATTTGTAATACAATAGGTCTCACATTTGCAAGAGTTTAAGCGATTGGCATTGTAAATGGCAATTCCTTTTATTTATTTGTTTTGATACTTAGCATATAAATAAAAGCCATTGTCATTTACAATGCCAATAACTCAAACTTTTGTTAATGCGAGACCTACTTAAATTCAAAGAAGCTGCCACCATTGACCCAGGCTGCTTGGAAAGTGAAAACACGCATGGTGCGCTGAATGTTGCAGGAAAGCATATCGTGCCTGCTGTAGGAGAAACTCATTAAAGAAAATAGTGCTTACAGACTAAATTGGATATACCGTGTAACAGAAGTAAAAGGACATGTCCTCACAGGAGGTTACAAATGAAGACAAGGGGGTACTAAGAAGGGACTAACAAGCCTATTAACGAATTAGAAGCCAGCATTTACAAAGGACAATGACACAAGGCAATGAAAAATATGGAAAGCCAATGAAAAATATGGGCGGAGCTTCAAATCCATACAATACAGCATGTCTCGCAGAGCAGCGCATGCGCTGCCCAGGCTTGACCAAATAAATAACAGGTGGGCACGTAACATAAGCTTTGGACTAGAGCAAGAAGAGGCTAACATTATTTTGCATAGGTCAAGTTGAGGAAATATTAAAACCATTACAAAAATATGTATGACTACGCACACTTAACGCATTAAGGGGGAAACTTAGGGCCATCTATAACAACAGGGCGGAACTCACACTTCTGAAACTGCGTCAACTTTCCTACTCCCAGGGGAATAAGAGTGGTAAACACTTAGCACGACAGCTGAAGGAAAAACGGGAACGAGAATACATAGGAGGGATACAGGATGGGCGGGGCGGGCTGACCCACAAAGATGCAGAAAAGGCTGATATCTTCGGCTCCTTCTTCAGGACCCTAAACACAGAGGAACCACGAAACGCAGACAGGCAACATAGCTATCTTCAGACTCTACAGTTCCCTCGGGTCTCACAGGAATGAAATGACAAACTTACAGCCCCTATAACAACAGACGAGGTAAACTCAGCCATCAAATCTCTGAAACCACATAAAGCCCCGGGCCCAGACGAGTTTACGACCCAATTCTACAAAACCTTAGCCGCGGAAATTATACCATTCCATTCCATTCATAAAACTTTATTTCGGCACAAATGGCCATAAAAGCACAGTTTAAAAACAGTAGATTAAAATAGTTAAAATACAAATACATAAAAGATAAAAAGAGAGTCAACAATCCACGCTCTATAGCAGCATTTCCAGGCATCAACCATCTTAAAGAACAGGACATAAAGTGCTTATGCAAAATACATTAGATGGCTAGTTCCTATCAGTTTTTCCAAGCATTTTTTTCTCCATTTTGTATTATAAGTTTAAAAATACGCTCCGCGTAAAAAGGGTGGCTAGGAAAATGGAAAAAATGCATTTACTCAGCCAGCATATTTGCCTCCAGTTGTCAGTACAGTTAGAGTAAAATAAAAGCCATGTACATTAAGGGACCATATTCTATATGCATTCAGTTTCAAGGAATGATGGACCTTAGAAATAAATCGATTGTCTCTAGGAGTACCAAATAAGTACAGTTTGTGCAAAATTCATCGTTTAAAACATGTCATATACAATTGTTAATCCTATTTACAGCTTGTTTAACCCCTTCCATGCTCATGACGGAACGGTTCCGTCATGAGCATCGGTTGAGCTGTGCTCATGACGGAACCGTTCCGTCATGGCCCCGCCCGCGCTCAAACCCTTCAGCACCGCGGGGGAATCCGCGCAGCGCTGAAGGGGTTAAGATGGCTCTGGGTGTGTACCACATGGTGAATAAAAAGCGTGAGATTAAAAAAACAATGGGCATGCGTCTCAGATTTTAAAATCTTGTACACGTCGCGACAGTGTCTGGAACCCAAATCCCTACAAAGCTGAATAAGCCGACGCGACCTTGCCTTCTTGTACCCCTGACAGAATAATATCACATGGAGATCGGTCTCTTCTACATTGGGACACACAGGGCTCTCCGCATTTATATGTCTCTCCCACTTTTTTGTGAATGAACGCAGCGGTAGGACTCCATACCTGAATTGCACATAAAGCTTTTTTGCCAGAAGCGGCTGTATGTCGTCCAGCACTGGTTCTAGAATATATATAGATTTTACATCCAGAAACTCAGCCGTCAGTCTCCCTAGTGAGGGTCTCCTCTGAAGCTGGGAGAATTTATGGTCTCTATAACACTCTACCAAGGCTTTTGTGGACGTTATTTGGGAGGTTTCTTCAGCATTGTATCACAATCTGCCTCTGACCAAGTCCTCACATGTTTTCAAAATGTACAACAGCCAGGGCAACTTCCCTGCACCTCATAACCCCATAACATCAATCAATTCTTCTCTATAGGAGACTAATTCAAGGGTAGACCACAGGCGCCGCCAGTATAATATAGGTCTAAGGGCAGCTTCTTTCTCGATGGGTCTGATCCCTAGATCCATACGTAAAGGTGTTAGAGGTGTGCTAGGTGGGTGCTGTGATTTCCTCATGTACGTTCCAGCTTCGCAAAATCCGTAGAGTCAGTCACCTACTACCATCCGCCGCTCTGGTCCAGGTTATCATCTCCCTGGTACTAGCCCGCCTGCATTTTTCCAACTCCCTATACTATGGACTCTCAAAATCATTGCTACATCGCCTTCAGGTCGTGCAGAACCAAGCAGCCCGTCTCATCTACAAAACTCCCAAATGGCAGTCGGCCAAACCTTTGCTACACAAACTGCACTGGCTACCCATAGAACTAAGGGCGGCCTTTAAGTTGGGCTGCCTCACGTTCAAATCCCTCCACTGTTCCAGCCCTGCCTTCCTGACAACACTCATCAATCCACACCGTCCAATGCGCAATCTTCGTTCAGCTCTTCTCAACTTGCTTACTGTCCCCAAAACCAAAACCCACAAATTCGGCGGCCGTCGGTTTGCTTACCTTGCCCCCAAATTTTGGAATCCTCTTTCCCTGACCATCAAATCCAGTAGCTCCCTCCCTCATTTTAGAAAACTGCTCAAAACCTTCCTTTTTCCTCCACTCGGCTAATTCCCTCTCCTCTGACCCCAGAGTCTCCTCTGTCTTACAGCGCCAGGAAACCCACGGTGTCAGTGCGTGTTAGACGGACCGGGAGGGTCGGCCGGGGACAAGGGGAGAGGTCTCCGGGGAGAGCCGTCTCCAGCGATCGTACAGATGAGTAACTTCCCCCCCACAGATGTACACCACACAAGGATAGGATTTAACGTTCTTTATAAGCGATTTCTTAAGGTACGATGGAATGGTACAAGGAGGTCTGGACTCAGGGGTCCCCTCGATTCTAGTCTCTTGGTTTGGGAAAGGGGGTAGCGGGACAGTCTGGTTACCAATCTGGTAGATGTGATGATGGATAGCTCACAATCCTCGAGCTCGGTGTTCTAGCTTGGACGGGCCGCGGCAGCGCCAGCAGGTCCCGGTGAAGGTGGTCGTTACACGGTCCGCGGCAGCGCCAGCAGGTCACGATGAAGGTGGTCGTTACACGGTCCGCGGCAGCGCCAGCAGGTCCCGGTGAAGGTGGTCGTTACACGGTCCGCGGCAGCGCCAGCAGGTCCCGAGGAAGGTAGTAGTTACAACGGTCCGCGGCAGCGCCAGCAGGTCCCGACGAGGATGGAGGATGCAGAAGGCCGCGGCAGCGCCAGCAGGCAGGACGATAGTTCACAAGGCAGGGCTACGGCAGCGCCGGTAGTCCGTCAAGGCTGAGTTCTTCTCGGTGTCTCTCGACTCCAGGATACAACTGCCTTCCTGCTCTGGAGCTGCCCTAGTTATAGGTCTGGCGCCCTCTGATGTCCGGACCCTCGCACTTGGAGGTCGGGAGGTCCGGGATGAGGGAGGCCAGACACCCAGCAGGGGGGTGGAGCCAGCGCCCGGGGGAGCTGGAGGGCGATCGGCACCTGGCGGGGGAGAGCCATCGACACTTCTTTCTCCCATCGACCTGCCAAGTGGTCCGTTCACCTCCTGGGTGGATGGTGGTGCCGGGATGTCGGGGCCGGGCCAGGCCCAGGGTTAGGGTCGAGCTGAGGCCACGCGGCCTCGTGGTGCCGTGTCGAAGATGGCGGCTGGTCCGGCCTGGGGAGCCGGTAGTGTTTCGGCCCCATGATACATAGATGTCCGGGGGCAGGAGCTCCGTCTGGAGACGGGGTGCGGGTTGTTTCTGTGGGTAACACCTGGAGGGCCGGGGCTTGGGCCCTGTCATGCGGGGAGGGAGCAAGCCCTTCATGTGGCCTGTCCAACAGTGCGCTTTATAAAATTCACTTAACATAACATAACATAACATAACCCACAAGTTGTCTGGCAAATAGGTTCTCAGTACGGACTAGCTGTCCAGATGGACAGTACCCCCATAGTTCTGCACCATAAAGTGCAGCCGTCCTGGCCTGGACCTTGTACATTTCTACCGCCAGACTCACCAGTTTTTCAGAGCAAGTCCTATATAGTTTTAGAATGCCACCCATGGTCTGGGATAGTTTTAGACCCATTTTGCTGATATGCGCTTCCCAGTCCATTCTCTCTGTCAATTTGATTCCCAGATAGTCAAAAATGGATACCCTCTCTAGGGGACTTCCATCCAGACAGGGGTTTGGGCGGGTGGAATTACTTACATTAAAAGCCATGTACTTTGTTTTTTGCGCGTTAATTTCTAGTGCCCGTTGTTTACAGAAGGCGCTAAAGTTATTCAGGGTGCTCTGGATTCCCATGGGGGATTTGGCAAGCAGGAGCGTATCATCTGCAAACATGAGGGCAGGTATTGTGCGTTTCACCAAACTGGGAGCATCGATGTTTGCCCCGGCATTCAATGATTTAATCAAGCCATTAACAAAAAGGCAGAAGAGAGTTGGGGCCAGGACACAGCCTTGCTGGGCCTCTCTCTGCAAGGGGGATGAAAGTTCGCCATTTTTGCCAAATCTAATTCGAGCAAACTTGCCCTCGTGTAAGCCTTTTAACTGGTGGCAAAGATAATCTGGGACTCCCATGCCTAATAGAGTAACCCAGAGTTTGTCCCTTGGTACTAAGTCAAAGGCTGATTTAAGATCTACAAATATGAGATAGAGGCTGCCACCCTCTATACTCACAGTTTTCCAATGAATCATCTGTAGCCTTAGAATCTGGTCAGTTGTTGATATCCTTGCTCGAAACCCGGCTTGGAGGGGGGGTAAGAATGTTGTGTTCCTCCATCCAGTTGTGCAGGCGCCCCAAAAGAACCCGTGCAAAGATTTTTTGACTTAAGTCTATCAAACTACTGCTGCACGCCTCACACTGCTGCACGCCTCACACTGCTGCACGCCACACACTGCTGCACGCCACACACTGCTGCATGCCTCACACTGCTGCACGCCTCACACTGCTGCACGCCTCACACTGCTGCACGCCGCACACTGCTGCACGCCGCACACTGCTGCACGCCACACACTGCTGCACGCCACACACTGCTGCATGCCGCTGCACGCCACACACTGCTGCACGCCACACACTGCTGCATGTAGCACACTGCTGCACGCCGCACGCTGCTGCACACCGCACACTGCTGCACACCGCACACTGCTACACGAAACACTGCTGCACGCCACACACTGCTGCACGCCACACACTGCTGCATGCCACACACTGCTGCACGCCACACACTGCTGCACGCCGCACAATGCTACACGAAACACTGCTGCACGCCACACACTGCTGCACGCCACACACTGCTGCATGCCGCTGCACGCCACACACTGCTGCATGCCACACACTGCTGCATGCCGCACACTGCTGCACGCTGCACACTGCTGCACGCCGCTGCACGCCACACAGTGCTGCATGCCTCACACTGCTACGCGAAACACTGCTGCACGCCACACACTGCTGCACGCCGCACACTGCTGCACGCCGCACGCTGCTGCACACCGCACACTGCTGCACACCGCACACTGCTACACGAAACACTGCTGCACGCCACACACTGCTGCACACCACACACTGCTGCACGCCACACACTGCTGCACGCCACACACTGCTGCACGCCGCACAATGCTACACGAAACACTGCTGCACGCCACACACTGCTGCACGCCTCACACTGCTGCACGCCTCACACTGCTGCATGCCTCACACTGCTGCACGCCGCACACTGCTACACGCCACACACTGCTGCACGCCACACACTGCTGCACGCCACTCACTGCTGCATGCCGCTGCACGCCACACACTGCTGCATGCCACACACTGCTGCATGCCGCACACTGCTGCACGCTGCACACTGCTGCACGCCGCTGCACGCCACACAGTGCTGCATGCCTCACACTGCTACGCGAAACACTGCTGCACGCCACACACTGCTGCACGCCGCACACTGCTGCACGCCACACACTGCTGCATGCCGCACACTGCTGCACGTCGCACACTGCTGCACGCCTCACACTGCTGCACGCCACACACTGCTGCATGCCGCACACTGCTGCACGCCGCACACTGCTGCACTCCACACACTGCTTTTATGCGAGTTTATGCTACTAACATTGTAAATGACAATGCCTTTTATTTGTTTTAAAACCAAAACATAAATAAAAGGCATTGTAATTTTATAATGCCAATAGCTCAAACTCTTATAAATGCGAGACCTATTGCATTGCAAATGCTTGTTCCTTTTGGTGACATTTTGACTGTTTTATCAGTCCCTTATCTCTCCCCCCTCTTGTTTTTAGATTACTTTAGGCTCCTATGCCACACCATCCTATAGATATTTATCCTTATGCTTATTTATATTTCTTGGTTTCACTTTACTCTATACATACTTATAATTCTTTGGATTGTACTACCGCTGCTTCACCAATGGTATTGGTATGTGCTGACGCTGCCCCACAAACGTGAGGAACTTGTACTGACTCTAACAGCAATCGATTACCCAGATGACACGGATTCATTCGTACATCTTCTAGCCACTAAGGCATTCCCCGCCAGCCCTGTAACACACTCCGTGCTTACTTGCACGTCTCTCGTGTTTTTCCCCACGGTTTTCACTAGTATTTAACCTGCTCCTCTGCCATCCGCCACTTCGTATCACCAGACAGAGCAGAAGGCTGCAGTTATCGTGCCCCTCGGGTACGTCTAACATACGCTCTACATCTACCGAAGTCTTTACCAGCCTTTCGATCTCAGCTTATTACCGGCCTTAGTATTGCATGCTTGGCTGCTTTTTATTATTTTTATTACTTACGCCCTTTTCGGCCCTCGTTTGTACTGAGTTTAGTGCTTCCCGCCCATACGGTAATTCTACCGGCATCAAACCTGGCCCGGTAGCGCCTGTACTTTTGGTTTCTTTTTTCTTAAAATAAACTTTCTCCCGTAACTTGTACATGCAGTGTCGTGCTTATCATACGAGGCGCACCATGCCTCATGCAATGACCTAAGACTTTCTTTCATCCCACAGGCCGGGAGGTTTTACATCACCTGTCGGCCCCCCTTCTTTTTTGGCCCACCAGCGCACCACCCTATACCGCGCACGGATCCATTATCCTTGTAAACGCACGATCTGTGCTTTCTAAATGCGCCTTATTTTTGATAATCACATTGCACTGCTGTGCGCCGCCTCCCCCTCGTATTATAACTTACTATGTTTAATCAAATCACGGGGCTTTGCCCTTTTATTATGTACTGATTATGATCAGTTTGAACATACGGGGCCTTCGTTCACTGCACCCTTTCACTAGGCCTGGGCTAAAATTTCGTTCCGTTCGCGGGAATTGCGATAATTTGATATTTTCGCGTTCCACGGAAAGCGCGAAAATGTCAAAATTTCCGCATTCCGCAGCTTGGCGATAAATTGTTTTTTGCTCGCGCTGTAAAATAATACATTCTCGTGCGAGCGAGAGCCTTACCTGAATCCCTGCATTCGCCAACAAGTTTTCTTGATCCGGTAGCGTTCTCCATGAGCTGTTGTATTGTTTTTAGCCATTTGCGCTGTCTCGCGACAGTGCGTGCCCACAGTGACGTCATGCGTCGCGCGATCACGTCTTTCTTCTCGCGATCATGCACCGCGAGACAACTGAAAACAAGATGGCCGCGCCCGCAAGCAACCACATGGGTAAGTTGGCGAGCAGCAACCATGCAGAAAATCTCGCGAACATGCGGGAAAAAAACTTCCGCATCTTCGCGATATTTCCGCGTGTTTGCGATAATTTTTAACATTTTCGAGATAATTTGCGAAAGTGGATTTCGCAAATTCCGCCCACCCCTACCTTTCACGCGCAATCTCTGCTTTCCTGAATGCGCCCAATCATTGTTTTTCGCATCCCACTGTTGTGCACTGCCCCCACCCCCCCCTTGTTTTTCTTATTATGGCTTCTGATATTCATTTTAATCATGGGGCTTTGCCCTTCTATTATATGCCGGATTCTTTCATTACAATCGGTTTGAACAGTAAACAGTCATAATATCGAAAAAAAACATATCGACTGGACAGAATATCGAGTTTTTAATATAGAATGGACAGAATATCGAATTGCCAAAATATAGTGGTGAATATCGAAAATCAGGTAAGAAATATCGATTTACATAATATAGAAGTAAGTAATATCGACAGTCATAATATAGTTGTTAAAAATATCAAATTTTTTATAGTGTTTTAAGTGTTAGTATATGTGTTAAAAGTATGAATCAATTTTGGAATGTATGTTTGAATATTTTTAAAGTAATGAATTTTATGTTATTTAATTTTTGGGTAATTTAATTCTGTAGCGGGTTGTGGGTTTATAGGGGATAAGGGTGGGAAGTAATTTAATTATAGTACATTAAATAATAATTTTTAGGAAAGATTAATTATTTTTAATTTTATTTTGCGTTTTACTTCTGTAGCGGTTTGTGGGTTTATAGGGGAATAGGGTGGGAAGTAATTTAATTGTTATTAAGTAATTATTAATTGGTATTGAAAATTAATTGGTTGTTGATTAATTATTAATTGGTAACTAATTTGTATTAATTGGTAATTAATTTGTATTAATTGTTTAATTGATAATTATGTTAATTGTATTAATTTATTATTTGTAGCGGGTTGTGGGTTTATAGGGGAATATGGTGGGAAGTAATTTAATTTTAAACAATTAATTATTGAAATAATTTTATATATTGATACTTTTTGTATTATTAATTACTTATTAATTGGTATTATTTGTATTTATTAATTTTTGGTATTGAAAATTAATTGGTTGTTAATTATTAATAGGTAATTAATGTAAAAAAATGTATTGGTATTTATAATTATTTAATTATGAAATATTGTGTGCTTGGTAATTAATTTTAATATTCTTTTTGGTATTAATAATTAATTTATTTTTATTAAAATATTTAATTATTCTTTTCCCTACTATTGCACTAACTGGAGTGGGAATAGTAATTGTTACCCCTACGCTATCCAACGCTTTCCCTACTATTGCACTCACTGGAGTGGGAATACATTTTTTTTACCCCTACGCTATCCAACGCTTTCCCTACTGTTGTACTCTCTGGAGTGGGAATAGTAATTTTTACCCCTGTGCTATCAAACGCTTTCCCTACTGTTGCACTCACTGGAGTGGGAATAGTAAATTTTACCCTCCCGCTATCCAACACTTTCCCTACTGTTGCACTCTCTGGAGTGGGAATAGTAATTTTTACCCCTACGCTATCCAACTCTTTCCCTACTGTTGCACTCTTTGGAGTGGGAATAGTAATTTTTACCCCGACGCCATCTGACGTTTTCCCTACTGTTGCACTCACTGTAGTGGGAATAGTAAATTTTGCCCACCCGCTATCCAACGCTTTCCCTACTGTTGCACTCTTTGGAGTGGGAATAGTAATTTTTACCCCTACGCTATCCAACGCTTTCCCTACTGTTGCACTCACTGGAGTGGGAATAGTAAATGTTACCCTCCCGCTATCCAACGCTTTCCCTACTGTTGCACTCACTTGGGTGGGAATAGTAATTTTTACCCCTACGCTATCCAATGCTTTCCCTATTATTGCACTCTCTGGAGTGAGCATAGTAATTTTTACCCTCCCGCTATCCAACGCTTTCCACACTGTTGCACTCACTGGAGTGGGAATAGTAATTTTTACCCCTACGCTATCCAATGCTTTCCCTACTGTTGTTCTCTCTGGAGTGGGAATAGTAATTTTTACCCTCCCGCTATCCAACGCTTTCCCTACTATTGCACTTACTGGAGTGGTAATAGTAAATTTTACCCACCCGCTATCCTACTAAAAAAATATTGAATATTTTTATTTAATAATATGTTAATATATATGTATTACATTTTTTTTTACTTATTAATTATTTATTAATTTGAAAGTTATCTAAGTATTTTTAAGTATGTTTTAGTTAATTAAATGTATTATTTCATTAATTTTACATTACTTTTAAGACATTTAAAAAATTCGATATTTTGACCAACTATATTTTTTACAACAATATTTTGGATTCTATATTTTTGTACTTACCTGTTTGTAGATAGGGATTCGATATTTTGGCATTCTATATTTTTTCCTCGATATTTTAGCAGGTTGATATTCTCCTTCTCGATATCTTGTCAGTGATCCGGTTTGAACATACGGGGCTTTCACTCATTGTGTAGTCCGGCACACCATTTTAACAGTCGACTACACAATCAAACCTAATTGGTCTTCGAAGTAAACCTGCGCATTTAGGCTAATTTTCGCCCTTATTGTCATGGCCACAGCTGGTTCATCCCGTCGCCAGTTATGATCTACCATTGCACATATAGGGGCCGATTCCGATCCTGTATTTTTTCCCCCGTGTGACTCGTATCTGTAAATTTTTCCATACGAATCGTACGAGTCCCGTCCGACCCATGAAGTTGATTCGTATGTGAAAAATACATACGAATCTGCCCCATCCGTACGAATTAGAGTCTGGAAAAGTTGTACAACACGGACCCAGACACGTTTCCATACAAATCGTAAAAATAGAGTCCGAACGTACAAGTACGATACGGACCGGCTTACCGAATTACGATTTGCACGGAAAACGTCCGTCTCGTACACGGGAATGACTTCTATATATGCAATGGCGGTGTACGCACCGTATATAAGCGATGGCGGTGTACGCACCGTACATAAGGGATGGCGGTGTACGCACTGTACCCAGCAATGTCGGGGTACGCACCGTCCATAAGCGATGGCGGGGTACACACCGTACCTATCAATGGCGGTGTACGCACCTTACATAAGCGATGGCGGGGTACACAACGTACCTATCAATGGCGATGTACGCACCGTACATAAGTGATGGCGGGTACGATTCGTACCTAGCAATGGCAGTGTCCGCACCATACATAAGCGATGGCGGTGTACGCACCGTACATAAGCGATGGTGGTGTACACACCGTACCTAGCAATGACGGTGTAAGCACCGTACATAACCAAAGTCCGTGTACGCACCGTACATACACAACGCATGGGGGGGGGTGCCTGTACGACTCGTACCCCTGTACTGTACTGAAGCACAGACACTGTAAAACAGCACAAGGAGGGTCTATTCGACTCGCACAACACCACAAAACACGTCTACACTGCATAAAAAATGGAAAGGACTGACCTGGACACAACCAAACAGGCAAAAAGAGGGGCAAACTCAAAACCACTCCTTACAACACACCCACCAAAAATTCAAACTGAGCCACACCCACAAATTGACCAATAAAAAGGGCCCACACACACAAACCATGAGCCTTTGCAACAGACTCACTGCAGATAGACAGCACACACAAATAACTGCACCCATCCACCTTAACCTACACACCTTCACACAACCATCTTCACACATACCCCCTCTTCACATTCAGACCCACACCGTCACATTCAGACCCATACACCCACAACCATCCACACCCTCACCCCACACCATGCCCACAGACAAGAATCCAAAGTTCACAAGGGAGGAGCTGGAGATCCTTGTCAATGAAGTCATCAGAGTCGAGCCACAGCTGTTTGGAATATTGGTCAGACAGACCAGCATAGCTGAAAAATCACGCCTGTGGCAGAGGATTGTCGATAGGGTGAATGCTGTTGCACCCATCAGAAGGACCAGGAACGATTGCCAAACCAGGTGGTAGGATCTGCGGAGGGCGGTCAAGAGAAAAATGACTGAGGACTACGCCCAGAGCAATATCACTGGAGGTGGGGCGTCCCGCAGACCAGTACATTACCATCCTTGGGAGGAGAAGGTGATGGCCATGCTTCCGCCAGTGGGAGTACATGGACTCCAAGGACTTCCAGAGCCTGGTGAGTACACAAACAACTTACGTAACAGGGGGGTAATGGCATCCATACCCTAACTACACCAAATGCACGCAACTACTCCCAAGCCATCACCGGCCACGACCACAGTCAAAAACAACGCTAATGCCAATAACATGTGTATGCCCCATTGAGAAAGCAAGGCCATGATATGTCCCATGCTACACGAAGCACCAACCCAAGAAAGGATGTCCCGTATGTTGGGAGGTTGGGTGCCACAAAACGCTTTTTCTAAATACAAATCAGACACAATTGCCCTCATCCCATATGGCCCAGCTACATACCCATGCATCCTTTGCGCAATGCACAGGGATTGGGAAAGTACTGACAAGATAGCGCACACTCGGCCCTGGTGTAGGCAGCACAAGGCCCTCCTGTGACCAGTGCAAACACAAACACCAAGACAACAAGGTTAGATATCTAGGACAGGAACTCACACTCACTGTCATGGCAGCATGCTCCATGGGGGAACAGCTACATCACCTGGGAGACCAAGGGCCAAATCACACTACACCCACCAGCTGGCCCTGTCACACACACCCTTTACACAAGCAAACACCATCAGGACAGGTAATGGATTTACCCACTGTCACAATGGACATGCCACACAACAAGACCAATACATAGCCGAAGAAGCACCCAAGCCTCAATTCGACAGGTCATAGACCCAGGAGAACATATCAATCTGTCCCCCGCAACATACCCATCCACAGGTGAACATTGAGGAGAATGCTAGGCACATACAACTACCTGGAGGAACAGTGCCAACTTGAATGTGTATGAAACATGCATTTTGCATGAAACAGCATTAACATTGTCTGTCTCTCACACACAGGGCAACGTGATGAACATCCCCCCAACAATGGGGGTGAAGAATCACAGCCACAGGCTCGGGAGGAACCTGATCCCACCGGCAGCGACGCCTCTCAACACTCTGTGGATGACACCGACCGACCTGGACCCTCTGGTGTCCAAGCCCCTGCAGCACCTGGTTCAGGGACATCTGTGCCAACCACCACCCCCATGACTGCCACATCCCAGGAGACCCCGAGAAACCCTGCCCACACTGAACAACTGAGCCTGTCTGACCAGGAGGGACAAGGTGCAACGGGCACTAAGAAGGAGGCAGACAACACCGCCACTGCCATCCCTCAGGGGTCCCATAGACCTGATGTGCCCACAACAGCAGCACAGGCTCGTGTGGGCAGGGGTGGTGGGAGTGGAGGACGGCGGAGGCGAGAACCTGACCAGCCAGCTGAAGGGACCGGTATGTCACACATACAGGACATCATGGACGCATACCGGCGGGACACCAGGGAGTTGAGCCAGGTAGTGGTGACCCTCACAGACATCAAAAACCAGCAGGCCGAGCAACACGCCAGTCAACAACAACACCAAGGACGGATGGAAGCAAGACTGGCTGAGCTCCTGGAGGTGCAAAGGGACATTAGCTATTCACTCCGTCGGATCGCTAACAACATGGGCAACCCTCCCTGTGCCACCAGGCGAAGAACACCACCAGCCACAGGGAGGGAGGAGGAGGAGGATTCGTTCGACGGAGCGTACCATGCACCGTCAAGGCCTGCATCTGAGGGTCCCCCGAGGAAGGTGGGTCGTCCACGGAAAAGACCAAGAGAGGCATCCGCCCATCGACATCTCCCAGGTCACCTGGCCTAGCACCTGGCCTTCATGTGCGACAGCATCTCCTCATTGACTGACATCATCTGCCACATGGACTTGCTGGTCACAGTCTGAACTATGATGCCAAACACTGTGGCATGGACTCTGATGACTTCAATTGCCAAGGATCCCATCTCCCCCTGTGAACTTTGGATTCTAAGGTCCCTGTATAACACCTTTTTCTGTGCACAAATCATGCCCCAGAGCCAAAAATAAATATTCTACATTTAAATTTTTATGTTTCCGTCATTTAGCATGAGTCCACAACATACGTGTGGCGATATGTCAAAGTATGCCTGAGTGCGGAACTAACTCCAGCCATCCATACACTGGGATCTGAGTCTGGTCGAGGACACACATGGGTCACAATGTAACAGCAAATACAGAAATGGAGCCCAATACTCACCCGTGATGTTCCCAAGCTGCTGATGGGGGGCTTGCAATACTGAGTATCATGAAGGTGTAGGGCTCATGGGTCATGTTGAGGTTCCCGGGGAGGGAGTCCCTGGTCTGTTTTGCGAGGTGGGACAGTGCCGCAGGTGAGGCAGCAGCAGGTGGAAGGGGTGACAAATTACGCAAAAAGTAGCACACAAAGACAAGGAGGTCAGAAAGGCACATTGCAACAGGTGTATGTAAAGGAAGGAGTGTCAGGTTACTCATGGGTCACTATGAGAAAATGTATGAAAAATCACCAACAATTAAGGCCACAGGATCAGGCAACAGAATGCGGACCTGCGCACAGGAGACACACCATCATCAGGTATTCACGTCCCGTTGTGGGGATCAACCTGCTGTAATACATACCCAACCAGGTACTACTTGCACACTAGAGATCATTAGCCATGAGGCACTGCATGCATGTTGCCGAAGTACACATACACACAGATGCTCAATCTTTGACAATTATGCCATAGATGACGCATGCAAACTGGCAAGAGAGCTGCAGTGACAGAGATGAGGCTCTTTGGATTGTGCTGAACTCCTTTATTACCCATACACACACAAAGGGATATGCATCCATATGAACAGACTCACAGGTCAGTTGACACAACATGTGGGACATACGCTGGACACCACCTTCACAACATGGAGGATGTCAATCCCAATGAACTGGTACACAAGTTAAGGGGATGAACCAAACATATCCTGCTGCATACGGAGAGGATGCAATTCCCGATAGAGCCTTTTGTTGTGAGGTCCCACACTATGTCCACCCGTAGCATCCGCAATGTTTCAGAGGCAATGTTTACACACATTGATGCCTTCATCAGACGCCACACTCCACTACAGATGACTGTCAAGAAGGGTGACTATCATGTCATGGGAGTGATGCTACATGTGATTTGTTCCATGGTGAGAATACATGTATGCATGGTACCACACCATGCACAGGAGCAGGCCCACACATTCCCAACCTGTACCACCACCAAATAGCCTTGCTGCAATCCTTACCCAAACTGACATTTCAAAATGTCCGTGCATGGAATGCTGATTCAGCACACGTTGAAATACTCATGAGGAATAGCAGGAGGACAATGATGACAGGAGCAGACAACATGCGCAAAACCCTGTGAATGACAGACACACAAGAAGTCAACTAAAACAATTTTTGCCGCTCACATGGACATTTACAAAACATGAACAATGTTGGACACATGTAAAGTTGAAAGACAGTCTCGCCGCCAAACTGTGTGGCATGACATCATCACTCAAGTGACACATCAGAACACACATCAAAGTCAATTAGCATTCATTCAGCTGTACACACACATTGCAACACATGCCACTCAATGCTACAAGCTTCCACACCCATACCCAGTCACTCACCATCATGAGAAGAAGTTGCGTATGAGCTGATTCCGGTTATCATCCTCCTCCTCCTCACTAGCCTTGTGACCAAGCCCTTGATCCTCCACGGGTGGATGTTCCTGCTCATATGGATCGAGGATGAGTGGCACTGCCTTGTCAACTGCCATGTTGTGCAGCATGCAGCACACGAGGAATATTTTGCAGACCTTCTCTGGGGCATAAGGAAGGGACCCGCCTGTCTTGTCCAGGCACCGGAATCTGCTCTTCAGGAATCCAAACGTCCTCTCAATCACGCACCTGGTCTGCCCATGTGCATTGTTGTACCGGTCATCTGCAGCAGTTCTTGGGCTGCGGAGAGGTGTCATCAGCCATGGCATTTTGGGATAGCCAGAGTCTCCTACATGGAAAGCTCATGTAAAGAAGTGGGTCAGGAGATGGCGTAAGAGACAAACATACCACAACACACAGGACAAAAAGAGTATACCCACCAACAAGACATGCTTGTTCGTTGTGCAGCCGCAGCATCGTTTGTGGCACCCTGCTACGCCTCATGATGTAGGCATCGTGTGCTGATCTGGAAAACGTGCACAGACATGGGAAATCAGCATGTTAGCATGACACACCACAAGGGCATTTATCGAGTGGTAATGTTTGCGGTTGCAATAGGCTTGCTCCTGTGCCTGTGGTGGTACGAAAGCCACATGTGTACCATCAATGGACCCAGTTACATGGGGCATCCCTCCCAGGGCATAGAAATCACCCTTGACATCTGTCAACTCCTCTGGAGTGGGAAATTTGATAAATTCATCAAGGTGTCCCAACATGGCTGCTAAAACATCACGCAAGACAAGGCTGAACTTGGTCTGTGACATCCCACCCACATCACCTATGGTCAATTGAAACGTACCTGTGGCAAAAAAATGTAAGGCTGCCATCACCTTCACCTTGGGGCTCAGCGCAGTAGGATACCTGTGTTGCGGTTGGAGTTCTGGTGCCAGCTTGTCTGTCAAGTCCTCAATCAACTGCTGAGTGAATCTGTACCGGCGGATACAGGCACGTTCCCTCATGGTACCCAAGTCTGGCATTAGTCTTGGGACAGGTGGTGCCCTGCAAAACATTGTTTACAAGAAGGAAGATTGAGAGTGGGGAAACATCAATGTCAATGAACATAGCACATGCTACACTGCTAATACACATCAGGTAACTATGGAGTCGGGTGGGTGCAATACATACAGGACACATATGCCAGCTTGCTGCCACTCCTACAAAATGCAAGATACACCTGTTGATTGTCAAGTCTACATGACATGCCTTGAAATGAACTTGGGCCCAGTCTGAGTGAAAGGCCACAGTTATCACCGGAGTGACACACAACCACATAGCTGCATTGGAAGGATGTCATCTCATCCAGACAGCTGATTGTAAGGCACACGCACAGGTCACATGGATTGTCAAATGTACATATCAAACACATTGTGATGAAGGGGAACACGTGACAACACAAACACACAGCCATTGAGACAACGAAGACATGTATGCCTGGGAAACACGATGTCTGATGCACACTGACACTACAGCCGTGGGAATCCACATGGGGCATGGTGTGAGTAGATGTGTTCCATGCCCATATCCACACAGACTCATGTTGGATGCACCAACAGCAGATGCAGATGACGGAACACTGACATCAAGGTCATGTGAACACATGACACACACCTGACATAGTCCCAAAGGGGCACGCTGATCGTGACATGTCAGTTGATAGAGTGCCCCTGCCCCTGCCATCAGGAGACAGGTGCGGGTGTTGATGACTGTGCCATCCCACTGCTGCTGTGCATGACACAGTTGGACTACAGACACACATGTGGCAAATGTCAAAAGTCTTGTACTTGTGTTTCAAATTAATCTTTGTATATTCAGTCTCTTATGTTGTTTGATAGGCAGAATGTGATGAATGAATGTTTTGTTGAATTAGTGGGTTTGGAGTGAATAAATGAATGGTGTCATTAATGTTTGGAATGTATTAATGAATGGTGTGAACAATTCGTTTAAATATTGCTCATTGATGTGAGGTGGAACTTTTTTGATCTTTTGAAAATGGAAGGTTTATAATGTAATTTGAAATGAATACATTTATGGATTAATTCGACGAAAACAAAGGTCTCATACGCATTTTGTTGTCTCCCAAAATGTGTCCTCATAAGTGAATTTGAGGTCTTAGAATAGTGGCAGTACTAGCCAATTTTTTGTTATTTCTCAATACGGGCCCAGCTTTACTGCCTTTGGCCTACCTCCAGTATTGGTTTGGGTGTGCCACATATTGCACCATCACACATGACATGTGTCCACAGGTCATCACACATCAATTGTGCAACTATATGAGATGACCTGTGCAATATCACTGGCTAACACACCTAGGGCCTGCACATGACAGTATGCAATGACAAGTACATGATGTGCATCCGTGTGCGACTCGTAGCCCTCCATTTCAGGCATGTGTACGCCTGTATTACCATTGTAAGCGTGTGAAATGCGTACCCATACGTGTACGCACTGGCAGTACACGTACGTGTACGCACTAGTAGTACACGTACCTGTACGTGTGCTACCAGTGCGTACACGTACGTGTACAACTAGTGCGTTCACATACTTGTACACGTACGTGTACGCACTGGTAGTACACATACGTGTACTACCAGTGCCTACATGTACGTGTGCAAGTATGTGTACGCACTAGTTGCACACATACGTGTACGCACTGGTAGTACATGTACGTGTACTACCAGTGCCTACACGTACATGTACAAGTCCGTGTACGCGCTAGTTGTACACGTACGTGTACTACCAGTGCCTACGCGCTAGTTGTACACGTACGTGTACTACCAGTGCCTACACGTACGTGTACAAGTCCGTGTACGCACTAGTTGTATACGTACGTGTACTACCAGTGCCTACACGTACGTGTACAAGTACGTGTATGCACTAATTGTACATGTACGTGTACTACCAGTGCCTACACGTACATGTAGAAGTACGTGTACGCACTAGTTGTACACGTACGTGTAGGCACTGGTAGTACACGTACGTGTACAACTAGTGCGTACACGTACTTGTACACGTACGTATAGGCACTGGTAGTACACGTACGTGTACTACCAGTGCGTACACGTACGTGTACTACCAGTGCGTACACGTACGTGTACAAGTTCGTGTATGCACTAGTTGTACACGTACGTGTAGGCACTGGTAGAACACGTACGTGTACTACCAGTGCGTACACGTACGTGTACAAGTCCGTGTACGCACTAGTTGTACACGTATGTGTACTACTAGTGCCTACACGTATGTGTACAAGTCCGTGTACACACTAGTTGTACACGTCCGTGTACACACTAGTTGTACACGTACGTGTACTACCAGTGCCTACACGTACATACACGTACGTGTACTACAGTGCCTACACGTATGTGTACAAGTACGTGTACACACTAGTTGTACACGTACGTGTACTACCAGTGCCTACACGTACGTGTCAAACGCACTGTGCAACTGGTGCTATAGGGGTATGTGTCAAACACACCGTACCTGTGTGTGGCTTTCAAAATTACATAGGGGACACAAAAGGGACAAGTATTAGGCCCTAAATGCATGCTGGTTGTCATGTTTTCTCTTCAAATTTTTCCATCAGGTGTCCTGGAAAAGTCAGTTGGCCACAAAATACAATGTTGCAAAGTGGTTGTTGACTTGACATGATGCTCTAAATTTGAACGATGCAAATGCTGTCACTGGTGTATGTTTAAAGGGATTGGAGTAAACGTAAGATGCAAATAATTCTGACCAATCCCTATGTACTCCTCAAAATTAATGCCCCTCAGCAAGACAGCTTTAAGGCAGCCAGAAGCCACGAGAGGGCACTTGCCTGCACAACTTTCCTGTCACCAACATTGCTGCTGTCTCTGCTTCCCTGGACCATGTCTTGTGCCGTGGAGAGGGCCAAGCCATTCACCCAGGAGGAGAATCAGGCCTTGCTGGATGTCCTCCTCCCACAGTACACCAGCCTGTATGGGAGACTAGGGGTGCAGGTGAGTGCTGACTCCACTACCTTTGACTGTGCACCTTTTTTGTGACTGTCACTTCTGGCATTGTGTCCAGGTGTGACAGATATGCAATGTTGTTTAGAGTGGGTCCCAGGGGGGGAAAGGCTTATGTCTCTCATGCAGAGCATGATGTAGTTCCTGTGTGCATTCCTCACTTGCATTGTGCTTACTGTGACATTCACTGCATAGTGCATGACACATTCAGCCTGGCAAATCCTTGGTGGCATTTTTGGGCTATTGTCCTGAGGTGCTTCAGTGGTCCCCCCGGTGTGACAGGTGACTGTACCCACAGATGTGTATGAGTTGTGTGGACCTGTGGTGAGAGTGTCCAAATGACGTGTACGACCTCATGGACATTGATGTGTGTGAATGTTCCTTGTCATGTGGGTGAGTGTCTATGTGAAGTGTTGCACCACAGCTGCATGTTGGAGGCTACTGATCTAACCATCTGATGTGACAAATGAGCCGTGCTTTGTGTCTGACTTGCAGAGCTAGCGCGATACCTGTAACTCCCCCTTGACAAATGGCACATGTGCAGAGTGAGGGTTGTATCCGCTGTTATCAATGACAGGCCAGTGATCTGTGGCTGGGTGTGTCTGTCTAGTCTGCTGAGGGTGCGTCAGTGGAATGGGACATGTGAGTGCATGGCACGTGCTGGCCATCAGTCTGCTGTTGCATGTGCTGCACAGAGTGTGGCATGTTCATTGAGTGTTTTGGACCCCTCATGCCACCTGTAGACTTTCAATGCCATGTACTGCATTGGCGATTGCACCCAGGCCAATTTCATTTTGTGAATGAGGCTATTCATGTCAGCATCCTATGCCCTGTTCAACATTTCAAAGATGTTCTAATGTGTGTCTCTGGGACATGGAGCAGGTGTATTGATGTTGTGTCACTTTGTCATCCTGACAGGTAACTGCCTACGAGAAGGGGGTGATCTGGAACAATGCCGTCAGGGCCGTGAGGACTGCGGGGGGGCGTGATCAGCAGCTGGCCCAGGTCCGCAAGAGGTGGCAGGACATCCGGTGCTGGACCCAGCGGATCGCCCGGGTCCAGCTCAAGCTCTCTCCTCCTCGCCCCCACGGCGGCCGCTGACACCTGACCCACCACATGAAATGTGTCCTGGTGGTGGTCTTCCCTGACCTCGATAGGCAGTTAAAGGAGAGACTGTAGCAAGGATGGGGTAGTTACATGGCTTTTTGTTGTGTTATGTGTCGCCAGCTTTAGGAAGTGCTATTTTGCATGAATACACTCCTAGAGTTCATATGTGCAGTGCATTTTCTGTTCCCAAAAGTCACCTGGGGATCTTTTTCATCCCTTCCTCTCCTTGACATGTGTCCCCTGGTGTGTGTGTAATCACATTTGCACATGGTCATCTAGGGTGCCAGTACATCTAAGTGCACATTGCTTTCTGCATCATGTGGGAGGGTGGTCTGTGACTTGTGTCGGTACCTTGCCTGTGCCATGACCTGTTCACTATGTTGGGGGTCCATAGTTGTTGTCACTGATGCTGATTCTCAACATAGGAGTGTGAGCTTTCAACTGGACACCCTTGCAGCATGCATGAGAAATGTTGTGGCCTCAGACATGATGTGCATGAGTGGGAGATATGCATAGTGCCATGACGGTTGAACATGGTAGAGTCAGCTCAATACAGGATCTTGGAGCAGTATGCCCACTACAGTCCCCTGAGACACCCTGGCCTCCTAATCATGTGTGTCATCCAACACTGTGCACATTCTCTGTGTGTGCTGCATAGGTCTGCCTCTGTGGCATTGTTCCCTGGCCTAGTTTGGATTTTGTTAATGTGTGCTACATGTGTCCACTGGACAGGGATCCACCATTTTGCTTGTGCATACTCACACTGGGCAGTGCCTGTGTGGCTATTCACAACAATCTGTTGATGGTTGTTTGTCACAAATATGTGTTGTCAGCCCCACGAGGTGATGTGGTGTAAATGAAGCATTTTTTAGCACAGTTGTTGTAACCCTGAATAAGAGGTGTCCCTTCTTGATCTGTATAAATCACATTGACTCAGGCATTGGGGGGGGGGGGTGCGGGAGAGGCATACATGTGCAACCCTGATTTTTCATTGCCAGGTCTGACTTGTGTGTGAGAATTGCCTGGACTAAAATACACTGGGCAGTGCCCCTGTGATGCTGGCCTGTGCTTAATGTACGTGCTTAGCAGCCTGTGTCATTTTTTTACCAACAAGAATCCTGCTCATACATTTTTGGCACGTGTGTTGTTCAGATGCAATGCAGTTTGGACTTTGTGTGCTGACATCTGTGTGTACATTCTGGCTTGCCATGAGGGTGTCCCCACAGTACAGCTGCTCTTTTTTACCAACCAATTGCAGGCCCATTAGCTTATGCATTGTCCTGGGTGTGGACATGTGTGCCACTCCAGATAACAGGCAGTAGGTCATATGTGTAGCCAACTGTGTAATCAGGTGACGGATGGCCTGGTGACAACTGACATGATTCAAGTTGTTACTCTTCATGAATTGTACCTTGGCATTCACAGCACTTGTCAACATTTGTTCATGTTTAACATGTGGAAATTTGATGATTTGTGTTAGGAACACTGATGTGCCTGCATGCAATATGTCGCGCAAGGCAGTGCACACAAAAGTACATTGACACTGTCATGAATAAGCTGGCACCTTTTCAAAGAAGCCACTTTTATAAATAAATGGTGTTGCAGATTCTCCATATACATGTTCCCACGGTGGTCTTGATTTTGTGAGACTCATTAGTTGTCGGTGATACAAACTAACGAGTGTCAAGACGTCAAGACCTCCGTGGGCCCATGTATATGTACTTTCTGCAACACCATCTATTTCTAACAGTGGCTCCTCCGAAAAGGTGCCAGCTTCTTCAATGACAGTGTCAATGTACTTTTGTGTGCACTGCCTTGTGCCGTGCAGGCACATCAGTGTTCTTTTCACGAAATGGCCAATTGGCACATCCCAAACATGTAGATTGGTTAAAGTATTGTGAGTCCCAAGGTACCAACATTTGTTTGTTTTATGTTCCAAGGGACTTACAGGTCTCTGAGTGTGGTGACACCTTGAGTATTGAGGTGTGTTAGTTTACCTTGAGTGCACCACTCCTGTTTATTTCAGGGTAAACAAGAGGTGTCATGACTTCATTGTATTGCTGTGCTCACCAGTTCACAGACACTAGCTTCTCAGTGTATGGCTGATTCAAGTTGTGGCCTTTTGTGTATTTAGTTTCCTGGTTTCAAAGTGGCATGGTGGGTCTACCAACTGGGCAGTACAGGGCTTACATATGTGCGGAGTAATCTAGCTGTTACTCATGATGCATTGCCTTATATGCACTGTGACCAATTGTTCTTGTGCTCATGTGTCAGATGTATACAGGTGACTGATGCTTTTTTGTTTCTTCTCCTTGCCCACAGCGTCATCATCCACAAGCAAGGGAGACACCTGCATGGACCTTGAGGAGGGACCCAGTGACAGTGCCACCAGTGCTGTGGAGTCATCAGGAGCCAGTGGCACGGAGGGCGAGGGGAGTCAGTTGGAGGACCTGTCCGGAGGCGAGAGCATGTACGACACCGACGGGTCCCAGGCTGACATCCTTGAGGAGGTGGAGGATGCAACAACATTTGGCAGCATCCCACCATCTCTACCCGCCTCCTCCATTGCCATCTCCGTCCTCCCAGTTGCTCCCGTCCCTTCTGTCCGTGCAGGGTCCCAAAGTGTCTCCTTCGGACCAGGCACCGCAGCCCCTGCCCCTGTGACCCCTGCTGCCCTCAGTGAAGAATCTGTGGACACACTGCGGCAGTTGCAGGTTGGTCAGGCATCGATGCTGCATGTCCTCCATGAACACACTAGACTGCTCACACAGTTGGTGTCGTTCGTGGAGGGCATGTCATCCACGATGACTGAGCAACGCAGGTTTCTGCGGTCCATGGACTCTTCACTGACGGAAGCAGTGTCTCTCCTGCGGCGCTCCGTCCCCCCCACCCCGGACCCATCCACACTGCCCTCTCCCATGCCTGCCCAAAGCACACACAGACAGTCACAGGTACACATCCCAACAGACACATCCATCACACCCCTAAGTAAGGCACAGCGCACACCTCCTCGCACGCACACTCAGGGGGATGTAGTCACACCCAGAGGGTCTGGGGGCAAACAGCAGACACGCAGCCACAGTCAGAGTCCGCATTCCTCGCAACCCAACTCCTCCAAAACCACTCCCCTTAGCTCCCCTGCCAAACTGTCACCCAAAGAGACCTTCATGGCTGGTCTGTCCCTCAGCCCCACTGTCACACCACCCCACAAGCGGGTGAGGAAGTCCACGGGCAGGGGCTTTGAGTCCCCCCCATGTCCACCCCCTCCCCCAAGAGCGCTGCACCCCATCCCTCGGACACCCCCCCTCCGTTGGCACTGGGGTTTCTTCCAGTGCAGGGGTTACTCTGGACGCCCTGGCAGCAGTGTGCAGCGAGGTGCTCACATCCACCTTTGGCGCTGCCCCACCCCCTGTGGTGGAGACATCCAGCCCTGCACCCACCACACCTACCCAACCCACTCCTGTCCCTGCGGTGCCTGGTACTCCCACTGATGATGCCCCCCTCCCTGGCGACAAACCTTGAGGTGACTTTGTGCAGGCAAGGTAGGGGTGGACACAGTCGGCTACGTTCACCCTTGTACTCGAACTATGGACTGGCCATTGGCCTTTGTGAATAGTGTCTTCTTAAAAAATTGTATTTGTGTGCTGAATAAAGCCTTTTCATTTAGTTTCCACACTATTGCATTTCAGGTACTTGATGTTGGTGATGAGGCTCATGAAGTTGGTGTTCTGGTAATGTGTTAGGGTTCTGAGAAATGTTTTAGTATGATGGTCATGAGGTGGACCATGGTATCTGTGTGCCATCACAATGTCTGTGCAAATATTATTTGGTAGTGTGTGTTCATTTTGATTGGGAGACATAGTCCCAAGGAGTGTTCCTTCCTCTGTGGCACCTGACATGTTCCCTGCAAACAGTAGCACAATTGTTGTGCTGACCTGTGTCAACATATCCTTTGTTGGTGATGGATCCCTTCAACAATGGCCATGCATGCTCACCAATGTCCCCTGCTGAATGGTCTGTGCCATACATGCCAGTCACTGTACTTGTGTTTTGGGTATGTAGGAATGGCATCAGGGACCAATTGCCCCTTTTCAGCACTATGCATGTGTGTAATCACGGCCTAACACACAAATGGCATGTGTAATGCAATGTATTTGGGCACCTGACTCACAATTGTGGGCATTGTATTTAGTCGCTGTGAACCCTATCCCTTCCATGAGAGACCAGATCTGGGTGGCTGGACCAGCACCTGGACATTCCTATCACTCCTGTGATGTGTGTGACAGTGTGTGTTCCCTTTGTGTTCCCATGCGTGGGTATGCATGTGTTATATGTCCTCACACCCACATGTGGTGTGTCATGCAATGTGTTAAAGACATCCATCCTCCTGGGGGTGGGGCAGTGCTGGGAGTCCTCTGCACCCACCCCTCATATGTCTGTCCACTGCTGGGAGTGATATGCACCCACCCCTCATATGTCTGTCCACTGCTGGGAGTCCTCTGCACCCACCCCTCATATGTCTGTCCACTGCTGGGAGTGATATGCGCCCATCCCTCATATGTCTGTCCACTGCTGGGAGTCCTCTGCACCACCCCTCATATGTCTGTCCACTGATGGGAGTGATCTGCACCCACCCCTCATATGTCTGTCCACTGCTGGGAGTGATATGCACCCACCCCTCATATGTCTGGACACTGCTGGGAGTCCTCTGCACCCACCCCTCATATGTCTGTCCACTGCTGGGAGTCCTCTGCACCCACCCCTCATATGTCTGTCCACTGCTGGGAGTCCTCTGCACCCACCCCTCATATGTCTGTCCACTGCTGGAATTGATAAGCACCCACCCCTCATATGTCTGGACACTGCTGGGAGTCCTCTGCACCCACCCCTCATATGTCTGGACACTGCTGGGAGTCCTCTGCACCCACCCCTCATATGTCTGTCCACAGCTGGGACTCCTCTGCACCCACCCCTCATATGTCTGTCCACTGCTGGGAGTGATATGCACCCACCCCTCATATGTCTGTCCACTGCTGGAAGTGATATGCACCCAACCCTCATATGTCTGTCCACTGCTGGGAGTCCTCTGCACCTACCCCTCATATGTCTGTCCACTGCTGGGAGTGATATGCACCCACCCCTCATATGTCTGGACACTGCTGGGAGTGATATGCACCCACCCCTCATATGTCTAACCACTGCTGGGAGTGATATGCACCCACTCCTCATATGTCTGTCCACTGCTGGGAGTCCCAGCACACACCCCTCATATGTCTGGACACTGCTGGGAGTCCTCTGCACCCACCCCTCATATGTCTGTCCAACGCTGGGAGTCCTCTGCACCCACCCCTCATATGTCTGGACACTGCTGGGAGTCCTCTGCACCCACCCCTCATATCTCTGTCCACTGCTGGGAGTCCTCTGCACCCACCCCTCATATGTCTGTCCACTGCTGGGAGTCCTCTGCACCCACCCCTCATATGTCTGTCCACTTCTGGGAGTCCTCTGCACCCACCCCTCATTTGTCTGTCCACTGCTGGGAGTGATATGCACCCACCCCTCATATGTCTGTCCACTGCTGAGAGTCCTCTGCACCCACCCCTCATATGTCTGTCCACTGCTGGGAGTCCTCTGCACCCACCCCTCATATGTCTGGACACTGCTGGGAGTCCTCTGCACCCACCCCCCATATGTCTGTACACTGCTGGGAGTCCTCTGCACCCACCACTCATATGTCTGTCCACTGCTGGGAGTCCTCTGCACCCACCCCTCATATGTCTGGACACTGCTGGGACTGATATGCACCCACCCCTCATATGTCTGTCCACTGCTGGGAGTGATATGCACCCACCTCTCATATGTCTGTCCACTGCTGGGAGTCCTTTGCACCCACCCCTCATATGTCTGGACACTGCTGGGAGTCCTCTGCACCCACCCCTCATATGTCTGTCCACTGCTGGGAGTCCTCTGCACCCACCCCTCATATGTCTGTCCACTGCTGGGAGTGATATGCACCCACCCCTCATATGTCTGGACTCTGCTGGGAGTGATATGCACCCACCCCTCATATGTCTGTCCACTGCTGGGAGTCCTCTGCACCAACCCCTCATATGTCTGTCCACTGCTGGGAGTGATATGCACCCACCCCTCATATGTCTGGACACTGCTGGGAGTCCTCTGCACCCACCCCTCATATGTCTGTCCACTGCTGGGAGTCCTCTGCACCCACCCCTCACATGTCTGGACACTGCTGGGAGTCCTCTGCACCCACCCCTCATATGTCTGTCCACTGCTGGAAGTCCTCTGCACCCACCCCTCATATGTCTGGACACTGCTGGGAGTCCTCTGCACCCACCCCTCATATGTCTGTCCACTGCTGGGAGTCCTCTGCACCTACCCCTCATATGTCTGTCCACTGCTGGGAGTCCTCTGCACCCACCCCTCATATGTCTGGACACTGCTGGGAGTCCTCTGCATCCACCCCTCATATGTCTTTCCACTGCTGGGAGTCCTTTGCACCCACCCCTCATATGTCTGTCCACTGCTGGGAGTCCTCTGCACCCACCCGTCATATGTCTGTCCACTGCTGGGAGTGATATGCACCCACCCCTCATATGTCTGTCCACTGCTGGGAGTCCTCTGCACCCACCCCACATATGTCTGGACACTGCTGGGAGTCCTCTGCACCCACCCCTCATATATCTGTCCACTGCTGGTAGTGATATGCACCCACCCCTCATATGTCTGTACACTGCTGGGAATCCTCTGCACCCACCCCACATATGTCTGGACACTGCTGGGAGTCCTCTGCACCCACCCCTCATATATCTGTCCACTGCTGGTAGTGATATGCATCCACCCCTCATATGTCTGTCCACTGCTGGGAGTCCTCTGCACCCACCCCTCATATGTCTGTCCGATGCTGGGAGTCCTCTGCACCCACCCCTCATATATCTGGACACTGCTGGGAGTGATCTGCACCCACCCCTCATATGTCTATCCACTGCTGGGAAAGATATGCACCCACCCCTCATATGTCTGGACACTGCTGGGAGACCTCTGCACCCACCCCTCATATGTCTGTCCACTGCTGGGAGTCCTCTGCACCCACCCCTCATATGTCTGTCCACTGCTGGGAGTGATATGCACCCACCTCTCATATGTCTGTCCACTGCTGGGAGTCCTCTGCACCCACCCCTCATATGTCTGGACACTGCTGGGAGTCCTCTGCACGCACCCCTCATATGTCTGTCCACTGCTGGGAGTCCTCTGCACCCACCCCTCATATGTCTGTCCACTGCTGGGAGAGATATGCACCCACCCCTCATATGTCTGGACACTGCTGGGAGTGATATGCACCCACCCCTCATATGTCTGTCCACTGCTGTTAGTCCTCTGAACCAACCCCTCATATGTCTGTCCACTGCTGGGAGTCCTCTGCACCCACCCCTCATATGTCTGTCCACTGCTGGGAGTCCTCTGCACCCACCCCTCATATGTCTGTCCACTGCTGGGAGTCCTCCGCACCCACCCTTCATATGTCTGGACACTGCTGGGAGTCCTCTGCATCCACCCCTCATATGTCTTGCCACTGCTGGGAGTCCTCTGCACCCACCCCTCATATGTCTGTCCACTGCTGGGAGTCCTCTGCACCCACCCGTCATATGTCTGTCCACTGCTGGGAGTGATATGCACCCACCCCTCATATGTCTGGACACTGCTGGGAGTCTTCTGCACCCACCCCTCATATGTCTGTCCACTGCTGGGAGTCCTCTGCACCCACCCCTCATATGTCTGTCCACTGCTGGGAGTCCTCCGCACCCACCCTTCATATGTCTGGACACTGCTGGGAGTCCTCTGCATCCACCCCTCATATGTCTTGCCACTGCTGGGAGTCCTCTGCACCCACCCCTCATATGTCTGTCCACTGCTGGGAGTCCTCTGCACCCACCCGTCATATGTCTGTCCACTGCTGGGAGTGATATGCACCCACCCCTCATATGTCTGTCCACTGCTGGGAGTCCTCTGCACCCACCCCACATATGTCTGGACACTGCTGGGAGTCCTCTGCACCCACCCCTCATATATCTGTCCACTGCTGGTAGTGATATGCACCCACCCCTCATATGTCTGTCCACTGCTGGGAGTCCTCTGCACCCAATCCTCATATGTCTGTCCACTGCTGGGAGTCCTCTGCACCCACCCCTCATATGTCTGGACACTGCTGGGAGTGATCTGCACCCACCCCTCATATGTCTGTCCACTGCTGGGAGTGATATACACCCACCCCTCATATGTCTGGACACTGCTGGGAGTCCTCTGCACCCACCCCTCATATGTCTGTCCACTGCTGGGAGTCCTCTGCACCCACCCCTCATATGTCTGTCCACTGCTGGGAGTCCTCTGCTCCCACCCCTCATATGTCTGTCCACTGCTGGGAGTGATATGCACCCACCTCTCATATGTCTGTCCACTGCTGGGAGTCCTCTGCACCCACCCCTCATATGTCTGGACACTGCTGGGAGTCCTCTGCACCCACCCCTCATATGTCTGTCCACTGCTGGGAGTGATATGCACCCACCCCTCATAAGTCTGGACACTGCTGGGGGTGATATGCACCCACCCCTCATATGTCTGTCCACTGCTGGGCGTCCTCTGCACCAACCCCTCATATGTCTATCCACTGCTGGGAGTGATATGCACCCACCCCTCATATGTCTGGACACTGCTGGGAGTCCTCTGCACCCACCCCTCATATGTCTGTCCATTACTGGGAGTCCTCTGCACCCACCCCTCATATGTCTGGACACTGCTGGGAGTCCTCTGCACCCACCCCTCATATGTCTGTCCACTGCTGGAAGTCCTCTGCACCCACCCCTCATATGTCTGGACACTGCTGGGAGTCTTCTGCATCCACCCCTCATATGTCTGTCCACTGCTGGGAGTCCTCTGCACCCACCCCTCATATGTCTGTCCACTGCTGGGAGTCCTCTGCACCCACCCCTCATAGGTCTGGACACTGCTGGGAGTCCTCTGAATCCACCCCTCATATGTCTTTCCACTGCTGGGAGTCCTCTGCACCCACCCCTCATATGTCTGTCCACTGCTGGGAGTCCTCTGCACCCACCCGTCATATGTCTGTCCACTGCTGGGAGTGATATGCACCCACCCCTCATATGTCTGTCCACTGCTGGGAGTCCTCTGCACCCACCCCACATATGTCTGGACACTGCTGGGAGTCCTCTGCACCCACCCCTCATATATCTGTCCACTGCTGGGAGTGATATGCACTCACCCCTCTTATGTCTGTCCACTGCTGGGAGTCCTCTGCACCCACCCCTCATATGTCTGTCCACTGCTGGGAGTCCTCTGCACCCACCGCTCATATGTCTGGACACTGCTGGGACTGATATGCACCCACCCCTCATATGTCTGTCCACTGCTGGGAGTCCTCTACACCCACCCCACATATGTCTGGACACTGCTGGGAGTCCTCTGCACCCACCCCTCATATATCTGTCCACTGCTGGGAGTGATATGCACCCACCCCTCTTATGTCTGTCCACTGCTGGGAGTCCTCTGCACCCACCCCTCATATGTCTGTCCACTGCTGGGAGTCCTCTGCACCCACCGCTCATATGTCTGGACACTGCTGGGACTGATATGCACCCACCCCTCATATGTCTGTCCACTGCTGGGAGTGATATGCACCCACCTCTCATATGTCTGTCCACTGCTGGGAGTCCTCTGCACCCACCCCTCATATGTCTGGACACTGCTGGGAGTACTCTGCACCCACCCCTCATATGTCTGTCCACTGCTGGGAGTCCTCTGCACCCACCCCTCATATGTCTATCCACTGCTGGGAGTGATATGCACCCACCCCTCATATGTCTGGACACTGCTGGGAATGATATGCACCCACCCCTCATAAGTCTGTCCACTGCTGGGAGTCCTCTGCACCAACCCCTCATATGTCTGTCCACTGCTGGGAGTGATATGCACCCACCCCTCATATGTCTAGACACTGCTGGGAGTCCTCTGCACCCACCCCTCATATGTCTGTCCACTGCTGGGAGTCCTCTGCACCCACCCCTCATATGTCTGGACACTGCTGGGAGTCCTCTGCACCCACCCCTCATATGTCTGTCCACTGCTGGAAGTCCTCTGCACCCACCCCTCATATGTCTGGACACTGCTGGAAGTCCTCTGCACCCACCCCTCATATGGCTGTCCACTTCTGGGAGTCCTCTGCACCCACCTCTCATATGTCTGTCCACTGCTGGGAGTCCTCTGCACCCACCCCTCATATGTCTGGACACTGCTGGGAGTCCTCTGCATCCACCCCTCATATGTCTTTCCACTGCTGGGAGTCCTTTGCACCCACCCCTCATATGTCTGTCCACTGCTGGGAGTCCTCTGCACCCACCCGTAATATATGTCTGTCCACTGCTGGGAGTGATATGCACCCACCCCTCATATGTCTGTCCACTGCTGGGAGTCCTCTGCACCCACCCCACATATGTCTGGACACTGCTGGGAGTCCTCTGCACCCACCCCTCATATATCTGTCCACTGCTGGTAGTGATATGCACCCACCCCTCATATGTCTGTCCACTTCTGGGAGTCCTCTGCACCCACCCCACATATGTCTGGACACTGCTGGGAGTCCTCTGCACCCACCCCTCATATATCTGTCCACTGCTGGTAGTGATATGCACCCACCCCTCATATGTCTGTCCACTGCTGGGAGTCCTCTGCACCCACCCCTCATATGTCTGTCCACTGCTGGGAGTCCTCTGCACCCACCCCTCATATATCTGGACACTGCTGGGAGTGATCTGCACCCACCCCTCATATGTCTGTCCACTGCTGGGAAAGATATGCACCCACCCCTCATATGTCTGGACACTGCTGGGAGACCTCTGCACCCAACCCTCATATGTCTGTCCACTCCTGGGAGTCCTCTGCACCCACTCCTCATATGTCTGTCCACTGCTGGGAGTCCTCTGCACCCACCCCTCATATGTCTGTCCACTGCTGGGAGTGATATGCACCCACCTCTCATATGTCTGTCCACTGCTGGGAGTCCTCTGCACTCACCCCTCATATGTCTGGACACTGCTGGGAGTCCTCTGCACGCACCCCTCATATGTCTGTCCACTGCTGGGAGTCCTCTGCACCCACCCCTCATATGTCTGTCCACTGCTGGGAGAGATATGCACCCACCCCTCATATGTCTGGACACTGCTGGGAGTGATATGCACCCACCCCTCATATGTCTGTCCACTGCTGTTAGTCCTCTGAAGCAACCCCTCATATGTCTGTCCACTGCTGGGAGTGATATGCACCCACCCCTCATATGTCTGGACACTGCTGGGAGTCCTCTGCACCCACCCCTCATATGTCTGTCCACTGCTGGGAGTCCTCTGCACCCACCCCTCATATGTCTGGACACTGCTGGGAGTCCTCTGCACCCACCCCTCATATGTCTGTCCACTGCTGGAAGTCCTCTGCACCCACCCCTCATATGTCTGGACACTGCTGGGAGTCCTCTGCACCCACCCCTCATATGTCTGTCCACTGCTGGGAGTCCTCTGCACCCACCCCTCATATGTCTGTCCACTGCTGGGAGTCCTCCGCACCCACCCCTCATATGTCTGGACACTGCTGGGAGTCCTCTGCATCCACCCCTCATATGTCTTTCCACTGCTGGGAGTCCTCTGCACCCACCCCTCATATGTCTGTCCACTGCTGGGAGTCCTCTGCACCCACCCGTCACATGTCTGTCCACTGCTGGGAGTGATATGCACCCACCCCTCATATGTCTGTCCACTGCTGGGAGTCCTCTGCACCCACCCCACATATGTCTGGACACTGCTGGGAGTCCTCTGCACCCACCCCTCATATATCTGTCCAGTGCTGGTAGTGATATGCACCCACCCCTCATATGTATGTCCACTGCTGGGAGTCCTCTGCACCCACCCCACATATGTCTGGACACTGCTGGGAGTCCTTTGCACCCACCCCTCATATATCTGTCCACTGCTGGTAGTGATATGCACCCACCTCTCATATGTCTGTCCACTGCTGGGAGTCCTCTGCACTCACCCCTCATATGTCTGGACACTGCTGGGAGTCCTCTGCACGCACCCCTCATATGTCTGTCCACTGCTGGGAGTCCTCTGCACCCACCCCTCACATGTCTGTCCACTGCTGGGAGAGATATGCACCCACCCCTCATATGTCTGGACACTGCTGGGAGTGATATGCACCCACCCCTCATATGTCTGTCCACTGCTGTTAGTCCTCTGAAGCAACCCCTCATATGTCTGTCCACTGCTGGGAGTGATATGCACCCACCCCTCATATGTCTGGACACTGCTGGGAGTCCTCTGCACCCACCCCTCATATGTCTGTCCACTGCTGGGAGTCCTCTGCACCCACCCCTCATATGTCTGGACACTGCTGGGAGTCCTCTGCACCCACCCCTCATATGTCTGTCCACTGCTGGAAGTCCTCTGCACCCACCCCTCATATGTCTGGACACTGCTGGGAGTCCTCTGCACCCACCCCTCATATGTCTGTCCACTGCTGGGAGTCCTCTGCACCCACCCCTCATATGTCTGTCCACTGCTGGGAGTCCTCCGCACCCACCCCTCATATGTCTGGACACTGCTGGGAGTCCTCTGCATCCACCCCTCATATGTCTTTCCACTGCTGGGAGTCCTCTGCACCCACCCCTCATATGTCTGTCCACTGCTGGGAGTCCTCTGCACCCACCCGTCACATGTCTGTCCACTGCTGGGAGTGATATGCACCCACCCCTCATATGTCTGTCCACTGCTGGGAGTCCTCTGCACCCACCCCACATATGTCTGGACACTGCTGGGAGTCCTCTGCACCCACCCCTCATATATCTGTCCAGTGCTGGTAGTGATATGCACCCACCCCTCATATGTATGTCCACTGCTGGGAGTCCTCTGCACCCACCCCACATATGTCTGGACACTGCTGGGAGTCCTTTGCACCCACCCCTCATATATCTGTCCACTGCTGGTAGTGATATGCACCCACCCCTCATATGTCTGTCCACTGCTGGGAGTCCTCTGCACCCACTCCTCATATGTCTGTCCACTGCTGGGAGTCCTCTGCACCCACCCCTCATATGTCTGGACACTGCTGGGAGTGATCTGCACCCACCCCTCATATGTCTGTCCACTGCTGGGAGTGATATGCACCCACCCCTCATATGTCTGTCCACTGCTGGGAGTCCTCTGCACCCACCCCTCATATGTCTGTCCACTGCTGGGAGTCCTCTGCTCCCACCCCTCATATGTCTGTCCACTGCTGGGAGTAATATGCACCCACCTCTCATATGTCTGTCCACTGCTGGGACTCCTCTGCACCCACCCCTCATATGTCTGGACACTGCTGGGAGTCCTCTGCACCCACCCCTCATATGTCTGTCCACTGCTGGGAGTCCTCTGCACCCACCCCTCATATGTCTGTCCACTGCTGCGAGTGATATGCACCCACCCCTCATATGTCTGGACACTGCTGGGAGTGATATGCACCCACCCCTCATATGTCTGTCTACTCCTGGGCGTCCTCTGCACCAACCCCTCATATGTCTATCCACTGCTGGGAGTGATATGCACCCACCCCTCATATGTCTGGACACTGCTGGGAGTCCTCTGCACCCACCCCTCATATGTCTGTCCATTACTGGGAGTCCTCTGCACCCACCCCTCATATGTCTGGACACTGCTGGGAGTCCTCTGCACCCACCCCTCATATGTCTGTCCACTGCTGGAAGTCCTCTGCACCCACCCCTCATAGGTCTGGACACTGCTGGGAGTCCTCTGCATCCACCCCTCATATGTCTTTCCACTGCTGGGAGTCCTAGGCACCCACCCCTCATATGTCTGTCCACTGCTGGGAGTCCTCTGCACCCACCCGTCATATGTCTGTCCACTGCTGGGAGTGATATGCACCCACCCCTCATATGTCTGTCCACTGCTGGGAGTCCTCTGCACCCACCCCACATATGTCTGGACACTGCTGGGAGTCCTCTGCACCCACCCCTCATATATCTGTCCACTGCTGGGAGTGATATGCACCCACCCCTCATATGTCTGTCCACTGCTGGGAGTCCTCTGGACCCACCCCTCATATGTCTGTCCATTACTGGGAGTCCTCTGCACCCACCCCTCATATGTCTGGACACTGCTGGGAGTCCTCTGCACCCACCCCTCATATGTCTGTCCACTGCTGGAAGTCCTCTGCACCCACCCCTCATAGGTCTGGACACTGCTGGGAGTCCTCTGCATCCACCCCTCATATGTCTTTCCACTGCTGGGAGTCCTCTGCACCCACCCCTCATATGTCTGTCCACTGCTGGGAGTCCTCGGCACCCACCCGTCATATGTCTGTCCACTGCTGGGAGTGATATGCACCCACCCCTCATATGTCTGTCCACTGCTGGGAGTCCTCTGCACCCACCCCACATATGTCTGGACACTGCTGGGAGTCCTCTGCACCCACCCCTCATATATCTGTCCACTGCTGGGAGTGATATGCACCCACCCCTCATATGTCTGTCCACTGCTGGGAGTCCTCTGGACCCACCCCTCATATGTCTGTCCACTGCTGGGAGTCCTCTGCACCCACCCCTCATATGTCTGGACACTGCTGGGAGTCCTCTGCACTAGGGGTGGGCGGAATTTGCGGAATTAACCTTCGCAAATTATCGCGAGAATGTTTAAAATTATCGCAAACAAGCAGAAATATCGCGAAGATGCGGAAGTTTTTTTCCGGCATGTTCGCGAGATTTTCTGCATGGTTGCGGGTCGCCAACTTACCCATGTGGTTGCTTGCGGGCGCGGCCATCTTGTTTTGAGTTGTTCTCGCGGTGCATGATCGCGAGAAGAAAGACGTGATCGCTCGACGCATGACGTCACTGCGGGCGCGAACTGTCGCGAGACAGCGCAAATGGCTAAAAACAATACAACATCTCATGGAGAACGCGACCGGATCAAGAAAACTTGTCGGCGAACGCAGGGATTCAGGTAAGGCGATCGCGCGCGCGCGAGAATGTATAATTTTACAGCGCGAGCAAGAAACAAATTATCGCCAAGCTGCGGAAACCGGAATTTTTGACATTTTCGCGCTCTCCGCGGAACGCAAAAATGTCAAATTATCGCAATTTCCGCGAACGGAACGAAATTTTTGCCCAGGCCTACTCTGCACCCACCCCTCATATGTCAGGACACTGCTCGGAGTCCTCTGCACCCACCCCTCATATGTCTGTCCACTGCTGGGAGTCATCTGCACCCACCCCTCATATGTCTGGACACTGCTGGGAGTCCTCTTCACCCACCCCTCATATGTCTGTCCACTGCTGGGAGTAATATGCACCCACCTCTCATATGTCTGTCCACTGCTGGGAGTGATATGCACCCACCCCTCATATGTCTGTCTACTGCTGGTAGTGGTGTGCACCCACCCCTCATATGTCTGTCCACTGCTGGGAGTGATATGCACCCACCCATCATATGTCTGTCCACTGCTGGGAGTCCTCTGCACCCACCCCTCATATGTCTGGACACTGCTGGTAGTGATATGCACCCACCCACGCACCCCCTGGAGCTGTACATTGCTGGCCAGGACCTACACACACAACAATATGAAGGTAACATACTGGGCCAGTCCTCTATGCCCACATTCCTGGCGTGTGTATGCCTCGTATCCAATATTTACTGCTGTCGTAATGGGCGACATGTGGTACGCACCGTACCCACGCATTCATGCGTGGGTACGGACCGTTCCACTGTTGTCATGGTGCCGTAGGGCGACGTGTGGTACGCACCGTACCCACACATTCATGCGTGGGTATGGTCCGTACCACTGTTGTCATGGTGCCGTAGGGCGACGTGTGGTACGCACGGTACCCACGCATTCATGTGTGGGTACGGTCCGTACCACTGTTGTCATGGTGCCGTAGGGCGACGCGTGGTACGCACTGTACCCATGCATTCATGCGTGGGTATGGTCCGTACCACTGTTGTCATGGTGCCGTAGGGGTACGTGTGGTACGCACAGTACCCTTTGCATTCATGCGTGGGTACGGTCCATACCATTGTTGTCATGGTGCCGTAGGGCGACGTGTGGTACGCACCGTACCCATGCATGAATGCGTGGGTACGGTCCGTACCACTGTTGTCATGGTGCCGTAGGGCGATGTGTGGTACGCACCGTACCCACGCAGCCATGCGTGGGTACGGTCCATACCACTGTTGTCATGGTGCTGTAGGGGTACGTGTGGTACACACCGTACCCTTTGCATGCATGCGTGGGTACGGTCCGTACCACTGTTGTCATGGTGCCATAGGGCGACGTGTGGTACGCACCGTACCCACGCATTCATGCATGGGTACAGTCCGTACCACTGCTTTCATGGTGCCGTAGGGTGACGTGTGGTACACACCGTACACGTCCACTTCCGTTGTTGCGATACGCAGGGGTTGCTGGACATGCCCCCAAGTGACCAGTCCCAGGTGGTAATGTATGGCCTCCATATTATAGATTTGTGTTTGAGTATGAGGTATGTTTCCTGACCCTCACCCCCACCCTGGGTGTTGTTCTCATCTTCTGCGGCATGTGCTTCGAGTGCGGTGCACCAGGTCGTATGCCAAGAGGACCGGGATGACACGTAGGGCGGGATTCATGGCTGTACGTCGCGCACCGGGGCTCAGTGGCGTAGGGTTCTGCTTTCCCGGCAGTTTTTCGCTCCTGTAATCAAAGTGTGGTACGTAGTGACGTCAGGACGAATCCTACTTGCTGGGCCGGAAAATGCTGCTGAAATACGTGCAAACGTTGCGTACAAGCAGTTCCAGATCATAATCGTTGGTATTTTTTGCCTGTATGGTCTTTTGTACGATTCGTAAGGAAAAAGGCTTTCTGTACGAATCGTACTTCCTAGGTTGTAAGGGGAGTTTACCGGGTACGAGTCATATGGGTAAAACGCTCCTTATAACGATTTGTACGGCCCTTTTCCATGATTGGAATCGGCCCCATAGTGTCTGACCAGAAACGAGCGAGCACCGAGACCCTCCACTTTTTGCTCCCTCTCCCATATTCCTCTTGCTTCACGTGCTTTTTCGGCATTTAAACCTCGCGCGCATCATATTCTGCTCGTTATTAGCATCATGTTAGACGGTCACTCATATATTGTCTTTCTCCTACCAGATTGCGAGCCCTCATCAAGGAGTCCCCCGCAGCCTATTGTACACGCCTATTCTTATTTGAGATGCCACGTAATCCTATGCTGTGTACTCCTTTTGTTTTTGTTTATATTTTTCTTACTAGGGGACATCAGGTCCGCATGCTCCCATCATCAGCCCCCTTTGGATCATTCACTATTACTAGCAGGAGGAATGGGTTCCTGTACAGACATCCCTTATGCCATACATTATTTTCCAGGGCTTCTAGGTTTATACATCTTTTTATCGTACTACACATAGCAGCCTACTTAACAAATTAATTGTTCGAAACCAGCCTTGCATAACATCAGACCACATAATAGGTCTATGCTCGCTATTGTGGCACTCTGCCTTTACATAGTGGTCACATTCAGGAGACAATAATTGGGACAATACGCCTTCAAGACATGCCATGCACTTTATACATATATATTACAGTGAGAACGAACTGCAAAAGTTGAATGAGCTTTAGCAACAAATACTATGTATCTATCCCTGTACTGATCGTTATGACCAGGCTATTATTATTTGCCCTTGTGTTTCCCAACTACTATTTTTACTCTGAACGCACTAAACCTACCCCATTTTTTTTTTCCCTCCCACCACACCTCTGCCGTCCCCCTGCTTACCTTCCTGATTTTTGCCTCACAGGCATCGCTGACCCCACTACTTCACCTTCACTGTTTCCCCTTTTCCATACTCACTTCGGTGTCCCACAAGTCTTGTGTCATGTATATATGCATGTTTTTGTACATATATTTATGTATTTCATATTGAAATTTACAGCCCTGAAGAAGTTCATTGTTACGAACAAAACGCGTTGGCTGATAATTTCCTGAAATTGGATTTTTTGCAATAAAAGACTATTTAAGAAAACCTAAGAGAGATTATAAGATTTATTGAAAAACAACCCTGTCTACACAATAGGTGGTGCACCACTCCATATCTTGGGTTTAGCACTTCTCTGCGTTGCAGTTAGCACCAAACAATGGCAGGTTCTGGAGTGGTTAATGCACACCCAACCTAAATGACTGTTAATCTTTATACAAAGGGAACACAGCAGGAGAGTGCGGTCAATGTGTCCGCCGTTGTCTGTAACTGCACTCTGCTTGTATTGCAGCGCTTTACATGAGCACCGGTTACGTTACACATTCAGGCACGGGGAGATTAAGTGATTTGTCCAGAATCACAGGATGTGGACGCGACCCCATGGCTCGAAGCCTGGTTTCCAGCACCAAAGTCGGCAGTCTAGCCGACGGACCACATCCTCTCCCCAAGACATTGTGTTGACTTTGCGTCTTTTGTCCTCATCAAAGGTGTGCATCTCGGACTTCACACACTTTGCCAGTATAGTTTTTGGCAGCCTTTGCCTCATGATATTTGTGCAGGCAAACACGCGTGTGTGTCAGTACAAATAGAGCTGAAGCCAACATACCGATTTCAGCGCAAACAGCAACTCGATGTGTTGATAGAAAAGTCCCAAATTGTATTCATGTGTATTGCACGATGCCTCTGCAGTGTTATTTTAAGGTTATTGGGGACCCGGTCTAGACATCCTTTGGGGGCCCATGTTAGGAAAAACGTTAAATTGTATTAGTGATATCATACAAATTAAAGCCCATGTGATGCCAACAATACTAAATTATATACTAAACTCAGTTGAACTATGTTTTGCCGGGGACCCAAAAAAATCCCTAAAATGGCACTGGTTGGAGAGAGACAGAATCAGAAGTAAAGATCGTCAGAAAGGTAACAAACAGATCAAATAGACAAAGGGGCATATTCTCAAGAACGTGTGATGACCATTGCAAAAGTAACAACGCAACTCCCAACATCGCAGTCTATATCAGGCAAATTACGCCGTGTTAACAAAGCATTCTCAACACAGCGGTACCATGCGATAGTCACCAGATAATGCGTCAAGAGACCACGTTAAAATCGACGCCATGTTGCAAAAATGCGAAACGCAATAAATCCTGCGATGAGGCCAATCGCGGTACAAAAAGCACAAAAAACCAGCACCCATCCTGCAAATCCCACACGTCTAGCGGGAAAATACCCCATAAAAGCAGAGTAAAAATACGGTGAGATGACAACATGCGAGCACAACCCCACAGCTGTGACGCAGAACAAATGACCATTGACCAAATCAGATAGGCATCTCCCCACAAACAGCCACAATGCACATTGACATGCATTCAGTATGTAACCTACGCCAATGTGGAAACAAACATGGTACACGCTGTGAATCCGCATCTCCCCCTCTCATTGCAGAGGGACAAGCAACCCCCCCTGTAGTGGAGACAGGGTTTTATGTACACACATTGCTATGTTAGCATAAGCGTTTTAGAAGCTAAACGCCATCTTGCCGCTTTGCAGCTTTTGCACACGACACTATTGGTAGCTGTTATTACAAGTAAAACTGCTTGCTTGCTTTTTATTCACATGAGAACGGTCTGTTGTTCACATCCCTAAACGTGCACCGCGACCTTAGTCTGAACACTGTGTGCAGAAGCCGTCAAGGTCAAATAACAATGTATGCTGTTGAATTCAGGTTGATCGGCCCACGCTCTAGACACAACACGCACACAGCTGCAAATATCTGAAACTCGGATGCCTTTAATATTGCATTTGTATGCATGATACAGACACTTGGAGAAAACCTTTCCAGACACAGAGAGCAGTGATGATCCTGTGATGTGATTAACCTAAGCTGATCTTTGAGGTATGGGGTTCCCCATTCAAACCTAGAGACCTTCTATTAGTTTATAAAACTAGTTTACTAGCCAAGGGAGGGTGGTTCACAAAGTATTATAGGACTTGTTTTCCACTATCATTTTTAATATGATTTCTCCCTTCATTTTCTACAGAATTGTAACAATGCTGATGGTTTTGTTTTTAATCATTTGCCTGCTTATATTAGCCAAAGTACTGCACCTTAGCGCACGTAGTTAAAAATAAACATTTTAAACTTTTCCGTGTCTCTGATTACTCTTGTTGTGGACTGATATGAGAATAATAACGAAAAGGTGTTTTTGATTCCCACCATTCCTGAAAGTACTTTAAGTCGCTTGTTCTGGGTTGTCTAATCATTGGTAGCTTCGAGATGATACGGAGAGTGAATGAGACACTGATGCTATTCGGATAGGGGTTCTGGGTACTGAGGTGAGTTTTTAGGTACACCACGATTCACCGAGGTCCTGGTTTCCTCTGCCTAGTTCTGTGCATGAGCAGAATCCCCGCAACATGGCGCACCTAACGTTTTGGTCTTATGATTGAGATGCCTTAGTAGTGCTTATATTTGTCCACAATACCCTCAGTCTTGTTTCCGGTTGACGGAAGTGACGGTTTAAACCTGCCTAAATAGTTAATGTATAGGTTCTCTCAAGCTTGACAAATAAAAAGGTTTCATTTTAAGTTCTACCCTTTTTGTGCTACGGTTTAATATAGATTGTTTTTCTTCTCTGTATCCTTATGGTTGAAGTCGCTATTGACGCAGTTCAGGGTGCCTGACAATGGCATGTCTATTATCTTTGTAGTGAGTGCTGATGCATCGTTTCCCTATGAGTTGTTTTACTCTTGGGTTACTTTGCCAGAGGTGAATGCGGATGATAAGACGTTTCACACATACACTCCTACGGCGGTCCCAGCTAATTACACGCCGTATAGGACACAGGAAATTCCCATTTCCGCCTGGCTGCATCATATTTGGTTCAATGACGCCCTCCTCCACACAGTTACACCGGTTCGTTTGGGTTCCTTGTCCATTCCAGGGGCCACTTGGCCAGTCTTGGCCGGGTTTACACCACACCCACGTTATTTGCAAGCCCCGCTGGATGACTTACGTCAACTCCATACTGCCTTGATTACGGTACAGAGGGCTTTAGTGCAATATGTCTCTCACAATGTCCAGGTGGGGGCACCTGGAGTTGCGGTGCAACCAGCTGGCCCGGCCAGGATTACTATTATTCCCGTCATGGTTAATTTGGTTATGGGCAAGCGCCCCCAGTATAAGGACGATACGCCTTATTGGCTTGCTGAGAAATTTGACCAGCTGGAAGCAGTTTTTCCAAATTCTACTCCAGTGAAAAAACACAGGATCCTTACCATTAGTTTGCAGAAAGACTTGGTCCCTGAGGTTAATGATTGTCATAACTGGGGTAAAGTGTTTGCAGCAGTCTACGCGAAGTGCTTCGGCACACCGTCTATGACTGTACTGCCCTCCATGATCAAACGTGTTCTAGATCAACACGGTCCGAAGGCGGCGGTTGAGTTAGGAATGAGGCTTGTTGGTGTTTTCGATGTTGTTGCTGATCTCATCCTTGATAACTTCAAGGGAGATGCGGTTAACTTTCAGCTGTCGAATGCCCTGTGCCTCGTCGCCGACGTTGATAAACCCCGGCAGTTACCGAAAATTATTGCAGAGGCTAATAAGACCATTGGCCGCAATAGTTTAGGGCTTAAGCCTTTTGTTAAAAAAACAGCGCAGCCGCAAACTCAGACGGTTACGTCAACTAAGGACGACTGTCCAGCTTTTCCTAAACAAAATTGGAAAACAAAGAAACAGGGGAAGCAGCAACAGGAGTCCCGGCCCACGTCACCAGTACAAGTGACTACTGAACGCACATATGAATTGCGCGATCGCACTAGAATTAGGTCTCCTGATAGATTTCAGGTTCCTGAACAACGTTCTTCCCTGTTCTTCACAGGAAACATCGGTCTCAGAGTCTGGTGGAGGAGAACGTGGCAAAGGTCGGGGTGCCCCACAAGGACGTTAACAGCCCCGCCCGGCTGATGGTAAAGGCAAGCAGGAAGACTTTGCACGTCAACGACCCCCGTTTCAGAAAAATAAGGTTGCTGCACTAACAGCGAGGTATGCCACAGATAGTGAGAACGCAGCTGACATGGGCACTAACACTACTTTCTCTTGAGAAATGGGCATGCGCGGGCGTCCGCGCATGCGCATTTGTGTGAAGAAGTTGCCGTCAAGTAGGAAGAGGGAGCCCCAGGACGCTGCACTGCAGGTAAGGTATTTTATTGACTTTTAACATTCTTTAAATTATTTTAAAATGAGGGCAGGCAGGCGGCGGGTGGCGGGCAGCTCTGCTTTGCCACAGAGTGTGTGTAGCGCTGCCTGCTACGCCTAATTCGTAAACGGCGAAGCAGGCAGCGCTATGTGCACTCCATGGGCGAAGCGGAGCATGACGCCCAGGCTTAATCGTGATTCCAAAGGCAGCACAATCAAGCATAAAATGCTTTAGGTTCAAGTCGCAGAACTTAAACAACATCTGCCACTCGTGAATGTAATTCATACTCTTGGGCACCAACGCGTAGGTGTCCACACTGTTGGCAACAGTTTAGCTGACAAGGTAGCGAATTCAGCAGTGGCAACCTATTTAGTAGCAGCAGTTACAAGATCCAAAAGTAAGATTGATAATGACATCTTGGCAGCAATTGCTGCAACAGAGAAGGGTGATTATTCCCCTCGGGGTTTCCCTTCTAAATACTCTTATCATTTAAGTCCTGATAAAGTTCACTATGTGAGAATTAATGACGTTGGTGACAGATTGATTCCCAACGCGGACTGCAGACTTTCCTTGATAACAGCAGTTCCCAAAGGTATGGCTTCTGCCCATGCAGGCGTTTCAACCACTGTTACTATCTTACAACAACGTTACTGGTGGCGCAGATTGTATAAACAGACTCATGCTTATGTCCTTAATTGTGACATTTGCCAGCAGATTAAACCTTCGACTGCTGCGCGTCTGCCACAAACACAGTTGTACATATCTAATAAACCACTTGAATGTGTTTATTTAGATCACTGCGGTCCTTTCTCCTCTGATACTGCGTATAAGTACATCTTAGTTGCATTGGATTCGTGCACACGTTTTCTATGGGTCTGGCCACAACGAAGTGCTGATGCTCGAACTGTCATCAGGGATTTGCGTGTCTTTCTGGGAATTTTTGCATGTGGTAGTCTCCATTCGGACTAGGGTCCAGCGTTCGCCTCTAGGGCGTAAAAGAATGCCGTGAGATCTTTGGGGGTCCAAGTCAAATTTTAGTCTCCATACCGGCCTGAGGGCAATAGTGTTGTGGAGCGAATGAACCGTGACTTAAAGCAACCCCTGACAGCTAGGGTTTTAGGTTCTGGCAGAAACTGGTTGACCCATTTGTATAGCGTTCAACGTGCACTTAATAATCTCCCTAGAAGGTCTCTGGGTGGGCGGAACCCATACGAAATGCTCTTTAGCATAAAGATGTTTGTCCCAGACCTTGATGGTCTAGACTTGGTGGCGTCGGGCGCACCCTTTGACGTAGATGATCATTCTGTTGTATTACAGAATCTACAAGAGACCCGAGACAGTCTTGCAAAGGAACACTTGCCCTCCACAACTGATGCTGCACCTCAGATTCCGGTAGTCGGCTGGCTACCTCGAGTTGGTGACCTGATCCGTGAGAAGGTGGAGAACAAGAATGAGTTTGGCCCCTCTTATCGTGCACCGGTTCCAGTGCTTGGCATGCAGGGTACAAGAACAGTCATTTTACCTTCACTTCCTGGTCGCAAGGATAATAGGTACATCTCCATTGACAATGTCAAACTACAACGAGTGGCCGATTCTTCTTAGTATGACTCCAGCGGTCTCTTGTCCAGCAATGCTGAGAAATTCTGTTTTGGCTTCGGCAAATACCAACAGGCCTGACATTGCCATCGAAATGCATATGGTTACTAATCCTTTATTGCCTCCACTGGTTGGTGGTCCAGCTGAAGATACTGAGTATACTTATCCTACAGATTTGTCGTTGCCTGGTTTACAATCAAGTGCAGTTGACCAGTCACGTTTTTCATTTGACACTAACTCTATAACTTCGAATGCCCCATCGAAAATTTCTATTTTTGCTGTTTGGTTTAAAATAAATTTTTTAATTCCCCCTTGGACTTACATTTGGCTGGTGCTCATATCTATTTTTTTGTTTATGTCGTTTGGATTTGTGGTTGTATTTTTTCATCTAGTAAATGGACACCAGCTCACTGAAAGATCTGCAATTAGATTAATTGATGGAACTTTGGCACCCCACTCCTCGTCACACATCATGAAGAGACACCAGACGCTTGTTAATATTACTGCCTGGCCTGTGTTAGATGGGATTGTATGGGATGCTGTAAAATTTCAAATTCATGGTCCCACAGAGGTGATTAATGTCCCCAATGTACTTCGTGTTTCTATGGGGGATGTTGTGAAACAAAACATACGCTCTGATGATTGTGATGTCCAAGCCGTAGAGGCTCTTTTTTCTGATTTAAAATATTATGCTGCTTTTGATGCTGAAGATTTGTATGTAGACACAGCAAATTATGGAGAGTTGTTTTGTTACCAACACTATGGCAATCATTTCCGGCATAAAGCAAATCCATTTAGAAATATCGTCAATTATACACAATGGGAACATTGTCCAGCTCCAATTGAAGGCAGCTGCAAAACTCTAGTGAAAACAATTACATATTTTACTGATTTCAGTGTATCTAAACCCGAAGCCTTTTATTTTAAAATGGCTGCTGAGTCAGCTTCCAAAGTTAGACTGACCCACACTAAATTATTGTATTCAAATTCCTTTATGGATGAATTAGCGGTAGGGGGCTATGAGCTGTGGAAAGATACCATTGATCTTAAATCTGTTTGGGGTTCTAAACCCTGGCAGGTACAAGGTTCTGAGGCTCTGCATCGTGCATGCCTATCCCGAACCACATGTTGTTTTTGAATTCTACCATTTTTCAGACCACCTGCTTTGGATTGGTTACTTCTAAAAAGGGCAATTCCCCTACTATTCCTTATCTGGATGCTTATCCAACCTGGGATAATCACACAGGTCTGTCCTTTGATGCATTGCAGTCATTCATTACTAATACATCCTTTAACATTTCCAACTTAGATCATGAAGGATGGTTAATATGGCAGAGGAGTTCAGATTCTTGTCAACATCGTTTTCTGGGTCTGCTCCCCGGTTATACACAGGTGAGGGTGGACCCCCGATTTGAACCTTCCCATTCTGTTACTACCTATTCTGTAGGAAAGTTATGTCAAACATGGCTGCAACATTCCACCTTGTCGTCAGTTAAACATAATTTATCCAAATTGAATTACAAAGTAGATTTGAATGATTTTGTAAAGGGCCCCGTGGGTGGCAGGTCCAAAAGATGGGTGTATGCTGTTTACAACGAAGTTTGGAAATGATCTCAAATTGAAGCTGCTTCTAGATTAAGAGCAATCGATCAAGCAAATTTGGAGAAAGTGCTTGCCGTCATTGATAATAGCATTAACACCCTTTCTTCCAGAATTTACACATTAGATAACATTGTTTCATCTGTTGTGGATATTGTACAATATGATTTGTTTGTTTTATACTATGGTCAAAATCAATTACGTTCTATATTGCAGTTTGCATGGACTTTACAAACATTGAAGGCTGGGAAAGTTCCCTGGGACTACATGAACACATCATCTTTATTCCTGCCGTTTAATCTGACTGATGAACAACAGTTCATGTCCATGAAGGGTGCGACATACTCATTATTGCATTTTGAACAGTTGGAACCTTTACCATTTTCTGTGGCCGAATCGAACTCAGCTGTGTGACTTATTCATGGATTAATCACTCTACCATTTCCATTGTTTAAGTTCAGTTCATGTTTGAAACACTATGCCTTAGGCAGATACGAACCATTGGGTACCACTTTCCTGCATGAAGTTTGGTCAATCCCATTTACATACAGGTGCCTGAGAGAGGGTAAATAGGTTTATTTAAAAGGGGAGGAATGCACTTCCACACCTGATCACTCAGTAGTCTGTAGGAACTTCCAATTGCATGGCGCATGCAATGTTCACGCACCAAATTTAGCTTGCATTCTGAAGGGAAATCCTGTACCAGCGATTACACCCACTTTCACGTTATTAGCTAATGGTAGTTATTTGCTTTTAAATAATGAAGCATGCTGCAGGATGTTATTAGGGATTCCGAACACTGTACCTGTCTCACAACGAGTAGTCTGTTGTAAGAATGTCCTTTTCCCACCCCCGCATGGGAGACTGGATGTCTACATCTGGCCATCTATACCAACCTTGAAAGCAGAGTTCAACAAGATGAGCAGAATAAGGGCTCTATTTTCTCAAAAAGAAGTCGCCCTAACTTCATCTCGTGAAACATTTGTCCTTCACGACCGAGGTGCATGTGCTGTTAAATACTGATCTCCTCCTTCATTTCGGTGCTCTGATTCACTCTATATTCAATGCCTCGTCAACAACTGGCTTGGTGCATTTTTTCAAATTTGTGGGCTCCGACCTTGTGCCCTCCTTCCAAACAATATTTGGTGTGATTCCGTATTTTTTCATTCTATTTTTTCCAGCATCTTTGGCGGGCTTCCGTTAATTCTCGCCTTGACTGCTGGTGTGCTGCTGTTGGTTTGCTTGCTCAGCAATGGCTGCATTATCTGTGCCACACGACAGTCTGCCCCGGCTACTTCAACTGCGCAACCGGATGCTTGAATACTATGGAACACTACCACTGGCCACTTTGAGCGTAGCCTATGGATTGTCCTTCCGGTTTTCATACTTTACTTGCGTGCAACCTGTTTTCCATTGCGTAGATTGTCCATTCAAATGGGTTCTGGATTTGTGCCTGTCGAACACAGCGTCTCCTGCCCCGGATTATGATCGACTAATGAGTCCCTTAGTGGCTCATGAGTTGGACTGTTCTGGTATCGCGATTATGGCCTGTGGAGCGGCGCACGGAGTCCTAGGGAATTGGGATATGTATGTGGCAGCATATAACTTCCTGGCGCGAAGTTATCTTGAACAGGCAAGTTGTCCTCTGATGGTGCTAGAGGCTCCGGTTATCGAAGAATATGTATGTTTGTTTACTTTACTTGACTGGATGGCTGACTCTTTTACTGAACATTATAATGGCTTCCTCTTGGAGGCAGTTGCAATTTATTGTGCCTCCACGTTGATGGAATAAATTGGTAGTTGTCCATCTTCCGCACGTCCTAATCCGGATTTTTACATTTTCTTTTTTACTCCACATTGGGCTGTATATTGTTCCTGAGAGATCTTTGAATTTTTTAATTTTCCCAACAAATTTTTCGAACTTTCACTACCAATTATAAGGCTTGCCAGTATATGAACTTGGTTCTGTCTCACTCGAACTTGAACTCTGCGTTCCTACATTGCTTCCCTACCCTGTTCGTGGTCCGATCAAGAGAGGGTGTAGTGGAGAAAGGGTTTTATGGACACACATTGCTATGTTAGCATAAGCGTTTTAGAATCTAAACGCCATGTTGCCGCTTTGCTGCTTTTGCACACAACACTATTGGTAGCTGTTATTACAAGTAAAACTGCTTGCTTGCTTTTTATTCACATAAGAACAGTCTGTTGTTCACATCCCTAGACGTACACCGCGACCTTAGTCTGAACACTGTGTGCAGAAGCCGTCAAGGTCAAATAACAATGTATGCTGTTGAATTCAGGTTGATTGGCCCATGCTCTAGACACAACATGCACACAGCTGCAAATATCTGAAACTCGGGTGACTTTAATATTGCATTTGCATGCATGATACAGACACTTGGAGGAAACCTTTCCAGACACAGAGAGCAGTGCTGATCCTGTGTTGTGATTCACCTAAACTGATCTTTGAGGTATGGGTTTCCCCATTCAAACCTAGAGACCTTCTATTAGTTTAGAAAACTAGATTTATCCCTTCATTTTCTATTGAATTGTAACAATGCTGATGGTTTTGTTTTTAATCATTTGCCTGCTTATCTTAGCCAAAGTACTGCACCTTAGAGCACGTAGTTAAAAATAAACATTTTAAACTTTTCCGTGTCTCTAAATACTCTTGTTGTGGACTGATATGAGAATAATAACGAAAAGGTGTTTCAAATTCCCACCATTCCTGAGAGTACTCTAAGTCGCTTGTTCTGGGTTGTCTAATCATTGGTAGCTTCGAGATGATACGGAGAACAAATGAGACACTGATGCTAGTCGGATAGGGGTTCTGGGTACTGAGGTCAGTTTTTTGGTACACCACAATTCACTGAGGTCCTGGTTTCCTGTGCATAGTTCTGTGCATGAGCAGAATCCCCGCAACACCCCCTGCACACCGTCGTGCCATGTCCATGACCATACAATAATGAAAGCAGGGACCAATGTATGAGGAAGTGAGTCCCCCCACATACATGTCGTCCATGTCACGGGACTTGAGTCACAGGGTGCATCCCTGCATCATGGCGGCACATATCAGAGCACAAAAGAATCCCTGTTGTCACCTGTAGGCCACAAATGACAGCCAAAATTGAATGATTTGGGACACATGTGAAATGCCGAAGAGTGGGATACCATAACAAATGTGACACGCCTAACTGGCAGTTCGAATACGTGACACCATAAACAGCCTCACCGAACAGAGGTGACACACCCACCATCCATCAACAAATCCCTCAATTGACAGCACAACATGTTGCACCCACCCTTGTCTGAGTGAAGTGCCTGTACAGATGAGTAACATGCACGCAGGGAATATGTATTGGAATGCTTTTATTAGCACATTCAGTGCCTGTGGCAATCAACGTACTGTGCCATTACTGCGAAGGACCCACACAATGTGACGTCAACCAGAGAAGAAATTGTCAATGATGTAGTCCGTAAGGGCTATTCCTGCTGGGGCTGCAGTGGAGTGTGGTCCACCTGCCTCATCTTCATCATCATCAGCCAGTGCATTTGGCACTCGTATCCATGGGGCTTTGCTGCGTACACATATGTTGTGCAACACACAACATGCAACGATCATCTTGCACACGAGGTCTGGGCTGTACAGGAGCTTACTACCTGTGACGTCCAGGCACCTAAAACATGACTTCAACACGCCAAATGTGCACTCCACGATGCCCCTGGTGCGGTTGTGGGCCAAATTGTACTGCCTCTGGGCCTTTGTGTTCGGGGCTCGGAAGGGTGTCATCATCCAAGCGCAGAGTGCATATCCTTGGTCACCTGTCACGACTATATACTGCATGATGTGTTGGCAGGCTCACTGGTTCATTGGTGTGTGATATGTGTGGCTTAGTGATTCCTGTATGACATCTACTGTGTGTCGCAAATGAGCTGCATCACTGTGTACTATGTAGCCTCACTGCTGCACCTCCACCCGAGCACATTCACTAGTGTGCGCAGCGCAATTACATCACATGCACCCCTACGGCACTCCATTGACATGCCTGTCTGCGCATGTCTATAAGCCTGAGTACGACACAGTGATGATGCTGCGCAAAATTTAGCTGGCCACGCGTGTGTAGGCTCATTGCAAGGACAGGGATGACACCGATGTAGAGCACCTGCTGGGCTGAACTCGACATGCAGTTGAGGGTACATATTTGGCTCATGCTGTGCTAATAGCGACACACACAACAGTTGGCATGTGTGATCCCTGACCCCGAGCGGGCATGCCCTCCCCCATGTACCCCTTCGGCAGACCATGCACACTGGACACATGCCACATAGCAACATTGTCGATTGCGTGACGTGTGGCGCAGACACTATAACAGAGACACACGCATCAGCCACATCCTTGGCAAGGCCCACACTGAACCACACCCAGATCCACTTGTGGGGTAGCCACACCCCTACGCAGTACTGTTATACACCTGTCCACCCTGCTTATACTCACTTGAAGATACAACACAGTTACATGTCCCAGGTCTACACCACTGCCTGCGGTGACATAGCTGTGTCCACTGTCCACTACACTCCATACACCAGCGGTGTATGTCGACATGGATATGTGTGTGGTCTGCATACTGCAGTCTGGCCAGCACATCCACGCCACACTTGGCATTGTGTACATTCTCATTCATGGGTCACTTGCCTCCTTCGCACATGCCTGGTTCCCACCTCTCCCCACAATCTGCTATTGTGTTTCTGAGGTGCCATGCCATTGATGGCTTGTGTAAATGGCTAGCCCAGGTTACCACAGTAAGTTGTGCTGTCGTGTCTGGTAGGTGGGTATGTTGTTTGGCATGTTGTATTTGAGTTTGTAACATGTGCATACCCAGATTTGTGAGTTGCATGATTGTGGAGTTGAGGTGTGTGGTGTTCATTTGGTACTTACCAACGAGCAAAGCATTTCCGTAGGTGCCATCCTGGTAGCGCCGGTTGATGATGGACTGTCAGAAGATGTATGAGTCATGCACACTGCCTGGGTAGTTGGCGACGACGTGGTTGAAGAGTCCCCAGTGGTCCACTATTGCCTGCACATTGATGGAATACGTGTGCTTTCTGTTGCGGTATTTGTGTGCACTGTCGGCAGGAGGCACAAGTAGGACATGTGTGCTGTCTATTGCCCCAAACATGTGCGGGAATGCAGCTATGGCATAGAAGCCTTGCTTGATCTCCAGCTGTTCCTGCGCAGTGTGGGGGAAGTAGAGGAACTGGGGTACCAAGCTGATGATGGCTTCCAGGATAGGTTTGAGGAACTTTGATAGGGGTGGCTGTGAGATCCCTCCGACTCTGGCGGTTGTTGGTTGGAAGGTACCAGAGGCCAACAGGTGCATCACAGCCAGCAGCTTTGTCTGAGGTGGGATATTGATTATCCGCTGGGTTGGTACCGTCAGCCTGTGGGCAATGATGTTCAGGATGCAGAGGATGGTTGTCCTTTTGAGCCTGTAGTGGGCAATGACATTCTCTTGTGTTAAGTCTGTGATGCTGGTGCGTTTTCTGAGGGTCCGCGGTCTGTGTCTGTGCTGTCTCTGTTGTGGTCCGGGGGGCGCCCGAGGGGTGGTGGCAGGCCTGGGGGTGGTGACGGTGGGTGTTGTGGGCCTGTTGGGGCTCCGAGCTGCATGATGAGTAGCTCCATGGCATCTGTTGTTCTTCAGGTGTGGCTGTGGGCTAGGCTCCCTTTTCTGGTGCCCGCTGCCATCTGACTTTACACCAGGTCAGAGCAGGTGTTAGTTTCCTGCTGCTAATGCACCTTATCGCATGTTTTGTGGTCATATCGCCGATCTGGCTGGTTGTTGAGAATTTTGCAAAGTGGTGTTGTTGGGGCTTTTTGCTTGGGAACGCCTACTCTGCATCTCATTAGCGATAGTTGCAGGGTCATCTATGGCGATGTTTTTTGCGGCGGCTATCGCAAGTAAACCGGTGCTATGGGCTGTTGGCACCAGCTTGTGAATGGGGCGATAAATTTATCGCGACTTTGGCTGCTATGAAGTGCCCTTAACTCGGCGATAGCTCCTTGAGAATATGCCCCTCAGAGTTCACTTTCCAAAGGAATTCTTCGAAGGTGGGGCCATAGGTAATTGCCCAATTTGGCCACGCCTTAAGACGTCTCTGTGCAGCCTCTGTAGTGCTTTGATGCCTGAGAGTCGTTCTGGTGATCTGAAACTGTGATGTACTGTTCCATCGGAGTGTGTAGTGTAAGGACATCAGAGGCAGTATACTTATGATACCTACTGAGATGAACTCAGTAATTCGGAGATTATTCATAGCTCTCCCCATACTCAGCAAAATCCAAATGCAATCACAGTTTGTTGCTCAGAAAAGAATGCGGACATACCCAGCCAAATTATAGAATCCAGAGCCTTTGTACAAATGGCCCCAGGGGACATTTGCCCCAAAAAAGCACAGATTACTAAAGCAGAATGGGCCATATTTGGGTCCTCGCTCTCTGCATGCTGGTGATATCTCAGGAGTATGAGGTTATCTGTTCATGCTTGTTCTCCGTATTAACGATCACGGTATACAGCAAGATGCACTTAGCATGTGCCACCCAAGAAGTGACTCAAGCATAACGTCCCCAAGGGTTCTCCCCTTACCACATATCCCATGTCCCACTACTCCTCATGCAGCAAATGTGACGGGTCTCCATGTGCAGTAATGTTGAAAAGGCTGAACATTTTCAAGTATGAATTGAAATTTGTAGTTTCTGGAAGTTGTGCAAAAAGAATTGTCAAATCCAATAGGTTTCAGCATTTATATAACTGGAAATGCTTCTTCAATGACTGGGCAGTTTGTTTACATAGCCATGGAGTGAAGTAAATGGGATGATGTGATATTGTTTAGAAGGAAGAATAGATAAATGAATCATAAATGCCTGAATGAATAAGTGATTGGACACTTAGCAAGATGAAGAATGTGTTTAGATAGGTGCAAAGATAGATGGATAATAATTAATTGCATGGTTTGATGGGTATACAGACAGTTGTATATGTAAGGAACTGCATGAACTGATGAATGAGTGAGTGCATAGATGCAAGAACTGGATTGAGCACTTAGCTAGATAATGAATGTGTAAGCGACGAGAGGAGTGCATAGATTGACATACAAATAGGTGCATAGGTAGATTGGTGTTTGTGGATATATGAGTAAGTGCATGAACCGATGAAGGAGTAAATGCTTGAATGGATGAATGCGGCTTGTTAGAAATGTTCCATTTGATCAACCTACCACCAACAACTTATCTTACGTGTTGGTGGATTGCAATGAAAAATGTAAGAAAATTGATGTTCTCTATGTGCAAGGATTGTCATGATTATGTCATTGTCAGTTGAGAGAAAGTGAATTATTAGTTAAGGTAGATGTTAGTCCTTGAAAACAAGGAGAGGGGCTCATTAAGTACAAAGGGACAGAGCACCAACATCAACCGTATAGTTAGAAAGATTCCCTTTGAACAGGGACAACAAGCAACCATCATATGGAAGGAAAATATACAGAGGCACTAAAATTGTGCCTTGACAATGTTACAGAGACACACCAAACGGTGTCCGAGGCCCCTGACGTGTAGAGCTATAGAGCCTACCCAGATCAATTTTGGAAATAGAGAATTATCCAAATAAAATATCTCCATAGACGACAAACGGTTGTACCTTCTTGTCTACATAAATTTGAGACAGTGTTTTAAACTCTTGATCGTGACAAAATCAGGCCCATTGCTATATAAAGGTAGCTGTGTGAAACGAGGCTATTATTCGATCATATTAAGACATATACCATTACTTTGATACCCGTTGCTAGAAGACTAGATATTTGCTGCCAGCTATTATACCACGGCATGAGTTAAGGTATGCTCATTAATATTTAATAAAGGAAGGAATATCATTGCCAGTTCTGAAGAAGGTGGTTTTATCCCTCTACCAAAACGCATTGACGCAAAGTGTTTGGTTTAATTTGACATGGGACAAGAACTATAGAAATTAGGGAGAACGGCTCTCGGCTACTTCTGGTCCACATAAGTTGTAAACTAACATTGTCAAGGCACAATTTTAGTGCCTCTGTATATTTTCCTTCCATATGATGCTTGCTTGTTGTCTTTCCATGAGATATAGAATTGTTTTAATTATGTATTTTTGAATGAATACCTGTATGTGTTTTTAAACCTATTTATGGTACCATGTTTTCTTTATATGATTACTTATTGCTGTGAATCATATGATTGATGTATTAATAAACTTAGTTGAGTGTAAGCTCTCTCACATCTTAATTGGAGTTGTTCCTAGCGTGTGATACATCTGACTGAGTGGTGTAACATTGGTGATCTGAGTGATGTGTGTTACTGTTAATAAAGTTCAAAGGGAATCTTTCTAACTATACAGATGTTCGTCCACCACAAATAATAATGGCACTATTTCTGTCAGGTCCAGTAAAGGTTTCAGTAATTTCAACCTGCACTTAACCCCTCATTACTATGGAGCAAAGTGCCAACCTTGGCATCTGGCACAATAGACCAGGACAAGGGTAAGCTTAGGGCCAACCATGATGGAGCGTGATTCATGTATGAGGATAAGGTTGGTCCCTGTCAAAGCATTACATTTCAGAGAGTCGTTAACAAGGCAAAGCTGCAGGCTGGATCCGAAGGTAAGCTTGTCACTGGCGGGTTGATGGAGGGTGAGATCTGGGTGGAGCCATTGATGAAGGTGGGAACAGGTCAGAACGGGAAAAGTCCAGAGTTCATGCCCAGGACACTATTGACATCTATAGGATGCTGCTTAGCACTCTTTTCTGGAAGTCTGATTTCCTCAGCAGGGCAAGGCTGCAGGCTGTAGAAAAGAAAGTTTGACATTGTTGGATACTGGTTGACTTCAGGCCTGCTGAATCAGATTTGGGAAGAATGTAGCGTGAGTTGCACCGAAGTCAGACCCTCCATTTATAGTGATGCACCAACGGTGAATTAGCCGGCAGGTTGGCCCTGGTCCCATGGTGGTTCTCCAGGCAAGTCTTAAAAAAGTCTCAAAGTCTCAACTTGTAGGGTTAGACAGGATGAGTACACTCTAACACCAGTCAACAGTTCCAGGACCTCTGAAAAAGCACTTGGTAGTCAGGACATCCTCCAGCAGAAGCCCCCAGGAGGCTTCAGGGCAGGTCCAGTTGAAACCGCCTAGGCCAACTTTATGCTTGTCACTAGCCGGTAGATGGGGTGGCACCTAGACCCTCCCTGACCAATAGCAAAAAAGTTCCCAGGTTTAACCTACCCAAATTTACATTATTCTCTGTGTGTCTTACTGCATATATTTCCACATTGTTCTTCTCTACCTAAACCCAACATGGCCAAATCCTTGTGCAGACCTTCTGTGCCTACCCTAGAGGTGTGGATTGGAAAATTAGCCAATACGCCACGGTGGTCACTCAAAAATCTCTCTGAGGTAGCTCCTCTCCCACTAGGATTGGTGCCTGACTGGCTAGAAGGACAATAGAGGGGGCAGGCCCAGGTGTGAGCTGCATCTTTCCTTGACAGGGCAGTGCCCTTTGAAGAAAAGTAGGTTTCTGGGCATTGCCCAAATGGTCACCCTGTCAGAGAAACAGGAAACCGCCCCACACCCAATGTCTTTGTCTCAGCTGGGTGACAGTTGGAAGCTCATGCAAAGTGGTATCAGTCAGGTAAAAGGTAACATTTTTAAAAGTACCCTTTGAAAAACATTTGTTACAAATGTGACTTTGCCAATGAATTGGATTTGTTGTAAATATGTAAAACGTCCAAAACGTAACTTTTTATCTAGTACCTTGGACGAGATAACATATTTTGTTTTTAATATTAACTCCCAATATTTTCCTATGGAACAGCTAACCTGGCTACAGTGAAAATAGATTTTAGGTCTTTTCAATGTAGTGCTATGCTTAACATTAAAACCTTACATGTCCTACTTTTAAATGCCATGTGCCATGCCTTATGGGCACTTAAATGTAACTTAAGTTATGGTGACTTATTAATATTTAAAATGTGGCTTTATTCCTGTCACGTCTTTCTTCTCGCGATCATGCACCGCGAGACAAGTGAAAACAAGATGGCCGCGCCCGCGAGCATCCGCATGGGTAACTTGGCGAGCCGCGACCACGCAGAAGATACCGCGAACGGGAAAAAAACTTCCGCATCTTCGCGATATTTCCGCGTGTTTGCGGAGATTTTTAAGATTTTCGCGATAATTTGCGAAAGTGAATTTCGCAAATACCGCCCACCCCTAGTGCCATCATGCGGTAGATGTCACGGGTAGAATTATGCCAAGGATGTTGGACCATTCAGTAGCATTAGTCATATTATGGGGTTTGGCAGGCAGTAACAAATAGGTCACACTTGCTTCTGACCCAAGTAAGAGCTTTACATCCCTAGAGGATGGAGACCACAAATAAAGCTGCTTTGAGGGGAAACAAACCTGTACTGTCAGACTTTATGGACACCACGTATATCTTCAGAGACTTTGAGACAGCAGTCCTGCTGCTATTTGCTCTTGTAATGCACTCATCATGCTGTACAGACTGAGTGACACTCTACATTAGAGGATTATCAAAGAAGACAATAGTTTCCACTAGTATCAATCATGTGCATTCAAATAGACAGTAAAGTGAATGTATGCATCCAATGCTAATCAAAATATTTCAACATAGCACCAACACATTTGCTTAGAATCAATCTTTTATATGAATTATCTATCCAGCAAGTAACATTGTCCAAAAAACACAGTACCTGTGTACAATATTCCCCCAGTGCAAAACAACCACACACCTGTAGTGAGTACAGAACAGTCCTAATATCATAGATCCTTGAGTATTTGTTCACAACAAACAACTTTATGTAATTCATATTGTTCGAACAGATCAAATATAGTTTTTTTTGGTTTTTGTTAAGAAGTTGATGACGTTCCGACTCTCAACCAGTTAAAGGAGTCTCATCAGAACAATTACGGTGTAGGGACATCTAAGAGGCCAGACGTCCAAGGTTAAGAGTATGTAGGTCCTGATAAGTGGATTGGTGATAGATAAGAGTTCAATGAAGGTACGAATAAAGGGCAATACTCACTCTTGGGAAGAATTAGAACAAATGGCCTGACAGTGTATTACGGTCTGTATGAGATAAGGGATTCCCTCGACTGGCAAAGCCGTGTGGTTCCGATCACTGTCACTGTCTCCTGCAGCAATGTTTAAGGCCTGCTCTTGTTGTACACACATAGGGGCAGATTTACTAGCCCCGTATGCCACATTTGCGCCGTTGTTGCGTCACTTTTGTGACGCAGCGGCGCCGCAAAGCCAGCGCCATGCTGCAGGGTATTTACAACGTGATGCATCTAGGTAGATGCGTCACGTTGTAAAGCCCTGTGCCACATGTGGGCGTTCCGGCGCAGGGGGGGGCATTCCGGCGCAGGAACGCCTCCTAAAAGTGGCTGAGTGAAATCTACAAGATTTCACTCAGCTTTCACTCAGTCACTTTTACGGCCATGCTGCGTCAAAACCCTGCGCCTGCTTGAAGCATGCGTAAGGATTGACGCAGCATGTCAGGCATCGGGGCACCCCGAGCCTTGCTGGAGCTGCGTCGCGCTTGTGACGCGACTCCAGCAATGCGTCACCTTTACGGCAGCAGATGTGTCAAGCATCTGTCTAGTCTTGCCCCATGGTGCGCCGTATTGTAAATGCGGCGCATCCATGGTGGCGCAAGAGGTGTCTCCCGTGACGCAAAATAACGGCCGCATCCTAGCTGATATTCAGGAATGCGCCAGTTATTGTAAATCTGCCTCATAATACTCTGCATTGGAGAGCACCAGTGAAGTTGAAGTCAGAACCCCAGCAATGAGTGTAATAAAGAAAAGAATAGACAACAGTATTCACAGTGAAATCACAGACATTCTAGCGCCATTCTGGATGGGTAGTTACCTCTAGTGTACATAATGAAGACAAGTACACCAAGATTTGAATGCCATTACAAAACCCAATAGCTATTAAAAGCTCAAAATCTGTCCATCTGTAAATGATTTTCACTTAGCTATTTCTTAGTTCTTTTTTTGAATGGCTGAGTGTAAACCCTGCAGACCTTGAAACCTCCTTTATTCTATTCCCAACAGGGGGTGTTGTAAATGGGAGAAGCCTAGACAAGTATGCAGAGCCACAATTTCTACTTCATGAGCTATCATAAACTATGGCCACTTAAATCATAGAAACAAAACTAAAATGATAAATGTAGGTAACTTTATTATGCAGGCATAAAGACGACCTGTAGAAGTCAAGAGACAAGTAATTATACATCAATCTTGCATTAATGCTACAGGACTTGGGGCCTGATTTAGAATTTGGCGAACGGCGTATATTCCAATGCCATGCTGGAGTACTTTACTCCTGCCATGGTGAAGGTACTCTGCCTGCGAAATTTAGAGATCACAGTTGGCATAGCAGACATATCTTGCATTTTCAGGAACGGCCATTTAACCTGGCAGTGCCAGACAGTGAGAACTTCATAGTAATCACAGGATTTGATCCTCTGAGGACTCATCAGGAGTGATATCCAGAAATGTTTTGAGTGTACAGTGAAGACTTGCCATTTGTTTGCCCATTCTAAATAGGAAGGCCTGACAATGGCAACATTTCAGATGGCCCTTACTGTGCCGGTGTATGCCGGCGGCGGATATGGAGCAGTCTCTGCAGTTGACATACTGAAGGTCTGTCTCTAAATGAGGAGGCCAGACCTTCCATTTGGTGGAGAGATAGTCGGTGGTCTTTGTGACAGACTACCCTCTCTGCTAAACTTAACATCAGTCCCTTAGTCTTTGAATTATCAGGAAAAAACGAAATCATCCTCTTGCCAGTCAATTCTCCCCATCAATGGCACGAAAGTTAATGATAGATCTCCATTCCAATTGTACATTAAAATGAGTCCCATCTAGGCTATGCAGGATTGATTCAGCCTGGTCTCCTGTGTGGCAGGTGTAATAGCCATTGGGTCATGCAGTTTTGGTCCTTCAAAGCATGGATAAGGGGGGTTATTAGATCACATGCCTGTAGGACCATGTCGCTTCAAGCGGGTGAACAAATTGTGGCACCTGATGTAACCAGCCCATTCATTTCCACGCTAGCAATAAACTGGTATTCATTCCATTGTGCCACTTTCAGGGTTCCATGGTGTACTCAATGGAAGGAACATTCTGCATCTCCAGCAGTTTCAACCTGAACTAAGATCTCAGGGAACAAGCACAATTTGCCCCTTCAATGATTGAAGGTCAACATTAATTTCAGTAGCAGCATGCAAGTCCTTAGAATTTGCGCATGGGCCTCATGTAGGTAGCCGAATACCGGTCGGTAACGTCCGATTTTCGGTAATTATACCGTTACCGACCGGTATTTTGGCTTTTGAGATGTAGGGGGCTCATTTCTGCATTCGGTAATTTACCGAATCGGTAAAATTACCGATTCGGTAATTTTACCGATTCGGTAAATTCCGAATACAGAAAGGAGATGTAGGGGGAGTGTGTGTGTGTGTTTTGGAGTCGGTATTTACCACCAACTATTAGTTGGTGGTAAATAATGAATGGATGTGTTTAAGCGTTTTAAAGCGCTTAGACGTGTGCAATGTGGCAGACATACATGCCCTTAGGGCATGTATGTGTGCCACATGTGCGCACATGGCCGTCTCAGGGGTGCAACAGGGTGTCAATGTGACACCCTGCCACCCTTGCATGTGTTCCCCTAATTACCGAATCGGTATTTACCGATTCGGTAATGAGGCATACCTTCCCATCAATGGGAAGGTATGCCTCATTACCGAATCGGTAAATACCGAATCGGTAATTACCGACTTTTACCGAATCGGTAAATAATACCGACTCATTACCTACATATCATTTACCACTTCATAAATACCGAATCGGTAAAATTCGGTATTTATGAAGTGGTAAATGGGTCCCTACCTACATATGGCCCATGGTACTGAAACATAATTCTTTTGTTAAAATTGTGGAATTGCTTTAAGACTTGTTGAACCCCTCTACCTGACGGTTCTTCGACCAAATATGTCACTTTTATCAAATATGTCTGTGGGGCAAATGGCCTCCACGAGCAACGAAGCACGGTTCTCCCTCTTACCAAAATGACTTTCACAACATCATGGTTTCCCTTACTGGAAAGTCATGTTGCACATGCCACATACATTCTGAGGTCACTAGAGAGGGTCGGGAACTTTATGGCTACATAATTCTTTAGCGCCAGGAAAAGCACCCCAAATGAAATCCAATTTCAGTCTGAATCACAAAGCCAATTCGTCAAAGTACTACATCAATGTGTCATTGTGCGTCGAAGCTCTCAATGTTCCTGAATACAACTACAAGTTTTTTTGTAATTTATTTTTTTATATATTATTTTTGATTTTGATTTTCAAAAAGTACAAAAAATAATATTTACATCAGAGATTCCATTTCACTCCCAATCACAGTAAAGGATACAATGCCAAGATAGCCATGTCCCATGCACCCTACCACCCTCCCATGTACAATATTAACAATATTTAAGTCAAGTTTCTGGCTGTATTTGTCAGCAAGTAAGATGTGTACGGACCTCAGAAGTCTCTGGGTCTAGAGGCGCGTGGGAGCTCTTCTGCATGTGAATCTATCAGGGCTTTAAAATATGCCATATCTTTCAGCCACTCTGCAAGTTTAGGGCCCTGTCTGCCTCCCCAGTGGCCTGTCTAAGAGATTTAAGTAAACTTAATAGACACACCTGGGGGGTGCATTCAACACATTCCAGATCATGTCAGAGAGTGCCTGCATACCCTGCATCCAGTAACGAAGTAAGGGGCTGCAGGACCAGCCCAGATGCAGGAAATCTGCATTGGGGTTGCCACAACGGGTACATGTTGCATCTTCCCATAGCCTATACCTTTTCAGTTGAAGGGGGGAGTGGTACATCAGTTGCAAATATTTGAAATATATGATCCTCAAGTTGCAGTTTGACATAGAGTTATACATCAGGCTGCAGCAGAATTCCCAATCAACTGGTGTCAGTGAAGTATCTAGTTTGGCATTCCATTTATCTTGTGCACATTGCCTGGCCTCAAGCTGCTCCAACTGAGCAGCGTTGTATAACTTCTTGATAGGTTTCTGGTGATCAGCACACACTAGGAGGGACTGCAAGATCTCCAGGGCTGCCGGTTCTTGCAGAAAGGAGGATAAAGGGCTCTTATGGCCGTTTTCAGCTGGTGATAGGTGAACACGCATAGAGGGGTGTGGTTTTGTGTGCCCGGGAAGTTCTCGAGTGTATGAAAAGTCATCCCCCCCCCCCCCCCGGGGAATGCATCACCTATAGTCTTCAGACCTGCCTCATTTAAAATAGAGAGAGCTCTTAGATCCTGAGTAACCAACAAGGCCGGATGGTATAATAGCGGTATCTCTGGGGCATACAGTGGGGTCTTACCAGCACACGTGACAATGGCCTGCCAACTCTCATCGAAAGGGTGAGTGGCATCATTTTCAATCACTGTGGTGTGCATTGCTGTGGTTGATACCAATAGTGCTTATCGGTAATATAGGTAAAGGTCAAGTGCACCAAACCCCCTTGCATGTATGGGCGTGTGAGTGTTTGCCACTGAATCCTTGGCTGCTTCCCAGCCAAGGGTTATCATACAAGATTTAAGAGTCCTGAAGATGGCCTGGGTCACAGGGACGGGGCTATTGATGTAGTACTACAACCTGGGTAATACGACCATCTTCATAATGGCCGACCTGTCAGCTAGGTACAAAGGGAGTCGTATCCAACGGGTCACATGATCTTCCAGTTTCAAGATGGCCGTTCCATCGTTTTGTCAGATAACTAGCTCGGAGTCTCTGTGCACCCACAGCCCCAAGTACTTCATAGAGTTTGTTCATCATTCCAGTGGATATTCTAGTGAATGGGGTTTCGTGGATTGGGTAAAGGAAAAGATGACCAGTTTAGTCCAGTTTATATTCAATCCAGAGTACCAATCATTTTTGATATACTCATGAATCGCCGGTGCCGAATTAGTGTCCGGGTCACATAAATAGATCACCATATCATCTGCATATAGAGAAATGGCCAGCGGGTGTTGATCAAAGCCCAATGCGGCTTCAGCATGATTTGTCTTATTACACAGGCCAGTGAGTCCAGTGCCAATGCAAATAACATCGGTGAAAATAGGCAGCCCTGTCGTGTCCCTCAATAGATGCATAGTGTATCTAAGGTAACGCCATTGATTCGGACTCGTGCCACTGGGTCTGTAAACAATACTCTAATCCACTTTAAAAATCTCTGTGGCATGCCCATATGGGACAGCACAGTGAACATATACGGCTATTGCATAGAATCGAATGCTTTAGTAACATCGAGAAACACCACCGCTGACTGTAGTGAGGGGTTCAATTGATTGAGAACTGCCAAGAGTGTACGTAAGTTGTGTGTGGTAGATTGGGAAGGGAAATTAACGGACTGGTCAGGTAGCACAATTGAGGTTAGTAGAGGCTGCAACCAAGCCGCCAGAATCTTTGCATGGATTTTGACATCTGTCTTTCTTAATGACAGCGGCCGATATGAGTCACAATACTCAGATGACTAGTCTGGTTTCAAAAGTGTTAATATTAGAGATTCCCATACTGTGGGTGGAAGTTTGAATTTATCATAGGCTTCCTGATACATTCCTTTGAGTTAGGGAACCACTAAGTTCAAAATGCATCTTATAAAATTCACTTGGTAGTCCGTCGCTCCCGGAGGCCTTTCCAATTGGATGCGTGCGGATTGCGTCTTTTATCTCATCCTCTGATTTTGGTTGGACAAGAAATTCTCTCTGCCAGGCCACAGCCATTCAAGTGCTAACTCATCTAAATAGAATGCTGTTTCGCACTCTGGTGCTGAAGCACATTAGGTATATAAATTAGCATACAAATACACAAAAAAGTTACTATGTTAATGTTATTGGCACTTATAGAGCGCAACTGCTACTCGAAGGTGCCCTGGCGCCATTGTGTGATGTCCAGCATTGGCCTGAGTTGGGTAGGTGCAACTGGTCTTTAAAGCGTGAATAGCCATGTTTTCAGAGCCTTCCTAAAATCCTAATGTTTAGTTGTGCTTCTGAGGTGTAATGGGAGAGTGTTCCAAGCTTTGGCCGCTCCCACTAAAAAACTTCGTCCCCCCAGTTAACTTTTTTGCAATGGGAACTGAGACTAGTTTTGCCTCTGATGACCGCAGCTTTCTTCTGGGTAAATAGCAGTGAATGCGCTTTATCAAATAAGAGGGTCCATTTCCATTAAGGGACTTATGAACCACACACATGGCCTTAAACAGGATTCGTTTTTTTATGGGTAGCCAATGCAGCCTTTTATTCTTAGCCGAGATTGCGGCGTATTTTGGAATGGCAGAAATCAGTCTGGCGGCTGCATTCTGCAATAATTGGAGTTTTTTCAATAGCCCATCCTGGATGTTTAGGTACAGGCTATTACAATAGTCCAATATCAAAATGGCCAGGGCTGTAACAACTATTTTTTGGCTTTCTTTAGGTAACAGAGGCAAAATCTTTTTACATGACTTCATTGTGTACGATGTAGCAGAGACTACGGCATTAACTTGATCTTTAAAGGAAAGCTTGTTGTCAATTATAATTCCTAGATTTTTTACCTTCCTACTAGGGATTGGGAGGGGTCCAAGTGAATCTGGCCACCATGCTGGGGTCCAGAAGTTTGAATCATTTCCAAAGAGAACCACCTCCATTTTGCTGGAGTTTAATTTGAGGCAGTTTTGGGCCATCCAACTGCCCACCGCAGTCATGCAGTCCTGGAACCCAGACGCTGTTTCCTGCAGTCCCCCTGGGAGTAGGGACACAACAATCTGGGTATCGTCAGCATATAAAGTGAGGTAGAACCCAAAGATTTCAACCAAGGGGGCCAGTTGTTTCACATAAACATTAAAAAGCGTTGGGCTTATGGATGACCCCTGGGGGACTCCACAAGGAAGGGAGAAGGATTTGGCAGTAAAATCTCCCAGAGTAACGGTCTGTACTCTATCGGCTAGGAATGACTTGATAAGTTTCCAGGCTGTCCCGTTAAGTCCAATCTCTTGCAGCCGGTCCATCAGTAACACATGATGGACCATATCAAAGGCCAGGGAGAGGTCCAACATAATCATGGCCGCTTTTCCTTCTTGGTCCAATATAGACCTGATTTCTTCGGTAGACTTGAGGAGAGCAGACTCAGTACTATGTCCCCCCCGGAAGCCATACTGGGGAGGGTCCAGCACCTGACCTTCTTCCAGAAATCGACTGAGTTGGGTGTTCATTATTTTTTTCAGCAATTTTAGCAGGGAGGGGAAGCCTAGATATGGGTCTAAAATTATTTGAATCATTGGGATCCAAGTTCGGTTTTTTCAAAAGGGGAAGGACTGATGCTGATTTCTAGGCCTGGGCGGTAAATTCCGTTCCGTTCGCGGAATTTGCTGAATTTGGGTAATTTCGCGTTCCGCGGAGAACGCGGAATTGCTCAAAAATCTGCGTTCCGCGACTTCGCGAATTTTTTTGCTTGTTCGCGTTCTCAATATCCTTGTTCGCGAGATATTTCACCCCGAGCATGCAAACAGCGATCGCGAACAGGAAAAAAGTATCGCGAACAAGCAATTCCGCGTGTTCGCGGAATTTCTGCGTGTTCGCGGAGATTTTTTACCGTTTTGCGGAGATTTGCGTAACGCGATTACGCGAATTCCGCCCACCCCTACAGTGATTTCCATGCTTTGGGGAAATAGCCTTTTCCGAACATGGCATTTATAATAGTTGTTAAAATAGCTGAGACTGGTTCAGGTGCTAGTTTAAATACTGAAGGAGGGCATGGGTCCATTAGTGAACCTGATCTAGCTTTCTCCAAAAGTTTTTGAACCTCAGAAACTGCGACGGGTGTAAAGTTGTGAAACTGGACCACTGTGCTATTTACACTCTTCGGGTCTGCCATCTCAGCCGAGGATGTTAAGTTTGTAGTGTTTGAGAATGTGGAGAAGATAGCTTCGACCTTATTAAAGAGGGATTTAGCTATCTTGTCACAAAGTTCTTAACACGCTTTTATGGGGGAGGGGGCTGGGTGAGCTAAAGCTGTAACCGTTTTAAACAATTCTTTGGTGGAGTTTTTTGCAGAGTTAATTTTAATTGCAAAAAACTCTTGTTTTGTTTTATGGAGTAGTTTTTTATATTGAGTCAGGCTGTATTTATATTGTTTTTTATCAGTTTCATCATATTTCCTTCACCAGGTTCTTTCAAGATGTTTACAGAAGAGTTTTTTCTCTCTAAGTTCTTGAGAGTACCAGGGTGAGGTCGGTCGATCCCTAGTATGGCGGAGGATTTTTTTGGGAGCCAACTTGTTGCTTGCTGCTTCTAACCAGTTAGAGTAATTCAGAGTGGCTTCATCTACATCGAGTAGAAGAATAGGGGAAGTGGACATTAGCAAGTTGTGTAATTCGTCAGCCTTCACCCTATTCCATGGTCGACTAACCAGCTGCTTTTTCCCGGCTTTTTTGGTACCCTGATCGGGAGGTGTCACCATGAATTTTACTGCCTTGTGATCCGACCAGACCACAGGAAGAGTGTCAGTAAAAGAGAGCTGCTCATTATTTGAGAATATCCCATCAAGTGTGCCTTATGTGTGGCACCGATGACCAGTTGCTTTATATCAATGTTGTTCATTAGGTCTAATAGCTTTAGGGTATCTAGATCCTTTTCAGCTTCTAGGTGGAAGTATCGTGTAGGAGCTTGCACTTAACTTATTTTCCACCCAGCTACCGGCTTGTATTATAAACCGGTTTTTGGGACCAGGAGGCCTATACACAAGCGTACCTTTAAAAGTATAGTGGTGCGAGAGATAAAAACAAAAGTCTAACACTTCGCACTCCAAATTAGATGAACTATTAAAGGTCACGCTTAAAGAGTCATGATAAATTATTGCTAATCCGCCTCCTTTCTTAGTTTGTCTGTTTAACGTATGGCAGAGATAACCCAGGGGTGTTTCTTTCATCAAGTCTGGACCGGACGCTTCGTATGTCTATGACTCAGTAATAAAGGCGATCTTAATCGCTTCATCCTCAATTAGAGATGCACATTCAACACAATGTTTGACTAAAGACCTTGCATTCAATAACAGGCACTTGAAGTCATTCTTTTCCCCACATCCTCTTTTACCTTTGGGAGGTATCTGTGCAGCATTAGTCCACTGTGAAGGGCTAACATGGCACTAAGGGCCTCATGTAGGTAGCCAAATACCGGTCGGTAACGGCCGATTTTCGGTAATTATACCGTTACCGACCGGTATTTTGGCTATTGGTATGTAGGGGGTCAATTTCTGAAATCGGAATTTACCGATTCGGTAAAACTACCGAATCGGTAAAATTACCGAATCGGTAACGTTACCGATGTGGTAATTTTACCGATTCGGTAATTTTACCGAATCGGTAAATTCCGATTTCAGAAATGATATGTAGGGGGAGTGTGTGTGTGTGTTTAGGAGTCGGTATTTACCACCAACTTATAGTTGGTGGTAAATAATTAATGTATGTGTGTATGCATTTTGAAGCGCGTAGCAGTGTGCAATGTGGCATACATACATGCCCTTAGGGCATGTATGTGTGCCACATGTGCACACATGGCCGAATCAGGGGTGCAACAGGGTGTCAATGTGACACCCTGCCACCCTTGCATTTTCTCCACCATTACCGAATCGGTATTTACCGATTCGGTAATGAGGCATACCTTCCCCTCAATGGGAAGGTATGCCTCATTACCGAATCGGTAAATACCGATTCGGTAATTACCGAATTGTAACGAATCGGTAAAAAATACCGACTCATTACCTACATACGAGTTACCACTTCTAAAATACCGATTCGGTAACGTTCGGTATTTTAGAAGTGGTAACTGGTATGCTACCTACATGAGGCCCTAAGTAACATCAGGGGATGTAACGGTCACAATGTGGGTGCTAGCCCAGGGCTGTTTGATCCTGGTTGCTAACTTCGATCCGGCTTGCTAAATTATGTCCTGGGCGGCCTCCCTCCCTATAATCTCTAGCCACCCACCGTCTGGACATTTGTCTTGTTTCTAGGGCTGCTGCGTCGTCATATTCTGTAATTAGCGTTCTAATAGTTACTAATGTTGTGGGGTTAGGCTGGATTAGTGACCTTAAAAGCCTCCCATAATGTACCCTCCTCTTCCACTGACCCTTTGTTGTTTTCTAAATATTGTATAATCACAGTACGCACACTATCACAGAATACTGCATCTAGTAGTGCAGAGACGTGAAGTCACCTTTGAAAGGGCCTTGGGGTGTGTGTCTGGAAGACTAGTGAAAATAAAACAGGGGAATGATCTGAAAGTGTTTTTTGCCAGGTAACATACATCAACCACCCATGTGCCCACCTCCCTCGTCGCCAACCAGTATTCTAATCTAGACCACATACTATGTAAAGATGATTTAAAGGTGCCCTCTCGTTCCTCTGGGTGTTGTTATGTTATGTTATATTCATTTATAACGCGCTTGGATACTCTTGAGTGTCCAGAAGCGTTACCAGAGGGGTGCAAGAGGAAGCTATCAAGCAAAGAAATGAGTCTTAAGTTTCCTTTTGAACACAGCTGGGCCTGGATGCACCACAAGGGCAAGGGGGAGGGCATTCCAGGCAACACTTGCCTTCACCACAAAAGAGCTGCCCCCTAGCCTCTGGAACTTGAAGCGCGGGACCTGAGCAAAATGAAGGGACATGGAACGGAGGGCTTGCGAAGGAACATAAAAAAGAGAAGTGTCTCTGAAGATAAAGAGGGCCATAACCGTGGAGAGTACGATGGGCCAGAACCAAAGATTTAAACTTCACCCTGTCCGCCACAGGCAGCCAATGAAGAGAGCGCAATTGGAGAACCACACTATTCCTTGCCGAAATGCCCAATAATAATCTGGCCGCCGTATTCTGAACCACCTGTAACTTTTTAAGCAGGTAGCCAGGGGCGCCAGCATAGAGGGCATTGGCATAATCTAATCGTGACAAAATCAATGCACACGTGACAGTTTCTCTTGCCGCCTGCGGGAGGAGTGGAAAAAAGTTCCTAAGAGTCTTAAGAAGGCCGAAGCAGCAGCCAGCCAGTTTCTTAATGTGTGTTGAGAAAGAAAGACTCTCATCAAATCACACTCCCAGATTTTTTTAGCGGGCTGTCCCGAGGAAAGGGGCAGTAGAGAGCCGGGCAGCCACAAGCTGCTCTCGGAAGTCAGCGGGGAACTTACCAAAGAGCAAAATATCAGATTTTTGTTCATTGCACTTAAGCTGTGCATCCGCCAACCATTTAAAAATGGAAACTAGGCACTGTTGCGCCCCTGAGACGGAATCAGATGTTTTGTCCCAGGTAAACAACAACTGGGTATCGTCCGCATAGGCCATCACCTTAGCCCCAAGCTCCTCTGCCAGATATATCAGTGGCGTAACATAAATGTTAAAGAGAAGAGGGCTAAGGGAGGAACCCTGCGGGACTCCAGTAGTAACCAGCTGAGGGGAGGAGGAGAAAGGAGGCAACCAAATCTGCTCAACCCGCTCCTCCAGGAAAGACCTAAGCCAACCCCAAACAGCTCCCGACACACCAATCTCTGCTAATCGGGCCAAGAGAAGAGCGTATGGGACCGTGTCGAACGCCGCCGAGAGGTCCAGCAAGCCGGCATCGAGGCACTCCAGAATGGCCTCCGCCACCTCTACTAAGACAGTCTCAGTGCTGTGAGAGGCTCAAAACCCTGATTGAGCTGGATGGAGAAGTGCCTCAGTCTCCACATATTCTGTAAGTTGTTTATTGACCACCTTCTCACAGACCTTGGCAATAGCCGGAAGGAGGGAGATGGGCCGATAGTTCCCTGGGTTAAGGGGATCCAAAGAAGGTTTTTTAAGAAGTGGCAAGATACTCGCCTGCTTCCACCCCTGAGGAACAGCCGCTGTCTGAAGAGACAGATTGATGATAAAGTTCACCTCTATATGTACACTCTCTGCCACCGCTGCCAAAAGCCTGGCCGGGCAGGAGTCCGAAGGAGAACCGGACTTGAGCCCCCTGAGGATTTTGAGAGATTCCAGGGGGTCGACTGCTCTAAATGCTGACAGAGAGCAGGTGAAAGCAGCGAGTTGCACCGCCAAAGGCCCCTCACGGCAACCATTACCAGAAGGAAATGTAACCTGGATGGCCTGAATTTTATCTCTGAAGCAGCAAGAGAGCGTGTTACACCAGCCGAGAGAAGATGGAATCACACGCGCTTGAGCCAGCGGAGACGTAAAACTCTGCACTATGGCAAACATTTCTTTAGCATTGTTCCTGGCAGTATCAATGCGAGCTACGAAGAATTGCCCTTGAGCCACGGCAAAAGCATCGTAGTAGATTTTTTGCATTCCTCTCAGCTTCCTCTTGGCCATTGGACAGTAACCACTCCTGCGCCCAGCTCGCTCCTAAATCTTGCAATCATGCTTACCAGCTTTAAGAGTCAAGTTAAACCAAGGTTTAGAGGGCAATATCTCTGGCAGGTCTGGCGGACCGAAGAGAAGCCACAGAGTCAGCCGCCCTAGACACCCAACCAGTAAACCCCGACATACACTCTTCCAGTTCACCTGACAGGACGGGCCTAGTATATTCCAGAGCCTGTCTGAATTCCAGAGGATCAATTTTTCCAAAAGCTGGCTTCTGGTAGGAGCGCACCTGTGTCTCTGCGTTAGATACCATCCAAGAAAAGTAGGATATCAAATGATCAGACCAGGACACCGGGCAAGGATCCCTTATGGAGATGGGGAAATTGGAACAAATCTGGTCCAATATATGTCCGGCCTGATGAGTAGGAATGAGGACATGCTGGTTGAGTTGAGCCAGTTGTAGTATATCCAGCAGGTCAATCACCTCCTTGGTATCAGGTCGATACAAATGGATATTAAAATCACCCAGAACTAAGGGTGGGCGTAGTGGGCGTAGTGGGGCTACGTGAAGCAGCACGTAGTGTGCCCAAATCTACGCACACTACGCGCTTCGCGTAGCCCCACTACGTGCCACCCACCTCCCGCCCGCCCTTCTTTTAAATAATATCAGCAATATAAAATAAATTAAAGTAAAGCGACTTACCGTAAGCGCGGCGTCTCCGGGGCTCCCTCTTCTTCGTTTCTAATTTCTTCTGACAAATGCGCATGCGCGGACGCAGAAAGAGGGAGCCCCGGAGACGCCGCGCTTACGGTAAGTCGACTTACTTTAAATTATTTTTCATTGCTTATATTATTAAAAGGAGGGCAGGCGGGAGGTGGGTGGCGGGTGGCAAGCAGCTACGCTTCGCCCTCGGCGTGTGCGTAGCGCTGCCCTGCTTCGCCTACTTCGGAAAGTGCGAAGCAGGCAGCGCTACGTACACTACGTGGGCGAAGCGTAGTGCTACGCCCGGGGTTACCCAGAACCATATAGTGGGAAAACCTTACCGCCCTAGAGATGATAGCTTCCCCATAGGTCAGAAGAAATGGACCCACAGGTCCAGGGGGCCTAGAGATCAGGGAGGCTCCCAAGGTACAGTGGGCTGAAAAACGGATGCTAAAATCAAGCACCTCACAGCCTGCCCATGCAGTAGTGTTGGTACAGATCAGAGCTTCCAAATCCCCTCTACTTCCACGGACGGAATGATTTCACAGTCACACACGCATACACACATCATACGCTGGTGGGGCCCATTTCACCAACATTCACCCTAAATCACACTATCCGTGCCCTGTAAAGGAGAAACACCTTTCACATATGCTCTATCTAATCTGCCTGTACTTTGAGGTCAATGCGACCAGCTAGTTGCTGTGGATCTAGCAAAATATATTTCAAAGAATACACAATAAAATCAATAAACATGACCAGAAATAATCACCCGAGACAGGAATTCAAACAGATTGTTCATTTATCTAAAATCTCAAGAAAAGCCAATTAAATGCAAATTTCATTTCTCTCATATTTACCTATTCTGTCTAAATGTCAGATCCTAAGTCAGAACCGGTCCTCTGTAGAAGTATTAGAGTCTTCTGTCTTCATATAAAGTCATCGTCCTCCCCGTCAGCATAGGGACCTCGCATCATCAGCTCGGGAAGAAGTGGCACTAGACCTCTCTAGTCTACTATTATTTATACTGAAATTTACATTCTATAAAGTAACATTTCTTTATTCAGAACGGATGAATGGCGGAAATAATGTCATCTTGGTACTTTTTTGATATTATACGGGATGTTCTCACACATAGATTGTCCCAAATAATGAATAGCAGAATTGAACGTCCATGACTAATTCGCAACATCTACGGATGTCTCTACTAGGTGAATTTGTTTCAAAAATGGGTTCACATTAAGTTTGTATCAACTTTTCCGTCTTTCAGGGGCTTTTGGCAGATGTCCCAGACTTGTCATCATGCTTATGGCTTTTCAGTTCATCGGAGGTGCAAGGTCACAGGCAGAGCCAAGCATTTCTGTAAATTTCCAGCAACTCCAATGCAGGCTGCGGGTGGTGGCCATTTTGTGGCAGGCCACAATGGACAACTTTAAGCAAAATAGACATAAAACAGAATTACTGCATAGAAATGATTAAACAGTGTTATTCCCCTGCTAATACCCTTACGTGTGTGTATTTATCTAGCCATTTGCGACATCAAAAGCCATTAATGCATATTAATTATAAGCACAAAACACCATAACATTACATAAGCAACATCGTTTTCTGTCAGTTTGCTCACCAACTTAGTTCACTTGTTATTTAGCATTCCCACGTGTAATTCTCTTATTAATAAGGTTGATTAGACAACATTTGACAAACTTTTAATACTTAATAATTATTCAGTAGTACTTTTAGTTATAACATGCGAAAATGAAACAGGTATTCGGTTTTAAAGTAAAAACCCTGCTCCATCAATCCCCCCTTTGGTGATATATAATCACCACAAAAATCAAAACCCCAAAAATCAATTTAGTTTCCCCTTTTGGAAGAATTTGAAATATCTTCTTGTTCTTGTTTTTAGACCCTAGTTTCCATATCAGCTTCCTTTTTAGTTTCTATATACATGCTTTCTGTTAGCTCTTCTAGTTCTATTTCTTGTTGATCTCTTTCTGATTTCTTTTGTCTCTTTTTAACATTTTCTTTTGTGATTTTCTTTTTATTTCTTCTATATCTACAACACATACATCCTAATCTAAGGATCAATAATGCAACTATTACACAAGTTAATGGAAATAATATCTTACCAAATATGGTACTACCTATCTTAGCTACAAAGTTCTTAATACCAATCATCTTGTTAGCCATTTTAGTCCAGATACTTTCAGCTTCCAGTGGTACTAATTCTTCATGCAAATCAGTAATATTTTTGATGTAAACTTTTAGATCTTTACTTTCGTCAGGAATGTAAGTGCAACAATGTTGAACTTTCAGCATTCCACAGACTCCACCTTCTTTTGCCAAAAGAATGTCAAGGGCAAGTCGATTTTGCATCGCCATAGCACGCAAAGCAACCATTTCTGTATTAACCAAAAGAAAGCCTCCAGCGGTGCTTGTTGACAAGCGATCCACCACTGTTGACAGATTCCGAATGCCAAATGCATTCAAAGAAATTCCCACTGCTGGAATTAAAGCTCCAAAAATATCTCCTACAATTTCTGTCCATGTTTCTCTTCTATAACGTGTTAATGTGTTAGAATGTTCAGCATCATCTACTCTATCCATGTGAAAAATCTTTGGAAAGACCAGGCCAACATAACATGTATGTGAGGGACCCTTTTCCCCGAACCTCAAACCCTCGCGTATACCACCCGGATTACCTCCTTTACGGAGTTCTCCCTTCCCGGACCCGCCAAACAACATGATCTCCAAAGAGTCCGTGACAATGACGACCCCGCCCTTCTCTCTCTTACAGGGTCCAATCCGATGCGACGACAGACCGGAAGGATTCAACCGGTACCCCGGAAGTCCCTCCCCCTCCCAGGCGGACGACAACAGAAAAGGCGGAATAGAGACGAATGAAGGGGTCGGAAGATCGTGGCAGGAACTCTCGACTGGCGATACGGAGGAAGGAGAAGACGGAAGTGGAGACCTCGAGGAATGGTCGGAAGACTGGTGGAGTCCTCCGGAGGTAGCTGAAGAGCGGCCGTAACTCAAAGGAGAGTTACGGCGGAGCATGTGAGTACCTTTCCCCATATTCTAGCTCATTAGTTACGCTGTGTAAAGCAATAGAAGCCCCCTTTGTATATAGACTCCCTCACTTCTACAGTCACGTCCAACCACCTTGTAAATACTATACAGCACTATTTACACTATATGAGTCCTGTTTTCTCACACCCCTTTCAGAGCACCCTTTCCGGTACTAAGTCTTGCCCTTTCCCTTCTCGACCGGTTTCTTCCCCCCCCCACGGTCCGTTTCTTCTTCATCACATTTTGGGTCTCAGGGGACGGTATCTTCTGCAGAGTCCCTGCAGGACTGACGGCTCCTCTGTTTGTTTCTCTTTCGGTCCTCCGAGGAACACCTACCACGGTCTACCACCACCGAAGAGCGCCAAGAGCGGGAGGCGTACCAGAAGCACCGACAGCGACGACCGAGATGAGAGACCATCACCCCGTTTCCCGTGACTCTCAACCCTATACTGGAACATGTGTATATTAAAGAAGCGCACTATAGCCCACTATATCTGGCCTCCTCGTCTGTTATTCCAGCCCGCCACACCCCCACGACCACAGGTGGTGTCAGAAGTGGGATCCGCTGGAGACATGGAGGCCGTAATGCAGAGGATGGCTGCCTCCCAAGAACAACTCGGGAACCTGATGGAGCGCTTCCTAAAAACTGCCGAAGACGACCGAGGGCAGCTCCATGACGTCCTGAAAGGCCAGGGAAACACCCACGAACAGGCAATGGGAAAACTGACCACGGTTTTGGAGCAACAGAGACCAACAGCCTCCCTACCTTCGGTGGTCCTCCAGAAGTTCATACCGGAGAAAGACCCGGATTTCTTCTTCACAAACTTTGAACGGTTAGCCCAGGCCGCCTCATGGCCTATAGACCGTTGGGGACATTACCTAGGGCCCTTACTCACTGGCGAATTACAAGCCGCATATCAGCAAGCGAACGTACAAGGCACCACTCCGTATGCGGACATCAAAACGTGTATTTTGGAACGATTGGGCATTGATGCCGAGACCTACCGGGTGAAGCTACGACAGGTCAAAGAACGACCACAGGAAACTCCCCGAGCCTTATCGTTTCGGATCAAGGACCTGACCTCGCGGTGGCTGAAACCAGAGACAGCCACTAAGGAGGAGATATTAGAAAAAATACATTTAGAACAATTCCTGTCCTCTCTCCATCCTAGCACCCAACGGTGGGTACGTCAGCATGCCCGCCTCTCTCTGGAAACAGCAATAGAAATAGCAAGCGCATACAGTCGAGCCCAAGAGACCCTACGAGTCAAGGAGGACCATCCCCAGAGACACCCTCCCGCTGCAGGGATCAGACCTCTCCGCCCTCTACTACCCAAAAGACCCGTACTGACCCCTCTGATGCCTTCCCCGATACCCATGCGCCCTACCAACCCGGGACCCCAATGTTACGGCTGTGGGGGTTTTGGACATATCGCTCGAATGTGCCCCCACAAGGAAGAACCCATGGAGATTGGTATGGCCCGAAATTATGTTTGTTCCATTCCCGGTATCGGACCGCCCTCGTTCCATCGTCCAGTGAAAATAAACGGACAAACCCTCACCGCTCTGGCAGACTCTGGGTGTAGACAGAGTGTTCTCAGGCCCCAGGTCATGCAGAACCCTGTCGACCCCCCCTCAGGTATGGTCGCCATTCAATGTGTTCACGGCGACACGAAGAGATATCCGACCACCCAAGTCCAGGTCCAACATCCCAAGGATCCGGGAACCACCCTCACAGTAGGTCTAGTTCCCTCCCTGCCAGAAGAAGCCATCTTGGGGAGCGACTATCCCGGTCTGCCCGGTCTACTCCAGGACACAACTGATGCCCTAAACACTTGGTGGGAAGAAGCCCCCTTTCCTCAGGGGCTGTCCTTGCCCCCAAGCCAACCCAAACTCCCGAAAACCAAAGCACAGAAGAAAAAAGAGAAAAGAGACTATGTCGACGTCTTCGCAGCTATCCCCGATGAACATCCCTGGCAGATAGACCAAGAATTCCGAGCAGCTCAACAAGAGGATCCCGTTCTACAGGAAGCCTGGGCTACGACGTTAGAGCAAGAAGATCCGCTTACCGTAGGTCCCTACTTTTACAAAAAAAAGGGGTTGTTGTACCGTAAGGGAGGGGCACAACAAAAGCCTCAACTACTGATTCCCGGCCCTTTCCGAGACAAGGTCCTGTTTCTCGCCCATAGCCATCTCTTGGGCGGACATTTTGGTGACGAAAAAATCAGCCAAACCATTCTGGAAAGATTCTACTGGCCCGGGGTCCACCAACAAGTGAAAACATACTGCAGGGAATGCCCGGTATGCCAAAAAAACAGTATATATCGACCCCCTAGGGTACCCTTGTTGCCCCTCCCTATCATTGATGTCCCGTTTAGCAGAGTAGGGATGGACATTATAGGCCCCTTGTTACCCTCTCGTAGCGGTTGTCATTATGCCCTAGTCCTCGTGGACTATGCCACTCGCTTCCCGGAGGCGGTACCTCTGCGACAACCGACTACCCAGAACATAGCTAAAGCCCTCATCTCAGTGTTCTCTCGGGTAGGATTTCCCCGGGAGATTCTAACCGATCAGGGCACGCCTTTTGTATCCGCCCTGATGAAACAGGTCTGCTCACAACTGGGGATCAAACAGATCCGGACCTCAGCATACCACCCTCAAACCGATGGGCTGGTGGAGCGGTATAACGCAACGCTGAAGCAAACGCTTAAGAAACTGTTGGGGTTGGAAGCAAAAAGGTGGGAGGATATGCTACCCCTAGCGTTGTTTGCTATTCGTTGCAAAACCCAGAGCAGTACCGGCTATTCACCTTATGAGCTACTATACGGACGACCCCCACGTACCCTGTTGGATATGGCTCAGGAAGCCTGGGAAGCGGAACCCAACCGTACTCGCCCCCTCCCGGAATACATATCCAACCTGAAAACCCATTTGGCCCTAATGAGAGACATTGTACACCAGAACCTGGAGAACGCCCAAAACAAACAAAAAGTTCAATATGACAAGGGGACAAAAACCCGAAACTTCTCCGTGGGGGACTTGGTTCTGTTAATGATGCCGTCGTCTGACCATAAACTCCTGGGGCAGTGGCAGGGCCCATATTCCGTGATTCGACAGATAACCCCGGTCACTTATGAGTTGGAACTGGACCCAACACGATCCACCAAGCAGATCTTCCATGTGAATCTGCTGAAAAAGTGGAAAGGCCCACGTCCCGTCCTCACTAACACCTTAGAGCAGGTGCCCCTCTCCTTTGCTGCCTGTATAGATTTGGGGCTCCCACCCCACCAAAGTCACGACCTTATGACACATCAATACCCCTTACGTCAGGTGTTTTCCTCGGTACCCGGTCATACGACCATCACCGAACACGCTATACACACAGAACCTGGAAAGGTGGTCTGACAAAGGCCATATCGAGTCCCTGAAGCCCGTCGGACTGTCATAAAACAAGAGACAGAACAGATGTTGAAAATCGGCATAATAGAACCCTCATCGAGCGATTGGAACTCACCGATCGTCCTGGTTCCCAAGCCTGACGGGTCCGTCAGGTTTTGCATTGACTTCAGGGAAGTCAACAAAATATCCTCATTTGACACGTACCCCCTACAGCGTGTCGATGAGATGATCGAACGCAAATGGAAGGCCCAGTTCATCTCCACTCTGGACCTCTGTAAAGGCTATTGGCAGATACCCCTCAGGAAAGAGGATAGGAAGAAAACAGCGTTTTCCACTCCTGAGGGGTTATACCACTTCCTGGTCCTCCCTTTCGGCCTACACGGTGCTCCCGCCACCTTTCAACGAGCCATGAACCACATCCTACGACCCCATACCCAGTACGCGGGGGCATATCTAGACGACATAGTCATCTATAGCGATAACTGGAAACAACACTTGGACCACCTTCACAAAGTCATCTCCTCTCTTGGGTCATACGGATTTACGATCAATCCCGCTAAAACCACCCTGGCTGCTCAAACAGTCCACTACTTGGGGTACCTTCTAGGTGAGGGCCTCATACGACCCCAACATACCAAAACCGAAGCCATCCGTTCCCTCCCCTTTCCTGCAACGAAAAAGGACCTCCGTGCCTTCCTAGGCCTCCTAGGGTATTATCGGAGGTTCGTGCCCAATTTTTCACAAAGGGCAGCACCGCTCACTGACTTACTGAAAAAAACCACAGACACTGAGACCCTACTCCGACACCCAACCCCCTTGTTACTACAGGCTTTTTCCGATCTCAAGCATGCGTTGACCTCAGATCCCGTGCTAGTGAGTCCTGATTATACACGTGCCTTCCTTTTGCAGACAGATGCCTCGGAACAGGGGTTGGGGGCGGTGTTGTCACAAAAAGACCCGTATGGAAACGAAAAACCCATTCTCTACCTCAGCAGGAAGTTATTTCCCAGAGAGAGAAATTATGCTGTGGTAGAAAAAGAAGCTCTGGCTATTAAGTGGGCGGTGGAAAGTCTCCGTTACTACTTAGAAGGTCGGGAATTCACCATTTACACCGACCACGCCCCCCTGGAGTGGATGGCTCGGAACAAAGGTCATAACGACCGGGTCCTTCGCTGGTTCCTTGCACTACAACCGTACAGGTTCACCGCAATCCACCGAAGGGGGGTGGAACAAGGAAACGCGGATTACCTATCCCGGTATCCCATGTCCTCACCCCGTACACGAAAGATACCTAGGGAAAGGGGATGTGAGGGACCCTTTTCCCCGAACCCCAAACCCTCGCGTTTACCACCCGGATTACCTCCTTTACGGAGTTCTCCCTTCCCGGACCCGCCAAACAACATGATCTCCATGTGGTCCTGGCTGTTGAGAACTAAAGCCCTCACAGACTCTAGCTAAGCTGGACGACTGATCCCTTTATGTATATACTCCATCATTTTTCAAATTTTTAAATTGTCTTATTTATTGTGTTTATATGTTTTTTTAAATTTTTTAAACTTCTGCTGTATAACTTGGGATCTATGGATGCTACTGTACTTTTCTGGTTTGTGCTTATTTTGTATGTTACATTTGTATGTGCTTTTTAAGATATCTTTTTATCGAAATAAAGCTTATTTCAATTCAACATGATCTCCAAAGAGTCCGTGACAACGACGACCCCGCCCTTCTCTCTCTTACAGGGTCCAATCCGATGCGACGACAGACCGGAAGGATTCAACCGGTACCCCGGAAGTCCCTCCCCCTCCCAGGCGGACGACAACAGAAAAGGCGGAATAGAGACGAATGAAAGGGTCGGAAGATCGTGGCAGGAACTCTCGACTGGCGATACGGAGGAAGGAGAAGACGGAAGTGGAGACCTCGAGGAATGGTCGGAAGACTGGTGGAGTCCTCCGGAGGTAGCTGAAGAGCGGCCGTAACTCAAAGGAGAGTTACGGCGGAGCGTGTGAGTACCTTCCCCCATATTCTAGCTCATTAGTTACGCTGTGTAAAGCAATAGAAGCCCCCCTTGTATATAGACTCCCTCACTTCTACAGTCACGTCCAACCACCTTGTAAATACTATACAGCACTATTTACACTATATGAGTCCTGTTTTCTCACACCCCTTTCAGAGCTCCCTTTCCGGTACTAAGTCTTGCCCTTTCCCTTCTCAACCCGTTTCTTCCCCCCACCCCCCACGGTCCGTTTCTTCTTCATCACATTTTGGGTCTCGGGGGACGGTATCTTCCGCAGAGTCCCTGCAGGACTGACGGCTCCTCTGTTTGTTTCTCTTTCGGTCCTCCGAGGAACACCTACCCCGGTCTACCACCTCCGAAGAGCGCCAAGAGCGGGAGGCGTACCAGAAGCACCGACAGCGACGACCGAGACGAGAGACCATCACCCCGTTTCGCGTGACTCTCAACCCTATACTGGAACTTGTGTATATTAAAGAAGCGCACTATAGCCCACTATATCTGGCCTCCTCGTCTGTTATTCCAGCCCGCCACACCCCCACAACCACAATGTACCAAACCAATGGTCAGGCAAACTGTAATAAGCCTTGTTCCCACAAATATAATACACTCCCGGGAAAACTGGATCTTCTCCTCCTCTAAAACCCCATCCGGTTGCAATAAAGTATGTATCATGGCACTCACTAGTCCCTATGAAATAATAATCATATTGAGATCTCTTCCTAGTAATGCAGTTTCCCTCTCTGTGGGGCATCTATAGCCATAGTTGGACTAGCTCCATTTTTCAACTCCTTTTCTTTCTCAATATCCCACATTATGTCACTCATTTTATGCCCTTCTGGTTTCTTGTGCATGTTCAACCTTCTTCTCTCAACCATGTCTAGAAAATTCTTCTCTTCTCCTTTCAATCTGCAAGTTAAATTGTTTCTAAAAACATAGTCTAAGGTTAATTCTTTGGTTTCTAGAAAAATCTCACCTAAAGTGTTAGCATCCTTTGCAGGATTCAGTGCTTTATTCATAGGCAATTGCCCAAGAATATTATCTACATTAGACATATTGTAATCTAATTTCCCTAACTGATAAAATATACTAATCAACACACTACAGGAAATTCCATACGTAGCCGAAAGATGATGATAAGTCACTCCTTCCGAAACAGAGGCAGGTAATTGCATGCAGACGTAGCAATCCCTTACTTCCATTGTCTTTACGTACTCATACAACAATTTAGAAAAAACATTGCTAGAAAAATCGTTAATTGACCTATCTTTATGAATATGTACATTACTAGTTCTAGTTGGAACTACTTTTAATGGACTCTTCCCTATATTAGTCTTGTTCTCAGTATGACCTTCTAAAGTGTCTATAGTGACTCTAAATGAAATCAGTAGAGCAAGCACGCTCCAAAGCAGCATTAATAAACCTGTACAGCAGCAGCACATTTTGCACCATCTTTTCAGAAAGGTACATCTACTTTTATTTTCAGTGTTAGCCATTTTGTTAATTTGACCGTGTCTTTTGACTTAGCCTCTTCTACTCCTCTACTGAACTTTTAAGGGCTACAAGTACCCACCAGATTATTGAACTCTACTAATTTTTAGTACTACTTCTTCTTCTCTTCTCCAAGTGATTTTTCCTTGGATTCACTCAATTTGGATTTTCATCACTTTTCACTGTCTCTTCATCATCATCAAACTGTATCAGGTCCTGAACATCCGTCTCTTCTCCAATGTCGGACAAGATAACTCTCAGGATTCCCACAGCTTCTTCTTCAGCCACCTCCTTCAGTAAAGCCTCCTCTGGACTTCCTTGGCTGTCCGCCTCTTCTCCTTCTTCAGGCAGTGCCACATACGTCCATTCCGGTGACTTGTACCTCTGATTTGGTTTTCTTACTCTTTTAGTTCTCTCAGATATCTTTGCTTCTTCTTCCTTGGTAGGATTCTGACTTGACACTTCGTTCACTTGTTCAGCTTTCGAAGAATTAACTCGTGTCAGTCTGTACCTTAGTCTCTTTATCTTATTTGGCCAAAGATCTCCTTTAGCATTTCTCTTTTGCTTTCCTTCTTTATTGTTTCTTTCTCCAAGCCAAGTTCTCTTTCTCAGAACTCGTCCTCCATGTATCTCATTGTCACTTTCATCAGACTCTGTTTCAGTTGCTACTGGTTCGTTAACAGCTTCCTTTTCTTCAACAACTTCTTTTTCTCCAACAGTCTCTTTTTCCACCACTTGAGATTTCCCTACTTCTGTCCCTCCTCGGGTCTCCGACACGCAATCTTCTTGCTGTCTACTTGTCCCTTCACCTAGCTTGTTGTTGATGTTCCCTACACCTCCTCTGGGTTTTTCCGCAATCTGTCCCTCTCTGTCTTTGTCTGTCCCTTTTTCTTCAATATTTATCTCAGGTGGAACTTGTCCAATTCCTTCATGTGACTCAGGTGTCTCTTCTGTTGGAATGTTCTTTTCCTTTCTTTCCTTCTTTTTGTGTTGGTCACTGTTAATTGGAACCTCAGGCAATTCTTTTGAGTCTGAGCTCGCTTCTGCAGTTTGCACTGTTCTCTTCAGAACCTCTTCGGGTGGGATAAAAGCTTCTCTTGACTCACTTTCCCCACTTTCAGGATTCTTTTTCCTTCTTACTGCCTCACTGTCTGCATCATCACTGGAATCTGATTCTTCAACGTATTCTTTTCCAGTACCATCTCTTGGATTTGGAACCCTCAGTGTGTGGCTTGCATGTATCCATTTTTTATACCAACACACTTCACAGCAGTCGTTGTAGTCAAGATGACTTGTCTTGGCCTTCCCCACCTTGGAACCAGGCAATTCCTTCTTCTGTGGACTTTTATCCTTACCCAGTCCCCTGGGCTCAGATCATGGGCTGGTTTCTTTTCAAGTGTGGTGGCGTCTTCTCCAACCTGGTGAAACACAGAATGAACTGCGTCAGCCAGGCCTTTGCAGTAATCCAAAATCATGTCATCAGTTATAGTCATCAGCTTGTTCACTGGTACATATGCATGCCTCATAGCACGTCCCATGATATTTTCATGTGGACTCAAACCTGTTGTTCTGTCTGGAGTAGACCTAATGGTCATCAGGACTAGAGGCAAGACATCGGGCCATTTCATTCCTGTGGCTAAGCACATTTTGCCAATTCTGTTTTTGATAGTACCATTCATCTGCTCAACAACCCCAGAAGCCTCTGGTCGGTAGGCACAATGCAACTTCTGCTGTACACTCAATGCTTCACAAATTAGACCCATGATTTCATTATAAAAATGTCCTCCTCTGTCTGATTCAATGGTTACTGGGAACCCGTACCTTGGGATTAACTCTCTTAACAGTAATTTGGCCACTGTTATCCCATCATTTCTTCTTGTTGGGTACGCCTCCACCCACCTTGAGAACAAACAGACCACCACCAGGACATACCTCAACCTGTTGACTGGGGGCATTTCAATGAAGTCTATCTGCATTCTTGTGAAGGGTCCTCCCTCCCTGCCTATTGTTCCTAGGCTCACCACTGTTTTCTTTCCAGGATTGAATTGCTGACATATCAGACATCTCTGGCAGAGGCTTTCTGCTATCAGTCTAAACTTTGGACTGTACCAGGTTTGCTTAAAGGCTCTTATCATAGCATCCCTCCCCAGGTGTCCTTGGCCATGATACATCCTTGCCATTGTTGATAGCATGCTGTTAGGCATGACTGGTCTTCCATCCCTATAGACCCACACATGATCTTTTTCGCTAGGTGCACAACCTGCCTTCACCCAATCTCTCATTTCATCATCTTCTGCCTCATCCTGCAGCTGTTTTACTTCCTCCCATGTCCCCACTTCATTAGTAAACATTAATGAACAAGAAGACATTTCCCGTTCTTTGCTCCTGTTAATTGAGTGATTGTTCCTTGCACAATATTGTGCTATGTCATTGGCAAACTTGTTACCAACTGTTACAAAATCATCACCATGACCATGAGCAGCACATTTTACAACTGCTAGTTCTTTAGGCAGCTGTATCGCCTCTAGCAGTTTTCCAACCACTTCACCATTCTTTATGGGAGTTCCACTTGAGGTCAAGAAACCTCTTTGTAGCCATAGCTGGCCAAAATCATGGACAACCCCAAAGACATACTGGCTGTCAGTCATCACAGTCACTCTCACACTTCTCCCAATCTTGCATGCCTTTGTCAGTGCCACCAGTTCTGCCACCTGAGCGGATTTAACTCCTTTCAAGGGTGATGCCTCCACAACTTCCGAGACTTTGCACACAGCATATGCAGCACTCAACACTCCTTCATCTGTTCTCAGACAAGATCCATCCACAAACAACACATGATCACTTTCAGGCAGTGGCAGATCTCTTATGTCTGGCCTTGGTTTTGTGCAGTAATCAAGTACATCCAGGCAGTCATGATCAACATCATTTCTCACTCCCACACATTCCGCATCAGGCAACAGTGTCGCTGGATTCACATTCACGCATCTTTCCAGACTTACATTGGTTGCACCAAGAATGACTTTCTCATATTTAGTCAGCCGATTATGAGACATGTGTCCGGCTCCTTGTTAAAAGGATTGCCACATCATGAGGTACGAATACCCGTACAGGGTATCCCATTATGATTCCCTCAATTTGTTCCAGACTTTTGCAGGTAGCAGCTACTGCTTTCAGGCAACCTGGCAAACCCACAGCTACTGGGTCAAGAGTTGCTGAGAAATAGGCAATTGGCCTTCTCAGACGTCCGTGTTTCTGGATTAACACTGAAAGTGCACATCCATTTCTCTCACTACAGTACAGTTCAAATTCCTTTTCATAATCAGGCATCCCTAGGGCAGGAGCTTCACAAAGTCTGTCTTTCATCTCTCTGAATGCAGCCATTTCTTCTGGGTTTAGTTCTAATGGGTCTTTCACCTCACTTTTGGTCAATTTAATCAATGGTTTGGCAATCAGGGAAAAATTACTTATCCACTGACGACAGTAATCCACCATTCCCAGGAACATTCTCACCTCTCTTTGTGTCATTGGGGCTCCCATTCCCCTAATGATTTTGATTCTGTCAATAGTCACTTCTCAATATTGTGTCCCAGATACTGGACTTCTTTCTTACAGAACTGCAATTTGACTGGAGATACCTTTAATCCTCCATCTGCCAAGTGATTCAGCAATGCAATGGTATCTACTTCACAAGCCTCACGTGTTTTTGATGCCACAAGTAGGTCATCAATACATTGGACCAAGATTGAATTTTCAGGCATTGTCAGACTTTCCAGAGATTTCTTTAGCAATTGATTAAATATTGAAGGGCTCTCTGTATACCCCTGTGGAATTTGGCACCATGCCAAAATCCGCTCTCCAAATCTAAAAGAAAATATTGGCTGGCTGTCATGATGCAATGGGATTGAAAAGAAAGCATGACACAAATCAATTACCGTGTACCATTCTGCATCATGAGGAATCTGATACAAAATCACTGATGGATTTGGCACAATAGGACAACATGGCACAACAATCTTGTTAATCTTTCTCAAATCTTGTACTATTCTGAACTTTCCATTAAGTTTCTTCAGTCCCATTATCGGTGAATTACATGGGCTGCTCAATATTTCTCTTAACACCCCTTGCTGGATCATCTTCTCAATTAAGGGTGTTATTCCTTCAATTATTTCAGGTGTCAATCGGTATTGCGATATGTTTGGGTAAACCACTCCCCCTTTTACAGTAATCTTTACTGGATCTACATTTGTCATCAGACCCACATCTTCTCCAGTAAAATCTCAAACTGCTGCTTTCACTGTCTGTTTCAACTCTGGGGGTAATGCATCAGGATTAAATATTGCATATGTTCCCAAAGCCTCACATTCTCTGTTATCCATGGTCATTCTGTATAGCACATCCTCATCAGGTGTCTCAAAGGTTATACCATCTGGAGTACAGAAAATAGTGCAATTCATTTTGCACAGCATATCCCTGCCTAACAGGTTCACTGGACTGGTGTCACACACCACAAATCGGTGCATGTCTGAAAATTTCCCTATTCTAACCCTTACTGGTTCAGTAAGTAGTGTTTTGATCTGTGTATTGGATACACCAACCACTTGGATCGTTTTATCCGAGAGAGGAAGATTATTTTATATCAGCTGACCTGACAGTTGATCTCGTGGCCCCAGTATCAACTAGGAAAGTGATACCCTCACCATTAATTTTCCCATCTACAAAAGGTCCTGCCTGGTCTATTTCTAGAGTTGCACCAAGTACGCACTCCTCCTCCTCTCTTCGGCACCGTCAGAAGTCTCCCTCAGAGTCACTTCCCTCTTTTTTCAGCCAGTACTGAGATACAGCGCTTGCGCGTTTTGATTTGATTACCTGCTCTTCATCGTAGAACCCCGATTCTTGGCTGTACTTCTGGGATCCTTTTCTCTGTGGCAAGGGTGGTTTTGGCACCTGATTCTGCTGCATATCAGCCTTCTGCTGTTGCCAATGCTGACCACACCCCTCACTCTGCACCTGTGAATTCAATGATGAATTATCATCGTTAGTGGACGGTGGATTCTTACACTCAGATTTCCAGTGCCCCAATTTTCCACAGTTGTGGCAGGGAAACTTTTTCTTTGCTTCCTCTATATTCCCTTTTCCTTTTCCTGGACCAAACCTGGGTTTATTTCCTGGGTTATTTGCCTGTTCAACCAGCTGAGCTTCCTGTCTTTCTGCAACTTTCACCTGTGCCCACATTGCCTTTTCTTTCAGCTTTCTTTGCTTTGCCTCAATCTCATCACTGAAGTATTTTGCATGTCTCAAAATCTCATCAATCTTCTTACTCTGCCAATCCACGGTATGCTGCCGTATCATTTCACTGATTTCAGGCCGCAAACCGTACACAAATCTATACACAAAATGACTCAGATCCTTGTCACCCAGGTGTTCATCTCCACTGAACTGCTTAAAAGCTAGTATCAGTCTTTCATAGTAAGCATGGACGGATTCTTTCAATTCCTGATGTGTTCGGTCTATTGTAACCCAGTCTGTCTCCTTGGGGGGTACTTTATTTTTCAAGAAGGCCATAACCTGCTCGTACTTTTTCATTACCTCCGGGTCTGGGGCTCCTGTTTTTTGATCTCTCGGGTATTCCTTAGTGGGCCAGTCTATGACTATTTTACATTCTGCCCACAGGTCTGCTGGTACAATTATATCAAACAGACTATTCAGGTCAATCCACAGTACTTTTGACAGCTTTACAAATCTGTCGACTTGTCTGTACCACTCAACAGGCTTCTCCCTTAGTCGAGGGAAATCATTCGTAAATGATAAAATATCCTGTCTGGTCCATGGGACATGTACGTACCCACCTCCTGGAATCTCTCTCATGGTGTAAGCTGTCACTGCCTTCTCTTTTTCTGTCAGGGGAAATGCTGAGTAGGTTCTATCTACCACATCCTCTCGCTTTCGATACCATCTGTCTTTCCATCTGTCTACATCTCCCCATTTCTTCAACAAGGCAATCATTTCTTTAATCTGTCCTGTTCGGCCTGCATTGTTCAGATTCTCAATATCCTTGTCTGAAAAATCCACTCGGTAGGTTTTCTGTAAAGCTTTCACCTTATCCATGTCAATTCCCACTTCACTGGCTATTCCTTTCAACCTGTCATGTATGTTCTTTGCTCTCCATGTGATGCTCTTACATAAAAAGAGGATCTCCCCTTCCTGATAATTCTTCAGTGTTTCTGTAGGTATGGTTCCTACTATCAATTCTTCCATTTCCATACGTAGCCTAGCTACATCCATTCCCTGTGACTCTTTCTCCTTTTTCTGTAATGTTTTCAGCCAATCATTCAAATCTTCAGCAGTTATCACAGATTTTTCCGCACCCCCTGGTTCTGTCACCCTTTGCGGTTCCAAAATTGATCCTCTGTTCCTTTCTATACATCCAGAATTCAAACTTGAGTTAGTCTGCACACTCATTTCCCCTTCACATACGGTATGTCTCCACTGATTTTCTCCTGTTCTCCACTGAGTTTCTCCCGCTCTCATTTCTGCCTGCTCTGGAGGTACAACCAACCTATTGCCCACATATGGCACCGTCAAACCATTTTCACCCGTCCTCTGCTTGTCAAAAATCGGCATAACCGGGCCTATTGTCACAGGTACTGTAACAGCCTCTCTATCTCACTCTCTCTCTCTCTCTCTCTCTCTCTCTCTCTCTCTCTCTCTCTCTCTCTCTCTCTTTCTCTCTCTATTTCTCTTTCCGCCAGAGAACAACCGCTTTTCAGCTCAGGGGCTGTAGCCTCTGTCTTTATAATCCGTAGGGTGTTTCTCATTGGGGTAACTGTCGTTCCTTCCTCCGGTTCTCTTCTATACGGGAGTGGTCTTTTGTAGAGCATGTCCTCTAGGACAACATCATCAGACTCATTTGCCCCATATCTTCTGGTCTCTACATTATGTTCTTTTCTGTACACTTTCTCCCTCCTGATTCTTCTGCCGTTCTTACAGGATATAATCCCTCGGTCATACTGGCATCTCGCCACCTTCTCATTCTGTCATGATGGGTTTCGCGATCATACTTTCTCCCAAACATGTATCTGTAGCTACCCCCACCCCTCTGCTTTTCTCGCTCATGCATTTCATCTTCCCATTCCGTTAATGCCTCAAACTGCGTCGGCGTAGGCCGAGGCTCTAGATTCATCATCTGCTCTCGTAAATTCCTCAGTATGGCCAGATTAAATGAACCATGCTCTGGGAACGCTAACACTCCATCGTCTTTAGTGTATTTCACCCAGTTATCTAACCAAATACAGGTATGATACCCATACTTCACAACCATGAAGGATGCCGGGGTTCTTATCGGGGGCAATAACTGTCCTTCCCTTGTCACTATGTCTTTATCCTTGTCAAACCAGGTTTTAACCTTACTAAGCAAGGATTTTTTCTTCTTTTCCTCAGCATGGTAAGACATCTTTCTTATTTTCCACTAGCTATTTACTCTTACTACAGCTGTACGATCTTTTGTCCAATTGCAGCGCGACTGACACCAACGCACCAATCCTGGAGTGTCTACGTCACTTACTCAGTCCACGAATCCCAGCGCGACTCACACTGATGCACCAATCCTGGAGCGTCTACGTCACCCTGTATGTCTCCCAATCCTAGCGTGGCATACACTAGCACACCAATCTCTGCGCTTCCACCGTTCTAATCCACTGTCCAATCACAGCGCGGTCTCCCTGACGTCAGCAGCCGCTGCAGTCGCTTCTGCTCCTGTCTCCTGTCTCTTTCGTCTACCCCTCCTTTACAAAACTACTTGGTAGACTTTGTTTCAACTTCTACGAGTCTGTTAGTTACAACATACAAACATCTCCATTGTCTGCTTCGCTAGCTACAGAACAGCAAAAGACCTTTCCCACGAGAATTCTGCCTTTCCCGAGAACAGCGCTTACCTCTGCCCTACTACAGAATCGTTACTTCCGTTGATAAAGTAGCACATCCCTCTACTTTACCCTTCTAACAAGCATCAATTAACTGTTTCCCTCCGGAATGTTCCTAAGAGTTTTGCAATTAACCAGAATGCCTTCTCATTCACGCACTTACACACCAGAAAATGTAGTACATTCACACAGAATTCTGTCTTTCCCGAGAACAGCGAACAGTCTGTCCTACTATAGAATTATATCACACGTTAACAAAGCAGCGCTTACCTCTGCCCTGTCCTTCTAACAAGCTCCGAGAATACCTATTACTTCTCCAGCGGTAAGCTTTAACTGAATACCTTACGGATCCCTGGGACTTAAGACCAGAGTTTCACAGATAACCTTCGCTATCATATATACTTCTCTCACACAGAAATATGTTTCTAATGGCAACACACGGCAATGCCACCTTGCCGAACCCAGACAATGCGACGCGCAACTTCAATTGTCACACGTTTTTCCCTGTCTGCATACAGGGCTAACAATCCCGCCTTTTTCCGAGAGCAACACTCCCTCTGCTCTACTACGGATCTGTCACCGACTCCCTACATCCCAGAAGCCGTTCACAATACATAGAACTCAACACAACTTCAACATATAGTGTTAGTACAAATATCAATCAATAATCAACAAGCCTATATACACGCAATTTCGCCAGATCAAGACAACAGCTAACCATCATTCTGCTACCAAGAAACTGGTACAGATCAGAGCTTCCAAATCCCCTCTACTTCCACGGATGGAATGATTTCACAATCACACACGCATACACACATCATACGCTGGTGGGGCCCATTTCACCAACATTCACCCTAAATCACACTATCCGTGCCCTGTAAAGGAGAAACACCTTTCACATATGCTCTATCTAATCTGCCTGTCCTTTGAGGTCAATGCGACCAGCTAGTTGCTGTGGATCTAGCAAAATATATTTCAAAGAATACACAATAAAATCAATAAACATGACCAGAAATAATCACCCGAGACAGGAATTCAAACAGATTGTTCATTTATCTAAAATCTCAAGAAAAGCCAATTAAATGCAAATTTCATTTCTCTCATATTTACCTATTCTGTCTAAATGTCAGATCCTAAGTCAGAACCGGTCCTCTGTAGAAGTATTAGAGTCTTCTGTCTTCATATAGAGTCATCGTCCTCTCCGTCAGCATAGGGACCTCGCATCATCAGCTCGGGAAGAAGTGGCACTAGACCTCTCTAGTCTACTATTATTTATACTGAAATTTACATTCTATAAAGTAACATTTCTTTATTCAGAAGGGATGAATGGCGGAAATAATGTCATCTTGGTACTTTTTCGATATTATACGGGATGTTCTCACACATAGATTGTCCCAAATAATGAATAGCAGAATTGAACGTCCATGACTAATTCGCAACATCTACGGATGTCTCTCCTAGGTGAATTTGTTTCAAAAATGGGTTCACATTAAGTTTGTATCAACTTTTCCGTCTTTCAGGGGCTTTTGGCAGATGTCTCAGACTTGTCATCATGCTTATGGCTTTTCAGTTCATCGGAGGTGCAAGGTCACAGGCAGAGGGAAACCTTTCTGTAAATTTCCAGCAACTCCAATGCAGGCTGCGGGTGGTGGCCATTTTGTGGAAGGCCACAATGGACAACTTTAAGCAAAATAGACATAAAACAGAATTACTGCATAGAAATCATTAAACAGTGTTATTCCCCTGCTAATACCCTTATGTGTGTGTATTTATCTAGCCATTTGCGACATCAAAAGCCATTAATGCATATTAATTATAAGCGCAAAACACCATAACATTACATAAGCAACATAGTTTTCTGTCAGTTTGCTCACCAACTTAGTTCACTTGTTATTTAGCCATGCAATAGCATTCCCACGTGTAATTCTCTTATTAATAAGGTTGGTTAGACAACATTTAACAAACTTTTAATACTTAATAATTATTCAGTAGTACTTTTAGTTATAACATGCGAAAATGAAACAGGTATTCGGTTTTAAACTAAAAACCCTGCTCCATCAGTGTCCCCCAAACGAAGTTCCCATATGTTTTTATACATAACAGCCACACCACCGCCTCTCCCCCCGTGACGGTCAGCTCTAGTGATCTTATAGTCCGCTGGAATGGCAAAGGAGACAATGGGGTCAGAAGTAGGATCAAGCCAAGTCTCCGTTAGGAACAACATGTCTAATGAATTGTCCGCCAAAAGATCAAATACATCCGCATGATGTTTCCTAAGAGAACGGGCGTTGATCATAGCTGCCAGAATATGGGAGTCCTTAGCCCACGGTTCGGGTAGGCAACCCTCATTAGCCAGAGGAACAGGCCCCCCACCCCAATTTGAAGCCACATACTGGGCAGGCGGCTAATGAAGTCATCGGCACTTCCCAGTTGTGAAGGTGGCTACAGGCCTCAGCATCCAGCGCTCTTAACATAGCTCCAGAATAGCTTCTTCTCAGCTCAACTCCCAAGGGCTTTCTGGCAGCATGCCTGGCGCTGGCCACCCCCTGGACGCTGACAGGCACAGATGGGCTTGCCTTAGGCACGCCTTTGGTGCAATAGTGGCATGCCCGCTGCGCGCGTCTGCTGCGCGTCCATTCAGCGCGCATTCAAAGAAGCCCGAGTGCCAGAGAGCTAGAACGCCAACGAACAAAATGGCGTCTCTCGGCAGCACCACGGGACTTCCAGGAAGTGAACTTAGCCCCCTCGCCTCAGTAAGCAGCGTCAATGTGAGGGAGTGCAAAAATGGATTAGAAGATTTCACGTTTTAAAATGCGGGTATGCGAACAGAGAGCAGGAGCAAAATGTGCAAAAAAGCAGTCCAGCAGCAAAGGTAAAATGAATTAAAAGCAGAAAGATTTCAAGTTGTTTTAAAATACGGGTATGCGAACAAAAGCAGAAACAAATGTGCAAACACACAGTCAAGCAGCAAACATGCTCGGAGAAAACCCCTCAGGCGCTGCGCATCCGTTCAGCGCGCATTCAAATAAGCCCAAGTGCCAGAGAGCTAGAACGCCAACTAACAAAATGGCGTCTCTCAGCAGCACCACGGGACTTCCAGGAAGTGAACTTAGCCCCCTCGCCTCAGTAAGCAGCGTCAATGTGAGGGAGTGCAAAAATGGATTAGAAGATTTCACGTTTTAAAATGCGGGTATGCGAACAGAGAGCAGGAGCAAAATGTGCAAAAAAGCAGTCCAGCAGCAAAGGTAAAATGAATTAAAAGCAGAAAGATTTCAAGTTGGTTTAAAATGCGGGTATGCAAACAAAAGCAGAAACAAATGTGCAAACACACAGTCAAGCAGCAAACATGCTTGGAGAAAACCCCTCAGGCGCTGCGCATCCGTTCAGCGCGCATTCAAATAAGCCCGAGTGCCAGAGAGCTAGAACGCCAACTAACAAAATGGCGTCTCTCAGCGGCACCATGGGACTTCCAGGAAGTGAACTTAGCCCCCTCGCCTCAGTAAGCAGCGTCAATGTGAGTGAGTGCAAAAATGGATTCGAAGATTGTCCACGACATACATCTATACACCCATAGTCCTCCATTGACATCCTTAGTACCTGAGCAGGGTGTTCATCTTGACAGTCTATGTTAGCAGATCTATCTAGTGCAGGGTTTAAATGGATGTTAAAATCCCCTCCCTAAAGAATAGAAGAGGGCTTCACTGCATGCAATTTGTTCCATAATGTGGCAAAGAAATCTGGATCGTCTATGGTGGGCCCATTCAGATTAATAAGGTAATGTCGGTGCCACCAAATTAACCGTGTACTATAACAGATCTACCCTGATCATCTGCCACTGAGTTTGCAATAGTAAATGGTGTAGCTTTCTTGAATAGAAAGAGAACACCTCTGGAATAAGAAGAATAAGAAAAGGCTATACACATATCCACCCACCTGCCTCCCAAACATGTGGCTGACAGTGTTGTGAGGTGTGTCTCTTGAAGAAATGCCACATGTATCTGATGGTGGTCCAGATAGGTAATTACCTGTCTAACTCTTAGGGGGTTATTTAGGCCTTGTACATTCCATGTGAGCAAAATGAGTTGTCCTACCTGATGGGCCATTTCACTCTAGGCTACCATAGGCTGATACATGTATAATGAAACGTGCAGGGGATTGGCGTATGAACCAGCGTGACTGTGGCATGGGCATGGAATCTCAAACAATTAACAACATACCCTCAACCCACCCACTTTAGCATGGGAACCATGCCAAAGCCATCCAAAATAAAAAATAAATAAAAACAAACATTCAGTTAAGCTAAGTGTAAGCATAATCAAAAGGTTCCCGTACACACAATATAACAGAGTGTATCCCCATAGGGAAGCTAGAGGCTGGGATATCCTCCAGTTGTATGGTGGTGGCCAGGAAGTTGACTGAAGTCAGTCAGTACAAATGTAGACTGTATGGGAGCCTATACCTGAGGGAAAACAACACCACAGGCATCCCAGATGGATCAGGTGACAGGACTAAACAAATGTGATGCATAACGTTAACATCAAAATAACACTGCCTATGTGGCAGCTATAAAACATTTGGTGTAGCCAGCAAAGGAAGCAAGGTTTGTAATAGTAGCCGTATCTCACAGAGCCTGCCACAGCCAACTAGCGAGCAGCATAGGCATGTGCACTTTCAGACTTTCTCAGTATCTGGATCAGATCTTGGTGAATAGTGCCACGATCTAGAAATAGATTTAGCAAAATCCATAGCAGTTTTGGCAAGGTGAAAATTCTCTGTGTGCCATTATGGTCCACTCTTAGGCGGACGGGATAAAGCATATCATATTGTACTCCTGCTATCTGCAGTTTCTTTTTAACTTGAAAGTATTCACGTCTAACGGACTGCACTGCCATACTGTAATTGGGGTAAAGGCAATGTAATTTCCATGATATTGGATTGCTCCTTTTTCTCTGTAGAGGAGCAATGCTGTATCTCGGATCCGATAGTTTAGCAGCTTGGCTATGCCCTCCTTCGGGCAGTACCCGGAGGAGGGCTCGCCCGAAGTGTTCTATGAGCTCGCTCCACAATGAGTACTGGAAATAGCTGCTTGCCACCAAATATGTCCTTCAACGTGGATTCCACATAATGTTCTAGGTGGCCAGTGTTGGTAGATTCTGCTACGCCGGTTATGAATTATCACTAATACTTTGTCCATGTTAAGTTGTTTGGTGGTAAGTGATTGTATATCATCCTCCAATACAGATATGTGCTGCTTCGCAGTGGCCAGTCTTGAGGCGTGTTTATAAAGCTTGGCTGCCATATTGTCAGTCTTACATTCTATCGACTGTAGGCTATGTTGCATGGCATGGCCAGCGAGGGAGTCACCTGGGCCGGAAGCTCCTGCTCCGAGTCCAAGTGTGCATGCTGCAACAGCGTGGTTGCGCGTTTAGATACCAATGTGAATCGCGTCTGCTGCTTGCCCCTTTTCCCCATATTGCTTTGAGACATGAGTGTGGCAAACCCGGTATGCTTGACCTATGCTATCTTGCCACAGATAGCCAATCAGCTTCAATCAGATCCTAAAGAAAGGGTATCACATGCGCTGCTGGCATAAACTGCTTCAGTCGTGCCCAATAGTCTTCTCTGTGGTGATTATCCCAACCTCAGGATTAGTGGTGGTGATGCAGCACTAAAACCTAGGGCAGACAGTGATACCGTAATGGAGGGAGCAGATGAAGTCAAAACCGTCAGAACCCCACTGTATTGCAGTAGGTTCCTTTTACTGCGTGTGAATAATGGCACTCCAGAATGCAGTTTCTAGAGTGGCTTGCAACCCGGGGTGGGTGGTGCCACTGCCAGATGAACGGCCTAGTACCAGTGTTGGAGAGTGTTTAATGTTCAGGCATACCCTGGTATAGACCGTCCAGGTCACTACTCCTTCCTCTACAGCATGGTGCGCCGCAGTGAAATGGCAAAGGCCGCAGTGAGTCTGTATCATGGACTAGCAGACTGAGATCGCTTGGCTTGCCACACTGTCCTCTCAACAACGTCTATAGTGCACCGTAGTGTGCAGCAGATAGGCAATGGAATGTTGGAAATACCGAGGCCGAATTGGTATGAAGAGCTCAGTGTGCAATAATGTGTAGAGTGTGCAACCCCTTGACCAGTATGGGGAGATCGGTTTTATTGTTCCTTTTGGTGAAGGTGCTCACCGCAGGTATTCTGCAGGGCCGTACAGTCCTGACACAGGTTGCCACGATAAGCCTAAGATTCCTGAGCTTTGATCCTGTTGCAATATCACACAATCAGATTTCTGGGTGGCGCTGCAAGGCCGTCATCCACCCAACATTGTACGGGTCTCTCAGTCTGAATATGCTCCTTGGATGTTCATTGGGCCTACTCTCAATGGGTCAATGCCAGAAGTAGTGCTCGCCAACAGCCCTGGACAGGCACCCAGCCCTGTGGTCTCCATGGTCAGTACCCAGGCTGCGCGCTGGTTTGTCTGGACTGGAGACCGCAGAAGACCCACGTCTGCAACTGGGCAACCTCTCGCCATCAAATACCTGCCATTTATAGTGGTAAATGATATTGCAGCTTCCACTTGCTGCTGCACATAGGTTATTACTCAGCTGGGGGCTACTGCTCTGCTCACGATGATCTATGAGCCGGGTGCCGCCATTTTCTCGCCACAAGAGTACATGCGCTATTGTCCCTGTTTCTTTGATCCTGCAGGCACTGCTCAATCATCGGTCCCCAACAAGTCAATGCAGTGTACTCCCCAGACGTACTTCTGCTCCGGAGATGAGCTGATGTCATGTATCTTTGAGGATAAATGAGAGATTGAAGTATCTGGCCAGAAGAGTTACACTAGCGTGCGGCCATCTTGCCATGGGCTCTCTAGCGTCCCCCGATTAAATATTTATTTGAATACTTTCAGGTCAATTAAAAAAAAAATTAGAGATGTACGGGAGGTTTTGCAATAAATGAGCAATGACCCTTACTAAGATTATCAAAATTGTTTTTTCGAGCATCCTGGATCAAGCAGACTCTATGAACTAGAATCAAGCCATTACTTATTGTCTAGCACTAAAGTTTCTACATGCATTGGGAGTCTGTGCCAAAGATTCTCCAATTCACTTGACACACCAGTTGCAACTGAAATACCATTTTACTTTACACTTGTTGATCTGTTCAGTTGTTTACCTTGATTCATAACTTTGACATAATATTGAGAAAGGAGAGCTCCCACTATCCCCAAATGTTTTTCATACATGTTAAAAAAATTGAGAATCTAGGTGCCTTTGATGGTTTTGAGCCTCTCTTAAACTAGTAACATGTCTGGATTCCTCATCAGCAAAGGAGATAATAACTGACTTGGAAAACACTCTAGAGGTCTGTTTTACAGTAAATGTATTGCCCTGCATTGCTAAAGACATGATAAAAACATAGTAAAGTTGCTTGTTCTTCGTGCAATAAGACCCCACAAAGATCAGTGTCAAAATGACACAAACAGTAGAATTAGAAAAAGTCACAAACAAGGGTACAAAAGAAATTTCAAGTTCACAAGTCTACTGATAGGAGAGCTGTTTTGGATGCCAAAAGGAAGGCAAATGAGGACACTTGGTTGAAGTTGCACAAAACAACTACTAGAAACACAATAATATTCTGGTATTATGTCAAAAAGCTAGACCAACTTCAGCCAGTATGGTAGGATCTCTTGTCACTGCCGATCGATGGCCAACACCAGATTAGAGTAAACACAAAGAGAGGTTGGACAGAGTGCTATAACTTTTCAGACACTCACCTGCAGTCACAGATTTTGGTTGTATCCATCATCATTCTTTTGCTCACTTCACCACCCCAATTCAGACGCATATGCAAAAAAGTGTAGAACCAGTGCCTCAACTGTCAATCCAAGTCTCCCCTGGACTGGAAACAAGCATCCTACGACCAGTTGCGGGATAATCCCCCTTATCAGCCAGGCTAGCTTGAATCCAGTTGCAAAGTGAGAAAAAGACCCATGTCTGGGCATGCCCTGCCAACTTAGGGTGAACAAAGTAAACACAAAGAGATGATGGACAGAGGGCCGAAACTTTTCAGACACTCAATGCCAGTCACAGATCTGGGTTGAATCCATCAACGTTCTTCGGCTCGCTTCGCCACACCAGTGCAGAGCCAGCCATAGGCAATTCAGTCATGACCCTGTGCCTCATGAGAACAGTCTAGCCCGGACTGCCAAGCCAGGTCTTCCTTGGACAAGAAACAAGCATCCAGGGACTGGTTTTGGGGTAACACCCCTCATCAGCCAGGCTAGCTTGAATCCAGTGGCAAAGTGAGCAAGGGACCCACATCTGGGCATACCCTGCCAAATTAGGGCAAACAGAGCAAACACAGAGAGATGATGGAGAGAGCGCTTAAACTTTTCAGATGCACACCCCCAGTCACAGATCTGGGTTGAATCCATCATTGTTCTTTAGCTCACTTCGTCACCTGAGATCAGACCCACTCACATGCAAATAAGTCTTCACCCTGTTCCTCATGGGAACTGTCCAGCCAGAACTGCCAAGCCAGGTCCTGGGACCGGTTTTAGGGTGACACTCCTCATCTGCCAGGTTAGCATGAATCCAGTCGCAAAGTGAGCAAGGGACCCATGTCTGGGCATACCCATGCCAACTTAGGGCGAACAATGCAAACACAAAGAGTTGATGGACAGAGGGCTGAAACTTTTCAGACACTCAACCCCAGTCACAGATCTGGGTCGAATCCATCATCGTTTTATAGCTTGCTTCGCCACACTAGTACAGACCCAGCTATATGCAAATCAGTTTTGACCCTGTGCCTCATGGGACCAGTCCAGCCCGAACTGCCAAGCCAGGTCTTCCCTGGACTGAAAACAACCCTCATGGGACCAGTTCCAGGATAAAGCCCCTCATCAGCCAGGCTAGCTTCAATCCAGTGACAAGGTGAGCAAGGGACCCATGTTTGGGCATACCCTGCAAACTTAGGGTGAACACAGCAAACACAAAGAGATGATGTCCAGAGCGCTGAAACTTTTCAAACTCTCACCCCCTGTCACATTTCTAGGTTGAATCCATCATCGCTCTTTAGCTCACTTCGCCACCCGAAATCAGACCCAGCCATATGCATATCATTCTTCACCTTGTTCCTAATGGGAAGAGTCCAGCCTGAACTGCCAAGCCAGGTCTTTCAAGGACTGGAAACAAGCATCGTGGGACTGGTTTCGGGGTAACACTCCTCATCAGCCAGGCTAGCTTGAATCCAGTCATAAATTAAAGAAAGGACTCATGTCTGGGCATACCCTGCCAACTCATGGCGAACAAAACAAACACAAAGAGATAATCGACAGAGCGCTGAAACTTTTCAAACACTCACACCCAGTCACAGATCTGGGTTGAATCCATCATCATTCTTTAACTCACTTTACCATCCCAGTTCAGACCCAGCCATATGCAATTCAGTCTTGACCCTGTGCCTCATCAGAACAGTTCAGCCTGTTCTGCCAAGCCAGGTCTTATCTCAACCAGAAACAAGCATCCTGGTACCAGTTTCGGGGTAACAAACTTCATCAGCCAGGCTAGCTTGAATCCAGTGGCAAAGCGAGCAAGGGACCCACGTCTGGGCAAACCCTGCCAACTTAGGGCAAATAAAGCAAACACAAGGAGATGATGGACAGAGCGCTGAATCTTTCAGAAACTCTCCCTCCAGTCACAGATCTGGGTTGAACCCATCATGTTCTTTAGCTCCCTTTGCCACCCCAGTTCAGACCCAGCTATATGCAAATCAGTTTCGACCCTATGCCTCATGGGAACAGTCCAGACCGAACTGCCAAGCCAGGTCTTCCCTGAACCGCAAACAAGCATCCTGGGACTGGTTTCATGGCAATACCCCTTGTCGGCCAGGCTAGCTTGAATCCCGTGGTAAAGTGAGCAATAGACATACATCTGGGCATACCCTGCCAACTCAGGGCGCACAAAAAAAACACAAAGAAATGATGGACAGAGCGCTGAATCTTTTCAGACACTCACCCCCAGTAACAGATCTGGGTTGAATTCATTATCGTTCTTTAGCTCACTTCGCCACTCAAGATCAGACCCAGCCATATGCAAAACAGTCTTCACCCTGTTCCTCATGGGAGCAGTCCAGCCCGAACTGCCAAGCCAGGTCTTCCCTGGACTGGAAACAAGCATCCTGGGACCAGTTTTGGGGTACGCTCCTCATCAGCCAGGCTAGCTTGAATCCAGTCACAAAGTGAGCAAGGGACCCATATGTGGGCATACCCTACCAACTTAGGGCGAACACAACAAACACACAGAAATGATGGACAGAGCGCTCAAACTTTTCATACACTCACCTCCAGATACAGATCTGGGTTGAGTCCATCATCGTTCTTCAACTCACTTCATCATGCCAGATCAGACCCAGCCATATGCAAATCAGTCTTGAACCTGTCCCTCATGAGAAGAGTCCAGCCTGAACTGCCAAGCTAGGTCTTCCCTGGACCAGAAACAATCATCCTGTGACCGGTTTCAGGGTAATACCCCTCATTAGCCAGGCTAGCCATAAATCAACTATAGAGACTCACTCTGGAGACTTTTGCCTGCAGTGACAGTCTTAACAGTCTGCTGGGGTGGGGGACAGAACAACACAACCCAGCATTCCAAGCATTTCCGGCCCAGAGGCTGTGGTGGTGATGGAAGCCATAAATCAATTAAAGGAGTACTGTGATGCGGGACGCGCCCGGACAAAGCCTGGGCCAAGAGTGTGTCCGTCTGCCCCTGGATGAGGCTGGGCTGGGCCTATCCTCTTGGCCTCAAGTCAAGTCAAATTTGCTCGTCCCTGCATCTGGTGTGGCAGCATCCCAGCGTTGCAATAGTAAGACCCTCCATCTGGCCCGTTTCACAAAGGTAAAGTTAAACAAAAGTCCTTGGATCCTCCAGCCGTGCGCTTCCCATGTTGTCAATAAAATATGCAGTTAAGTCCAATTGATTCCCATTGCACCCTTAAAGGCTGTTAGAATACCACTCATTAAAAGGTGTTAAAAGGAAAACTAATAACTGGTCAGTGATTACCGAAGTCCACTTACTTCCTAAGGTAGATAAAAAGGATGGGCCCGATTCACAAAGGTAATGTTAGACAAATGTCTAACTTTACAACTTTCGGTATTCACAAAGGGCATTTACCAGTCGTAAATGCATTTTGTGAATACTGATATCATAAAGTTACTGAGTAAAGTTATAAAGTAAATTAAGGGTGCAAAGGAAATCAAGTGAACTTAACTGTATTTTTTATTGACAACATGGGGAAGCGCAAGGCTGGAGAATCCAAGGAGGCAGTGGATACAAAACGTACTACTACTAACTCATTCCTAGCCTGAGCTGTGGGAGTTATTTCCAAAGAGAATGACTTTGCTGAACGCCATTTATTCTTGGGTATGACTGGGCCAAGTGGGCATGCGGTAATCTCTGGAGAGCCTGACTCAATCGATGTACCATTTTCAACTGGACAGTATATTAGTCAAGAGGCAATGGCTCATAGTATTTCATAGGAGTCGCCTATAGTTACTGAGGTAACCTCTCCCCCATTGACCTCTGTTTCTGTGGTCCCTTCTCTGATAGCCAAACGTAAGAAAAAGTCCAAGAGGGTGGCGGCTGCTAGTCCAAATCCTATTGTATCAATGGTACAATCCTGTGATAGGTTGAATGAACATCGCGTCCTCACGGATGAATCGTGTTGTGGCCCTCCTTGCGTAACCTTGTCGTCATCATTAAGGATTTGTTCCTACCTTTAAAGGAAAACTTAGAGCATCTGGAAAAGAAAATTGCTAAAGTAACTTTATTATGTAGTAGTGTGGCTAATAGCAGCACAGCTAGGACCAGTACTAATATAGTGGCTCCCCCACCTACAATCCTAGGTGATAACTGCTCTGCCACCAACTCTATCCCTATTAGGAAACCTGCTGGGGTATCTTTAATGTGTGCCAGCTTTTTCTGTGGCTGCTGTGGGTGGGCTTGGAACTGGGTGTGCACCGGGGGCTACTACTGGTATTGTTCTTCCTATTCCTGGCCCCCCACTTGTGCAGCCAGCGGCAATAGTACATCAGTATGTGAATTACCCTCATCACATAGACTAACAGCAGTCAAATTCACTGAACCTGCCCAATTTACGGGTAGATTATGCTGCCTTGAGTGATCAATTGTTCTCTTGCTATTCCACAATAATTAACTTGCCACCTACATGTTGCCCATATATCGCTGTTTTGGTTAACATACACCTTCTGAATCCAGAACAATGGGCATCTACAGCAGTCCTCAAGAACAAAGATTTACATTGGATGAATAGGAACCTTCAATTTCTTACAGAGCGTGAGCATCACATTTTGGGGCATATTAACAAGCCAGGCGATAAAATTATCGCCGCTTTAGCGGCAGAAAACTGCCGCTAAAACGGCGGTAATGGGCTTGATAATATGCTCTATGGAATTCCAATTGAAGCCCATGTTAGATGCCCTTCACATTTAACATGGGCTTCAATTGGAATTCCATAGAGCATTTATCAAGCCCATTATCGCCGTTTTAGCGGCAGTTTTCTGCTGCTAAAGCGGCGATAATTTTATCGCCTGGCTTGTTAATATGCCCCTTTGTTAGTTAGGAGAGTGGGGTGGGCTACTGAGGATAAGTCTTGAGGGACATTGTATTATAATTGATTTACTTCATCCTAACTTTGCCAGAGATATTTTGGCCAAATCTTCTTTGCCCTCCCAGTTCGCTAGAACTATGGCTGTATACCCAAAGTTTTTTTTATTGCGATTTACGTTCCTCCAATAGAACACACATAGTGAATTATAACTCCATGGGCGGGTACAGTCTAGTTGCTTGTCTGTTCTCCCCATTGACTATGTCCAATAGGTTCCAGGTGTTGAGCTCTCTCCATAATAACAATAAACTCATGGAACGCAGCTTTACTATGAGGTGAGGTTGGTTAGTTCCAGAGGGAGGAAAGGTGGCTAATGCTGGGATAGATGCGTTCACAATAAATCTGTCCAGGTGATGCTATTGTACTGATAATGAAGCCATTGAACCTATTCCTGGGTTGCTTGAGAAGAGATACTATAACACTAGTGTTATCCATTTGCCCACTGATAGTACTGATAGTATTGACACAGCTATTAATACTAAATGTGTTGATAATCTTAGCCCTAGGTGCTCATCCTCTACTACCCTTGCTATCAGGGACACCAATGAGGGCATGGAAGGTTGTTACCATTTTGCATCATGGTATGTGGAAGGGCTATGGAATAAAATAGGAAGTCCTGAGTGGGTATGTATTACATCTGCTTTTGATGTCCTTTGCATACAGGAAACATGGAGTTCCTGATACATGTTGAGGGGGTTTTCCTCACATTTACTAGACGCGATACCCTCCTCCGCCGGGCGGGCCAAAGGAGGTTCACAGATCCTAATTTCTAATAGGCTCCCCGTAATTGTAAAAAGAGCCTATTGGTCAGACCTTATTCCCAAATAATGTGGCTTTAAATTAAGGGTGGGAGTGATTTAGTCTTGATAAACTTTTACAACAACATGTTTGATAAAACACGTAGTAAGGTGGTTTATGCTCTTGATACTGGACTGGAAATATTCCTCCGCTCTTTTAATTCTAATAATGTGATTCTTTGGGCAGGTGATTTTAACATTGAGGTTTGACCTTTTATGGTGTAATCGGTGTGTGGACTTGCTGACCAAGATCGGCAGACTCCACACATCGTACCGACTATCAGAATGCTTTAAACTTACTTATTGCTAAACATGACCTGCAGTTATTGCCATGCAAAATGGAAGAGAGAGAATGGGGATTTAATCCCTACATTTAGGGGAAGAAATGCTGCCACGATGATTGAAAACGTAATGGTGTGTGCCTCGATAAATCATAAATACGGCACCCCTGATGTGTTTCGGGCTTCTATTAGTGACCATAATCCAGTTATTAAGCGTTTTTTATTTTGGAGCATGAAAAATCCAGTGTTATCTGTAGTTAGTAATATTGCTCCCACAAAGCCTAACTGGTGAGAATGAAATGGGGAGGAGTTTATCCGAGCCGTTTAATCCAATGTATTTTAACTAGCAACTCTCTGAAATGTAATTATTGTCTAAATGAAGAAATAATTCCTTCCATGTTACTAGAAAAACTTAATTGTATAGTAGGTTCTATCAATGCACTCTTGACACATAAAGTGAGTTCCTCTCATGCCAAAAACAAGGGATGGTTAGACGATTTAATGTACTCTGACAGCCCGGCGCCTGAAGGTAGCCCTACATAGTTCCGCTCAGGATAATCCATTAATTAAATCCCTTCGCACTGATTACAAACAGGCAATTGCCTTGAGCAAAAAATCTCTCCAGGAAGAGGCATGGACTAAGTTGTCTTTAGTGGTGGAACTGAATGATAGCAAACTAATTGTTGATACAGTAAATGCCCTGTTTCTAAAAAATTACGAAACTCCCGAGTTCACCTCATTTGTTTCTGGCGAAGCATGGGTGGAACATTTTTCCAGTATTTTCCAATGTAGACATAAGGAGGCTCATGTGACGATTTATAATCAGAATTCCCTCCCACTAGATATCTCAGTTGAAGAAGTGACCTTAGCCCTGCATGCAAGTGCTGAGGATAGAGCTCCTGGCCCTGATGGGGTACCTGTAGACGTTTTTAAAACTGTTATACATCTATTGGGACCCGTCTTAGCCAGGGTGTTCAATGATGCTGATAATTGTATGATTACATCATCATGGGGTATCTCAATTGTGGTGCCAATTTTTAAGAAGGGTGATAGGTTTAACCTCAAAAACTACCGCCCTATTTCATTATTGGATTCATCAGTTAAAGTGATGAGTAGAATTTTACTGATGAGGCTGGAGGAATGGGCTGAGGAGAATTCTATCCTATCCCCAGTACAGCTCAGTTTTGGAAAGGTTTAGGGACGAATGAGCAATGCATAAACTTCGATCTCCTGATAGGGAAATATACTATGGCCAAAACGGTGACCCCATATCTTTGTTTTGCGGCTCTAAGTAGTGTATTTAATTTAGTCAACCATTCCTTATTATGGTCAATGTTGATTTCCCTTGGTGCTCCCGCTGCTATTGTTAATTTCCTTGCACGTCTTTACTTGAAGTTATCAAGTAAAGTGCCCTATAACCCGCAGGGTAAATGCTCATCCACTTTTAAAGTGGAACAGAGCATTCAGCAAGGATGTGTTCTGGCCCATTGTTATTTTCTCTTTTTATTAATAGGGTAGACTCCTTCCTGCAGGTCATAGAAGCTAATGCCCTCAGTGTTACCTGATGTCCTATGCCAGTATTATTATATGCCGATGATGCTGTGTTGATATCTAGGACCCCGGTCGGCCTCCTGAAATTGATTAATGCCTTTGCTGAGTTAATGGATGATAAGATCCAAAAATTAAGAAATCCAAAATGATCACAATGGTCTGCGGGCACAAACCAGAAAATTGCAGATTTTTTTATATTGATAATATGCCTATTGTTGAGGTTAATTCTTTTAATTATTTGGGAGTCCTCTTTACGAGCAATGGTTGTTGGGTCCAACAGGTTAACAATGCAAAAATTAAAATAGTTAGAAACTCAAATGGAATCTTTAAGTTTTCATCCAAATTGGGTAGCCGGCCGATTAAAGAAATGGCAAAGATATATAAGGTCAGGGGGTGACCACCACTATTTATGGGTGCAACCTTTAGGCATATTCCCCTAGTAAGCCATTGCAACTGGATAAAAACCATTTTATTGAATGTTTACTCAGTCTCCCCTCCTCTGCTTCTAATTGTATTGCTCATCAAGAACTTGGACCACAATATTTAGAAGACTTACTCCTGGTTAAACCTTTACTCCTTTGGTTTTTCATTTGATCTAAAGTGGAGACTACATTTACTAAATCAATCATTATATAAATGGTTTAAACCTGGATAATGCTTTTTGGCTTCCAGGGCTGTTGTATAATAATTAATCTTTTAGTACCCTTTTTAAGTTGTCAGTGCTCAGTAACCCCTTAATGGTCCTGAAACTCACTATGAATTTGATTAAAGTTACCTTTTTTAGGCATTTGGCAGATCTGAGGATAGATTCAGAAAAGATTAAATCTACAGTCTGTATGTATATGTCTCTTTCTTTGGAGGAGGGTTATCAATTGTATTTGTCTTGTGTCAATAATAATCAACACAGATATGTGCCGGCTAGGTTTTGGCTTGGTATTGTGCACCATTTGGTTGCCTTCCCTTCAATGAAGGTATGTCCCTCAGAATCGACCCCTTGCCAATGCAATGGATTAAGCAAGCAGAGCACAAAGCACTTTATACTATTCTGCAGTTTTTACACAGAATATCGGCAGTACTATCTCAAACTCATCTTTGCCACACAGAGTATTAGGAACTATAATGTGTCCTGGCAGTTTCTGCTACTTTTAAATGACCCTCTAGTATGTTTTAAAGTTGCTACTTTTATTCTGAAGGCAATTAATTTAAGGAAGATTATTATGTATTAGATTTTACTACCTGCGGATCTATCAAACAATGTATTATGTTGGATTATGGAATTTATGTATTCACTGGAACTATGCATTTTATTTCATTTTAAGCTATATCTTGATGTTTTATTATATTATGTATTTTTAAGGCTGTAAATCGGCCAAATAAAGTTGAATTGATGATGATGATGACTTTAAAGCCCAGAGCCGCTTTACCTAACGCATGTCATTGTAATGATTTACGTTGTAAATGGAATGTATGGTTCAGATGCATTCATTGTTCCGCCTGTGTTGCAAAGGCAACGACATGTTTGGCAGTCGTGATATTTGTTGTTTCCCACTGATTGGGAGAGGTCTTTGCGCTAAGATTATAGCCAGGGGTCATGTCATATTACTGGATCAGCCCCTCACAGTCCGAGAGTGTGGTTTTGCTGTTTAGTAGATAATGCGCTTTTACCTAGAGCAAAATTCCTTTGACAGCAGAACTCTGAAAAAGAACAGCTGCATTAGCCGTCAGCAGATATGATGTGCTACCATCCTAAAGAAACTCTAGAGTCAACTTTGCTATTCACTGCTGCATTAATATATATATATATATATATATATATATATATATATATATACATACACACACACACACACATATATATATATATTACCTACTGGCAGTCGCCAGTAGGTAGTTATAGTTAGTAACCTATTATCCATAGGAAATCCGCAACATTCTATTTGGAATAACTTTGGCGCCAGTTGACGAATCTTCGCAAAATTTCCAAAACTGGTGGGGCACTCTGGTCTGCTCCTATCCTGAAAGTCTCGGGGTGATTCGTTAAGCGGGGGCCGAGAAAAAAGGGGGGTCCCAAAACATGTTTTCCCTATGCAATTTTCCATAGGAACCTTTAATCGCAGCTACAGCCCAAACTGCTGAACGGAATTACACCAAATTTGGCAAAGAGGTAGCCCTTGGTTCACACTCGTGCCTTTTGGTTAAATGGTGTAAATCCGTTCAGTAGTTCCTGAGAAAATCAAAAGTAAAATCACATACATATTTGTGCGGAGCCTAACCACACATCTCATCGTGAGATCTGATTGGCTGTCAGCACTTCATCCAAGAAGTGTTGGCAGCCATCTTGGGACCAAAATACATGATAGCACCTCATTAAAAATCATTGCAGTTAGTAGAAGGTTTTAAGACTTTAGTTACATTATAAATCATTTGTTGATGCTACCATACTCATTGTAGGAATTGTGGTGTGTGCTAAGGTGATTTTACCATGTGAAAAAACCTTCTGCTGCGATATCATGAATCATGTTTGAGAGAAAACTATTTTCTCATGTTTTTCCCACAGAGGTTTGGAAGGTGATCTTTAAGCTAAACTGAGTGCATATTTTCTATAAATTCACATTATCTTTCTCAGTCATGTGAGAACGAAGTCTCACATTCTCAGTAAAACATGTACATCCAACAAGGGCAGAGACAGTCAGTTGATTCCTTTGTGTTCTACTGCAGCTTCCCAGAGTGTTCTAAAGAAGAACTAGAGCGCTAACAGTCCTACTTATGACAAACGTATTGCACACCTGAAGCCATCTTGATTGGAATAAAGTGGTAACTCTTAAAACATTAAATTTAAAAAGGAACAAAATGAGGGGGTTCATTTTGCCAAAGAAAGTATGATTAGTGCTACAGAAAGAAAAATTAGGGCACAGTTTGAATGACTTCTCAAATCCTCTTCTATTTCATTAAAAAATTCTCACATGCAGACTGAAACATGCACTTTCAATACCAGCAGCATACTTCCCTGGTGAGCAATAGCTTTACTACAGTGATCTAATGAGCAACTAGAGTGCTAACATTCAGAATTGATGGCAAATGTGTGACACATCTGAATGCCTTCTGGATGGAACCAAAGTAAAAAACTGAAAGTATTTCCTACTGAGGCGACTGCAGTAAATGAGGTAATTAGGAAACTTCATAACAAATAAGTCTCCCAAGATGGCCACCAGAGACAAAAGAGCCCAAATGTAGCACAAATATCACCCAGATGTAGCTCAAGTATAGCCCAATGACAGAATGTCCCAGAGTGATCTTAAGAACAACTAGACTGCTTACTTTCTTACTTATGACAAAAGTATTGCACAACTGAAGCCATCTTGATTGAATAAACTGGTAACACTTAAAACATTTAATTTAAAAAGGAACACAATGAGGGGGTTCATTTTGCCATAGAAATTATTATTAGTGCTGAAGAAAGAAAAATTTGGGCACATTTTGAGTGACTTCTCAAATCCTCTTCTATTTCATGACAAAATTCTGACATGCAGACTGAAACATGCACTTTTAATACCAGCAGCAGACTTCTGTGGTGAGCAGTAGCTTTACTACAGTGATCTAATGAGCAACTAGAGTGCTATCATTCAGAAATTATGACAAATGTGTGACATATCTGAATACCTTCTTGATGGAATCAAAGTAAAAAACTGAAAGCATTTCCTACTGAGGAGACTGCAGTAAATGAGGAAATTAGGAAACTTCATAACAAATAAATCTCCCAAGATGGCCACCAGAGACAAAGGAGGCCAAATACAGCACAAATATCACCCACATGTAGCCCACTTTTTATTTTTTGTGATTTTGCAGTTTTATATAGTGCAGACTTGTCAGGTTTTGGAGTGCTTTACAGGAGCATTGGTTACATCACACAAGAACAAATTCATTTTGGTTGTAGACATGGGGAGATTAAGTGATTTGACCAGAATCACAGAATGTCGAGCTGAAGCAGAAACTCCAACCTGGTTCCCCAGTTGCAAAGTCTGCAGCTCTGGAAGTAACACCACATCCTCTCCTCTAAGTGCAACATTTAATCAAGTGGTCAACTGGATAAAAAAACATAAAGATAAATAATTTAAAAGTGATTTGTCGCTATTTGAAAACTTTGAAAATATGTCCTCATTTTAGTTTTTTAGAGCACTGAGCATAATTTTGATGCAAATAAGACCCTCTTATATATTTAATTTCTAAAGGAAATGCTCTAGATATTACAGTTTTGATGACATCACGATGACGTCAGGCGTTCCACACTTTTGTAATAAATATAGAATGTTATCAATCTAGTTGTTCATTAGGATACTGTTGAGAGGCAGAGACCAGTGGCACAGACTCTGAAAATTGAAGGCAGGTAGGAAAGTGCAGAGGCAACAATTTGACCACACTGGGCAGGCAGGAAGGGCAGTGGCAGCACAACAGACTATGGAGGGCAGTAGAAGGGGGGCAGGGGCAACAAACCCAAAATACAGGACTGGCAAGAGAAGCTGAGGCAATATAATAGACCATTGTGGGTAGAAGGAAGAGGCAGTGGTAGTACAACCATACATGCCAATAGACCAGATTCAGCCAGGAAACCTCCAATGTTTTTAAGCTCAAATGGGCGTTATTTGATTGTCTCCTGTCTACAATCTCCTCTTTTTCAATGTAACTCAAAGGGGAAAATCAATACCCCAGTTTTTTTTCAAAATCTCCTTCTTACCAAGTTCAAAATGTTTGCAAGTATGGTATATTGGATCATGGAAGGCAGGAGGAATTGGGGTAGGGACATGGACTCGGATAACAGAGGACAAGAGGGACATGGAGAGGTGCACCAAACTGACCCTACAGGGCAGGCATCAGGGTTTGCAGCAGCACAATACACCACACAGTGCATGCGGGATGGGAGTGCAGCACAACAATCCATAGAAAGCAATAGGGAGGGGACAGCAACATGCACATGGACAACAGAGAACATAGGGGTAAGAGGCAATGGTAGCTAGCAGACCATAATGGACAGACAGGAGAGAAAGCTGCAGGATAACAGACCATAAAGGGCAGGAGGGACGGATCAGGGACATTACAATGGAACAGACTAGCCAGGAGGGAGGGAATAGGGGTCTGCACATGGAAACAGAGGGCTGGGGGCAAGGGGGCAGGGCAGGAGCAGCAAGATGACCATGGAGGTCAGGCAGTATGGGCACTAGAAGCAAGACACACCATGGAGAGCAACAGTGAGACTATGATGGCATACACACAGACCATGTAGGGAAGGTGGGAGGGGGTCAGGGGCAGCTAGCTGACCACACAGGGAAGGTGGGAGGGGCCGTGGCAGCACAGAAGACCATGCATGGCAATCGAGAGGGTTAGTGGCAGCACAATTGCTATGATGGGCAAGAAGGAGGGTACAGGGGCATGCACAAAGGACCATGGAGGATAGAAGGGAGGGCCAGGGCCTGGGCACAGACAACAGAGTTCAGGGGAAGGGGCCTCACAACAATCCACGCAAGGCAGGCAGGAGGAGCAGTTGCAACACAACAGACCAGGGAGGGCAGAAGGGTGTGGCAGTAAAATGGACCATGGAGGACAGGAGGAAGGGGATAGGGGCATGGAATGTGGACAGGCAGGGTGGAGGTGGCAGGGACAGGTTACAGTCATCTGACAATGCTAGGCAGGTGAGCGGGGAGTGGCAGCTCAACAGAACACTCAGAGTAGATAGGAGTGGCAGGTCCATGGAACATGGTGGACAAAAAGGATGGAGCAGGGGCATGCACAAAGACATTGGAGGGCAGGGGGAAGGAGAATAGAGGCAGCAAGCTAAGCACAGAGGCTAATCAGGAGGTCAATGATGGGGCATAGAATTGGGCAATGGAGAGCAGGAGGAGTGGACCGGTACATCATGCTAAATGGAGGGCAGTGGCAGCACATCAGACCATGCATGGCAGGAGGGAGGAGACTAGTCCATGGATTCAGACAACAGAGGATAGGGAGGAGGTGTATGGGGCAGCAAGCTAACTGTTCATAGAAGGCGGCAAGGCCAGTGGCAGAACAACAGCCACACAGGGCTGTAATAAGGGAGCAGGGACATGAACTTGGACAATGGATGGCTAGGAGGAGGGAAGGCAGGAGCAGCAAGCTTGGGTGGGGGCAGCACAATGCCAGGCCCTGCTTCCAACCCCCCCACCATCCATTGTGATATGCATCTTACTTAACGGTAAAAAAACTAGAAATTTGCTGAAAAAAACAAAGATTACAGGGACGGTATAGTTAGACTCAGATTTCACTCATACACAACCAGTGAAATTCAACAGTTATAGTTACCTGAGCTAACTATAACTTACGCCCCGCAATGTACTGCTAATGACCTCAGACATTACATCATTCATGACATGGTCAGTTACATCACCCATGACATCCCTCATGGCATCTCTAATGAGCTGTGAATGGAATGGAACTATAATCGCTAGAACTTTATTTAGGGATAGTGTGTGTATATTAACACCCTTTTTTTTCCTTTTCTTTCCTGTAAGAACCATTATAATACGCAATGGGCCCAGATTAATATGGCCGATAGCCTTTCACTTTAAAGTAATGTGTAGTCCATTGTTTATGTTGATGTTTGCAATTCTAAGTATGTTTATTATGAATAAGTCACGTTGACGAACATACAGGCATGGTGGTTAAGGGGCAAGATATGCTGAAATAACATTGTGTGCATATTAACACTTGTTTTCTTTTCTTTATTGTATCAATTCCTGAATTTTCACATTGTGACCAGGCCAATATGGCCACCAGCTTCTTGGATTAAAGTAATGCACTGCTGATGACGTCACATAATACATCACTCATGACATGGTCAGTGACATCACTAATGACATCTCAAATGACATCAGTGATGACATCATCTACGTGATCATCTGATGCACCTTCTCACACCCTAAAATACAGACAACCATTCTCGAAACCATAGACACATTAATACTAGTACAGCTACAATACTCTGTGCACTATGCATGCAGACCTCTAATCAGCTACATAGCTTTGATACAGTCTTTTAAATACTCAGTTAGTACCTATGCAGTCTAGGAATCCTTCTGTCTGTCCCATGCACTTCTCCATTCAACCATCCAGCACTATCTACGTATCCTATCACTCTGCCAATACCTAAGCACTAATACATATTGCATGCACTCTCTTTGCAGCACTGAAATTACTCCAGTTATTAGTCATATACTTAAGGAATGGCCTAGCCATTAACATAAGTGCAGGTACAATATTTTGTACACTATGCATGCAGACCTCTAACCAGCTACATACTATTGATACGCTCTTCTAAATACCCAGTTAGTACCTATGTAGTCTAGGAATCCATCTGTCTGTCCCATGCACTTCTCCATTCACCCATCCAGCACTATCTACGTATCCTATCACTCCACCAATACCTAAGGACTTATAAATTCAGCACACACTTTCTTTGCAACACTGAAATTACTCCAGTTATTAGTCGTATACTTAAGGAATGGCGTAGTCAAAAACACATGTGCAGGTTCAATATTTTGTACACTATGCATGCACATCTCTAACCAGCTACATACTATTAATACACTCTTCTAAATACCCAGTTAGTACTTATGCAGTGTAGGAATCCTCCTGTCTGTCCCATGCATTTCTCCAATCACCCATCCAGCACTATCTACTTATCCTATTACTCCACCAATACCTAAGCACTTATAAATTCACTATACACTCTGTTTGTAATACTGTAATTATTCTAGTTACTAGTCATGAACTTATGGAATGGCCTAGCTACTAACACAAGTACCTCTATAATATTTTGTGCACTATCCAAGCAGACCTTTAACTAGCTCCATACTATTGATACACTCTTCTAAATACCCAGTTAGTACTCATGCAGTGTAGGAACCGTCCAGTCTGTCCCATGCACTTCTTTAATCACTTATCTACCACTATCTACTTATCCTATCACTCCACCAATACGTAAGCACTTATAAATTAAGTGTTCACTCTGTTTGCAGCACTGTCATCATTCCAGTTACTAGTGGTATTCTTATAAAATGACCAAGGCACCAACACAAGTACACATAAAATAATCTGTGCATAATCCCTACAAATCTCTAAGCAGATACATACTATTGGTCCACTCCATTAAATACTGAAGTAGTACCCATGCAGCGTAGGATATCTCCTGTCAGTCTCATGCAATTCTTCAATTACCCATCCAGCACTATGTTCTTATTGTATCAGTCTGCCAATATCTAAGCACTTATGGGGCAGATTTACAAGCACCCTGCGCCACCAGTATGTCACTTTTTGTAATGTAGTGATGGCGCCAGGCACTCCTTCATATTTATAAGGAGAGGAAAACCACCCTGCATGGTTTATCCTCTCCTTGTAAATACGACCCCTTCATACACAGAACTTTGTGTTGAAGGGGCGTCCCATAGGTGTTGCTGTGGGTGTTCCCACGCAACACCCATAGAACAAGACATATCTCCAGATTTATGAGAAATCGTAAATCTGGAGATGTGTGTGAATGCTGCGCCATCCTCGAGTTGGTGTAGCAAGGTGCAACGAGGAGAATTGTTTTCATTTCTCCTCATGTATTCCTCTTTCAATGCATGCTGCATTCCACAGCATAAATAGAAAGTGGAAAATGCCTTTACTGATTGTTTTTGTGCAGGAAGGCGTCCCTTCCTGCACAAAAACAATCTCCACACGACACAGACATCCTTGCACCATGGTGCAAGGGTGCCTGTGTCACCACATGGCTGCAGTTTGTGCAGCAATGCAGAGGGAAGCACAGAGTTGCAACATATTCATGTACATATGTCACATCCCTGTGCTTCGGAAGTGCCACAGTGCAGTGCAGCTAATGAGCTTGCAGTGTCACGCTGCAGTACTTCCGCATAAATCTACACCTATAAATTCCCCTCACACTACTAATGCATTCTTTCAGTCAATCATGCTGTATACATGTATTCAACCAAATTTTCACACATTACCTTGCAGTTATAGTTCTTTCTTTAACCAGATAAGGTAGTTCTGATAAGAACTTTTTTTTTCTTTTGCATTTTAAAAAAACATTTTTAAACAATTTTGTATTTTTTGGTTTTTTTTCAAAAATTGAACAAAAAAAAGAACAAATAAAACAGGAAACATTTGGAATTACTTATCATTCCAAAAACAAAAAAATTGACAACAATGGTTGCGTTGCGCAGCATAAACTGCATCCACCGACTGCTCACCGAAGCATATAAGTTTCTTACACTTCACGCAGTGTTGCTCTAGAAAGGCGAATTCTGGCCTAATGTCCATTGCAGGTGTTCCTGAGGACCCTCCTGATGTACTTGCCACAGCAGGTGAGGGGTTCAAAGCAGCTCGCTTCATTTCCTTCCGAGCAAGATTGAGAGGATGTGTGGTCCGGAGATGCTTCTACATAGAAGCAGCGCCACAAGAGTATTTTTTTCACTGCCTCTTGACAGGTCTCGGTCACAAATTTTGCACGTCACCTTTCTCGCATTTCCTTTCTTCTCTCCAGGTGGAAAAGTGAAGAATTTCCAGACGACAGATTCCTGCCTCTGTGGACGTGGTGCCTCCTACAAGAATTCTTCTTCAGAAGATACTTCCTCTTTCTGCTGCTGCAGTCCAGATGCCATTTTGTTTGATATTTTTTGAAAAACACCAAAAAAAACAAGCAAAAAGGGTTGTTGTAGGTCAAGAGATGTCTCTCTAAAGATGCTCCAACAAGAATGATTAAAATGGGTGGGGTCCTTCAATAGTTACAGTGGGAAATGTTATGATCCAATTAAATCTTTTTTTTGAGGTCACATGGGATCCGCGCACTCTGCGTTCACAAAGCATGCACCCGACGCGACTTCGCGAAAACATATTTAAAAATAATATAAGTTTATTATAAGTAAAAATATATTATTTTTATGAACATCTTAGATAGTCTCTTGCCCTAATATGTATATTAAACACACATACATATCATTTTAGAACATAAAAAGTTTTTGCGGGAGTCGCACACCCAGCGCGCCTCAGCACGTATATAACGTCACGCGGGACCCGCCACCGGCCAAGCGTCGCGTACTGTAATGTGCATGTGTTGTGAATGCGCGGGAGCAGGAGTCGTGGACTGGTCGCATACCAATCGCGCACATCACATAATATTAAATGTATATGATGTAACAGAAAAACATGCAGCCGTCGTACACCGTACGCGGATCCTTCACGATGTTTCTAAAATGGTGGCTAGAATCCACGCACCCACCGTGATATTTACGCTTTAATAAATTAAAAAAGAAAAAATTATAAATATATTAAAATAAAAAAATAAAACAAAAAAATTAAACAATATTTTAGTTTTTCTTTTTTTGCAATTTTCAGAAAAATATATAATGTTATTTAATGAATAAAATATTTATAAATAAACAGTTAAAAAACTGTAGAAAATCAGTACAAAAAAATAGGTATAACTTCTATTGCACTTAAAATTTAGCATTTAAAAAACCTTTAAAATTCACTGAAAAAACCATAGGTTTCAGAGACGTTATAGTTAAAAATTAGCCTTTAAAAAAGCTTTGATATTCACTGAAAAAAACATAGGTTTCAGAGACGTTATAGTTAGAAATTAGCATTTAAAAAATCTTAGAAATTCACAGAAAAAACCATAGGTTTCAGGGGTGTTATAGTTAGCTGGACATTTCACTCGTACAAAACCATAGAAATTCATCCGTTATAGTTAGTTTTGCTAACTATAACTCGCGCGCCCGCAATGCACTGCTGATGATGTCACATATTACATCATTCATGACATGGTCAGTGACATCACTGATGACATCACTGATGACATCTCAAATGACATCACTGATGACATCATCCACGTGACAATCTGATACACCTCATCATACACTAGTATAACCTTTCATCACTCACTGTAAAATACAGAGTACCATATTTGAAACCATTGACACACCAATACCAGTTACTACATACCCACTCACTGATTCCTAAGTCTACACACACAACTACCCATTCAACAACAGAATCACTTATACATGCAGTCACCAATTAATAGAACACTATCAAATGCACTTATACACATATATAGACATTGACACATCAGCAGTCATCTTAGTCGGCTATGCAGTCATCCTACTCACTCATGAAAAAATTAATCACACTTACATTTACTCACTTACACAATTATACACACAACACCTCATTTATTCAAACACATAGTAACTCATAGTTAATATGTTAAAAAATCACCATTACAATTATACACTCATTCATATAGTTACGCTCACAATCACTGACTCTTATATATACTTATTTATATACACAAACTCTCACATACAATGCCTTTTATTTTTTTACTTTGTTGAAGATGTACATCTAAAACATATATTCGCTCACCAACACACAAATAAATACACTCTGTCACCCAACTAACTGTTTCCACATGCACTCTTAAACCTATACACCTAGTCAATCAACAATTCACACATCTATGCATAGAGTTACACATACCCCATCCAACCACACACAAACTCAGTGTCCCATACAAATACTCACCCAACTAATCAATAACGAATATACACACTCATGTAGTTAGTGACCAACTGATGCAGCATGTTATACAACAACAGAGACAGTGATGCACACATTCACATAGTTTAGTTTCTAATCCATGTATTAACTGAGACACTTGTAATTACTCACTTAAACAGACAGTCAGACAGCTACTAATCCTCCATCCAGACAGTTATATATCCACTCAATCTTCAATACAGATTGGTATATATAAATAAATATTTAAATATTAAACGAAACCACATTCACTGGATGATGTCTTCAGTGATGTCATTTGAGATGTCATCAGTGATGTCACTGACCATGTCATGAATTATGTAATATGTGACATCATCAGCAATGCGTTGCGGGCGCGCGAGTTATAGTTAGCAGAACTAAATATAACGGAGGAATTTCTCTTGTTTTGTACAAGTGAAATGTCCAGCTAACTATAACACCCCTAAAACCTATGGTTTTTTCAGTGAATTTCTAAGGTTTTTTAAATGTTAATTTCTAACTATAATGTATATATATATATATATATATATATGTAATTGTGTATTTATATATATATCTATATATATATATATATTCACTGAAAAAACCATAGGTTTCACACACGTTATAATTAGGAATTATCATTTACAAAACCTTGCAAATTCACTTAAAAAACCATAGGTTTCACACATGTTATAGTTAGCTGTACATTTCACTCGTAGAAAAACCAATGAAATTCCACGTTATAGTTAGATCAGGTAACTATAACTTGCGCGCCCACAATAAACTGCTGATGGCATCACATAGTACATCACTCATGACATGGTCAGTGACATCACTCATGACATCAATGATGACATCTGAAATTACACATTGTGGATTGCGGTCGCGCAAGTTATAGTTACCTGATCTAACTATAACGTGGAATTTCATTGGTTTTTTACGAGTGAAATGTACAGCTAACTATAACATGTGTGAAACCTATGGTTTTTCAAGTGAATTTGCAAGGTTTTGTAAATGACAATTCCTAACTATAACGTGTGTGAAACCTATGTTTTTTTCAGTGAATTTGTACGGTTTTTTAAATGCTAAGTTATGTATTTATTTTTTATTTTTTTTTCTGGTTTTTCACTATGCGCACACCCTGCGCGCAAGGTGCGCTTTGCGCACCGTGCGCGCACGTTGCGCAGTCCATGCCGTGCGCGCCTCGCCTTTTTTTACGCAGTAACATTTGTTTTTTTCTCCCTTGTGGGTCCTTTAATTTATTTAATAAATGTGATTGTTACTTCCTTATTTTTTTTTTTTTTTTTTTTTTTACCGTACGCGTACGGTAAGCTTACCGTACGCATACCCCGCGATTTTTTTTAAAAAATAATAAATTTATTTTTCGTACATTTGGGTCCTTCTTGGACCCCCTGACAAACACTAGGGGGTCTGCAACTCTCTTCGTTGCCCCCGTTTCACGTTCCCCACCTTTGTTTCTCAGTGCGAGAGACAGAAAATGGCTGCTGACACTACCTGATTTCGACCGATTCGAATGTTTACAGTCATGTAACCACCAATCAGAATTGAGCTCGCGCACGGCACCGTACGCGTACGGTAAGCTTACGGTAAGCGCACGGAGCGCTCTTACAGATATATATATTGATTTAAATGCTATTTTCTCAGGACCTACTGACCAGATTTACACCAGACCTACAAAAGGCACATCCTTGACCTGAGGACTACCTCTCTGCCAAATTTCAAGTAATTCTGTTCCGCCGTTCGGGCTGTAGCTGTGTCTAAAGGTCCTATGGAAAAATGCATGGGGAAAACGCGTTTTGGGACCCCCCTTTTTTCTCAGCCCCCGCTTGACGAATCCCCCCGAGACTTTCAGGGTAGGAGCGGAGCGGAGCGGCCCATTCGTTCTGAAAATTTCGCGAGGATTCGTCGACCGGCGCCAAAGTTATTCCAAATAGAATGTTGCGGATTTCCTATGGAAACACGGTCCTAACTATAACTATCTACTGGCGACCGCCAGTAGATAATGTATAGCTATATATATAGTATATATATGTGTGTGTGTGTGTGTGTAACTGTGTATGTAATATATATATATGTATATATATTACCTACTGGCGGTCGCCAGTAGGTAGTTATAGTTAGGACCACGTTTCCATAGGAAAACCTCAACATTCTATTTTGAATAACTTTGGCGCCGGTCGACGAATCCTCGCGAATTTCTCAAAATAGGTGGGGCGCTACGCTCCGCTCCTACCCTGAAAGTCTCGGGGGGATTCGTCAAGCGGGGGCTGAGATAAAAGGGGGGTCCCAAAACGCGTTTTTCCCATGCATTTTTCCATAGGACCTTTAGAACGAGCTACAGCCCGAACGGCTGAACAGAATTACTAGAAATTTGGCAGAGAGGTAGTCCCTAGGTCAAGGAAGTGCCTTTTGTAGGTTTGGTGTAAATCTGTTCAGTAGATTCTGAGAAAATAGCCTTTAAATCAATATATATATCTGAGCCCGCTTACGGTATGCTTACCGTACGCTTACCGTACGCTTACCGTAAGCTTACGGTGGCGTGCGCGAGCGCGATTCTGATTGGCTCTTAGATCTTAGTAAACATTCGAATCGGCCGAAACCAGGAAGCGGCGTCCGCCATTTTGTCTCTCGCACTGAGTGTTGTTTATCAAACATGATGGCCAAAAACATGTTACGGGGCTGTTTTGACAACTCCCTCCCACATAGTCATGTTGAGGGAGTCCCCAAACATCCCCCAAGAGCAAAAACGGTTTTATTTTTTTTTCGGCAATTTCGCGGGGTACGCTTACCGTACGCTTACCGTACGCTTACCGTAAGCTTACCGTACGCTTACGGTAAAAAAATAAAAATAAAAAAAACACTATCCACACTTACCCCACCCCCTGTGCTTTTGGTGGCCGCAGGCCACCAAATGTGCAGGGCTTATTAATAGAGAAAAAAAACGTAATTTTGGCAACATGAAATTATAAAATCGAAATAAAAAAAACACTATCCACATTGACCTCACCCCCTGTGCTTTTGGTGGCCGAAGGCCACCAAATGTACAGGGCTTATTAAAGTTGATAAAAACCGTGCACGGAACGAACTGCGTTAAGTGGGCGCGCACGCCACAAATGGCGTAAAGTAACTTAGCATTTAAAAAAACGTACAAATTCACTGAAAAAACCATAGGTTTCACACACGTTATAGTTAGGAAATAGCATTAAAAAAACCTTGCTAATTCACTGAAAAAACCATAGGTTTCACACATGTTATAGTTAGCTGGACATTTTACTGATAAAAAACCAATGAAATTCCCCCGTTATGGTTACTGTAGGCAACTATAACTCACGCGACCGTAATCCTCTGCTGATGACATATGTGTCTTTATGAAAAAAAAATATTTGTAATATATGTATAGCTAACATTTAATGGAAGAAGATATGGGCAAATAAGTGTCTAAATACAGTATTAGCATCAGCAGAGGATTGCGGTCGCGTGAGTTATAGTTGCCTACAGTAACTATAACGGGGGAATTTCATTGGTTTTTTATCAGTAAAATGTCCAGCTAACTATAACATGTGTGAAACCTATGGTTTTTTCAGTGAATATATATATATATATTACCTACTGGCGGTCGCCAGTAGGTAGTTATAGTTAGGACCCTGTTTCCATAGGAAAACCGCAACATTCTATTTGGAATAACTTTGGTGCCGGTCGACGAATCCTCGCGAAATTTTCAAAACTAATGGGGCGCTACGGCTGAACAGAGTTACTTGAAATTTGGCAGAGAGGTAGTCCTCAGGTCAAGGAAGTGCCTTTTGTAGGTCTGGTGTAAATCTGTTCAGTAGTTCCTGAGAAAATAGCATTTAAATCAATATATATATCTGAGCCAGCTTACGGTGCGCTTACCGTGCGCTTACGGTAAGCTTACCGTACGCGTACGGTGACGTGCGCGAGCGCGATTCTGATTGGCTGTTAGATCTTAGTAAACATTCGAATCGGTCGAAACCAGGAAGCGGCGGCCGCCATTTTGTGTGTTTCACACAGAAAAAAAAGGGTGATAACTTGAAAAGGGGGCAAGGAAGAGAGTTACAGACCCCCTAACATTTGAAAGGGGGTCAAAGAAGGACAGAAAAGTACAAAAAAAACATTTATTAATTTTTTTTAAAAATCGCGGGGGTACGCGTACGGTAAGCTTACGGTAAGCTTACCGTACGCGTACGGTAGAAAAAAAAATAAAAAAAGAAATAAAATACAGATTTAAGTGTTTAGATATTAGGGGGCTCTAAAAAGAGCTGTTGTGTTTATGAAGTGATTTGATTTTTTAGTGGTACCTACAAGTAAGTACCGATGCAGAGTCTAAGGTTCAAGAGGAAGACTCTGTTCCCTTCATCAGTGAAGTGTACACCATCTCCTCTATAAATGTCTTGCATGTCGTAACGCAAGTTGTTGTGGTAAATGGAACCCATACCATAGTCTCGGAGGAAAGCAGAAACAGATTTGTTGACGTGCTTTCTTGCTTTGTCAATCTGCGGACAAAAATGATTGGACCAGTTCCATTTTTGCCTTTGGCATATGTTAGAATACACAAAGGCAGTTTTAGGGAAAAGTGAAAACAGTTGTGCAAATACATTCAGCATCACTAAGGCTGGTTGCCCTTGTTGGAGTGTAGTCAGTCACCCAGGTTACACATGTTGCTGGTCTGAAAAAGCTGTTTGGACATGTGCTTTTTTAAGAATCTGAAAAGTGGATTCAAAATGTGTCAGAATGTAAAAGAACTTATCACTTGCCAAAAAAAGAGTAGTAAGTGTGCTTTCAAATTGGCAAAGAAATTTCGTTTTCTGACTAATATCAAACCATGACTCTGTGTGCAAAGAGGAATTATAGACAGAGATTCATTGCGTATTACTCTGGTAATTTTACAGTTGCATTAGTAGGAAAGGGGGAGCTATTTTTTCTGCAGAAGCAGACTCTTAGCACACACCCAGCTGTTTATCCTGTGGAATCATGCACAGTATTCACAACCGAGTGGGGTTTGAGGTTGCAGTCAGTAATGCAAATACATTCAGCATCACTAAGGCTGGTTGCCCTTGCTGGAGTGTAGTCAGTCACCCAGGTTACAGATGTTGCTGGTCTCAAAAAGCTGTTTGCACATGTGCTTTTTTAAGAATCTGAAAAGTGGATTCAAAATGTATCAGACTGTAAAAGTACTTATCACTTGCCAAAAAAAGAGTAGTAAGTGTGCTTTCAAATTGGCAAAGAAATTTCGTTTTCTGACTAATATGAAACCATGACTCTGTGTGCAAAGAGGAATTATAGACAGAGATTTATTGCGTATTACTCTGGTAATTTTACATTTGCATTAGATGGAAAGGGGGAGCTATTTTTTCTGCAGAAGCAGACTCTTAGCACACACCCAGCTGCTTATCCTGTGGAATCATGCACAGTATTCACAACCGAGTGGGGTTTGAGGTTGCAGTCAGTAATGCAAATACATTCAGCATCACTAAGGCTGGTTGCCCTTGCTGGAGTGTAGTCAGTCACCCAGGTTACAGATGTTGCTGGTCTCAAAAAGCTGTTTGGACATGTGCTTTTTTCAGAATGTGAAAAGTGGATTCAAAAAGAAGAAATTTATGAACATTTTAGCATACATCCTCTTCATTCAAAAGAAGTTATGGGAGACAATATTGATCTGTTTCAGATGAAGAAAGCAAAAGGAACTCCCGTGAGTGTATGGGAGGAGAGCTTGGAAGCTCGATGTTTTCCCCAGCTGTTTCCTACAGGAAAAGGAGGACGATACGATGAACGTCCAGAACAGATTCCAGCTTCTGAGTATCGAACTACAAGACTATATGCAGAAGATCCCAGATTTCGACAAAGTATTCCTTATTTGTTCCATCTTTTATTTGAAAGCGACTTGTCTGCATTATCATATGCAGTAAATCACATTTTGAAAAGTGGAGTACATTTACAAAATGTGTCTGCTAAGGATTTTATGGAGAAAGTGCAGCACCGAGATGATCATTTGGAAACACAACTGATCAATCTGATGGGACAAATGAATATTGGTACCGACGCCATGGTGAATTAAAATGCATGTTACGGAATTTAGGAACACCAACATGGTTCCTTACCCTAAGCTGTGCTGAGTACGCTTGGGATGATCTTCTGGATTTTCTACGAGAGGCAAATTCAAACATTAAAAACATCGAAAACAAGACAGCAGGAGAACTGTGCTCATTGGATCCGGTTAATGTTTGCAGATATTTCAATCATAGATTTGAGGCTATGATGTCCTTCATCTGCAATAAAAAAAATCCACCTCTTGGAGAAGTAGTGGATTTCTTTTGGAGAAAAGAGTACCAGGCAAGAGGTGCTCCTCATATTCATATGCTGTTGTGGATCAAGGATGCCCCAAAGTTTGGAACAGATACTGATGAAGCAGTGTTATCTTTCATTGAAGAATATGCAACATGTGCTATACCAAAAAGCACAGAAGAGAAAAAGTTAAAGGAGCAAGTTTTACGTTTCCAAAGTCATCGGTGTGGAAAATACTGTCGACGGAAATACAAGAGCAAAGATAAATACTACACTAAATGTCGATTTGGATTTCCTAGACCTGTTCTTTCAAATGGAAGAGTAAACAGTTTTATGTCATCTGTGAGACATACTATTACAAGAAAATCACCTAAGAATACCTACAACCTTAAAAGAAAAGAAGAATCAAAAAATATAAATGACTACAACCCAGTTATTTTATCCATGTGGAATGCTAACATGGATATACAGTATGTAGCTGACAATTCCATTGCTGTTGCTCGATATGTAACGTCTTACATTACTAAATCAGAAAAAACTGAATTGAAAGAAATGTGGGAAGAGATTTCTCACGAGAAGACTGTCAGTAAGAAGCTGTACAGTTTCAGTTTAAAGATGTTATTGCATCGAGAAATTGGATCCTACGATTGTTCAGATAGGTTATCTTCTGCAAGTCTCTACTCGAAATCAAGAAGAATAATTTGGGCAAGTTTAGGCCTTGCAGCAATGAGAAATCGGGTACTGAAATCTGTTGGAGAAATTGAATATTTGGCCGAGAATGACCCAGAAAGTACAGATATTTTGAAATCAAACATGTTGGACACATATTATCCCAAGAGAAGTCTTCACCTAGAGAACATGTGTCTCTATGAAGTGCTGCAGAACTACATTTATTCACGGAAAGCCACAGAAGACATCAACAATGGAAAATATAAAGTCATTGGTGAGGAAGGATGTTTGGTGAAGCAAACAAAAGGAAGTTTGATAAATCACAGGAAGCTGAGTTGCGACACTACTGACAAAAAGGAATTTTACTACTTGGCTCTTTTACAGCTGTTTAAACCATGGCGTACAGAGGATGAACTACTGGGAGAATTTCAAAGCTATGAAGATTCATTTAATGCTTGCAAAGACAGCATAGAATGTAGTACATTCACAAATTATGTGGAAATGTTAAATGAAGAAATTGAACAGGAAACTACAATTGCAGCTGAAGTAGCTAGAGACAGTTCTCAAGACAGCCAAAGTTCAGGAACACTCAGTCAAGATCCCCTAGGACAACCAATCGTTGAAAATGAAGCTGCAATAGCCATGAATGAAGTGGAAACGGCTATGAATCAAGCTCAAGAAGAATTTATAGACTTACCAAATTTGGAAAGACAACTGAATGAAGAGCAGCAACAAATTTATGAAGAGATCAGAAACAAAATTGATCACGGATTACTACATGAAAAAAAAGAGTGCTCATGCACATCATTTCATCCAATCAGGATGTATGTAAGCGGACAAGCTGGAACTGGAAAAAGTTTCTTAATAAAAGTCATCAGAAGCTACCTACAGCAAAAAACGGATTCAACTTTGTCTTGTGTGGTTACTGCTCAAACTGGGTTAGCAGCATATAACATAAAAGGAATCACCTTACATCGTTTGCTAATGTTACCAGTGGAGCATGAGAACAAAATACAATACCACAAGCTAACTGGAGAAGCATGCTTGGAAGTTTCAAGAGTATTGAAGAAGATGCAAGTTCTCATTATTGATGAGGTGAGCATGGTATCAAACTTAATGCTTGCCTTTGTGCATTTAAGAATGCAGCAAATTCTAAGGACAGACTATGACGTGTTATTTGGTGGAAAACATGTCATAGTTTTTGGGGATCTTCTACAGCTTACTCTAGTTAAAGGACAACCAGTGTTTAATACTGTGACACATGAAGACACAAAGAAGTCATTGGGAAGCATTGGTAATGCAAATATTTGGTTCTTCTTTGAGTACAAGGAACTTACTACTAATATGAGGCAAGCAAACGATGAAGAATATGGAAGTATTCTGAAAGATATCAGAATTGGACTACTCACTGAAGCTGGCACAAAAGCATTACAGAGTCGGTTGCTACATAATTTATTTCCAAAGGAAGAAATAGTTGCAGAGAAGATATACAAGAACATTGCAGAAAAAAAAAGTGTCATCTGCTTAATGTCAACTCTACGTGAATGCTCAATATTCAATGAGGAGCTTTTGAAATTGGAAAAGGAAGATATCAGGAAATTGGAAGCAGTGGACAAAATTCAGGATGGAAGAATTACTATCACATTAACAGGCAAACTGAAAAATAAATTGGATTCACTAGAGAAGAACATTTCCAAAACTGCTGGATTAGAAAAAAATCTATATGTTTGCATGAACTGTAGAGTATTTTTAAGGAGAAATTTGGATGTTGAAAAAGGTTTAGTTAATGGAGCTATGGGAAGAGTTGTGGGTTTTATTAATTATCAGAAAAAAGATGGAATTGAATGTTTAAAAATAAAATTTGATCAGATAGAAGAAGTTATAGACATTTGTCGTTGTACAGTTCGTTTCATGCTTGTGAAAGACTTATATGTACAAAGGAAACAGTTTCCGTTTTCTCTAGCATATGCTGTAACTATTCACAAGTCTCAAGGATTGACTGTAGATTGTGCATTTGTAAACATTGGTTCAACTGTGTTCAAAGAAGGTATGGCTTATGTAGCTTTGTCACGAGTGAAAACATTATCTGGTTTATTCATGATAGACTTTGATGATTCAAAAGTTAGTGCTGATACAAACTGTGTAAAGGAGTATAATAGATTAAGAAGAACCTATGCTCCTCATTTAGGTCAGTATCCTGTGTTAGAGAAACGTGTAGTTTCTCGAAAAAGGAGAATTGAGAATATCTGTAATGAGGATGTAGAGAGGAGGAAAAAAAAGAGGAGTGATGTAATTGCAAGCAAAAAGAAAAAGGAACGCTAATGTAGTGCTGAATGTTGCATTTTATCTGGAAAGTTTGCAAGAGCAGATAATAGTAAATCAGAGAAAAAGATTCTGTTCTGAGTTGAGTGTCCTTTTTCAAAAGCTGAGTAATGATAAAACTCACATAGAAAGTGCTACTGAAATTAGAAAAATTTTAGATGTCTGTTCAGGACGAACACAGTTTTCTCAAAATGTACAGCAAGACGCACAGGAATTCTTGATGTATTTTCTTCAGGTACTGGAAGAAGAAGGGGTGCCAATTGAAAATATGTTTGGTGTCTCTTATAAATGGGAACATAGTTGTGAAAACTGTTTCAATACATGTGGCTCTAATGTTGATTCTGAAAGGTTTATTTATTTAACATTGCCAGACAGTAAAACAGTCACTTTTGCTAAATTAGTTAAAGATGCTAATCATAGCATGGAATGCGGTGAGTGTAAATCTGACATGTTTTCAACGTTAATTTTAAAGGAATACGGACAGTATGTAATTTTAATGATGCAACGATGTAAAGCTGATGGTTCAAAATTGGATACTTTAACAAAGTTCCCCAACACTTCCGCGTAACGTACGCGTGTAGCGTACACGCTTACGCGCCCCATACGCAGTACGCACGGCTACGTAAATTGCGTAACCATACGCAAAAAGAGTAGAAATTTTACGTACATTACGCAAACCGTACGCTTACCGTAAGCTTACCGTACGCGCACTTAAAAAAAAAAGGAAAAAAAAAATCTCTGTTATACTAATATATCTTACCTGTTTAGTAAAAAAAAAATGAAAAAAAATAATATATTGCAGAATTTTTTAAAATTAAGCATAGTGTATTAAGAGAATATAAAGTTAAAAAGAATTTGTATTAAAAAAATCATAAAAAAACAATGAAAAAACCATGGGAATCACACATGTTATAGGTAAGAATTAGCATTTAAAAAACCATACAAATTCACTGAAAAAACCATGGATTTCACACACGTTATAGTTAGGAATTAGCATTTAAAAAACCTTGCAAATTCACTGAAAAAACCATAGGTTTCACACACGTTATAGTTAGCGGACATTTCACTCATAAAAAACCATTGAAATTCCCCCGTTATAGTTAGTTAAGCTAACTATAACTCGCGCACCCGCAATCCACTGCTGATGACGTAACATATTACATCACTCATGACATGGTCAGTGACATCACTCATGACATCACTGATGACATCTCAAATTACATCACTGATGACATCATCCTTGTGACAGAGTGGTAGACCTCCTCTCACCCTAATATAACCTTTGATACAAACATTCAAAAATACAGACTGAAATTTTCACAAAAATGGACATACCAATACCAGTTACAACAGCCTCTTCAGTAATTCTAAGATCCACATACACATCCACTCATTCACCAACAGTCCTGTACAGTCACTCATACATGTACTCACTCATCATATGTACTCATACACCTATACATCCTGTTACACATTGTCACTCATCCATAGAGTTACTCACACACATAGTCACTCATGCTAATAAAGAGTCAAATATCCATTTACTTGCATATTCCGTTATACACACACCTCATCACGTACTTCTACAGAAACTTACACATACTTACTCTTTTAAATAATCACTAATAAAAACACATAATTATTCATACAGGAACTCTTTCAATCTCTCACTCTCACACATACTCACTTATATACACCAATAGTCAAATATACTTCTTTAAAACATATTTAGTAACTCATAAAGACACTATTGAGACAGTCATTCACTCACTAACACACCCATACACACACTCATCCAACCATACAGTCATGCACACATGCTGTCTTCAACACATACAACCAGAGAGTCAATCATACATGCACCTATGCACTACGTAATACCCCCACCGAACCATACAGACACTCAGACTGATACTCAAAAAACCACCTAATATCCTATATAAACACCCATGTAGCTGCTCACAAACCCATGCAGCCACTTATACACAAAGTGAGAGACTGATACAGATATTTACATATTTAAACATTACTCACTAAGCCATGTATTCACTAAGATACACTTAATCAGTCAGTTATACAATCAATTTTTCAAAAACAAATCATCCATTTAGACACTTATATACCCATTTATTCTTCCATCGACCAGGGATATACATCTATAAAACATATTTCATTTTCTGAAAAAAACACATTCACAGGATGATGTCATCAGTGATGTCATTTGAGATGTCATCAGTGATGTCATGAGTGATGTCACTGACCATGTCATGAGTGATGTAATATGTTACGTCATCAGCAGTGGATTGCGGGTGCGCGAGTTATAGTTAGCTTAACTAACTATAACGGGGGAATTTCAATGGTTTTTTATGAGTGAAATGTCCGCTAACTATAACGTGTGTGAAACCTATTCACTGAATATATATATATATTTAAAAGCATATAAATATCTATAAGCGCGTACCGTGCGCGCACCGTGCGCGCACCGTGCGAGCACCCTAACGTGCGCGAGCGTAATTCTGATTGGTGTTTACATGTTAGTCAACGTTCGAATCGGTCGAAATTAGGAAGTATCGGCCGCCATTTGTTTGTTTTCAGTGCGAGAGTGAAAAAGGAAGGTGGCGAACGTGAAAAGGGGGCAGGGTAGAGAGTTCCTGACCCCCTAGCCTTTGTCAGGGGGTCCCTGAAGGACCCCGAAGGCAGAATTTTTTATTTATTTATTTAAATCGTGGGGGTGCGCGCACGGTGAAAAACCCCAAAAAAACATAAAAACATTAAAAATATTAATACGTAGTTTATTTTTAAATAAATATATAAAAAAATAATAATACATACATAACTTAGCATTTAAAAAACCGTACAGATGTACTGAAAAAACCATAGGTTTCACACATGTTATAGTTAGGTGGATATTTCACTCGTAAAAAAACAATGAAATTCCCCCGTTATAGTTAGTTCAGATAACTATAACTCGCGCGACCGCCACTCTATCACAAGGATGATGTCATCAGTGATGTCATGAGTGATGTCACTGACCATGTCATGAGTGATGTAATATGTGACGTCATCAGCAGTGCATTGCGGGCGCGCGAGTTATAGTTATCTGAACTAACTATAACGGGGGAATTTCATTGGTTTTTTACGAGTGAAATATATCCACCTAACTAAAACATGTGTGAAACCTATGGTTTTTTAAGTGAATATATATATATATATTACCTACTGGCGGTCACCAGTAGGTAGTTATAGTTAGGACCTAGTTACTATAGGAAAATGGCAACATTCTATTCGCAATAACTTTGGCGACGATTGATGAATCTTCATGAAATTTTCAAAATTAATTCTTTGTTGAGATTAGCTCCTATGTTGAAAGTTTGGGGGTGATTCGTCAATGGGGGCTGAGAAAAAAGGGGGGTCCCAAAACGTGTTTTTTCAATGTTAATTTCCATAGGACACTTTAGACAAGGCTACAGGTCGAACGGGTGAACGGAATTACTCCAAATTTGGCATAGAGAAGGGTCTTGGTCTAGAAAGCACGCTTTTGTTTATTTGGTGTAAATCCATTCAGTAGTTTTCGAGAAATATTGAAATTTACAGATATCAATATGTGGGAATTCTGCCATCTTATTGGCTGAGGCGTTACGAGCACGAGCTTGCTGCTGATTGGCTGCAAGCACTGAGAGCGTTTGCAACTAGGAAGTGTTGGACGCCATTTTGTGATTCCGTTGAAGCAAGTAAGGGGGAAAAAGGGCAAAAAATGTGGGAATAAAGAGGGTAGGAGCACTGTAACCTTTGTGGGGTGTTTAGGGTGTGCTATAGAGGGGGTGCAAACTGAACTAATCTTACCTACCGGTGTGAAAGTTCTATGCTATGAAAATTAAGTGAGGTATTGGCTAGAGTTTGATATTTCTAAGGTGGGCTTGTGTGCGATTCGAGGATTAAAGCGTGAGCCCACACTGTGTGTCTTATGCTGTGAAGTTATGTGCCCTGGCCGCTGCAGTACAGTTGTGGAAATAGTGTCAGCATGTGTTTATACCTACTAGGATGAACTACTGACCCGTAGTGGTGTGAATGTCCTGTTTACGGAAAATATGTGAGGTATTGTCTAGAGTCTCATGGAAGGAGGAAGTGTTGGTCGCCATTTTGTGATTCCGTTGAAGCGAGTAAGGGGAAAAAAGGGTGAAAAAAGTGGGAACTAGGAGAGTAGGAGCACTGTAACCTCTGTGGGGTGTTTAGGGTGTGCTATAGAGGGAATGCAAAGTGAACTAATCATACCTACCGGTGTGAAAGTGCTAGGCTACAAAAATTAAGTGAGGTATTGCCTAGAGTGTGATGCTTCTAAGGTTAGGTGGTGCGGGACTCGGGGATTAGATCGTGAGTCTAAATTATGTGTCTTATGCTGTGAAGTCATGTGCCATGGCCGCTGCACTACAGCTGTGGAAGTAGTGTCAGCATGTGTTTATAACTACTAGGACGAACTGCTCACCCGTGCTGGTCTGAAAGTTCTGGGGTACGGAAAATATGTGAGGTAGTGTGTAGAGTCTCATGCTGCTAAGATGAGCTGCTGCCGGACTCGGGATGAAAGCGTGAGCCCAAACTGTCTGTCATATGCTGTGAAGTCATGTGCTCCTGCCGCTGTGCCACATCTGTGCAAGTAGTGTCAGCATATAGTTATAGCTACTTGGAGGAACGTTTGTTTCGAACATTGTAACTTGTGCATTGTGCTTAGGGGGTGTTATATAGGGAATGTGAAGGTAAATTTGTGTGTATGAAATGAATTTGGTATTTGGAAAGTGGAAAGCACTGACTCCTACGGGTCTGATGGCACTGGGGGCGTAAGGTGAGGTGCTGCTGGAGTTGGGAATAAAGCTGACCCCTATTGTGAACTTTTAACGTGCACGTGCCGTTAAACGTTCGATAAAATGTTGCAAAAGTATATTGTTAAGTTAAAAAAATAATGATGAACTTTTAACCTGCAGGTGTCACAGAAGGTTCCAGAAAGTGTGGTGATAAAATAGGTTGACCCTGTGACCTATATGTGGCGCGGAATAATAAGTAGCTTTTCAGAAGGAAAATTCCAAATTAACCAATGGAGGTAAGTTTTGGAATGTCGTTGAAGGAATGAAGTGTTCTGATTTGTTCTTTACATGTATTTATGTGTGGAGCGACAGAGAAATTGTGCCATTCATGGTTTCATTCTTGATGAAATCGGAGCTTTACATGTACTATGTTAGAAAGAGAGAATTGTATGCGGGTGTCATTTGAAATCTGGATAACAACTACAAAGGTGAGATAGAAATGAACAAGGTGTGTTATGTGTTTTATGGTATTGATTAAGTATTTGAGGTGATGTTTTTAATTTTGAAAGTATTTTTTATTTCAAAGTAATATAGTGTTAGTAAAGTGAGGTGTTTGATATTGGTTATGAAATATGCACAAAATTTGAGCTGTTGATATATAAGTATTTTATATATGTTTAGGAATTAATTTTTCACAGAGAAGAAGGTTAGTTTGTCATCTTTATAGGACTGTGTTGTTTTGAAAATGAGGTACAGCGTTAATTTGTACTTTTTGTGGAAATAGTGGGGTGGTGGTAGGAGACGTATGTGTTATTCAGTTAAAAGCGATAAAAGGAAATGCAGACATGTTATGTGGGCAGGTTGTGGTCTTATTTTTGACTCTGAGAGGTAGGTTTGAATGTAAGTCATGGTAGGTTGTTGTACAGTGGGGCCGTGTACAGTGTTTGGAGATTACATGGAGAGGATATGGAAATAGGAAAAGTGATACGTTCCTTTTATATGTACGCATAGTTTGAATCATGTCATCATAAGCTGAGATATAATAAGAATATGGTTTCTGGCTTGCATTTGGGTATAGTTAATAGTTTTTGTAGTTTCTGACTAGTGAATAATAAAAAGGGAGATATACTAAAATATATGGTAGTAAACATATTCATTATTGTCTGTTCTTATGGAATAGAAGTAGTTGGGGAGTGCTTCTTTAGAAGAGATGTTTTATAAATGTGTGAGAGATAAAAAAAACGTAAATGTGCGTTATATTTTCTGTATGACTTTGTTGACATTAGAGAACTACATGTGATTATATGTGATACTATTTGTCAGGCTGTGTCGCTGTGGCGGATATATGTAGGTGTTGAAGTGGTTCGTGTTTTACTGATGGTGATCTTCACTATCACTTTTGAGACACTCGTCAATTTATTAATTCCATTTAATATCTTTAATATAGATACAGTAAAGGGACTATATATCAAAAGTTTGGGAATTAGAAATTTGTTTTCTCTCCCCATGCCCTGCTATACACTCTACAGAGTGTTTAAACGACTTTCGTAACATATAGATATCTAGCTAGTAAAGGTGGTGTAGTTTGACTGGGCCCATTTATAAACCGTGCTATGAGATGGTTTATGTTTTACACGCCAATTTGCAAGTTTGAATACTTTTTGCTGATAAGTGTTCCGGCAGACACTTGTTAAAATTAATGTTGTATATGGGTATAGTGGCGCTACTAGGAATGGGGGGGTTCTGTTTGATTTCGTACTGTTAAGCAAGGGCGGAGGTGGGTGTGGGGGAGGTAGTTATGTTGCTGTTTGAAACACAGAATATAGAAACGTGGAGATATGGAGGTACTAAAGGTGATGTAGTACCACTAGGAGCACTTATAAAGTGGCATATGGCATAGTATATGTTTTACCTGCAAATTTGCATGTTTTAATGTGTTTTACAGATTAGCTTTTCGGGAGACATCTGTTGAAATTAAGCCTCTGTATGGCTATAGTGGCGCTTCTACATTTGTGGGGCTCTTTCTTTTATTGCGTCAAGTTAAGCAAGGGCGGGTGTTGAAGTGGTGTAGTGGTACTGTGACTATTTATAAACCGTCTTATGGTATGGTGTATGTGTGAGTTGCAAAATTGCAGGTTTTAAAAGCTTTTGCTAATGAGCATTCCGGCAGACACCTGTTGACATTAAGTCTATGTATGGGTATTGTGGCGGTAACGGGAGTGCTGGGGCTCGTTGTTTGATTTCGTAAGGTTAAGCAAGGGATGGGTGGGGGTGGGGGAGGTGCGTATGTTGCTGATTATAAGACGGATATTTGTAACATGGGCATGTGTAGTTACTAAAGGTAATGTAGTTTCACTGGCCCCATTTATAAATAGTGCTATGGGATGGTTTATGTTTTACCCGCCAATTTGCACGTTTGAATAGTTTTTGCTGATAAGTATTCCGGTAGACACATGTTAAAATTAAGCCTGTGTATGGGTATAGTAGCGCTACTAGGAATGGGGGGTTTCTGTTTGATTTCGTACTGTTAACCAAGGGCGGGGGTGGGTGTGAGGGAGGTAGTTATGTTGCTGTAAGACAGACATTTGTAACGCGGGCATGTGTTGTTAGTAAAGGTAATGTAGTTTCACTGGGCCCATTTATTAATAGTGCTATGGTATTGATTATGTTTTACCCGCAAATTTGCATGTCTTAATACTTTTTGTTGATAAGTGTTCCGGCACACACCTGTTAAAATTAAGCCTGTGTATGGGTATAGTGGCACTACTAGGAATGGTGGGGGTTTCTTTTTTATTTTGTACAGTTAAGGAAGGGCGCGGTGGTTGTGGGTGTGGGGGAGGTGGGTATATTTCTGATTAAAACACAGAATATAGTAATGTGCAGATGTCAAGCTAATAAAGGTGATGTAGTACCACTGGGAGTACTTATAAAGTGCCCTATGGCATGGTATATGTTTCACTCCCAAATTTGCATGTTTTAATACGCTTTGCTTATGAGCGTTTCAGAAAGTGGGGGTGCTCTAAAAGGGGAGGGGCAAAGCTCTTAAAGGGGTGTGGGCTATGCAAGTTGGGCCGATGGTCTAAATTAAGATAAGTATCATTGTGTGCTTTAGAAAATCCTCTCCAATTATCCTACGTTTGGAAAAAAAAACATTCTTTAAAGGATTTCCCTTCCTTCTACAACGTGGGTAAAGTAGCGTGATGTCTCCAGTTCTCAGCAGTGAGCAAAATAAGCATGCGTACATCGATGTGCATGCTTCACTGCAGTGTAATAAAAAAAAAAAAGACTATGTTTACGAGGGCCGAAAATAAAATTGACTACGTTTGCGAGGGCTGAAAATAGAGCCTGATAGAGACCCTTTGGAGGCTCCTTGAAAATAAGTGCTGGTCCTCAGACTCGGCCCAATTAAAGCCCAGCATTCATCTATCCCAAGCACTGCGCCATCCAACCATATTTTAATTGATGCATACATTCCTACTAATATACATACATACATCTGTTCCTGCACTTATCTTAAGCATCTATGAGCGCACTCGCCTATTGTAAGCACTGTGTCATTCATGCAGCCATACACCTATATATCCATAGATACATCTGTCCCATAACCAATCCTAAGCATCTATCAGTCTACCAGTCTATCATAAGTACTGGTCCCTGTATTCATTTATCCTTCCATTCATACATTGATACATCCATCTATGTATAAATGCATTGATGCATCTGGCAATGCATCCACTCGCCTTTTATTCAACTATACGTTCTTATTTTCGGGCATCGTCCGCCCCCAATCCTAAATAGGACGTATTATACTCATCCATCCAGCCTGTTACGGGGACGAAAAGTTTGTGAAAAGCATTGACAGGCAGAATATTTTATAAAGAATAACAAAGCTTTGAGTTGCTCTTTGTGGAGCATACTTCACCATCCTTCTCTGGTAGTGTTTAAAAGAAAGGTACATATAGCGAAAGAAATGTTAAGGAGCTTTTAAGTGAAAGACGTTAATTTAGAAACATAACGTTTTGTCGAGTTGTATATAGGTACACTGTTTAAAAGTGTCCGTGACTGACAGATACTGATTACCTGTATTTCTTACATTTGAGAAAGTATACCAGAGAGGTAATTTGGGGTGGTGAGAACCTTGATTGCTATATTTCCATGTGAAGTACAGTATAGGAATATAAAAGTTAGTGGAAAGCTTTTATGTTCATATTAAAGAGGGGGTGTGAGAACTAAGTGAGGCAGGCAAAGCGTGTGTTTTCGTAGCCCTAAAGCAAGAGAATGTGTAAGGTCAGAGCAGGTTCATGCTGGAGTTGCTTGCTTTTGGTCACTCATTTCAAGAGGCGCAACCAGAGCAAAATTTCGGGGGAGCCTAATTTTTTCAGCAATAGGCAGAGTGGGGATGGAGAGGCTGTAAAAAGGGGTGAAAAAGAACAGAGTCTTCTTTACCAAAAAATAATCTTTTGAAAACCTGTGAAGTACTCGGGTGCGGCTGTGTGTGTGTGCTCAGGAAGCTGTTTGAGGAAGTGCTAATTACCCCATGATGATGTTGCTCCTGCGTTGCAAAAAGAGAAGGGACATTTTGAGAGAAAAAGTGTCTTTTTAAAGGATTTCCCTACAATGTGAGTCACATGGCATGATGTCTGCACTTCTAAGTAGTGAGTAATGTGCATGCTCTCACAGTCTCACTGCAGTGCAATGAAGAAAAAAAAAGGGATGAGGTTTATGAGGCCCGAAAGTAGAACCCCATGAAGACCTGTTTTGAGGCCACCTAAAATAAAGTGCTGTTGCTCAGACACCCACAGACACCCCCCTGCACTTAAAACCGGGGGGGGGGGGGGGCAGTGTTATGTTTGGAAAGTTGTAGATAAAATTGTAGGCTAATAATGGTAATTTTTTAGTGTGCTTTTTGGTTGATAATACCATCTTAAGTACATAGATTACATTTTTAAAAACATTCTATTTATAAAGTTGTCTGTGGTGGGTTGTAGAGAGAGGGGTGTGGGGTGGTGAGGTGCGGCGGAGAGGTGAAAAGTACAAGGTAGTGCAGTTACATATAAATTGTAAAGGTGTTTGTAAATAATTAAATAAATACTTGCTGTATGTTCTATAGCACTACTTGTCATGTTAGTGCTGCTCTGTCGTGTTCATTCACGTTGCAACACTGGGTGTGGAAGTCGTTAGTGGAAGTTTTGTAATTGTATGTTATAATTTTAACATAGTGAACAAATGTGAAAAATAATTGAATCTATTTTTATTTTTCATTTGGTTTTAAATTTGGAAATGCCAAGAAGAAGTAAAAAAAAAGAGAAGAACAATATATATTTGTGCAAAAGGCAAACCTTTGTATTTGGAAAAAATGGGAGTAGTACAGAAAAACTTTGTTCTACTATAAGTACAAGATGAAAAAAGGATCACACAAGAGGAAAAATAGGAATTTTTCAAGTAAGGTGAAGCAGAGTTCAATTTCAAATACCAGGAAAAGGAAAGATGATAAAGAAATAGTATCTGTTACTCGGAGACAAAAGGATTTTCATGAAAATCGTCTGAGACTTTTTCGATCTAGAGTCATTCAGAATTCCGTGAAAGAATGCTTCAATATAAAAGGAATATTTTTTAATTGAAAGAGAAACAGTGTATTGAATATATAGTGGATAGTACTTTCAATTTAAAACAGAAGTTATTCATTGTGATTTTGAAGAGAAAGTATTAAACAGAATGTTTAGTTGTTACAAGGACTAGATCTATGTCACATAAGAAAATATACTGAGAAGTATGGGCATTCTCTGGCTTGTCTTTGAAGAAAAGTTTGTAAAAGTGTTTTTTATCAGTTGAGGATGTTAGCAGTATGTTATTCAGAAATGCGGAAGTTTGTGAGGAAAGTGTACTATCTAAAAAGTTCTGCTTAATTTTTAAGTGAACTGAGTACAAGTCTTTTATATGCTTCTTTATTAGTTGTTCAAAAAAAGTGTGATGATATTGAAATGGGATATTTTGGTTCAGAGGAGCAGTTCATAGAGTGTGAAAGTTTGACAATTACAGATGTTGGAGGAGATGGGAAAGTGATTAGCACTAATCAGTTTGAAGAAGAAATTGGTAAGTTTAATGTAGTGTGGTATGAAATACGAGACTATGTTTGTGTTTGTTTTCGACGTACTGATAATAAAAGTCAAAGTAGGAATGTTGATTTGTATATGAAAAGTGAAAGGAGAACAATGGTAAGTGGGTAGAATTTACAATTTACTTGTTGGTGGACAGTCAATTTGAGTTAAGTAGTGACAACGTATATGTAAATATTCTTATAACAAATTAGAAGAGAACAAAATACCTTTTAGAGCAGTACATAATAACTAAGAATTAGTAGCTATTCCGGAGGAACAGGCAGAATTTAATACATATGAGTCTGTTGTAATTCAATGTGTTAATTCTTTTCAAACTATAATTCGGATGGAGCCTAAAACATGTAAACTGTCACCAACAGACTTGCAAAGAGGTTTGAAGGAAAAGTGGTGTACTTACCTTTGGATGTTAAGAAAAATATTGAAACTATTGCTGGAGTGAAAGAGGAAAATTAGGCAGTAGTCATTCTAGCAAATGTTGTAGTAACAAAAAGTCAGAAAATATGGAAAGATTTTGTGGGTGTTAATAAAGTTGAAAAGGCTACCTTATATCTTATAGAGAACAATATTTATTACAAAACTGTAAATGTGGGTGAACAGGTAATAAGTTTAGAAGATGAATCTTGTTGACCGATATTCTGAAGTTGCAAACGGTACAGGTGGATCATTATACCGTCCACCTTCTCCTGTAGGAAACAGCTGTTGAAAATAATGACCTTCCAAGGTTTTCTCCCATGCACTTATTGGAGTTCCCTGTGCTTTTTTCATTTCAAATAACTCAATGCTGCTTCCTAGTACTTCTTTTGAATGCAAAGGACATATTGTGTAATGTTCATAAATATCTTCAGTCCTTGACTTGTCCACTTCCTCTATTTGACCACTTGAAATTTCAGATTATATTCTGAAGATCCTAGATTTCATTTTACATTTTATACATTTTTCACCTTTTTGTTTGAAAGTGATCTGTCTTCTTTGTCATATGCAGTGAACCACATACTTAAAACTAAAGTTCATCAATAAGTTCTTTCTGCGAAAGAATTTGTGGCGAAACTTCAAGAAAGCGATGAAAATTTAGAAGGACACTTAATCAATTTGATGGCATGTCAATGTGGAACAAATGAGTGTTGGTATTGTTGTCATGAAGAACTCAAGTGTATGTTACAAGAACATGGTTTGTCTCACTTAGCTGTGCAGAGTATGCATGGGAAGATTTGCTTGACTTTCTAAGAGAAGCGAATTCCAATATAAAACATGTTGAAATAAAGACTCTTGGTGAACTGTGTGCATTGGATCCTGTATATGTGTGCAGATATTGTAATGATAGGTTTCAACCTATAATGTCTTTTATCTGCAATAAACAGAATAAAGCTCTTGGAGAGGTTGCCGATTTCTTTTGGAGAAAGGAGTATCAAGCAAGAGGTGCACCTCATATACATATGCTACTATGGATCAAGGATGAACCTAAATTTGGAAATGATTCTGATGAAACAGTATTGTCTTTCATTGAATAGTATGTGACATGTGAGATACAAAGAGAAGAAGTAGATAGAAGCTTGAGATAGCAAGTTTTACGTTTCCAAAGTCACAGTTGTTGAAAGTATTGCAGAAGAAACTATAACTTTAAAGGGAAATTTTACACCAGATGTCGGCTTGGTTTCTCCTGTCCAGTCATTTGTAAAGGAAGAGTAAATTATTTTTTTTTTCGGTAAGGCACACAATAACTCGGAAATCTCAAAAGAATAACTACAAGTTAAAAAGAAGAGAAGTGTTAAAGTATATCAATGATTGCAATCCAGTCATTTTAAAAATGTGGAATGCAAACATGGACATTCAGTATCCTGCAGATAACTCAATTGCTGTTGCATGTTACGTTACATCGTACATACAAAATCAGAAAAAATAGAGATGAAAGAACTGTGGGAAGAAATTACACAAGAGAAATGCCTTAGTAAAGAATTGTACAGCTTTACTTTGAAAATGCTTTCCCACTGTTGGACCCGGCCTCGTAGAATGGCCCTCCGTGCCCCCGCACCACCGAAACCTGGTACCTACAGCCCAAGCACCCGGCCCAGCCGAACCTCCCCACCAGGACACACGCACCGGCCCGGACATCCCCGTCCCTGGCCTCTCTCCTTTCGGCCACCCCGGGCCCGCGTGCCCACTTCATGCACCAAGATGGCCGCCCGGCCCCAGCGCGACCCGGGCCTAGAGGCGCCACTCCGGCTGGAGGACATCACGCTTCCAGGGGATGAGAGAGGGAGGAGCAGTTTCTATCGCACCTCTGAACTCCCCCGGGACGATGGGTTTCGATCGGCCCTCCGGCCTCCCTGAGAGCTGGCTCCACGCCTGCTGGGTGTCTGGGACTCCTCCCGACCCGGCCCTGAAAGGATCAAAAGACTATAGCAGGAAAACCCGACAAGCGACCCCCAGGTGACAAGACCCCTGCCTGCACAGACTCTGGACATCAAAGAGGGGTCGAACTATAACAAGGGGTGCTCTGGGGCTATCCGGCAGATTCGACGCTGGAACAACGAGAGCCTGCTGACGTGGTCGCGGCTCCTGAAACTGGAACTCACCTGAGCCCTGCTGAGTGACTCGCGGTTCCCTGAAGATCGTAAGACCTCCGAACTTGTACCTGAGCCCTGCTGAGTGACTCGCGGCTCCCTGAAGATCGTAAGACCTCCGAACTTGTACCTGAGCCCTGCTGAGTGACTCGCGGCTCCCTGAAGATCGTAAGACCTCCGAACTTGTACCTGAGCCCTGCTGAGTGACTCGCGGCTCCCTGAAGATCGTAACACCTCCGACCTTGTACCTGAGCCCTGCTGAGTGACTCGCGGCTCCCCCCGACTCTCACGGTCCCGCCGGACCCCAACTCCGACCACGTATCCCCCAGCTCGAGGATTGGGAGCTGTGCGCCGGATACGTCCCTGCTTTGAACCGTTACCAGAGACAGTCCCGCTACCCCCCTACCTTTCCGAGACTCTTGAGCCCGTGCTCACCTTGTACATATTTGCAGTGATACCTGTTTGATAAAGCTTGTTCTGAGGATACCCAGTGTGGTCTCTCTGTGTCGTGTGGTGCCAGAAGTACGAACCTAGTTGCGAGATTCCTCTCCCTGGGGAATCTCCCGCCAGTGCCCGGCTACGATACTTTGAGGGTGGGTCTCAGGGTAGTCAGGACCCCTTTCCGGGCTCCTCTGAGGTCGCCGTCTAACATTGGTGGCAAGCGACGGGATTCGGGCCCATCACCTAGAGATCGTACAGTAAACGATGGACGCACGACCAACAAAGATGGCAGAAGGAAGCGCCACGAGCTCCGCAGAAACCAACGCCAACAGAGTGTTCCAGGTGGAGCATCTGGAAGAATATACACACAAAGAGCTAAAACAATTTTGCAAAGAACTTAAAATCGCTACCACTGGCCTCAACACTAAGGAAGACTTGCAGAAAGCACTGAAAACTTGGGTGGAGACCGGGGCCTCCCGCCCGGAAGGCACGGGGGAGCGGCCCGACGAAGCCGAACCCCCCCAAAGCGAAAGCAGTAGCAATCAGGTGCGAGGCATCGTACCAGACGGGGGCCTATCCCCGGAAGAGCTCGCGGACAGAGAGAGAAGCCGCAGTCATGAACTCGAGTTAGCCAAACTCAAAATCGAGGGCGAATTGAAGTTAGCGGAGAAAAAGCTAGCAGTAGAGCAAATGCGTGTACAAGGCGAACTGGAAGAAAAGAAGCTCCAACGGGAGCACGAAGGAAGAAAGCTCCAACTGGAGCACGAACGGAGCTTAAAGGAACTCGAGCTCAAGGCCCGAAATGAGGACGGGGGGCCCTCGGGGAACCGAGAGACGGCCCCCCCAGCGGAACAGAAGGTCCACATCCCCAAGGATGTGGTCAAAGAATATTATAAAAACGATGACATTCAGCAATGGTTTCGGGCCTACGAGGTCGCCATGACCTCCCATCGGATTCCACAGAAGGACTGGGGGGCGGGGTTGTGGGGACGGTTTCTGAGCGAAGGAAGGGACACCCTGCTCGACCTACCCCTCTCCCTGCAGACCTCCTACAGCCACATGAAAGAGGCTCTCCTCACAAGATACGGCCTCACCCCAGAAATGTACCGCCAACGGTTCCGGGACTGCAGGAAGATCCCGGGCACCACCTGGGTGGAATATGTAAACTTTTTTAGTCGGGCCTTCGATGGGTGGGTCAAGGGCAGCAAGGTCACCACCCTTGCCGAACTCACTGACCTCATGTTATGGGAACATCTGGCTGCGAACTGCTTCGTAGAGCTACGTCAACATCTGCTGGATAGCAAGCTCACAGATCCCCGGAAGCTGGCCGTGGAGGCCGACCGCTGGACCAACACCCGGGTCTCCCGGGGCATGGTAGGAGAGTACCCCCGAACCAGTCAGGGACCACCCCGCCAGAGAGGGGGAGGGAACCAGGGAGGGCCGAGGGAGTCCCAGCCTAGCCCCCCGAAGACACCACCTCCACCTTTCCCGGCGCCCCCCCCACCAGTAACAGGGCCCCCTGGGAGACGGGGACACCGGGTGACCGTCACATGTTTTCGCTGCCAGAAACCCGGGCACTACGCCAATGACCCAGAGTGCCCCATGGCCACCCACGTCACCCCTGCGAGGCAGATAGCCAACGTAGCCCTGGGGGAGGAGGTTGAGGAAGCCGAGGAGTGGGAACCCGCCGCTATGGCCCTAGTATCCCTGGGAGATAGGGAAATGATCCCTGGTAGCCTCCTACCGTCCAACACACAGAAATATGGGCAGCTCGTCAAGATCAATGGCCACCAGGTAGAGGCCCTGCGGGACACCGGGGCCAGTATCACCGGTGTCCTCAGGCACCTAGTTCCCGAGGAGCAGATCCTCCCCAATGTCTTTTGCCCCGTAATCTCTGCAGACAATAGGGAAAGTCTGTGTCAGGTGGCCCTGGTGCCATTTGAGTGGGGAGGGGTGATAGGTAAACTCAAGGTGGTCGTAAGAACCTCCCAGCCGGTCGACTGCCTCTTAGGGAACGACCTGGAGAGTTCTCCCTGGAAGCACGTAGAGCGCAAGGCCCACCTAGGAATGATGGGACTCCCCGAGTGGGTGTGTGCCACCACCCGTTCTATGACAGCCCGACTCACTCCCCGGAGAGAAGTCGAGAGCACCCCGGTCGAAGTAGCCAGCACCGTCCCCGCCGAGGGACCTCCCGTTCCCCCATCGGAAGGGTCCGTCGCCAGCGACGAACCCGCACCATCCGACCCCGCCCCGGTCCCCGAGTTGGGGGATCTACCCGAGTTGGCCCATTGGCGCCACGAGGGCGGGCCCACCCGAGAAGAATTTTGCCGGGAGCAAGCCACCTGTCCTTCCCTGGTCGGGCTGCGGCGCCAGGCCGAGGGCCAAGCCGCAGGTGACCAGACCGGAACGCACCGAATCTATTGGGAGAATAACGTCCTGTATAGTGAGCAGAAATCAGTGGAGCTGGGATCCGGACGGGTACTGGTGGTACCTCTCCGCTTCCGGGATTTCCTCCTGGGCTTAGCCCACTATGTCCCCCTCGCCGGTCACCTGGGTCAGGACAAGACCTACAGCCGTCTCGTGACCCATTTTTATTGGCCTAAGATGAAAGCAGCGGTAGAGGCCCACTGCAAGTCCTGCCCCACGTGCCAAGCAAGTGGGAAGAGTGGGGGGAAGCGCAAGGCTCCCCTCCAACCCTTCCCGGTCGTCAGTACCCCCTTCGAGCGAGTCGGGATCGACATCGTGGGACCACTGGACCCCCCCACCTCCCAAGGTCACCGTTTCATCTTGGTCCTAGTGGACCACGCCACCCGCTACCCAGAGGCTATTCCCCTACGCACCATTACGGCCCCCGTGGTGGGCCGGGCCCTGATGGGGATCTTCTCCAGGGTGGGTTTCCCCCGCGAGGTCGTGAGCGATCGCGGCACTAATTTTATATCCAGGTATATGACGTCCCTGTGGCAACAATGTGGGGTGTCCTATAAGTTCACCACCCCGTACCATCCCCAAGGGAACGGCCTAGTAGAGAGGTTTAATAGGACTTTGAAAGGGATGATCGCTGGCCTAGAAGAGCCCCTCCGGCGTAAGTGGGACGTCCTGCTCCCCTGCCTCTTGTTCGCTTACCGGGAGGTCCCCCAGAAGTCCTTAGGGTTCAGCCCGTTTGAATTACTGTATGGGCACCCCGTCCGAGGTCCCCTCAGTTTGGTTAAGGAAGGGTGGGAGGCAGCACCCCAGACCACCCCCCGAGATGTGTTCCAGTATGTCCTGGCCCTCCGGAACCAGACCAGGAGGTTCCGAGAACTGGCCGAGGCCAACCTGGAGGCGAGTCAAGAAGAAATGAAGCGCTGGTACGACCAGAATGCTACTCTGGTCGAGTTCCAGCCGGGCCAGCAGGTGTGGGTCATGGCCCCCGTGAAGCCTGGCGCTCTCCAGGACCGATGGACTGGGCCCTACAAAGTGGTCGAGAAGAAGAGCCAAGTCACCTACTTGGTGGACGTCCAGTCGCCTCGGGATCCCCTCCGGGTCCTGCACGTGAACCGCCTCAAGCCTCACTTACAGCGGACAGAACTGAGCCTCCTGCTGGCCACCGATGACGGGGCCGAAGATGAGTCGGATCCCCTCCCGGACCTCCTATGTATCAAGGAGCAGGATGGCTCCGTGGAAGGAGTGAACCTCTCCCCAGCCCTCACTGCCCAGCAACAAGCGGACTGCCGCCAGCTCCTAAGACAATTTTCTGACCTCTTCTCCCTGACCCCCCGGGTCACCAACTGGTGTGTTCATGATGTGGACACCGGGGACAGCCCGCCGGTGAGACACCGAGCCTACCGGGTTCCTGACCGGGTCCGGTCCTGCATTCAAGCGGAGGTCTCGAAGATGTTGACCCTAGGGGTGATCGAGCCCTCTGACAGTCCCTGGGCCAGCCCCGTGGTCCTGGTCCCGAAGGCAGCGGCCCCCGGTGTCGCCCCCGAGCTCCGCTTCTGCGTGGACTACCGGGGGCTCAATGACGTTACCCGAGCCGATGCCCACCCCATTCCACGAGCCGACGAACTCATTGACCGACTAGGGGCAGCCCGGTTCCTCAGCACATTCGACCTCACCTGCGGATACTGGCAGATTGCGCTCACCGAAGGGGCCAAAGAGCGGTCCGCTTTCTCCACCCCCGATGGACACTACCGCTTCCGCGTAATGCCCTTCGGGATGAAAAATGCCCCGGCCACTTTCCAGCGACTGGTGAATAGGGTCCTGGCCGGGCTAGAACAGTTCAGCGCGGCATACCTGGACGACATCGCTGTCTTCAGTTCAGAGTGGAGTGAGCACCTCCAGCACCTCCGAAGGGTGCTAATCGCCCTGCGCCAGGCAGGCCTCACAGTAAAAGCCAGCAAGTGCCAGATCGGGCAAGGATCCGTGGTCTACTTGGGGCACCAGGTCGGGGGTGGCCAGGTCGCCCCTCTACAGCCAAAGATCGACGCCATCCTGGCCTGGGAACCACCCATCACCCAGACGGAGGTCCGAGCCTTTCTGGGACTCACGGGCTACTACCGAAGATTCATTCGGGGGTATGGCAGCCTTGTCGGCCCTCTCACAGAACTCACGTCTAAAAAACAGCCAAAGAAAGTGCAGTGGACGGCTGCCTGCCAGGAAGCTTTCGATGCCCTAAAAAGGGCCATGTGCACGGCCCCCGTCCTCCAGGCTCCCGACTACGCCAAGGAGTTCATAGTCCAGACCGATGCCTCCGAGCATGGCATTGGGGCCGTCCTGTCCCAAGTAAATGACCAAGGCCTAGACCAGCCCGTCGCCTTCCTCAGTCGGCGGCTGTTGGCCCGAGAACAAAGATGGAGCACCATAGAGCGCGAAGCCTTTGCCGTGGTCTGGGCACTCAAAAAGCTACGACCCTACCTGTTTGGCACCCATTTCAGAGTCCAGACTGACCATCGGCCCTTACGCTGGCTCATGCAGATGCGAGGAGAAAACCCCAAGCTACTGCGGTGGTCAATCTCCCTCCAGGGGATGGATTTCACTGTGGAACACCGCCCTGGTACGGCCTCTCCCGGTTCTTCCGCCTCAGCGAAGAGAACCCCCCAAGCTGATGGGCAGTTCTCTCCGGCTTTCAGCTGGGGGGGACGCGTGTTGGACCCGGCCTCGTAGAATGGCCCTCCGTACCCCCGCACCACCGAAACCTGGTACCTACAGCCCAAGCACCCGGCCCAGCCGAACCTCCCCACCAGGACACACGCACCGGCCCGGACATCCCCGTCCCTGGCCTCTCTCCTTTCGGCCACCCCGGGCCCGCGTGCCCACTTCATGCACCAAGATGGCCGCCCGGCCCCAGCGCGACCCGGGCCTAGAGGCGCCACTCCGGCTGGAGGACATCACGCTTCCAGGGGATGAGAGAGGGAGGAGCAGTTTCTATCGCACCTCTGAACTCCCCCGGGACGATGGGTTTCGATCGGCCCTCCGGCCTCCCTGAGAGCTGGCTCCACGCCTGCTGGGTGTCTGGGACTCCTCCCGACCCGGCCCTGAAAGGATCAAAAGACTATAGCAGGAAAACCCGACAAGCGACCCCCAGGTGACAAGACCCCTGCCTGCACAGACTCCGGACATCAAAGAGGGGTCGAACTATAACAAGGGGTGCTCTGGGGCTATCCGGCAGATTCGACGCTGGAACAACGAGAGCCTGCTGACGTGGTCGCGGCTCCTGAAACTGGAACTCACCTGAGCCCTGCTGAGTGACTCGCGGCTCCCTGAAGATCGTAAGACCTCCGAACTTGTACCTGAGCCCTGCTGAGTGACTCGCGGCTCCCTGAAGATCGTAAGACCTCCGAACTTGTACCTGAGCCCTGCTGAGTGACTCGCGGCTCCCTGAAGATCGTAAGACCTCTGAACTTGTACCTGAGCCCTGCTGAGTGACTCGCGGCTCCCTGAAGATCGTAACACCTCCGACCTTGTACCTGAGCCCTGCTGAGTGACTCGCGGCTCCCCCCGACTCTCACGGTCCCGTCGGACCCCAACTCCGACCACGTATCCCCCAGCTCGAGGATTGGGAGCTGTGCGCCGGATACGTCCCTGCTTTGAACCGTTACCAGAGACAGTCCCGCTACCCCCCTACCTTTCCGAGACTCTTGAGCCCGTGCTCACCTTGTACATATTTGCAGTGATACCTGTTTGATAAAGCTTGTTCTGAGGATACCCAGTGTGGTCTCTCTGTGTCGTGTGGTGCCAGAAGTACGAACCTAGTTGCGAGATTCCTCCCCCTGGGGAATCTCCCGCCAGTGCCCGGCTACGATACTTTGAGGGTGGGTCTCAGGGTAGTCAGGACCCCTTTCCGGGCTCCTCTGAGGTCGCCGTCTAACACCCACCAAGAAATTGGATTGTATGGATGTTCAGACTGATTGTGCTCTTCAAGTTTAAATTCAAAGTCACGAGGAATCATTTGGGTAAGTTTAGGTCTTGCCTGTAAACGAAATGGAGTCTTGAAATGATTTGAAGAAATTGAAGAATTAGCAGAAAATGAAGCAGACAGTACAGACAATCGTAAAACTAATATGTTGGACACGTACTAACCGAAAAGGAGTCAACATCTGGAACAGCTATGTCTGTATGAAGTACTTCAACATTACAGATTGAAATGTTAAAGAGAAAGTAAAAGAAGGAAAATATGCAGTAGTTGGATGTCATGGTTGTTTAGTAATACATGCAAAGAGTAATCTCATAAACCAGAAGAAAGTTAGTTGTGAAAGTTTAGATAAGGGAGAATGTTACTAGTTAGCACTTCTGCAACTGTTTAATTCATGGTGTAGTGAAAGTGAAATATTTGGAGACTTTGACTGTTACGAAGATTATTGTAATACATGTAAAAGTAGCGTTGCATGTACAATTTTTGCTATATATTTAAAAATGTTGAATGATGAATTTGAACGGAAAAAGACTTTTACAGCTAAAATTAGTAATGAAAGTTCTCAAGATAGTGAAACTAGTGGTCCATGTAGTCACGATCTTCTTGGACGAGCAATACTGGAAAATGAAGCAGCCATTTCTATGCATGAAGTTGAAATTGCAATGCGGTACAGCAGGTCCAAACAGTGAAACGGGGTTTTGATTCTTTGATTGAGGATGTCAGAAGTTAAAGTCTGTGATAATTTCTGTGTACCCCCTCTGACCAGGTGCAATCAACTCTAGGTCCCAACAGTGGAATGGCGTCTTGTTCCCACAATGGACAATGTTACAACTGCATCTGAGAGTAGAGATTAAGTTACTCCCTTCGACCAGGTGCAACTGACTCTAGGTCCCAACAGAGGAACGGTATCTTGATTCCACCATGGACGATGTCCGATATTACCTGCTGCTAGTTTTTCACAGAACTCACTCTGTTGAGGTGCATCAGACTCTGTGCTTCCATAGCTAACTGCTGTACAGGATTATTGGGGTTGGTTGAGTGTAGTCACTGGAGTACACCGCGGTACAGCAGGTCCGAATACTGAAACGGGGTCTTGATTCTATTATTGAGGATGTCAGAAGTTAAAGTCTGTGTTTACCTCTCTGTACCACCTTTGACCAGTTGCAACCAGCTCTAGGTCCTAATAGTGCAACGGTGTCTTGATCCCAGAATGGAAGATGTCCAATATTACTTGTTGATTGGTTTTCATAGAACTTCCTCCGTTGAGGTGCATCAGACACTGTGCTTCCGTAGTTAACTGTTGCATGTGATTATTGTGCTTCGTTGACACCAGTCAGTGGAACACACCGTGGTACAGCAGGTCCGAACAGTGAAACAGGGTCTTAATTCTGTGATTAAGGATGTGAGAAGTTAGAGTGTGTGATGATTTGTGGTACCCCCTCCGATGAGGTGCATCAAACTCTAGGTCCCAACAGTGGAACGGTGTCTTGACCTGACAATGGAGGATGTTAGAACTTCATCTGAGAGTGTAGATGAAGGTACTCCCTTCGACCAGGTGCAAGCAACTGTAGGTCCCAACAGTGGAACGGTGTCTTGATTCAACAATGGAATATATCCGATATTACTTGTTGCTTGGTTTTCATAGAACTCCCTCCGTTGAGGTGCATCAGACTCGGTGTTTCCGTAGCTAACTGTTGCACATTATTATTGTGCTTGGTTGACACTAGTCGGTGGAGTACATTGTGGTACAGCAGGTCCAAACAGTGAAATGAGGTCTTGATTGTATGATTGAGGATGTCAGAAGTTGAAGTTTGATATTATTTCTGTGTACCCCTTCTGATCTGCTGCAAGCAAGTCCATGCTTTCGAATTGAACGGTACATGGCTGTCAGGTGTTAATGAATAGTGAGTCTGGCCTACTATGCAGACAGAAGTGTTCACAATTCAGATCGAGTGCTGATTATTTAATTATAGAAGCCAGTAATCAAGTAACTACAACATCAACAGAAATGGTATTTGAATTGTTTTGTTTTATTTATTGCAGATTTTTCTGCAATTTATGTTGTTGTCTTTTGTTAAGAGAAAGTGAGAGAATGTATTCATGAAGGTCTGTGTGAGTACTGTTTACAATTAACACTGCAGATAGCAGTGTTCACAATTAGGATCGAGTTGGTCTTGTAGCTGACGCAGTTCTGTAGGAAAAGACATTGCTCCAGTGCGCTCTGTCTACACCATGAATGCGTATTATTACAGGCTACAGACACGCTTTTGTTGCTTCGCGTATGACAAACTGTGTAGCTGAATTCCACCTTACGTAGCTGTGGACCCTTGCTGACCGCTCTCTCTGGCCTACACTGTAGACAGCAGTGTTCACAATTTAGACTGAGTTGCTATTGCTGATGATGTTCTGTTGATGGCAACAGATATTGCTCCAAGTACGGCCTGCCCATCTACAGCACACATCATTGCTGGTTGTTGACATGCTGAATGATTTTGATGTGGCTTTCTGAGTGCACTAAAACTGATGGACTCTTTAGGATAAAATCTTTTTGTGTATTATTTCTGATCTATTAATTGTGACTCAGTATACCATAAGTTGTGTTTCTTTTATGATAGAATATTTTTCTGTATTACTTCACATCTACTGTCCCTACCTTACTGCTGTACAAACTATTGATTCTTTAATTATTGAATGGCTGTGTGTGATCCATTGATTACTGTTGTAGTAGATGATAGCAGCAACTATTCCTTGAGGAATGGTTTACACTGACTCCACATGCATCCACCACAGACGTTGCTGGATATGTGACCCTGGTAATAAAAAGGTGTTGAGCGCATGTGCTCATACCCACTTCCACTATCTATCTGTGTCCGTGTGTTCATTATCTATGCATGATAGTGCCCCTGGGCCGTATGATATTACATTGTGCTGTGGGAAGTGTATGTAACTATGTTACCTCTGGTAGTGGGGAAAACTTCGGTTATGTAACTTGTAGGTGTATGGCTATCACAGGTGGAAGGCTACTTTACAGACCATGAATATTGATGAAGATGATGGTTGCATGTTGTGTGTAGTGGAAGATATGTGTACATTGCAAAACGTTTAGAAAAAAAGCTCTCTAAGCAGAAGAGGTGTGTCTCATCAAATGCAGTACAGAGATTGACTAAAATGGGTGGCGTTTTCCAACTGTTACAATGGGAAATGTTATGAACTAATGAAGTGCTTTTTTTATGGTTACACTGCAATCGTGCACCTAGTGCGCAAGGAGACCGCACCCGACGTGATTTTGAGAAAATATAATTGCTAAAATATAAGTTTATTACAGTTAGAAATATATAAATGTTTAAAATATGTGAGATTATCGCTTGCTCTCATATACTCTTTAAAGTTATTAAGATATAGTTTTGAGACAAAAAAAATGAGGGAATGGCATACGCGGCGCAACACCATACTGTAACTGTATGTGTAAGACACTGGATGTGTGTATAGACCTAGAAAATAGTCGGTGCTATGTAGTATCTGGCATTCTTGTGTGTATGGTTTCAAAAATAGTAGTCTGTATTTTAGAGTGCATGTATCATAGTTTATATTAGGGCATCAGTATGTGCATCAGATTCTCACGTGGATGATGTCATCAGTGATGTCATTTGAGATGTCATCAGTGATGTCATCAGTAATGTCACTGACCATGTCATGAGTGATGTAATATGTGACGTCATCAGCAGTGCATTGAGGGCGCGCGAGTTATAGTTAGCTCAATTAACTATAACTGGCGAATTTCTCTGGTTTTATATGAGTCAAATGTCCAACTAACTATAACGTCTGTGAAACCTATGTTTTTTTCAGTGAATTTCTAAGGTTTTTTAAATGCTAATTCCTAACTATAACGTCGGTAAAACCTATGGTTTTTTCAGTGAATATATATATAGATATATTTATTATCTACTGGCGGTCGCCAGTAGATGGTTATAGTTAGGACCGTGTTTCCATAGGAAATCCGCAACATTCTATTTGGAATAACTTTGGCGCCGGTCGACGAATCCTCGCGAAATTTTCAAAACTAATGGGGCGCTACGCTCCGCTCCTACCCTGAAAGTCTCGGGGGGATTCGTCAAGCGGGGGCTGAGAAAAAAGGGGGGTCCCAAAACGCATTTTCCCCATGCATTTTTCCATAGGACCTTTAGACACAGCTACAGCCCGAATGGCTGAAAGGAATTACTTGAAATTTGGCAGAGAGGTAGTCCTCAGGTGAAGGATGTGCCTTTTGTAGGTCTGGTGTAAATCTGTTCAGTAGGTCCTGAGAAAATAACATTTAAATCAATATATATATCTGTAAGCGCGCTCCGTGCGCTTACCGTAAGCTTACCGTACGGTGCTGTGCGCGAGCTCAATTCTGATTGGTGGTTACATGACTGTAAACATTCGAATCGGTCGAAATCAGGAAGTATCGGCCGCCATTTTCTGTCTCTCGCACTGAGAAACAAAGGTGGGGAACGTGAAACGGGGGCAACGAAGAGAGTTGCAGACCCCCTAGTGTTTGTCAGGGGGTCCAAGAAGGACCCAAAAGTACAAAAAATAAATTTAATAATTTAAAAAAAAAATCGCGGGGTACGCGTACGGTAAGCTTACCGTACGCGCACGGCAAAAAAAATAAAAAAAACAAAAATAAAGAAGTAACAATCACATTTATTAAATAAATTAAAGGACCCACAAGGGAGAAAAAAACAAATGTTACTGCGTAAAAAAAGGCGAGGCGCGCACGGCATGGACTGCGCAGGGTGTGCGCATAGTGAAAAACCAGAAAAAAAATAAATAAATAAATAAATATCTTAGCTTTTAAAAAACCGTACAAATTCACTGAAAAAACCATAGGTTTCACACATGTTATAGTTAGCTGTACATTTCACTCGTAAAAAAACAATGAAATTCCACGTTATAGTTAGATCAGGTAACTATAACTTGCGCGACCGCAATCCACAATGTGTAATTTCAGATGTCATCATTGATGTGATGAGTGATGTCACTGACCATGTCATGAGTGATGTACTATGTGACGTCATCAGCAGTTTATTGTGGGCGCGCAAGTTATAGTTACCTGATCTAACTATAACGTGGAATTTCATTGGATTTTTACGAGTGAAATGTACAGCTAACTATAACATGTGTGAAACCTATGGTTTTTTAAGTGAATATATATATAGATATATATAGATAGTGTAAATCTTAACATAGATAGAGAATGTTAGGATACTAGGAAGCATCTAAGCATATTGAAAATGTTCATATTATTGTCTCTGCTTATGACATGAATAATTATGGTCATGTTTTAGTGCTGTGTAGTTACTGTGCACATTTTAAGTACTAGATTAAGACTTTAAAGATAAACATTTTAAGCAAACCTTTGTTGCACATATTACTATGCCTGATTGTGTTGTTCAAGAGCAAAAGACTCTTTGGAATACTACTGTGTTCATAAAACCTGTAGGGGACTGATAAGTAACCTGACAACTCTGCCCACACCGAAATGCCTAGTGGATTAGTGGCAAGGCTGCACTTCAAAAAATATTTCTTCCTTAATGTAGTGCATTGAACTAATTCCTTGCACTCATGGGTTGGAAACAAAACCCTTGTAGATCTGGGAAATCTCAGAATTCGTATAATTTGCGATCAAGGTGTGGCCTTGGATTTTTCTTGACTTTTAAGTAGTTATTGAATATATAGAGTCTAAAGACCCAAGGATTATTTTAATACACCAAGACGTCCATTGCAATCTTGGGTACCGCCTACAGATAAAATAGGAAACCCCTGTGTTATGTAGGTTATTCAAATGTGACTCTTAAAAGTGTATTGCCCGTATCTTGTTTTCTATGTTTTGGATCTAATGTTTAAATAATCTGTTTACAAAAAAGCTTTTTGTGGCTCCTGTTGTGATAGGGGTAAACTACAGGGGAGCAGTCACACAACATCTCAAACACAGTCCCTGACACCAGGTGTGCAGTCACATTTGTCATAAGTGCACATGCTGCTAATGCCTTTGAGCTTTTTTACTCATGGGTAAAGCTTGATTCTATAAATGCCAGGACAGGGCACATTCATATGTATAAGGCTGGAGTCATATTCACAGATAGCAAGGTGTATCATTACACCATATCCAAATCCAAATAATCTACTGTAAAATTATGTAGTAGGAGTATTAAACAACACATTTTACATAAATAGGAGACTCGTATAATATTTATTGAAAAATGTACATGGTAGACAAGTTCTCGTAGGATCTGCACTACGAGGGCAGGTTGCCATACAGGCAATCAGTCCACAGACTGTAAACACCATCATAGGCAAGACACTGAATGAAACATAATGAAACTGCCTTCGGAATTGCTCATAAGACACACCAGTTGGAAGAGGTCTATCCTCTTGCTTTACACCAAGACATGCATAAAATCCTGACTATCTCTCTTTGCCTTGGGGTGGTGCTGCACATAGAGGGGTGCAACACCTGGGAAAGTATATTTGCATGTATTTATACAAGTACGGATGGCACACCCTTATTATCATTATTTCCAGATGTATTATGTCAAGCACAAAATGAACGCACAGCAGCACCAGCTCTGAATTAAGAGATGAATTAATGAGGAATTTTGAAACAGATTCCTAAATCATTCTGAGTAATATTAGTGAAGACGCAGCAGCTCTGGCTATGCGTCAGAGGCTTGCAGCTGTTCCTACTCAGGATGGTGAACAGGAACTACCAAAAGTAATATCAGAAACACATAAACCTGGGTTCACAGGCCATTAGACCGCAACTCAAAACCAAAGGTTTGACTGATAGTTCCAGTAATAAAAAAACAGCTTAAGTTAAAAATAAGCTGACAGTGAGACAGAAAAAACGGACTGGATCTCAGTCAACTCAGGAGTCCAGTGGGGATGGTTACGACTCAAAGGACCTTGATAACATTTAAAAGCCATTACTGTTTCAGTATTCTGACATTTGACGGGATAACATACAACTATCTTGCATACACTTCAACTAGACATGCTTGAGACAAAATATTTACTGACTAGGGATAACAAAACAAACCTAGCTATTAGAATTGTCTCCAGTACCTTGGGTTATGCTGACAAAATCTACAATGATGATCAGACAGTTCCTATTGCTTACAAGTCACATTTGTATTCCAAAGCAGAAGCATGTTTTGCTTTTACATAGAACATTCTCACTGTGGCACAATCTTCCAATTTAAAAGATCACCGGTTGGCACAGGGAAAACATACAGTCATAGTTTCACCAATTCATACACTAGAAGCAATGGCAAAAGTAAGCATACCTAATGCTCGTGCCTTACACCTGCATTGGTGCAGTGTGCCTCGTCATTAAGTGCAGCAGATATAAAACTTGAGTATGATTCGACTAACTGCACGCAAGAATTTCTCTAGTATACACAAGCCACAATACAAATTGCTAAAATATGACCTATTTAGTTATCTTCTACAAAGGGCCTTATTATGACTACGGTGGTACATTGGACCACCGTAATCATGGTGGCAGTGTCGGCACTGCTGCACCGGCAGTTGACAGCCCCATTATGACTTTGGCGGTGGGACCTCATTGTCACCAGCGCACCTGCCAGGGATCAGAGTTCCCAGGAGTCGATGCAGCGGTCTTAAGACCGCAATATGCTTGGCAGGGCCGCATCATATTAAGAGTTTCCTCTCTGCAATGGTTTTTCATGACGGTGAGCCCACCATGAAAAGTGTGGTGGATAGGAAACAAGGGGGCCCTGTTGCCGCTACGCCAGGGGATGCATGCAGGGGGGTGCAAGTGTGCTTCCCTGTCTGCATGCACCCTTAGTTTCTGTAGGCCATGGAGTTAACAGTGGCGTTCCCTTTGCGATGCCTGTTATGTCTCTCCTATGAGTCTTTAACCAGGCACTGTGGTGGGCCAGCCACTGCAGGACCGCCTGCCGGATTCCAGTCGAGATCCGGTGGGCTGTCTAATAATAGCTTTAGTGGTGCAGTAGGGGGGCACTGGTGAGGCCAAAGTCATAACAAGGCCCATAGACAGCTCTGCTCAACCTGTGGTAGGCATTAAGCAGTAATGCTCTGCGGCTTGCACAACAGTGCAGGGAATCATTAAAGACTGCAAATTCTAGATATAACATACGCACACTAATTTGCAGGTGATTGAATTGCACAGTTGGCAGTATTTCATGTCTTGTTCCGTGCTCTACAGAAGGCTGATCCCTCCCTTCCCACAGTAATAGTGTTGGATTTATACTTCTGTGTGCAACAACACAGTCGCAATTTAGCACATTGGTGCCTGAACAGATTCATAGATTCAAAACAGAAACCAATAAAATATAAATATCTATCGCCAAAGGTGGTTGTCTTCTAAGGAAAGCTTCCATAGGTCCATGCGCAATACATAATGGCCCATAGAAATGAAGGAATTCACACCAAACGGAATTGTGCAGCCTGCTCTCCCACAAAGTCAGTGGTTCAGACAGTTAAAATAAAAGCAGTAACCAGGTCTTTACTGAACATTAACAGAGATATTCTGCGAGCATTACGAGTAACAATTAACGATGAAAGACCTCTAGATGGTGTTTCTAGTAAGTGCTCCTACACACTCAATCCAGATAACAGTTTGTTGGCTTCTTTACCTGGAGTGGGGGGATGGTATAATACCTAATCAGCAGCTTAGATTAAATTTAGTGAAATCAGCCTATGAGGGTATAGTATCATATAAGTGCTACTGTATCAATGCTCCAGGAGCTATAGTCATGGCCAAGGTTACCTTAAGAAGCTGGAGACTATTTGCGTCAATTTAGTATTTGCGAGCAAATTAAACATTCTACTATTAAAAGACCAGCATAGGCTCCCCTTACTATCTCCAATCATCCTTTGGGGCGTCTATCTCCTCAATTTTGAGCCAATCATATCAGTTAATCAATATAAATATATATTTGTTGCAGTAGATTCATGCTTCAGATTCTTATGGATTTAGTCGCAAAGAAATCCTGATTCTCAAGTGGTCATAAATTACTTAAAAATGGTAGCCATGGGAGAAATTCAAAAACATTATTCATACAATTGTCCTGAGTTTACTGCAAAAGCTTGCAGGGATGCTGTGTTTTGCTCTCTGAGTATCTCTCCACTATGCTTGGAGAGCAACAGAATTATTGAGCAAGTCAACAGTCAGTTTAAACAAGCCCCGACCACTGGAGTATTAGGTTCAGAACTGAGTTGGTTCCATCATCTGTGTGGAGTCCGGAAAGCACTAAATAACTTGCATATGGGAGGATTAGGTGGTTCCATTACATGTGCAATTCTCTTTGAACTATCTATTTGTGTACTTAAGCTAGATAATCTTGGAAAGGTGGCGGGAGAGAACAAGAGTGACTTAGACAATCATTTCACTATTTTTCAGAGTCCAAGAGGTCAAAGACAAGCTATCTAATTTGAAGCTTTGAAGCATTCCTAGTCCGGCACCAGTGAGGAGAAGGCTTTGAAAGCTGTTGACGGGTGGATCCCCAAAGTGGAGGATATAGTGCAAGAAAGGATTCCTGATAAACTAATATGTGGTCCATCTTATGATCCATCCATTACTGTACTTGGGGTAGAAGGTACACAAACTCTAATCCTGCCCCTTTGCCAGAATAAAAAAAAAAACTGAAAGTTGCCCATTGATTATGTTGAAAAGCACTATGTGGCCCTTTCTGTACAACAGATCCCTCTGACACCAAGGAGTCTTCAGAGCAGATACTTGCTACCTCTCCCTATGAAAGAGCTATCCCAAGAAGAGTACAGAGACAATGAGTGCTTGAGTCCTAATGTAGGGTCTGTAAAGCCTACTATGTGTCCAGCTTTGCAGTGAGTAACAGGTTCCAAGGAGGAATCTGATACTGGCATGTCTACAATTCCAGCTGGTGCTGTGGTTTACTATGAATCCCTGGCAGTGCTGACATCAATTGAAATGGTGTATTTGCAAGAAATAAAGCTTTATGAAAATAATGCTGCATTTGAAACAAATGATTTATCGGCACACTCAGCAGTCACTCTAAAACATTGATTTCTAATTGGTTCTTATTGGTTTTCTAAAGTTATTTAATACCACTATGGTCCTATTTCTGGATTGCTACAGGAGTGTTTTTCCTCATTGTGTGGCTCATCAAGTTAACTGATGTTTTGCTGTTACTGAATGGACATAATGTGTCTGATAAAATTGTACCACTACCTGTGGCTCGAGAACTACAACCACATTCTTCCTCTCACAGAGCTCAACAATATCTTTGTGCTGCAAACCTTAGAGATTACCCTGTGCCTCATGGCATGCTTTGGGAAAGGATTCCATGACATGAAAAACTCAAAAGTACATGTCCTACATTTTAAATACACTACACCATGCTCATAGGACTGCCTAGCTCCTATTTTAGGGGTGACATACGTAATAAAAGGAAAGGTTTGGGCCTGGAAATTGGGTTAATTTGACAGGTCTAAATTACAGTAAAAAATGCATACACAGGCTCTGCAATGGCAGGTCTGAGCCATCTTTAAAGGGCTGCTTTGTCGCCGGCTGAGAACTGCCAGACCACTAGTGGATCCGGAGTACTGGTCCCTAGTAATCCGGAGGAAGGCTACCCCCCTTTCTCATAATTTGTGTGCACGAGTAACAGAGGGACCCAAGGCGCCTACACACCCAGGCTCCTGGAGCCCTAGCTGGACTCGTGGGAGTGAATGAGACCTCATCAGGACTTTCAAGGCAGCATGGCCATCTGCTAGTGCCATTGGAAAGCATGGTTCACGACCAGATGGGCGAGGGGTTTGGCATGATTAGATAGCCGGGCTCGAAGGACAGCCAACTGGTTGTGCTATGCCTTAAAGTAAGCACTTCTCGTTGGAGGGCTCGGGACTTTGTGGCTCAGGGAATCAGAGCCCCAGGTGTGCTTGAAGAATAGGGCTGCAAGGGGGCAGTGACTGGCCTCCAACTTAGGGCCCGCAAACACCTTAATACGCAGGTGCAACGGGGGGGGAGACTCCTTGGGATCCTTGGTGCGGCAGGCTGGAGGACAGAGCCCTAGGTGGGAGTGCCTGCTCGCCTGGGAGCGCCCGCCCTGTGCCTCCTGGGCCCTGTCAGAGTTCCCGGGCCCGGACACACAGGGGAGCCCTCCCCAGGCCTGCGGGACCCCCCGGTCCTAGGCCATCTGGTCAGCGGCTGAGAACCAACAGATCATAAGCGGATGCAGAGTATCCTGTCCCTAGTAATCTGGAGGAATGCTACCCCCTTTCTCATAATCCGTACACAAAGAGTGATAGACGGCACCAAAGGTGCCCAAGCATCGGACCCCGTGGAGCCCTAGCGGCCCTAGCTGCACTCGCGGTAGTGAATTTGCTCTCATAGGGAATTCCAGGGCAACCTGGCCATCTGGTAGTGCCTTTGGAAAGCATTGTGTGTGGCCAGAAGGCCAAGGGGTTCATCTCGGCCAGATAGCCGGATTCGAAGGGCGACCATCTGGCCACGATATGCCTTCCACAGGGGGCTTCTGCTTGTCCTTTGTGGGTACAGGTGCTTTGGGGGCCAGGGGCTCGGAGCCCTAGCTGGGCCTTAGGCACAGGGCTTTGAGGGTACCCCAATGGACCGCCAACTTTGGGCCTGCAGGCACCTTAAAATGCAGGCGAAGCCTTCCTGGGCCCGACCATTTGCGGTGCGGCAGGCTGGAGGACGGAGCCTAGGGTGGGAGTGCTAGGGCCCAGTCAGAGTTCCTAATGCCAGGATACACAGGGAAAGCATCCCCGTGCTTGCCGGGTGACACCCTGGGTGATTTGCCATGCTTTTCTCCGGAGGACCAAGCCCAGGATGGTGTAGGTCACAACCAGAGGGTCCACCAAGACCCCAGTTGGAGCTCCTCAACCTGGCTAGGCAGGGAAAGTCTCCAGGGCCCGTTGCCCCCCGTCCATCTGGTCGCTGGCTGAGAACCGCCAGACCGCAAGAGGGTCCAGAGTACTCTGTCCTTAGAAATCCGGAGGAAGGCTACCCTCCTTTCTCATAGTTCGTGCACACAGAGGGGCGGAGAGAACCACCAGCACAAACACACCCGACCTCCTAAAGCCCTACCTGGGCTTAAGAAACCCAATAAACCCTTATTGGGTGTTCCAGGGCAGCTGGGTTGGCAGCTTCAAGTCCCTGCCTCCTCTCGGGAAGGCAAGCTCAGTGGAAAGGCCCATCAGGCAGGTCTAGGAATCAGGTATTGGCCCACCCGACCTCTTGGAGCCCTGCTGGGCTCAAAGAAGCAAATGAGCCCTGATCAGGACTTCCAGGGCAGCCTGGCCATCTGGTTGCCCCCTTAGTGGAAAGCATGGCGTCCAACCAAATGGCCAGGCTCAGGGGAGCCTGCGTCCTGGGTGCTGAGAGCCCCAGCTGGGCCTCAGGCACAGGCCTGCGAGAAGGGCCTGACGGAGTTCTGAGCCAGTGCCCACAGGCACCTTATCACCCAGGCAAAGCAGTGGGACCCTGTTTTGGGCCCTTGGCAGTACAGCAGACCGGAGTACGGAGCCCAAGGGCCCTTGGGTTCGGTCGGAGCTCCTGGACCCAGCCTCACAACTGAAGGTTCCCTGGGCCCGGAAAAATGATAACACTTGTTCTACCATTTTCGTTACCTTCGATTTTGGACCCAGCTCAGCCAGCCCCCCAAATGAAACCTTGCCAATCTAGGGCTATCCCAGGTGGACTGACTTGCGTGGCTTTCAACATCTTTATTACCCAGAATGCCTTGCACATTTCACACTTTAACACATTTTCTCCGCATTTCTGTGATGGAAGGTTCTGGAAATCTGCCACAAACTCCCTTCCACCCGGCATTCCTCCAGGACTGCTGAGACAAATGGCAGGGGAAGCACTTCCTCTGCCCCTGAGGGTGAAAAAAAAATGAAATCCCCGTGCTGTATACCGCAGAGGGATTTCTTGGAGGTGCACAGAGGATGTAACGGTGATGTCCTCTGCACACGGACACCGTGGCGGAGGACTCACCATTACGTCCTTGACACAGAAAGTGTTAACGATCTTAATGTTTTTTTTACTTGCACGATTCCCATAACTATATAAAACAATATATTTTTCCTATTTTATAAGCAAATATCTGAGAGTGAAATCTAATATAACATCAGAGAAGTTCTGGGTTGCTACCCCTAGGTTTAGTGCTGAGTTGTGGGTTAGTATCTGTGGGATGCAGAGTCAAGTGAATCTTTGATTTTAATATAACATTCTTTACATTAGATTAGTCCCTTGTCATGCAGCACATTGTCACTAGAAGGCCGCACAATCTGAAATCTTAGGATCTTTAGAAAGCCGTGTGAAGTGGTATGTTACTGTCAAAGTAATGCACAAAGTGTGGCGGTTTTGTGATCCCAGGATGCAATATAGTTTGGTGTTTTCATTTAGCTTAATATGCCTACACATTTTAGTGGATTATTGTGCCTAGTGTTTGGTGCCTAGTGGTGGTTCAGTGTCCATAGACTGCAGCTCTCTTCGGTGAGCCTGTTTCTTCAGCTATTACAATGGCGCAGGGCAGCAGGTCAGATTGTGAACCTATGATGCAGTGCTGTGTTGATGTCTCTATGGTGTGAGAATTGTGCTGGTTTAGTATTCTCATGATTCAGTCTGGTTAGTGTCTTATGGGTGCATTACTTCAATCTAGGTTAGTGTTAATAGGATGCTGTGCTCTGTGGTCTTTTTCACCTAGTATGCACATCAGTGTAAAGGGTTATACTAGCTTGCAGTGTAATTTGGCATATTAGTGCCCTTAGGGTGAAGTGCAAGTGATGGGATAGTTTCCCGGTCATGCAGACAGCAACTCTTTGGTGATTTTACAGTTTACCTTTTGCTGAGCTTAAACTCTGAGCCAGCACAACGTTCATGAAATGTAGAATTCACTATAACTGTTTTGTCAGAAAAATGTTCAAGATAATTAGAATTTACTATACCTCTTTTGTTATAATATTACAAAATACATTGGTCCTGATTCACAGAGCTATTTTTCGGCCGCACCTTTAAATTGTTTCATTTATGCTTGCAGTCATCTACAAAAGGATACTAAGAAGGCAACGCCATTTTACTGCTGCATATTAATCTACGCTTGAGTACAATTAGGCCATATACGATTGAGTACAATTACTTAGGCCCTGTCCGACACCGTTGTGGGAAAGGAACCGCCCAACCATAGGTTGGCGGTTTCGCATTCCCCATTAGGATGCGACCGCACATGGTGCAGCCGCAAACTTCCATTTTTTCAGTGGGAGCTTGGGCAGCATGCTACAACCATCCGCAGCACAAACTCCCATTGAAAAATTGAAGTTTGCACACATCCCTGCAGTGTATGACAGGCACCTCACAGGTGCCTGTCACACAGTGCAGGGATGTTGAGGAGGGCACCATATGTGCCCCCCAGGCCCAAATGCGGAGGGCCAGGGGGAAAAGGGGTCCTGCTAGGTGCCCCTAAAGACACTTCCCGAGTTGGATTCCCCGGCTGGTTTAAACTCCGACTGCTGACGTCCTAATGCGGCGGCTGGAGTTCAAACCTACCATGTCGGTCACAAAGCCTCCAACCAATGGTCGGAGGCTTTCTGACTGACATCGTAATTAGGTTCTAAGTAGTAAAAACCATGCAAGGGGTGGGAAATTAGCAGATAATTTGAATTGAGAGTTGCTGATTGCCCACAAATATGGCTTATAGGGCATTCACAAATTCCCCTCTGAACCTTTTGCATCCTAGAGTAAAATCACTTTTAGATTCAGAATTGGAACTAAACACTACAAACCGTGTGTAGGCGTGGGGGAAGGGATTTCTCCATGTGGCAAAATGCTTTCTCCATAGAGAAAAAGAACAGAAAAGAATGCCTTTGCACAGCAGTCTACCTTTCCTCAGTGGGAATTGTAGTGTGTGTACAACATTTGAGAAATGGCAAATAACAATAATGTTACATGATAATCTCAGTAGTATATCTAGATACCTGTGAATGTGCAGTTTTCTAGGCGCACCACGAGGATGCAGAAGAATTCCCAAAAATCATATATCTATCTGCACTGTTGAACAGTATCGGCTGGCATGGCTCGCGGGTGGCAAAGCGGGCTGGTTGCTGGGGTTGCACATATTTTAAAAACATTTTTATTTTAAACGTACCTTTGCACCGGGTCCCAATTTGCCGCTCCTGCTCTTCTCCATCGCAGACTGAAGCACAGCCAGGTCCCATTGACCAATCACAATGCTGCAATGCAGCGTTGTGATTGGTAGGCACCCAGACTCCCCCGACCAATCACAAAGCAGCAATGCAGGTTTTAAGTGTCATGGTTCAACGCTCAAACAGGGAATGGGGATCTGGGCTTGTTCTCAATTTAGGCTGTAATGCAGCCTGCTGGAGAATGGGGAAAGTGCGCATGACTGGTTTGGGCGGCCTGAGAAGACTGATCAAACAGTCACTGTGCACTTAGGAGTGGGCAAACCACTCCTCCCGTGACCCGCTCCGACTGCTGAGCAGCCCTGCCCACCCACAAAGCATACAAAGCATAAAATGATCAAAACTTAAAGTTTTATCATTTTATGCTTCTTCTTCGCACTGCTTAAAAGCAATGGGGAGACGCTCCTCCGCCATAGCGGAGGAGCCGCCACTGCCTGTGAATTGAAGTTTGTGTACAAGTATATCTTAACGAGTTTTCTAGAAAAATCTTTTCCATTATTTTATGCTATAACTGAATTTAAGTGCTAAACCTCAGGATGATAGTGTGAACGAGGATGACACATATAAGGTAGTGGGGAAAGTTTAAAATAATAAATCAATTACTGTTGCATGTTAACTTTTGTTCTAGATAAAACGATCCGTATAGGTCTTCTTTTTAGCGAAAGCTCCAAATGTTCACTGGAATTAAAAGGTAATTCAACATTTTAAATCTCTGATTGATTTTGGATTAGCCGCCTAAAGAACTGGGCATTTGGCCCGATGGTAAGTGAAAACATCAAAATGACTGAGAAAATAAAATGCAAAACAAAATATTTTACTCCTACATAAAAGGTTACACAAGCTTTCCATGTTGTACAATGCCACTTTAAGAAGTCAATGCATTATTGCAGAATTCCATTGCTGTAAAACTACTGAGATTTCAACTGTAACCTCTTTAATGCTTGGTATCTGTTTCCAATGTCGCGCTGCTCAGCAGAGTATAAATATTCAGATGTGTGGGTGGCTTATGCAGCAAAAGTGGAAGACAAAAAGGAGTTGCGTGTGTAAGCTTCAAAGGCAGCAGTTGCATCTCTCAAACAGACTAGGCTTTAAGGAAGAGCTTTAAGAATATTTGTGTGATTATTTTTTGGGGTCTGAGATGTTCTCATTCCATTGCAGTAATTGCCACCCGACCATCAACCAATGCCAGAATTACATAAAGCAGGCAAAAGAAATGCGGAGATAAACAATGCACATGTTTTATTTCGTTTTGAACTAAAGTAAGCCTACTACTCGGAGAATATTCTTGTCTGGAGCATGAGACTTCCACCCCGGCATAGGCGTAAATCTATGTGTGCCGAGATCTCCAACCATAAATGACTTACCTGAACAAAGCACATCATTTATTCTTGTAAAAGATGCTGACAATTTTAGCAAATATAAAGATTGAGTTTACTTTTGTACCCAAACTAGTGAATCCACCAGACCTGTATACAATATTCTTATAATTTCACATGACATAGATAGCTGGGTTGCTTCAGAATTGCCATGTTCTGTCCCAACAAATACACACTGCGCTCATACATTCTTCATTACAAAACATGTCTAAAAAATTCCTTTATGATGAAAATGCACATCACCTTCTCTTACCCATACTAAACGTACCCTCAGCCTTTCCCTAATAGCAGCCCAGCCCTAAATTTTAAAATGACACTAAAGATCACTCTAACACCAAATATAACTCTAAATCGAGCCCTATGTCCGTGGTTTAACCCTATCACTATTCCTGTGTGCAATTATTACCCTTATTAATACTGTGATCCTGTTATATTTATGTCTCATTTCAATTTTTACTGACTGTAAGAAAATGGGCTATTAATTAGCGTGGATGTGAGTCAACCAGAAGGAATAAGGCCACCAATTTGTTGAGGTAAAACACATTTTCAATAGTTTGAACATGTGCCCAGCCCCCCACTTGCTAAGTCACAGAGCAGACAGGCTTAATTTAGGAAAATGTGTAAGTATTTAGCAGTAATAATACAGTTGAAAAGTCGAAATACAACACAATAAAAATCCCACTAACATTGATAAATAGAGGAGATTGTAATGAGCAAAATTATATCAAATTGACAAAACTCTAATGAGATGAACCAGATAAATAAATCTTTAAATATTTAAGACTAAAAGTGCCAAGAAAAAGTAACACACCAATCAGAGGTTACTGTTTGCGGCTGACCCCGATCCTTTCATCATTTCAGGCTATCCACTTTGGAGTGTGGGTCAGATACTCCAAGCAAGTCATTCCGGTTAAAGATTTTATCTTCTGATTTAGGGCCTCATTACGATGCCAGTTTGGAGCGGGTTGTGCATATTGTGAGGAGGAGGGTCATTGGCTTAGCGAATGTCCTGTGCTTTTGCAGAAGTTGGCAGTCCCTAGAGGGTGAGGTAATCGGGAACAAGGTTGAGGGACTGATAGGGCTCAGGCTGCTGCAGTTTCAAAGGATTAGTTCTGATAACAATTATTTTGATGAACCTCGTGATGGACAGTATTACCATGATGATTCTGATATGGATGAGGTGACATGAATGTCTTACAGCCTGGACAGCCAAGGACAGAGTGAGGGACCAGTTTCGATACCTGTAGATCAGCATGGTCCTTATGTCACCGCTGATTTGATTGGCTCGACTGAGGAATGCCAGGAAGACGATCTCCCACACACTCATCACCAGCAGACTGGAGTACGGAAAGGCCCTCTACACCGGAAACTCCAGACCTTCCAGAACGCAGCAGCCAGACTTATCATCAACATCCCATGACATGGCCACATCACCCAACAACTCTGCGACTTCCACGGGTTCCCCATCGAAAAAAGAATAACCTTCAAACTGCTCACACACGCCTACCAAGCCCTCCATACCAACGGACCCCAATGCCTCAATGAACGAATCTCCTTCCACACCCACAAGAGAAACCTCTGCTCTGCCGTCCTAACCCTAGCCATTGGGCTCTTGCAGCCACAGAGCCAGAGTCGGTGGCATATCCTTCTCTTACTTCATGAACAAGACCTGGAAAAAACTCCCCCACCGCATCCGACAACGCTCGACACTGCACCAATTCAGAAAGGAACTCAAGACCTAGCTCTTGAAATGACCTATTGAGCTGCTCGCATCCCCATGCCTTGAGACCCTCACGGGTGAGTAGCGTGCTTTAAAACCCCTGATTGATTGATATACGTCATGCCACAGGTCCTGTGCGCATGAAGACATTGAAGCAGGTGCAATATGGACTGTGGCCTTGGCCCACTGCCTTCAAGAGTACTTCTGGCTTGGGAAATTCAAATCTGCAGGGAGTCTTTACATTGGGGCCTTTAAATGTAATGTATGCAACCGTGGATTTTGGGGATCCCATTTACCTGACTTTCCTTTTTCATGTGGATAATGTGTGAAGGCCCATAACAGTGCTGTAGCAAAATATGTGTTTTATTTCCTGCCTCGCTCCACAAATTTTATTCGATATTCGGGATCGCGTGTATGCCAGTGGTTTGGACCCAGGCCAGGTTTTTGGGAACATTTCCACGTTGGTTGCCTATAGGGGTAGGTTGCACAAAAAGAGTCCTACCCCGGTGTCCCAGTTTCCGGTGCGAGAAGTTCATCGTTTATGCTAGCTGTCTATAAACTCTGTGCCACCCTAGCAGATAACTGGTGCTCTTGTAAAGCACTCTGATACCTGATGTCTCCGGTCTAGTATGCGCTATATAAAACTCCCCAAAAAAACAGTAGTGATGCCTTGGACTGTTTGAATAAAGTCATTTGTCCAGACTGTTTAGGTCTGTTCAGGTTTCTTCCAGTGATGCACTAGCACTGTACTCTTCAGGAGGACACAATGGTGTGCTGTGTTACATGATAACTCATTTCAGAGCATATGCTGTGTGCTCCAGGGCTACATAATGTCAGTGAGCTGGCTCAGTCAGTATAGACATAATCAGGATTGAGAATAGTTCTCAGATGACTTAAACAGTGGGTCGTGATGCATAACCGTGAGCCTTTTCCCTCCCATCCCATGTTCCACCCAATTCAGCGATATGATCTTGAGTATGAACCTGTCTCCAAATGTCAACCGGACATCAAATAAGCAATAATTTCCAATTCGGAGCATGTAACTATGTTATGTTTGTTATCTATGAAACTGTAATGATAAATCCTCTCATTGTAAAGTCTGATTTTTCATTATAATTTTGAAAATGCCTTTTAGAAAGTTGGAATTTTCCTGCCCCTAGCCCTTTGTGCTTGCATTCTGTCTCAGGTCACATGACAGGGTGTAGCTGACAGACTTTGTGAATTCCTCCTAGACAGTCACGCAATAGAGGGATTAGATGTGCCTCAATGGGCCATCTGCTGGGAGGATGGGATGCGGAGCTGAACACAGCCTCAATTTCAAAAGGATATGGTGTGCTCTGCCTTCACACAAAGAGCCTAATGACCCCACATTGTCACTGCAACCAGCTTGGAGTCAGTGGAATGGAGTCAGGAAATTCCATGCATTTCAAAGAACCTTTCTAGAAGCTTCTACCACCTTCCATAGGCAGGGCACCAGGGTCTAAAAATAGGACCCTCAAAGCCACTCTTGAGTACACTTCAGAAAAAGACTGCTGTGATGCTGGGAGAACTAAGCAAAAACCAAAGTAAATGATGGACGGAGTGTTGAACATTGCAAGCACTCACCCCCAGTCAACTGATCTGGGTTTAATCCATCACCGTTCTTTAGCCCACTCTGCCACCCCAGTTCAGACATGGCCATATGCAAATCAGTCTGACCCTGTGCCTCATGGGAACAGTCCAGCCCGAACTTCCAAGCCATGTCTTCCCTGGACCGGAAACAAGCTTCCTAGGACCGGTTTCTGGCATTTCAGCCGTCTTCAGCCAGGCTTGCTTGATACCAGTGGCAAAGTGAGCAAGGGACTCACGTCTGAGCATACCCTGCCAACTTATGGCGAACAAAGCAAAAACCAAAGGAAATGATGGACGGAGTGTTGAACATTGCAAGCACTCACCCCCAGTCAACTGATCTGGGTTTAATCCATCACCGTTCTTTAGCCCACTCTGCCACCCCAGTTTCCGGTCCAGGGAAGACATGGCTTGCCAGTTCGGGTTGGACTGTTCCCATGAGGCACAGGGTCAGACTGATTTGCATATTGCCATGTCTGAACTGGGGTGGCAGAGTGGGCTAAAGAACGGTGATGGATTAAACCCAGATCAGTTGACTGGGGGTGAATGCTTGCAATGTTCAACACTCCGTCCATCATTTCCTTTGGTTTTTGCTTTGTTCGCCGCTGCTGGGAGAACTGCCATTCTGCAGGACTGCTGCTCTAAAGGTCTGCTGCCCTGCTGGATTGCTGCCGTGTTGCCCTGCTGTTTTGCTGTCTTCTATCTGGGTACACACACTGGATCTTCAACTGTCCAAAATCCTCTAGAGTGACTCCAGAGGACTAGTTTGCTGGGGAGACACAGGGTCACAAAAGGCTTCTTTCATCTTAAACCTGCACATAGACCAAGCCTGAGAAAGCAATGACCCTCCAGGTGGCGCCCCTCCAGTCCTGGACTCTTGAAAGTGGTACTACTGGTGCCTACATAGCCAGAATCCAAAACTGAGGACAAATGTTGGCTCAAAAGTGCTCTGAGGATCATGAGGGTACTGGGACCAACCTGCTCACCTATCTGGTGCATCGCCGGTAAAATTGACTTTTGTACTTCTTCTGCTACATTCTCCTCTGAAGCAGCAATTACTTTTCAGCAGTTTTTCAAAGGGGTATCCAGACTCATTAAATTGTTTTCAGATTTAGCCCTCTATCTCATCCCACTGGAGATTTCCGACTTCCAAATCAGAGACTAAGTCCGAACATAGAAATCTTCACCGTGGCTTCGACACCTCCTGCAGCCTTGCCCCGCGGAACGTTACCTTTTCAGACACTTTTTCTCCAAGTTTCTTTTAAGACCGAAGGAAATTTCTGACCAGGCCCAATCCACTTCTTGTGTATGAACTGAGCTCCATCGTGTTTGGCCATATTTTTTTACTTTGACCCAGTGTTGCGCAACTAGCTGTTTGCAGTTTGCCCTTTGGTCTTTAAAGTGCTAATTTTCAATCAAAACATTTAAAATTCATACCTCCAGTTTTACTGATTGGATTTTTGACGCTTTGGAGTCAAATTTTATTTTAAGATGTACTCTATTTGTTTAAATTGCTTGGGATTTTTTGTGTTTAGTTTTTTATTTATTACTGTATGTGTGCTGCATAAATACTTTACTCATCACCTCCTAGTTAAGCCTGACAGCTTTTTGTGACACGCTACCTAGGTTTAAGCGCATGTTAATTTATCTATTAACTTTTCTGCTAAGCCATACAAGGGATTGTGGCTATTGCTTGACTAAGGCTCACACCCCAGTCAACCAACAACCTCATTTCTCACTGATATTATCATTTATAAAATTGTAGATAAAGAAATGGGGCTACTATTCTCTTCTTAGCAGCCATACCAATGGGGTGTGCATGCCACTCAAAGTTAGAAACCTCATCGTAATATTAGAATGTGAACACTGAGGCTCTCATTACATCTGGCCACTTATTTCTGATGGGACCGGTAATGGCAGGCAAAGGTCCTATACGAATAAGAAGATCTGTAGGAACACAGTATAGTTTCAAATCTCTCTTTACATGCCCCCAGAGAGTGTTACAAGCTCCCATGTGATATCTATTCTTTCATACACCTCATTATGCATAACACTTCTTAGATGTCTTTTGTGTCAGATATCTATCAGTTTCAACTACTGCTTACAGCTAAGATTGGAAGTAAGTTAATTAGTAATGTTGGATTCCTTTCATCAAACTCAACAGTGGGTGTGATTTGCAAAGTAGGACAGATGGCTATGCCCCAGAAGCCTCTCCCTGGAAAGTGATGGTACTACCAGACCATGTGACCAGGAAGTGGAGTCACCTCTTACTCCTAACCCAATGTCCCACCCAGAAAATGACATAATCTATGGCCCCTGAGCTGGAAATGATGTTGCCTCTGGACCAGCTCCACCCACTTCTGTAATGAAATCACTTCCTGCCCATTTGGTCAGGAAGTGATGGCACCCATGACCCTGCCCCAGAAGTCCCACTGACGTCAGTCACCCTTGACTCCTGACCTTAAAATCCCATCCCTGAAATGACACTTTCTATAAAGTTTGACCAGTAAATAATGCCCTAGAAGCAACAGTACCCTCCATCATGCAGTGAATAGGATGTGGCATCGTAGAAAGTAAGGTTTTTGAGCTAAAGTTAGATGTATAAGGAGACCGTGATACAGTCACAGCCAGAACCTGTGTCTTTTTGCATGAAAGAGAACAGCCCGCGTTGTAAAGAGATATAGCCACAATTATTAAAGGATTCCTTCTGCTGGTCACGTGAATACTATTGATATACAGTCAATTGACGCTGTCACCACTGAATTTGGAGTCCCAGCACCTGATATTTAAAGATCCTGGCAATTATGTCACAGTGTATGAGGAAGAAGTCTGCCAGCAGTTATCAAACAGGTTTGCAGGATATGCCACAGCTGATACAGCCTATTAGGATTGACAGACGCAGTGATGCCTCGGATAATGAAAACCAAGCTGAAAACAACTTTGCTGACATGGAAAATGTGAAATGATCTACAAATGTTCATAACTCACCGATATATGAAGATATGGGGTTTATGGATGAACTGATTCCTTTTGCTACTGTCACAGAGAGCCCGCGGATAAACCCTGATGGAGGTTATGCATCTATTGAAGGACGCAAATCTCAGGAGCTAGGAGGTGTCTTCGAACAAGCAGAATGCTCTGAAGTGAGTAGAACATTTTCACTTGTGTTGTCAAACTGTATACTCGTACATATTTAATATTAACTAATAGATAGTCATTCTTTCTTTCTGAATTGCATCACTGAAAATGTAGAAAATGTGGAGCTGAGTATGCACAGCCAGCAGGTACAGTAGTTCATTTTTACTACTTAAGCTGTTTAAAATGGAATGAAAGTTCCACTATCAAAACCAGTGGTTTGTAAGAACTGTGGTTATTTTGATGATATTGGCAATTCTAAAAAGCAAGACTGAAGTATACCCTTCGATCACATTTAGGAACTTATGGATTTTGCAGCCACTGTCGTAAATGCCCATCTAATGTGTTATTTTAAACATGTAAAAAAAATCTGCAATCCTCAACAGGGTGCCCATAAGTGTCTACAAACCTCAAACATGTCAAGAACTGTTCACTGTATTTGTTTTTGTTAGAACCTCACAAACTTTATACATTGAAAAGGCTGTTGTATAATTTGATTAGACAAAATGGTCATGCTTATGTGATTTCTGCCTTGTCAAAAACATTCAGAGAGACTCAAATGGCATATTACCCTCACAGAAAAAGTGAGTAAATATAAGGTCATTCTTCAGCTTTTAACAGATTGGTAAAAAGAGCTATGAAATAATATAAGTGTGATTTTTATTTTAGTGGAGGCTGTTCGAGTGGGCATTTTCCTATGTGGAGGAATATTAATACCAGCCAGGTAGAGCACAAGCACAAAAGACAAACTATCAAAGGGGTGGGTGTCAACAGGTCAGAAGAACTCCTCAAAATTGGACTTTTGATAACACTTCCAGCGAAGAAGAAGATACGGGTGCACAATCCTCAAATTAAAATAGAGTAAGATTTAATCCTCAAGCCAAGTCCAACGAAGATCTAGGAGCCCTGTTGAGGTCTTTTATAGCACAAAATCAGAGGGGTAACAGAGGGGGAGGACAGAGAGGTAGAGGCCGCGCATGCCAGAACCAAGACCAGTCATGGCAAACTCACTCGCAACGAATAACTCGCAGTCGGGGCAGGTCCCCCCCTTGAATAATATATTGGTCAATTTATCGGATTACACCTTGACATCTAGTGAGTTGCGGATTTTGAATAAGGGTTTGGGATATGTTTCCAATCCTTAACATGATTTTTTTAAATGTCGGATGAGAAAGATCAAGTTAAAAATATTCTTTGCAAACAAGAGCACTGATCCCCCTCACTATTTTCAACAAATCTACATCACCCCTCCAAGTTTTGTCCTCCAAATTCATCGGTAGGACCAGAGGTGCTGGTATTCGAGCAATGGGTGCTCGATGACATCACTGCATTAGAACAGTGCGAAAAACAATATACCTTCAACAACATGAGCTGTGAAGACTGGCAGGCAATCAGAAGTTTACAGGATAATGAGGCGATAACCATTAAATCCGCTGATAAGGGTGGGGCGGTGGTTGTAATGAATACAAGTGATTACTAGACTGAAGTCTTGAGACTCCTTGGGGTATGTGAAAATGATCAGCCACTACCCCGTGACCCTGTCGGCGAGCTTCTAGATCTAATTAAGACATTGGTTGAATAGGTGAAAGAGAAAAAATTGATTACTGGTAAGGAGGCTGAATTTCTAATGAACCTCAAACCCAGGACACCGGCATTTTATATACTGCCAAAAATCCATAAGGTCCAACGACCACCCGCAGGATGCCCAATAGTTTCGGGGATATAATCCATCCTTGAACCTTTGTCACAATTTGCATACTTTTTCTTGAGGGAGGCAGTATTAAAACAACCTTCCTATTTCCAGGACACGACTGATATTTTAAACATTCTTGATGAAATAGAATTTTATTCTAAGCAACAGTTTTTGGTGACTATAGATATTGAGTCACTTTACAGTAGCATATCCCTAAATGCCACGCTGGTGGCAGCAGCGCATGCTCTTGGGTTCAAGGAGTGGTTTTACGATACCCCACAATCATTCGTGCTACAGTGTATAGAGTTGGCCCTGCCGCAAAATTATTTCAGCTATAAGAACCAGCAGTTTTTATAAGTATCCGAAACATCTATGGGTGCAATCTTCGCGCCAAATCTGTCCTGCATTTATGTGGGCCAGTTTGAAGAGAACTATATTCATCATACATCAAACCCCTTCCAGAGAAATATTTCCTCTGGAAGAGGTATATAGACGATGTGTTGTGCATTTGGTCCAGATCGAAAAGTAGTCTCCTAGAATTCTTGAACTGGCTTAATGGATTGAATACATGCCTGAAGTTCACTTGGACTATGAGCAATCAACAGGCAGTTTATCTTGATTTGGACATCTCAGTGGTTGCTAATAAATTATGCACCACTGTTCATCAGAAATCCACAGATAGAAATTAATTGCAACATTACCAGTCGTTTCACCTGAGGGCCTTACGTGATAACCTTCCTGTGGGTCCGTTTCTGAGGTACCGCATCTACAAGCGCCTATATGAAGCAGTCTGAGAGTTTGGCTGACAAACTGGTACAGAGGGCCTATTCCAGTTGGGTGGTGAACAAAACCCAGAAAAGAGCTCTTAATACATATATAGATGCTCTACTCGAAATAAATGTTAGACAGAGTAGCGGTTGCCTGCCACTGGCCATAACCTTTGACCAGGAAACATTGGTCATTATTAGCTACAACTGAATTCAAGATGCCACAGCCCAGGTTTGCTTTCAGGCGATCATGTAACTTAAAGGATAGACTGATTCATACACTTCCTGTGCAGTGCACTAAAAGTTCATTGATTCCGCCCGGACACTACCCTTGTGGTAGTTGTTCAGTGTGTGACCTGATGGAGAAGATCAGCAGTGTGCAGTTGCTGAATGGGAGGACATGGTATTTTAACAAATTCAGCAATTGGCAATACTGTTACCGTGATATACAGACTTACCTGCCAGTGTGGCTTAAACTATATAGGTTTAAACTTGCAAAAGATTAAAGTACGTATTCAAGAACATATGAGTACGATAAAATCAGGAGAACTAACCACACGGTTGGTGCAACATTTCCAGGACCAACACCATGACTATAGGGCGTTGAAGTGGCATGTGTTGAAAAGAGTAGTGGCTGAGGCATGCAACATCGTGAAAATGCTGGCTAAAAAAGAGGCCAGATGGATTTTTTCTGAAATGACTGATCAATTCGGCCTTAATGATTTTATTGACTGGAATAAGATCAGTAGATAAACAGCTGGGTGTGAGATCTGACCTAACACAGTGTTGTAAACCCCTTTGAGGGGAATGATGATTGTAACTTTGATGTTGGTGATGGTGCCTAATTGATTATGGACAATATGTATTACGAACAGCATGATAGAAGTAGGCCTCACTTTTTGCATGAACATGGGATCCATTAATTTAATGTATCCATGCAATGGTGGCCATTAGATGAAGAGTCTTGATCTTGCAGTTGTATCTGGAACATAATTTCCCACATATTAGCAGTAATAGGTAAAGGCTATCTAGCACTGTTGAGGCTTCGGCATTGCTGACACATGAGTAATGCTTGGTGTAACTCTCAAATTGATTGCGCTTAACGTAGAATACTAGTTAAAGATGACGCTTACCCTTTTCAATGTGATGTGTTGTGATCAGAGGCGAAGTGACATGATTTATAAGCAAACTGCTTTGCTGTGGTTTTTTAAATTTGATAATTAGCCATGAAATTGGATTGTGCATACATGGGTATTGATATACAAAAGTCATATTGCAATGTTGAGTGTTTGATACTGCGGGCATAATATGGGCAAGAATAAGGTTGTAAAACTAACCATTTTTTATAGAAGCAATGTCCTTGACATATACCTTGCTATCGTATATGAGCCATATAGCTGCAATCCCCTTGCAATTTTTAAATTCATGAAGCACAATGGAGATTAATATTCAAAGATGGCGACTGGTCTTTCCACTTGGATGCGTGGGGACCGGTGGTGAAGTCACATGACTTCATTCTTCCTGGACGAGCAGTTGAAAGCAAAGCGACAGGACCGAAGTAACATGCTGGAACGAGACGAAGCTCTGTATACGGGTGTAAGCGGTAAGATTATGTGTGTGGTTTTTATGAGCGGTGAGTTATCAGTGACACTCAACAATTTCATGGAACAAAGAGGGGTGATGTGCCTAAAAGATTTTAATAAATAAACCTCACAGTGCGAGTTACAAAGCCCAATTTGAATTAGCAGAGGGAACAGCGAGTTTGTAATTAACTTTGCCAATCTGAACACAACCTGTGGTAAATACGGCGGGCGTGGGAGTATTGGCATGATTTGAACTAACGAACATTCGGTATATGTGAGAATGGAATAAACAGTGGTTATGTGTTTTCGCAGGTACATTCACGGCAACAGATGGTGTTGTAAGGGGGCTTACGATAGAAGGAAATACCCCTTGACACGGTGAAAAGCTGTAACGAGGGGCCTTGGCTACCACCTGGTAAAGATACATTGAAATCAATGTTATTCAGGTCAATTTTTGACCTGATAAGCCAGTAGATGCTATATAGGATGTCTTAACTGGTTGGTAGTTTTTAGTTGGTGTTTTCTTGTGTTTGTCAGTCATACCATGTACAAACATCTTGAAGTCTAGTGAGGTGAATTCAGACCTCGAGCCCTGATGAAATTGCTGTAACAAAGGCTAGGCAATGAAACATGTTGGCCTGTCTTGAATTGGTCTTCAACATGCAGTTGTTTTTAAACCTTGAGTAAGCTCACAATCTTGAATAAAATTGGCACGTTGTACATGCGAGCCGTAACTCAATTTTAATTGGAGACATATTTTATCTCATACGCATTACGGGGACTTTTTCTTTTTGTTGATACGCACATTATTATTTTCACCTCTAATCTCTGTACTGGACACTTTTTATTTTTTCTTTCTATAGGTGCGAAAGTTACCAATGATGAGAAAAGTGGGCAAAACTGATGAGAACCTACCAGTAGCTCCTTTTGTGTAGGGCATGTGAGGGACGTTCTCACATTTACACACTTATTGTGTTGTTTTTTTATACACCTTTTCAGTAGGGAGTATATTTGTAAGGAAGTGACTGACAAACTGATGTTTATTAAAAAAAATTTAAATAATTGTGACAATTTAAGACTGGATAAGACTGGTTAAATTATTTAGACCAGCAGGTGGGTAGAGGCAGTTACCCCCCACTGCCAGTCCTACAAAAGAAAGTAGATTATGTCCGCTTAATCAGGTCTATGGGTGTTTATGGTTATTTGTGAGTGGAGGGTGACCTGATTAATCTTTCCTTCTAGAGCTCCCTATTGTGATTGACTTGTGCACATCCCCAATGCCATTGCTGGGGTGGCGTTAGATTCTCACTCATTCCCAGGTTTAGGATTTCCTGCAAATCTGGGAATGCTTCAGATTCCATGGGTGATGTGTGGGAAAACCCACAGCAACACCCATGGAATGCCCCTTTCATGCAGTGCTCTGTGTGAAAGAGGCACATATTTACAAGGCCAGGCAAAAACCACGTAAAGTGGCTTTCCGTGGCCTTGGACATATGCCGGGGCACATTGCGCCACCGGAACGTCAAAAAAGTGACGTTCCAGTGACGCAAAAGTGCTCATAAATGAGGCCCTGGGTCCATTGTAACTGACAGGCAGATAAAGCTCAGGTTGACCTAAAGAAATAGGTACTATAATTTTTGCCCCTAGCAGATAATGCCAACATTCCTCAAATGCATACTTAATAACTAAAATCTCTCTATCTGCCACTGTATAATTAGATCCAACTGGACTCAACTTTCAAGAGTAATATGCCACTGGATGCATTTGAATATTAACTAGATGTCTTTACAACAATTTCCCTTCTACTCCTGTTTGAGATGTGTCTGCCTCTACAATAAAAGGCTGAGAGGAATATGAGAGTCTAAGAATGGGGGATATGATAAATTGTTCTTTCAGGATCTGAATAGCCTTTTTGGCTTTATCATCCCCTTGGAAACACACTCCTTCTTTCAGGAGCCTGGTCATTGGAGAGATCAAAGCAGAAAAATGCATGATTGGACATCTCCTCAATCAATCAAAGAAGTGAAAAGTTTCTTTGGTTTTTTGCTAACTTTTATATAAGGTTTATCACTCATTCTGGCTCTGCGGATGCGTGGGATTTTGGTGAGGGTGAGATCAGCGGATCGGAGGTTTCTCTTGGGTACGTGGAAGCAGATTCTTTTATTGAGATATTGTGGTCCGGTGTTGTGGTGGCAATTGTAGGTGAGTATCTTGAAGGTTACTCTCTTCTCGATGGGAAGCCAGTGGAGGTCTCGCAGGTGTTGGGTGATGTGTTTGTGTCGAGTGATGCTGAGGAAGAGTCTGGATGCGGTGTTCTGTATGGTCTGGAGCTTGTGGAGCAGAGAATTGTTGATCCCGGCGTAGAGGGCGTTTCCGTAGTCCAGTCTGCTGGTTATGAGTGCGTGGGTGACGGTCTTTCTTGATTCAGGGGGATCCATTTGAAGGTCTTGGGGAGGATGCGGAGGGTGTTGAAGCAGGTGGAGGCGATGGCGATGATCTGCCAGGTCATGGTGAGGGAGGGGTTGAGAATGATGCAGAGGGGAGGCTGCCTAGGTGGTCGGCCACCAGGTGTTGACCCATGCAGAGGGGGAGGGTCTTCTCCGAGTTAAGCTTCAGGCAGCTACTGCTCATCCAGGATGCAACGTCCTTCATTCCTTGCTGGAAGCTGAGGCTGGTGGTGAGGGGATCCTTAGTGAGGGAGAGGAGGGCCTGGGTGTCGTCGACGATGGCGGCGAGGTGGGCAATGTAGATTTTGTGGGGCTGAGGGATGATCCTTGGGGTATTCCAGAGTTGTTCTCTATGGGTTCGGAGACAAAGGGCAGAAGTCTAATTCTTTGGGTTCTGCCAGTGGAGAAGGAGCGGAGCCATTCGAGGGCGGTCCCCTGTATGCCGGCATCTTGGAGTCTGGTGGGGAGAGTATGGTGGGAGATAGTGTTTAAGGCTGCAGAGAGATCGAGTAGGATCAGGGCTGCGTGTGGCCTAGGTCAAGGAGGGTGCGGATGTCATCAGTAGCAGTGAGTAGGGCGGTCTCTGTGCTGTGGTTGCAGAGGAATCCGGATTGGGAGGGGTCGAGGATGGAGGGAGGAGAGAGATGGGTTGGTAGTTCTTAAGGTCTGTCAAATCTGCTGAGGGCTTTTTGAGGAGGTCCTTGCCTTCTATGCATTTCCAGTCATAGGGGAATGTGCAGGGTTCAAAGGTGGCATTGATGGTGTGTCGTAGCTCGGGTGCAATGGTGGGGGAGGCTCAGTGGAAGATGTGCTGAGGGCAGGGGTCCGTGGGGGCTCCTGAGTGAATGTCTTTCATGGTTGATGCGGTGTCTTCGGTGGTGGCCAGTGTCCAGGACTAGATGGTGGGCTGGTTGTCGTTCCTGGGGGGAGGAGTGGTGTGGGTGTCTGGAGTCTGTTCATTGAAGTTGTCGTAGAGGGATCTAATTTTTAGGTGGAAGTAGGAGCCGAGTTTTTCGCAGAGGTCCTGGGAGGGTGTGTGGTCCGTGGTTTCGATGGGGGGGCTTGGTTAATTCCAGAATGATATTAAAGAGTTCCTTGGCGTTGCTGGCCTTAGGTCTAGATATAACAAGAAAACCCAATTAACTAGCAAAAACCTTGTCCATGAAATTTTCTGTTGCACCCTAGTCAAGTAAGATAGCAATAGAAATTTGATCATTTGGTTCCCACTCTAGGGAAACTGGAATGTGCACATGCTTAATGGAATGATCCCCGTTATTATTACCTAAACGGATAAAGACCCTTGTATCAGCAGAACCCGGCAGACTGGTCTCCTCAATTACCAGGTTTATCCATTTCCTGACTGTTGAAAGTGGAGTTTTAACTCCTTCTGTAGGACCTACTTTTCCATAGTATAAACACAATTTCTTATCCCTTTGCCTTTGCTGCTTTTCATGAGAACACCTCCGCTCCGCCCACCAGGCCCTGGCTACCGTCCCTCAGATCCTTAAGACCAGGGCCAGAGGAAGATCCTTCTACCTCGCCGCCAAGACCTGCCTACCTCAGGCAATCACCGATTCTGCTCCAATTCAGGAAGGACATCAAGACCTGTCTCTTTGACTCAACCACAGTGCCCAGAGGGATTGACAGCCCCCGCACCCCCTCAGTGCCTTAAGATTCTTACATCTGAGTAGCGACGCTTTAGAAGCATTTGATTGATTGATTGATGAGAAAGGGGCCGCAGAGACCTCCTATCTGCATTGGGTCAGGTTCATCTACTGTTTTTTGTCCTATACTTCTCTCTCTAGACAGAAAAAGTCTTAGTTCAGTTCTTCTCTTATCAGACTTCCTTTCCCCTAGCCTATAATCTAAGGAAACAATCAGATCAATCTATTAATTACAATCATCAGGTGGGTCCATCACTTGGGCCAACAGATCTTTCAAGTCATCCCTCATACCTCTATAAAACCGAGATGCTCTTTTTTCTTTAGCCCAACCTGACTTGACGACCAACCTTTTAAAGGTGGTTAAATCAGTAGTAAGATCTTTGTTACCTCATTTAAAATTCAATAGGTCAGTATAAATTAGGTATGGGTGGTGAAATCCACTCCGTTCATGGAGTTTGCAAAGTTTGCCGCAGAGAGAGGAGTTGTTTCCTCACTCATGCTCGCCAATGTTAGACCATCTCCCTTGAGATTTCTCAATGTCGATGGTCGCGACCGCTCACTTTGAGAAACGATCTGTTCACGTTGAGGAAGTTGCTGCTTGAGTAAAAAATCTGCTCGAGTGGCAGAAAGAAGCAGCTCCCTGTTGCACTGCGCATGGTGTAGTTTGAGCTGATTTTCCAGCATGTGACAAACACCTGACACTAAAATGGCACGCCCTAATGCACAGTACCACTTGCGGAATGCCATGTAGCACAGCAGATTTTTTGGGTCACTTCGCTGAGTTCCGCGTATTGGAACTTCCCCCAAGCCTAGTGTAAATCACTTGCATAAACGTATGTCTATCGAATAGTTCTTGCATTTCTGATTTAAACTCAGTGCAATTGAATAATATAGGATTATCCCTTTTTACAAGTGGAATGGACCACATGGCTGCAGTTCCCCCACAGAATTAAGAGCACATTCACCACCCTCAAATGATCATTGGGAAAGCTAATGTTTACACGTGCAATGTAACTGACACTGATTAAGAAACTTAGAAAACTTAGATAGCTCCCAAAAAAACATTCTGGTTGGGCCAATAGAACACTTTGTGGTGTAATTACCTAGCCAATTGATTTTACTGGTTCCCTTATCAACATCTGACACTTGTGTGTCTGGGTAAACAAAGGTGGGAGGTCTTAAAAAATGTTTCTTATCAATCAATCAATCAAGGGATTTATAAAGTGCACTACTCACCCGTGAGGGTCTCAAGGCGCTGGGCACCTTAGAACCTTAAGGAGAAAGGTATGGTTTTAGGTGGTTCTCAAGGGTCACTTAAACTACCTTGCATTTCATCTAATTGCTTTGTCATCATATGTGTTTCATTTTGTTATTGTTGGACTGCCTGTCTCAAATCCTTAGTTTGATTCTGTATCGCAACAAAACACCATAATCACGTCTGTCAATGTAGGATTCTGTGATTTCATCTTGCTAGGAAAAGAGTAATATTCTTTAGGCCCTCAATTCTGTCATGGATACACACAGCTGAAAGACTAGATTGGTATGTATAGACCTTGTAGGAGGAATTTGAGAAGCCAATAATATGAATCCCTATACCTTCTGAGCTCGCAATCACTGGCGGTCTATGCTAATCTCCAAGTGACAATAGCACCCAGAGGAAAGAGAGATAGAGAAATAAAACAGTTGGTGAATCAGGGAGCCCACCAAAAGGACAGTAAGAGATGTTCTTATTTAATGGCAAACATGCACCTTACCAGAGTATTCTGGGATGGGTTACTATTGGAAAATCACGTCTCTCTTACTTGGCCCAGTTGCAAAAAGTAACAAGGAAGCCGCCAATCTTTACTTGAGGAATCAACAGGAACAACTCGCACCAATGGAATACAGCATCTGAGGTAAAGAACAAACCTAGAAGAGGTTCAGATAAGTTTAATTGCAGGCACAGAGGGGCACCCGAGTACAGTCTTTACACTCTGCACACGTGAGCCTGTAGTGGGTCCAGCAAGATGCCTTGGAACATTTACCTGTGGATTCTTTCAGTAATAAGAGATATATACTATTTGTATACAAATTTATAGGTGTGGAAAGAGGGATACCCTATTTTATGCCATTAATATTAAAATGCAAAAAATACCGTGACTTCTGACCTTCCATCAATGCATATCAGCATACTGATAACTGCACAAAATATCCTACTCTAAATAGAAAGGGCCCGATTCACAGAACTAACTTAAGACAAAATCCTAAACTCACTACCATTTTGGTATTCACAGAAGGCACTTACTCATTTTGGTATTCACAGAAGGCACTTACTCATTTTGGTATTCACAGAAGTTAGGACTCCTAACTTTAGGACTCCTAAATGCCTTCTGTGAAAACCGAAAGCCTTAAAATTAGGATTTTTCTCAGTTTAGTAGTAGTATAGTCAGAACTCCTAACTTTAGGAATACTAAACTGGGAAAAATCCTAATTTTAAGACTTTCGGTATTCACAGAAGGCATTTAGGAGTCCTAAAGTTAGGACGCCTAACTTCTGTGAATATCGAAGTGAGTAAGTGTCTTCTGTGAATACCAAAATGAGTAAGTGCCTTCTGTGAATACGAAAATGGTAGTAAGTTTAGGATTTTGTCTTAAGTTAGTTCTGTGAATCGGGCCCACTGTCTAGGCCATGGTGACAAGCAGTACGTATACTGAAACAACCCTCCTATTTACCAGCCTTACATTTTAAAAATATAAAACTCTATGTTTCTAGTTATCATTTCTGAATTATTTTGTTTTAAACATTATCTTACACAAAACAACGGTCTTTCATTTTATGGATTGCATGTGTGAGTAACATGGCTAAAACACTGTTGAAGAAGAGGTTGGAAGTTGTTGAAGTGCTGAAGCACTGATCAAAACAGTCAAGGCTGAAAATAAGCCTGTTGAGAGAAATGTGTTTAAGGAGTGTAAATCTGTGAAAGATTCATAGTCTCTGCACAAACCCATGAGAAAGCGCTTTAGGAGAAGAGAAACGGTTGTGGAGATTGCAGACTATCAATGGCAGGCAGATCTAATTTGCCTTCAGAATTTTGCTAAGCATAATATTGGGGCACAGTATATATGGAGTGTCATAGGAGTTTATTAAAACAACATTTATTTTATAATGTTATCATGCACTCAGAATAGAAAGGATTTGTAATAGAGCATTTTAATAGAACCTAAAACATCTAAAATATGAATGTATTTAACAACTTTCCATATCTTTTATTACGTGGATGTCTTACAGTCATTTATGTATCTTTAAAACACTAACTATTATTGGGCCATTAAAACTACACCTGATTCTGTAGAACAGAAGAATGTTTTGGATGTTTGGAGGACCCTGTATGGCGACCAATTCATGAAGAAGGTAAAATAAAAACCTTCTGAAAGAAGGTAACCACGTTAGGGTCTCTAAGCTGAAAAATTTATTTATGTAATGTTATAAACAGACTTTTAACAATATAATATTTACAGTGAAAAAGGATGAGCTTAAAGAAGACATTTGTATTTATCACAAGATTATAACAGCGAAGTTGTTTCAGGGGGTTTTACGGTGAGGAGATACAAAATGTCCTGGTTGATCCACCTAGGATCTATAGGGTAGAAAAGGTTTTACAATTAAAGGTAAAGGTGCAACGAAGTAAGCTTTTGTAAAACGAAATGACTATCCCAAGAAATGTAACAGTTAGGTGGAGGCTAACGCTCTAAAGGACATACACATTTAAATCTATTGAAGAACTTACAATATAAGAGACTTCATCATTCTATACCAACTTACCTTCAAACGCTTCACCAGAATGTTCCACAACAATTGTATTTCTAACTTTACCACAAAACTGACTAACCTGGTGGATTTAATAGGGGATTGAGAAGAAATCCAAAAGAAATCCAGTAACCCTGAACTTGGAATATCTTTACCAGATCCAAGACGGAGTTTGCAATTCAGCGACAGGAGGCGGTAGATTTACTCTATGCTGGATTTCTTTATGGATATTACCCAATCATTCCAAAAGATACTCAGTTGCTTTAAGATAGCATCAGAAGATTTTTTTTATTAGAAGCCCCACCTTGATACAGTAGTTTGCACCGACAACTAAGTACGGTTTTAGGAACAGTACAACTTGTGAAAAGCACTGCACCATTAGATCCATCATGTCCAGATAATAATGGTGGTTTCTCTAGTTTAAGGATGACACAAACACATTTCATAATATTCATTATGCTAAGCCAGACTACTGTGAAATTTCTAACACCCACTTTGCCACGTTGCAAGTTTTGAAATGTGACAATCAATCACAGGAAGTTGTCTTTTAAATAAAGGAAAGTGATTAGCATGCTTCCTTTAAAACCTCAACGCAACTATTGAAAAGAAATCAACATAGTCTTCATTTTACATAAGGGTATCCTTCCCTATACAGGGAATATTGCCATAATCAAGCCAATATGGAAGCCCTTCTTTATTTCAAGGTGCCCCTGTTATGTATGTCACTGGATTACAGGTTTTTTCAACAGCTTTATAGAAGAGCTTTGCCTTTCTTGAAAAAAGGATTTGAAATCACCAAACCCCACATTAAAGTGGCGCCTACAAAGACAACACAGGATTTGGTGGAATCGGTTACATCAGCCATTGCTTATGAACAAACAGCACCAAGAAAGACCAGGTCTTCGAAACTGTCCAAAGACTGGTACCAAAAGTATTGAAAAGCTACCTATGCCCCATAAAAAAGGAGGCACACTTTATTAGTCTCTCACAAAAGTAGATCTGCAAGACAGACGAGACCTTCAAAGAGTAGGAAAAACTCTACCCATGTAAATATTTTTCAAACTCAAGAAGGAATAGCCTTGGTATTTGTACACTGTTGCACAATTGTGTAAGTTTACGATTGTATGTAATTCACGAAATAATTAGTAGTATCTTTACAGGGGGAGAGTCTCTGCACTCATGGCAAAGACTCAGCACACAAAAAGATAGGCAACCGTAAAGCTACTACTTGCAAAATTCCTTTGTGAATTGCAAAAAAATCATTAATTTACACAAAAGTGTAGGTTTCACTTTGTGTATCTGGCCCTGTTCCTCTGGAGAATATGCCAACATGGAGTTAGACTTGTTTTCCCTCAAGCCCAGATAGACCACTATTGAAAGCATTTTTGCATGGAAGTTTCCCCTCTAGGGGCATTAACAGCTCTGGCACTAATATAGGGGCATATTTACTAGGATGGCGATACATAAACGCAAAGCGCGCTTAGGGCTTGTATATTTATTGCCGTCTATCTCAGGAATTTATCGCGTTATTAACAACAGGTTACTCCAGGGCGATAATATTCCAGGGAAATGGCCCAACATCGCTGGAAAAACCAGCGATGTTGCACCCAAAATGGAGATAGCCTTGGTGATCCGACCCCGTCACCATAATCCACCTTCAATGTTAGCTATGCCTTAGTCAGGAATTTAACAGATGTTAAATTCCTGCGTTAAGGCATAGTTAACAGGATTTAAAATATTGCTACCCCTCGTTGATGATATAACGAAGCTGGGGTAGCGATATTTTCCCATGATGTTTTCTTAGGCACGCCTCCTTTGCATCTCATTAAAGATGCAAAGTGAGGCGTGAACAAAACGGGAGCTGAATCAAGGAAACACGTGCTAGCGTATCCTAGCAAATAATGCAATATAATTATCGCCGCTTTTCGTCCGAATACGGACGCTAAAGCGGCCATAATTATTATTGATGATATGCCCCTTAGTTCTTTGCATCTGGATCTATGCATCTGGATCTATGCATACATCAAGCACAACAATAATCTTTTACACCTAAATTGTAAAATAGCAAAAATGACCACTGTACTTGCGGACGCCAGAGTTTTGACAGTTTCTTACCCCATTGATATTACATTTAACCAAGTAGACATCACTCTGGGTGATTGTTTCATTGCTCAAATTATAATCTGTATGCTTATAGAGCCTATATCGAGAGGATTCTCAAATATAGGAAGCACTCCAAATACCAAACTTTCTGTACGGCTGGTCTACAAGGACACATTTTTCCATTCTGAAGGTATAGAACTGGGAGGAAACAATAATGGTTATATAAAGAAAGAATATAATGCTTACTAGTAAGGTTTGATCTTAAAATGAAACTTTCCAGCAACAAAGATGCTTTTTCGTCTCACCGACAGAGATACTGAACAATATAATCTTGAGATACTTTCAGTCAGTTTATTCATAAAGCTAGTGAAAGTGTCACCCAATGTAATATTGGCACATGTTAACGCTTTCCAACTCAAACAAAACAAGGTATAGGTATTGGTCTTTGGCACCAAAACCTCCACATGCGACTCCACCTGGTGACCATCAGAGCTAGGACCAACACCCACAGAGCACGCAAGAAATCCAGGTATGATTCTCGTTGACAAGCTCAACATGAAGGCTCGAATCATCGCAGTGCGCACCTCCTGCTTCCACATCCTACGCATGCTGCAAAATATCTTCCACTGGTTTTCTCAGAACACCAGACCAGACAGACCTGCATGCAAGCACTCATCGCTAGAAGGCTGGACTATGGCAACACTCTCTATGCTGGTATCTCCAAACAACTCCTAGACAGGCTCAAGACCATTCAGAACACCACTGTATGACTTGTACTTGATCTCCCACGCTGAACCCACATCACACCACACCTCAGGAAACCTCACTGGCTCCACATGCACAAATGCAGCCAACTAAACTTCTCACATACACATACAAAGCCCTACACAGCAGAGGACCAGAATATCTGAACAGCTGATTACACTTTCACCAACCCACAAGACACCTATGCTCTGCCTCACTCGCATATATTTAGCACTTCTGCCAAAGCAAAACTGGAGTATGCTCATTCTCCTACATTGTTCCCAAGACAAGGAACAACTTCTCTCAACACATCAGAGCCTCCTAACTCACTACTTGAGTTCCTCAGGAAGTGGAAGACTATGCTCTCCATATAAGAACTTTAGGGACCACACATCTACACGCCTGCCCAAGCGCCTGAATGTCCTCTTGATTGATTAGTGCACTATACAAATCAGCATAATTATACAAATCAGCATAACATAGCATCAAAAGTTAAGTATGATAATGAAAGACTGGACTTGAAGACATTCCATATACCACCAGGCCAGCCTCGTACAAAAATGCCATTCCCAAAAACAGTGTGGCAAGTGTAGAAACATAAGCAGAAAACTAAAAAGCCTATTTGATAAGGAAGGGTTGCATTTGGGAGTTGTGACTATCCCTTCGCAAGCAATAAACTCTAATATTAGAGCCAAAACAGCGCATTTCTGTATAACACTGGATCTCCACATAGTGTGTCAAAGCCACAAAGTGGGGGTTCTCATAGATTCCGATAAAAAAGGGAATTTTATTGATGGTCAAACTGCAGTACAACTGAACATACCTTGCGTGAAAAAGGCGACTCCAGAATTTGTACAGGCTGTAGATAGCAGTGCTTTGTCTGGGGCTCCGGGCACTTCACAAACAGTCAATGCGTGTCACGATCGAAAGACCCATGAAAGTCATTCCATGAGAATCACACCTGATGTGACTAAAGCCCCACAATTTGGACTTAGCCTGGGGTCACCCTGGTTGATGCATCATAGTCCTCTCATAGATTGGGACAAAAAGAACTGCCCAATTCACGTCCTCTTTCTGCCAGCAGACATGTATCCATTTTACAACAGTTACTGATCCTAATTTGCACATCCCCACTGCTGCAGGAAAAGAAATTGAATTGCAAATCCAGTACAGACAAGTTGCTGATGTATTTGATGAGAAAAGTGCAGAGAAGTTACCGCCACACTGGCTGTATGACTGCCAGATTGATCTGGCACCTGGGGCAGCAATCCCAAGTTGTCGAATCTATGCCTTGTAAGATCAAGAAAACCAACATTTGAGGGACTATCTTGATCGATATTTAGCTAACAGTTTTATTCATCCCTCTAAAGCCCCAGCCACATCTCTGCTTTTCTTCATTCCCAAAGTCAATGGGGATTTAAGATCTTGTATTGATTACAGAGCACTGAACAAAATCACAGTGAAGAATATATATCCCCTACAGCTGATACCAGTCCTCTTAGACCAGGTCAAGATGGCGGCTATCTATTCCAAGTTGGACTTACGAGGGGCATACCACCTAGTACGAATTTGGTCTAGGGACGAACGGAAAACTGCTTTTAAGACCCGTTATGGCTTGTACGAATCTACAGTAATGCCCTTTGGTCTTTACAATGGGCCAGCCACATTTAAGTACTTTCTAAATTATTTCTTAAGGGAGTATCTGGACTTATTCACAAATGTCTATATCAACGACATACTTATCTATTAGAACAGTGAAAAAGAACATAAGATGCATGTCAAAAAGATCTTATTTGCTTTCTGTGAAAACCACCTTTATTGTTAAGCCAGCAAGTGCGAATTCCATGTCATTACTATGGAATTGTTTTTGGTTATCTTACCCCCTTCAGCAGGGCTTTAAGTGGAATAGAAAAACTGGAGGGTCTCTCCAAAGGGCGTGACTTGAAAACACCTAACTTAAAAATCTATGCTTAACATAGTATTCCACCTGACTGGTATTTTGCTGCATCTGTCATTGTATCTAGCTATATATACAACAAGTAACATTACACATACAACAAGCCAGTATCTCAGACCATTCATCTCTCAGTAAGTGAGACTCTTGTATTATAAACACTTCGCTATCAGAAAGTCTACAAAATTCTAAAATCTTTTTCCTCCTTGAGGCTACTCTAAGACCATTGACGTTCCACGATAAAAATGTTAGTTTCTTTGGTCTGTCTAAATTGGCCATATAACTCCAGAAATGTTGGTGTAGATAATTATAGTTCTTTAAAAGGACTGGATTATGTCAAATTCTAGCTGAATAATTTTGACTCATCAGGTTTTTTTCTTTTTTTACCCTTATGCTCCCCCCCCCCCATATGTGCACTTAAAACATATTTTTTTTGTGTTCTATTTTTTGCTGGTGACCCTCCTTTCTCCCCACCCTTACACACCCCAGGGAACCCTCCTACTACTACTAGAGGTATCTAAAGAGAATACCCCCTATTTGAACTCCATTACAACGGGTGAAGAAAAAAAGGTTTAGTGTTTATTTGCGTTGTGCCTTTATTTGTTCGATAAACTTGCAGACTTCAGTTGGATCCCTGAAATTATGCAATTTGTTGTCCCACATCACTTTGAGGGCGGCTGGGAATCGTAAGTTAGCAGAGGCACCCAAACCTCTCAGCTCTGGAATAAACTTCCCCATCTCCCATTGTTTATCTTGGGTTGCACGGGAAATATTGGATCTCACCTTGAAAGAACAATCACCCTTCTTATAGATGTTTGCTTTAAGTCCTCATGAGAGAATTTTCTCTTTCAGTGAATAAGATTTAAAGTTGACCAAGATTTTCCTAGGATTTTTTTTTCCCTGGTCTCCTAAGGTAGGGATCGCGGTGGACTCTCTGGATATCCTCTTCTAGGGTGCACTCATCGATATCCATGTTATATTCTTTCAAAAGTTTAATTATAAAGCCCTTTATATCTTCACCCTCCAAGCCCTCTGGCACATTAAAAATTTTAATGTTATTTCTCCAGGCATTGTTTTCAAGGACCTCCAGCTTGTTCCGCAGATCTTTATCATTTTCCTTTAACTTAGCGATCTCATTCTTGTTTTCATCTAGTTTTCTAGAGAGTTCTATCAAAGAGCTCTCAATTCCTCCGACTCTGTCCATCAAGCTATTTAACTTATTTTCTAGTGTTTCACAGGTATATTGAATTTTTTGCTGCTTTGTCTCTGAAATAGCGAATTTCTGTCTAACTTCTATTAATAGGGTAGATATTAATTTCTCAATACCTGGTTGAGTGGACTGTACTAGCTTGTCTGGTGACTCCATCGCTACGGAGACTACAGAGACTATTTTCGGGGACCCGTTGATAATATCAACTGGGTTTGTCTCACCTTGTGCTTGAGCTTGTCCGCTTATTTCGCTTTCTGATATAGCCACTAAGGGACCGAATCTGTTTTCTAAACATATTGTATTTTCCATATGTTTACTGGTTATGGTGTCAGTGCCATCCATAATTTGCATAGGTGTTATGCAATCCGACTTTTTAATCCCCGCTAAGGGTGCAGATGTAAGTTTTAAAGTGGTGGAAAGGGGAGGCGTTAGATGCACAATTTGGGTCTGAGCTTTAAAGTATGAACGAAGTGAAGGTGTAAATTTTACAGTCAGTACTTTTCTTATTGCGCCTTTTCTTAACCTCCAACCGCAGTTCTGGTACCTGTCTAGTTATCAAGGGGTCCTTTGATGCCTTATCAAGGGGGACTGTTTGAAAACAACTCAAACTTCCTTCGTTATGTTCTTTCTGAGGAGACAACAGTAATACAGGGGTTTTTGTCTTTACCTCTCTGCTCCTTAAAGTGTATCTATCGGTGGAGCTATCAGTTATGCTGTCAGTTATATCATTATAAAGACTTAGAGCATTTTTTACTTTACATTTGTGGCCTTTTCCCCCTCTTACCGGAGTCATCAGTTTTTCCGCAGGAAGATTGCTGTTTTTCCTATCTCTCCGGGTTTCTCCAGCTGAGAGGCACCTAAATCTTTCAATCTTGGATCGATTGCACTCCGGTGAACAGCACCCCTCGCCTCCTCCACCTCTGAGTCCTATTCTTGCAGCAGAGCGCCGACCCAAACTGAGCTGGCTAGCTGCCTCCACCCACACACTATGGCACTGAGATGCTGTCTTCCTCAATCAAAACACAGGCACAGGAGAATAGCAAAGCTCGAAACTGACCAAACCTACTGCAGATGCCCCCAGGCGAATCTCTGTAACAATGCGTCTCTGGGACCAGGCTTCCGCTACGTCAAGCCACCTCTGTGACCCAGTCAGTCCTCGATCCCTCTCGCCTTCAGCTCTGCCCACATGCCGGGCCGTGCCGCAAACGCAACTGGAAAGCTGCGTTAGCCGCGTTAGGCTGCAGACGCTAACCGGAAAAGGGAGCCTCCTAAACAGTGGGTGGTGATCGTACGCCGATGAAAAGAAGACACCCGATCGAAGTAAGAGAAGCTCGCCCCAATCCTCACTTACGTGAGCAAAAAGACACAGGTTAAGCAAGCATTCCTTCACCCGGTATGCAGGAGCTCACGACCGGCACTACCTGTCGGCCGCCATGTTCCCCCAGTCTTGATACTTAAAACACAAAAATGGGTTGAACATTATGTGTGTACCACCCAAACATGTCCGACTAAGGGAGTTGCACTATTGTTTAAAAAATCTAATCAAGTCATTCTGGGAGAATGGAGGGTTGACCATCTTGGCAGATGGGCAATAGCCACAGCTAAAATACAGGGGTCTTGGCTGACTTTTGTGGGGTATTATGGTCCCAATACAGATGACTCTGCCCCACTATAATCTCTACTGTTGCACTGTTGCATCTGGTAGATATTAAAACTTCCATTATACTTGGTGGCGATTTTAATGTGGTCTTAGACCCAACCACAGATACTACATCAAAAAGAAGAGCGGCGACCCATGAGATGAGGAGGACCCTAAAACAACTAATGTATGACCTGGGCCTCACAGATATATGGAGGTTGATGAGAACCAATGTTCAGACATGCAGGGGTGCCTTCACTTTTCATAATAAAAAGTATGGCCATCGATCTAGAATCGACTTTTTCCTTGTAGATAACTACATTAGTAAAATAACGAATAAAGTAACTCATGCCCCAGAACACTTCTCTGACCATTCAGCGGTTACCCTAGAGGTTACGCTGAAAACAAGATCACTCTCTAGTAGGTGGACAGTAAATAGATCCCTGTTATTAGATCAGAGGGTAGTAGAACAATTAAAAAGGCCACTAACAAATTCTTTTTGTTTAACATAGACTCAGATCCACTTGGGATTGTTTGGGATACCTATAAGGCTTATATAAGAGGTATGGTAATGTCCCTATCATCTGAGCACAACACAAATGTCAAGGCTGTTATAAATAAATTAGAAATTTATATCCTAAGTATACAAGAACAAATTGAATAAAATTTGGGTGACTCCAGCATGGCACAGTTAAAGAAAAAATTGCAAGAGGTAAAATCGGAGTTAAGCGACTATTTTGAGATAATTATAAAGAAAAAATGGGAAGCCAGTAAAATGTCGAACCATGATTATGGAGAGGGATGTGGTAAACTGTTGGCATGGAAAGCCAAAGCTAACCAGACAAGAAACCAAATAAGAGATCTTAGATGCCAAAACTCTGGTGACATAATCTCAAATGAAGAAGAGATTGAGGACGCATTTGTTTCCTTTTTTCAAGATCTTAAAGGAAGATAAAAAAAAATCGAAGAATACTTCAATGATATTGACCTTCCATATTTGCAAGAAATGGAAAAAGAGAGACTAAATAGTCCTTTCAGTCTTGAAGAGTTTACTTTAATCGTTAAGGGCCTAAAAAAGGGGAAAGCCGCAGGACCAGATGCCATCCCTAACGAAATCTACTCCTTGCTTAAAGAAGAACTTGCCCCGATTCTATTACAGTTGTTTAACTCTATCTTTTTGGACAAACAGAGTCTCCCATCGTCCTGGGATATGGCCACAATAACTATACTCTTAAAACCAAACAAAAACCCGAGGGCATGTGAATCTTATAAGCCAATCTCTCTCCTTAATAGTGATTATAAAATCTTCACTCAGGCTCTAACCAAGAGACTGGATAAGGTGATAGGGTCTTTAATTCACTCTGACCAAAAAGGTTTTATAAGGGGGAGGCAACTTTATGAGCTAACCCACAAATTTATTGCTACCATCGATTTGGCGAAAGAGAGTGGGAAACCCCCTACAATATTCACATTGGATGCGGCCAAGGCTTTTGACAAAGTTAGTTGGGTTTTCTTGTATAAAACGATAGAACATCTTAACCTTGGAGAAAACTTTCTAGCAACAATTAAAGCAGTGTATGACAACCCAGTTGCAAATGTGTTGGTAAATGTGAATCTGACTAAACTAATAAAAATTGAAAGAGGGACTAGACAGGGCTGCCCTCTTTCTCCTCTCCCTTTTAACATTTATATCGAGCCTTTGTCTTGCAAATTGAGGGCAAATCAAAACATCCACCCCTTCTCTTATAACGGATGGTCAAAAAAAATTGGTCTGTATGCTGATGATCTAATGATCTTTACAGGTGATCTTCCCAATTCTCTTCCGGCTATCAGGGAAACATTAGATCTTTTTACAGGCGTTTCGGGGTACTTTGTAAACCAACAAAAGACAGAGTTGATGCAATGGAACACACAACACTGTAGTAGCCTGGCAAGGAAAGATATAAAATATTTGGGGATACAAATCGTCCACAATCTGGAAATATTAGCACAGACAAACTTTGATAATCTAGTTGCATCAGTAAGCAAACAACTACAGGCTTGGGGTGCGCTGCCATTTTCCTTTCTTGGCAGATCTAATCTTTTAAAGATGTCGGTGCTTCCAAAATTTTCCTTCCTTTTTAACACTATCCCTTTGGAGTTCAATAAAATATGGTTTAAAAAAATTCAAGGAGAGTTTACCAGATTTATTTGGCAAAATAAATGTCCTAGAATTCCCTTTAAAAAACTCAGAAGGAAGTAAGAGCAACTCCTGACCTATATTAATACTATCAAGCTTTTAACTTAAAGAACTTTCGTCAGCTTTTAAATGATAGTTCCTGTCTAACCCCCTATCTAAAAGCTCTAGTAAAGGATTCCCAAGTTCAACCTGAATTCTTTCTTTGTAAATTTGGTCACCCCAAATTTTTCAAAAAAGTTAAATTAAAGGTTCTTCAGAAAGCAGCTAAGATTTGGTACTATATGACTTACCTTACAAATACCTTATTACAGTGATTCTGCCCCTATCTGGGACTCCCCGGGTACGCCAGCCTGTCTTTTGGACTCCCTAGCAATTCCGCTCCGAGAGAACGGGATTAAGTCCTGGGGTCAACTTCTGGAAGATTTCAACTTAATTTCATTTCAGAGATTGTCCGAGGCAACCAATAACACTGTCTCTAAATGTAAATACTACCAACTAGTTAGTTGGACAAAGACAATAGAAAAAATGGGCGACCCAAACTCTGAGGCTGAATCAAGAATAAAATCACGACCCAAGGCACCTAAAGAAATCGCATAATGGTATTGGCTGCTTATTCAGGAAAAAGAAGGACCCCAGAAGGTATCGATGGAAAGCTGGAAGAAGAAACTGCCGGAAAAAGATCAAGAAGCATTATGGCAAGTATCAATGGCTTATTTATGGTGCTATGTGAGATCCTCCCCATTAAGAAAAAATAATCTCTTTACTGTCCACAAGGCATACTGGACACCCCGAAGGTTATCAAAGATGGGAAGTCGGACAGTAAGAAAATGCCTGAAATGCGGTGAAGATAACGCAAATGAAGCACATATGTTCTGGCAGTGTCCCTCGATCCAGTCCTTCTGGGAGAAAGTGGGAAAGATAATATCAGAGGTTATAGTACAAGAACTAGAAGTGAGCCTAGATATTGTCATCTTTGGGGTTCTAACAGGAACGGCAGATAATGGGAGCTTCACTAGCTTTCAAAAATCTATTATTTTTGTCTTAATACTGCTGGCAAGAAGGGAATTGTGTATTAAATGGATACTTCCGTGCCCCCCGACAGAGGTGGAATGGACCCTTTCAGTACAAAGGGTGGCTAATCGAGCGATCAGGTTAAGTAAAAAGACAAAATTTTGAGAACTATGGTATAAATGGTTAGGAACCTATAGAAATTAGATAGATTGTAGCCATGACCGCATTTAAACCAGAATATAGAATTAAGTATTGGATTCTGGATATTTTCTCTCTGTTGTCATCCATTTCTTTCCCCTTCCCCACAATCCTCTGGTCCTATGATTAAGAATATGCTCTACAGGCTTTTGCACATCTGTGTCTTCATTACAACCTTTGCCTGTGTCAGCGAAGTTAGCCCCTTTCGACCGGGCAGGGGGGATATTTCCCTTAGGTTACCCGGGATGGTTAAAACATCTCCTCCTTATGGAGTGACTGGGTGCCCTCTGCCCTAGTAGAAATGGACTCTTTTCCTGATGGTTTTCGCATATTGACAAATGAGGACAAAAAAAAAAAATACAACAAGCCAGAACTATTGGCTTTGTAAATGGTTGTTTGTTGTCTAAGATAAATAAGCAACAACTATGACATCGTTGTAGAGAACATTCAGTCTTGAAATGCTGAAACTGAAAGAACTATTACAAGTCTCTCTGAAGTTACCTCAAAGGCAGCGAAGAGTCGTACTGCTGCAGAGTTACGATTTTTTTTTCACTCTGAGGGTGAGGGCAAAAATGAAGAGCCCAATAGGGACCCGTCTCAGTGCCTGCTTTTTAGAACTGCCAGTGCTGAGCACTGGCTGGACCCAGCGCACTTAAATCTCTGCCCTTTAAGAATGCGGTTGGCAGAACAGAAGATCAAGGCAGTGGCAGAGTGGCCTATACCAACAATGGTCAGAGATGTTCATTGCTTCCTAGGCTTTGCCAACTTCTACCTTTGAGTTATTGAGCAGTTTTCACGGACTATGGCCCCAATCACCAAATTGCTGTGATAGAAAGAACCATTTCTATGGACAGCGAAAGCAGATGCAGCTTTCACCATCTTAAAAACAGCTTTGACTACAGCCCTAGTTCCAGCCCATCCAAATGTAGACCAACCATTTAGAGTCAAGGTGGATGCTTCTGGTGTTGCTATTGGAGCAATACTTCCGCAAAGGAATGATCGCACTGAACAGGTGCATCTAGTGGCATACATGTCACGAAAGCTAAATGAGGCAGAATGGAATGATGTGATTGCTGAGAAAGAGGTTTTGACCATCAGCAATGGCGATACTACCTGAAGTGGGCTAAACATACCAACACTCTACATACCGATCATCACAATTTGCAATTCAGGAGTTTAAACAGACTCCTCACTCACCGACAACTGCGATGGATGTTATCTTTTGTATCTTTTACAGGGTTTGATTTTATACTTATGTTTCGACCAGGGGTAAACAACAAAAACGTTGATGCATTATCACAACAAGATCTAACCAAAACAAATTCAATAGGTCCCCAGAGTCAATTCGCACCATCTAAAGTTATATGTAACCGACACTACTTTAACATCACAGACTGGTAAAAATGGCTTAACAACCACCCCAAAAGGACCATCCTTCAAGGATTGCCGCTGCATGACTCACATCTTTTTGTACCAATCTTGGTGTTACAACAAACAGTGTTTCAATGGTTAAATGCCAATCCAACAGCAGGACATCCAGAAGTGCCAAAAACCATGGAACTCATACAGAGATATTTTTGATGGCCAACCCTGTGCAAATATATTAAGCACATGTTAGAGGAATACAACACCTGTGCTAGATGCAAAACAGATCATTCTAAGCAAACGGGGTTACTGATACCTCTCCCTATGCCAAATAGACCTTTGGAACTTTGGATTTTATCCAGGACTTCCAACAGTACAATGATGCTCTGTAATTCTGGTGGTGGCAGATAGTCTCACCAAGTATGCTCATTTCATTTCCTGTGCCAAGTTACCAACATCCAGTCAACTAGCTCCTCTACTCCTCCATCATATTGTGCAACTTCATAGTTTACCAATTCTGGCAAATGTGATGTGAAGCTCTGCAGGTCTCATCCACGTTGTCAACAAGTCACTATGCACAAAGGATGGGCAGACAGAGTGTTTAAATCAAACTCTCAAACAGTACCTCTGGTGTTAAACAGATGAAGCAACAGACTCATTGGTAACCCTACTGTGGTATGCTGAGTTGGGCTACATCTATTCCTTCCATTCCTCCACAGGACAAACTAAGTTTTTTAGGTTGTATGGAAATCACCCTAACACGCTTCTGGTTCTGGCCCCTGTGAGCAAAAGTCACACCCGCAGTTGCAGATGCCTTACAACACATTCAACACACACAGGCCCACGTACATGACCATCTAGTAAAACCAAAAAAGCATATAAAAAGCAATACGACAAGCACCATTGTGCTGGCACGACATATCAACCTGGTGATAGGGTATAGTTTTTCACAAGACACATCACGTTCAAGCACAAAAACATGTTTCACCCTAAATATATAGGTCCCTCTCAGGTTATAAGTAAAGTATATCCAGTAGCTTACAAGTTACACTTGCCTCACTCCTTGCGCATTCACCCTGTGTTTCATACATCACTTTTGAAAATGGCCACACAGACTTGTGGTTCCCGTCCACCCCAGTGTTGGTCCAGGGTGAGTGAGAATTGGAACTTCGCACAGTGTTAGATTAAAAAATAAGTAGTAACCCCGTTTGATATCTGGTGTCATGGAAAGGTTTTGGGCCAGGCAATGATTCTTTAGTCCCGGTGCGACATGTGCATTCACCTCATATACTGCAGCACTTTCATCTCCTCCATCCTCTGAAGCCGGGCCCTAAAACGCCCTTAGGAGGGAGGTGTACTGTCAATGCAAAAGCGGCACATGTTCTAGAGCTCACCCTACCTACCTAAACCATGTAGTGTGCTATGGGGGGCCTTCTGTATATATGTTGCGGGCAAAGGGATTTGTCCCAGTCAGCATGCTGGTGGTTCTAATGGCCCACCAAGTTGTGAGAGTAGAAGTCTGTATGTATTGTGGAGCATGAGTTTGTATGTGCCTTACATTCATAATGCAGAGCATAGGAATCTGTATGTGTCTGACAGACTCTCATTGTCATGCTTAAACACTCTTATATTTCAGGTCCTTCTTTGGGACTTCATTTCCCAGCAGCCCCAGAGGGTAGCCATCTTGGGAGTGGCCCAGGTTCATATCAGCAGCCCCGCCCTTGGGAAGGTGCTTACTATTCTGGAGATTTCGTTGGAGCAGGAGCTCCAATACTGCCCACGAGTGAGAGCAGTTCCAAAGTGGCCCTCGAGGTATCCTCATCATTGTGCTCTTGCGCGATCTCAATATTGTTCATTTCTGAGCCGGCCCTGGGGGATATATTCATTGCACTGGTGCACAACCACATTGGAGAGATTCCAGAGCTGTGGCCTGCTCCCTCAGTGGTCTATGTCCAGCTAATGGCATCGTTAGTGAGCGCAAATTGCTGTCAGCAAGTTTCCATTGACATAGAGCAGGCCGTGCTCTGATGGTAATCCCTGATTAAGGGGCATGTTTTGATGTGATTTGAAAGTAGCAGCATTATGAGAAGGGTGTGCCCTTTATTCTTTATGTGCAAGCAGCATTTTATTAACTCATCACAATAGAAACTTCTGAGGTTTGTGGCTGCTCATTCTCATATCTCTCGTTTGCGCATTAGCAGAATTTATTCAAAAGGTTCTCGCAGTGTTTTAACAGTGTATGTTCTTTACTGAGTAGTTCAAGCAGCACTTTTGTGTGATTGTAGACAGAGATGTGAGCCTTATCATATCTACTTTTAAAGACTGTGCATTCCTGGAGATGAGTCTTTAAAGTCATTCATGATTGCTTTTATATGTTTGCCTGCTAACCACTTTTTTCTTTCAGATCTCCTTCCCCACTGTTCCCTTCCCAGACCCTTTCCCCTGTGTTGTCACTCTAATCCTCAGCACTATTATAGGTACTGAGTTGTAACTGCCTGTAGTTGGGCCTGAATCTCACTGTGCAGATCCTAAGGAAACCGGCGGCTGTGACAATTTCAAACAGTATGACATCCTCTATGGTGCTGTTCCACAATGGGGCAATGATTCCTTTGAAGCCCTACACCCCAAGCTTTTGAGACACCTGTTTGGTTAGGGAATACTTTGGTCTGGTTTCAATTACTGGAGAACATTTCCAGGACTCTAGTGTTGGCCCGATACACCCAGTCTGATTTGAATACACCCTGTCTGCTTTTAACCTGATAAGGCAGATAGTAATAATTATAGCCTTTTAAAAAAAATGTATCTGAAACTGAAATCCATTTTAAACATTACCTTGCCCCGAAGATGAATATGATGGGTTTCTCTGAGTTTCACAATGTGGTACAACTCCCTCACGCCAGACAGATCTTGTTTGATTATCTGTAAAAAAAAGAAAAATTAAGCACTTTTCAGATATCCGAATATTTGAGCAGCCTTATGTTAGACCTGACAGCCTTGGGGTAGTCTTCCTCTTAACTTTTTCCTTTCTCCTCTACTTTTTCTGACCTCGTTTTTGCTGGTATTAGCTCTCTGCACACTTTACCATTGCTAACTAGAATTAAAGTGCTTGTGCTCTCTCCTCTAAACATGGAAATATTGACTTATCCACAAATGGCATATTTATTTTACTTATATGTCCCTAGTGAAGTGCACTAAATGTGGCCAGGGCCTGTAAATGAAATGCTGCCAGTGGGCCTGCAGCACAGATTCTGCCACCTAGTTAAGTAGCCTCTTAAACATGTCTCAGGCCTGCCATTGAGTTTCAAACTCCAAGTTCAACCTGGCAAAATAAGCCTTTTGTCCGGCTCAAACCTTCCTTTTTAATACATATAATTCACCCTTAGGATAGGCCCTGGACAGCCGAGAGGGCAGGGTGCAATGCATTTAAAAATTAGGACATATACTTTTATGTTTTACATCTCCTGGTAGTGAAAAACTCTTACATTCGTTTTTCACTATTGCAAGGCCTATTTCTTCTGTAGGATAACATTGGAGTTACCCTATTACAATTTATAAGCCTAATTTCCAAATGGGATGAGATAATTCCTGCACATTTGGTGTCTCTCAAATCACAATTTCAAATCCTAACGTATGGTGAAGTTACATTTTAAATTGCAATTTAGAAAATGCTCCTTTTAGAAAGTTGTATTCTTTTGCACTATACCTTCACAAGAATGGTGTCTCCCTCTCAGCACTACTTGTGGTCCCTTATTGAGTTTCAATCTGATTTCTTAATAGATACAACTATTTAAATATATATTGAATATGGTCAAATCTGTTGTTCCTTAATATGCATATGTTTTATTAAACCATTTTCATCTTAAGCATCTATATGCGATTATTGGTTGATGTTTACTATATTTTTTTCATTCAACTTAATCACACATGCATTTTGGACCTTCCCCTCAGCTCCTTTATCAGGGAGTTTGTTCTGTGAAACGAAAAAAGGTAATATGATATGCAATTTCTTTCATAACTTCTCGTTCAATACCATCAAATCATTTCTAAGGCTCCCAGTTTTCAATTTTCACAGATTTTTACAGATAAAAACAGACAGAAAACAATCTGCTTACTGTCTGTATTTATTTTTAAAAGCCGAAAAATAAAAATATTTGTCTGAGACTCCTCATGCTGTCCTTTATGAAGTCCAGGCCGACAGTTGAGCAGATAGATAGTATTGGGAGTTAAAAAGTAGAATGAGATTTCCTTAAATATAGACATTTGTTAAAATATATTTGCATATACAGTGCTAATATGTATCTGTGGGTGTAATGTTTTGTTATCTTTGCTGCTTAATTTGGTAAAATGCGGCAGACTTTTAGTTTGTGCGCATGTTTATCGGTTAAATAAATATGGAAATATACCATTTTATGACTGCATTAATTCTCACAATGCTAAATAAATATGGATAAATATCAAGATGGCCAAAACATAAATATGGATAAATGCAGACGGAAATGTTAAAAACATAAATACCATAAAACTGGGGGGGGCTAATTATATCCAAATGTTTAAAGCTAAATACTGCCTTGTGCTTCCCAAAACCATACTGAAAATACATAATCATATGTCAAATCTCTACAATGCTACAATCCTGTCATCGGTATTTATCCAAATACTATAAGGCTGCAATCTGTGTCAATCTGTGGCAAAACTAATATGAAATATGCGTTCATTATAATGCCTGAATCTAAAGAAGCCTTTCTGTGCGGTGTGAGCCTATAGTCTATGTCAAACCGTTCTATCAGGCTAATGTGGAACGGGCATTCATTCTAATGCGTTAATCTTAAGAAGCTTATAAGTGTGGTGTGAGACTTTCTGTGCGGACTTCTCCCAGTTGTTTTCTTGGCCTTGTGTATGGGCACCATGTTTTTCGATTATTAATGCCCCATTGTTACTCGTGCATAATAGTCATGAAAATAGGACAACCTGTCACGGTCTTCAGCTTTGATCTTATAAAGAGAAAACGAGATTGCTACATTAAGGTAATCACTCATTTACAGGTTGCTTCCGTATGCCTCAGACAGCATAAATAAAATCATAAAGCGCAACTGGTGCATCCTTAATAGAGTCTCCAGACAATGGGATATCCCACTGTTCTCACAAAAAAAAAAAAAAAAGCCGTAAAGACACACTGGTAAACATGAGACCCAAGCAGAAAATGAGACCAACCATACACAATGCTTTAGACCTTCTGGAAGTAGTGGAAGACTACTTTTGTGGCCAGTTTAGTGTGTGCCATCTGATGGCACCCATGAAAGAAATTGACTTAGGTCCACACTCCCCATGGCAACTGAGAAAACACATGAATTGCCGCACGAAATAGGTAATATAAATGATAACCTGTTCATGCAATCTCAAATACATAGGAATGACAACCAGGAAAATAAGCACAAGAATATGCATACATAGAAGTAATATTTGTTGCAGATGCAACACAAATAAACAGGAAGAACACTACATGAATACCAGGCACTTCTTGAAAGATCTCTAAAGGGTCATCCTGGAACCTGTTACATCGGAAAACAGACATTCGGCAAAAATCCTTTTCAAGAAAGAGCAGCAATGGATTTATAAACTGTACACACAAACAAGGATTGAACAATGACATCCCATGGTGGAACATTTGTATTAATATGTATGTATTCCACCCTATTCTTTTCCTGCTAGAGGATAGTATGTGATGAATGTACTAATTTTTTGACAAGTGTTTTTTGTTAACCATTATTGAAATATATTGTAGGTGATGACATTGCATTGAGTGTCTTTGAAAACGGTACTGTGTGAAAATTTGAGATCATGCAGATGTTATTCTAACATTTCGCATATTCGCCCTATGTTACAATACTACATATGCAATCTTGTTTCATTGAAATACTTGATAAAATTGTTTGCTGTAAAAATTGTAAGCACTTAGCTCATAGTACATAATTTGTAAGAGTGCACCACATACGAATTGCCCTTTCGATTCGACAATCAAAACTAGGAACGCATCATATGAACTGTATTATCCAAATTACTAAAATTGCAATGAATTTCCCTCCAAAGCACATAGAGACTAGGTTCCCCAAACAGATAAAAAGACTTAATAAGTTTTGCAAAGGGTAGCATTTACACACAAAGGCACACACATTTCCCTGGCCTAAGGAGGGAACATTTGACACACATATAATAGAGCACACTAAAACACATATAAAATCCAGATATACAGGACAAAAAAGAGACAAAAGGGAGTCAGTATTAGAATTTTGGGCTATCTTTGAAGATATGTAGGGATGGATGCATTCACTCCAGTTCCCCTTGCATTAGGATATTCAGACCCAATAATAGTAGAAGTTGGCAAGCCTCCCACCGAAAGATGGTCAGTAAGTTTTAAGCCGAGAAATCGAAAGGCAAGCAAGTCCAGCCTCTATTAACGCAGTCCACATTCCTAGGGAAGAGCCCCAAAACCTCGACTCCCCATCCACCATACTCAATACGTGACACTTCAAAGATGTGTAAAATCTGAATTCTCACTAGGTCAGGCAAGTATAAATGTGTGCCAGGCAAGTGCGTGGAAATTGTCAATCGAAAATCAGTGAGCTCTGGTGACGAAGTTAGCTCCAGTCACCCGAGAACCGATGACGAAGGCAGGGCTACAGGGATTGACCAGGTAGCTGAGAAGGAGAGTGAATTTGGGGTGAAGCCAGTCTACATAAAGCAGAACGCAGCTCTGAGCAAAAGGGACAGGCCAGACCGCATGAGGAAGAGAGGCATTAACGGAAGCTAGAAAGAGAGCGCAATCAGGAGTTAGAATGAGAGTACAATGCACTCTCCTCATGAGGGAAGCAACGCAAGGTACTGGACACCATGCTAAGAAGAGTCGGTGGTCAATGAAATGCTACTAGTAGGGTTTAGAGCCACATCGTTCAGTCAACATGGGAAAGGGGCTGACCAAGAGATGAATGAATGAAAGAATGAATGAATGAATGAAAAAGAATTTGTAATCGCGCTACTAAGCCCGAAGGCATCAAGGCGCCTAACCAAAAGAGTTCATAAGAAGACTGATCAAAACTAAGGGTAGGCCCTGGCAAATAGCCACATCTTAAGGGCCTTCCTAAAGGCTTGTGTGGAGGGAAGAGATTTAATTTCCACTGGCAGCATGTTCCACAGCCTGGGGGCTAAGGATGAAAAAGCTCTGCCACCCCATTTGGCTTTACGAACTCGGGGAACTGATAGCAGAAATTTGTTGGCCGAACGAAGATTTCTAGAAGGTGTATAAGGGGCCAACAAATCCCTTAAGCCTCCAGACCTATTTGTGGCCAGAGCCCCATATGTCAGACTCAGGGACTTAAAAGAGATCCTGGCCTCAATTGGGAGCCAATGCAAGGACCTTCTGGCAGCCTGAGCAGAATCCCGTTTGGGCAAGTCCAATACAAACTTGGCCGCAGCCTTCTGCACCATTTGTAGTCGTGTTAGCAAGCCCTTGTTAATGCCTAAGTAGAGGGCATTACAATAATCCAATCTGGAGCCTATCATTGCCAAGACGATCTGTTTTCTGGCTTGAGGAGATAGATAATGTCTAATCCTCCGTAGGATATTTATTAGGCCCCAGCAAGTGGAGATAGTTCTCTTAACTTGTTGGTCCATCCCCAAGGTAGGGTCAATCATGACTCCTAAATTTCTAGCCAGGGTCGTAGGAGTCGGGCACATCCCCAATGAGATAGGCCACCACTCCGCCGACCAAAAGTCCTCCTTTCCTCCAAACACCAGAATCTCTGTCTTTTCGCCATTGAGCTTCAGGGAATTACAGGTCATCCATTGAGCAATGGCTTCCATGCAATTTCTAAGATTGGAAGCCACAAGAGTGTCAGGTTGGGCGAAAGACAGAAGAATCTGTGTGTCGTCGGCATAGGAGATTACCTCCATCCCATACGATCTAATAAGCCTGGCAAGTGGGGTCATATAGATGTTAAAAAGGGTCGGACTTAATGCCGACCCCTGAGGAACCCCACAAATCACAGGATGGGATGGAGACAAAAACTCCCCCAACTTTACTCTCTGCTCCCTCTGGTTAAGGAAAGAGGCCAGCAAACTAAGTGCGGGCCCCTCAACCCCTATCTCTCTCAGCCTGGATGTTAAGACTGAGGGAGACAGGGTGTCAAACGCAGCCGAAAGATCCAGCAGGATAAGGAGAGTAGTCTGACCCTTATCTACTCTGGGGCGGATGTTATCAAGCACAATAGTCAGGGCAGACTCCGTACTATGTTCTCTCCTAAATCCGTGCTGCGAGTGATCTAGCCGACCAGAGGTTTCCAGAAATGCTGCAAGGTGATGGTTGAGATGAATTTCCAACATCTTTGCAGGGGCTGGGAGCAGCGAAATAGGGCGGAAGTTTTTAAGAACCCCTGGGTCTAGCGTAGCCTTCTTTAACAGAGGTTTTACTACCGCTTTCTTCCATTGAGGGGGGAAAATCCCATCCCTCATTGCCCTATTCATAATATCTAGTAAGGGGGGGAGGAAACACTCCTTACATTGTTTGAGAAGTTTCAAAGGGCAAGGGTCTAATGGGGACCCCGACCTGATCTTAGTCAAAAGAACTTCAAGTTCCTGTAAGGAAAGGGAGGGAAAACTGAACAGGCCCCCTAAAGATACTTCCTCCGGTAATGTTACCGAAGTAACAGAGGTACACAGGGGGGTGGATAGAGTGAACTCTTGATGCTCTAATGCAGAATGTATGTCCACAATCTTAGAATTAAAGAATTGTGCAACATCATTGCAGAGCTGCTGTGAACTAACCACAGGATCAGGCGTCTTCAATGAGATGAGTGTATCAACAATCTTGAAGAGATCTTTCGGAGAGGAGAGAGAGGTGGTAAGAGAGGTGAAATACTCTTGTTTAGTTTTTATAACCTCCTTCTTGTAATTCTTTAGGAGGATTTTATGCTCATCCCTCTCACGCAAGTCCCAACTGGTCCTCCAGAGACGTTCCTGTCTCCGTAGTCCCTGCCTGAGAAGTCTAAGTGATTCAGAGAACCACGGGGCAGGGAGACTTTTTCTGGCAGAATAACGCAGGGTAGCTGGTGCCAGTTCATCAAGAGCTGTTTTAATGACATTCTCCATCCTCTCAACTGCAGATCTTACATCCTCCTCCGGAGAGATCGTTAGACTCAACAACTTAGGGGCAAGCACATTGTTAGTTAAGTTTTTAAGGTTACGTCTCCATACCATCTTGCTGGGCACATTTCCCTTTCTGCTGTTCGAGGCAGTTGTTAAGACCAAAGGGATCGCATAATGGTCGGACCAGGAGAGAGGGAAAGGAATCTCAGTTTCCAGCCGAATATCATTGGAGAATACCCCGTCAAGCGTATGTCCAGCCTGATGGGTGGGACCCTTGACTAACTGTCTCAGCCCACAGCCAGAAAACATATCCAATAAAGATGAAATTTCGGTTGACTCTGAGTTCTCCGGATGGAAGTTTACATCCCCAAGAACAGTAATCTGCTCACAGCCAAAATGTGACTCTAGAATATTAAGCACTTGAAGACCAAAATCGGTTTTGGTCCCCGGGGGTCTGTAAATGAGAAAACCCATAAACGGCACGGCATAAGGTCCATAAATAGAGAACTGAAGGGCCTCAAATGAGTCTTGAAAGTCCTCCAGGGGAGTGATATTACAGGACAGATAGTCCCTATAGAGGATACCAAGCCCCCCTCCCTTTCGACCCACTCTATCCTTCCTCACTAGAGAATAACCATCTGGTACCGCCTCAACCAAGTCAGGGCCCGAGGAATCCTTTGCCCAGGTTTCTGTTATGAAAACCCAGGCGGGTTCTCTGGCCAGTACAAAGTCCTTGAAAGCGAGATTATTTTTGATCAATGACCTCGCATTGACGAGGAAGCCCTTATCGGTCCTCAGGCTGGTACCTGGCTTAGAACTCGGCGCTAGAGATGAACTTACGGTAACAGGAATCAGCTCCGAAATAGAAGACTGGAAACAGTCACAACTAAAGGAGGTCAAGAACCCTTCCGGCGCATACCCATGATGACAAGGGAGCGCAGGCGGCTTCAGAGTCATAAAGTCCTGCCTCGTATAACCGGTCCCGGTGGTCCCCCAGTCGATCCGTATTATCTCCCCGCTGTCCAGCCTGTCCTTAGCGCGGACGGGCGCAGAGGCGTTACTGCGGCACACACGCCGCGCGCACACGCTGCGCGCCTGCATGAGGGATCTATATAGGGCACTAGCCAATCCACCTGATCCCTGACAGCTGTAGCGCTACATCGCCTGGCGCCCAAACAGCTTTCCCTATCCAAGATGGCGCCCAAGAATTACGGGAAGGGCGCTAAACGCGCTATGGAGGACCCGCCAAAATAGCGGTGAGGACCCAATTTATAGTGCGTGTAAAGGGACGTGTAAAAGCAGGAGAAAATATCTAAAAGAAATTTTAAAGCAAATACAACAAGAGGTAATATTTAAAATCAATGCCGCACCTAGCTGACACAGCGCCGCCCTTAGAATGAGCAGCCTTACCTGCAAACAGAACTAGCAGGGTTGCTTAAATCAGTTCCTGGTGATTGCCTCGAGCAACCCACCTGATCCCTGACAGCTGTTGCGCTACGTCGCCTGGCGCCCAAACAGCTTTCCCTATCCAAGATGGCGCCCAAGAATTACGGGAAGGGCGCTAAACGCGCTATGGAGAACCCGCCAAAACAGCGGTGAGGACCCAATTTATAGTGCGTGTAAAGGGACGTGTAAAAGCAGGGGAAAATATCTAAAAGAAATTTTAAAGCAAATACAACAAGAGGTAATATTTAAAATCAATGCCGCACCTAGCTGACACAGCGCCACCCTTAGAATGAGCAGCCTTACCTGCAAACAGAACTAGCAGGGTTGCTTAAATCAGTTCCTGGTGATAGCCTCGAGCAACCCACCTGATCCCTGACAGCTGTAGCGCTACGTCGCCTGGCGCCCAAACAGCTTTCCCTATCCAAGATGGCGCCCAAGAATTACGGGAAGGGCGCTAAACGCGCTATGGAGGACCCGCCAAAACAGCGGTGAGGACCCAATTTATAGTGCGTGTAAAGGGACGTGTAAAAGTAGGGGAAAATATCTAAAAGAAATTTTAAAGCAAATACAACAAGAGGTAATATTTAAAATCAATGCCGCACCTAGCTGACACAGCGCCGCCCTTAGAATGAGCAGCCTTACCTTAAGAGATAAAGGGACAAGGCAGCCTGGTACTTACTCTCCCATGGCACAGGAATAACAAAATGGCACTTGTACTTTCATACAAGGGAAGCAGTGACGAGGATACGCATTGGTCCTGATGGGTGCACGACAAAGATGGACAAACCCCAAAGGAGATAAGTGCTAAAAGGGAAGGGAAGACTATGTGTATCTTTTTTGCGACATACTAGGTAATCGGACTGAGGAGAGGGGCCAATATGACAGGTGTTGGCCAAGGGAAGGATAATTTGAGCCTGAGGACATGGGAATAGCGGAGGACTGCATAGGGTATGAAGGAAGAATCCCTAAGTGAGACTTCCTCTACATGTAGCAGTGCCACACGAGACGGGAACGCTATTTTGAAGACAAACCTGTAGAGTCACCAAGCATGAGAGTGTGCCCGTAACTACAGAAGGGTGCGGCTGGGATTACTTACATGCCTTAAACCTAGGTGGATAAAGAGGGGTGGAGAGAAAGTTACCATCATTGCTGAATGGGGCATGGTAATGGTAATGGGTTGCATGTTTCAAGAAAAACACTGTAAGTATCAATCTAGCGCTGAGATACATTAAGAGTTTGCTAAGGAGTCTTATTGGTAGCAGACTAACATGGTGTTTGCCCAAGCTGGCATTCCAGCAATCAAGCAATCAGATTAACAGATACCCAGCGTGACGGGCCACATTTAATATGCACAGGCACCTGATCTGGACGGTTCTGAGATAAATATTTCCTGACCACCCAGCTGAAGGAGGGCGGATGACATAACCCATGAAGCCAGAGGAAAGCATAAACGATTTCCTGAAAAGAATTAGGGAAAGATGGGGACAGTAAACCGGACAGCCATGGACCGATTAGGGCCCACAAGTCATTTTTTTGCAACATTCTTAAGAAAGGGTTACCACAGAGATACAGAGAGGGTTGGACAGCGTAGTTGGTATAGATACCAAACCCTGGTGGGAGATACAAGCTCATATACTCCACAACTGTAAGGAAAACAAGAAAAGGATAGAGAGAAGAAGGAGCAGGCCTAAAAAGACACAGCAAAACTAGTTGAACATAAGTTGAAAAAGACTGCCCTCAAGCAAACCGTGTAGATGGCACCAGTCACAATCGGGGCTCCACCACAAAACAGGCAGTCCAGGACCACATCTAGGTTATGGTAAAGGAGGCCAGGAAGGCTGGTCTCAATCAGACCCTAGAGAGTGCTACTATCGCCATAGGCAGGGTCACCTGGTAGAGAGGTGCTGGATAAAGGCGTACCATGAGCAGCAAGCAGAAAATGTTTGTGAGCCTGGGTCAGCCACCACAAAACCCCATGAACATCCCTCCTCAGTACCAAACAGGGGCTTATTAGAATATACCATACACGTAGCCGCAGGGAGGCCCGCCGGTTGCCAGACAACCACAGCAGAGATCAAGTAATTGGGCAAGCATATGGCAGCAGCAGCCAAAGACAGGGAACCCAGTGCAACAGTGTCCAGGGCCACAACCCAGCAAGGAGGAGTGACAGTGTAGGGAGGCAGCACCTTCACTCAATCATAGAGCCAAAAAAAACATTAAAACAGGCCCCACAGTGAATAATATTAATACCAACAACATAACCCCAAGTAATTCAGCTCCAATAGTAAAGACAAACAGCATCTTTCCACCCCTTTTTCAAAACAGAAATAACTACAGACAACATTGGGGGGTCCAAAAAGATTTGACTTGTTTCCATGATTTCAGGACTGGTGTGGGCTGTGTCGATCAGGAGTCTTCACTAGGCTTGGCATCCACAGTGAGTTCGTGGAAGCACAGAATAATCATTTTGCCTAAAACGCCTACTGAAACTAGGCCTCACTCTGCTGCAGATCCCCCAGGGCGGGGGTCCATCGTCCACACCATAGGGGAAGTGTGGTCTGACGAGGGGGTGGGAAATAAGACAGCCAAAGCCTAATGGGGCGCACTCCAATTATTCCACCCTCCGCAATTCCTTAATGGTGTGTAGTCCCAACATCACCCCCAAATGCTCCAAAAGCCTCCGGAGCAATGGAGACCTCCCTTTCAGTTATGAACAAAGCAATCCTTGGTGACTGTAATCAATGTTCTTCTCACAACTAAAATGGTAAGATCCCAAAGGTCCACAGCCCCCCCCACACAGGAGTCCATAAGCCTAGAGGCCTCAATGTAGGGTGACCAGATGTCTCAAATTTGTCCATACAGTCCAGATTTTTGGGTCATCCGTCCCGGCAGGTTTTCTGGGTGTTAGGGAGGTACCCCTGAAATAACCTTAATGAGTGCATAGTTAGTCTATGTCCCATAGCACGTAGGGGTCTGTGTTGACTCCATTGGTGACCAAAATTATAGTCTAATTTTGGTGAAATGTCCAAATTTTTGGGGCTTGGGTAATTTGGTCACCCTATCTCACTGTAACCATGAGCTCGAGGCTCCAGTCAGGGGTCCACTGAACCTTAAAAGACAAAGTGTAGCCAGAGGGAGAGAGGTGAGTGCCAGGGATGGAGGCTTCCAAGGTTCTACCCCCGCTTCAGATGGATCGCAAGGCACCAGGTGCATCCCCTTTCAGGTCCAACTCCCTTCCAAACATAGTTCGTTCATGTTACTCCAACCTTGCAGGCACCATCCAGGAAACATACAACCTTAACTGCCGATCCCAAGGGGGCAGCATAGGGAAGGGGGAAGAACCACAGGGAAGCCTCTGACCCTCTCCCTGTGCGGCAAGGAAAACAAAGAATGATGTTGCTCAAGGAAAATACCCAAAACTAAAAGGAAAATTGCCCAAAAGTAGGAGGATTTCAGATAAAATGCCGGTTAGAGATCAGCAAAACAATGTATCTGTAGCCACGAGGGAGGACCACATTACACACCACGTGCCGGGAACAGAGATGTGCACAAGCACCAAAAAACCAGCAGCAGCAACATGCCCCCTCTACCTACATTTCCACACACGTATAGAGATACTAAACTAAACAACACATAACAAGTGCAACTGGGGAGAATATCAAAAAGAAGAAGAAACATAACCAAAGGAAGGGGCCGCGCAGCAACCGTTCTCTTAGCCACGCACTGGGCAAAGCACCTTTGGAAAGACTAGTGTCAACCATATGACTCCTGCTAAAAAGACACAATTCTCTCCCTCCCTGAACTCATGAGACCATCTCACAATCATACCTAACACTGATCTGATCACTCAGAATTGAACTGTAGAAGGTCCAAACACACCCAAGTAGGATGGAGGGGCACTCAACGGCTTATAAATAAGATCTGTCTACAGAATAATAATCACCCTCACTCCCCAAATCACTAAACGATGATTATAACAGGGATTGCCTTTGATACCTCACCATATCGTGACTAGTAGGGTGACAGGATCACACCCCATGGTGAAATACAGGGTGTTCAAAACCATTAATAAAACAGTGTATTTGACTAGCTGAATTAACAAACAACAAAGTTCTTTCAAAACAGGTCACAGCAAAAACAACAAGTGCACCAAAGCTGGTTTTTCATCAGCCCTCACTACCCAAAGGAAAAAGGACATTTTTGAACCTGCGCCAGTGGAAGGAGGAAAAGCCATGGGCCCTCAGCGAAGGGTCTGCTTAACACCTGCGTAGGTGCACCGTCCCAATGTTCAGTCAAAAAATTCCATGGCAAAGACACCTTAGAACAAAATACTGCAAACCTTTCTGAGATGGTAAAAAAAACACAGCCACTTGAGGGGCATAGAGAACTCCCAGGGGAGCCATACCTCGAACTGCAATATCATGACAAAAGTTATGTACATATATTTGCTTTGTACGATCTTCCTATTATGGATAGTCTCACACTGGAGTACTACAGAGGGACTGGTGAGTCAAAAGAGATTCACTAATGGGGAACTACAGCATATGCATAGGGACCTTTTGTATGTCACCTACAATTACACTAAACAGAACACTAGCATCCCACATGCACTGCACAGCACCCTTTAACATATCACTTGGTACCAGCACATGACCACAATCAGCTCCCAAGCATCAGCTAGGTCCTCTTATGCCTCCTAATTGATCCCACATGTGGTAGGTGCAGATAGGATTTACCTGTGCCAAGTTTTACCGCCCGAGAAAGTAAAATAACTAATTCACCTTTAACTGTGTAGGATAAGGGCCAAGATCCAACCCAACAAGATAGAACCACAAAGGGAAGTTGTAAACCTAACCCGATACAACACCAACCCAATAGCACTATACATCTTAACCCGCTGATATCCAAACCGTGCTACACTGGAATGGTATGTAGGGTACCATGGGGGAAGATATTACCTGGCCCCAGATTTTACGGAGAAGAGGTCTTTTGAGGTAGCCAAACCCCCAACTCAGTATGCAAATATGTCTGCTCTAGCATCCAACTGTGGACCGAAAGTGGCTCTTAATGTGACCGGCGCAGTCTTGATAAACAACAAGTGGTCTCCTGACATGGAATTTCTGTGAAGGGCCATACAGCTCAGGGATAAAAAGGGGAATCGGTTGCATGGGGAATGGTTTAATTCTAGGACTCCACAACTGATCTATTAGATTAAAGATATAATGATTGAAAAGGTTACCTCAAATTTTAGTTCCACAATTATTTGCTTTTCAGATTTCTAAGGGCAACGTTGAACTTTGCCCATAGCTGTTGAGTTGGTGTCAAATACAGTGGCATTTTTCTGTGACATTAGTTTCTGCATGAGTTGTTAGCTCATCATCTGTTCTCCATACAAGTGAATAGGGGTTCAGCTATGCATTTCTCTGCATTCTTAGTCTGTGGCCTGGACCCTGTTCTGTTTTAAGCAAGTATTTTGGAAATACAACCAAAGGTTCTTATTTTCATTACTGCCAATCTGTTCCTGGAGTCTTCATGAGTCAAAAACTGGCTGACTATTCACAGGTGTGAGTTGCCAAAGAGCCACAAAAAACATTGTAACATGTTCTAAAAATGTTATGCATTCTTCGATCTACAAAGGCCAGCCTAATATTATACACCATGCTCAGTTCATCAATATTCAACACCTTCATTTTGTGTAAAACAAAGCACACTTCATGGTATAACTCTGCAGACAATTTGTTGAACTTAAACATAATCTTGTGTTTAACAGGCAACATCAAGTAATGGTTAGTTGTTACACATTTGATGTTGTGAACATCCAGTCCTGATGCTCTAGTAACAATGCATAGAATTTTGAAGCTTGTTTTGCCATAGAAATACAATATTATTTCATGGATGACAAAATCTCTCTGTCCCAGTTTGCCCACTGTAATATTGCATGTTCCATTTTCATTTCAAAGTCCATAATTCACTGCATTAACCATATGTATGTGAATAAATTATGGCTCTTCGTTCTGTTTCACCCCTATGACATCCAAGTCAACTACCTTCTTAGTTGCTTGTTCCATGGCCATTTTAATCTCAGTCTTGGCTCATTGATCCATATTCTGAATGAGTGGGCCTCCTGGCTGAACACCCATTTCTGAGTTGGAGTTATGACTTCCTTCTGGAGTTTCCTTTACAGCTTCTTCAGCAACTCTTGCTTCTTGTTTAACTTTTGCTTCATGCAATTTAAGACATCTCTGGAAAGTAGTATATTCAATGTGTTCTTTGCTGCTTTGAAGGCTCTCTCACATGACTCATACTTGCTTGCAGCTTGTTTTCCATATCTTACGATGCTGCAAAAACACCATAAAGTAGAATTCTTTCTACACTACATTCAGACACAAAGTTGACAATGGATAATTAGGCTTAGCTGTTATATTTGACCAGGTTGTCTTTACACCTTTCTAAAACAAAGTGAACATCTTCTTCATTTAGTACCAATTCCTTGGATCATGAAGTATTTAACTACTCCATACAAATAGAATTTGTAAATGCTAGACTGCATCTTGGGTAGTAGGCTTCCAAAATATTAGCTATAAAAAATCCCTGCATACTATATGTATAGCACAGCCTATCCCAGCGTCTATCCCAGCAAACGTTTTTAGTACTCTAATGCAAGACAAAAATAGACCTACGGTAAACGGTAAAATGTTTTGAAGTTTGCCATGCAACAGGATCCCTATTCACAGTGCTCATACACACCAAAGTCTCCGTATAAAAGCATGGGTATGATAAAGCTTTTGTGTCAGAGTTTTTTCAGATGAAGTGCCATCCCAATGATAATTTACCTGCATCTCCTCTGACTTTATTATGTGACACAGTACACACAGCTACTGCAGCTGATTTGTTTCTCTAAAACTCCACATCTACTTTGGCATTCCCTATGCTTAAAATGACTGGGTTTCTTAAAGCTGGTCTGGAAAACTAAAACCTGCACCAAGGGTAATACTTGCTTTCTGTCTAAACAAAGGCATCAGTATTTTGCAAACTAGGGCTTTTTAAAACCTCAGCATATTGCCCCACAACCCTTAATTTTCTGGCTGTTAGGACTGAAGAAGTGACATGGTCCTCAATGAACCACATGACAGCTTGAGCACTGTCCTCTCCAAACTTAGGTTTGCCTTTGATTAACAGCACTGTGTGAATATGTGGTACTCCTTACACCAGGAATAAATTCCTAAATTATTGTTGCAGATGAAGTATACTATTTTAAGGAAACATCTATGGAAGTATCTCCCTACATAAGGTGATTTCATGGAGCAAAGTTAACCTATGGTTGTTTATCTATGGTTTTAAACTAATTGCCAAGGGTGTCAAGGCAACTGAGTTAAGTACCCAATAGCCAGGATGGAGTATCTGCCCACAAACATTTGAGATGTTCGCCAGTCTAGCGGACATCTCTTGCATTTACAGAAACTGATGTCACAGAGGTTCATATAAATGCATTGAAAATTTGATTAACAGCTGTATCAATATGATAGAGCCATCCATCAAACTTTTAATATGTTTTTATTTAAAAAAATAAAATACCATAATGGGATTTTTTTTTAATTTTAAATAACAAAAAACATTGACCTGCCTTGCTATGGGAGTTTTCTCCCATGGTGTGTGGGTCATTTGACAGTTTTCTCCATCCTTCACAACCAGGCTTTATCTGGCCTTTTGTCTGCCAACTCGAACTAGGGTTTAGAGACAAATGGCCTACGCTCCAACGACCCTTACTCTGTCGGGCCTTTAGAGGTGTGTGCCGCCAGTGGAGACAGAGCAGTCTCTGCTGTCGACATATTCGAGGTCCACCTGACTCTAAATGAGCCAGGCAGACCTTCAGTTTCACTTAGGGTACTATGACACCATTGTGACAGAGTTCCCTCTCTACCATACTATATATTGGTCCCAGAGTATTGGTTATTTTGGCTTTCAAAATGTAATCATATGTTTTGCTTTTTCCTCGGCTTGAAATAGCTCAGGTAGGTCTTAGTCACTTCAATAAAAATGTTTATAAATAAAATGTAGTCTCCTTGAAATCCAGAATCAAGCTCAGGTCAGAATTAACCTCACGCTTATGGAAGTCCTGTAGCTTCAGACTGATTTTTAAGAAATTGGGTTATTAAATGGGATGGATGTGGTTCCACCACAAGGCATAAGGCCACCCACTTGTCAGGGTAAAACTCAGTTTCAATTATTTAAATTGGGCCCAACCCCCTGGGAGATGTGGTAAAAAGCAGACAGTCTTAACTTAGAAAAATTGTGTCAAATATTTAGCCATAACAAAAAAAGTCAAAAAGTCAAAACAAAATACAATCAAAATCTAAAAACCAATTTCTAAAAACAGAGAAATACTTAAACAGCAAAATTACACTGAAACAACAAACATCTATTGGGAGGAACTGAAGATATGAATTTTAAAAGATTTAATGCAAAAAGTGCCAAGAAAAAGTACAGCACCATTCAGACGTTACTGTTCACAGTTGAACTAGGCACAATTTCAGTAAAATCGTGATGAAGTGCGGGTCAGATAAACAAGGGGGTCGTCCCAGTCAAAGGCTGCATCTGGCAAAGTAATCTGGAAGTCAGATAGCCATTAGATGTTGTCCAACTGAAGTCATTATTTCTGGCAGGAAAAGCTGAAAAAGGGAAAATTCTAACATTGCGACACTTTTTGTGATTTCAGCTGCTCAAGATAAATTCCTTCAAACTTAGGGCCAGATTTATCAATCAATCAATCAAATAATCTTTATTTCGGTCATAGACCATAAAAGATGATAAGTCATAAAAACATACATCATACATGGACAAAGATAGACAGTTACAATTCATAATAAATAATATTTCATTGTAAATTACATTGATTAACAACACAATTATTTAAAAGCAGTATAAAAGAATAAAAAGTTAAGATAATTAAAAATGATACTAGTGGCAAATAAATATATCTGTTTAGATGACCCTAAAAATTAGATGAAATAAGGGAACATCTCCTCCGCCACACAGCGTGCCAATAACGTGATACCGAAAAAACTATAGGTGTTGAGGTATCAGTCTTCAGAATTCTATAGGCCGCATGACAGTGTATAGTGCCCAAATTCCTACAAAGTTGGACAAGCCAACGTTTTCTAATTGATTTGTATGTGGGGCAAAAGAATAGGACGTGCAACTCGGTTTCTTTTGTAGCTCCACAGGTCGGGCCGTCAAAAAGATTATTAGTCGACCACTTTCCTGAGAAGGCTCTCAGAGGGAGTGTGCCATGTCTAAATTGCATATAGCGCTTTCTGGAGGCACACGGCTCAATCTGATCTAGAAAAGGCTCTATTTTAAACTCCTCCTTTATATTAAAAAATTCTATGGTCAGTGGACCTAACCTATTATTGGATAACAGTTTGTTCTTGCTATTTGTCCAAAATATGTTAGCCAGTTCAGCTCTAGAGAGATTTGGAGCAATTGTCTCTGGCTGATACCAGAGAGCAGGAATTCCCAATCTCGTGAACTCCTTTCTGATGTGTACAAGCCACGGTAGTTTGGCTGAACCAGGGAGGGCCATTAGTGACTTTAAATCATTTCGATATTTTACCAACTCCGGCGTTACCCACAGCCTCCGCGAGTACATTAGAGGCCTCAGCGCGACTTCTTCTTGGATGGGTCTAACTCCCAGATCCATTCTGAGTGGATTGAGTGGTGTACTGGGTGGTAGGGGCAATAAAGACCTTAAAAAGAAATTCTCAGACCTACTGATGTCTCCAGCTGGGAGGTGCCCCCAGAGCTCAACCCCATAGAAAGTTGCACCCCGTGCTTGTGCTTTATAAATCTCAATAATGGGTGCTATAGGTTTGGAGGTGGATGCTCTGTGCAATTTAAGGATCCCACCGCAGGTCTAAGTAAGTCGAAGTTTTGCTTTTGCTAGCTGAGGACCCCATTCCATCCTATTTGTGAGTGTAACTCCAAGATATTCAAACACTGTTACCCTCATCCAGTATAACACCATTAAGGGAAGTATTAGGGCGGGTGGTTTTGGGCGGGTTACATACCATGAATTTTTTTTTCGTGGTATTAACCTCAAGCCCTCTAAGGGAACAGAATTCGGTAAAGCTATCAAGAGCACGCTGTATCCCCATAGGGGATTTTGACACTAAAAGAGTGTCATCGGCGAACATTAATGCCACTACCTGCTCGTTGTTAAGTTTAGGGGCGTCAATGTCCTTGGTTCCCCTCAGGTGGGCCACCAATGCATTAATATAAAGGGAGAATAAAGTTGGGGCCAGCACACATCCCTGTCTGACTCCACGATTAACAGGGAACTTAGATGTCAAATTGCCCCTCTTGCCACACCTTACTTGGGCAAAGTTGTCTTTATGGAGTCGCTTAACAATCTCAAGTAGACAGGCAGGCATGCTCATCTCAGCCAAGACCGCCCAAAGAGTCTGACGAGGGACCAAGTCAAAAGCTGCTTTAAGGTCAACGAAGATGAGGTAGAGACTGTCACCCTCTACCCTCACGGTTTTCCAATAAAGAAGTTGAAAATGAAGAAGTTGGTCCACCGTGGATGTCTTCTCCCTAAAGCCAGCCTGATATGGAGTCAATATTAATTGTTCATCCATCCAGGATTGCACTCGATCTAAGATGATACGTGCAAAGAGCTTTTGACTGACATCAATCAGGCTTATCGGGCGGTAGTTGTTTGGCAAGAGTGGTGAGCCTTTCTTAAAAACCAGGACTTTTTCAGCGCCCGCCCAAGTATCAGGGATAGGTGCGCCGTGGAGTACAGCATTATAGAGGGAAGAAAGATAGGCAATCCATACCTCAGGTTGGTGCCTGTATAGATCCCCAGGAATCTTATCCAAACCCGGCGCTTTTCCTATTGGGAGCCTATTTATAGCCTTTTCTACTTCCATGAGGGTTATAATATCGACAGGTTCTATATTCAAGTATGGAGCAGGTAGAGGCTCAGTGACCGGAGCTAAAGGAGCATATAGACTCTGATAATGATCGGTCCATTGCCCCGGGGCAATGTTCGGGTCATCTGCCACTAGCCCTTCCTTTGTGTCTGATCGAATAATTGCCCAAAATTCCCTCATGTCTTTTTTAGTTAGGGCTCTTTTAATATCTTCCCATTTGTTTTTTTCCCAGTTCTATTTTGTCTCTTTTACGACCAGCTTATATTCAATTCTCCTCGTAGCCACCATTGTCCTGTCACCTGATTTTAATGAAGCCAGGAGAGCCAATTTAGCCCTCCTGCATTTTGTATTAAACCAGGAAAGAACTTTCAAAGTTTTTTTTGGTTTAAGGGCTATTGGATTAAGAAGGTCACCCAGTGCTGTAACTAAGCCTGCATGAATGTGGAGTATGTAGCTTTCCCTATTGTCATTTCCCTGATCTAGAAAGTGACATAGTTCTGTAAGGGCTTTATGTATGACCAAATAAACAGAATTGATCTTATACGGGGATTTAAGAATCAGTGGCCATTTAAGCCGTCTTCTTTCATTAGAGAGAAGTAGAGGTATTAGATTGTTCCCGCTATTTTGTACAGGACAATTCACCATCAATAAAGTCAGGTCGAGGCTCAGGGCATTGTGGTCGCTGTCATGACGAGGATGAACCACAAAGTCCATGATCTTAGACCATGCTTTAACCTCTACCATGATGTAATCGATACAAGAGGTCTGGCCTGGTCGATTAAAGGTGTGACTCCCCTCTAAGTCCGATAAAGTGCGCCCATTGCAGGCTCTTAATGAGTTAGCAAGGGTTAAAGAATTTATTTGCACTGCTAGAGGTGTCCAGGCCTTAATTGTGGGATTTGAAGGGCCGGTATGGACCACTGTTCATCCTCCTCACTGGTGATGGAATCAGTGAACCCAGGTAAGGGCTCAAACTGGCAATTAAAATCGCCGGAAACGATCAAAATGCCCTTATCCGCTACTGTTTGGATAAAATTATCCAAAATTTCTAAGGTAGGTGATTCATTTCCCGACTTGGTGGGACGGGAGTAAACATTAGTAAGGATAAGACTAGACCCGGAGGGGAATGTTAATAATATACATTGCAAGTCTATACTTGGAGTGGTAATTTGAGTGATAGTACAGCCTAAATGTGACCCTATGAAAATAGACAGGCCCCCAAATGGTCTTCCCCTGGTACCTATAAGGGCTAAATTAATAACCGTATGAAAGCCCTTTTTTGAGAATTCTTCTTTAGCCCAAGTCTCCTGTATTAAACAAATGTCTTGCTGGTTGATAAAATGATTCCAGTCTGGGCAGAAAAGTTTGTTTATTAAGCCCGCGACATTCCAAGATAATATTTTTAAATGGTTATCCGAGTGAGTATTCTCTCTTCCTACATGCGAGGAAGAGGACAAGGGAGAAGACAAGGGCAGGGAGGAGTCAGTGGTTGTATCATTAGAAAAATGAGAGTCGTTGGTGGTCAGGATAGGCTGAGAGATAGGATATGGAGGGAGGGAGATTGAGCTGGTTGTAATACCCAAGTATAAAGGATTCATTTTTGTTGGAATAACCCCAGCCTCCGGAACATATATAGAGCCTGGGGTAAAATTGGTCAAAGTGTTGCCATCAGGGTTCGAAAAACACGACGGAGCCCTACTATCGACTGTTAGATCGGTCAGACCATCCAGTCAATCAACATCCTCTAGCGGAGCAAATCGGTTATAAACAGGGATTGCAAAGGGTGGTAGGTTCAGATTAGGCCTTTGTGGATTATTTTGGGGTAACCCAAAGCCTGAAGTAGTGGAACCAATTCGGCGAGGGACGGGCACCCAGGGTGATTGAGGATAGAAAAATTCAAGGGGAGAGACATTAATTGAAGTTTGATTGCCTAAAGATGATGTAGGTTGGGCAAATATTTTTTAGTTAATCTGCGGGTGCCTAAAGTTGATAACCACACAATCCCCCCTTAAACATTTTTGCGTTGGTCCTATCCATGCAACCCTCCTCACCATCAAAATCTCATTGGCCATCTCATAGGGAAACTGTTTGTGTCTTGCCAACCAAAAAAGTACTTTATTACGTAGATCTAAGTGGTTTTCCTTTGTGCCCTTATTAAGTTCAGGAATCCCAGTCAGAATGGTCACATACGGAGATGCCGCTGGAGGGAGATTAATCGTTGGCAAGTTTATAGGAGTTATCTCATTGTTGTTAACAGCAAAGTTGTTATGGATCGTAGTAGGGGTGGCTATTATTTCTCTATTACTAATGTTCCCCACTGGTGAGATGGAATTACTTGGGCATGGATCTTGTGACTGCGGATTGTGCGAAAAGGACCTTCTGATATGTTGGGCAGTCTGTTTCTTTGTTTTTGAAGTAGGACCATTTTGTGCGGAACATTCCTCAGTGAGAGTACGAGTTTTGGTTGCCTCAACAGACCCGTGTTTGCGTTGAATAAGTTCTGAGTTTGATGATGAAATCTGGGCTGTAGACAACCTATCATTTTGGGAGTTAGAGATACTAGCCATGAGATTTTGATCACGGTCAGTATGCACTTTCGCAAAGCTTTGGATTAGATTGAATATTGGGGCAACCTCCTCTTTTATAATGGCCCTACATTGGCCAAGAATATCGGCCAGTACTGCATGCAGCCAGGGTGGATATGCTGTATCCGAGCAAGGTGTTAAAGGTGAAATAGAAACAGGTGTCCGAGTGCTAGAATACACAGTTTCCTTTGTCAGCCTCCCCTTGGTCTTCTTACTCTTGATTCCGCCCCTGCTGGCTTTCCTTTTTTCCCTAGCTTTGGGGGGTATGATATTAAAGCCCTCAGTTTCCATAGGTGTTAATATGGGGTCTTGGGTAATAACAACCGGTAAAGAAGAGTTCTGGTTCATTTAAGTCTACCTCGATAGAATAGGCAGGTGACCCCATATATGGTAAATCAGGAGTTAAGGAAAGGCGACGTTCTGTCATTTCAATTTCTGAAGTAACTACACCAATGGCTTTCTGGAGCATTAGATCTATTGCTGTAGGAAGTTTGGGTTCAGGTGCCTTTAATTTAGATCGATAATGTTTGATAGCGCATGCACGGGCCCCTTGGACACGTTTGGGGAGGGTAGGTTTAGACATGGTGGAATAGATGGTAGATTACCCAATATAAACCCCAAAGTCGATGGGGTCTAAACAAATATAGGTTGCCAACAGTACCTTGTGTCCTTAGTGGGGGATCCTTTCACTCAGATGATAGAGGTGTGGCCCAGCCCAGCCTCTACCAGTCACGGACGGGCAAGGACGGGCCCGCCCTTGGCCCGGGCGCCGCCAGCACGTCCCGCGCTGCAGGTCACAAGGAAGCGTCTTTAAGCACCCTGGCGCTGCCTGCTGATGTCAAAGGCACGCGCCGTGGCAGGATAGAAGATGCAGGAGCAACGATGGTGGACCCCCTTGCTGGCCGTTTCCTTCATGGCTGGAAACAGGTAAGTGAACTGGAGGTAGTGGTGTGCTGGCGCGTCAGATTTATGGTTTAATGGATGGAGTAGTGTCCCTCAGGATGGTGGAGGACATTACCTCTGCCACTAAATGCTACAATGTCTGCCAGATATAAAGATGACTGTCTGCCCAATAGTCGTCTCTGTACATTGAAATCAAACACTGTCGCAGATGTGCTTTACAATGACAAAGAATTTGATGGGTCAGTTTTGAGGGCGGTCTACCAAACTCTTCACATTTTCTTTTTGTTTTTTAGCACAAGTGATTGTTTATGAAAAACTAAAAACTAATGACCCCACACCTGGAAGTTTTCTCGCAGGATGTCAGGGTCATTATGTTTTTCTTTCTGTCCCTTGCCATCAGTTTGATAGAAAAAAAAGAAAGACTTCATGTTATGTAATGTTATGTTAAGTGTCACTTATATAGCGCCTAATTACCAACTGTCTCTCAGTGCTTGTGTGAAAGTTACAACCTAACACCAGTTATTACCTGTCATAATACCCCTTCAGTCAGAGCTTGTCTTACCCAAAGGCCTGCAAGAACAAAAAGGGTTTCAGTTTCTTCCTTTCAGAAGTTTAATCCACCCATAGCAACGTTATCAAATACTGGGCAGGTCAACAGGCTTGCCTCGGATAACCGAAAGCATCGTCCTGGCACATATATCCTTATATGGTCCTAAATATAGACTGGTACCGTCCCATGCAGGCCTGTATGTGCAATACATAAGCCCTTGAGCCAAATCCTCTGCTTAATTGGAAGTCAATGCAGTTGTTGCAGCAATGGTGTAGCATGTGACCGCTTTGGAAGCTTGAAAGTTAATCTTGCCGCGTCGTTCATTACTACTTGGTGCTTTCCCAGCAACTTGTCCTGGAGCCCAATATGGAATACTTGTCCATAGTCCAGTCACAACACAATCAGTGGCGTCACCACAGTTCATATTGTTGAGAAAGATAGGAGGGGTACCAATTTCCAAAGTTGCCTCAGAAGGCCCACACAGTTTCCTACCACTGTCATCACCTGTCCGGTCAGTGCCAACTTATTGTCCAACTTAATACCCAGACTCTTCACGACAGGCACGGATGTTGGTGAGGCACCTCACTCATGTGGCCAAAAGAGGTTGGTCCAGGAGTTGCCACCCATAGTGATTGCTAGAACCTCAGTCTTATCTGGGTTCACTTTAAGCGAGGTAGCAGTCATTCAGTTCATTGCAAACCTAAGGATGTTCTGTGTGCTTGACTGCACTTGCTCAGAATTATCGATCTGAAAGATCAATTGAGTGTCATCCGCATAATTAAACAGTTGACAGTCCATTTGTGCTAGTGCCGCCACCAGTGGCTGGAGGCAAATATTAGAAAGCAGTAGGGCAAGGCGGAACCCTGGGGAACTGCACAAGACAGTCCTTCTTTACTAAACACATAATCACCCAGCTGCACCTTTGGTGACAGATCCTTCAGAAAGGAGGAGATCCACTGAAATGCCAGGCCTGTGATTCCCTGCTTCTGAATACGGTTCTTCAGCGTTATATGGTCCACCATGTCAAATGCGCATGTGAGATTTAATAAAATCAGTACCGAAGGCTTATTCTTGTCAGCTGCTAACCTGAACTCCTCCAGTACCAAGAGCATCACCAGTTCTGTGCTATGATGAGACCTGAAGCCTGCCTGCCGCACATGAAGCAGCTGATGTTCTTCTATGAATACAGAGAGGGTACTGAGCACATGTTGTTCCACGATCTTTGCTAAAATGGGCAACCTCGATATTTGCCGATAGTTCTTCAGATTTATTTTATCTGCCCCGGCTTTATTCAGTAGTGGGGTTACCATGGCTTTCTTAAAGTTAAGTGGTACCTAACTGGTTGCCAGAGAGAGATTTAAAAGAAAGAGCACTTCCACCCTCACCTCAGGGAATGCCATTTTAAACACCTTGGGGCAGATTTACAAGCCCCTTGCGAGACATTTACGCCGCCGTTGCGTCACTTCTGTGACGCAGCGGCGGCGTAAACCATGTGCCATGTTGCGCCCTATTTACAACGTGACGCATCTAGAAAGATGCGTCACGTTGTAAAGCCCTGCGCTACATTAAACCTGCGTCAGGTTTAATGTATGCAGGGTGGGCGTTCCGTCAGAAAAAGCCTCGGAAAAGTGACGCAGTGAAATCTACAAGATTTCACTGAGTCACTTTTCCGACGCTGCTGCGTTAAAACCCTGCGCCTGCTTGAAGCAGGCGTAAGGCATGACGCAGCATGTTCGGCATGGGCAGCCCCTGAGAATTGCTGGAGTTGCAGCGTGCTTGCGACACGACTCCAGCAATGCGCCGCCCTTATGCCATCAGATGCGTCACGCATCTGTTTATCCTTGCGCCATGATGCGCTGCATTGTAAATGCAGCGCATCTGTGGTGGCGCAAGGGTAAACTTGCGTGACGCATCTTTCCTGGCACATCCCTGCTGATTTGCAGGGATGCGCCAGGAAACATAAATCTGCCCCCATGGGTGGGCAGGGATCTTCTGGTGATCCTGATTTGATTCTAGCCATAAGGCTTGATAAGTCATCAGTATCCAGTGTTGGGAACACTGAGAGCCTCTCACCCTGAAAATCAGGCACCTCCTCCACTATCAAAGGACATAGGCCAATTCAGGTGTTACTTCTGTTAAGATATCACTAACTTTTTTTTAAGAAGTACTGCATCTTATTACAATCCTGCGGATCAGCAGTTGCATTCTGCTCCCTCCATTGACTTAGTTCCCTCAACACCTTAAAAGTCTCTTTTTGAGTATCATTTGCCTCCGTAATCCTCAGCTCATAGAACTCCGCTTTCGTTGCAGTGAATGCTTATTTATATGAGTCTGACATTGCTTTATAATCCCCAAAGGCCTCTGGTTCATACTCTTTTCGCCATTTCCTTACATATTGGTGTAGGATTTGTTTCTGTCATCTTAGTTCTGTGTTATACCAGGTGGTGCACTTATCTCTGTTCCTTACTCCTTCTCTCCATGCAGGGGCCACCTTGCAAAGCTCTCACTTTCCTGATCAAAATCCTTAACATATCTCTCTGGATGAATTGCCGCTTTTAGTGCCTCCCCTAACCTAGTTCCCTCTATTTTTTCATAGTTTTCTACAGTCTGCTATTCTTGGGGTTTGTACATTGGTCGACTGGGCAGTGGGATTTTGAGCCTGATCAGATAATGATCTGACCAGCTGCAGGGTTCACTCTCTGTTAACTTTGTAGACAGCTGCGTCGTCCAGATTAGGTCTAAAGTATGGCCTTTATTGTGGATAGGGGTCTCTACTAGCTGTTGTAGCCCCAGCAAGGTCCTCCCCTCTCCAAACCTACTCACCTGGGGATCTCTTGATTCCTGGTCCCAGCAATAGTTAAAGTCCCCAACACCTTAATCTGTTGGTATCTAGAGCACAGATTACTGACCACTTCCATAGACAGATCATTACATAAAGGTGTAGGCCGGGAGGGCAATAGACTACCACCACTACCATACTTTAGACTTATTTTTACCCCCAGGATCTCCGCCCCATCCAAACTTTCTGCTACAACCCTCTCTGTGGTCAAATGCTTGCAGCTGAACACCGCCACCGCCCCTCTTTCCCCCCCCTGCTGATTATGCATCAGGATATCATAGTCTGGGGGTAGAGCCTCTACTATATCAGGCACTGAGCCATACTCTAACCAGATTTCCTTTACCGCTAGAATGTCTGGCTCTTTTCTTACAGCAGCGAGAAGACTTCCAGGTTATGTTTCTGCAGGGACTGTGTATTCAATACCAAGGCCCTTAGGCCCTTCCCTGTGTCTTCCTGCTTCCTAATCATGTTAGAATTGTCAATCCCCGCACCCCTTACTCTCCAGTCTTGAGTATATTTCCTCTCTATCCCCCCTCGCGAATCAACAAATCATCCGCCCTCAACTTCCCTTTCACCACCTGGCCCCTGGACCTGGTCAGACGCGGACGTGTGCAGACGGGCTTGCCTTAGGCACCCCTTTGCCGTGCCATCAATATGCTCCCTGCGTGCGTCCACTGCGTGTCCTCTCCAGCCTCCTTAAAATACTACACCCCCCCTCCAGCCATAATCAGCCCTTCTGTGCAGCAGCTGAATTACAGGAAGCTAGACCGCTCACCGGCAAAAACCACCATGTGCCAGGAGCGGAAGGGCTAAGAAGAGCCTAAAAGCCCAATTGCTTCTATGTAAACATCCCCCACATAAAAACGAGTGACTCAGTAAAACACAGTTTCAGGAATTAGCACATGTAACACTGGTGTTCGTTCTAAGTATCTCACCAGCTGCACGTCTGCACCAGCCTCCTTAAAATACCACACCCTTCTCCAGCCACCAATCAGCCCTGCTGTGCAGCAGCTGAATTACGGAAGGCTAGATCGCTCACCGGTGAAAATGACTGTGTGCCGGGAGCAGTAGGGCTAAAACAGAGCCTAAAAGCCCAATTGCTTCTATATAAACATCCACCAAATAAAAACAATTGACTCAGTAAAACACAGTTCCAGGAATTAACACACATAACACTGGCATTTGTTTCAAGTATCTCACCGGGTGCGTGTCCGCTCCAGCCTCTTTAAAACACCACTCCCCTCTTCAACCACCAATTAGCCCTGCAGAGGTTTTTCCCCACTTGTGTCTGCAGTTTGCATGCGCGAGCTGCCGTTCAGGTAGAATTTCCACCAGAGCGGCAGGCAGAATAGCGCAGATGGCAGTTTGCACTGCACTCTGCCAATTGTGGAACTTTGCAGAGTTTTTTTGTCACTTCGCGGAGTTCCACGTAGCAAAACTCTGCGAACGACGCCCAGGCCTGGTTTTGATGTGAATGATGTGCAACTTTGTAGGATTCGCTATCAGTGGATTGGGGTGACTCCCTGACACTCCTCAAAGATTGAAAAATAAAATCCCAAGGGCATACATTCCCACATTTTTTTAGCAGACCCTGTTTGTTTTACTGCAAATTATCCCACAGTGCACTATTCTGCGGAAAGTGTGGCAGTCCCAGGTGATTTTAGGGAAATGAGCAGTACCCCCTCCTCAACTACAAAAAAAATGCTTCTGGGACCAGGTGTCCTTTCTTTGGGGGTGCAGCTTAAAAATATATCAGTAGTAATATTGAGTGATCACAATATCGTAACCAGAATACTGAAATCCAAGATAGCAACATCGATTTTCTATACCTAACTCCATACATGTACCCTGACAATATATATCTTCATGGTATGTAGATGTGAGGCTAAGAAGAGTAAAGCTGTACCCTTTATCCACTAGCCTTCTCAATATTTGGCTTTCGATATGTTGGTCACAATACTGGGACAGCTCAATCTTCCTGCATTGATATTCCGGAATACGATCCCCTTTGGGCTGGTGCAAAGCATACTACAGATGGTCCAGGGAAAAAATAGTTCCCTTTCCCAGTTCTTTTTTCACCCTTAACTATCAATCAATCAATCAATCAATCAATCAGCACTTGTAGAGCACAGCACTGTCATCCCTAAGGGTATCTGGGCTCAGAAGGTGCTGTGTCTCTGTTGAAGAGCCATGTTTTGAGTTTCTTCCTGAAGTCAGCCAGGGATGGTGCTTTTCGGATGTGGAGGGGCAGGTCGTTCCATCTCTTGGCTGCGATTAGAGAGAAAGAGCTACCCCCCGCTGTGGCTGTGAGCGATGTGAGGGGTGTCAACAAGGGCAAGGGGGCAGAGTGGAGATGTATTGCGGGTAGATGGAAGTTCAGTCGATGGTTGATGGAAGATGGCCCTTGGTCATGGAAAGATTGTGTGAGGATCTTGAACTAGCATCTATTCTGAACAGGGAGCTAGTGGAGGTTTCTGAGGCGAGTCCATTTGGGGAGGTCCAGGATGAGTCTGGCTATGGTGTTTTAAGGAGCTGGGTGGATAGACTGGCCACACTCAAGGGGGATGGTGATGAAGGCTTGTGTGACAGTCTTTCTGGTGTTGGTGGAGATTGATTTGAAGAGTCTGCAGAGTACATTGAGGGTGTAGAAGCAGGAAAGGCAACTGCGTTGACTTGGTGTTTCATGGTAAGTTGGCTGTTGAGGATGATGCTGAGGTTGCATGCGTGGTCAATTGGTGTATGTGTTGGTCCGAGTTCTTCCGACCACTAGCTGTGGACCCATATGGTGGTGTTCCTTTTTAAGACCAGTACTTCTGTTTTTTCGGAGATGAGTTTGCAGCAGCTTTCTCTCATTCATTTTTTCACATTGGTCATGGCATTGCAGAAATAGATGCTCTGTGTGCTTCAGGAGAAGAAAGAAGCAATCCACAGTGGGCGTTCTGCTGTATGTCAATGTTGTGGAGCCTGTAGATGAGGGTGTGATGGGAGATGATGTCAAACACAGCAGGGAGGTCAAGGACGGTCAGGGCCACCGTCTCTCCATGGTCAAGGATGGTTCTGATACTGTCTGTGGCATCGATCAGTGCAGTCTCGGTGCTGTGGTTGGCACGGAATCCTGATTGTTAGGCATCGAGTAGGTGGTTTAGTTCCTTCCAGGTATTTGCTGAGCTGTTGGTTGATGGCTTTCTCAAGTAATTTTGCTGGGCTGGAGAGCTAGGAAATCAGTTGGTAATTTTTTAGATCGCTGGGGTCAACAGAAGATTTTATAGGGGAGGCCTGACCTCTGCATGTTTCCATGCATCTGGTAAGGTGTCTGTGGAGATGGAGGTGTTGAGGATGCTGGTGAGTCAGAGTGGTAGGAGCAGCGGTTGTTGGGCACCCCTAAGTGGATAGCTGTGGTGGTCTGGTTGGTGAGCAGAGACTATATGGTTATCACTTTGCTGGTGTTTGTTGGTTGGTTGAGGTTTTCGAGGCAGAGGGTAGGGGGTTGGGTGTCCCAAATGTTGTAGATGGTGGCAATCCTGTTGTGGAAGTAATCTGAGAGGGTGTCCCAGTGTTCTTTGGAGGGGTGGATGGTGTTCTCTGTGGCTGTCGTGTTGGAGTGTTTAATTTTGAAGAGTTCCTTCGTATGGTTGGCTGTGGTGTCGATGCAGACAGTGATGGCTGCTCTCTTGGGTTCTTTGATGGGCATGTGGTAGTTGTTGAGAGCTGCTTTGTGGGCAGCCTTGTCCGAGAGGTCGTTGATGGCGCACCAACGCTTCTCGAGTCTATAGCAGTAGTGCTTGGCAGTTCTGAGCTCCGGAGTGTACCTGCTGGTATGTTTAGAGGTTTTGTTGGTATTCCTTGGTTTCAGCGGGGCAACTCTGTCAGTGCATTTGTTGATCCAGGTGGATACGTTTTGGATCGCCTGGTCAAGGTCTTCTGAAGTTTTGGGTTGTATTTTGTTGAAGGCTTCTGTTCATAGAGTCTCGGTTGCCTTGCCCGAGCTGCGGTGGGAGGTGCTGTGGAGCTTGGCAGTGGGGTGTTTCGCATTAGCAATTAGAAAGTGAACAATGTGGTGGGTCCAGGTGAGTTCTGTGACATGGGAGAATTTGATTCTGGTGTTGCAACTAAAGATGACATTTAGTGTCGACCGGTTTTGTGTGTGGGTTCAGGGAAGCTGATGTTGTTGAGGTTTTCAAGGAGGGCATTAGAGTTGACGGTTTTGAGGTCGTCGACGTGGAAGTTGAGGTCACCGAGCAGGACGAAGTGGAGGGAGTCGTTGGCAAGGAGGGCAATGAGGTTGGAGATGGCGTCGCAGTACGGTAGTCAAGGTCCCAGGGATTTGTAGGTGAGGGTGCCTCTTATCGTCGTCTTAGTGTCAGTTTGTGGTATGAAGTTAAGATATATCAATTGGTTTCCTTGAAAATGATGGTGATGCCCACACAGTGTTTGTTGGTGAGGTCTTGGTGTATCATCTTGTAACCATTGGTGGTGACAGTAGTGATGTCCGTGATCGAGGAGGGGTTGAGCCATGTTTCACTGATGAAGGCAATGTCTGGAGAGAGGGTGGAGCTAGCTTTCCAGATTTCCATTGCATGTTTGCAGAGGGAGTGGTCATTGAGCAGGATGCCGGGTTGTTTGTGACCTTCTGACCAGGAGCGGTCTGGGTCCCAGTGTGGGTGGGAGGTCCTGTGCAGCAGCAGAAGTGAAAGAGGTGGCAGGTGAAGTGTCCTTTGTTTATTGCGAGACCCCGTGAAGCAGCTGTTGTTGTGACATCTGGGGTCCAGGGTCAGGAGCTTCTTTGAGGTTGAGCGCAGGATGGTGAGAGAACGAGGGTCTTGGCACTGGGTGCTGTCCAGGTGCAGACAGGTACAGATGGCCTTGCTTTTGGCATGCCGGTGGTACGGCCACACAGCTGCCTCAACAAGTAGCCCTGGGAGGTGAGAGGGGCTGTCAGGGAGGAAGGGGGCAGGGAACGGGAAAAGCGATGAACGAAGAAGTGGCAGAAACAGGAGCAACAAGGCTGCTGACCCAAGGCCCAGTGCTCACAATAAATGCCCAGAATCACTAGTGGTAGTTAAATGAAATTTAACAATAAGTCTAAAATTAACTATTGTCCGATATCAAAATAATTAACCCAATATCACAAAGTAATGCACACCAACCAAAGTGGATGCAAGTTCTACGTGGAAGTCCCAGCCCAGTGGGCCTCCATGCAGCGTCTTGAAATGGCAGCTGTCGGGACTGGGAGCAGTGTCCTGGTCTTGTGGAGCTGTCAGTAGGGGGAGTGGTGCAACAACGAGGGGAGGACTAAGGCTACTATGAATGGGCAGATAGCACCCTGTCTCTTTCCTTTCAAGTTAATGAAGTTCCTAAAGTCACCCCATCTGCCCTCCCAGAGTTGCCACATATCTATGGGGTTAGTCACTGACTAATTAAGGCTACTGTTTGGACTGATTTACATCATTTAACTAAGACAGTACTGCCATATCCTATACTCTGAAGCATCTGTCTGCTTCTTAGACACCAGCTCTGTCATGGGGAACACAATGGTAACATATTCCTTCACAAATCACTTGGAGTATCCTGTCAAGTTCAGGAAGGCAGTCACCTGAGCCTTGGGAGGCTCCCAGGTCATTAGGGTCTGGCTCTTAGGCTGGAGAAGCTATAGGAATCCCCCTGAAATGGGTGGCACAGTTATACAACAAATTCCTACCCTATCTGGCACTTAATGGCTTTGCTAGTCAGAGGGAATGTTGCAGGACCTGAACCACTACTTAGAGGAGGGTCAAGTAGTTCCGCCATGTTGAGCCACAGTCTGACGGTACACAATTGCCCAGACTCTGGGAGGTGGCATGATCCCAAAGAGTTTCACCTTGAACAACCTCCTCATGGCCCTCTAGTTAGGGCAATCTGCCAGCACCCAGAAGTCAAATCGTATGTGCTGAGGTACTTTGCAGGTCTCAACCTTACAATGAACCTATCAATTTTAGACAGGTGTGTATCCTACCAGTACCTAGGTTTGTATTCTACCAATGTTACCTTCTCATCATACATCAGTTTGATCATCTCTTGACTGGTCTGTAAGTTTTTGTTTGCCATTTTCATGTAGTCAGCCATCCTAAATTTTAGAATTAGCACATAGGCCACCACGTGTAAAATAAAGGTCTTCAGAGGTACAGGCTCAGCATGGTCCCCACCACTGGTGGAGGTATAATTGGAGCTTTGAGCGTGACATGTTTATCTGATAGATACTTCTAGCCGCAGATTAATTACCTTAGAATTATCCCCATGCATTATACTGGATCCAGCATTTTTTCGTGAGCAGTCCAACAGTGCCACAAAGTGGCATCACTTGGCTCCAGTGGCGACGTCCTTGCCTAAAGTGACATCTGCAGTGCCTATATAGGTGCCAGCTCAGCACGCTGATATCAGTTCTATTTTTTTAGCACCAGTCAGTGCAGATCCGGAGAATTCTTCTGAGATGGCAGTGATGTCCACTATGAAGGCCAGCTTCAAGGCCTGTGGTGACAGACACACATCTTGTCTGCCTCTGGTGCCTGGAGAGCATCCACAATGCAGAGACCTGTGCTGATTGTCATGTCATGTACCCCAAGGCCTTGAGGGAGTAGTCCCTCAAGCTCCTTGCCCCTCGACATGCACACTGCGACGGTCTCGATCCTGGTTGAGAGGATGGTCCCGGGATCGGTCGTGGAGCACAAGATGCTTGTCGCACTCAAAGTCATCCGAGCACTGGAGTATGTCCCAAAAGAAAACGAAGATCAAGAAGTTGAACAGGTCTTCAATTTCACCCCATCTGCTGTGGTCTTCACACAAGATGAGCAAGCGTCATCATTGAGTTCCGTTTCCACGATTGAGCCTTCCTCCTGAGTTTCAGGGAGCCAGCAAGACCCCCACCCAACTTTGAATGTTTTATGAGACCTTGCACCTCATATTTGTGTGGCCCATCCCCCCAGCATGCCTTTGGGCCCTGCGGGTTCAGTAGGGGCCCTTACTGGTTTGCACCGGCTGATCCAACCCTGTACACTCTGTCCAAGGTTAGACACAGAATGCAATGCCCTTGTATTTGGTTGCCCAACTTTGACAGAGTGCGATGAGAATGGTGCTTTTAACATATAAACTGCCTCTGCATTACATTCAGCAAAAAAGCACTTCCGCTGGGATTTTTCTGGAATGCTGTGCACTGTGACTGAGATGAAGCCCTGCTGGCTTTACCCTTTATCCGGCAAAGGCGATAGCCTGATCTACATAAGATTGGCTTCCTGACACAACATACTCCTGTAAGGGGGATTAGGCTATCCCAATTGATCTGGCAGAGGCTACTCCCACCATGCTCTCGATAGAATGGGTAGTATTAGATCGGAGTATAATCACATAAGACTGTTACATTAGTTTATCTGTTTATCTTTTTCACCATTCTTGTAATGCTTGTTACAATGCTTTCCTTCCTCCATCTAATGATTGCATCTCCCTCTTTCTATACAAGAATACGACTGTTCAATACAACTTTTAAGACATATTCATATATTTCTTGTGTTAGCCTTGGGCATGCAAAAGTAATAATGAAAGGGTAGGTCTGTTTCCACGATTTACTTGGAGAATGAAGAGTGGTCATGTTTGGGGTTGCATATACCATCTGGTATCCTGGTAAAGTTTGGGGTTTAGGTAGAGCACTGTGTGCTAGCTTATAATTGGGCCAACATTTCCTGATGATATGTTTGAACTGAGTTCTCATATTCTAAAGTTTATGTTGTCCATATACACAGTCCTACTTAATTCATATGAGCCGTATAACATGGTGCCACCAACGTTCTGGATGTGATTGTTATTTAATGGGTCTCTTGAGTAGTTCTTGCGTACGCACAAGGTTTCCTTTTCACCTTATAAGGAGACGTCCATGGTATTATGGAATAACCCTATTTTTGTCTGAAGGTTGTTTCAAGCTAAAACCTTAAAAGGGTTACCCCCACTTTAGTATTTTCTTTTCTTTGAATTCCATTCATTAAGTATGGCACTAGAAGCTATTATTCCGTTTAATTGCAGACATGCAGTATCAAGGCACAGTAGAGCCTTGTATTTGAGCAATAAACAATCCAATGTTTCAGGTAGTCAAACCGGATTATTGCTATCATTTGGTCTTAGATTACAGACATTTAAACAACCATACACATACTTTTGCAATTCACATAGCGTAGCTCTAATGAACAACATGGGTCACAAAAAATACTAAACTACTTTGGACATTTGCAATGTCTTTTTATGTCAAAATATTGCACCTGAAAGCAGGGATTTAACAGTGTTTTCCACTTTAGGAGTTCAGAGAAAATTCTGCCAACTTCCTCAGGGATATAAGAACAGTCCAGGTCTGTTTGCAGACCGAGTGATGTCAGTTCTACATGGCATTGGCCCAGAATAATTTTCCTACATTCGTGACATATAGGAACTTAACTTATATGACTTATACACACATTTAGCCAAAGTAGATCGCATAATTTTGTGAGGTGCTTACATGGCTACAAATTCAATTTTCAAAAAAACAAAAATTGCTTTTTTAGTGTCTTCACTTATTCTTCGTATATGAGTTATCCAATCAAGAAAGAAGCATTGCAGCACATTTATTGGAGAAATGTGCCCTCTTACAACCACCAAACACAATAAAAAAGCTACAATCACTGTTTAGCTTTCTCAACTTTGGTAGAACATACAAACAAGACTGCGCACAACAGGATAAACTGTTGTATGAATTAATTTGTTCTGACTTACTAATGAAACTTTATTGTTCAATTAATTAAAATTGTTACAATATTCTATCAATAAACAAAAGAATGTTTAAAATCTCACTCAATTTTACTAAGACTGAACAAACATTAAAACAATTAAAATAATAAAAGAACTATTGCTAGAACTATTATACTATCTAGCAGTAAGGTGCTGTGCATAGGACTTAAGGAATAGTTTTATCATAGTCTCTCTTGCTTGATGGCCGACTGATTACTTTTATGTCTCAGTTTTCAGTTTCAGTGCGGCCCAGATTGCGTCTATAAATTTCCCTATTCGGGCCACAGTTTGAGTTGTATTAACGGAGAAGCACAGGTCTGAAACTTCTCTGCAACTTCAAAGGCCATAAAACCTCCAGATAGGGAGAACCAAGCGCTGCCGTTCACTAACTAACTTTGGGCAGCAGCATAACAGATGGAGCCAAGATTCACAGTGGTAGCTGCTGAGTAGACAGGCCACTAAGTTATCCTGCCGGACCCAAGTTGAATTAAAGTCCATGATAGGCAGAGCGAGAAGTCTCATGTAGATGATTCTTTCCCGGGCCAAGACTTTTTGAGCATATACTCCTCCTTCTTTTTTATGTTTTGAGTAAGTAAGAAGAAGTCTCAATTCCTTTTTAAGTAGAGCTGTTTGTTTATTCTTTTTTGTATGTTCTTTGTATGATCCAACATAAAGGTTACATTCTTGCTTTTGTCGATATTTCAAAATTTAATTTTGATTCAGGCAGTGAGAGTCCCGGGTCAATCCCTCATGTCAGCGTCTTGACGGTCAAGACAAAAACAATGTGTATGGGAAGATTGACCAAGTCCTACATGTGATCATAGGAACTTACCAAGATGTATTAATGAATCAAAAAGCCTTGAGAAAGCTGCGGTCCAACTGACCACTGAGGGCGAAACACGTGTCGGCTGGTGCAGTTCTAGCAATGTGATCTAATTAATACTTTGAAAAGCAAGGATGTAACCTTTATGTTGGATCATACAAAGAACATACAAAAAAGAATAGAAAAACTGCTCTACTTAAAAAGGAATTGAGACATCTTCTTGTTACTCAAAACATAAAAAAGAAGGAGAAGTATATGCTCAAAAAAACACTCCACAGTATTATAATTTTGAGGCTGGAGAAGCACAGTGCCTCGAGTTAATCTCCTCCAAATCTATTTATATCTATACTTGGGCAATACCATCCGGAACTGGGATCCCTGGACCTTGAAAAAATTGGGATTTACAGATCAGGTAGCTGTTATAAAGGAAAGACTGTTGGCATTGGGGAAATGCATAATTGTGGTTACTCCCATTCCAGTCTTAGAGGCTGTAACCAAGGCAAGTGTTCCCAACACAAAAGCCGTACATCCAAGATACAATAAGTCACCTCCTTTAACAGCTGCTGATGTTGACTATGTTTTTGAGCCCCCCCTTGCAAACACAAAATGTTCTTCAGTATGAGCATGCCCAGTGACAGTTTGCCTCTTGATGAGTTTGATTCCATAATATATACTAATAGTTCAGCTTAGCTGGAGATGGGCACCAAACAACAAATTCAGCTGCTTGTGCAGTAGTATGCAGTGCCATGAAAAATCGGGGATTCCATCAACAAAAAACATTTGCACAATCCTTAGGGGAGTGTACAGCTCAGCTAGCTGTACCCAAAGCTTTAATTCCGGCACTAACGAATACTGATCCTGAATTCCTCACACTCATAGTGTATGTTTCATATTACTTTGTCCAATCATTTAAAGAATACTTTCATTATTGGTGCGTGAATGGATTCAGAGATTCCAAATGAAACACAGTCAAGCATAAGTTGCTCTATATAAAACTGCCACATCTTAAAGATTGCTTGCCACGGCCTCATGTAACTCATACGCTGAGTCATCGGAGTGTTGGAATTCATGTTGCAGAGAATTCACTGGCTGAAGAAGAAGCCAAATCAATGGTTCAGACTGCTGTTGTAGCTGCAATTACTCATTCATACACAAGGGTGGATGATGACATCATGGTTTCTGTCACTGTTTCAGGCAGTGGCACTCCATTACCTGAAAAATATCCATCAAAAAATCCTACCCGTTGAATGCTCAAAACATAACTTTTTTTTGCATTGCTTGGGTGGGTGATTGATTGATACACAACCAAGACCACAGGATAGAATTACTCATGAGGGATAAGCATCTACCCATGCAGGTGTGGTGGCCCCAGTTTCTTTATTACAGAAACGCTATTGGTGGCATGGTCTGTAAAGGCAGACTAAACAATATGGGGCAGATTTACAAGCCCCTTGTGCCTCATTTACGCCGCCGTTGTGTCACTTTTGTGACGCAGCGGCGGCGCAAATCCTGCTCCATGGTGTGGGGTACTTACAACGTGACGCATCTGGGAGATGCATCAAGTTGTAAAGCCCTGCACCACATGTAGGCGTTCCTGCGCAGGGGAGGCGTTCTGGCACAGGAACGCCTCCTAAAAGTGGCTGAATGAAATCTACAAGATTTTACTCAGTCACTTTTAGGCCCATGCTGCGTCAAAACCCTGCGCCTGCCTGAAGCAGGTGTAAGGATTGACGCAGCATTGACAAGATAGGGCCCCCCAGACCATTGCTGGAGCTGTGTTGTGCTTGCGATGCAACTCCAGCAATACGCAACTTTTACGGCACAGATGCGTCACGCATCTGTGCCGTTTTTGCCCCATAGTGCGCCGCATTGTACATGTGGCGCATCCATGGTGGCGGAGCAGTGGCACACAATAACTGGTGCATCCCTGATGATATGCAGGGATGCGTCAGTTATTGTAAATATGCCCCTATGTGCTTAGGTGTAAAATTTGTCAGCAAATTAAAAGTTCCACTGCAGTTTGCCCCCCACAGACACACCTCTTAGTTTAAAACAAACCCCTAACATGTGTCTATTTGGATCACTGTGGATCTCTACAATTACATGGTGTGTTTTAATTTATTCAATTGGCTGTTGATTCATGTTCTAGATTTCTATGGATGTGGCCACAGTGATCCGCTGACACTCAAACTGTTATTAAAGATTTGCAAATCCACTCTGACCAAGGACCCTTGTCTCTAAGGCTTAACGGGATACTATGGGAACTCTGGGTGTTGCTGTGCATGACTCCTCCCTATCATCCTGAGGGAAATTTGATAGTGGGATGGAATAACCATGACTTAAAGCAGACCTTAATAGCTTGAGTGCTAGTGTCAGGTCGGGGTTGGATCCATTATTTGTATGGAGTCCAAAGAGCTCTAAATAATCTACCTAGAATATCCTCGGGTGGCTCGACTGCCTATGAATTCCTATTTGGGGTCCATTTGTACCTTTCATAGCCCTATAACCCTGGCACAGTTGCATCATATGTGTCTTTAGATATGAGTGAATGTTTCGCTGTCTTACAGGAACTACAAGACTTTGAGATGAGCTATCAAATGAAATTTCCAAATGTTATACCACTGACGAAGTGAAGGCGCCACCAGCAACTTCTGACTGGAATCCTAAAGTTGGGGATCTAGTCAGAGAGATTACTGGCAGAAAATAATTTGGCCCTTCACTGTTGCCAGTCCTTGGCATTCAAGGCACCAGGACTTGGATTTTGTCACTGCTTACTAGTTTTAGAAACAAATGTTTTTTGTTTCAATAGATTTGATTAAGCTACATCATGTGGTTAATCCTACACAGCAGGCCATGAGGGTAGTTGCCTGCCTCCTCTTGCTACCATACAGAAAATCCCTCTGCAAGTATTAAATAATACAAATACTGATTCTCCCTGGCTGGGGAATTCAGATGCTGGACTTTTACTACTTCCTGTTACTACTGCTAATACAGGATGCACATCAGATGCGAATATACAGTTTGCTGCTGCTACTTCCAACAGCAAAGTTGATTATTATTAGGCCCTGGCGTAGTTCGCAGAGTTTTCCTACGCGTAACTCTGCAAAGTTACAAAAAAAGCTCTGCGAAGATCTGCGAGTGGTGGAGTGCAGTGCAAACTGCAGTTTGTGCTGGTATTCCCGCTGCTCGGCTAGAAATTCTACCTGAGCAGCAGCTCGTGCTCGCAAACTTACCATTCGCACACTTACCGTTCGTGATTGCGAGTGGGAAAAAACTATGCCGCACACTGCGAAGCAGAGTTTTCTGCATTCCGCAAGCTCCGCGGAGTGCGGAGTGCAGATAACCTTTGGAGGTGTCTACCAGTGTGCCTTTGCCATATGAGGTCCCTGTTTTTGCACATACTGCCTCTGGTTACTTTGCCGATATTAATGGTTTTTCTTCTGATTGCTTGAATATTTCAGCCCATGGTGTGCATGCATTTCCTTTTTGGCTGAAACAAACTTATCTGATTCCTCCATGGTCCTATATTTGGATTTTCAATTCATTACTTTTCCTATTCATTTGGATTGGATGTGTTACAGTTTTCTTTCAGCTTTTGAATGGACATTACCTTCTAGAACGCTGTACTGCAGAACTGGTTGCTGAGGTGCTGAAGCTTTATTCTTCTTCACATAAAGTGCGAAGAGACTTGCCCCATGTTAACATTTCTACATTTCGTGTCTTTGATGGATATTTTGAGATAAGGTCCCATTTGATATTTTTGGTCTTATTTAAGCTGTACAGGTTCCTTATGTGTTTAAGGCCACTGTGGATGAAATTATCACTCCGGTTCCACTTCTGATGAATGGGATATAGAAACTTTCAAAAGCATGCTTTCTCAACTAGAGTCTTATACAGTATTGTATAATAATTTCTGCTAATTATGGTGAAATGGTTTGCCATCATGACTATTCTCACCAGTATTTACACAGAACTATTACTCCACTTACTGTTTTCAATTCTACACAATGCGAACATAGCCTGACACCACCAGTGGGTGGATCAAAAACATATTTGGAAAAGTTTACATATTTTTCTGGTCACAATCCTTTAGACCCAATTTCTCATTTTTATATGCTTACTCCTTCCCCGGCAAAGAAAAATATGCTAACCCACACAAAATTAATGTATTCAGATTCATTTATATCTCTGTTGGCCGAATAAGACTATGAATATTGTAAGGAAAACATTGATTTGAAATCAGTTTGGGAACACAACACCAGCAATTAGGGCGAGGAGTTGGCCTAACGGCTAGGGTGGTGAACCTCAAATCTGGGGTACCAGGTTTAAGTCTTGGCAAGGACACGTAACATCCTGTGATATTGGGCAAATCACTTAATCTTCCTGTGCCCATAAAATGAATGTGTCCTCATGTAACTCAACTGGTGCTCGTGTAAAGCGATCTGATACCCGATACCTTTGGGTCAAGTTCGTGCTATATAAAAAAAGAACTCCATAATTTCAGGGCAGCAATGCTTTATTCAGACTGTGCCTGATCTCTAGACGAATGATATTTCCGAACAAAAACAGTGCATTAAACTACTTGCCTCGGTTTGGATAAAATTAAAAAATAAACACACCTAGCATTCCCTCTATAGCATGTTTTGACAATTGGAAACGCTTTGCAAATTTCACAGAACAACAGCTCAATATTATGCTACGGAACGGTCCATACAATTCTTCAATTGCAGGTTCAGACGGGTGAATAGCATGGACAGTCGACACTAAAGGTTGCAATGTATGTTTTTTAAACTCCTAAATGGGTTTCATATGTAGCAGAACAGACCCACGATACATACAGTCACAACATCCAGGGGTGGTTTCCACCTATAATGTAGGACAGTTATGCGAGCAATGGCTACAGTATTCTTCATTATGTGTAGTTAAGTAACATCTATCTGTCCTTTCCGGTAACATGGATTTACAAGATTTTTTGTTGCGTCCTAGGTGACCACATTCCAAACAGATCATTTATACTACTTACAATGAACTATGGAAAGTTTCTTTGCAAGAAGCTGCTGAACACTTAAGATGAATTAACTGGGTTAATTTGGACAAAGCATTGTATGTTATGGACAATGGCATGACTACATTGTTGACTCACATTTATTCCTTGAACAATAATGTATCATCTACATTCGATACAATGCAGAATGATATGTCTGTTTTCCAGCTTGGGCAAAGTCAGTAAATGTATTGTGCAATTGAGTTGGACATTACAGGTTTTAAAATAAAACAGTGTGCTTTCTAAATAACTGAACGCAAAATAGTTGTTATTGCCGTATAATTTAACACACGTACAAAGACTGATAGTAAAGAAAGATGCACAATATACAATACTGAACACAGAGCATTAAGATAAATTGCTTTTCACTGTAGCCAAGGCACCATCTGCTGTATGGTTGATCCACAGGTTTATTTCATTACCAATAACTACATTTCAGTTTACATCTTGCACAAAACACTTACAAGTGGGCAGATATGTAGTGTTAGGGAAGAGTTACGTTTCTAAAACATGGTTTCTACCCTTCAATCACAGATGTCTGAGTGAGGAAACATAAGTTTTCATTAGCGGAAATTAATGTGAAACTTCGTTTGGCTATTCAACCAAATATTTAGTGCTTCAAATAGCACGGAAGTGGTACACTTATTTAAAGCAATTGTGTTTGGCTTTGTTAGTACATTCCAGACTATGTGGAGTAATTCCATCCATTTTACACTCTTTGGTTTCTGGAGGCATACCCCTTGTGGTATTCCTTCTCATTAGTATCTTGGTCTCATTTTTGTTGCTCTGCAATGGATGTTTCACTTTGAGGCTAAACAGGGATGGGCTTATTACACATCCTTCTGTGTCATGAATGCTTGATACAGTACTTTGGAGTGTCTTTACTTCAGGAATTGAACAACTAGTCCTTGTCCTTTAGACCTCTGTGGTTACATTGCATGCAGCCTGTGCTCCGCTGTCTCTGAGGCCCTTTCAAGTGGGCACTGGACCTTTGTCTTGCAACAATATTTATTCAACCTATAAATACGGATCTGCAAGTGAGTCAGCTGAGGGCTCATCTTCAGTGATGTCCTATGTGACTTCCATTGCTGCAGTACATTCACTATGAGCTAATATCTCCAGCTAGTATGGATGCTTTGGCTCATGAACGTGTGTGATCTGGCTCTCCTACTGCAGTTACACCACTGGCTGCCACACCAGCAGCATCTTCTGATTGAGCTGGATATGACCACATTTGTCCAATGGAATTTGTTCTTTAGACCTCTGTGGATATAGTGTCTGCAGATGCAGGATCCTTCCTGGATACCACTGTCTCTCTGAACATGTTCAATATTTTGTGAACCCCCAGATTTTTAAATCCGGGCCCTTGTATTTATCACAAATTGACTGTTATTAATTTTTATTAATTGCTTACTTTTAATTAGTATTTATTTTTGGGGGATTTCATCTGCTTTGATTATTAAAGTATATTTTATAGTATTTTAGCTTGATATTTTAGGTTAATGTTATACTTTAGTAATGAGCTGAGTCTACATCTGGCCAAGGAGAGGGTGCTGTAAAGTAAAACAGTATTAATACTTGACAAGGGGAACCCGTGAGGTAGGAAGGACCCAGGGTACTTGCTAGTTTGAAAAACAGGAGGTCCTTCAAAAACAATACAATATTATTCAGCTTCCCAGCGTAGCGGCTTGACAATCCAAGGTCCGCCAGCAACAAGGTGAACTGCACGATCGCAAGTTCACCTTGTTGCTGGCGGACCTTGGATTGTCAAGCCGCTACGCTGGGAAGCTGAATAATCCCTTAGCTCCCTCCACACGCCACGGCGAACAAGTGTTTTCAGCTGTGCCAATAAATGGAATTCTCCTGGCCGTTAGATCCCCGCACCCACTTCCTCACTTGGATCTGGGCTAATTAAATTCTAGGAATTGTTCGTCTCCGATTCTGGAATTGTACTTTCAGGCTTTTATACTCTCTAGTCCTGATGATGATCTATGTATTGTTTGAATAGATCGAAACGTCGTCGACCCTATGTACAAACATGCATGTTAAACGCATATGTTAAAATTGTGCATGACATTGTACTTTCATGAAAGCTTGCCCCTGTATCTCGTATTGGCTACAAGCTTCTCTCTTCAGCCTGATAAATGTTCTATATGTTTGACTGTTTGTACCTTTTGTTTAGTGTGTAAGGACGCAGGACTGTGTCCCACTCTACATTCTAACGTATGTCTAAAAATTACTTTTTTTGATCATTAAAACCTCAATGTCCGGCTGGGCATTGTATAATTATATAGAGCCGATTCTGGTCTATATTTATCGCATATTGTATTGTTTTTGAAGGACTGTAAAGTAAAACAGGGCCCATTCTGAGGCTCCAATTACTGCCTCACGTTTTCGCTTGGCATCTATTTGTATTATTGAGTATTTTCTTCTTTTTTATGATGATTAACTATGAAACTATTATACATGCAGTCCATTTTTAGCAAGTACTATTATCATGTTGTTTGTACACTCTGTCCATTGTTTTGCACATAGACCGTGATGCCCGTATATTTGGTTGCCTGGTTGGAGACAGCTTTATTGCTCCAGATAAACCATTGCATCAGCTCTACACCTTTGGCAGAGTGCGATTGGAATGGTACTTTTATTACATAAACTGCCTCTGCATTACATTCAGCAGAGGAACACTTCCATGATTGCCCTGGAAAATGGTGCACTGTGATTGAGGTTCTGCCCTGCTGACTCTAACCTTTATCCTGCAAAGAACAATAGCCTGCAAAAGAACAATGGGTTAGAATGCTACACCAAGTCATTGCAAGCGATTAGCCATATTGCAAGCATTCCTTCCATCACCTTATGTGTGTTTGAAATATTTTACCACTCCTGTAGTCACATCCACCAACATAGTCCCTTCATCAGACCTCTGCAACAAGGTCTTGGAATTCTTCTGCAACAAGATTACATCCATTTACTACATCTTCAACGCTTAATCAGACCCCATCACCATCATAATTCATCTATCTGTCTTGGCTGAAAAATTGGCCCTGTCCTTGTCAAAGCATTTTCTAATGTGTAATTTTTATGGACAAACTATTTGTGTGAATTAGTAATTTATTGATGCAGATGATCGTAACTGATAAACTAATGATTTTGCACTTAAAACAATATGATAATATAATTTAGAAGTGATTAATATTAAAGTATAGTTATGCCTTAGTTTCATGCGAGATACCATTATTTTAAAATTAATGCAGTTTCTGGTGTTTTGCTCTTCCTGCTTGTGCTCACCCTCCCCTTCTCGAATCAGCTACCTGTTGGGAGTTATCTCTCCTCACAAACGTTTCGCGGAACACAGAGTGCTATAATGTAAATGGACTGTTGTGTTAGAATGCATGTATTGTGAATGAAACTTGCCATCATGTACCTGATGAAACAATTCGAATAATTTATGTTACTAGTTCCAATGCATTAATGCAGAAGAAAATAATTCAATGATCTACTGTTAAGAAAATGTTTCATACTGTGTTGTACATTTCCAGAGTTCAGCAGCTGAGGAAGCAAACTGAAGATTACTCTTATGATAAGAAATGGGTTGATGTTAAGAACTTTTCAGATTTACAAAATTGTTTTGGATTTGCTAATGTGCCAATGATCCTACCATGCTGAGCTTTCAGTTTTATCAATTAATATGCATACATTGTGTATAAAACCTGCTGGTTTTTATAGATCAAGGGTGAATTTTAATTTGAATCCTGAAACTCTGTCTGATTATTTTGAGATTTCCTCACGTAGGATATTGACTGTCTCTTGACACTTAGAATTTAGGCAGAGGTTATTGACTAACTAGGGTTTCCGTTATTTTTTGTGATTCTGTATCTCAACCTTTATGGTAAATGATGCATTTTCTCTGTAATGCTTTTTGTTAACGATTTTGTATCACACATTTTAAATCTAATTTTGATCTAGAACTCAGGCCCTTATTACGATGGCTGTTGGCCGGAACCTGACTGCCATCGCTTCGGGAAGGAGTCCGCCTGACAATGATTCAGCAGTCCAATCTGCCAAATTAGGATGGGGCCGCCGTGCTGTCAGTTGCAAAGTGACGTTTTCTACTGTGGCTTGTGCTGCAGCTCAGGAAAGGGCTGCAGTACAAGCAGCAGTAGAAACATTCATGTACCATGTGCCAGGCACACAGTGCACAGATGTTTGGGGGGCACAACATGTGCCCCCCCAGGCCACTTAGCAGTGGCCCATGGGAAAGGGGACCCTGGTTGGGGCCCCCAAAGTCTGTTTCTGTCTGCCTTTTCATAGGGGTAGGACTACCATGAAAAGGCAGTAGGAAAGGGACACCCTAATCCCGACGTCAGGGCTTGTGCAGGCACCGCCTCCATTGTAAGGATAGGAGTCTGACTGCCACCCCTATGGCATCTTGGATCCTTTCGGGAGTGGCGGTCTTTCTCTACAACATTATCGCTCCGACGCCTGCATCGTAATGCAGTGGTCGGACCGATGTCCTGATGTCGAGCGGACCACCACTGACAGCCTATTGGTAGAGGTCCGCCTGACATCATAATGAGGGCCTCAGTGCTTGAGTTGTCCCAGATTCTTATTATGATTTTACTCTGCTACATTTGTGTTATTGAGGGGGAGGGTAGACAGTTACCTCTAGATCAATGAGATGACTGCATGGAGCTGAAGTGAAACTTTGGGGTTCAGAAGATTATTGGGGTTTAGCTTCCACAACCTCATGCCCACCTTCAACAGTGTCAACACGTGAAAATAATGCTGCCATGAAGTCCATCCACCCAGGAGTTATATCTGACCCTTGCCACCACCACTCCCTCACCAAGGGACTCACTCCCATCTGCAAAGCTCTCACACTCATAGTCAGTACCTCAATTGACTCAGCTACATTACTTGACACTAGAAACACATCGCTGTCATGCTTCTGCTCAAGAAGCCCTCCATGGACCCAGCCTTGCTCACCAACTACAGACAGATCTCCTTCTTGCCATACCTGGCAAAGGTCTTAGAGACTTCACATCAGACACCTTCATGGGAAGGACACACTCTCTGCTGGATCTGCTCATTCTTGATGGATATAACTCAATCTGTGAGCCTGGCACCATACTCCACTTGCAAACTCAAAGCTCTTCCCTTAGTCGCCCCTCATCAATACATATTCTCTCTCTTGAATAAGACCCTAACACAATGACCAAGTTTACTGCCTGCATGATCGAAGTCACCATCTGGATGATGTCCAACTGTCTCAACTGTTTCAAGATCAACACCGACAAGGCAGAAGTAGTGATCTTGGGAAAAAAACACCCCACCTTGGAACTCTACATTTTTTTGCCATATTTATATACCGTGAACTCGACCCAAATGTATTGGAGTGCTTTACATGAACACCGGTTACGTTACACATTCAGGCACAGGGAGATTGAGTGATTTGCCTAGAATCACAGGATGTGGACATGACCCCGAGGCTCGAACCCTGGTTTCCAGCACCAAAGTCGGCAGCCCAGCTGATGGACCACATTCTCTCCCCATTGTGGCCAGCCAACCTTGACCCTGTGCCCTACCCCACCACCCACACCAGGAACCACTGTATCATCATTCACAGCAAACTGGACATCTTCTAATTGTTTCTGAAGTAACGCCAGAAACTCATGCCCTAGTTGCCATCGAGCTGGACTACAGGAACACGCTAGATGCCAGAATCACCAACCGACTCACTGGAAGACTATAAACCATTTAGAACTCGCTGGCCAGAATCACTTTAAACTTCCCACACCACATCACAATTGTAGGAGCCCCACTGTCTCCCCATACACAAATGAACAAAACTCAAACCCCTCACCCACACTTTCAAGCCACCTCATAAAACTGACCCAGCATACCTCAACAATCTCACAAACCTTTCAGACACCTCCTCTCATCCGGACTCCATCTTGCACACATCCTACGTGCAAAGAAAACCAGATCTGTTTGGCAAGCCTCCTTTTGCATCGCTCCTAAGTCATGAAATGAACTGTGGCAACACATAAGAGGCTCATCCTCATTTCTTGAAATATGTAAGAAGCTGAAAACCCGTATTTTAAAGTAGTACCATTAGGCACTAGGTTGGGCTAGAGTTGCACCTGCAAGGATACCGTCTTGGGTGATAGTGCACTCTACCATAGCCATCCAGAACTCAGCAGCCCAAATAATCCTTACTCTCCAATGCAGAACATCACATCATACTAAAGGGATCTCCTGCTGTCTTAACTGATTTACTATGAAACTATTATAAATGCAGTCCATTTTTAGCAAGTATTATTATCATGTTGTTTGTACACTCTATCCATTGTTAGGCACATAGAACGTGATGCCCCTGTATTTGGTTGCCTGGTTGGAGACAGCTATATTGCTCCAGATAAACCATTGCATCAGCTCTACACCTTTGGCAGAGTGCGATTGGAATGGTACTTTTATTACATAAACTGCCTCTGCGTTACATTCAGCAGAGGAATGCTTCCATGATTGCCCTGGACAATTGTGCACTGTGATTGAGGTTCTGTCCTGCTGACTCTAACCTTTATCTTGCAAAGGACAATAGCCTGCAAAAGAACAATGGGTTATAATGCTACACCAAGTCATTGCAAGCGATTAGCCATATTGCAAGCATTCCTTCCATCACCTTATGTGTGTTTGAAATATTTTACCACTCCTGTAGTCACATCCACCAACATAGTCCCTTAATCAGACCTCTGCAACAAGGTCTTGGAATTCTTCTGCAACAAGATTACATCCATTTACTACATCTTCAACGCTTAATCAGACCCCATCACCATCATAATTCATCTATCTGTCTTGGCTGAAACATTGGCCCTGTCCTTGTCAAAGCATTTTCTAATGTGTAATTTTTATGGACAAACTATTTGTGTGAATTAGTAATTTATTGATGCAGATGATCGAAACTGATAAACTAATGATTTTGCACTTAAAACATTATGATTATATAATTTAGAAGTGATTAATATTAAAGTATAGTTCTGCCTTAGTTTCATGCGAGATACCATTATTTTAAAATTAATGCAGTTTCTGGTGTTTTGCTCTTCCTGCTTGTGCTCACCCTCCCCTTCCCGAATCAGCTACCTGTTGGGAGTTATCTCTCTTCTCACAAAATTTCCACGGAACACAGAGTGCTATAACTTAAATGGACTGTTGTGTTAGAATGCATGTATTGTGAATGAAACTTGCCATCATGTAGCTGATGAATCAATTTGAATAATTTATGTTACGCGTTCCAATGCAGACGTGCAGAAGAAAATAATTCAATGATCTACTGTTAAGAAAATGTTTCATACTGTGTTGTACATTTCCAGAGTTCAGCTGCTGAGGAAGCAAACTGAAGATTACTCTTATGATAAGCAATGGGTTGATGTTAAGAACTTTTCAGATTTACAATATTGGTTTTGATTTGCTAATGTGCCAATGATCCAACCATGCTGAGTTTTCAGTTTTATCAATTAATATGCACACATTATGTATAAAACCTCCTGGTTTTTATAGATCAAGGGTGCATTTGAATTTGAATCCTGAAACTCTGTCTGATTATTTTGAGATTTCCTCACGTATGATACTGACTGTCTCTTGACACTTAGAATTTAGGCAGAGGTTATTGACTAACTAGGGTATCCGTTATGTTTTGTGATTCTGTATCTCAAACTTTATGGTAAATGATGCATTTTCTCTGTAATGCTTTGTGGTAACGATTTTGTATCACACTTTTTAAATTTAATTTTGATCTAGAACTCAGGCCCTTATTACGATGGCTGTTGGCCGGAACCTGACTGCCATCGCTTCGGGAAGGAGTCCGCCTGACAATGATTCAGCAGTCCAATCTGCCAAATTAGGATGGGGCCGCCGTGCTGTCAGTTGCAAAGTGACGTTTTCTACTGTGGCTTGTGCTGCAGCTCAGGAAAGGGCTGCAGTACAAGCAGCAGTAGAAACATTCATGTACCATGTGCCAGGCACACAGTGCACAGATGTTTGGGGGGCACAACATGTGCCCCCCCAGGCCACTTAGCAGTGGCCCATGGGAAAGGGGACCCTGGTTGGGGCCCCCAAAGTCTGTTTCTGTCTGCATTTTCATAGGGGTAGGACTACCATGAAAAGGCAGTAGGAAAGGGACACCCTAATCCCGACGTCAGGGCTTGCGCAGGCACCGCCTCCATTGTAGGGATAGGAGACTGACTGCTGCCCCTATGGCATCTTGGATCCTTTCGGGGGTGGCGGTCTTTCTCTGCAACATTATCGCTCCGACGCCTGCATCGTAATGCAGTGGTCGGACCGATGTCCTGATGTCGAGCGGACCACCACCGACAGCCTATTGGTAGAGGTCTGCCTGACATCATAATGAGGGCCTCAGTGCTTGAGTTGTCCAAGATTCTTATTATGATTTTACTCTGCTACATTTGTGTTATTGATGGGGAGGGTAGACTCTTACCGCTAGATCAATTAGATGACTCCATGGAGCTGAAGTGAATCTTTGGGGTTCAGAAGATTATTGGGGTTCAGCTCCCACAACCTCATGCCCACCTTCAACACATGTGAGAATAATCCTGCCAGGAAGTCCATCCACCCAGGAGTTATATCTGACCCGTGCCACCACCACTCCCTCACCAAGGGACTCACTCCCATCAGCAAAGCTCTCACACTCATAGTCAGGAACCGCAATCGACTCAGCTACATTACTGCACACTAGAAACACACCGCTGTCACGCCTCTGCTCAAGAAGCCCTCCATGGACCCAGCCTTGCTCACCAACTACAAACAGATCGCCTTCCTGCCATACCTGGCAAAGGTCTTAGAGAATTCACATCAGACACCTTCATGGGAAGGACACACTCTCTGCTGGATCTGCTCATTCTTGATGGATATAACTCAATCTGTGAACCTGGCACCATACTCCACTTGCAAACTCAAATCTCTTCCCTTAGTCGCCCCTCATCAATACATATTCTCCCTCTTGAAATAGACCCTAACACAATGACCAAGTTTACTGCCTGCATGATCGAAGTCACCATCTGGATGATGTCCAACTGTCTCAACTGTTTCAAGATCAACACCGACAAGACAGAAGTAGTGATCTTGGGAAAAAAAACACCTCACCTTGGAACTCTACATTTTTATATTTTTTTTGCATATTTATATAGCGCGAACTCGACCCGAAGGTATTGGAGTGCTTTACATGAACACCGGTTACGTTACACATTCAGGCACAGGGAGATTGAGTGATTTGCCCAGAATCACAGGATGTGGACATGAGGCGCTAACCCTGGTTTCCATCACCAAAGTCAGCAGTCCAGCCGACGGACCACATCCCCTCCCCATTGTGGCCAGCCAACCTTGAACCTATCTCTTATAATGAAGCGTATCCAGACTCTTGGTGAAACCAAAGAATTCTTTTTATTCGTGATGTGAATGAACATGGGTAATCAAATGAACATGGACAGCCAACACGTGTTTCGCCCCCTTGGCGCAGTTAGGGCCGGGGCTTTCTCAAGGCTGTACGAAAACAAGGGAAGAAAAACAAAGAGGGATAAATCCTGGGGGAAATTATTTTGTGAGCTGAAAGGAGTTAATGTGACCGCACCCTGTGAGAAATTTGGAAAATAAGATTAGATATGTGATGTTGTAAAAACCCGTATCCATAGGTGAATGTAAATGTGACTAGTCTCTTCCAGATTATTGTGAGCAGGTTAGTGTTATTTAGTATGGCGCTGACCAACCAAGTAACTCTTTACAGCCGGTCGCGCAAATTGAAATAAAACTTTTTCTAAAAAAACGAAGTAGGGAAAAGAGCAAATAAAAAGAGAAAACAATAAGATGAAAATCTTCATTACTTTGATGACAATATGTAAACCAGATTTGAGATGTAGACCCTTTCGTAATAAATAAAACAACACTCTAAGATGGCGCCGAAAACGACCTTGTTTAACGTCAGAAACACGTGACTGGCCGCACTAACCCCTTTAAGATGGCCGCGGACCAGAACGTGAATACATCGCGCCGAAGAACACCAGAGACGGTAATCCCTCCGTGACCCTGATCTCTAAGCCCAACAGTAAGTAATCAGCTCCTAGGAAACTTTTCTTAAACATAGTTTAGTTTGCGCTTGGGTCCCCTGATTGTTCTGTAAAAATATTTTCCCCCCACATGGGCCTATACGATGGTACTTAAACGGGTTGCTTTACTCCCCATAACCGGATAATAAATACAAACTCCTTTTCTTAACAATCCACTATTGGGCTCCCGGAACCTTTCTACTACCATAATAAACCTGAGAGATGTGACCAACAATGAGAATAAGATCGTTACAATGTTAATGTATAGCTAAAACTCAGATCACTTAATACCGTGCGGTCCTCTGTATGTACTGCTTTGTATTGAACAACAATTTCTCCTCTTGATCCCTCCTTAATATGTTTACTCTGTTGCAATTTTGTTATTACACATACATATATTGTTTCGTGCAGAGGCTGGTATACCTGTATTGTACAAGTAACCTTTGAAAGAATGAGGAGATAATGAAGAAACAGTGATAAATTTGAGATGTTACACACGGAAATTAATTTGAAGCACATTTCGAGGTAAAAACCTGACTATATTCACCTGCCTGAACAAAAGCTTTTTGGCATTGGACCCTATACTTCACCAATCTTAACTAACCTTCTCTGGCGCAGCACTTCTCTCTTTGCATAGGTTGCCAGTTCACTCTATATATGACTTTCTATTAGAACTAGATATATTTAATGACACATGCTAAATACTATCAAGCCCTAATACCCACTTAATCGATGAGCAATACTAAATAACACTAACCTGCTCACAATAATCTGGAAGAGACTAGTCACATTTACATTCACCTATGGATACGGGTTTCTACGACATCACATATCCAATCTTATTTTCCAAATTTCTCACAGGGTGCGGTCACATTAACTCCTTTCAGCTCACAAAATAATTTCCCCCAGGATTTATCCCTCTTTGTTTTTCTTCCCTTGTTTTCGTACAGCCTTGAGAAAGCCCCGGCCCTAACTGCGCCAAGGGGGCGAAACACGTGTTGGCTGTCCATGTTCATTTGATTACCCATGTTCATTCACATCACAAATAAAAAGAATTCTTTGGTTTCACCAAGAGTCTGGATACGCTTCATTATAAGAGAGAGGGAAACTGACTCACTACTACAAAGACTTATGAATGTTTAAGGCCATAGAGGTCCAGTGCCTTGAGTCTATTCCCTCGAGAACATAATTCATCTAAATTGAGCAATACTCTCCAGGACCTGGGATCCCTGGGCCTCAGAACTCTTAATCAACCTTGAACCTATGCCCTCCCCCACCACCCACACCAGGAACCTCTGTATCATCATTCACAGCAAACTGGACATCTTCTAATTGTTTCTGAAGTAACGCCAGACACTCATGCCCTAGTTGCCATCAAGCTGGACTACAGGAACACCCTAGATGCCAGAATCACCAAGCTACTCACTGGAAGGCTGTAAACCATTTAGAACTCGCTGGCCAGAATCACTCTAAACTTCCCACACCACATCACAATTGTAGGAGCCCCACTGTCTCCCCATACACAAAGGAACAAAACTCAAACCTCTCACCCACACTTTCAAGCCACCTCATAAAACTGACCCAGCATACCTCAACAATCTCACAAACCTTTCAGACACCTCCTCTCATCCGGACTCCATCTTGCACACATCCTACGTGCAAAGAAAACCAGATCTGTTTGGCAAGCCTCCTTTTGCATCGCTCCTAAGTCATGAAATGAACTGTGGCAACACATAAGAGGCTCATCCTCACTTCTTGAAATATGTAAGAAGCTGAAAACCCATTTCAGAGTAGTACCATTAGGCACTAGGTTGGGCTAGAGTTGCACCTGCAAGGATACCCTCTTGGGGGATAGTGCACTCTACCAAAGCCATCCAGAGCTCAGCAGCTCAAATAATTCTTACTCTCCAATGCAGAACATCACATCATACTAAAGGGATCTCCTGCTGTCTCCTAATATAAAACACGCTCAGTTTAAAATCCTCACTCACACATTCAAGGCACTGCACAACATAGCTCTTGCCTACCTGAAAATTCACATCTTCTTCCGTCAACCATCCAGACAGTATTCTTTATGTATTTTGTTAACTACAAATTAAGCCCTTCAAATAAAGAAAATCTCTTTATATATTCTCACTTGACAACTATTTTTGACTTTTTATTCTGTTTTTAATCTCTCTCTCTCTCTTTGCAAACTTTATGTGCTTCTTCTCTTTTGTAACCTTTTGTGCCACTTCTTTCTCTCTCCCTTTGAAACCTTACAGTGCTCTGCTCCTCTGCTTTTGGTGTTAGTGCCCACTCTACCTGTCTCTGTGAGCAGGGTTAGATTGGGATCACAATTGGGCCCAGGCACTTCTAAAAAAAAGTGGCCGACATTCCTTGATTATGCCTTTTCATGAAACACCAATTGATTGTCCAATTGCCACAACACCAGATCTGATGGGTATTTTAATATCCTGGCCTGCCTAAAAATGACAAAAATAACCAGAATCCGGTATTTTTCCCCCAATCAGTATGCATTTGACACATAAGGCACTTTATTTTAATTTCTAAAGCTGCCTTAATGATCCTGACTGATTGTTAGATTAACAAAGGCAGAAAAGCCATGTTGAAAAGGAGTAAGGTTTTATTGTATATAAAGATTTATGTTTAATTATCATTCTGTGGCATTTGCAGAATTATAAAACAGGAAGAATGGTTTTATTTAATCTGAAGTGGTCTCAAGGGCATTTGATCTATTTACATGAACACAAATTATATTAGAGGAGATCAATTTTGTTTTATTTTTCAGCCTCTGGAGATTAAGTGATTTTTCTAAAATTACAGGATGTTGAGCTAACACGAAGACTCCAGCATAGTGCCTGAGATCCAAAGTTGGCAGCTCTGGTCAAGGTAGCCTCACAGGTAGGCCAATGCAAACAAAACAGTGCCCCCACCACCCCCCTCACACTCAGTCCAGAAAGACACTGGGGCTGAGTTGACAACACCTGGCCCCCAGCAAAGCCACTGCATCCCGTCCATCAAGGTTTGAATGTGATGTGATGGCCCAATGGGGGAGGGGCTTTTGGACTAGGTCGAATCCAATGGAGATGAGATGAGAATGACCCTACAGTCGGACAGCAACTGGCCCCCAGGGAGGCTGCTTCCCACTAACCTCCTCTCCACCTACCAAGCCCACCATGGCCTCAGGGCTATGACCTGGCACAGGTGGAAGGAGGCAAAGAACAAACCTTCAAGGTGAGGGGGCGATGGGGGCTGACGTGAGGATAGCCCAACTCCCATATCACCTGACATTGAACCAACCAGTGAGGCTTCTTTACTCTTCCCGTCCTCACCTCTGTTTGACAGCCCAGCAGGGGAGAATGAACACTGCTTTTGGGTGCCTGTGAAGCCCCACAAGGGCTAAGCAGAAGTCTGCGATGGCAGGCCTAGTGATGCAAGTCCGTGCCCTGACAGTCAGCCTGCCTTAGAATACAGCGGCCTGGCTGGGATGCTGGCGAAGAAAGCAAAGTTCTATGGGCCGGGTGACAGATGGTTTAAAAAAAGCTGCGCACAGGTGTCACTTAGCCGCCAGCCCATCAACCAATGCCCGACTGCCTGCCTTCCCAATCTGACCCTGCCTTTGAGCACCCCCTGAGCCCCTTTCCTGTTCCCTGTGCCCCATCCCACATTTCTTTCCTTGCTACTTCTCGCTCCCCTCACGATCGTGCTTCTTTTTTCCCTGAGCTCCTCCTCCCTCTCAGGACTTACTTAATGGCAGCCAAAGTGTGGATATGTGCAGTGGACTACACTGGTGTGCAAACAAGCCTGTATGCACCAGTCCGCATCTGGACTGAACCCAGTGCCACAAACCCTAGTACGACTGATCCCCAGCAGTACTCAGCAACCTTCTTCTGGACACTCAACCTGGGACGCCAGTCTTCACAGTGCTGCCAGGCAGCACAATGCAGAAGGCTACTTCCCATACACCTTCTGCTGCTTCACATGCAACAGCCCACCTATCACACAATCACCACCTACACCCAAACATGACCCACTCACTCTAGCAAACATGCCCCACACGACACACTGAAATGCATGCTCCTCAACACCCGCTTGCTCAGCAAGCACACCATGGAAATCTGAGACCTACTGGACAATGACACCCAGCACCTCCTCTTCCTAACGTAGACATGGTTGACCTCTGTATCATCTCCTGACATTACCAGGGACAAACTGGTGGGATAGAAGATCGCAAGAAAAGACTGCCAGCACAAACACAGAAGAGGAATTACCAGATCTGTAGAGAAAGAAACCACCTATATGGACTATTTAAACAAAATATTTGAAAAAAAATATTGTGATGCAAACATACCATGTCTAGAATATTGGTATTTCTAAAATATTGCAGACAGGAATATCGAAGGTAAAAACATAGTTTTCAGTATTGTTTTTAATATCGTCATAGAGAATATTAATTTAGAAAATATCGTTGTGTGTAATATCTTTGTAAGTCTTAATTAGTATGTAGTTTATAGTGGTACGATTGATTCTATGTTTATTTATTTTTTCTTTCTTTATTTAGTATGATAATTTATTAGTTCTGAAACTATTGAGATTTGTATTTTTAGTTCTATTAATGTTCGTAAACAATATTTTTACAATTATTTTTAGTAGTGGGATACTGGGTTTTAAGGGGATATGGGTGAAGAGATTTTAAAAAAGATATCATTTAAAGTACATTTAATGTTATTTCAATGATTCTCTACCTCTGGCAGAAATGACATTAGACGCCACCAAGGCCTTTCACAGGGTCAATTGGATATACCTCTCTGTAGTAATGGAAAGGTTTAATTTGGGAGAGAAATTTAGCCGAGTTATACAGCTTATATATCAAGATCCTATGGCAAGAGTCCTAGTTAATGGCAAATTGACTAACCCGTTTAAGATCACTAGGGGTACCAGACAGGGCTGCCCACTCTCCCCGCTCCTTTCTGACTTGTATATTGAGCCTTTCGCTCAGCGCCTGAGAAAAAACCGAGTATTACATCATTTAAGTTTGGAGCGTGGGAGAGGAAGGTCGCCCTGTATGCGGATGATGTTTTGATCCTGTCATCTGAGGCAGAGGCGTCTTTTCCTCAGATCATCAGGCTGGCGCAAAATTTTGGTCGGGTCCCTGGCTATGAGGTGAACGCAGAGAAAACTGAGATCATGGCTTGGAATTTGTCCGGGTGCGGGTACCAGACCAAGAGTGACATGAGATATCTTGAAGTTAGGATTGTACAGAATGTGGATAAGATAGCCTGGACTAATATCGCAAACATCTCTATTGAGTGTCAGAAGCTCATGAAGTCCTGGGCACATCTTACACTGACTATTTTTGGTAGGATCAATCTGATTAAAGTGATTATACTATCGAAAATTACATTCCTCTTCAGCACTATTCACCTGCATTTTAAAAAACAGGCAATCGACAAATTACAGCAAGCGATTAATTCATTTGCATGGGCATACAGGGCTATGAGGATAGCATGGAAGAAGCTAAGGCGCAGGAGGGAGAAAGGGGACTTTACGCTCCCTGAACTTCAGTACTACGCCTGGGCCTTTCAATTATCACACTCGAGGATGCTGTTAAAATCCCCAGATAACTCAGAGAGGGGCCTCATGTTCTCGGTTATGTTGAAGGGGGTGCGGTTGCCGTTTGAGGGGTTTCTCTTTAAATATGGTGATCAAAAGTACTTCAAGAAGATCAGGCTGAAAGTTATTTTGGCAGCTGCCCGAATATGGGCTAGAATTAAGCAATGTACTGGCCTAAATTATTACTCCAGCCTAGCCCCCTTGTGGAACTCTCCAGGGGCTTCAGATTGTTTGAAGGAGAAGTTACCCATACCACTTAGAACAGCAGGGCTAACGGTATGGAGGGATCTCGCTCCTGAAGGGTCACTCTTACCATGGGAGTCTTTCCGCAATAGGCTGGAGGAGGGCATGTCCAAGTTTAAGTACTTACAGCTGCTGAGTTAGACACAGAATCTCAAGAAACCGATAGGTATAGGGAATACCTTAGAGGATCAACTGGTATCAAGGACTGTGGGGGGCAAAGAGGTCTCCTTCTTCTATTGGTCCATAGAAGAGACTGTTGATGGAGACTTCAAATTGGTGGAAGAGTTGTGGGGAGCTTCTATGCCCGACGTGTATTGGGAAGATTTGCGGCAGACTTCTTTTCATACATTGTTTGCTACTGTAACACCAGCCTGGCTTAGGAGAAACCACTATTTTACAAACCACAGGGCCTATTTAGCCCCAGCAAGACTTTCTAAAATAGCAAAGGGCCCCCCAGTCAGGTGTAAGAAATGCGATTTAATAGATGCCTCAGACATACACATGTGTAAAGATTGTCCAGCGATAACAGAATTCTGGGAGAAAGTAGTGGCAACTTTAGCCAACATTATAGGCACCCCAGTCCAAATTTCTCTCGCCTTGATCATTTTTGGCATAACCAGTAAAGTTACAGGCCCTGTTAGGGGGTTCCTTTTTCATGCAATCCTGCTGGCTAGGAGAAAAATTTGTAGGAGATGATTGGAGGCTATACCACCCACGCATTCAGAATGGCTGTTTTCCCTATATAAGATATCCAAGATAGACTTGGGTAGGTTGGAGAACAGCAAGAAGAAAGTATTATGGGATTGTTTGCTTAATTGGTCTCACCGTTAGTCTTTGTGTGGCTACTCCTTTTGGGTATGGGAGAAGTTCTGGGGATTAGGTTGGTTATGTTTAAGTTTAAAATTACTGTTTGATCCTATGATTATGCCTCCTTGGAATCTCTCTGACTGGGTCTGGCCCAGTTTCTTAGTCCTGTTTCCATTTTATATGGGCCCGTACCAACAGTCGCCGGTCACTTTCCACCAGAAGAGAGTGAGACCACCCCTTTTCTTGGAATGGGGTTAGCGACTTTCTGTGGGATTGTCATACACCGGTAGGTGGGAGTTGCCCTTGGGTCCCAATCCTATTGCCTACGTCTACTGAAATCGAGTAACATTATTGACATTCTACTTTCTGTCGATTGTGGTCTGAGGTGGATGAGGATCTAAAAAAACAACAACAAAATGATATGCAAAATAATATTTTACAATTATAAAATGTATTTTGTAACATTAATATTTTGTAATACATTTTAAATATAATTAATTAAAATATAAATCAATTGTATTAAAAAACGAATTTAAAATAAAAAATATATAAATGTTTGAATATAAAAGTTTTAAAATGTAAATAATTTTAGAAAAATATATTTAAATAATAAAATTCTATTATAATTTAATATTAAAAATATATATTCTTTTTATTTTAAAAATGTGTTTTCTATTTAAAATATGTGATTTATTTATAGTTATAAAAATATATTTTTATATATTAATGTTTGAATACGAATATACTGAAAACAACAAGAGACGGAGGGAAATTGTATAAGGAGCACTCTCAGTCCCCCAGGTAAGTACAATCATAACAACAAAAGAGTGTGCCTTTTTGAAAGTAGGGCACAACTAAGTTCTTAATAAAGCCCTCACTCACCAACATAGTTGGTGATATGCTTCATCATTGGGCTCCACCAGGAGAGGCCGAGTGCCACCCTGGTGTGCTTCAACGCCAGAATTACTGCGGAGCTGGTAGTGTGTGTTCAGTGATTAGTGAGAGTGATGTAAAAATGTCTCGATTGTGTCAAAGAATAAATGTTATTAGGAGCCAATCAGACATGTATTAAAACAAGGTGTAGGACATTAGTACTGAATACATTATTCAGCAATGTCCACTAAAATGTGGTCAACATGTTTCTGCCTATGTGTAATGATTAATCAGGCATTCGTCAGGACCAAGAAAGAGGTATAAACCTCGGCGGTATGGGCGCGCTAAGGCCCACCCTAACCAGAGGTTATAGATGTGAAAAATTATTAAAAACAGTATAAATTTGGTGACCCTCGTGTTGAGAGGAACCAAGTTTATTCTGGATTGAGTTAATGATCAAACATACACAGACAAACATAAAAGAGAAAAAAAGGCATGAAGTAGTTAGGCATGGTTGCATAATTTAGTCATTGTTGGACGTACAGACACTGGGGCTCTGCGTGGTGCACTTAGACGGTAACACTGACCTTGCGTGCTACTGTGAGGAATTAAGTGCACTCAACAAGATAAGCCAATCTCTATTGTGTGAAAATGACAAAAAAAAGGGGGGAGCAAAGGGGGGGGGGTTTATTGCCATCACGGTGTCTATCGATAATCAAGAACATGTGTGTTAAAACACTATGCATATAGTAGTCGAAGCACAGTGTTGCTGGGCATGCAATATTCGTAAAAAACAAGATAAATTAAAATTAAAAGTATCTCACATGAGTTGTAATCACTAACTACACCATGGGACTCGGGAGGGGGGTGGTAGCAACAATAGCACACCCTGGGAAATACAGAGACAAAGAACGGGAGAGTATTCAGTCACGTCATCAGGACAAAAACCCCCCGTTACTTATCTCTCAGTAGTTGTAGAACTCACACCTGCACTGCTAGGCACCCGCTCGGTACCTGCACGATCCCTCTGTAACCGGACCCTTATGGTGGTGCTACGGGGCAAGCCGGCTTGTTTTAAATGCAGGGAAAGTGTCCTGAGGTTGGAACAGGTGATACGTCACTGTGTGCGTCATCGCGTTCACACGAATGACGACATGCGCATGTAGCCAATGGCAGCGGTGATGACTAAATGCCAAAACCAGATAGAGGTAACGGAAATGCGTATGATGGTTGTTGTCATGGTGATTGACAACAAAGGGACGAGTGGGGGTTCCGAAAAGGCGGACTGGCATTTAGAAGTGAAAGTCATGTCCCTACCTGTGTCCGGTGAGACATCTCGAATTTATGGATACGCTCTAGAAAACTTTAAAGAAAAGGCATACATGTTACTCGAGCGAAGTTCATTTAGATGTTCGAGGCTATTGCCAGATGAAAAAAAGGGGAACCATGAAATTCACTCAAAACCTGATTTTTCAGTGGCAAACGTGCTTAACACGATAAAGACCTTGAAACTGACAAGAGCAGCAGGTCCAGATAACTTACCAGCCCTGATAATAAAATCAAAGCCTTCCTGGTGGGAAGAAATCTTCTCGCTTATGTTTTTAGTAATCCTAGAATCTGGGACGATCCCAATAAACTGGAAGGGAGCGATAATCAGGCCGATTCATAAGAAAGGAGATGTCTATGCCCCAAAGAATTATAGATTAATTTACTTACTTGATATTGGTGAAAAGATCTTTGTTAAAATAATATTAGGTAAGTTGAAAGATTGGGCAGATCAGGGATCAATTGTTCCAGTTGAACAGGGGGGATTTAAAGAAGGACATTCCACTATAGATCATTGCTTTGCCCTATGGGCATTGGCCCAGAAATCGATAGAGCAAAATGGGAAGCTGTATTGTTGCTTTGTCGACTTTCGGGCAGCTTTTGACTCTGTGGATCGTAACTGCCTCTGGGAAGACTTGAAATAATATGGAATCCCGGATGGCATATTGATGATTCTAAAAGAGCTACATAGAGGGAATTGGGTCCAGGTAATTAGAGACACACAAGGGTCATTGACTCATAAGATAACTGTAGGGAATGGTCTTAGGCAGGGGTGCGTCTTGGCCACATTGTTATTTGCAATCTTTTTAGCAGACCTCCCTGCAGTATTAGAAGTAGAAAGAAGTGCAAGCCCTAGAATGAGCGGAAACAAAGTGCCCTGCCTTCTATACGCAGATGATCTTGTGATCCTTGATCAAACAGAGCTAGGACTCCAAAGGAAATTAAATGTTTTTAAGAGTTATTGTGATAGAAAGATTTAACTGTAAATATGGAAAAAACAAAGGTTTTATGCTGTGGGAAGAGAGGTAAGAATTTTAATTGGTTTTTAGGTCAAGACAAACTGGAGATAGTTAAAGAATATAGATACTTGGGCCTCTGGTTTGATAATGCGCTAAAATGGTGCACTCACCTGGAGGCTCAAAAAGCGAAAGCCTTCTCGTCAGTCTGTGGACTGAAAACATTTAATAAAGAATATGGTGATATGTCACATAAACCTCTGTTAAAGGCATTTGAAGCAATGACCCCCCCGCAAGTACTGTACGGGGCAGAGGTTCTTTACCTGAGTGGTAAATGCGGGTGGGATCGTGAAGAAGGAAAGATCTTAAAAATGCTATTGTCATTACCAAGCTGCACAATGATCCAAGCCATCAGAACGGAGTTAGGATTAATAGCATGGAGCGTACAGACCCAAATGTCTTTGGTAAGATTCTGGAAACACCAGGACCCAGGTGGTGTGCAGAAGGTCTCACAAAGGTGCAGAGAGGAGATTCAATCTAGTAGCCTTAAATGGGCAAAGGATGTAAGAAGAAATCTCCAGAAAATAGCAGTACGCCTCAAGGCGAGACTTCCGCAGCAATCCCTGGAAGTAGATTTCACAAAGAGAATGCTTAGAGATCAAGGGCAGATATATTCAAGATCGTTGGACCTAGAATATTTGAAAGTGAAAAAATCAGTCCAGTGGCTAAAAAGCTCATGGGCAAACGAAGCTTGGTTCCTGTACTTGGATATCTTGCCCAATCAAGGGTTAAGACATGAAATTCTAAGGGTTGGTATTAATCTTTGGAAGACGGAAGAAAAAATAAAGGCAGCATTGATTCAAACAGATGGTATTTGTAAATGTGGGCTAGGAATAAGAAATGAGATTTTGCACATATTGCTTGATTATACTTTGGTTTTAGCTAAATGGAAATTGTTTTTACGTCCCATACTTTTGAAACACGAGGTAAGCTCTCGTGCCCAAGCTGTCTGTCTACTTACGGAAATGCCATCTCTAGACATTGCAATTGCAATGGGAAAATTTCTGAAAGCAACAAAAGATTTCGTAAAGGAGAAATTAAAGGAGGGGCATTGATTTTAAATGTATTTTAGTGCCCTCCCATTAAAGAGAGTTTTATGGATTTAGATGTTCTTATGAATTGCGTTTAATGAATTATGATTGTATGAGGGTGCCATATTTTTCTTAAATGTATTTTAATGGTAATTTATTTTGCTATAGAATCTATATTGTCACCATTACTTGGATCCCTATTGTGCTTTGTGTATTGTTTAAAGACTATGGTCTAAATAAACAAAGTTTTCTCTCTCTCTCTCTCACTCAAAAGTGGATATTTATTTAAGGCACCACAAATACATTACTTATTTTAAATGAAAGTAGTTCACAGGATGGCAGCGGGGCCTGTGTCCACTGGTCACAGCATGCTTCCCTGCCAATGTGTCTATGGGAGTTTTTAAGTACCCAGAAGAGGGAAGGAGATCAGTATACTCATACTTGTTTCTGTACTTCTGGCAACAAACTTCCTTAGGGGAGCAATAGCACCAAAATCTCACATTAGGCAAATAAGTAAGTTTAGAGTTGACTTGTACACATTACTCAATATATAAGAGAACCAGTGCACTCATAGTCAACGTTTTAAAACTGTTGCCCATGGAATATTATCATTTAATCCTTGTTTGTGTGTGTGTCCAGCCGGTACACCCACCTCTGTTCTTTCTCAAAGAGGATTTTTTGAGTATTGCGTTGTACTTGTATTTGCTCAATTATTGTCCACCTGAGATCATTTGTGGTGTGGTTGTGCTGTATGAAATGTTCGCTCAGTTTGGTAGTGACTCGTCCACAACGAATGTTACTCCGATGTTCACACACACGCAATTTTACTTTACGTGTGGTCATGCCCACATAGCATAACCCACACGGACAGGTGATCAAATAGACTACATTTGTGGAGTTACAATTAGTGTGGGCTCGCTGAGTCCAAGTCTTTCCTTGTTCAAGATCTAGTACTTTAGCGTGTTTGGTAAGATGACAGATGTTACAGTTGGCGCAAGGAAAATGACCCGTAACTTTTGGTAGACCCCATGCCTCTGTTATGGTTGGGTGGTCTCTTACAGGGTTGTCTCTCGGGCAAGTGTGAACTAAAGTATCCTTGAGACTTCATCCCTTTTTGAAGGAAAAAAGGGTTTTTTCCCAGTCTTGGTTGTTGCTGGTGAGTATACTCCAGTGTTTGTTTATGACTTTCTTCACAGTATTCGATGCACTGCTGCAGGTTGTCACACACGTCAGGGGTAGTTCTTGTATTTCCTTGGGGTTCTCTTCAAGTAGCGCCTCTCTGGGCTGGTTATGTGCCCTTTGGTAGCATTTGTGGAGGATCCTATCTGGATAACACCTATCTTTCAGCTTGGTGGTTAAATCAGATGACTTTACGGAAGTCGTCCAAATGACTGCAGTTCCTTCTCACCCGTAGATAATGGCCATAGGGTAAGTTTTCCCATAGGGATCTCGGGTGGAAGCTTGAGAATTCCAGAAGATTGTTTCTAGCCGTGGGTTTATAGTGAGTTTTAGTTGTAAGACACCCATTGGAATTTGAAATGACTACGTCAAGGAACACTACTGCCTGTGAACTGCAAGTATGGGTGAATTTAAAATTCAAATCCAGGTTGATGATCCATTGCAAAAAGGTAATTAGATCATTTTTGGAACCTTGCTATATTAAAAGAACACCATCTATATACCTCTTCCAGAAACTAATGGAAGAGGAAAAAGGGTTATCAGCACTTGAATGTATTTACGTTCAAAATCATGAACGTAAAGGCCCGCTACACTAGGGGCAAAAGTGCTGCCCATAGATGTACTAGTTGACTGAAGAAAAATGTCACCCTTGTATTAAAAGAAATTGTGTTTTAGTGCCAGGGTGGCACATTCCAGAATAAATGACTAAGGTGTCTGGTATTCCCAGTTGATATTATCCAAAGCCTCTCCCAGGACTCTGATGGTATTTATTTGTATGAAGTATAAATAGTATGTTTTTTTAATTTCTATTATTGGTGTTTGGAAATGTTATAAAACAATACTTTTGATCAAATAAAGACATATGAAACATTTGTTACATTTCATTTATGTTTTCATCCTTTATTTAATGTGTATATATATACATTTTTTAACATGTATATTTAAACTTAAAATAACATTTACATAGTTAAACAAATAAAAAAGATTTGTATTTTTAAATAAAGAATGTAAATTATATTTTAATATTAATGTATGTTGCATGTTTTCCTCCTTTTTTATATTGTGTAACCCTTTTTTTAACATTTCTGGAATTTTTTTATACACGTATTATTAAAATTTTAAGATGTTTTTTAGTATATATTAAATAACATTTTTTTACAATATTTTGTACATGTTTATATGTTTTATCATTTTCTTTAAATTTTTTCATCAACTTTCACATCATTTCTCATTCAGTTCTATGGGATGAGAGTCTTTTTTTTTTAGTTTCATCTAGCGTCCCTTTTTTTACCATAAATGTCTATTTTGTAGTCTAAGGGGCCGATTATGATGTCGTAGAGTCGACTTTATCTGGTTGGTGGTCCCGACCGCAGAATTACAATGAGACCGCACATGGTGGGATCGCATACTCCCATTTCCCTATGGGAGCTTGTGCTGCGGCCGCAACCCGGCCGTAGCACAATCTCCCATAGAGAAATGGGAGATTGCGTTCATCCCTGAACTGCGTTTTTGTTATGGTCCTACATAATTTGGATTGCTTTGAGGGATCTTTATTGGATTCCACTTTTTTTGGGCTTTGTGCAATATATTTTTTACGTTTTTGGTGGATTTATATTTTTGACTACAGGGATACAGAGGAAGATCTGCAGCTATCCAACAGTAAGAATTATTTATTTCACTTTTTTGGGTGGGCAATGTTATAGTTTAATATTTGTGAAAATATTATGTGAATGTTAATTGAAATGTATCGTTTTATGTTGTAATTATGTGATGGATTAGGTTTATTTATTTTTGTAGTTGCTGATGTTTAATTTTTTTTATACTAGTGTAATAAAAAATATGGTTGTTTTTTAAATAATAAATGCTTTATCATATTGGTTTAGCTTGTGCGATAAGTGTTTTAGACTTGAATAGGCAAGCCTTTATTTTATAAAATGCTTTTGGCTATTATTTCTAAGTAATCTACTACTTTGTTATTTATGGAGATTTTGCCTTCCGATTATAGCATTCTTTTTGTTTGTTTGTTTGTTACAATTACCTGTACCTTGGCTAAGAAATTGCCCCATTCATAGTTGTTGGTACCTTTGCTCTGTTTGTAATGTTTTTATAAGGTTATACAGTATAGGTTGGGTTCGGCCTAGTAAGTATTATAAGGCATTGTGCCATCCTTCCACTGCATTGTTTGTTTTGACTTCCTAAGCCAAGATGCTGTGATGGACATGCCACCATAGTATTTGAAATTTGGGATGGGTTCTGTGTCCAGAGCCATGCAGTCTGCCAACCCACGTTTCTTCAAAAAAGTCCATTGGGGGCTTAGTTTGTTTTGTTGGTAGAAAGGACTTTCTATTAGTAAACTATAGTGATCAGCTACCTCTCTTACAGGTACATGTATGATGCATATCAGAGTGAATGATTTGGGACAGATTTTGAGGTTCCTATCCATCATCCAGGTTTTGCATTGGCTTATTTTTAGCAGAACATTAGGATTTGTTTCTCATTGTTTTGGTATTATATAAAAGGTAAAGGTCCTCATTGTGTGTTATTGGTAAGTGTTCAGGAATTTCTATGTCTTGGTACCGTCTAGGGGAGGGAGGAGTATTATTAGTGCCTTTTTTAGCTTGTTCAATTAAACGTTTCATAATGGGTACAGGTCATAGTTGGCCTGTAATGTGTTCGGGACTGTCGGCAGTATATTTTTAAGGATTCTGATTATTTTGGTTGTGGGTTCTTAGGGGCTGGTGTTGCCTCTCTTATACCCTACAATACCTTCCTCAAATCTATTTTTGTAATATTTGGGGGGTAGTTGTTCTCTCTTACATGAATTACATCATAATTTTTTAGAGTTGCCTTCCCAAAGCATGCATTAGAATAATATTTACTACATTTCCAACTTATATTCACAGTTGATATACTTTCTTGGCTGTAAGTGTCGCCTATATGATTTAGTAACTGCTTACCTTTCTTTTAGCTAAAGTATTTTTCTTCCTCTCTCATTGATCTAAAAGTACTGTAATGGTTTAAATATATAAAACAAATTAAAAATTGTTGGTTTGTTCTTTACATATAAATGATACAACTACTTCTATTTTGTATACTTACATATGTGTTATGCTTAGACGTTTAACACTGTTTTTCAGCATTTACATTCAGGCTGTTCTATCGTGGAACAATTGCTTAGTGTTTTTGTTGGATTAAAAAAATCATTAGTTTCATTTTAAATGTTAATTTGTTGAGGTTGTTAGGTTTATTTGTCTTGCTATTTGGGTTAGTCTATAGTTTTTCAATAATGAATGTATACTTTCTGTATTAAAACGTTTTGCTGGTTTCTGATAATGGTTTACTTTCTGTCAGTGTATCACTTTTCTAAGTTGTAGTGTTTTTTTTAAGATATCTATGTAAAAGATTGAAGTTGTTTTATTAATTAATTCATATTAAACAATTTTACATTTATGAACATGTGCATTTTATATATATTTTTTTTACTTACTAGGTTAGGTAGTTGTTGAGATATATATATATATTTTTTAATGGTTTTAATGGTCTGGTCAGTGAATCTGGCAGAGTTTCCTCCTAATTGCAGCGTTTGTCATTTTTGAAGTAATTAGTTGTTTAAATTAGTGTGCCTTTTATACTGTTGATTTAATTGTTTGATTGTATTGGTTAAAGCTGTTTATAATTTTATTGTATCGGCTGATTAAGTTTTCGGACAGATTTTTTTTATCAGTTATGCCCTTCTATGGTAGATACTTATTTAGGTTTTATTTATATTGTATGATATATATTTTGATAGTTTTTTATATATTTATGTATTAATGTTTAGGTTGTTGTCTAAGTATTTGTAGGTAATCCTAATATATTTTTGGGATTGTATTGTAATGATTTTAGGTATATAGTTTGTTTAGGTAAATAGTAAAGATTTTGGTGATGTGAAATATTTCTATTTCATTTAAAATGTTTATAAAATATTTTAAATGTATTTCTAATATTTGTTTTACGCAAAAGTGACAAAAAATGTATGAATGATCATTTTATTATTTTGGTGATGTTATTGCAGTCAATATTGTGTGAAATGATATTTGTGACATACATGATTTTAAGGTGACGATATTATTGCTTCCAATATTTGTGTTTTTAATATAAGTAAAAATCAATATTTTAATAATGATATTTATGTTATTGATATTTGTTGTTTTACAAGTTAAATACAGGAAGTCAATATTTTTGTGTTTAAATATTGTATGCATCGATAATATGTCAGTGATCTGGAGCACCTGCATTTCAAACTATGAATCTCAACCAAATTCACCCTGAATGGATCCCTATTCAACTGCCTACCCTGACCACGAACACATTTTAACAACAGCATAACAGATTTTGCAGCCCCTCTCCACATCAGATCTAAAGCCTGCATCCTTCTAGGAGACCTCAACTACCCCCCGGAAGATAAAACCAACTCCAACTCAGTCATACTTCTTGAAAGCCTAAGGAAACAACATGTCACCAGGCCCACACACACAGCTGGACACACCCTTGACCCCATTTTCGGCCCGTTCAACGGCATCAAGGTTGAAATCGTCACGCCAATCACCTTCACCAACAACATCATCTTCCACTTCCAGATCAACACCTCCACACAACAAAAGAACCACCACCACAGGTCAGGCCAGCCGAAGTGGAAAAAGACTGGTTACACACCCTATACAAGAACTGGCCCAAACACACTGGAGACCAAGCCAGAGACACCATCCAGTTTGACAAATGGATCTAAGACTGCACTGACACCCTTCCATCCAGGAAACAAAACCACCAGGCGAGAACTCAAAAGCAAGCTAACCCTTACACAGAGGGACTCTGATCAACTAAGAAATACTGGAAACAACTAGATCTAAATTTGAAAGTCAATCAAAATGAATCTGACAAGATCACCTTCAATTCTGCACTAAGATGTTACCTCCAACACATCATTGAAACCAAGAAGAAGGCCCTAGCCGAGAGCATAGAACATAGCTCCAGCAGCAGCAAGGAGCTCTTCACAATCAACAAGGATTTTACCTCCCTAATAGCCCCCCGGAACACAGCTACCATCATGAGAACCACACACTGCAGGGCCTTGGGTAACTATGCCCCCACTACAACATCTGAAAAACCCCGATCAGAAAAACACCTCCATCGCCATTGTCACCTTCCCAGAAGCCTGGAAACATGCCCAAAGAAACACTATTCAGACCCCGCCCACCTAGCAAACTATCACACGATCTCCCTCTTACAGTACCCAGCCACGGTGATGAAAAAAGCAATCAACAAGCGACTTGCAGACTATCTCAATATACACCTGCTTCTAGGCATCACCCAATCAAACTTCGTACTCACCCACAGCCCTGAGACAGCCCTCATCGCAGCAACAGATGGCATCAGGATGAACCTTGACCGAGGGGACAAAGCAACCCTCATCCTGCTTGAATTTTCAGCAGCTTTTGACATGGTCTCCCACTCCACCTTGATCAGAAGAATGAATGGAACCAGCAACCAAAGACTCACACTCACCTGGATCCATTTGATCCTAAAGAGAGTAACTCAGAAAGTCCACATGCCACCATACACTTCAGATGCCAAGAACCCCATCTTCACTAACACAGAATATTTTACACAGCTGCATTACACCCCTAGCCAATATCATCAGCACCCATCAATATGCTCACCTACATAGACAACACAACTAACTTATACTCTTCTTCAAGGACAAGGTGCACATGACAAGAATCAACTTCTCCACCTGCATGACTGCAGTGACCACCTGGATGAAGTACAACTGCCTCAAGCTCCACTGGAAAAGGCTGAAGTAGTGATTTTTGGAAAGAAGTCCTTAATGTGGGAGTCGAGCTGTTGGCTGGCAGACCCTGGATCCACACCTACCCCCACCGCCCAAGCAAGAAACCTATAAATCATCTTAGACAACAAGTTCAACATGCCAATCCAGGTCAACTCCATTACCACAACCTGCTTACATATCCTGAAAACGCAGCAAAAAATCTTTTAGAGGCTACCAGATAACACCAGGAAAACATTCACATAGGCGCTCATAACTAGCAGACTTGACTACAGCAAAGCACTCTATGCTGGAATCACCAAGCAGCGCCTGAACTGACTCCCAACCGTCCACAATGCAGCAGACAGACTCATTCTCTACATATCATGCTGCACAAATCAGGAAACTCCACTGGCTCCCTGTACTCAAACATTCAATTCAAACTACTCACACACACACGCAATACAGTATAAAACGTATACCTCGCCTACATCAACAAACTCATACACTACTACCAACTGTTCAGACACTCAGCTACTCATTCAAACTCTCACAAGCACACATACCTCACATACACAAAAGCAGAGCAGGAGGTTGTACCTTATTGTACATCCCCCCAAACCATGGAATGACTTCCCACAACATGTTAGAGCCTCCTCGTCCATTCTTTTTTTAAAACATCTTTTTATTAACAAAAAAACTAAATGCTTTCCATTCGATGAGACAATATACTTAGCAGTGGGTCAGTCAAAAATGGTATATAGAATTATTCATACTGTACAGTTCCCATAGTTCTGTAATAGCCTGTGGCACTCCTGGGTTACCCCAAAGCCCCCCCCACACAGTAGTGGCCAATACCCCTCAATCGGTGAGTAAGTCCCCCCGTATGTCATCCATGTCTCCCAGATCTTTTCCCACTTACGTGGGCACCCTCTACTCTGATACACAGCGTGTTCTGCCCGTTGACACCCTTTGAGACTCCTCATCCATTCTTTAGTTCTGCAAGAAGCTGAAGATTTGGCTTTTTAAATAATCTCCAGGGAGACCTCTGCCCACCCACCTGTGTAGCGCCTGGTTTGGAGTGCTATGCGAATCTGCATAACATAATCCTAAAAATGTGTTTCTATGCTTTCTGTAGGTATTGGAGATCAGCAATGTTCTTGAAATGAGGTAAGGCACCTCTAATTTCCAGCAGCTACATTTTTTCCTTATTCACTGTTGAGAGAACATGTTGAGCCTTTCTATTTCAGTTGCACTTACAAGTCCTAACTATACTACTACTAAACTGAGAAAAATCCTAATTTTAAGGCTTTCGGTATTCACAGAAGGCATTTAGGAGTCCTAAAGTTAGGAGTCCTAACTTTACTACTACTAAATTGAGAAAAATCCTAATTTTAAGACTTTCGGTATTCACAGAAGGCATTTAGGAGTCCTAACTATACTACTACTAAACTGAGAAAAATCCTAATTTTAAGACTTTCGGTATTCACAGAAGGCATTTAGGAGTCCTAAAGTAAGGACTCCTAACTTCTGTGAATACCGAAATGAGTAAGTGCCTTCTGTGAATACCAAAATGAGTAAGTGCCTTCTGTGAATACCAAAATGGTAGTAAGTTTAGGATTTTGTCTTAAGTTAGTTCTGTGAATCGGGCCCTTAGATTCCTTCTTTCTGTCTCATGGGTGATGTTTCATCTGCGGCATCTTTCTTCCTTGGCTGCACATGACCAATTTCCACACCAGTCTCTTCAGCTGAACGAGACTCTATAACACTTGCAACATTACTGTCTCCCTCAGAGCATATACCAGGGTTCTGCGTAGCTTGACCCCCTTTAGCGTGATCTGGTAGTTATCCAACGTCTTCAGGAACCTCCCCAGCTTCGCTTGCCCTCTCCGGTGACCCCTCGGTCATAGCTGGAACTACTTCTGGGAGAGGAGCTGTTTCATCAGAGGAACCTGTGACTCATTGGGTATGGGAAGCATGGGTCCATTACGATGATCCTCCACACTTCACAGTAGTATTCGTCATGAACATCACCTGATATGATCCACGCCACCAAGAGTCAAGACAGTTTTTCCTCACGTGCTTTCGGACAAGCACCCAATCTTCTGGTCTAAGGTCATGGCAGAGGTCTTTCGAAGTTGGTGCAGTTGTTGCTTCGACATGATCAGACACAGAACCAATCACATCAGCCAATCCTTTTACATTAGTCAAGGATCAAGTCATCTGTAATATTGATTAATGGGGTAGCAGGCACATCAGGAAAGCGCATCACTCTTCCCATCAAGATTTCATGTGGCAATAACCCAGTTCTTCAGTCAGGAATGCTGTGCAAACTCACTAGAACCAAGGGCAATGCATCGAGCCATTTTAGAGATGTTGAGGAACAAGCTTTAGGTAGTCTTGCCTTTGGGGTCCCATTAATTTGCTCCACTATGCCAGATGCCTCCAGCCTGTAACTACAATGCAGTGTCCAATCCACACTCAAGGCGGTACACAGCAATTTTATGACTTCGCTATGGAAGTGTGTTCCTCTATTCGACTTCAATGTAGTCGGAAATCCGAATCTAGGAATGAGTTCCCTCATCAATAACTTTGCTACTGTGAGACTATCACACCTTCCAGTTGGATAAGCTTCTACCCATTGGGAAAAGATGCACACAACAACGAAAATGTATCTCAGTCCATTACACACAGGCATCTCAAAAATATCCAATTGGATCCGATTGAAAGAACCCCCCCTATCTGCCAGTGTGGTTCAAGGCAACAACTGTCTTTTTTTCCAGCTTTCAATTGTTGAAACCTGACACACGAATTACACACTGCTTCTGAAATCATATGATTCCTTGGATTGAACCAAGTCTGCCTTAACAATCTCACCATAGCAAACCTTCCTATGTGAGCTGCTCCATGAATTTGTCTTGCCATTGGGTTTAATAGACAGCCGGTTAACACTGCCCTACCATCAGCTGAAATCCATAAGTCATTTTCTCCTTTCTCACAACCTGCTCTGATCCAACCCGCTTGTTCTTGAGCAGTTGCTTCCAATTCCAAATGCCTGACTTCATCCCATGTGTGTGCATCATGCTGAGTTCGGTCTTTTCTGCACCCTCGCCAACATATTCCCCATTGAAAATACATATGTGTGTAGTACAAAAGCAAGCAAACTTAGTCAGCGTACTGGTTCCCTGTGGTTACAAAGTCGCCCCCATTCCCATGGGCTGCGCACTTAACAACAGTCACTTCTCTTGGTAATTGCAATGCTTCCAGCATTTGCCTCACCGATTCCCCGTTCCTAATGGGAGATCCTGATGATGTTAAGAACCCCCTCTGCGACCATCGCTGTCTGAAGTCATGAACCACACTGAAACCGTACTGAATAGATGGTGATTCAGATCAGCACGGAGACAAGACATGCAGGGATCAAAGCACTGATTTCAGCCACTTGGGTGGAGTGTACTCCTTGTAGAGAAGCAGCTTTCACCATTCCAGAGATGGGACAGGTAGCAAACACTGCTCTCAAATTACCTTCCTTGTCTCTTAGGCATGAACAATCAACAAAAAGGACTTAATTTGGGTCAGACAATGGCTCATCGACAATGTCTGGTCTTGGCTTGATGCAAAGCTCCGTAACATCCGGACAGCCATGGTCTTCACAATCATCCCCATCAACATTTGGAACAAGTAACAAGGTAGCAGGAATTAACACAGAAAAGCGCCTCAGAGTGACATTCTCTGCAGGAAGCAACACCTGCTCATATCTTGTCAACCTTGTATTTGTCAAATGCTGTGTTTTGGGCCTCGTCATCGGTAGCTCAACTGAATGCAGTACATATACAGTAAGTGGATGACCCATCACAATGCTCTCACATCGTTCCATACTCACATCTGTTGCAGCAACCGATTTGAGATATTCGGGCAACTCTGAAGCTACAGAATCTAATGAATCTGAGAAATAGGCCACTGGTCTATGGGCACCTCAGTGTCTCTGGGTGAGTACAGAAAGAGCACAACCCTCCCCTCCTGACAGAATAATGAGAATGCTTTGTTGTAATCTGGCATTCATATAGCTGGGGTGCTGCACATGCACTCTCACAATTCCAGGAACGCAAGCAACAGTTGTTATTCCAAGTTACCATATTGCACACATCCTTGTGAGTCATCATCTGCAAAGGCTTTGCCATCAAGGATAAATTAGGAATCCATTGTCAGCGGTAGCCAACCATTCCTAAAAACATCCTGACCTGCTCCTGGCTAGTAGGCGGATTCATTTTTATGATCACCTCCACTCGCTTTGGTGACACCTTCCTCTTACCTCTTTCGATTCGATGACCCAAATACTGTACTTCAGTCAGACAATACTAAAGTTTACTCAGAGATACCTTATGCTCATTGTCAGCCAAATGGTTCTGTAAGGTGATAGTATCGTCCTTACAAGCCTCCCATGTTTCAGATGCAATGAGGAGGTCATCTATGTACTGGACTAACACTGAGTTTCGGGTCAGAATCATGCTCTCAAGGTTCTTTTTCAAGACCTGGTTCAATATAGATGGACTTTCAGTGTACCCTTAAGGGATACAACACCATGTTAAAACAGAATTATTTAGATGGAAAGCAAATAAAAATTGGCTTTCCTCATGCAATGGAATGGAGAAAAATGCCTGACAGAGGTCAGTCACTGTGAACCATTTAGCCGTACAAGGGATTTGAAACAGGATCACAGATGGATTCGATACCACTGGACAACATGGAATCACAATGTTATTGACCTTTCTAACGTCCTAAACAATGCAGTATTTCCTGCTCGGTTTCTGCAGTCCCATGATGGGCGAGTTGCAAGGACTTCCCATGATCTCCTTCAGAATGCCCTGTAAAATCATGGACTCAATTACGGGTGTAATCCCAGCCACCGTTTCTGGGATCAGGTTTTACTCAAGTGTTCTCGAAAACTCTGTATTAAACTTAATTTGTATGCGGACTAGCTTGACCCCTCGAATCAGTCTGATTCCCTCCCCAGAGAAGTCCCATACTACTGGAGAGACAGTGTCTCGCAAATCCAGCGGCATGTCTTCCACTGTCAGAGCTGTTTCTGACTGCATCGAAATCGGCCCCTATGTAGGAATCCCAGCACGCCTCCTGAAGAGACTTCAGACAATACAAAACTCAGCTGCAAGACTCATCCTGGAAGGAACCACATCACACCCCTTCTCAAGAAACTGCACTGGCTCCCGAGCCAGAAGAGATGCCAGTTCAAGATGCTGACTCACGCCTACAAGGCCCTGCACAACAAGGGACTAGCATACATCAACAAATGCATCGCCTTCCACCAACCGACCAGACACCTTCTATCCACTTCCCTCTCCCCCGCTAACACCCCACAGACCTGCCAAATGAACAGCAGAAGACGCTCCTTCTTGCATCTGGTAGCCAAAGAATGGAATAACCTTCGCCTGCACCTCAGGACTGCACCGTCACCCTAACATTTCAGGAGAGATCTCAAGACCTAGATGTTCCAATGAACAACCCACAATTCAGCAGCCTACTTTTCCAGCATCTCAAGACCCACAAGAGTGAGTTGCGCAGTTTACAAATGTTGATTGATTGCTTGTTTGATTTGGATTTTCTGAGATTTCCTATGCGGATGACATGCAGCTTGTGGACTCAGTCTTGCGTGATGTCAAAGCAGTGGCCAAACAGTTTAACAGCTGCATTGAACAAATTGTTATGTGGATGCAGGAAAATTGTCTCAAGTTAAATTCAGATAAAATGGAGGTACTTCGAAGCGGCACGGATACATCCTTTTGGTCTGCCTCCTCGTGTCTTCATAACCTTGGTCCACTTCCTTGTCCAATTAATAAAGATAAAAACCTAGGTGTTCTCTATGACAAAACCTTACGTTCTGCGAACAAATAAATCATGTCACTACATCTTGGTTAGCCCTATTAAGAATCATGAGGTTCAACATGCCCCGAGACACCATAGCACCATTATAAGATGGTGACACCATATGTACTGTGTAAAATGTATTGTCTTTTCATGAGGGAAATACACCTTGCAGATCTCTTCCCACCAGATGTCTCTTTGTTTCATTTCAGGTCACTTCACACCTCATCAGAACAATTTGGCTTAGCATGTCAAAGGCTGTCCAACCAGGAGAGGCTGTTCTAGAGCTGGATTCAGGCACTTTAGAAAAGCAAGTTCTAAAAAGTATTTCTTGACATAGTCATAATATATTTGACCTTGGCAAGTTGTTGGATCCATTCTGAATATTATTGAGACACTTTGAATTATTATTTGAGCTCATTCTTGTCAATAGTTAGACTTTATTAAAGTTTATTAAAGCCTGCCCATGTTAGCCTATGGAGCTAATCCACTGCAATAGGGAAAACAAAATTGCCAGTGTTTCCTGCACCAGAGTTTATAAAGCATATTTGTAATGTCCTTGCATATTCAAACATAGCACACTACCCTTGGGACACCTAAGGTAGACCTTAGAGGTGATTTGTATGTAAATATAAGGTTGTTTAAGACTTTGGAAGTACTTTTAATTTCAAAGTCGAATTTGGACATCGTTTTATTTTAAAAACAACTTGCAAAGCAGGGTTGGCTTATTAAATGACAATAGGCAACACAGCAATGCACACTAAAGTACATTAAATCTGCTGGGCCTCTAAACCTACATGCCCTACCATATACTAGGGGCTTACAGGCACGTTGTCATACCAATTGTAATTATACCGAATTATCATACACCTTTTAAAGCGAGCACTGACCCTGGACCCAGGAAGCAGCGCAATGGCACAGAGTCAGTAATCACCAGTATCAGTCCAAAGATGGGGTGATCAGGGCAAAAAGAATGACTTTCTCACATGAACCACAATATCTGTTTTGCTCCATACGGGGTTCACCGGTCTATTGAAGACTATTCGGGTGCCTTAATTCCGTTTTTGTTTTATGTTTTATTTAAAGCTTGTTAGAAGCCTTGATTTGGTAAGGACTTGTCAGGACCCCAGCAAATATCACTTCTTTGGTGGCAAGATAAATAGCTGTGACTTATAGGACGTCCTTGACCTTGGGATCCAAGGTTAGTAGGTTCTGACTCCTTGCATCTGGAAGTTCCCAGCCTGCGAGTATGAAGTGCGAGGGAGTTGGCAGAATGGAAATAAAGGGCATTCAGTAAATTATTTCATTTGGCTCGGCCCATTAGTTTCCCAATGTTTATTCCTTTGAATGGGAGATTTGAATTTGCTGTGCTCGGATTACAGATCAATAGTAGATCCATTGTGCAGTCTTCACCTTTAGGTATTAGTCACTATTTATGTGCAAAGATTGCAGAAATCACCAGGATTAGGAGGATAGAACGAATGCAACTGTTCATTTTTTGTATCCACTATCCAGTCTTTTTACATAAACTTACTTTGTTTAGGCCATGGAATGAACTCATTTGATGTAGGCTGTTGAATAAACCGGATTTAGTTAGACTGTGGAATGACCCTACGCCATATAGACTGTAGAAAGAACCTGTGGTATTTAGACAGTGGAATGCACATGTGCTACACTTTTACATGTGGAGTGAGTCAAGTTTTATTTTATAATGTATTACTGAAGAATGCTGGGTCCCATCCCCCTGGAAAGAATGCACGTGCACCCACCACGTGCCGTTGTGCTGCCGGTGTATTTCAATCACCTGACAAACAAGGTACGATTAAGTTGCCTGGCCCTAAACTTCAGGAGATCCCCAGAGTGCATCCTTCTGGTTGCAGTCATCAAGTTCACAATACAATTTCACTACTTTTATCTCAACTCTGAGACCCTTATGAGACGAGATCCCCAAGAAACTCCTAACAAACTGACTGCTTATGGTGGAGATACTTTCCATATAAACGCTGTTCGCCAGCTCTGTCCACCTGCACATTCCTTTCAGGAGCTTCACCTCAAGCAGGACTCCTCAGCTGGCGAGGCATGGTCCCTTGGGCAGAATGATGGCCATCGAATGCGCCCACAGCTGTCTGTGTGTGTAAGAGAGGACCGAGGCGGGCAGTCATTGTGAACGTAGATTAGGAAGGAAGATCTCCGTTTGGGGTGAACTGCAGCGCAGTACAAAGAAAGTTAATCAATAATGCAGCGCCTCGATCCGTGTCCCTGGCCGGGTTCAACACTCCATGCTGCTTCTCACCTGCTGGAAACGGCGTCTGCGTCACATGCGTCATGTCGCAAAAGCGCCATCTGCGTATAGGGCAATACACAAGACAATATTTTGGAAGTTCTTTTTTAACATCCTTTATAAAAAAATGAAAGAACATGTTCGATATTTTTTCTCTGTATTAACCGTATCTCAAACAAGATTGCGTCTTCAGAAAAGTAAAATCACGAAGGGGCATATTATCAAGCAGAGCGTTAAAATTATCGCAGCTTTTGCGGCAGAAAACTTGATAACATGCCGCAGAGAATTCCAATAGAAGCCCATGTTGACACCAGAACATGGGCTTCTATTGGAATCCCCGAGGGCATATTATCAAGCCCATTATCGCCGCTTTAGGGGCAGTTTTCTGCCGCTAAAGCTGCGATAATTTTAACGCCGTTTGTTGATAATATGCCTCTAAGATTTTTAAGACGCCTGCTATATAACTAGTATTTGCATATTTTGGGTACGTATTGCTGTAGTATATCTGAAAAGCATGTCTAGAGCCCACGTGCCACAAAGAGCCGTTGCGCCTATGGTTTTGCGAGTCCGTTCAATAAGCGTACGCCGTTTTTAAGGCGCTATTCATTAAATGAACTCAGTGACTATAATTATATTTTCACAGTTACACTTTAGAAATAACAAGCCATTCACCCTGAATCACTGAAACGGAGCATTATCCCGTGAGTTTCTGCTGAGATGCCGTACAGCGCTTTCCAATGCTTCAAGGACTGAGGATGGAAAAGTACATGTTGTTGCTAGGCGAATCTAGAGATGGGCAGCTAAAGAAGGACGCACGGCGCACCCCTGCGAAACGCAGGCAAGGTGGTTGCATCCAAAACGCACATGCTGACGTCCATATGATCCCCAGAGAGTCAATGATGTTTTTTGTGTGATCAATGTAATATTCTGCTGCTAAATTTAGGGACTGTACATCCTATGAAAATGGCACCTTACTATGACTAATTAGCAATAAAAAATGTGCTTGTCTACAAGTTTAATTATTTGATCTCCAAGGTTTTGATTAAAGTAAAACACTTTGCCTAAAGGCAGAAACAAGAGAAATGCATCTATATTATTTCCTCATCAGGGATTCTGTTACTCTCCTAAATGGAGCACAAAGCATACAAATACTGTTTTCTTTATGAAACACAAAAAATGCTGGAGTGATGTATATGTTCAGCACCCTGAGTGCCTTACGAGACAATAAAGTGTCAAATAAACCACTGGACGGATCTTGAAATCAGAAACTACCATCAACATAAAATATTTGTAAGCTTCGGTCTGCGTTTCAGAAAGTAGAAATAGCTCGTCCTAAAATATGCCAGTGGCCTCCCGGGCATATTTCAAATAGGTTCTGCAGGAGGGTTTTTCTTAGGAACTGCTTGTTTTATTTTAAACTACTGCAGTATAGATGGTCTGTAGAAGGGCTGGTTTTATTTTTAACCTAGCATATACATTTGCTGTACGTGCTGTACAGATGAATGTTATGCGTCGTTTGTGAACATTTTGTGGGTCAACCAACAGTCTAGAAATATTTGCTGAAAGAGCCAGTTGACAATCGTGGCCGAGCATAACTTAAAACCTCTGACAGATATTCAAATAAGCATTGGTGTTGTACAATGTTGGGATGATGCAGGCAAAACACTTCTATACAATGGGTCGAATTTCACACATTGCACCGGTTTTGCATCCTAATTTGCAGCAACTAAAGAGTGCAGGAGGTAAATCTGTGTCGAATGATTCGCTCAAACACAACATTTTGCACTTGTCAGTTCAAATTACGTGTTTGCTGCATCAGTGATACGATGCTCCTTAAATTGGTGTATGTCGAGTAACCTGGCTCATTGGCTACATTTTGTGAATGCATTTTTATTATCATAGTTCGTGACATTCAAACACACAGCTCCTTTACAAATAAAGGAAAGCAGAAAGATGTCCTCTATTCTGATCTTCAGGTAAACGGCGTACACAATCTGCATTTTTCTTGGCATGCTTTTTCTACTGTATACCTGAAATCAATTGTGCCTAATGATCGAAGAAGTGGGTTGAGTGGCGTGTGTGTATTTCTGCCAAAACATAGATGAGCAACAAAATGATATCGTATCAAAAATGGTGCTTTCTTATTGCTGGATCATACAGCCATACTATGATTTAAGAACAGGAATCGTGCAATTACTTTTGACACCAAAAGAAGTTGCATTTTACCTTTTCTGCACAACTCCCATAAACACTTACACCTCCTACAGGCATTCTGGCACTCTTTGGTGCCCCCTGTAGGTGGCACGGTAAAGCGGTTGACTAGAATCAATTTATAGAGTGTCGCCACTGATTTAGGGCCACACCTTTGTCTTATATTAGGTTATGCAGGCACACGGCAATTTAAAGGCTGCCTCTCTCAAGCAAGCATGTTTGTGAGAAGTGATCTTTTTGGTTGAAGTCTGTGCCTTACAAATTCCGGAAATAAACATACAATTTGTAAGGAAAGGCTCGTAAGAATGTGAAGGGATAGCATTGGTTATAATAATTCTACACATATTTGTGACAAACACAGCAACTCATTGGAACAACCATTTTCGTGGCTGTCTGGTTACAGACACAGACCTCTGCAGTGCATTAAACAATAGTGGTTTCATGAAGTAGGATAGTGCATTTCCCACTGAATAACTTAACGTGCATTTGTTTTACATTTAAGCTGTGTGTTATTTTATATGCACATACCTGAAGCAGAAATTCTGAAAAAAAGACAGAATCGTATTTTTCCACGCCCTTGACTCTGTCCCATGCTTACTCGCCCCACCCCCATTGTGCAAAGCATCATAGTTCCATCACGTTTTTAATGAACTTCGATCTCTGGTGTAACTAGTTTCCTAGTTCTTTCTGTATTGGAAACTAAACTCAGCAAAATTATTTTTTTCAAATATATGGCTTTCCTCCAAGATTTACTTCAACTTAGATTTACATTACAATATTCGTCAACCTTGGCCTAATACGAGGGTAGCAGGAAGGGGGCTAAAGAAGCCGATGGCTCTTCCATAACAGAAATAGGATGGTAGCTTTTGCGCTTCTCCTCTTAATGAAATCCCATAAGAGCCCTTATGTACTAACATATTTTCCCATAAACACAGAATGGGTAACAACCTTTGATACATCAGGCTGAATAAGCCCATGAAAGCGAAAGGTAAGTTCTGGTGTGTTGGTAGTGTTATGTCATGATTACACCCTGCCATGACAATAGGTAATGGACAGTTTGTTCACATGGGCACCTTCAGGTCGCAAAGGATCTGTATCACTTATTGAGTCTCCCAGGGTCCTGTACTGTCTCCTGTCATATTCAATTTTACATGGAGCCACTTGGTGCACTACTCGCAGACAACAGCATCAAGATTCACCTGTATGCAGGTAATATGCAACTCTATTTGAAAGTCTCCTTTGTTTCTGACATCCAACGTCTCAAACACTGCTTACACATCATCCAGGCGTGGATGCCCAACATCTATCTGAAGCTCAACCCAAACAAGATAGAATTCATATTATTTGTCAAGAAGATACAGAACAAACCTGGCTCAATGACATGAACCTTGACAGCTTAGAATCTCAACTCTCACCGAATACAAATTCACTTGGATTTACACTGGGCACCAACCTCTGCCTCAAGGAATACATTGCCCAAAAACCAAAGAAGGCTTGTTACCAGCTCTTTCTTCTAAAGAAAGTCAGACTGTTTCTTCCATAAAGCGACTTCCAAAGTGCTGTTCAAGTCCATGTACTCTTGAAGCTGGATGGTTGTATCACCCTAATATTTGGCCTCCCAGACTCCACACTGGACCCCCTTTAAGGCATCCTACATGCCACTGCACATATCATCCAGAGACTGAAGAAATATGATCAAATCATCTCCATCATGATGGAGCTCCATTGGCTCCCATTGCCAGCCCGCTGCATCTTCAAAACCAGCTGCATCATTTACGAAGCTGTCACAACCAGCACCTGACGCTTATCTTTTAGACAAGCTCATCATTTTTGGTGGCCCTTGGCATACCCGCAGCAACCACACCATCTGACTACAGACTGAGAAGTGTAAAAAAGGAAAAACCAGGAAAACAAGCTTTTTTGTATATCTGCACTTAGGATCTGGAACATCATCCCTGTATCAGGACCATTCCAGCACCACTCACTTTATAGGAAACAGTTGAAGACTCACCTCTTAAAGATCATTACCTCACAATGCATTGACTGTCCACAACCCAGCTTCCTCTCCTATTACTTGATGGTCTTAAGCCTGCCTTTGACTTTGTAAAATGCTCCACTGCCTTTCGGCTAGGTCTGGGCTATAGAAATAACATATGCATCTATTACCTAGTGGTAATCGCCCGAGGTAGTTAAAGCTAGGTCTGCTTTTCCAAAAAAAGAGCGTTTTTGGTTTGCTAATATCTTTGGTCCCGTTTTACTAATCTTCACAAAACATTCCCCAAACACCTTTCATCCACCTCGACTCCTTCCCAGAAAGCTTCAGGGTGATCTGTCAAGCAGAGGCTGAGAAAAAGGGGTCCCAAAACGTCGAATCTACATGCATTTTCCATAGCCTTCTTTTGGCAGTTTTACAGCAAAAATGACTTTATTTCTCTTCGGCCTTCTCACTCCCGCAGGAGTCATACTCCTGCAGAAGGGAGTGTTCTCAACGACATGAGATAACTGTTGCTGGCAGCCATTATAGGACTCGGGGACTTAGCCCCCTGTCCTGAAGTTTAAAATAAATCATATAAGGGGACAGCGATAGAGATACCCTGACCCCTTGGCCTCATGGGGGGACTCAGAGGGAACTCCCGGAGCCACAAATGAAAAAAAATGTAAAAACATGCCACAATCCCACGAGATTTCCATTGGCTAGAAAGAAGAAAAAAATTGTTGCTGGGCCGCATTTATGATGCTTATGTCCTGGGCTTGCCCACTCCTGGGGCTGTATTCATAAAGTGGAGGGGGGTTGCGTGGTCCCCATACCCAAGCCTCCAAAAGCCCTGGGGAGCCGACCCCGGGCCAAAATTTGACTAATTTGGGGGTGGGGGCTACTCTGACCCAACCCTGAGTCTCCAAAGGCCCAAGAAGCCCAGTCCAGGGCCTAAATGTGACAAAATGGGGAGTGTGTTAGCTGATTTTATAGTGTACAGAGTGGCAGGTATTGCCCTTTTTTACGTTTCTAACTTAGTTTGTACAGCCTGTGTCCAGCTAATCTGTATGAGTAGTTAGAAAACATGTGTCCCTAATGCACCATAGGTGTGTAGAGGTATTGAACTTGTTATAAATCTTTGTACTGAATAGTACACAGTGTGCAGGTAAGAGTTGACTTGTGTTCATTATGTTCCACACAAGTTTTTTGGTACTGCAGAAAATGTTTCCAACAGGCCAAAATTCTTCGTACTACATACTAAGCATTGTGAGCAGCCTTGCTTTATTAGACAGAATCGCCTCAGCATGACATTTTCTACTTACCATAGAGGACTTTGTGCACCAGATACAAACCTATGCACATATGATTGTTTTGCTTCAGAAGATGAGCTATCTATAGAGTTTTCACCTATGTTTGAAGGCTGCAGGTATTATGATCTTTAGCAAACTCAGACCTTGGTTATTTTTAATTAATAGTTGGTCTTTGGACATTTTTTGCAAAGAGTATACACTGTGCTTATTAGATACTTTTTAATACTCTGTAGTGTATTTCTAATGAGTTTAACTGTCTGCAAATAGTGTGGTAGAGAGCAAACTCTTCCTTTTGAGTAAACACTCTTAACAGTACCCACTTTTCTACTCATATCCACTTCATTTCCCAATGTATGTTCAGTGACTGTCAGGGGTTTGATACAGTTAAAGAGTGTACACAGTAGGGCATTAGTTATGTAACAGGGCTTGACTATCTGGAGGAACTTGCTTTTTCCAGAACAGTTGTATACGGATTGAATACTGTGTGCAGGTCAGGATAGGTTACCCTTTCATCTGTGTTTTATAGAAAACATGAACTTGGCTACCCATGAAGTGTATGGTATAGCGCGAATGTTGCAAATAGCACACGCTTGCTTTACCTATGGGGTTTTACGTATTATAGCAGTAAAAGCCCTTCGTATTATTCTGAACTATTTTGCACATACGTTCATGGCTCTAATGGTATAGTCGTTTAAAGAGCAATGTGTACAAAAGAAGCATGGACGATGTCATGAGTGATGCCATAAATTATGCCATTTGAGATGCTATCAGTGATGTCTTAAATGATATCATACAACATGTCATGAGTGATGTCATATGTGAGGTCATAAGCAGTGCATGGCAGAGACGCAAGTTAGAGTTTGCTCTGCTAAATATAATTGGTGAATTTCTGTGTTTTATTTTACTTCAAAACTCTAATGTTTTCACTGAGACATTTACTTAACTATGACGTTACTTTAACCTATGTTTTTTTCAGTGAATATATATACATACACACATACAAGAAAGCTATCTGAATGAGCAAGAATGCATTATTAATCTTCTGTTTGAGAGGAATTTAGCATTTTTTCTCAGTAGGCAGAGGCCTATGTATGTTACTGTGGATGGATCGTGCAAAGTTGAGAAGCCTCACTACTTGCAAGTCTGCATACATTATTTTAGACTACAGGCAGCTTCTGAAAGTGAGTAGTAATTTGGAACAAAAACATACATTATGGGCCTGTCAGAGTGATAGGGGTGTCCCATCGTGGTCCTCCACCCTGTGTCTTATTGAAAAATTACCCAGCACCCAGCAAAGATTGGCTTTCTATTCGAAAAAATACAAAATTAGTTTTCCAGCTGGAGTGCACCGTGGCCGTCTATTGTGAACACCATCAACAAAGTCAGACAATCCCCTTGCCCACCCTCTCGCCATCACCTACTCTTGTCCTGTTTAACAGTGGAGGACTCTCCCTTTCATGACTTTTTCCTGAAAATTCTGAAAAAGTTAATGGATGGAACAGGACATCTGTTGCATGCATAGCTGGAAGAAATGGAGAAACTCAGTTTACTACCTTATTTTCGCGAAACCATCATATTGCCCGTAAGTGGTACCAGTCCTGTTAAACTGCTGATGAGTCTGTGACTTTACCTCTAATTGATATATGTGACTGTCAGTCATCTGCATCCCTCTGTTATGTAGGCATTGTAAGCCTGAGAAAAGTAAAAGAGAGAGAAAGAAAGAAAGAGAGAGAGAGAGAGAGAGAGAGAGAGAAAGAAAGAGAGAGAGAAAGAAAGAAAGAAAGAAAGAAAGAAAGAAAGTGAGAAAGAAAGAAAGAAAGAAAGAAAGAAAGAAAGAAAGAAAGAAAGAAAGAAAGAAAGAAAGAAAGAAAGAAAGAAAGAAAGAAAGAAACCCTTTTGACTACCTTTATGAGAACAGCTGCTTCTGTAATTTTGTGCTGCTGTATTTCCCTCAGCTGTGTACAAAAATGATTCTTATATAGTGCCATGACTTTAAATAATTTCACCGGGAGATTGGGATATAAAGAAAGTGACAGTCCCCATTCTCCCAAGTCTTTCCTCAGAGTCAGTCAAGTGCTACTTTGTCAGTGTATTTTCTCCATCTGTGAATGGAGTTCCCTCACCAATCCATTGTAAGGGAGTTTCATTGCTCCATAGCAGACAATCACATTTCAGGATTGACCGCCTCCACCTATATTTATTAGTGCACAACATTTAGGTGTTATTTTTTCTCCATATTTGTTGTTAAGCTTGCCTTAACCGACAGAAGGGCAAATGGTTGTAGTAATGTATGTGGTTTTTTTTCCAATTATAGCTAATATAATGACTTGGACATAGAGCATATGGGAGCACCAGCTCAAATGTATGCATTTAAGAGACAGGATTAGTATAAATCTTTATTTCAAACAATAGCATCCATAAAAGATCATCATAAAAACATAGTAAAAAAATAAAATCATGGAGCAATTCAGTACAATATAAAGAGAAAATATGCAGAAGTCATAGTTAATCTGTTAATTAAAATATGCTAAAAGGACAGTAAATGGTTTTAAAACGTGTTGGCATGTTTAAAACAAGATACATTGTGATCAACTGCCCAACAGCCAGGTCATTACATCAAAACATCAGCATAACTGATTGTAGTTCTACAATCTCAGGTGCAGGAAGCTCATAGCAACCAAAGGCACAAAGTAAAAATGTTTTGAATGTATTGGATGTTGCAGAGGTTTATAATCAGGAGAGTAACTAAGCCTTTTTCCTGATTTGTCAAACGCCTCCTGTCCCTTCTTGTATTTAAGGCTAATTCATATCCGAGCAACAGCCAGGAGAGATCTGGTTCATCGAGCCCCACTGCTGTCGAAGGAAGGACCTCGGCCTGAACCGATTTTAAAAAAGATCAGTGAGCAGACACCATAATTGATTCGAAGTTCTGCTGAATCCAAAGGCGTACGTCTGTCCGGAGATAGCTGTCATAGGGTAAAAGACTACAACTGATCCTTAGTCCAAACGAGTCCCATATGGTAAACTAGGACAAGCGCGTAGACCGCTTTAGTTTGTCCCCTAGTCAACAAGCTAGAAAAAGGCAAAGGTAGGTACCCGACCTTGGGCGTAGATTACAAGATACGCCTTGTCTCTGTTTGTTAGCAAGGAATAACCTGACCTTGGGCTTGGAACAGGGTTCGCCTTGTCCCCAGGTGTTAGCAGGGGATAGATAGGACCACTGGGTTTGGTGGCAAGTCAGTTCACATGGGCTCTGGGAGTGATATAGAGGCAACATCTTAAATGTGATTTTGTTTTAGTTACAAAAACACTTAAGGCTATCAATTCTAACACCGATAGCACCTGAAAGAAGTGAGAGGTGTTGCCTTTATTCTCTCAGCTTGAATCCCTGACCATTAGACATTGATACGCACAACCCCTGGGTGTCATTAGATAGATGCATCAGGCATAGCTTGTGTCTGGCCGCACAGGGCTGATAGTTTCCAGTTATTCCTTTTTCTCCAATCAAATCGTTTTGGTCCCCCGAGCCGATAGTGACAGACTATCAGTCTCACTTAGCTCCACATACTGTGCAGAGCATCCTCTTTCCATGGGCTATAGGCACTAGGAGAGGGCTCAGTTTTTTAGAATAAATATTTTGTCTGTCAACCTTTGTAGTCTCTTTTAGATCTTTTCCATTTTTTCCATTTATTGGTGCTGTGGTGCTGTTGAAATTTTGCAAATCATGCCACATGTTTAAAAGTCTTGCTAATAAGTCTATGCTTTTAGATGATAATAACCCTCTTTTGCAAATAAGAAGTACATGATTTCTAGTTTACTGCTGAAAAACAATCCACACTGCCCTGAGCTAACAATTGCACTTTTGTTACAGGTTGTTATTGCTTCACTATCGTCACTATTTATTGTTAGACAAATTTTTGTTGATGCATTAGGTTGTTTTTTGAGCTTGTAACTGGTAAATTGAGTTTTTGGTGCCATCTGTACGCAGTTCCCCAAATAAAAGTTGAATTGGAAACTAATTTTAAGAAAATCTCGACATACCCACAATTTTGAAAATCCTCCTCCATTAGACCACATGAAAGCGAAGTTCCCCAACCAGGCTTTGAGACTAGAGAGACACTGCCGTGAGTGTCATGCCCATACTAGGACACACACATTCTCCCGGCCTAATGGGGAACATTTGATATCAATATCATAAAACTTACCAAAACCTTAATCCAAACCAGACATAAGGGCAAAGATAGAGACATGCAATTGACCCAGTTAAGAATGTGGGCCGACAAAGGGGTGGCCCCAACATGCAATATACACAACCACAGAGCTAGCAGCAACAAGGAGCAAGGCTTCAGCTCCAGTTAGACCAACAGTGAAGGCAAAAGCCTTGAATGAGGCTTGCCAACCCAGGGGGCAGATAGGGAGCATTCACCAAAAACCACCCAGGCACTTAAGTACATGTTCAACCCCCTGGCAGCCCCAAACAAGGTTGGTCACAATCAATGCTCATAAGCAAAACTCCGTACCTTTTCCTGGTGGGTAAAGGGGTAGCTAGATCATTCTTTTGGGTAGGAGCAGCCCCTATGTTGAAGACTACCGCTAGGATACAGGGGTTCTCTGGATCCATATATAAGGTCCCTCTCACAGAACCCCTTGAACTGGAAATAGGAGGAAATATGATCAGAGAACAGTTATTGTTCCATCCATCCTCCCTGACCAATATACTAGGACATTGGTAAAAACAGTCAAGCAGTAGCATGTAGGGAATGCTGGGAACTGGGAAACCTGGATCACAACACAAACTGAACCATCACATCCCCCTGGGTTAGTGGGGAGGCTGGCTCAGGGCTACCTGGTTCAGCCTCCTCCACCACACTGGTGCCTCTTCAAAGGAAGATGCAGCCGGGGTGAAGCAGCACTCGGCCAAGGGGGCGTGTTTCCCGCATTGGGAGCCCACTCCTTGTTACATGATACAGAGTCAAGACAAGTGAGAGAAGGCGACATGTCTGACTATCAGGACACCACCTCAGGGAATTGTCCCTGCTGGCTGCATGGGAGAAATCACTGGGCCTAGAGTGGACAGGCTACCTCCTTCATCCTCCACCCTGTGGTTCTGCTGGAGCAACCAAGAAACTGGCGATAGCACCCCCAAAGGGGTTGGGCGACCACAAACATACAGGTAGCGCCTGATTAGGAGAGAACTCAGCCACAGGACGCCAGGGTAATACAATTGAGTGCTCCCACTGTAGAGCCAAAGGGAGGGCGGCCTCAAACTCTCATAGAGTGCCACTACTGTCACCAAAGAAACCACAAGGCCAGCCATTGTCACCTAAAATATACCACAAATGAACTAGACTGTTATCAGAATCCTTGCACACAGAACAACCCCAGCACCCCCAAACATGCAGTGTATACAGAACCTCAGAACAGGCATACCTCTCACACCCACTGCAGGAAGCCACACACAATTCTAACAAGGAAACATCACAACAGTAGGGATCACTCAAAACGTTTAATTTATCAACAACAGTAGGGATAATTCAAAACCTTTAAGTTCACACAGGAAAATGTCAGCGATGCGTACTATGTCGACCGGGAATCCACACTAGAGTTCTCCATCAGGATGCTTACAGGAGACACAGGGCCTCCTCAGCTGTAGATGCCCTGAGGAAGATTGGCTGACCGAGCCCTTGGGGGGGAAGAAAGTCTGACGACGGAGCAGGATGCTCCCCACCGGTGCATAAAAGTAGGCATCGAGATCCTTGTTCCCATATCACCAGGGCATGCCGCAGATCAAAAGGACCCTCATTTCCAATGTCTTTCAGGCCACCTCCAAATGGAGCCCCACCTATAGTTTCACAACTGGGTGAATGCTCCAGTAGTGGAAGCTAGAATTTCCAGGCATTTTGGGAAGGTGGGTTGAAAGAACCCTAGAACTCCAGGAGCCTCACACCAATCCAGCACCAAGTCAGTTGATAAATCTACCATCGAGCAGCCATTTCAGTTCTCTTACTCACCACGCAATAATCCTGTGACTGCACACTGGACTCCCATCTGGAGGCAGAGCATGTGGCTTTGTCCCACTTCCCTGAAAACATTTCCAAAACATTCTGAGGATGACTTCCGAAGGTCCCAGCACCCCAACTCTGATTGAAGGCTACCATGAGTTCCAAAGTCCGGTGCCTCCCTGTCCCATGACAGCAGCGGCCATTGACTGCTCCCCGACTCCGGTTCTGAAGCAGACATCGATCCACGGCTTCAGCATCCAGTGGCACTGTCCAACATTGACAACATCAACCTTGGTCTGATGTCCACTTCAGCTCTGACATTGCTGCTGCGGCTCTCTTCGACTCCGACGACAAGCCGCACCAATGATCGATCACCGCAATTCCAACAGTGAGCAACCATTGACTGGCGGCGCTCCGAAACTCTGCAATGTTCAACACCCAGCCCAAAGCAATTTTTTCCACCAGGCTAACTTTGGTCCCTGACACGATTCCTGTGTGCCTGTCTGGAACCTTTAGGTCCCTGCACAACCGGAGCACTTCAGCGCTTTCCGGGGCACAGATCAATTTAATGTGGGGTCTGATGAGGACCTCAGACCCCAGGGGACCACCACCTCCCCAAGGCTTTTTTTTCAAATGGTCAAGCCTCGGGAGATGGGGTCCCCAGGGACGACATGAGCCCATGGAACTGGGGGGCAATAATAATATTTTTTTTTCTCATGTGATAGGAGTTGCAACGGTCTCAGCGCAGTCCCCCGTGGAATGTCACGGTAAATTCGCACATCCATCTTAAATAAATACTTAAATAGTATACAATTCAGAAGGTAGTGTTGCAGTTGTGAATTTTTTTGTAGAGCTAGTGAGATTGAAGTTCATAATAACATTAAAATTGAGAGAGTTAGAAATAATATTAAAAAATACAAATTAAAAGTTTCAATTGAAAAGTGAAATGTGTTGTAGTACTTTGAATTTGTGCTTTTGTTTTACGGATTCACGATGGGTTCACAAATCTGGGAAATATTTAGAAAGAGTATGTATGCTTAAAAATATATATCTCTAAGAAGAGCCGTTGTGTTCATTATGACTCTGTTTCAGCTTAATGTAAGTCCAGATGCATAGCTTAAGGTTATTGAGAAACACTCTGTTTCCTTCATCTGTGAAGTGAACTCCATCACTTCTATAGATGGTATGTATGTCAAAACATGGATTTTTGTCATAGAGAGAGCCCGTGTTATGGTCTCTGAGGTAAGCAGAAGCAGCTTTATTGAAATTCCTCCTAACCTTCTCAAGCTGTGGACAGAATTGATTTGACCACTTCCATTTCTGTTTTTGGCATATATTAGAGTATACAAAGACAGTGTGAGGGAAAAGTGATATCAGTTGTGCAAAGGTATCCTTCATTATGGTTTCCAATCCTAACCCAGTCAAAGTGCCTAGGTCATTGCCACCACAGTGCACAATTATGAGGTCAGGGGGTTGGAGACATAAAAATGTTTTAACCAAAGGCAGCAATTGGTGCCACTTTAATCCTCTCTGTGCAAACCATTTAATATCCACAGTTTGCAAACCTAGGTCTTTGTCAATACCTCTGTGTTCAGCTTACCTTTTCCTCCGGAAAACATAGCTGTGCCCTACAATCCTTACTGTAAGCATTTTGAAGGGATATCTGGAAGAAATCAAAGGATGTCTGTAGCTGAGTAAGTCAGTCGGTAGAACGAGATGAATCTAAAATGGTGCAAAAGATGCCGTTATTGAAAAAGCCAATTACTGATTGGCTGTTCATCAACATTATGCACTCAAAAATAGGGTGTATGTTACTTTACTGAACAAGTATTTTTCTGATTGGTTAAGGAAAACGAGTTTGAAAAGTACAGTAGACTGGTTAAGCTAATATTTTGCAAAAGTCAACCAGACCTGCTTATTTGCATTTGTAAGCTAGTGTGCGGAATTTCAAAATATGGTGACCTTGTGACCTGCTGGTACAGTTGAATGTTGCAGAAAGTGTTACTATGGAAACTAGTATTAAACAGGATGGGTAACTGTGGTTTTAAAATATGAAATGCTAAGTTATATATAAGTGATATGCTACTGAAGTAAGATTTCCCAAATCAGTACTATGTTTAGAAGTGGTATGTCCTCAATAAATAATTCGAATATTATTGGAAATACATTTTTTAACTCTCGTTAGGGTTCGCAACTCCATCGCAATACTGAACTGCAGCACCGCGGTGGATTCGCAATTCGAATAAATTACAGGAGCATATTGAGTAGTTTTAGAAGAGAGAAATAAAGAGTTAATATGTGTAACCAATAGAAATGGGTTTTAGAATTTGAAAAACGGAAGGGAGCATTTTGATTTGTTACCTAAATTAATTTGTGTTCAAAAAGAGAGGGAAAGCTTGGCATTATTGGTTTTACTTTGTTGAGAGTGGTGCACCACATTTATTGTGTTGGAAATAATGTTTTTTAGGAGTTTCTGACATTTTGATATTCTGCAAAAGTATTTTAGAGCTGAGTTACATATGTGTAAGCTGTGTATTGCGTAGGAGTGCTTCCGTGTTTGTAATGATAGTTTTAACTTCGTAATGCATTATTTGTAAAGAGTGCATTAGAGAAATGTGATGTTTGAAATATGTTATCAAATGTACAAATGTGTATTGTAGTTCATTTTATGGTACTGAATTGAAGATTGAAAAAAGTTGTGCATTCTAATATGTGTGCTTCTTGAGTCTGTAATGAAGGTACTAGAGAAAAATGAGGTTTAGAATATGTTGGCAGATGTATTGAACTGTATACCTGGCTATATAAGACTGTGCCCTTGCGCCCTGTATTATGAGTAGAAAGGAATATATACAGTTTGATGCAGGTACTACTCTTGTAGTCATCCATTCCCCTTGGCACTGCCCATGAATTTATCTAATCATTCAAGCACTATCCTTGCACTCAACTATTAACTTGCATGGTGTCATTCTGTGTCCAAGGTACTACCTACGCACTTTTCCATTCTTTATGGCAATTGTAGGAGAGTAGGATCTGCTTCACATGGGTACCCCCAACGTTTGCTGGTGTTTCACTGTTTTTCGACCTTAGTCTGGCTGTGGCCCTGCTAATCAGGACCCCAGCCTAGCTGCTTCCGCTCTAAAATGGTTTTCATGTACATTAGGTACATCTCTAATTGGATTCTGGAGTGCCTTATAAGCCCCTAGTATATGGTATACTATGTACCTAGGGCATAGGTACCTCAGAGGCATACCAGGGGCTGAAGCATGTATTATGCCACCCCTGGGAAGCACTCCAAAATGACACCACAGGTCTGCTACTGCAGCCTGGGTAAGGTGGTGCCTGCACCCCTTACTGTGGTATAGGCTACCTATATCACGACCATTGCACACACATATAAAACCTATAAGTCACTCCTATGGCAGGCTGTCAGGACCCCTAATGTGAGTCCCAAAGCGAGGCGCAAGGAACTTGGTTCAATAGGCGTTTCAGTTTCAAATGGGCTTCAATGGTCGAGTTTGTGGCATGCCCGCCATTCTAAGATGGCCGCTCAGGCGCTGGGGTCTGCAGTCTAGTTGTTTACGAATCCAGAGAGACGATGTGACGCGCGCACGCCTAAAGTAATGCGCACTTCACCCAGACATTTCCTCAGAGAAGACGTGTTCGAGTGTGTTCCCAGTTCTGAAGTAAATATTTTGAGTAAGAAGCTTTCCAGAGTAACGTTTGAGAGTAGTTCCGAGTCAAGAAACCGAAACTTACCGAAGAGGAAAGAAAAGCCGCTAGAGTCCGTAGTGGACTATTTACCGGGAGTCGAGTACGGAGTCACCTAGTCTCTACAGGGAAAAAACTAGTGAAGACATCAGCCGCACCTGAAAAGAAAACCGAAGAAAGCTAAGTGAATTATTGATAGATTATTCGTTCACATTAAAATGTAAGCAGTGTTTGGTGACGCAATAAGTATAACACTTACCAAGGTCAGCAGAGATCAGCATACAGAGTCCTGTAACAGAAAATGAAGAACATTATAGGATTTACTGAGAAAAGGTTCCTAAGGAAAAATTAATTGACAATACCAACAGTTAACTAGGAAAGTAAGGAGAAAGGCTTACCAGAGTTATAGCAGCTCCTCAGTAACCTAAGGAGAGAAAGCAAACAGGAAAAGTTAAAAGCACAAAGGTTTAATTTAGAAGACAACAGTTTTAGAATAGCAAGAGGCAAGATAAGAAAGAAGAGAAATCACGAGAAGAAAGAGAAGGCCACACACAGAAACATTAATGGTAGGTTTAAAAGAGAAAGAGTTAGAAGATGTTTAAAAACAGAGAATAAATAGGTATAATAAAAAGATATATGTTTTACAGATAATTAGTGACATCAATAACAAGAAAGAAGAAAAGATAGAGTTGAACAGGAAGAGAGGCACAGAGTTCAGGATTCTGGGTAGGTAGAAAAATCATAAGAGAAGAGAAGAAAATAGATAGAATAGAGTAGAGAAGGAATAATAATTTGTTGTGTGCTTAGTTACCCTTAGGAGTCTTCAGAAGGCAGAGTGATAGCTGAAGAAGAATTCCAGATAGGAAAACCAGAAGGTCCAGAACCAGTCTCTTCTATCGTTTATTCTTTGATCCAATTTCCCCCTTCCCCTTTGCAGATCAGTTAGAGCCTAAGGCATATCTTGGGGCTGAGTGATTAGTAGTGGGAGTCGGGAAGCTAGCGACTTCTTTTCCTGTGCAAGACAACAGTAACCAGCGAGAAGCTGAAGGTGAGCTCTGACACAGGCCTTGACAATCCTGAAGGCAGAGTGTTTGTTTTTTATGTGAGAGGGTGCCTCTGCATGAGCAGAGCCCCTCTGCAGCATTCGGAGTACCTCCTCTAATGCTGTTTGTGGTGCAGCCTGACCATATACTCTTAAGTGCATTATAACCTCACTGTAAATGCTAACTTTGGACTGGCTGCACGGGAACATGTCGTGTTTGGTGTCAAATGCTTTGGAATACTACCCCCGCCAGTTCTGGCAGCGGGTGTAGCATTCCACCCTTCTAGAGGGAGAGACATATTCACACTGGTCTACCCAGTAAAGACTTTCTACAGCCCTGGCATCACAAAATGGATGCCACTACCACAGACACGGGTCTGGCCTCCTGCTGCTGACCAAAACTCTGGCAGGGGAGGCCTGGACAATAGGTTTCCTGTCCTAGGGAGGTGTAACCACCTCCCCAGACAGGCAGATGTGTATTGGGGCTGGGCGGGAGCACTCTCTAGTGCTTTGAAGTCCTGCACTGGGGCCACACTTGGTGTCCCTGTGTATAGTCCAGTTCAAACCAGTTGTAGGGGCTACCTGCCCCTGCTTTGGCGTGAAACTGGACAAAAGAAATGGGTGTAACCACCCCTCTTTCCAAACCCTCCCATAGGTGGGTCCCTAGAGTATGTCCAACCCCCAAACTTTGTATAAGTATGGGAACCCAGTCCTTGAGACTGTAGATTACCCTGGACGAAACTCTGCTACATATATCCTGGACCTTCGACTTTCTATTTCTGCTAGAAGACTGAAGAAATCTCCCTTGGGGTCAAGGAGTGACTCCCCTGCTTGGCAGGCACCAAAGAAGCAACTGTCCGGTCTGCAGCTCTGAAGCTCCCGCCGGACGCCGAAGTCTCTGCATCCCCAGATGTGGATTTCCAGACTTCCCCGCGGCTACCCTGAGTTCACAGCAAAGCTGAGGCCCATGGCTATCGTGGGTGATGTGGAACTGTGACCCCTGGACGCCGTGATCTTTTGCTGATCCATCATCTTCCTGATCTTCCTCAAAGTTGTGCTTTGGGCTCCGAGTAGCCCCAGCCTTGAGCACCTCCTGCACTGAAGGTCTCTGGCCTCCACTCCACGAGTGACCCGTGGGCCAGTTTCAAGTGCGACCGCTTGAGGCTCCTTTGCGATTGCTAGCCATGAAGGTGACTCCTCTTTTGATTGGGCTTTCCTGGTTGCTCCAGACATGCCCGACTTACCCTCGCTGGGTGAGTCCCCCAGACCTTGCTGGTCTGCACCAACGTCCTTTTTCTATTTCCACGTGACTTGCTGTTGCCGAGGCTTGTTGGGTCCAATCTGGTCACCGACACTGCAGCACTCGACAAACTTTGTGGGAAAGCTTGAATCCAGTTCCTGGTTGTCATCGACACCTCTTGGACCTCGTGGCTGAAGAGTCAAGACACCAGTCAACTCACCTGAAGCACCCGACATCTGTGGGCATTGGACTATCGTTCCCCTGGTCACTGGTAAGTGACCTAGGGGCATATGTATCAAGTTCCATTTTTGCAATTCACAAATAGCGATTTTTAGGGAATCGCTATTTGAGAATTGCAAAACGGGAGGTAATAAAAATTCGCAAATGTTTTGCGATTCCTTGGCATTCCTTAATTGCGATTAGCAAATTGCTAATCGCAATTAAGAAAAACCTTCCCATTTATTCCTATGGGCTAGGAGGCCCATAGGAATGAATGGGAAGACATTCTCATTTTGCGATTTGCAATTAGAGGATCGCAAAATGAGAATGCAATTTCAAGGGTGCTAGGGTGTCAAAAGGACACCCTGTTGCGCCCCTGAAATATGTATATATGCACATGTGGCGCACACACATGCCCTAAGGGCATGTCTGTGCGTCACATGGCACTTTGAAAAATGCCAAAAAGTGCATTTTTCAATGAAATCGCAAATTAACACCAACTTGAAGTTGGTGGTAATTTGCAAATTCTTACGGCCAAATAGCAATTTTTCTAGGCTTCATACATTGCATTTAAGGAATCGCAATTTGCGATTCCTTAAATGCAATCGCAAAATAGAGAATCGCAAATTTTGCGATTCTCTAATTTGCGATGTCCTTTTGGGATGATACATCCCAAAAGACCTTTTCCCGTCCGCAAACGGGCCGATTCTGAGAATCGGCCCATTTGCAAACGTGAAAAGGGTTTGATATGCCCCTAAGACTCTGTCCCCTCTGCTTTCAGGTTCCTTTCATCCTTGATCCAGGCTTGGATCACACCGGACACTTCTCCTCTTCACGGCAGCAGCACTTCTTCGCCAGCTCCCATTGAAATCGATGACACGACCTGACCCCAAGAGACACCAATGCACCCGGCTTCCCTGGGTGAGGTAACTCAAGTACTCCGGTGCTCCCGTGGGTGTTGGCACTAGACACCTCTAAGTCCAAAAGGGTTCACTCGTATTCATCCTCTAAGTGTCCTTAAACTCTTAATTTCCAACCGTGACTTTCCCCATAGAAGTTACTGGCGATTCGCGGCTGTGTTCTCACACTGCACGCGTCCCCCGTGGGTCCCCTGTGTCACTACCTTGGGTGATTACTTGTGGTCCAAGCACTTCTACAGGCTCTAGGCCTTGTGTCTAGTTAAGTCATGGTTCTTATACCACTTTATTGGTATATGGTTTGGTACGCCCCTAGGGCCCAAACGTGTATTTGTGCTTTTACTGTTGAATACTGACTTGTAACTTAAGTACTTCGAACTCCAGCCTCATAAAGAGACTAGAGGGGTGTGTTTTATTTTAAATACATATATTTTGAATATATACCTGGTGTGGTTGTCCTTTCATTTGTTCATTCAAGAGATTATAGACTGGTAAAACAAGCTGCTTTACATTCCTTCAAGACCTAGCCTGAAGGTTGCTCTCCATAGCTACCACTAGGATAGCTTTCAATAAAGGTTGTCTTTAACCTATCACCATAAGGGGTTGTTTGGACTGATACAAGGTGCCCACTATAACTAGTGGACAGCATATATCAGGCCAACTTCTCACAGCAATACTCATACACTGATGCAGTCACCCAAGCACTACCCATGCACTCATACAATCACTAAACCACTACTCACGTACTGATTTAATTACTCAAGCACCACTCTTGCTGTTTCTGTAGGTGTCTTTCTCTTTCTGGAATTCTGTTGCCTCTTTCTGCATACCTCTTCCTTCTTTCTGCACCTCTGTTTCCTCATTCTGTACCTCTGTTGCCTCTTTCAGCACTTGCCTTGCCTCTTTCTGCACCTCTGTTACTTCTTTCAGCACATGTACCAGATGGCAGGAATATATAATGTTTCTTGGTCGTTACATAGATGACTGTCTTTTAATATGGACAGGGAGTATAGATGAACTAAATGGTTTTTTTGAACACCTAAACAGTAATCCATTCAACATGAAATTTACAATGGCTCATAGCAAAAAAAGAATTGTGTTTTTAGATGTGGAACTTTTTGTTGAAGATATGTGCATTTACAGTCGTATGCACAGAAAAGAGACAGCTTGCAATTCAGTACTGCACGCAGCAAGTGCTCATCCTAGGACGCAAGTTAATTCTATTCCCTATGGAGAATTTCACAGAGCACGCCGTAATTGTAGTAAGGATACTGACTTCATTAAAAGTGTTACAGACATTGAAGCAAGATTTTTGGATAGGGGGTATGATATAAATATAATCAATAAAGCAAAAAGACGAGCTAATCAACTTAACAGAAATGATACTTTAAAATCATATCATAACCCCAATGACAAACAAGAACAACAAGTGAGAATGATAACTAACTTCCACCCTTGGTCTCATAAAGTGTTTAATATACTTAAACGTCATTGGAAACTTCTCACATCAGACTCAGATCTTAATAAAATACTGACTAATCACCCAAGTCTTACTTACCGGAAAGGTTTAACTATTCGGAATATGGTTAGCCCAAGTTATCCAAAGAAAAAAGTGGATACTATGTCTTGGCTCCAAAGCAGAAGTTTGGGTTTTCACAAATGTGGTGATTGCAGTATGTGCAAACATGCTCTATCTGGAACAAAAGAATTCACATACAATGGATCCAGAAAATTTCACATAACCCAGTATATTAATTGTAATACTAAGTATGTGATTTATGTTATCATCTGTAAATGCTCTATGATTTATGTGGGCAGCACAGTTAGAAATCTTAAAACTCGAATTGCTGAACATTTCAGAGCGTTGAAAAATATGGATGATAGATACCCAATAGTCCATCATGCTTTAGAATGCTCAGAGCAGAACAAACAACAGAGCTTTAAATTTCATGCTCTGGAAACTGTATCAAGTGACATTAGAGGTGGTAATCGAGAATTAAAGCTGCGGCAGACTGAAGCTCGTTGGATTCTGAGGTTACATGCGGTAAATATGGGGATTAATATTGAAAATGAATTACAGTACTTCTTGGGTACATAACTCAATGTTAGTATTTCAATTACTCCCATTAACGCCAGTTACAGGTTATGAAGTTGAACTCTAATCAATTTTGTTAAATATCGTATATTTACTGTGGAATTTCTTTGAGATTTACTATGTACTCCTCTCCTTATGCCTTACCTTAGTTTTACTGGATGACTGTAAACTCTCGTTTAAATGACCTTTCAGCAATATATATAGGCTGGTTACATTTGATAGTACTGTTAAATCGAAGAAGTATTGTACACGAATTAATATGTTGTATATTATTGTATGCCTTTTCTCACAGAAACCTTACTATGGTGGGGTCACTTTGGTTTCTGTAACTTTATTCCTTCTTCTTTTTTCTTTCCTGTGGAGTCAAAATACTGTTACCAATTCTTTATCTACTTAATTAACCTCTGTTAGGAACTCAATCTAACAAGATATGCGTGACTATCATTTAGAGGTTTGAAAAGGAATTTATTTTATTTCTGAATACTTTTTAGTTACGCCAGGGGCATCCCAGCCCTTTTCAAGATGGCGCGTAATTTAGACGCCTTGACCATAGTGCATTGAGCCCAATCCAAGATGGCGCGTAACTTAGACGCCCTGGAAACTGTGAATTTTTCAGAGTGGAGACCCGGGTATGGCAGTCGTTTATTATAATTTACCTTTTACTTATAGGCTTAGCCTCATTTTGCTTACACTTTCTCAACGGTTTACGTAGCTTGATCGATAAATTTCGTTTCTGTTTCAATATGGCGCATATCAGAGGCATCAATTCTCAGTCACATAGTCCGTCGTTTAGAAGGGCTATATATTCCCACACCAATATGGCGCCCATTGCAAACGCCGAGAATAATACGAGAGGTCAAGATATTGGACCCTATCTAATACTTTAAGGTAATTACGGATACATGCTTAGTGGGATATCTGAATACGTTTCTTGGTTCTAATGTGTATTGGAGCATTTGAATTTGGTTATTTAAATAGAATTAGCTATGCGAATTCAGAGCATTGAACAGTGCTTTACCGAGGCGGTACTTTTCAGACTATTATCACTGATACCATTTATTATTTAGAGAAGTTGCTCATTTATACATTCCACGGGTTTCTTGATTTCTGTTTTTGGCCCTACCATATACTATTAAGCGACATGGTCCTCTGTTGCTTTTGCTAGTTTGTTTATGGACAAAAGTAGATAGTGTTACTAACTAGTGTTTCCTTTATAACTATTTCTGTTGAGAAAGCCAGCTCTTTAATTTTCGTTTATCGTTGCTGACTGTTTGGTGAAGTTTAGTTTACCTTTTGTCTTAGGTTACATGAATGATACCTAGAGCTGAACATATCAGATCGACATAATTTGAAAATTTCTAGATTGGAGCCAACAGCCCGAGATTTGATTGGTACGCTTTTTAATATCAACTGCCACTGGCTTATTAATTGTTTTAGTTATTTGGACAGAATATTAGCAATATTAATTTTCACTCGTAGATTGCAGACGTTGTTTCCTTGGCTCCTGGACCTATAAGATACGTTTACTGATAATACTAAGTATTGGTGAGTTCTCTGTATTATATGTTCTAATTCCAGACCATATTCGTATTAATTGATAGTATATCATACTAGTCAATAGTTTAACTTCACTGGCAGGTCACTTTGACTTAGTTTCCCTTTATTAAAGATAATATTCCTTTCTATCATGCCCCCGTCAAGGGCACAAGTGTTCAGTTTAATCTGTCCTTCATTTCTTCTTAGTTTAGTTACCTTCTCTCGATTTCACTAGACTATACAAATCTTCTGACAACTTTTACTGAACTCTAAATATATTGATTCTCACAGGGTCTTTTCTTTTTCTTTACAATCTCCACTCCCTCCCTGCAGTTTCCCCTTTTCTGTTTTCGGTGATATTACACTTTATATTTCTTGCTCCAACCATCATGTTTATCTATCAGGTTTAAAGCAGCTCAATAAGTTGCATATTTTGCTTTTTAGTTTTTGATGTTAGAATATTTGTACGTATTCTGTTGTTACTTTTAGCATATACTTTATGAAATTCGGTTATCTCTTTGTCTTCAGCCCTGATGAAGTCCATGACCTATTAATGTCAGGACGAAATACGTGTTGGCTGGCAGTGGGCTTGCAGCGAAGAAGTTTTTTCAAGAAATAAAGACAAGATATGAACATCTGGAATTTAATCAGAGATCTTTAATTTTGATGTGCATTTGCATTATTACATGATCTTTACTCTGAAACCCTCTTGCTCGGTTTTCAAAATTTGTTGATGTTTGAGGTTAACTTTGTTTGCCTAAATTACGATGCTGGTGGTCGTCGTATTGTTAACCTAGTAGCAAGGGTTCATATTCATAGACAGTATAAATAATTCATTTCTCAGCGCAAATTGTCCCTACCACTGTGGTTTTTGGGTCCCTAGAGTATGTCCAACCCCCAAACTTTGTATAAGTATGGGAAACCAGTCCTTGAGACTGTAGATTACCCTGGACGAAACTCTGCTACATATATCCTGGACCTTCGACTTTCTATTTCTGCTAGAAGACTGAAGAAATCTCCCTTGGGGTCAAGGAGTGACTCCCCTGCTTGGCAGGCACCAAAGAAGCAACTGTCCGGTCTGCAGCTCTGAAGCTCCCGCCGGACGCCGAAGTCTCTGCATCCCCAGATGTGGATTTCCAGACTTCCCCGCGGCTACCCTGAGTTCACAGCAAAGCTGAGGCCCATGGCTATCGTGGGTGATGTGGAACTGTGACCCCTGGACGCCGTGATCTTTTGCTGATCCATCATCTTCCTGGTCTTCCTCAAAGTTGTGCTTTGGGCTCCGAGTAGCCCCAGCCTTGAGCACCTCCTGCACTGAAGGTCTCTGGCCTCCACTCCACGAGTGACCCGTGGGCCAGTTTCAAGTGCGACCGCGTGAGGCTCCTTTGCGATTGCTAGCCACGAAGGTGACTCCTCTTTTGATTGGGCTTTCCTGGTTGCTCCAGACATGCCCCGACTTACCCTCGCTGGGTGAGTCCCCCAGACCTTGCTGGTCTGCACCAACGTCCTTTTTCTATTTCCACGTGACTTGCTGTTGCCGAGGCTTGTTGGGTCCAATCTGGTCACCGACATTGCAGCACTCGACAAACTTTGTGGGAAAGCTTGAATCCAGTTCCTGGTTGTCATCGACACCTCTTGGACCTCGTGGCTGAAGAGTCAAGACACCCGTCAACTCACCTGAAGCACCCGACATCTGTGGGCATTGGACTATCGTTCCCCTGGTCACTGGTAAGTGACCTAGGGGCATATGTATCAAGTTCCATTTTTGCAATTCACAAATAGCGATTTTTAGGGAATCGCTATTTGAGAATTGCAAAACGGGAGGTAATAAAAAATTCGCAAATGTTTTGCGATTCCTTGGCATTCCTTAATTGCGATTAGCAAATTGCTAATCGCAATTAAGAAAAACCTTCCCATTTATTCCTATGGGCTAGGAGGCCCATAGGAATGAATGGGAAGACATTCTCATTTTGCGATTTGCAATTAGAGGATCGCAAAATGAGAATGCAATTTCAAGGGTGCTAGGGTGTCAAAAGGACACCCTGTTGCGCCCCTGAAATATGTATATATGCACATGTGGCGCACATACATGCCCTAAGGGCATGTCTGTGCGTCACATGGCACTTTGAAAAATGCCAAAAAGTACATTTTTCGAAGAAATCGCAAATTAACACCAACTTGAAGTTGGTGGTAATTTGCAAATTCTTACGGCCAAATAGCAATTTTTCTAGGCTTCATACATTGCATTTAAGGAATCGCAATTTGCGATTCCTTAAATGCAATCGCAAAATAGAGAATCGCAAATTTTGCGATTCTCTAATTTGCGATGTCCTTTTGGGATGATACATCCCAAAAGACCTTTTCCCGTCCGCAAACGGGCCGATTCTGAGAATCGGCCCATTTGCGAACGTGAAAAGGGTTTGATATGCCCCTAAGACTCTGTCCCCTCTGCTTTCAGGTTCCTTTCATCCTTGATCCAGGCTTGGATCACACCGGACACTTCTCCTCTTCACGGCAGCAGCACTTCTTCGCCAGCTCCCATTGAAATCGATGACACAACCTGACCCCAAGAGACACCAATGCACCCGGCTTCCCTGGGTGAGGTAACTCAAGTACTCCGGTGCTCCCGTGGGTGTTGGCACTAGACACCTCTAAGTCCAAAAGGGTTCACTCGTATTCATCCTCTAAGTGTCCTTAAACTCTTAATTTCCAACCGTGACTTTCCCCATAGAAGTTACTGGCGATTCGCGGCTGTGTTCTCACACTGCACGCGTCCCCCGTGGGTCCCCTGTGTCACTACCTTGGGTGATTACTTGTGGTCCAAGCACTTCTACAGGCTCTAGGCCTTGTGTCTAGTTAAGTCATGGTTCTTATACCACTTTATTGGTATATGGTTTGGTACGCCCCTAGGGCCCAAACGTGTATTTGTGCTTTTACTGTTGAATACTGACTTGTAACTTAAGTACTTCGAACTCCAGCCTCATAAAGAGACTAGAGGGGTGTGTTTTATTTTAAATACATATATTTTGAATATATACCTGGTGTGGTTGTCCTTTCATTTGGTCATTCAAGAGATTATAGACTGGTAAAACAAGCTGCTTTACATTCCTTTAAGACCTAGCCTGAAGGTTGCTCTCCATAGCTACCACTAGGATAGCTTTCAATAAAGGTTGTCTTTAACCTATCACCATAAGGGGTTGTTTGGACTGATACAAGGTGCCCACTATAACTAGTGGACAGCATATATCAGGCCAACTTCTCACAGCAATACTCATACACTGATGCAGTCACCCAAGCACTACCCATGCACTCATACAATCACTAAACCACTACTCACGTACTGATTTAATTACTCAAGCACCACTCTTGCTGTTTCTGTAGGTGTCTTTCTCTTTCTGGAATTCTGTTGCCTCTTTCTGCATACCTCTTCCTTCTTTCTGCACCTCTGTTTCCTCATTCTGTACCTCTGTTGCCTCTTTCAGCACTTGCCTTGCCTCTTTCTGCACCTCTGTTACTTCTTTCAGCACATGTATTGCTTCTTTCTGCACCCCTCTTGCCTCTTTTTGCAGCCCTATTCCCTCTTTCTGCACCTTGCTTGCCTCTTTCTGCACCCATCTTGCCTCTTTTAGAGAGACTTTGCCTCTTTCTGCACCTCTGTTGCTTCTTTCTCACCTTGTATTGCTTCTTTCTGTACATCTCATGCTGCTTTTTGCACCCCTCTTGTATCTTTCTGCACCTCTCTTCTCTTTCTACACCTGTTTTGCCTTTTTCTGCATCTCTCTTGCCTCTTTCTGCACTTGTCTTGCTTCTTTCTGTACCTCTGTTGGATCTTTCTGCACTTCTCTTACTCCTTTTTTGCACTTGTCTTGCTTCTATCTGATCTTCTGCTATTTCTTTTGGCACCTCTCGTACTTCTTTCTGCACCTCTCTTGCCTCTTTTGTGCTTACCTTCCCTCTTTATGCACCTCTGTTGCTTCTTTCTGCACTTGTGTTGTTTCTTTCTACACCTATCTTGCTTCTTTCTGCATCCCTCTAGCCTATTTCAGCACCTCTCTTCCCTCTTTTTTCTCCTCTCTTACCTCTTTCTGTACCTCTCTTGCCTCTTCCTGCAGTTCTCGTGCCTGTTTCTGCAGCTCTGTTACTTCTTTCAGCAGTTGTCTTGCTTCTTTGTGTACCCCTCTTGTTTCTTTCTGCACCCCTCTTCCCTCTTTCTGAGTCTCTTTTGCCTCTTTCTGCACCTCTCTTGGATATTTCTCCACTTCTCTTGCCTCTTTCTGCACTTCTCTTACTTCTTTCTGCACCCTCTAGACTCTTTATGTACCCCTCTTACCTCTTTCTACTCCTCTGTTGCCTCTTTCTCCACCGGTCTTCTCTCTTTCAGCACTTCTCTTGCCTCCTACTACAACTGTTACTTTTTTCAGCACTTGTCTTTTTTTGCACCCCCTTGCATGTTTGTGCACCCCTTTGCCCTCTTTCCGTAGCTTTCTTTCCTCTTTGTGCATGTCTCTTGCCTTTGTTGGCACCCCTCTTGCCTCTTTCTGCACCCCTCTTATCTATTTCTCCACCTATCTTGCCTTTTTCTGTACCTCTTTTACCTCTTTTTGCACTTGTCTTGCTTCTTTCTGCACCGCTGTTTGTTCTTTCTGCACTTCTCTTACTTCTTTCTGAAATTGTCTTGCTTCTATCTGCACTCCTGTTGCTTCTTTCTGCACCTCTCTTGCTTCTTTCTGTACCCCTCGTCCCTCTTTCAGCACCTTTATTGCCTCTTTCTGCACCTCTGTTGCTTCTTTCTTTCTGCACTTGTGTTGTTTCTTTCTGCACCTTGCTTGCTTCTTTCTGCATCCCTCTTTCTTCTTTCTGCATCTCCTTTCCCTCTTTTTGCAGTTCTATTGCCTGTTTATGCAGCTCTGTAGCTTCTTTCAGCAGTTGTCTTGCCTCTTTCTGCACCTCTCTTGCCTCTTTCTGCAGCTCTGTTGCTTGTTTCTGCAGCTCTGTAGCTTCTTTCCGCAGTTGTCTTGCTTCTTTCTGTATCCCTCTTGTCTCTTTCTGTACCTCTCTTCCCTCTTTCTGCACATATGTTGCCACTTTCTCCAACTGTCTTGCATCTTTCAGCACTTCTCTTGCCTCTTTCTACAAGTTACTTTTTTCAGCAGTTGTCTTGCTTCCTTCTGCACCCGTCTTGCAAGTTTGTACACCCCACTTCCCTCTTTTGGCACCTTTCTTGCCTCTTTCTGCATCTCTCTTGCCTTTTTCTGCACTTCAGTTGGTTCTTTCCGCACTCCTTGAACTTCTTTCTACACTTGTCTTGCTTCTATCTGCACTCCTGTTGCTTGTGTGCATCTCTCTTGCTTCTTTCTGCACCCCTCTTCCCTCTTTCTGCACCTTTATTGCCTCTTTCTGTACCTCTCTTCCCTTATTTTGCTCCTCTCTGGCCTCTTTCTACATCTCTCTTACCCCTTTCTGCAGTTCTGATGCCTGTTTCTGCAGCTCTGTAGCTTCTTTTAGCAGTTGTCTTGCTTATTTCTGTACCCCTCATTTCTCTTTTTGCACCCCTCTTCCCTCTTTCTGCACCTCTTTTTCCCCTTTCTCTACTTCTTCTGCCTCTTTCTGTATTTCTCTTCTTTCTGCACCCATCTTGCCTCTTTCTTCACCCTTCTTACCTCTTTCTGCACCTCCGATGCCTCTTTCTCCACCTGTCTTGCCTCTTTCAGCACTTCTCTTGCCTCTTTCCACACCTCTGTTGCTTTTTTCAGCACTTGTCTTGCTTCTTTCTGCACCCGTCTTGCCTTTGTGCACCTCACTTTCCTCTTTCTGCACCTTTCTTGCCTCTTTCTGCATCTTTCTTGTCTTCTTCTGCACTTCTCTTGCTTCTTTCTGCATCCCCCTTGCCTTTTTCTACAGTCCTCTTCCTTTTTTCTGCACCTTTCTTGCCTCTATCTATGACTTACTAGCTTATTTCTGCACCTCACTCACTTCTTTCTACTCCTCTCTTGCCTCTTTGTGCTTCTCACTCTTTTCTTTCTGCACCTCTCTTGCCACTTTCTACACCTCCCCCTCTTCATTCTGCACCTCACTCTCTTTTGTCTGCACCTCTCCAGCCTCTTTCTACACCTCTCTTGCCTCCTTTTGCATCTCTCTGACCACTTTATGCACCTCATTCTCATCTTTCTGCACCTCTTTACCCTCTTTCTGTACTTCACTCACTTCTTTCTTCACCTCTCCAGCCTCTTTCTGCACTTCCTCTTTTGCCTTTTTCTGCACCTCAGGCTCTTCTTCCTGTACCTCTCTTGCCTCTTTTAGTAGCTCCGTTGCCTCTCTGTTGCTTCTTTCTGCACTTCTTTTGCTTCTTTCTGCACCCCAATTACTTTTTCTATACCCCTCTTGCCTCTTTCTGCACCCTTCTTCCCTCTTTCTCATATTGTCTTTCCATTTATATACCTCTCTTGCCTCTTTTTGCACTTCTCTTGCTTTTTTTTCTGTACCGCTCTTGCTTCTTTCTGGACTTCTCTTGCCTCTTTTTGTACTCAAATGGGAAGTGCAAGCTGTCACATTTAAAGGTCTCCATGATTTTGTGACTGAGGTATGTGTCTACTTGTACATGTATTCTCACTTGTGTTATACACCTGAAGATGGTAGCTTAAAAAGCTGGTAGCTTCTCCTACAGGAGGAGAAATCTTCTTAGTTCAGTTCTGTCATTTGGTCACACAGGTAGACAGGTCTTACGTATGTAGGTGTTGTAGAGCACCTCAAAAAAACTATTTGCTACCCATGTACAGTTTTATGAGTAGAGAAGAATACATACATATTCTTGTGCACAAACTTAGGGAGCCTGAGGTCTGAAACACAGGTATTCAACTATTTGTATGTCCCTTTTTATGTATCATGGCACTATCAAAAGGTACAGACACACACATGAATTCCTTCAGGAATATAGTGAGACTTACAAGAGTGATATGGGAAGTATTGCTGTTTTATATTTCGCTAGGCCCAACTTACTGAGTCATCAGCAAATAGTGAAGCTGCACAACACAAGTAAGATTTAAGAGGGATTAGTGATTGAGCTACTTCATATGAGTATGTGAAAACGTATAGTCAAAGTAGTCCGTATAAATGTATATGTCTGCTTGAAATGGGAAGTGCAGTCTGTTAAATTTAAAGGTCTGCGAGCTCTTGTGACTTAGGTATGAGTCTACTTATAAATGTATTCCTGTACGTATTATACATCTGAAGATGGTAACTTAAAAATCTGGTAGCTTCTTTTGAAGGTAGAGACATTTTCTGCATCTATTTTCCTCTTTCTGGAGATCTCTTGCTTCTTTCTTCACTTTTCTTGCCTTTATCTCCACCTCCCTTGCCTCTTTCTGAACTTTTCCTGCTTCTATCTGCACTTCTGTTGCGTCTTTCTGCACTCATCTTGCTTCTCTCTGCACCCATCTTCCCTCTTTCTGTACCTCTATTGCCTTTTTGTGCACCTCTTTTACACTTCTCTTCCCTCATTCTGCACCTCAGTTGCTTCTTTCTGCACTTGTGTTGTTTCTTTCTGCACCAATATTGCCTCTTTCGGTATTTCTGTTGCTTCTTTCTGCACTTCTCTTACTTCTACCTGCACCTCTTTTGCTTCTGTCTGTATCCCTTTTGCCTCTTCCTGCACCCCTCTTCCCTCTTTTTGCACCTCTCTTGCCTTTTTCTGCAACTCTTGTGCCTCTTTCTGCAGCTCTGTTGCTTCTTTGAGCAGTTGTCTAGCTTCTTCATGCACCCCTCTTGTCTCTTTCTGCACCCCTGTTCCCTCTTTCTGTACCTATCTTGCCTCTTTGTGCAGCTCTCTTGCCCCTTTCTCCATTTTACTTGCCTCTTACTGCACATCTGTTGGTTCTTTCTACACTTCTCTTCCTTCTTACTGTACTTGTGTTGCTTCTTTCTGCACTTATCTTGCTTTTTTCTGCTTCCCTCTTGCTCACTCGGCACCCCTCTTTCTTCTTTCTGCACTTCTCTTGCATATTTCTGTACCACTTTTACCTCTTTTAGCAGCTCCTTTGCTTTTTTCTGTGCTTCTCTTGCTACTTTCTGCAGCTTTCTTGCTTCTTTCTGGTGTCAGCTTGAAATGTGACCCGTAGGAGAAGGTACCAGCTTTTGAAGCTAGCATGTTCACATGCATAATGCGTGTGAGAATACATGTACAAATAGACACATACCTCAGTCAAGAGAGGACACAGGCCTTCAACCTTGACAGTCTGCTCTTTTCGTTTCAGGCAGACCCCTAAATTAATGCAGCCTACTTTGAGTGTACCTTTTCACATACTCATACGAAGTAGCCTAATCACTAATCCCTCTGCCAACATGTCTTAAACTTCACTTTTCTCTTGCAGCTTCACTATCCACTGACTTCTGTGAATGTTGGCCATAGCCACATTTAAAACAGCAATCTTTTCCATGTTACAGTTGTCTTACCATATTCCTGAAGGCATGCATATGTATGTCTGTAGCTTTTTCTAGTGGCATGATACATAAAAAGAAACATACAAATAGTTGAATATCTGAGTTTTAGATTGCATGCTATCTAAATTTGTGTAAAAGAAGGTGTATGTATTGCTTTCTGCTCATAAAACAGGTTATGTAGGTATTAAAATGTCTATTTGAGGGGCTCTATAACACATGCATATGTAAGACATGTCTGTTTGTGTTAGGGCATGACAAGGCACAACTGGGAGGATTTGTGCACCTGTATGAGAAGATACCAATGTTAGCTGAAGATTCAGTATTTCAACAGTGTCTTCCATATATATTTCATCTTCTGTTTGAAAGTAATTTGTCTGCACTTTCATTTGCAGCGAACCACATAATAAAAACAGGAGTTCATTTTCAACATGTTTCTGCAAAAGAGCTCATGGGAAAAGCTCAACAGAGATGAAAATTTAGAATGTCAGTTAATTAATTTGATGGCATGCCAACGTGGTACGAATGAATATAGGTATTGTCGTCATTGTGAATTTAAATGCATATTAGGAAACTAAGGTACACTTACATGGTTTGTAAAACTTAGCAGTGCTGGATATGTCTGAGAAGATTTACTTGAATTTCTACAAGAAGCAAATTCAAATGTTAAAAATATTGGATTGAAGATGGCTGGAGAACTCTGATCCTTGGATCCTTTAAAAGTGTGCAGGTATTTTAGCCATAGGTTTCAAAGTATGATGTCATTTATCTGCAATAAAAGTGTTCCACCGCTTGGAGAGGTAACTTATTTCTTTTGGCGAAAAGAGTACCAAGCCAGAGGTGCTCCTCATTTACACATGCTATTATGGATAAAGAATGCACCAACATTTGGAACAGATAGTGATGAAACAGTTTCATCTTTCACCGAACAGTATGTTAAATGTGCCATACCAAGAGAAGGAGGTGAAAAGAGCTTGAGAAAACAACTTTTACACTTTCAAAGTCATCGATGTGGAAAATACAGCAGACGGAAATACAAATGTAAAGGGAAATTGTATACAAAATCTAATTTTGGATTCCCACGTCCTATAATTGCTAAAGGAAGAGGGCCCGATTCACAGAACTAACTTAAGACAAAATCCTAAACTTACTACTTTTGGTATTCACAGAAGTTAGGATTTTGTCTTAAGTTTGTCTCAAGACAAACTTAAGACAGACTTAAGACAGACATAAGACAAACTTAAGACTGACTTAAGACAGACTTAAGACAGACTTAAGACAGACTTAAATTAGGATTTTGTCTTAAGTTTGTCTTAAGTCTGTCTTAAGTCTGTCTTAAGTTTGTCTTAAGTCTGTCTTAAGTCTGTCTTAAGTCTGTTTTAAGTTTGTCTTAAGTCTGTCTTAAGTCTGTCTTAAGTCTGTCTTAAGTTTGTCTTAAGTTTGTCTTAAGTCTGTCTTAAGTCTGTCTTAAGTCTGTCTTAAGTTTGTCTTAAGACAAACTTAAGACAAAATCAAAACTTCTGTGAATACCAAAAGTAGTAAGTTTAGGATTTTGTCTTAAGATAGTTCTGTGAATCGGCCCCAGAGTAAACAATTGTTTGTTATCAGTGAGTGATACAATTACTCGTAGATCTCCCAAGAATACATACAATTTACAAAGAACAGAACCTTCAAAGTACATTAATGACTACAATGCAGTTATTTTGAAAATGTGGAATGCAAACATGGATATTCAGTATGTTGCAGATAATTCAATTGCTGTTGCTTGCTATGTTACATCATATATTACACAATCTGAAAACACAAAGATGAAAGAAATGTGGGAAGAAATTTCATCAGAGAAGAGTCTTAGCAAGAAATTGTACAGCTTCAGCTTGAAAATGCTTTCCCATAGAGCGATTGGATCCCATGAATGTTCAGATCACTTGAGCTAGTTTATATTCAAAGTACAGAGTAATCATTGGGTAAGTCTAGGTCTTGCCTTCGCATAAAATAGAGTATTGAACTCTTTACGTTAGGAGCCAGAAAGTACTGAAAATATTGAAATGAATATGTTGGATAAATGCTACCCCAAAAGGAATCCACATCTTGAAAAGCTATGTCTGCATGAAATACATCAAAATTACAGCTTCAAAAAGAAAGTTAAAGAAAATATAAAAGATAAAAAATATGCAGTACTTGGATGTGATGGATGTTTCATAAAACATGCAAAAGGAAATCTTATTAATCGCAGAAAACACAGTTGCAAAAGACCAGATAAGAGAGAATTTTTCTATTTAGAATTTTTGCAACTGTTCATGCCTTGGCGTAGTGAAACAGAATTACTTGGAGATTTTGACTGCTATGAAGATTGAACAAGGAAGTACTACTGCAGCTGAAATAGTTAGGGAAAGTTCTCAAATAAGTCAAAGTTCTGATCCACTCAGTCAAAATTCACTGAGACAACCAATTTTTGAAAATGAAGCAGCAATAGCCATGAATGAGGTACAAACCGCAAAGCAACACACACAACAGGGTATTACTCAGTTGGAAAAATAACAACTAAATATTGAACAAAAAGAAATATATCTACAAGTCAAACAGCAGGTAGAACATGTACATCAGTGGTCAATCTGGAACAGGAAAATACTTAAAATTGTGAGCAGTATATAAAATACAAGATCACGTTTAGCTTGTGGCGTAACAGCTCCAACTGCATTAGCAACCCACAACATTAAAGGTATTACTTTGATCGATTACTTATGTTACTTGTTGAACATGATAATAAATTTGAATATCAGAAGCAATCTAACGAAGCTTGCTATGAAGTCTCAAGAGTATTTGAGAAAATGAATCTTTTAATAATTGATGAGGTGAGCATGGTGCTTGCTTTTGTACACTTGAGAATGCAACAGATTTTGAAAACAGATTACACTGTTCTGTTTGGAGGAAAACATGTAATTGTAGTTGGAGACTTAATACAACTTACTCCCATAAAAGGGCAACCTGTTTTTAAAACTCTTTTCCATGATGACACAAAAAAGTGCTTGAGAAGTATTGGGAATGTAAATATTTGGTTACACTTTGAATACAAAGAACTTGTTAAGAATATGCGACAAGCAGGTGTTGAAGATTATGGAAATATTCTGAAATATATAAGAATTAGTGTCTTGACAGATCATGAAAAACAAGCTTTAGAAAGACGACTACTAAGGAACTTGTTTACAACTGGAGAACCAGCAGCTGAAGTAATGTACAATATGCTTGCAGAAAACAAGTCTATAGCTTGTCTAATGCCTACTCTGCAAGAGTGTTCTACATTTAATCAACAACTTATCAAACTGAAAAAACAAGAAATTGTGAAAATTAAAGCTATTGACAAAATTGAACACTAGGGAGTAACAATTCTTCTTAATGAAAACTACAGGCTACATTGGATTCTTTGGAAAAGTCTGCATCAAAAACTGCAGAATTAGAAATTCTATGTATCTAAAATCTGTTGAGTACTTTTGTGGCAACATTTGAAAGAAGAAGAAAGATTAGTTAATGGAGCAAAGGTAACAGTTGTTGATGTTATACATTTTGAGAATCCTATGTAATTCTAAATTAATTTTGTGTCCTCAAAAATATAATACTATCATTTCTCTAATATATCATTATTAAATAACATTTCTTCTTTTTATTCTTTATAGTAGCTATTGTTGAAGTTTGACCACATCTTTAATACTGTTTAGAATATTACCACTGTAAAATAGACTTACTGAATGATGTATCTAATTTACTTGAAAAGTAAGAATACATAATACAATACGCATGATAACCTGGGAAAATGATTACAATTGAATTATATTTTATTTGTTTTAAGATAAATATTGTATATTGTTTAGACTATTTGAAAAATATCATTATATTTCTGAGGAGCAGTATCACACTTACTTTTTTACAAAAGTGCATAAACCAATAAAAGTGTGCTTATTACAAGTTATTTACTCCTCATTATACAGGGCAGGTGTTTCTGGAAATCTCTATTCAAGACTTTTGAGACGCATAGTTAGATAAAAGATATCTGCTTTTGTGACTCAATACTCTAGTACAACTGAGAAGATTTGCGTACCTGTTTGAAAAATTAAAATAGTTTTGAAGTTAGAGTCGAAAGATGCAAAACTCATGTCAGAATATATAAATATATAGAAGCCTACACTTACTAGAATACGTCTGTTTCTCACCACATCATCTATAAATGTGTGTTCAAGAAGTTTCTCCTTCTCATACAGGAGAGGTGGGTACTTGAAAGTGATTTTATTATATTTAAAATATTTAGAGTTTTGAAGTATGATGTATCTTCTCATTTGAAGAAGTATTTGTAAGACATATTATAGAGCTAATAGGTATAACATTTTAAGGATAGAACCTATTGTACATCCCATGCATTCATTCAATTATTCAAACACCCTCCTTGTACTCATACATTCACTCATGCACTATGTATACAGCCTTCCAGTCACCCAGATACTACTAATACACTCCACTATTAACCCATGCACTAACTATGCAGTCATGGAATTAACCAAGGACTACCCATGCACTTACACAACCGAACACCCACTATGCATATACTCATACAACCACCCAGGCACTACCTATATACTCATTCATTCACCCAGGTATTATCCATGCATTCATGGAATCACTGAGGCACTGCTCTTCCATTCACCTATTCATGTAGCCACTACCCATGCATGCATCCATTCACTCAGACACTGTCTATGCAGTCATGCAATCATCGAGACAGTCCCCATGCATTCATCCAATCACACAGACACTACCCATGCACTCACCCAAGAAGCCAGGCACTACCATTACACTAATCCATTTACTCAGGCACTGCTCATGCACTTATGCAAAGAGCCAGGCACTACCCACGTACTCATCCAATCTCCAAAGCACTACCCATGCACTCATTAATTCAGCCAGGCACTAACCATGCACTCATAGATTTACTCAGGTACTGCCCATGCAGTCATGCAGTGATGGAGGCAGTCCCCATGCATTTATGCACTCACATAGACACTACCCATGCACTCACCAAATGTGCCTGGTACTACCCTTACACTCATCCATTTAATCAGGCTCTAACCATGCACTCATGCAATCTCCCAGGCACTACCCATGCACTCATCCGATCAACCAGACACTACCCATACACTCATTATTTCACCAACGCACTATCCTTGCACTCATAGAATCACCCAGGTACTACCCATGCACTTATCCAATCACACAGGCACTATGCATGCACTCATCCAAACACCTAGGCACTACCCATGCAATAATTAATTCATCCAGGTACTATCCATACAGTTATAGAATCAGCCAGACACTGGTCTTGCACACACCCATTCATCTAGACATTACCCATGCACTGATCGAATCACACAGGCCTTGCTCATGCAGTCATGCAGTGATCGATGTAGTCCCCATGCATTCATGAAATCACACAGACGCTGCCCATGCACTCACCAAATGAGTCAGGCACTACCCTTACACTAGCCCATTTACTCAGGCACTACCCATGCACTAATGCAATCACCCAGGCACTCCCCATGCACTCATCCAATTTCCCAGGCACTACCTATGCACTCATCCAATCTCCAAGGCACTACCCATAAACTCATTCATTTACCAATGTACTATCCAGGCACTCATAGAATCACCCAAACCATGATCACTCACATGTAGTGTATTATCATTTCCTCCAAGATTGGGACTATGGTGTTCATAAGCTGGGATTCATTAGGCACTATGCCTGCATCGGCGTTAGGTAACCATTAGTCACGGACTTGCGATGAGGGAGGATCACTTGGCTGATCCAGGTACTACAACTACCAGGATGCAATGCCTACAATACCTACAATACTGTTTGCCTCCATTGCACTTACCCATTCATCCAGCCACTACCAATGCACCGATCGATTCACTCAGACACTGTCCATGCGCCATACAGTGATCACAGCAGTCCCCATGCATTTATGCAATCACAAAGACACTACACATGCACTCAGCAAATGAGCCAGACTCAACCCATACACCAATCCATTTACTCAGACACTAACCATGCACTCATACAATCACCCAGGCACTACCCATGCACTCATCCAATCACTCAGGCGCTAACCATACACACATTTATTCACCCAGGTACTATCCATGCACTCATAGAATCACCCAGACACTGTTCTTGCACTCACCCATTCATCCAGCCACTACCATGAAGTCATTGATTTACTCAGGCACTGCCCATGCAGTCATGCAGTGATCGAGGCAGTCCCCATGCATTCATGCAATCACACAGACACTAACCATGCACTCACCAAATGAGCCAGGCACTACTCTTACACTTATCCATTTACTCAGGCACAACACATGAATTTATACAATCATCCAGGCACCACCCATCCACTCATCCAAATTACCAAGCACTACCCATGCACTCTACCAAAGACCCAGGCACTACCCATATACTCTTGAATTCACCAAGGTACTATCCATGCACTCATAGTATCACCCAGGTACTACCCATGCACTTCTCTAATCACCCAGGCACTATGCATATACTCATCCAAATATCCAGGCACAACCCATTCACTCACCCATTCATCCAGGCATTACCCATGCACTAATTGATTCACTCAGGCATTGCTCATGCAGTCATGCAGTGATCTAGGCAGTCCCCATGCATTCATGCAATCACACACACACTACCCATACAGTCACCAAATGAGCCAGGTACTACTCTTACACAAATCCATTTACTCAGGCACTACACATGCACTTATGCAATCACCCAGGTACTACCCATGCACTTATCCAATCACACAGGCACCATGCATGTACTCATCCAAACACCTAGGCACTACCCACGCAATCATGAATTCATCCAGGTACTATCCATACACTTATAGAATCAGCCAGACACTGGTCTTGCACACACCCATTCATCTAGACATTACCCATGCACTGATCGAATCACACAAGCCCTACCCATGCAGTCATGCAGTGATCGATGTAGTCCCCATGCATTCATGAAATCACACAGACGCTACCCATGCACTCACCAAATGAGCCAGGCACTACCCTTACACTAGTTCATTTACTCAGGCACTACCCATGCACTAATGCAATCACCCAGGCACTCCACATGCACTCATCCAATTTCCCAGGCACTACCTATGCACTCATCCAATCTCCAAGGCACTACCCATACACTCATTCATTTACCAATGTACTATCCAGGCACTCATAGAATCACCCAGACCATGATGACTCACACGTAGTGTATTATCATTTCCTCCCAGATTGGCACTATGGTGCTCATAAGCTGATATTCATTAGGCACTATGCCTGCATCAGCGTTAGGTAACCATCAGTCACGGACTTGCGATGAGGGAGGATCACTTGGCTCATCCAGGTACTACAACTACCCGGATGCAATACCTACAATACCTACAATACTGTTTGCCACAATTGCACTTACCCATTCATCCAGCCACTACCCAACCCATCGATTCACTCAGACACTGTCCATGCGGCCATACAGTGATCACAGCAGTCCCCATGCATTCATGAAATCACAAAGACACTGCCCTTGCACTCACCAAATGAGACAGACTCTACCCTTACACCAATCCATTTACTCAGACACTACCCATGTACTTATACAATCACCCAGGCACTACCCATGCACTCATCCAATCACTCAGGCACTACCCATACATGCATTTATTCACCCTGGTACTATCCATGCACTCATAGAATCACACAGACACTGTTCTTGCACTCACCCATTCATCCAGCCACTACCATGAAGTCATTGATTTACTCAGGCACTGCCCATGCAGTCATGCAGTGATCAAGGCAGTCCCCATGCATTCATGCAATCAAACAGACACTAACTATGCACTCACCAAATGAGCCAGGCACTACTCTTACACTAATCCATTTACTCAGGCACAACACATGAATTTATACAATCATCCAGGCACCACCCATCCACTCATCCAAATCAACAGGCACTAAGCATGCACTCAACCAAAGACCCAGACACTACCCATATACTCATGAATTCACCCAGGTACTATCCATGCACTCATAATATCACCCAGGTACTACCCATGCACTTCTCCAATCACCCAGGCACTATGCATGTACTCATCCAAACATCCAGGCACAACCCATGCACTCACCCATTCATCCAGGAATTACCCATGCACTCATTGATTCACTCAGGCATTGCTCATGCAGTCATGCAGTGATCGAGGCATTCCCCATGCATTCATGCAATCACACAAACACTACCCATACAGTTACCAAATGAGCCAGGTACTACTCTTACACAAATCCATTTACTCAGGCACTACCCATGCACTTATGCAATCACCCAGGCACTGCGCATGCACTCATCGAATCACTCAGGCGCTAACCATACACACATTTATTCACCCAGGTACTATCCATGCACTCATAGAATCACCCAGACACTGTTCTTGCACTCACCCATTCATCCAGCCACTACCATGAAGTCATTGATTTACTCAGGCACTGCCCATGCAGTCATGCAGTGATCGAGGCAGTCCCCATGCATTCATGCAATCACACAGACACTAACCATGCACTCACCAAATGAGACAGGCACTACTCTTACACTAATCCATTTACTCAGGCACAACACATGAATTTATACAATCATCCAGGCACCACCCATCCACTCATCCAAATTACCAAGCACTACCCATGCACTCTACCAAAGACCCAGGCACTACCCATATACTCATGAATTCACCAAGGTACTATCCATGCACTCATAGTATCACCCAGGTACTACCCATGCACTTCTCTAATCACCCAGGCACTATGCATATACTCATCCAAATATCCAGGTACAACCCATTCACTCACCCATTCATCCAGGCATTACCCATGCACTCATTGATTCACTCAGGCATTGCTCATGCAGTCATGCAGTGATCTAGGCAGTCCCCATGCATTCATGCAATCACACACACACTACCCATACAGTCACCAAATGAGCCAGGTACTACTCTTACACAAATCCATTTACTCAGGCACTACCCATGCACTTATGCAATCACCCAGGTACTACCCATGCACTTATCCAATCACACAGGCACCATGCATGTACTCATCCAAACACCTAGGCACTACCCATGCAATCATGAATTCATCCAGGTACTATCCATACACTTATAGAATCAGCCAGACACTGGTCTTGCACACACCCATTCATCTAGACATTACCCATGCACTGATCGAATCACACAAGCCCTACCCATGCAGTCATGCAGTGATCGATGTAGTCCCCATGCATTCATGAAATCACACAGACGCTACCCATGCACTCAACAAATGAGTCAGGCACTACCCTTACACTAGTTCATTTACTCAGGCACTACCCATGCACTAATGCAATCACCCAGGCACTCCACATGCACTCATCCAATTTCCCAGGCACTACCTATGCACTCATCCAATCTCCAAGGCACTACCCATACACTCATTCATTTACCAATGTACTATCCAGGCACTCATAGAATCACCCAGACCATGATTACTCACACGTAGTGTATTATCATTTCCTCCCAGATTGGCACTATGGTGCTCATAAGCTGAGATTCATTAGGCACTATGCCTGCATCAGCGTTAGGTTACCATCAGTCACGGACTTGCGATGAGGGAGGATCACTTGGCTCATCCAGGTACTACAACTACCCGGATGCAATACCTACAATACCTACAATACTGTTTGCCACAATTGCACTTACCCATTCATCCAGCCACTACCCAACCCATCGATTCACTCAGACACTGTCCATGCGGCCATACAGTGATCACAGCAGTCCCCATGCATTCATGAAATCACAAAGACACTGCCCTTGCACTCACCAAATGAGACAGACTCTACCCTTACACCAATCCATTTACTCAGACACTACCCATGTACTTATACAATCACCCAGGCACTACCCATGCACTCATCCAATCACTCAGGCACTACCCATACATGCATTTATTCACCCTGGTACTATCCATGCACTCACAGAATCACCCAGACACTGTTCTTGCACTCACCCATTCATCCAGCCACTACCATGAAGTCATTGATTTACTCAGGCACTGCCCATGCAGTCATGCAGTGATCAAGGCAGTCCCCATGCATTCATGCAATCAAACAGACACTAACTATGCACTCACCAAATGAGCCAGGCACTACTCTTACACTAATCCATTTACTCAGGCACAACACATGAATTTATACAATCATCCAGGCACCACCCATCCACTCATCCAAATCAACAGGCACTAACCATGCACTCAACCAAAGACCCAGACACTACCCATATACTCATGAATTCACCCAGGTACTATCCATGCACTCATAATATCACCCAGGTACTACCCATGCACTTCTCCAATCACCCAGGCACTATGCATGTACTCATCCAAACATCCAGGCACAACCCATGCACTCACCCATTCATCCAGGAATTACCCATGCACTCATTGATTCACTCAGGCATTGCTCATGCAGTCATGCAGTGATCGAGGCAGTCCCCATGCATTCATGCAATCACACAAACACTACCCATACAGTTACCAAATGAGCCAGGTACTACTCTTACACAAATCCATTTACTCAGGCACTACCCATGCACTTATGCAATCACCCAGGCACTGCGCATGCACTCATCCAATCTCCCTGGCACTTCCCATGCACTCATCCAAACCCCCTAGGCACTACCCATACACTAATTGATTCACCCGTGTACTATCCATGCACTCATAGAATCACCCAGACATGGCTTGTGCACTCACCCATTCATCTAGCAACTACGCATGCACTCATAGATTCACTCAGGCACTGCCCATGCAGTGATCGAGGTATCCATTTACTCAGGTACTACCCATGCACTTATGCAACCACCAGGCACTACCTATGCACTCATCCAATCTCCCAGGCACTACCCATGCACTCATTCATTCAACCATGTGCTATCTATGCACTTATAGAATCACCCAGACACTGCTCCTGCACCCACCCATTCATGTAGCCACTGACCATGCACTCATCCATTCACTGAGGCACTGACAATGCAGTCATGCAATAATCTAGGCAGTCCCCATGCATTCATCCAATCACACAGACACTACCCATGCGCTCACCAAATGAGCCAGGCACTATCCTTACACTAATCCATTTACTCAGGCACTACACATGCATTCATGAAAACAGCCAGGCACTACCCATGCACTCATCCAATCTCCCAAGCATTACCCATGCACTCATCCAAGCATCCAGGTACTACCCATACACTAATCAAATCACCCAGGCACAATCCATGCACTTACAGAATTATCAAGACACTGCTCTTGCAATCACCCAGTCATCGAGCTGCTACCCATGCACTCATCAATTCACGCAGACACTCTCCATCCAGACTTGGATTGATCGAGGCAGTCTCCATGCATTCATACAATCACAGAGACACTATCCATGCACTCACCAAATGATCCAGGCACTGCCATTACACTAATCCATTTACTCAGACACTATACATGCACCTATGCAATCACCTAGGCACTGCCCATGCACTCATCCAATCCCCAGGAAATACCCATGCACTCATTCAATTACCCAGGCACGACAAATACATGCATTTATTCATCCATGCATTGCCCATGCACTCATCGATTTACTCAGGTACTGCCCTTGCAGCCATGCAGTGATGGAGGCAGTTCCCATGCATTCATGCAATCACATAAACACTACCAATGCACTCACCAAATGAGCCAAGTACTACCCTTACACACATCCATTTAATCAGGCACTAACCATGCACTCATGCAGTCATCCATGCACTACCCATGCACTCTTCCAATCTCCCAGGTACTACCCATGCACTCATCCAATCAGCCAGACACTACCCATATACTCATTATTTCACCAACGCACTATCCATGCACTCATAGAATCACCCAGATACTACCCATGCACTTATCCAATCACACAAGCACTATGCATGTGCTCATCCAAACACCTAGGCACTACCCATGCAATCATTAATTGATCCAGGTACTATCCCTACACTTATAGAATCAGCCAGACACTGGTCTTGCACTCACACATTCATCTAGGCATTACCCATGCACTGATCGATTCACACAGGCCCTGCTCACGCAGTTATGTAGTGATCAATGTAGTACCCATGCATTCATACAATCACACAGACACTACCCATGCACTCACCAAATAAACCAGGCACTACCCTTACACTAATCCATTTACTCAGGCACTACCCATGCACTTATGCAGTCACGCAGGCACTACACATGCACTCATCCAATCTCCCAGGCACCACCCATGCACTCATCCAATCTCCCAGGCACTACCCTTACACACATTCATTTACCCATGTACTATCCAGGCACTTATAGAATCAACCACTTCTCTTGCACTTACCCATTCATCCAGCCACTAAAACATGCACTCATCCAATCACTCAAACTCTACATACCTACTCATAAAATCACATAGACATTACGCATTGACTCATCCATACACACAACATATACCTTTTCTTTTTTCAACCAGAATAGGTGGTTCGGTAAGAACATTTTTTTTCTTTTTTGAAACTATTTTTTTAAAATGTTTTTTTAACTATTTTGTAATTTTTGTGTGTTTTTTTACATTTTTAAATTGAAAATGTAAACAAAAAAACTAGCACAAAACACTGTGCCTAATTGCAGGAACAAAAAGAAAATTACAACAGTGGTTATTTATAGTGTCTTGCATTGTTTGCACAACCTGCACCTCCACACACAAAACAGTTATGCATTTCAGGCACAAGAGTGCAGCTTTGAAGAAATCAAGCAGAGATGGAGAAATGCTCTGCAGCTTGTCACCAGGTTTTAAAGTAGATGGCTGCACATCTTGGCCACCTTTGGATGTGTTCAGTCTTGCCAATCCTGCTCTAGCAAGACGGTTTGCATGCATTGTCCTCAGTTGCCTATACAAGAAAGACGTGCCGCAGAAATACTTTTTTTCTCAGCCCCGAGACAGCACCTTCTTACACACCTTACAGGTGATCTTCTATGCATTAACTTTCTTCTGCCCCTCACGAATTGCAAAAGACTCCCACACAACACTCTCCTTCTTCTTACGTGGGGAACCATCCTCCTCCTCGAAGATGGTCTGATCCTCCTCCTCTTGCAGGTCTCTTGATGCAGCTAATAAAAAATTTCAAAGTGAAAATGTAAGAAACACTAGACCACCTGAAAAATAGCTTCTCCTAGGAAGAGACTGACTGTTGGCAACCACACTCGAAAGTAGAAGAAAGATGGCCAGATCTAGCAAGTTTCATAGTGAAAGGATGTTTGACCAATCAAATCTCTTTTTTGCTTGACCTTAACACGATGCCACCGTATACCGGACGTAATTCTGTAATTTTTTTTTTTTTACATTTCAACAATATTTGGTTGTATGCTATAATATCTCATTTGAAAATAATTGTACCTCGTCATGTAGATAAAAGTAAATTAATCTATATTTATGTGTAATTTTATTGTAAAAAAACTGTTGGATTCACGTCCCGTATGCGCATTCGGATGTTGCGATTTATGCGGACGTACTGCATCTATTGAAAATACTAATACATTTTTACATTTTTTTAAAAATAACTTTAATCTATTAATCTACAAGTTAAGTAACTATCTTAACAAAATTCCAACCTTGAACTTAAGATTCCTATTGTCTATGTATATATGAGAAATATATATGTTAAAAATCACGCTGGAGCTGAATTTCGTATGCGGATCCAAACGTATGGCCCAGTAATGTACAGTGATTCGCATGTGGTATGCGACTCCATATTTAAATAAAAAAAAATAAAAAAAAATATATATATATATATATATATATATATATGTGAACAAGGGCGCTTGAGCCCGAAACGCGTCATCTGTCGACTGCTGCTGGGTATGAAATAAAACACCTTGCCTGAGAAAACAAGTGGTTCGTATCTCTTTCTTCGCTGCCGAGGTAGAGGTGGAAGGAGTAATTTTTGCAATATATATATATATATATATATTCAGTGAAAAAAACCATAGGTTTCACACATGTTATAGTTAGCTGGAAATTTTACTGATAAAAAACCAATGAAATTCCCCCATTCTAGTTAGTGCAGGCAACTATAACTCACGCGACCGCAATCTTCTGCTGATGCTAATACTGTATTTAGACACTTATTTGCCCATGTCTTCTTCCATTAAATTTTAGCTATACATATATTACAAATATTTTTTTTTCATAAAGACACATATGTCATCAGCAGAGAATTGCGGTCGCGTGAGTTATAGTTGCCTGCACTAACTAGAACGGGGGAATTTCATTGGTTTTTTATCAGTAAAATTTCCAGCCAACTATAACATGTGTGAAACCTATGGTTTTTTCACTGAATTTGCAAGGTTTTTTAAATGCTAATTCCTAACTATAACGTGTGTGAAACCTATGGTTTTTTCAGTGAATTTGTACGTTTTTTTAAATGCTAAGTTACTTTACGCCATTCGTGGCGTGCGCGCCCACTTAACGCAGTTCGTTCCGTGCGCGCACGGTGCGCTTCGCGCACCGCGCGCCCACTTTACGCAGTTAGTGCCGTGCACGCACGGTGGGCACGCGGTGCGCTACGCGCACCGCGTGCTCACGTTACGCTAGATGGGCCATGTACGCACGATGCGCTTCGCGCACCGTGCGCACATGGAGGACATATGATGCGCTTCGTTGTGAAAGGTAATATTTTAATTTTTCGCATCGGTAATATGCCATGCACAAATGGTGCACTTCGGGCACCATTTGCACACAGGGTGGGCAGAGTAAGGATAATTTTTGCGCTTCGTTGTGAAAGGTAATATTTTAATTTTTCACATCAGTACTATGCCATGCACAAATTATGCGCTTCGGGCACCATTTGCACACGGGGTGGGGATAGTATGGATAATTTTTTTTTTTAAATTAATTTTTACCGTACGCGTACGGTAAGCGTAATCGGCGAAATTATCGAAAAAATTAAAATTCCGTTTTTGGCCTTGTGGGGTCTTTGAGGACTCCGTCAACATGGCTGGGTGCTTAGGAGCTGTCTAAACAGCCCCTTTACATGTTTTTGGCCTTTGTTTTTTAAGCCCCTCTCAGACTGCGAGAGAGAAAATGGCGGCCGCCGATTCCTGGTTTCGACCGATTCGAATGTTTACTAAGATCTAACAACCAATCAGAATCGCGCTCGCGCACGTCACCGTACGCGTACCGTAAGCGCACCGTAAGCGCACCGTAAGCTGGCTCAGATATATATATTGATTTAAAGGCTATTTTCTCAGAATCTACTGAACAGATTTACACCAAACCTACAAAAGGCACTTCCTTGACCTGAGGACTACCTCTCTGCCAAATTTCAAGTAATTCTGTTCAGCCGTTCGGGCTGTAGCTTGGACTAAAGGTCCTATGGAAAAATGCATGGGGAAAACGCGTTTTGGGACCCCCCTTTTATCTCAGCCCCCGCTCGACGAATCCCCCCGAGACTTTCAGGGTAGGAGCGGAGCGTAGCGCCCCATTAGTTTTGAAAATTTCGCGAGGATTCGTCGACCGGCGCCAAAGTTATTCCAAATAGAATGTTGCGGTTTTCCTATGGAAACAGGGTCCTAACTATAACTACCTACTGGCGACCGCCAGTAGGTAATATATATATATATATATATATATATATATATATATATATGTGACGGGTATTTCGCCTGGAGAACTCCTGAACACTCGCGATCTCGAGGGAAAGCAGGAACAGACGAGAACCGACCCAAGTTGCAAGTGAGTAAATTATTTTATTTCGTTCACAGCAATGCCTGCATGACGCGTTTCAGCCTACCAGAGGCCTTGATCACATATGTATATATATATTAATGAGCAAAAAGGGGATTTATTATCCGCATAAATCCTCTATGACACGTTTCAACTAGGAATGGTCTTAATCACGCAATGGAGTAAAAGTCTCTGGTCATTACATAAACTTTTTCAAATGAAATTAACATAGGACTGTGCATATGTACTCGCTTTCAATGGGTAAACATGGCAGCCATGATGGAAAGGTAAAGTATAAACAAGAAAAGTGCAAGAACATTAAATACATGTGCAGAAGTCAGGCTACCTAACACCGGTGCAGGCATAGTGCCTAATGAATATCAGCATATGAATGCCATAGTGGCAATCTGGGAGGAAATGATAATACACTACGTGTGAGTCATCATGGTCTTCATCTCGAGTTGATGACAAGTATTACCATAGTGGAAATCTGCAATTGGATGTAGTAACACAAGTGCAAGTCAAAGTGAGGCGCATGGTGGCCACATTCTTAAATAGTGAAGTGCCAAAGTGGCAGTAACTAGTTATATATATGAATCCCAGCGTATTAATACCATAGTGGCAATTTAGGAGGCAATCATAACACACTACGTGTGAGTCAAAGTGTTACTTTGGCACTTCGCCATTTGGAATGTGGCCACCATGCCCCTCACTTTTACTTGCACTTGTGTTACTACATCCAATTGCAGACTGACACTACAGCAATACATGTCATTAACTCGAGACGGGTCCATGATGACTGTAACTGCTGAATTTCTCGGGTGCAATTTACATAGGATTATGCACATGTACTCGCTTTCAATGGGCAGCCATGATGGAAAGGTAAAGTATAAACAGGAAAAGTGAAAGAAAATTAAATGGATGTGCAGTAGTCAGTCTATAGCTAACCCTAAATGTCTCTATTGCTGTGGTCCCAAATAGAATGAGGTAGAGTATCCAAAATGCGGATCAGGTAAGAATCTCACATGGTGTCAATGCAAGAGAATGCGACCTCGCTGAGCTAACTACAGCTCACGCACCCACAATGCACTGCTGGTGACGTCACATATTACATCACTCATGATATGGTCAGTGACATCACTGATGAGATCACTGATGACATCTCAAATTACATCACTGATGACATCGTTCAGTGATTGTGAGTGTTTTTAAGAAGGTTAAGAATGTTATATATATATATATACATATATACATATATATATTCAACAACCTCGATGACGCTGCACCTCCAACTTGGCGAACAGAGACACCAAGAATCCGAGGAATAAGGCAAGATGTAATTTATTGATCGAAAATGCACAAAATCTGACGCGTTTCGGGCGGTTGCCCTTGCTCACAGATAGTCAGTGCCGGTAATGCCGTTTTTTAAATTTGCTCTGTGAGTACCACGTGGGATAATCAACATAGACAAGCTACTAAGTGCCTTAATGCACTGACATGGTTCAGTCTTTCTTCTACTCAAAACAGAAAGTTAATTTTAAAACATCGGATGAGAAGATCTAAAAACCCATACCTGTAAGCTGAGCAAATATCAAAATAGAGAAATATACATATATATATCCAATCCAACTTCCGTAGTACCAGCCGGTACCGCCAAAGACACGGACACATTTTTCGCTGGTGCAAAATAGTGCTCAATTTATTTTCAAACAAACATAGTTCGGTTTAGTCCAGACTACTCTTTACTGAACGTGACAAATTAAAGGTGCAAGATACGCAATTACGTAACAGGAATCCTATAGACATAGAAGACACACTCGTTTCGGCCACCACTTCAAAACCTGCAAAACTTTATACAGATAAATGTGATGTAAAATTCGCATAGCTCATCCAGATACATTAACCAAGTTCATATATGGTGTTTAGATCGTAGGCAAATATATATTTGTTAAACACTTATATATATATATATATCCCATTTAAGGTGAGGCCACACGAAAATCAAATCAGCTCACAGTTTTTTATTGAAAGTTTGCCAGCAAGCCCTTCTGAAGGCACAACCATCTGTAAATCTACCGCCAGACGCGTGTCAGGAATCACCTTTCTTCAGTGGCGTAAGTCTGTGACAGCACTGCTGCTCGTGCACAATAATTTAAATACCTGCCTCAGTGGGCGTGGCTACTTGGCCTTCTGGTTATTGTTAGTGCGCAGACATTCATTCCCAGTGGATGCGCTGCTACATATAAGTTAAAACTTGATCTTGGATGTAACCATCCTTCAGGGGACCTACCCCGCTTTGTAGCAGTCAATAGGAGCGAAAGCTTCCACCAACCTACCTCGGTTTTCTCTTCACTTCGTTCCATTTCTCGCCGCACCAGGGTGGTGCAAGTGCAGACTCACTATGCAGCGGTGGGCTTCACCTCACGACCGGGAAGCAACCGTTTATTCCATACAACATGAACAGGATCCCATTTAAGGTGAGGCCACACAAAAATCAAATCAGCTCATAGTTCTTTATTGAAAGTTTGCCAGCAAGCCTTTCTGAAGGCACAACCATCCGTAAATCTGCCGCCAGACTCATTTCAGGAATCACCTTTCTTCAGTGGTGTAAGTCTGTGACAGCGCTGCTGCTCGTGCACCATAAAAGTTATAACTTGATGTTGGATTTAACCGTTCTTCAGGGGACCTACCCCGCTTTGTAACAGTCGATAGGAGTGGAAGCTTCCACCAACCTGCCTCGGTTTCCGCTTCACTTCATTCCGTTTCTCGCCGCACCAGGGTGGTGCAAGTGCGGACCCACTATGCAGTGGTGGGCTTCACCTCACGACCAGGAGGCGGACGCTTATTCCATACAACATGAACAGGACCCCATTTAAGGTAAGGCCACACAAAAATCAAATCAGCTCACAGTTCTTTATTGAAAGTTTGCCAGCAAGCCCTTCTGCAGGCACAACCATCCGTAATTCTGCCGCCAGACGTGTTTCAGGAATCAGCTTTCTTCAGTGGCGTAAGTCTGTGACAGCACTGCTGTCGTGCACCATAATTTAAATACCTGCCTCAGTGGGCATTGCTACTTGGCCTTCTGGTTATTGTAGTGCGCAAACATTCTTTCCCAGTGGATGCGCTGTTACATAAAAGTTAAAACTTGATCTTGGATGTAACCGTCGTTCAGGGGACCTACCCCTCTTTGTAACAGTCAATAGGAGCGGAAGCTTCCACCAACCTGCCTCGGTTTCCGCTTCACTTTGTTCCGTTTCTCGCCGCACCTGTGTGGTGCAAGCGCAGACCCGCTATGCAATGGTGGGCTTCACCTCACGACCGGGAAGCGGCCGTTTATTCCATACAACATGTACAGGATCCCATTTAAGGTGAGGCCACACGAAAATCAAATCAGCTCACAGTTCTTTATTGAAAGTTTGCTAGCAAGCCCTTCTGAATGTACAACCATCCGTAAATCTGCCACCAGACGCGTTTCAGGAATCACCTTTCTTCAGTGGCGTAAGTCTGTGACAGCGCTGCTGCTCGTGTACCATAATTTAAATACCTGCCGCAGTGGGCGTGGCTACTTGTCTTCTGGTTATTGTAGTGCGCAGACATTCATTCCCTGTGGATGAGCTGTTACATAAAAGTTAAAACTTGATCTTGGATGTAACCGTCCTTCAGGGGACTTACCACACTTTGTAACAGTCAATAGGAGCGGAAACTTCCACCAACCTGCCTCGGTTTCCGCTTCACTTCGTTCCGTTCCTCGCCGCACCAGGGTGGTGCAAGCACGGACCCGCAATGCAGCGGTGGGCTTCACCTCACAACCGGGAAGCAGCCGTTTATTCCATACAACATGAACAGGCTTCAAGGATGTAATATTTAGAAATTTGCATTTAAAAAACCTTAGATATTAACTAAAACACAGGTTTCTGGGACGATATAGTTAGGCTGATATGTCACTCTTTCAACACCCAAAAAAATCAGCAGTTACATTCATTATGGACCCGTCTCGAGTTGATGACATGTATTGCTGTAGTGTCAGTCTGCAATTGGATGTAGTAACACAAGTGCACGTCAAAGTGAGGGGCATGGTGGTCACATTCTCAAATGGCGAAGTGCCAAAGTAACACTTTGACTTGCACTTGTGTTACTACATCCAATCGCAGACTGCCACTCATCAACTCAAGACGGGGACCATGATGACTCACACGTAGTGTGTTATGATTTCCTCCCAGATTGCCACTATGATATTAATACGCTGGGATTCATTTATATAACTAGTTACTGCCACTTTGGCACTTCACTATTTAAGAATGTGGCCACCATGCGCCTTACTTTGACCTGCACTTGTGTTACTACATCCAGTTGCAGACTTCCACTATGGTAATACTTGTCATCAACTCGAGATGAAGACCATGATGACTCACACGTAGTGTATTATCATTTCCTCCCAGATTGCTACTATGGCATTCATACGCTGAGATTCATTAGGCACTATGCCTTTGTGTGATCTTGAGATCACCTCTTCTCTGTATTTGATTGCTGTGTATCTGTTGTTTCCATTTTATATAGTTATAATCTAATGTGGTCTTTCATGTGCTGTTATTGGCTTATGTACAAGTCACATATCCAAAAAACGCTCTTGTGGGATCTCAAGGCTCAAGGAGGGGATGCCAACCACTGGTTACCTAAACATGAAACTTTCAGCTCTGCACACACTAGTTTGATGGATAGTCACTGGGAGTTCCAGAGTTTTGCAACCACTGCAGGCCAGCGGCGAGATCCTGGGGCTAAAGGGAGAATGCCTTGGCACAGCTGCACCAACTTGCGGCCAGGAATCGGGAGTTCGGCTGAAGCACAGCTGCAGCCGTTGCAGCAATCAGGGGCAAGAGAGCCTGCAGCCGAGATGCAGAGAGCAATGAAAGAAGAGCTCTCTATGGTAGGGGATTACTATGGCGAGTCTAATTCAGTCTCAGAGGAAATGTCAAAGCCACTATACACTGATCAACATCAGTGTACTGAGGGGGAAGCAAACTGTCTGTCGGACCATAAACGTCTTCACCATGAGGAATATTCTGGAGGCCCTTCCGTGTGTCGAATTCAAATCCAAAAATGACCTTCAGTTGTCTGTAATACTAGTGTCGAGGCAAGGGCATCGTAGGGAAGCATTCCTAGACTAAGAGCTAGATGTCTTTTTTTAAAGTTTAAATTCAAGTTTATTCAACAAAAATCCATATAGTACAAGGGAAAAATACAGCAAGTGCGAAAAATACAAAGGTAATAATATATACCAATAAGCATTCAAAAAAGAAGGGAAAGGGGGGAGGTAGGGGGAAAGGAACAGGGGAAAGAAAATATATATACTATAATAACCTAAATAGTACTATGATGTATGATAAAGAATACTACATGAAATTAATTTGTATGCATAAGAACATTATTAATATTAGTCAAGTTGTAAGTGGAAAAAATATCAAAGGGAATATTGATGAGAAGTCATTTAAAACTGGCAAAAGACAAACAAAGGTATCATGGAGGCTTTCGAACTTCATCGGAGGTTTGGACCAATGGAGCGTTATGCAAGGCAATATAAGACAAGTATGTGGACATAGAAATAGGGGTAATATAATTGGTATCAAGTCTATGGTGAAAACAGACTGCATTCCACCAAGCTCTAAAAGTGATTCTGTGAGCCTGTTTCCAGTTAGAAGTTATTAAATGAAAAGCTATTGCCAACAACAAATCCACCAGCTTAAAGTTAAAAGGAGATTGGGGCCAATGTGGTGATAGACAGCCTAGAAAGATAGTAGACAGGGAGAAGGGAATATTTGTTTTAAAAATTTTGTTAATTTGAGACCAAACTAATTGCCAAAAACGATGTACAGGGGGACAATCAAAAAGCATATGTTGTAAATCTGCATTGGAGCAAGGGCAAGACCAACAAGTAGGTGTAGAATTTGTGGTAAAGGAGGCTATTTTTGCGGGAGTAAATAAAAGACGTTGGTAAACAAAATAAAGGGTTTGTGAGGTGTTAGCAGCTTTGGACGTTTTATGAATTTTGAGCCATACCTTATCCCAAAAGGGGATTGTCCAACACTCCAGAAGATCCTTTTCCCAAGCCAATTCAACCTTAGTTTTGTTCCTGTCAGAGGAGAGAGACAAGCAAGTATATATAGAGGAATCGGAGGAAGAGCTAGACAATAAGGGGTAGAGCAGAGAGCAACTGGCGGAGGGGGAAACCGTGGACGGTAAGGAGCGAAGATACTGAAGGAGTGAAGGATACAAAAGATCATATTGAGATTTACAGGAACTTGATAAAGAAAATTTTACTTGAAGATCCAAAAAGGATAAAGGGACATTATCGAGTAGTAATTGAGAAATCCAAAATAGTCCTTTATTTCTCCAAGTTTTCCAATAAATGGTGCAATTGTTAATACGCAGTAGATTGTTGTGCCAAATGGGCTGTTGATCTAACGAAGAAAACGAAGGATAAGAGGAAGGTATTAGTGGAGCAAGAGTTTTGCGAGTATGAGAAATAACTGGCGCTCTAAAAGATGAAATATTATCTGTAAAGACGAGAGACTCCTCAAATTTAAAAGGCGATATAAAATGATTTTCTATAGTCACCCAAACCGGAGGAGAAACATGCTGATTAAGAGAAAGCCAATGGGAAGATTGTTTTAAAGAGAAGGCATAATGGTATTTTTTGAAATCAGGAAATTTAGGACCGCCAGAAGTTTTGTTCGTTTTCAAAAGGGACAGGGCTATTCAAGGAGGTTTGTTTTTCCAAAGAAATTTCATCAGAAGAGAATCTATTTTCTTAAAATAAAATCCAGGAATATGTACAGGAATCATAGAAATAATATGTAAAACTATAGGAGAAAGCATCATCCTAATGGAATCTAAAGAACCCCACCAAGAAAGAAAAAGTGGATGCCAGCGATCAATAGAATCAGATAAAGATTTAATTATGTGATCGAAATTGAGTTTTAACGTTTCCAAAATGTTAGAGGAAAACCACAGGCGCAGGTATTTTATCTTTGAAGTTTGCCAAGAAAAACCAGTAGAAATGAAATCTTGTTTGAGACAAAATACATTTAAGGGAAGAACTTCACATTTGTCTGAGTTAAGACGATATCCAGATAACTGAGAGAATATATCAACCTGTGCCATAAAAGATGGAATTGATGTAGAGGGATTAGAGCAATATAAAAGAATGTCATCCGCATAGACAGATATCTTAACATGAGAGGTATCAAGTCGGAAACCAGTGATCTGAACATCCTGCAGAATTCTAACTAAGAAAGGTTCTAAAGCAATTATAAATAATAATGGAGAGAGAGGACATCCTTGACGTACTCCCCGAAGAAGAGAAAAATAATCCGAAAGTATACCATTAACAAAGATGGAAGCTTTGGGACCAGAATATAGTAATAAAATAAGGGATATTAATTTAGGAGGGAACCCTATCCTATGAAGAGCTTGAAACATAAAATCTCAACCAATCCTATCAAACGCTTTCTCAGCATCTAATGCAATAGCTGCAATAGGATAGCCAAAAGAGGAAGCTTTACTAAGGATGTTAAAAAAGACTCTGGAATTATCAGAAGCAAGACGACCCTTTACAAAACCTGACTGTTCGGGGCCAATTAGATTAGGTAAAATGGGATCAATGCGAAGGGCAAGGATTTTTGCAAATATCTTATAATCAAGGTTGACTAAGGAGATTGGGCGGTAATTTTTACAAAGAGAAGGATCTTTGTTGTCTTTGGGAATTAAACAAATCATGGCCTCCTAAAAAGTGCTGGAAGAGGCGCCAACTGTAATAAACGAATTGAAAAGCGACAGAAGGCGTGGAAGAAGAAGATCAGCAAATTGAGCGTAAAATTCAACAGTAAATCAATCTGGACCGGGAGCCTTCCCTCTTTTTAAAACTGAGACTGCATGTGATATTTCAGAAAGAGTAATATCTACTACTAATGAAGAAAAGTCAGTACAGTGAGGCGAGGAAAATTCAATAGACTGAAAATAAGTAGATAGGTTGATTGAAGATGGTTGTTGTTCGGGAGTATATAAAGTTTTGTAAAAAGAAACAAACTCGTTTAAGATATCGTTATCCTTAAATAAAGAGACACCAGCATTATTTCGTATGGACTCTATCTTAGTCCGATCACGACGTATTTTCAAATAATTTGCCAGTAGCTTTCCCATTTTATTTTGACCTCCATAGTAACGCGCACTGCTTTTTAAGAGATATGAAGAAGCGGCTTCTGTGGAAGCTTTATTTAACTTAAATTTCGCGTCAATGAGTTTCTTTAGTGATGATTCAGAGTGTGAATGATAATAAGAGTTCTCAAGTTGTTTAATCTCAGCAAGCATTTGGTCAGATTTTGCCTGAAAAGGCTCCTTCTTGCAAGAAACAAAACTTATAATAAAACCTCTCGCGGCTGTTTAAAGGAGTCCCAAACCATAACCGGAGAGGAATTCGGAACAGAATTGAAGGAAAAGAATTCAGAAACAAAAGAAGTGAATTGGCTTGTAAAGTTGGGATCAGATAATAAATTATTGTTAAAACGCCATCTACGTGCATGCGGGGTAAAAGGTAACAAATCAAAATCAACAAAAACTGGGGCATGATCCGAAATTAGGATGGATCCAATTTCGGAATGAGAGACTTGTTGAGAGAGGGATTTACTAAAAAAGAGGTAATCTATTCTGGATTGTGAATGATGAGTGGGGGAGTAAAAGCTATATTCTCGAGTGACGGGGTTACAAAGCCTCCAAATGTCAACTAGAGCTTTGCGCCGCAAAGTGTTGATAAATTGGGAATGCATCTTGGTATTAGAAAACTTAACAGAAGAATGTCTGTCCAATATGGGGTCAAACACTTGATTACAATCGCCTCCAAAAATAATATACTCATCATGTAGCAAAAGAAGTTTCTCAGATATGTGAGTCCAAAAAGTATTATCAACAGTAACTGGTGCATAGGTGTTAAAAAGTACTAAAGGTATTTGATTTATGAGGAGCTTAACTATTATCCAACGACCCTCCAAATCACACTCTTGATAAATAACTGAAGTTTGATATTTTTTATGACATAAAATAGAGACCCCATTTTTTTTGCCTAGAGCTTGGGAAGAAAAAACCTTACCTACCCAACCTCGCTTCAATTTAGATGCTTCAGCATCATATAAATGTGTCTCTTGAATTAGAGCAATGTCAGCATTTAATTTAGATAAATGGGTTAATACCCGTTGTCTTTTTAGAGGATTATTTATTCCCTTAACATTCCATGTAACAACTCTAAATGGAATTGGTCAAAATGAACTTGAACAGTTATCATGCAGACAATAAGGAAACTAAGCACAGTACTAAATAACTGGTAAAAAATAGAACAGAACAGTAACCAGTTAGAATAAAGTCGAACAATTATCATGTAAACAATAATAAAAAAGCTAAATGCATTACTGAGAAAATGATAAGGATAAAAAGAACAGGAGATTAGATAAGAAATCAATATTAGAAAAAGAAGAGAGGTAGGAATGATGAGACTGTTATCAAAAATGAGAAGAAAGAAGAAATAAGAAAAAAGAGGAAAGGGATGAGAAAGGAAAAAGGAGGGAAAGAAGGAAGAACAAAGAAGGAGAAAACATGGAACAGGAATACAAAACAAATCAGAAGATAATTGATGATGAATTAAAATGTCAAAAAGACATACCACAAAAAGACAATGAGAATGGGGATGGAGGAGCCACATGAGGGAGGTAGCACACCGAATGGAGGACTCCAAGAGGGTGCAGCAAAGGGAGAATCAGCCTCCGGGCATGATACGAAGAGGTCAAGAATCAAGAGGATCGTAGAACCGCACCTGGGAGAAGAAATGGAACAAAAAACATTAGGAATGTATCTCAGGACATAACAGAGTACATCCGGAAGGAAGATAAAAAACAGATAACAGCAGACAGACTTTAATTAGACATTAACATTAATTATTGTCGAGAGGAGTCCATGGAGTCATCTCTGCAGGAGTCGAGGAAGCGCTGAAGGAGCGCGGGATCTTCGTAATTTGTTGTTTTATTATTGTAAGTCACTTTGAAGAGACAAGGATGAAACAGTCCATAACAAGCATTCAGGGCGCGAAGAGCAGGTCTCATGTCCAAGAATTGTTTGCACCGATCCGCATTAGTTTTAGCGTAATCTTGAGCAAAGAAAAGAGAGGAACCATTCCAAGTAATTTTCCCCTTCTGTTTGGCGGTTTGAAGGACTTTAATCAGATCCATATATTCCAAAAAATACAGGCTAACACCCCTAGGTTTCATTGGAGAAGATGAGAAGTTGACAGAATGAGAGAGTTGACCTAGACGATGCGCTCGCTGAATATTTAATGGAGGAGAGCTTGGGAGTCCAAGAAGTGTTGGCAGAAAGGATTGGAAGAAAGATATGGGGTTGGTGCCTTCAAGATTTTCCGCAAGACCATAAATGCGTAGATTATGGCGTCTATTACGATTTTCCAAATTCTCAATCTGTTGCTTGAGAGATTGTATTTCTCTATGCATTCCTGGAACCTGGTCAGAGATCGCTTGCACTGAAGACACCTTTTTCTCGATATCCGCCACTTGCTGCTCAGTATGAGACCAATTATCTTCAAGGCTCTGAAGACGGGCATTTGTTTCAGCCATATATGGTTTGAGCGAGCGTATTTCTTCAAGAAGAAGCTCCATAGAGAGAGAAGAAGATGCGCTGATAGGAGAAGGAGGGTTCGCCTTCACTCGTCTTCCTGGTGTGGAAGGTATTTTAGATTTAGGTTTGGAGGCCGTACGAGAAGAACCAGGAGATGAGCTTTCCATTCCAACAGAGTCATTAATTGTGTCAGTGATGCTGTCCTGTAACACACTAAAAGGATTGTTGACCTCTAAAGGTACGCAGCTGGTGTTGTTTTGCTGCGCGTTACTGCGATTAGAGCGAGCCATTTTAGAAAAAATACTGGTGTTCACAAGACACTAAAATGGTGCTTCAAATAGTACTGAAGAATGCTGAGAAAAAATGAAAACTCAATAATGTGTGCAAAATGCACAATTTCATCCATAAATACCCATATATGCTCATTGGCTAAAAGAAAGAAGCAGTACAGTCATTTACAATTCCAATGGCATATTGGAAAGTTAGAGGCCAAAGAGCTAAAGTGGCTTCCGGGGAGACAAAGATTAATGCTGAGGAGATGTGAGAAGACTGTCCATGGAAGACCTAACCAACCAGGTTGCCATAAAACGTAGAAGGAGCAGAAACAAAATGAAATAACCTCTTAAAAATCCTTAAAAACGCGGTGAATCTTCTTTTGGATAGGGTGAAAAGACATATTAATGACATGGGACATGGAGTGAGCTGCGAGCGTTGGTATGCGCCAAATATGCAAAATGGCGGCCGTGCTCTAGCTTCGAGTCACGGCCGATAAAGAATGTCAGCCATAGCATTGTGTGCGCTCACCACGCGACTCCGTAATTCCTCCGGTCCATGCAGGAGGGCTTCCGCTGCTTAGATAAGCGGTCCCGAGACAGAATTGAGTGCGGTTGGTGCCCGGAGGATCTCCGTTGCGCTACGCTCTCCCAGAGCCTCGAAGAGTGGCGGCCATTCCCTTCGGCGCCTAAGCCATGCCCCCCAGAGAGCTAGATGTCTTGATCATTTCCTCATGTGGCATCAGCCAAGATCTAGCCATACTCAGATCTAGAGCAAACCTAGTGCCAGAGTTAGATCAAGTCACCAGGAAAAGGACTAATGGGAGTCAATCAGCACCTGGAAAGACCCCGCCAGCAGAAGTCTGACTGGAAGGCCCAGTTCATCCTAAATACTCCAAGATGCTGCAAGGGGACCCAGGATCACTTGAAAACGCTCAGCCTCACCTCCTGGAAGGAGTCAACCTGCTTCAAGGTCAATGATTGTCCTATTCTGGGATTTTTGTTCCAACTGCGTAATTGTATCGAGATCAGACAATGGCAGTAGTCAGGTCCTTTCAACATAAACTCAAAACACCTCTCTGGAGTAAGAGCAGGATTGGCAGGGAGGGGTGTACTCCCGCTGAGTTGTTTTTTGTGCTTGCACTGAAACTTGTAATCCGATTTAGATTTGAGCTTTGATCACAAGCAAGCCCAGGACTTTTCAATGTGATCGACTTTGCTTCATGGCTTTGGGGATTACAGATTTGAGTTGCGCTCTCCTTTGGCTTTCGTGTGTATCAGAAAGCACTTGTTGCAGGATTTTCAATCTTGCTTGGATCCAAGACACTAAAGAAAACCATCAGGGGGCCTCCGACAAACATCTACTTCCAGCAGGCATGCCACTGTCATGTGAAGAGCCTTTTGGAAGTCTGTGAACAGTGATGAAATGTTTGGGAGTGGAGTACCTAATCTCTGTTGAAGGATACACAAAAAAAACACAAATAGATTTCCGCACGGAAGGTACCTCCTGAGATCATGAGTACACATCTGTTTCAGTTCTGGGGGGCGGGTGAAGCTGTCACAGAGCCACAATAGCACCTTCGAGTGCTGCGTAGGAGCTACTGCAGAAATGTTTCTGGATACTATCTAGCGGCAGCTGTGGGGGGGAATTTAAAAGATGAGGAATCTGCAATTAAAAAGTATCCGTCAGAAGGGCATTTTCAGGTGATTAGTGGAGAGCCTCAACTGGTACCATTGTAACAAGAAAGATGCGAGGTAAGAATTACATTTGGAAGAAGCAAAATATGACCGAATCAGAAACTAAGAAAAATCAAATCGGATGTCAATGTTTTGTTTTCAAGTTTTGTTTTCACACAAATCACTGAGAGGTACTGCACAAACACAAGTACTTGATGCCACGATTAAACACCAGTATAAGAAGTTGGGTTATTATTTGAGAAGTGTAGAAGCCTCATTAAAATAATAACTACAATCCTTCTCAGGGTGAACCACAAAAATTCACTGAATTAAACTTGTGCTTAACGCTCTACTAGCTTAGCACAAATGCAGTCAGGCTAAACTTAGGGGCAATGAGTAAAGAGTATTTAAGCAGCACACAAACAGCAATAAAGTGACAACACAACACAAGAAAAATCCCAAAGTAATTGAGTAAAATAGAGTAAATTTTTATTAAAAAAATTGAATCCAATCAGTAGAACCTTCTTAAGTGAAATCAAGCATCTAAAAGATCAAATCACGCATCACGAGTGTCTGGTCATGCGAGACCGTGTCAAAATAAAATGTTATGGCCAATCATGGTGGAGCACCAGTCAGATACAAGTGGTAGATTGGGCTCAGTCTCGGCTTACCCCTCGACCTGGAAATATTATTTGAAAAGTCTTGAAAATGTATTTTCTCAGCGGGGCAAAGCAGAAGGCTGTACCTGCGGCCGCCTCACCAAAGCTGGGAAACTACTGGATGAGCTGTCAGTAAAGCTATGGCTTAAGGCAAGAAATGTTTGGGCTTGATTTCTAAGCTGAGGAGGTTGTCACAATTGATCAATCAATCAATCAGGGTTTGTAAAGCGCGCTACTCACCCTTGAGGGTCTCAAGGCGCTGGGGGGGGAGCAGCTCCGGATCAGTCAAAGAGCCATGTCTTTAGGTCCTTCTTGAACGTGTGCAGGGACAGGGAGCTTCTGATGTTCACAGGGAGCATGTTCCAGGTCTTGGCTGCACTGTAGGAGAAGGTTCTCCCACCTGTTCTGTTTCTGCGAATGCGGGGGACCTCTGCCAGGGTGAGGTCGGCGGAGCGGAGGTTCCTCTTGGGTACGTGGAAGGATATTATCTTGTTGAGGAATTTGGGTCCGATGTTGAGGGATTTGTAGGCATGGGTGAGGAGTTTGAAGGTGACCCTCTTCTCGACGGGGAGCCAGTGGAGGTCTCGTAGGTGATGGGTCATGTTTTAGTGACACTGTGTCCCGAGGATGAGTCTGGCTGCTGTGTTCTGGATGGTTTGGAGTTTGTATAGAAGGGTTATGTTGATCCCGGTGTAAAGTGCGTTGCTGCACTCGAGTCTGCTGGTTATGAGTGTGTGAGTGATGGTCCTTCTGCAGACGGGGGGATCCACTTGAGGGTCTTGCGGAGGATGGGCAGGCAGTTGAAACTGGTGGAGACAACGGCGTTGATTTGGCGGTTCATGTAGAGGGAGGAGTCGAGGATGATGCAGAGGTGTTGTGCGTGGTCAGTAGGGGTATAAGTATAAGTATAAAAAGGCTTATAAAGCGCTCGTATACCCGAAGGTGTCTTGGCGCTGTGGTGTGTGAAAATAGCAGGGAAATGAGCTAAGGTTGTGCCTGGAACAGGCGGAATTTGAGCATTTTTCTGAAGAGGGCATAGCCCGGTTGGAGTCGCAGCTCCACAGGCAGTTGGTTCCACAGTCTGGCTGCACAAATGGCGAAAGAGCGGCCGCCCCATCTAGCAAGTTTGTGTCTGGGAATACAGATAAGGCCAAGATTGGCCGATCGCAAGGCACGGGACGGAATGTAAGGTAGAAACCTGTTGGTCCCATCATTCGCGCCCCCGCCGAAACGGGCCCGATGCACCAGACAGAGTGCTTTAAATTCAATTCTTTGTTGAACCGGTAGCCAGTGTAGGGAGTTCCTACCCCCTGAGGTGGAACAACCCCTGGGTAAATTGAGAATTACCCGAACTGCGGCATTCTGCAGAGATAGAAGCTTTCTGACCTGAAACTTGTCAATGCCCAGAAACATGGCGTTGCAATAGTCCAATCTGGACATGAAAAGTGCAGCCATCACAGTTTTTTTTAGCGACAGTGGTATATAAGGAAGGATCTTCCGCAAGGTTTTTAGCAAAAAGAAACAGGAGGACGTTAAGCTGTTGACCTGAGCTGACATATTTAGCTTTTGGTCAAACATTACCCCCAGATTCCTGACCTTGGTGACCGGGAGGGGGCATTTCCCTGCCGCCGATGGCCACCAAAGAGAACTCCAGACTGAGGGGCCTTTCCCAAATTCCATCACTTCTGTCTTCTCCGTATTTATTTTCAGAAAACTCAGGTGCATCCACTTCATCACATCAGAGAGACAGGCGTGGAATTTGGCTGCTATTCGGTCAGGATCCTCAACAACTGATATCACAAGCTGAGAATCATCAGCATAGGATACCAGTAAGAAGCCATGCTTCCTGACCAAATTAGCCAGAGGTCTGACATAAATATTAAAAAGGGTCGGAGAAAGAGCCGAGCCTTGCGGGACGCCGCAAGGCAGGGCAAAACTGTCAGAGTGTAAACCGGCCCAATTTAAGCATTGCTTTCTGTCTTCCAAAAAAGAGGAAAGCAAGGTCAAGGCTCGTCCTGCAATCCCGACTTCCCTGAGGCGCTGAATCAGCACCAGATGGTTCACAGTATCGAACGCAGCAGACAGGTCCAGGAGGACGAGAATAGCTCGTCCTCCTGCGTCTACTGTCGTCCGAATTCCTTCGGCTGCCGTTATTAGGGCGGACTCTGTGGAGTGCCTAGGCCGGAAGCCGTGCTGGGAGCTGTCAAGCAGGGCGTTAGTGTCCAAGTAATCCATTAAACTTTGGTTGATGGCCTTTTCAATGACTTTGGCCATCAAAGGGAGGCCGGAAATGGGACGATAATTTTTGGGTTCTGTGGGGTCCAGGGAGGCCTTCTTAAGAAGGGGTTTGACACATGCTGATTTCCAAGTGACTGGATACGTACCCACTGCTAGAATCTGATTGATTAGGGTCGTAAGACTTGGGCCAATCCTTTCCGCTATTAGGTGGATGATATGAGGAGGACATGGATCGGAGGCGGCCCCGGACTTTATGGAGCCTAATAGTGCTAAAACCTCCCCGCAGGTTAGAGGATCAAAGTTAGTCAGTGTACATGTAGGCATCACCTGCTGAAAATCCAAGGTGGGGGGTCCTGAGGTGTTAGCTAAATCATTGTAGATAGTAGCTACCTTAGTGTGAAAAAAGGTAGCTAGTTGGTCACAGAAGGACTGGTCCGGACTGAACTGGTTAGTCTGCTGCGGACTTGACAGAAAGACTACAGTTTTAAACAATTCTTTAAATGAATTCCCAGCCTCAGAGATTTTACGGGAGAAGTAGTCCTGCTTGGCTTTCAAAATGGCCCGCTTATAGTTGTGCAGGGCCAGGTTGTATGCCAACTTATGGTCCCTATTATAGTCGGTTCTCCAAAGTCGTTCCCACCGTCTACATTCTACCTTCAGGGCTTTCAACTCCGGACCATACCAGGGGGCACCCGGAGGACGCCTGTTCTGGGTAGCTGACTGGAGGGGAGCAACCTGGTTAATGGCATCCCCAATCCAATTAGTGAGCTGAACAACAGCTGTGTCATTATTATCCTCCGAGATGGGAGGGGGGCTACCCAGAGCTTCCATCAGGGACTCTCGGGCTACCCTCTTCCATCTCCTATAGAAGATCTTGTTGGGTATGTGGGGACTGCTTCCTACCCTTAGTTTTAGCCCAATCTTGAAGAACACTGCCCTATGATCGGTCCATGGCAGGGATTCAACCCTGAGATGTACCAGGTCGGGGTGACTGGAAAAGAGACCATCAAGGGTGTGGCCTCCATCATGAGTTGGGGCTGTCACCAGATGAGGTAGTCCATAAGCCTCCAGGCAGTCCAGAAACCTCATAGTGTCTAAGTTGTTTGTGGCCTCCAAATGGAGATTAAAGTCCCCAAGAATCGTATAGGCCTCGAACTCAGCACAGGACTCTAGATGCGTTTGAAGGGCCTCCAAAAATGGGGCCCTAGGTCCGGGAGGTCTATACACCAATAACCCATGGGTGATGTTAGTGTTTTTTAAAAATATGCTAAAATGAAGTGCTTCTGCGTGCATATTTTCAATGGCCCTGACCTGAACTTTTAGATGTTCTTTGTAAATGATCGCTAAGCCCCCCCCCCTGCCCAGCTTTCTATCGAGACAGTGTAACGCATATCCAGGTGGCATGGCGATGTTCCAGTCAGGGCAGGAGGCTGCGTTGGTCCAAGTTTCCGTGATAAAAGCCATATCCGGAGAGTGGGCGGACAATAAAAGTTCAAGTTCATGTTTATGTTTGACCACAGAGCGAGCGTTCAGGAGGATACAGACCAAATGGTCATACAAGCACCCACCTGAATCCCGGCCGACAGATCTCTTCTGAATGTCACTGGAACCGACACAATGTCCCACCCTCCACCCCGCGCAAGAGGAATGCAAGGATCCCACTCTCCAACTCCCCGCCTCGCTAGCAGCGGAAAAACCACATCCAGGGCAGAGGTGACTAAGTAGGTCTTCTGGATCTGAAACAGGGAGACAATGGGCTGTTTCTTGCATCCGTAAAGCTAGTAGGCTGGAGCGAGAGTATCGTAGGGAACCCGGGGGGGGGGTAAGGGGGGGGAGCCCTGCCACTGGCACGCTCCTGGCGCGGACGGGCGCAGACGGGCTTGCCTTTGGCGCGCCTTCGGCGCGCCGCCGGCGCGCCCGCTGCGCGCGTCCGCTGCGCGTTCGCGCCAGCGTTCGTTTTATGGTGGCCGGGAGAATCGCGCTAGACCGCTAACCTCTTCCCAAAAGATGGAGGCGGGCCCGCTCGCACGGACGGGCTACGCACACCAGGACAGAAAGGCCGGGAGACGTGCTCCGGCTGCCAGAAAGGTAAATACGATTTAAAATCACATAAAAATGATTAAAACGCTCACACCACCAGACAGATAAAATAACTTTAAAAATGCCAAATTACAGTTAAATGCCAAGTGAGCGCTGTCGCAGCCCGAGCCTAGCGGCTGTCGCTGCTAAATCACCACACGCTGCGCGTTCGTTTTATGGTGGCCGGGAGAATCGCGCTAGACCGCTAACCTCTTCCCAAAAGATGGAGGCGGGCCAGCTCGCACGGACGGGCTACGCACACCAGGACAGAAAGGCCGGGAGACGTGCTCCGGCTGCCAGAAAGGTAAATACGATTTAAAATCACATAAAAATGATTAAAACGCTCACACCACCAGACAGATAAAATAACTTTAAAAATGCCAAATTACAGTTAAATGCCAAGTGAGCGCTGTCGCAGCCCGAGCCTAGCGGCTGTCGCTGCTAAATCACCACAGGGAGGATTCCCGAGGGTGGAGGGCCTTCAGGAGTTGTCCCAAGCAGAGGTGCAAGGTCTGAGGATGAGGACTTCGGTCTTTTCTGAGATGAGTTTCAAACAGCTGTCCTTCATCCAGGCTGCCACGTTCTTCATTCCTTCCTGGAAACAGAGTCTGGTGTCTTCGGGGTTCTTTGTGAGCGAGAGGAGGAGCTGTGTGTCATTGACGTAGGATACAACGCTGAGCCCATGCTATCTGACGATGGCGGCGGTGATGGGGTGCTTGTCCTCTTCGAGCTTGGTGAAGATTTCTACCTTCAGACTTAGAAGATTTTCTGGAGCTCCGATTCACCCAGGGAAGCAAGGCTGCAGGGTGTAGCCTATGAGGGCTCCATGAAGCCTGATACAGCTATGGGGAGGGCCAGTTGAAGATGTTTTGCTGCTGCTAGAAAGAGCATAGTGGCAGCTACTGTGAAATAAGTCTGGCAATGCACGTTGGGCGGATCTGCTGACCAGTAGGTCATGGTCTTCTGTAGGTTTTCTTGGCACTTCTAGCTTTTAGTGTTAGGCAGAATCAGCATCACCATCACAATTTCTCAGAGTCCAGGACCCGTGGGTCAACACTTTTGGGTAAGTGGACTAACTCCAGCAGAGGCTCGAAACAGGGTTCCACGCCTCCGGAGTTTGTTGTGTACCTCGAGAACAGAGGAGGCCAGCCAGCTAGCCCTTGGAGAGTCACTCTGGTGGTCCTGGGAGCAGATCATCTTCCTTCCTTAGGCAGCAAGGTAATCCTTCCATCAGCAGGGCCGCAGTGCAGTGCTTCGTCTGAGTGTACCACGAGTCTAGAAGTGATATGGATAATGGTTCAGGGGTCCAATATTTGTATCTGGTGCCAGCCTTTGTGTGTAGAGGGGACACCCCGTCCTACCCCTCACATCTGGTTCTGCATATCTGGCTCTGAAAAGTTCTTCCCTTCCCCTGTCAAAACTCCAAACTGTCTGGGTTGATAAAAGACTGCTGTCAGGTCACTTTGTCTGTGCTTGAGGCAAAGCACTCTGGGGTGCGAGTGGGTCAGGGTACAGCTCTGCTCCAGCCATCCTGGAAGGCTGGCCCATCCTCTAATCCCCTTTGTGTCATAGTCTGAGAGAAATACTCAAACACCAACAAAAGAGCCATCCACAGTCATATTACCGAGGAAACTGGCTAAGGCACAAATAATTGCGACAAGAAAATCGACAAGAAAATGCTAACTTTCTAAAAGTGGTATTTTCAGAATTATGACTTAAAATCTGAATTTACCTTTGAAGTCCACAGCTATAAAGTTCCAGAGACAACAGCCTTTAAAGACAACAGTCAGCTTAAAACGATGGCAGAAAATAGCTGTCAAGTTTCCCAGATCCATCCTGAACTAAGCAGGCCCTTCCAGGTTTCTTCTGGGACTTGTAGTCTTATGAAGTCCAAGAATTGAAAGAAAAATATGAACTAACTAGATGTTCAAATAATTTCATTACGGTTTTTACAACTGCTCCGAGGCTAATTCAATACAATTTCTAAAGATATGTGTGGGGGGACATAGGAGTGCAGCAATGGAGCATATACAAGACATAGACGGGGCTTCCGCATGTAAATCACACATTCTGCATCTGGACATTATGGATTTCCTGGAAAAAACCTTTGTGAATTAGCCCCATTGTTTCCACCAACACGTCGAGACCTGCCATTTGCATTTAACAACTGAATAAGGAAGAAGCAGACACAACCTTTTCGTTTAACACTTCAAGGTTAGAAATATTACTTTTGCACCATTTATATAACATAACATTTTACACATTCAGTGCGTGCAGGAGAAAGGACAGAATATTTACATGTTCATTAACACACGGAGCATAGGGTAGATCTCTTAGCAACTCATACAAAGTTAATTAAGCATTTGCGGCTCTTGATCCAAAAGTACCATAAACGTCTATGTGAAATCTACCCGGAGGCCAAATGTAATGCACATTTGAATACTGTTGACTGTGTGCCACAGGAAGACGCTGACAATCACGAAACAATTCATGCATATATTAATGCCGCCGAGGTTCCCTGTAAATTGTTTTTCTTCAGAGGATGCTAAAATCCACAGGTGTGTCAGTTTCTGGATAATCGGGAATTGTTTAGCACAAGTTCTAGTTCATGAAGAAAACGAGATGGACGTTAGTAAATGTATAATAATCATTGGATGTTTATTTCACCTCTGCGGTGCTAACTACACCATGTGTTGAATGTAACGCAGTAAGGTTTCCTGCTGTTATGTGCACCCATAAAAAATAACATTCTAAGCGATATTTTCCGCTTCTTCCTTTGAAGTGTTGTTTACAGTTGTTTTCTGTTGAGGTTAATTGATAGGAGGATGGCTTATTGACAAAATATTGAGTACAAAATATCTACTAACAAAAACATTGAGTCAAAAATATATATATTAAAAATATCGACTCCCTATAGTTATAATTAAAATTACAAAAACATCAAAAGAAATATATTGTTTTCACTAACATAGTTGTCTAAAATAGCAATTTTTAAATATATATACATTGAAATGAACATGAAACTAAATATGAATACTGATATAATCACAATAAAATATATTTATTTAAGTTTATGAAAAACATGTCATAAAAAAAATATAGTAATATACATATTTTTTATTTACAAATATCTAATTTAAAAATATTACTAAATTAATATTTGAAATCCATATTGGGTTTTAATACTTTTTAAATGTAATAATATAAAGAATAAATATGTGTATACATATATCCAATAACATAAAATATTTAAAAGACAACTCATTGTAATTACAAATGAAAAACTCAAACAAAATAAAAATTTGGAATTTATTAAAAAGTAATAAAATATATAAAATGTATAATTACAAATATAATTGTAAATAACCAAAAATATAATAGTATGAATGTAGACAATATAAAGTAAAATACAAGTTTTTAAAATAATACATGTACCATTCCCCTTACAACTTATAAATAAGTGTCAAACTCAAAAAGTGTAAAATTCACAAGTCCCACTAAAGTCAATGCAACAGTAGGACAAGTGTTGGATGTCAGAGTGGTAAAATTTACTATTACCACTGCATTCAGTACAACAGTAGGGAAAGTGTTGGATTACAGAAGGGTAAAATTAGCTATTTCCACTCCAATGAGTGCAACAGTACGGAAAGTGTTGGATTGCGGAGGGGTAACATTTATTATTCTCATTCCAGTCAGTAAAACAGTAGGGAAAGCGTTGGATTGCAGAGGGTTAAATTTTACTATTCCCACACTAGTCAATGCAACAGTAGGGAAAGTGTTGGGTTTTGGAGAGGTAAAAGTTATTATTTCCAATCCGGTCAGTGCAATAGTAGGGAAAGTGTTGGATTGCAGAGGAGTAAAATCTACTGTTCGCACTCCACTCAGTGCAACAGTAGGGAAAGTGTTGGATTGTGGAGGAATAAAACTTCCTATTCCCTCTCCATTCAATATAACAGCAGGGAAACTGTTGGATTACAGAGGGGTAAAATTTACTATTTCTACTCCAGTCAGTACAGCAGTAGAGAAAGTGATGGATTATGGAGTGGTAACATTTACTATTCCCACTCTACTCAGTGCAACAGTAGGGAAAGTGTTGGATTGCGGATGGGTAAAATGTACTATTACCAATCCAGTCAGTGTAACAGTAGGGAAAGTGTTGTATTACGGACAGGTAATATTTACTGTTTCAACTCCACTCAGTGCAACAGTAGTGAAAGTGTTGGATTGCATAGGGGTAAAATTTACTATTCCCACTCCAGTCAGTGCAACAGTAGGGAAAGTGTTGTATTATGGAGAGGTAAAATTTACTGCTCCCACGCCACTCGGTGCAACAGTAAGGAAAGTGTTGGATTGCGTAGGGGTAAAATGTACTATTCCCACTCCAATCAGTGTAACAGTAGGGAAAGTGTTGTATTACGGAGGGGTACGGTTTCCTATTCCCACTCCAGTCAGTGCAACAGTAGGGAAAGTGTTGGACTGTGGAGGGGTAAAATTAATAATTTAAAAAAGATAGTAAATAGCAACAAATAAAAATATTTAAATATTTTTTAATCTTTTTTTAAATTAATAAACAACTATTATTACAATGTTTAATGTATATGATAAATTAATGCAAATATGATTATTATCAAAATAGCTACATCTATTGTCAAAATGATAACAACCAATATATACAATACTACTCAGTATTAAAAAGCTCAGCACAATTAACATGTTTGATAACAAATTACAATTAAAAATTAATTATAAATTATTTATAATTAATTTACTTCCCACTCTATACCCCTACAAAACCCACACCCGACACCTAAAACTGAAAAAAAATATGAATTATACAATTAACATAAATAAATAAAATAAAATAATTGATATTCATTTACAAATATGTATTAATTAATTATAATCGCTATGCTTCCCAATCTATACTCCCACAAAACCCATAAATCACTCCTAAAACTGATCTTAAAAAATAAAATGTTAATTAAACAAATAACATAATAATGATCAATTAAATAATTATTTTAATTTACAATTTGTATTAATTATTTGTATTAATTTACTTGCCACCCTATTCCCCTATAAACCCCACAACCCGGATGGGTACTAAAAATAACAAAAAATACATTACATTTGAAGACTACTATTAATTTATACACCATAAAAAGGTAACAATATTTAAACAAACATTTTTATGACATATACACTTAACATATATAATAAAATACACAAAAATAATGAAAAATCGATATTAACAACAATATTTTTACCATCAATATTACTTACCTTAACATTGATATACTTGTCCATGATATTCTTGACCTTGATATTTCTGTGTCACGGTATTTCCAACTCTATATTTGTGTCAGTCGATATTGCTGACCGAACATCACTCTTTCATATTTTCTTGGTGGTAAATTAAGTCAGTTAACACCTTGTACCACCGTATACTGAAAGCAGGCTTCTGAAAGTGGTTTTGTGTGGCAAAATTCTGTTATAAATTTGTGGTGGGGTATGTTTTTGCACTCTGTTCTGTTTTTTGTGCAGCTCTTTTTTTGTATTGTATCATTGCTATGTGAAGGTGTCATGGTGTACTGTGTTTGTTCGGTTTCAATGTGCCCTTTGATGTGCCCTATGCGTATATTATTGTGTTGTTATGTTAAGGTACTGTGTATGTTATTGTAATATATTCCATTATTTAATGTAGACATGTCAACAGATACTGATACATTTAAAGGCAAATGAAGCACATACCTTGAAAGTTCCTGTGACAAGATATTATTTGCCACTGTTTAAGGTAGTAAAATAGCATTACTACTGCTGTTCAAATACTTAACACAACAGTCAGCCCAAAACCGTGACAGAGAATGCATACCTTAACGTTCCAAGAGCTCAGGTTATGTGATACTACCTCCTGAGTTCAAGTACTGTCAAATCCTTCTGATGGAGGTTTAATGAGTGCCATTAGTAATTTGTTATATATATTGCTCAGAAACGTAAAAAATCCAGTTTTTGGGATTTTATAGATAAAAAAAACATGTTATTATTTTATAATTTGACTCACTTCATCACACTGATCCTAATTTAGAGTTGGGAGCTAATATCAGCAAGCATGTCCAAATTCAGCAACATTATCACATTTTCAAGGTGGGGTAGCATCACTGCATTGCTAGTGCAGGGATGGAACTTGCAGAAAACCCCGAATCATACAAGTTTGAGTAGGACAGAGTGTCAATTTGCTTAACTAAATGACAATTATCTCTTTACCCATTTAATTGTCTGGGTTGACAGTAACCTTGTCAGTGTTTTCTGTGTGCCTTTTGCTAAGCTGGTAAGGGTTCTTAGAAAACTCTACAGACCCTGTTTGTTCTGCAGCAGGGGGCTGTGACACCATGTACTGTGGGGAGAGTGTACTGTGTACCTATCCGTTGCTTTAGTAACTACCTTTAACCATCTGGTTGTGTTCGTTTTTTGCGTTTTGTTAGACTAATTATGCCAGATTTGAATGCTGTGGATGTAACCTAATTCAGGGTAATTACCACATGGTGTTTTATGATGTGGATTAGTACTGCATATCTGTTAATACTGTATACAATTTAAAATGTAACATTAATCCATTTTTATAGCAATGAAAGTTTTACTATTTTTAAAATCCAAATTATACTCTAAATGAGAAATAGGGCTTTTGTTTATACTTAACCAAACCAAATGTCTTCTATTTCATTAATGCCAGTCACTTTCCACTGCATTTTATTAGCTTTCAAAAACCTTTTGATTCTCTCTTCAACCATCCTTGTCTTCTGAAGTCTTTTTTGTTACACTGGGGGTTATTGAACTGTCGGTTGGAGTTGCCTCCAACCGACACTTCTCGGTCTCGGGACCCAACGACCTCTGGTCGGCGGTTCCCACCACCTGACTATGATGCGACAGAACACTGTTCGGTCGGATACTCCCTTTCCTCCATGTGAGCTCATATTATGGCCATATACCGGCCGTAACACAGGCTCCCATAAATAGAAGAGTGTGTGTGTAAAATCATGCACCCTAGGTATCCACTCGGCCAACAACCATAGGCAGTGGAAGCAAGGGGGACAAAGTCACTTACTGACAGCCTTTCCATGTTGGAAAGACCGGCACAGAAAGGATGTTGGAAACCAACATCGTAATCCCGACTGCGGAATCGCCGTCCATAGGGGATTACGGTCAGGTGCCGATCAGCTGGTTGGAACCGCGTCGGAATGATCGGTCGGTTCACGCTCCGACCGCTGACAACGTAATTCGGCGGTCAGACCAACATCTTGGTCAGCCCCTTACTGTGTGTTATGTCTGTCCACTGAAATTGTAGTCCCCCAGGCATGTCATACAGAATATCTACTAATTCTGACTCCTGTTACAGCCATGAAAAGGACAGGACTTGTATAATCACTTTCTGAATTTCAGCTGGCCATTGTGTACTTATCTCATGGCTGGCAGAGTGAATTTCTGAAGCTGTAAGCCTCTTTATCTGTCCCCCTCTTTTAGTTTTTTCTTATTTCCCTTATACTCCTACTTGCACATTTATGATTTCAAACTTTCTTCTTTCTTTTTTCTGAGATATAAATACTGATTGCATAAATTATGCAACACAAAGCTGAATTTACCCATTAGATTTCCAATGGAGTGTTTGATCTGATTAATACTGACTCAATAAAAAATAAATTAAAAAAATAAATGCTATGTGCAATAACGAGGAGTAACTCTATTGATGAAAGATTGTTTCAAAGTTTGTAAAAGCACCCAACGGTCTTTTAGGAGCAACAAACTCCAGATAGCCCTCGTTCTATAGGAACAAACAGTTACAACAGCTTAGCACATAAAATGCTCAGTGCTTTGTACATTGATAAAAAAACTTTTCTACATTAAGACATAAGTAGTCATCTTTAAAGTCAAACAAACGCTGAAGTGGCTCCCGATAGTCATATTGATTTTCTCATTAAAAAAATGGTTTTAGATATTTATTTCTATATACAAGATACAATCAACGGAAAAGTGATAGGTGCAAGATTGACTATGCAGATATGTTGTCACAAGGACGGTTCACTGACACAACTTCGACGTAAAAAATATCGATTAAAACTAGAGAAAACTAAAATATCGACTCCTATATTTAAATAGGTAAGGACAAAAATATCAACTGAAAAATATCGATGTAAAAAATATAGATGTATAAAAACCTACAAATATTATATAAAATAAAATAATAAATCCATTAAAAAAAAATATTTTCAAGTATACCCCATAACACCACACCAAAAACAAAACACTTTAACATCTTAAATTACATTTACTTTCATAATTAACATAATTAATAATCAATTGAAAAAATGTTAGTGATAAAAATTACTAATAAACATTAATTGACTAAGCACACTTTAACCCCGTCGCTGCTAGGCCTTTTCCCCCCTCGTGCTAAGCCTTTTTTTGGCTATTTGGGGTAGTTCGCGCTTAGGCTCCTGTAACTTTTTGACCACATAAGGTGGCCATGCCAAATTTGCGTCCTTTTTTTCCAACATCATGTGGATTCCAAATGTACCCAGGGTTTGTGGATTCCCTGGAGGGGACCCAGAAATTAGCCAAAATACAGCTAAATATTTTTTGGCGGGGGGAAATAGGTAAAAAGGGCTACAGATGAAAGTGTCTGTTTTTTTCCCTGCAAATGGCATCAAAAAAGGGGTTGTGGTGCTGAAATCAACATCTTCCCAGCTTTCAGGGACAAGCAGACATTTGTCAGAAAACCAAAATATTTCACACAGTTTTGGCATTTTTGTGGGACATAGCCTATTTTTGCTATTTTTTGTGCTTTCAACCTCTTTCCAGTTAATAGGAGAAATGGGTATGAAAGCAATAATGGATCTTGGAAAGCTATACATTTTAGAAAAGTAGATGACATTCTAAATTCAGCAAGGGGTCATTTGTGTAGATCCTTCAAGGTTTCTTTATAGAAACTAACTGTTGAATATAGGAAAAATTGAAAATTAGTTGAAAAAAACAGCCATCTGTGTCACTGTTTTTACCTGTAACTTCTTCTAATTATGACAGCTGTTCAAAAGCAATATTCTGTTACATCTGCTGGACCTTTCTGGTTGTTGGGATATATAGGACTTGTAGGTTCACCAAGAACCCAACGAACCCAGAGCCAATAACTGAGCACCGACTTGCAATGGTTTTTTATTCTGTACCGGGTATATAGCAATTATTCTTGGAAAATGTATACATGGAAAAATCGGTATGAAAGACACCTATGAATTTCTGAAATGGGAACAAAATATAGAGTTTAGAAACAGTAGATATTTGCACATTTCCGAAATTGGGAATACCCATACTAGCATGAGAATTATGGGTCATTTTTAAAAATGACTTATTTTTTACACATTGTCTTTCATTTGGAAGGCAGAAATGCACCAAAGGTCAATAGGTAATATCAGTTGTTCTCCAATAGGGGGAGTTTGGCTCAATGGTTAGAGCGGCAGACCCTGAAGCAGCGTTCTGGCCAGGGACCAGGGTTCGAATCCCGCCTCGGCGGGGCTCGGGCTCAATTTCCTCGGACCTGTCTATTCTCGCCTTGGTGCCTATTCTAATCACGGGCCCCACGCTGCAACTCTGGGCAATAGCTTGCTTAGCCTCCACACCGGCCCCAACAGCACTAAGGATGCCTGGCTTCACCCTGGGGGTGCCCAGGAGTGGACACTTAACAGGGAAAGCCAGGAGGGGTTCCACAGCGGTATGAGTATCAGTGCCAGGAAACCACAAAGGTGACACCGCAAGGTGTCCGTCTGGTGACAGTGCGCTCTATAAGTACCTTGACATTTACAATTATGTGATACCCTAAGTCTTCTGATAAAAATGGTACCTCACTTGGGTGGGTAGGCCTAGTGCCCACGTCAGGAAACGGCTCAAAACGCAACGTGGACACAACACATTTTCACAATGAAAAATTACCCTTTTTTTGCAAAGTGCCTAGCTGTAGTTTTTTAACCGTAGCTCTGCCGGCACCTAGGGAAACCTAGCAAACTTATACATTTTTGAAAAATAGACACCCAGGGAAATCCAGGATGGGGTGACTTGACTGGCTCTCACTAGGTTCTGTTACCCAGAAACCCTTACAAACCTAAAGAATAGTGAAAAAGACACATTTTCCTCACATTTCTGTGGTGGAAGGTTCTGGAATATGTGTGGATCCACAAAATTCCACCCACCCCCATTACCCAAAGTGCTTCATGAAAAATGGTACCTTACTTGCATGGGTGGGTCAAGTATCTGCGACAGGCAAGGGCCCAAAACCTATTGAGGTGACATAAATGTTACCTATCACAAACCAACCTGGTTTGGAAGGGTGGTCCCATGAGTTTTTGGCCCGGGGCTCAACGGCCCTCTAGGGAAACCTACCAAACCCACACATTTCTGGAAACTAGACACCCTAGAGAGTCCAGCAAGGTATGGCTTGTGTGGGTCACCCAACATTCTCCTACCTAGAATCCCCTGCAAACCTCAAATTTTCCTGAAAAAATCACTTTTTTCTCAAATTTCTGTGTGGGGAGTCCAGTGGGGCATGGCTTGTGTGGGTCCCCCAACATTCTCCTACCCAGAGTCCCCTGCAAACCTTACATTTTGCTGAAAAAATCACTTTTTTCTCAAATATCTTTGTGGGAAACTTCTGGAATCTGCATGGATCCACACATTTCCTCCCACCCAGCATTCCCTCAGGTCTCCCTATAAAAATGCTACCTCAATCGCGTGGGTGGGTCAAGGACCCGCGACAGGCAAGGGCCCAAAACCTATCGAGGCAACATCAAAATGACCTATCACAAACCAACCTGGTTTTGCAAGGGTTGTCCCATGAATTTTTGGTCCGGGGCTCGGCAGCCATCTAGGGAAACCTACCAAACCCACACATTTCTGGAAACTAGACACTCGGGGGAGTCCAGCGAGGCATGGCTTGTGTGGGTCACCCAACATTCTCCTACCTAGAATCCCCTGCAAACCTCAAATTTTCCTGAAAAAATCACTTTTTTCTCAAATTTCTGTGTGGGAAAGTTCTGGAATCTGCGTGGATCCACAAATTAACTACCACCCAGGGCTCCCCCAGGTCTCCCAATAAAAATGGTTCCTCACTTGTGTGGGTAGGCATATTGGCTGCAACAGGAAATGGCCCAAATCGTACCTATAACAAAACTACCTGGTTTTGGGGGGGTCAGCTGGGGTTTTGTCCCAGCCCCCCGCCATCTAGGGAATCCTACCAAACCCACACATTTCTGAAAACTAGACACCCTGGGGAGTCCAAAGAGGTATCGCTTGCGTGGATCCCCCAACGTTTCCCTACCCAGAATTCCCTGTAAACCTCAACTTTATCTGAAAAAAACCACATTTTCCACATATTTCTTTGTGGAATCAACGGGGCGGCACAAATGTCCTACCCCACAGCGTTCTTCTTAGTGTCCTGAGTAAAATGATACCTCACTTGTGTGGGTGTCCAATGCAGAATTTGCTAAAAACGTATTTTTAAAAAAATGTAGCGCTTAGAATTCTCCGTGCTATACCCTTATTACCTATGTTTTGGGCTCTTCCTAGTCACAGTCCCTTGCCCCACCCACACAAGTGAGGTATCATTTTACTCGGGAGACTGAGGGGAACACTGTGGGGTAGGACATTTGTGCCAGCATGGTGATTCCACCCAAAAATATGTGGACAATGTAGTTTTTTCAGCTAAATTTGAGGTTTGCAGGGCATTCTGGGTAGGAAAGTTTTGGGGGACCCATGCAAGCCTTACCTCGCTGGACTCCCCCGTTTTCAGAAATGTGTGTGTTTGGTAGTTTTCCAAGATGGCCACCGACCCGGGATCAAAAACCCAGGTGACCCCCCTTGCCAAACCAGGTTGTTTTGTGATACGACATTTTGATGTCTCCTCAACACGTTTTGGGCCCTTGCCTATCGCGGGTACTTGACCCACCCATGTGAGTGAGGTATCATTTTTATCAGGAGACCTGGAGAACGGTGGGTGGTAAGAAATTTGTGGATCCACGTAGATTACAGAACTTTCCCACACAGAAATTTGAGAAAAAAGTGATTTTTTCATCAACATTTGAGATTAGCAGGGGATTCTGGGTAGGAAAACGTTGGGGGACCCATGGAAGCCATACCTCCCTGGACTCCCTTTGGTCTCTAGTTTAAAAAAATGTGTGGGTTTGGTAGGTTTCTCTAGATGGCTGCCTAGCCCAGGGCCAAAAACTCATGGCACCCCCTTGTAAAACCAGGTGGTTTTCGGATACATCGGGGGCATCTAAGTTTTTGGTCTGGAGTTGGCAGCCATCTAGTGAAACCTCCCAAACCCACACATTTCTGAAAACTAGAGACCCAGGGGAGTCCAGGGAGGTATGGCTTGCGTGGGTCCCCTAAAGATTTCCTAAACAGAATCCCCTGCAAACCTCAAATGTAGCTGAAAAAATCACTTTTTGCTCAAATTTCTGTGTGGAAAAGTTTTGGAATCTACATGGAGCCACAAATTTCCTACCACCCAGCATTCTTCCAGGTCTCCCAATAAAAATGATACCTCACTTGAATGGGTGGATCAAGTACGCGCGACAGGCAATGGCCCAAAACGTATTGAAGAGACATCAAAATGGCCTATCACAAAACAACCTGGTTTTGCAAGAGGGGTCACCTGGGTTTTTGGCCCCGGCCCAGCGGCCATCTTGGAAAACTACCAAACTCACACATTTCTAAAAACTAGACACCTGGGGCAATCCAGCAAGGTATGGCTTGCGTGGATCCCCCAACCTACAAAGATAGATATTGAGCTTTATTCGATATGTAAATACAATATCAAAAAAGTACACATGAGTAAAAATCCTTAAAACAGCTAAAATTACATGCAGTTAATAACATAAGTAAAATCACAAAAGTTAAAAAGATAGGTACAGCTAAGCAACAAAATGTAAAACAAGTTAGGGTTGCATTGATGACCTCAGCCTCATCGTCGTTTTCAGGTAAGATGACATAGCTGCCAGGACTAAAGGGGTTTCCAGGGATTTTAATTTGCAGTATGCCAATTTGCATGTGCGTATACCCCAAGATCAAGCAAGGTATGGCTTGCGTGGATCCCCCAACCTTTTCCTACCCAGAATGCCCTGCAAACCTAAAATTTAGCTGAAAAAAACACATTTTCCACATATTTTTGGGTGGAATCACCATGCCGGCACAAATGTCCTACCCCACAGCATTCCCACCAGTCTCCCGCATAAAAAGATACCTCACTTGGGAAGAGGCCAAAACATAGGGAATAAGGGTATAGCACCGAGAATTCTATACGCTACATATTTTTAAAAATACGTTTTTAGCCAATTCTGCACTTGACACCCACACAAGTAAGGTATCATTTTACTCGGGACACTAAGGAAAACGCGGTGGGGTGGGGCATTTGTGCCACTACGGTGATTCCACACAAAAATATGTGCAAAAATCTGTTTTTTTTCAGATGAATTTGAGGTTTACAGGGGATTCTGGGTAGGGAAACGTTGGGGGATCCACGCAAGCCATACCTTATTGGACTCCCCAGGGTATCTAGTATTCAAAAATGTGTGTGTTTGGTAGGTTTCCCTAGATGGCGGCGAGCCCGGGACCAAAACCCGAGGTGCCCCCCCAAAACCAGGTAGTTTTGTTATAGGTAATTTTTAAGTCCCCACAGTACGATTTGGGCCATTTCCTGTTGCAGCCACTATGCCTACACACACAAGTGAGGTACCATTTTTATCGGGAGACCTGGTGGAATGCTGGGTGGTAGGAAATTTGTGTCAGCCCTACAAGTTTCCCATACAGAAATGTGAGAAAAAATTTATTTTTTCAACAAAACTTAAGGTTTGCAGTGGATTCTGAGTAGGGAAATGTTGGGGGACCCACGCTAGCCAAATCTTGCTAGACTTCCCCGGGTGTGTAGTTTTCAGAAATGTGTGGGTTTGGTAGGTTTCCGTAGGTGGCCGTCGAGCCTGGAGCTAAAAACTCATGGAACCCCCTTGCAAAACCGGGTTGTTTTGTGATAGGTAAATTTGATGTCGCCTCAATAGGTTTTGGGACCTTGCCTGTCGCGGGTACTTGACCCACCCACGCGAGTGAGGTACCATTTTTCTTGGGAGACCTGGGGGAATGCTGTGTAGAAGGAAATTTGTGGATCCACGCAGATTCCAAAACTTTCCCACACCGAAATTTGAGAAAAAAGTGATTTTGTCATCTAAATTTGAGGTTTGCAGGGGATTCTCGCTACGGAAATGTTGGGGGACCCAGGCAAGCCATACCTTGCTGGACTCTCTAGGGTGTCTAGTTTACAGAAATGTGTAGGTTTGGTAGGTTTCCCTAGATGGCCGCCGAGCCCGGGGCCAAAAACTCATGGGACCCCCCTTGCAAAACCAGGTTGTTTTGTGATAGGTAATGTTGATGTCGCCTCAATAGGTTTTGGGCCCTTGCCTGTCACGGGTACTTGACCCACCCACACAAGTGAGGTACCATTTTTCTCGGAAGACTTTGGGAAATGCGGGCTTGGTGGAATTTTGTGGATCCACGTAGATTCCAGAACTTTCCACCACAGAAATGTGAGGAAAATGTATTTTGTTTGTCAAATTTTTAGGTTTGCATGGGATACTGGGTAACAGAACCTGGTGAGAGCCAGACAATTCACCCCACCCTGGATTTCCCTGGGTATCTAGTATTCAAAAATGTATAGGTTTGCAAGGTTTCCCTAGGTGCCCGCAGAGCTAGGGTTCAAAATCTACAGCTAGGCACTTTGCAAAATAGTGTCAGTTTTCACTGTAAAATGTGGTGTGTCAACGTTGCATTTTGGGCTGTTTCCTGTCGTGGGCTCTAGGCCTGCCCACACATGTGAGGTACCATTTTTCTTGAGAGACTTTGGGAAATGTGGGTTGGGTGGAATTATGTGGATCCACACAGATTCCAGAACTTTCCACCATAGAAATGTGAGGAAATGTGTTTTTTGGACACATTTTGAGGTTTGCAAGGGATTCTGGGTAACAGAACCTGGTGAGAGCCAGACAAGTCACCCTATCCTGGATTCCCCTGGGTGTCTAGTTTTTAAAAATGTATAGGTTTGCTAGGTTTCCTGTGAGCGGGTCGGAAGGACAACGCAAAACACGGCGTCTAGTAAGTGAGGGTTTTATTCGTAAGGGGACATTTGAGTTCCAAGTATCCAGGATGTAAGGTCTCAATTCCCAAAAGGTTCTTGCTCTCTTTTCCTCTTCGGCGTGGGCTGGAGACGGTTCTGGTCCCGGCCGTGGACATCAGAGGACTCACGATGGCGGCCACCCCAACAAAAGTAGAGAAAAAGAACAGAGGCTGGGGTCAGTAGGACGCTCAGGGTAAATTACAGACAAGGGCCCGGGGAAGTGAAGGAGACACTCCGGTGCTCAGGTGTCAAACAAACGAAACACTCTACACGATCGGTGTGAACAGGGAAGGCGGTGCAAGTAAGGGGGGGGATAAAAGGGGTCACGTGCTCTCAATATGTACAAGTGAGGCGGCGAGCGGTTCTTAGGTTATTTCTCAGCCTTCTCCTGCCTCCCGACCCAGCCCGTGAAACGTTCACGTACCTGGGTCAGCCACGCTCCTCCGTGGGAGCGGTTCGGCGAAGCGTGGGTGCGGAGTCCTCCCGTCTCCGACTTCTCCTCCTTCAACGTAGTCGCTCTCGTCTCCTCGCTCCTCGATTCTCCGTAATCCTGCTCCGATGCTCTTCTCACTTCTTCGTCTCCCGCTCCGGTGTAGCCGCACACCACGACTCTTTCTTCCTGGGGCCTTATTGGGTGATCGACCTCATCGTCATCGTAGGGGGCGTGATTACCAGGGAGCGTACTCCAGTTAAAGGGGAAGACGTCCGTAGGTGCTTCCTCCGATGTTGTTGATGTCCATTCGTCTCCCTGTGAATCATAAAAGACACTGTCCGTGATCTCTCGAGCCTCCCACCAGTCTGCCCCTTGTAGCCTGTCGCCCCTGCTCTCCTCGTGACATTTCCCTAAGTGCCGGCAGAGCTAGGGTTCAAAATCTACAGCTAGGCACTTTGCAAAATAGTGCCAGTTTTCACTGTAAAATGTGTTGTGTCCACGTTGCGTTTTGGGCCATTTCCTGTCCCGGGCACAAGACCTACTCCATCCTGGATTCCCCTTGGTGTCTACTTTTAAAAAATGTACAGGTTTGCTAGGTTTCCCTATGTGCCGGCTGACCTAGGGCCCAAAATCCACAGATAGGCACATTGCTAAAACCAAGTCTATGCCTAGTGGGCTTTCTGCTGCCCTGGGCGGAAATTGGGGGGGGTGGAGGGTTGCCCCAATATGCCCCCAAGGGGAGCAGAATGACTGTGGCAATTGTTTTGGTGGTGGGGGCATTCATATGCCCATTCTGGGCAGTCCCCACCCCCACGCATAAAAAAGCCAGAGTAATTGCTGATGCCTATTGGGCTTTCTGCCCCCCCGGGGGCAGATCAGGGGCCACTGCCCTCATCTGTTACCCAGGGGGGCAGAAAGACTGTGGCATTTTTGGGGGGAGATGTGGGCATTGGCATGCTCATTCTGGGATGACCTCACCCCTGAATTAAAAAAAAAATCCTGAGACCTAGTGGGCTTTCTGCCCCCCCGGGGGGGCAGATAAGGGGCTATTGCCACAATACGCCTCCAGGGAGGGGCAAAACAATACTGGGGTAATTGTTTTTGGGGTGGGGCACTATCATGCCCATTCTGGGCAGCCCCCACCTCTACAGTATTAAAAAAAATAATCCCTGGTTTCTAGTCGACTTTCTGCCCCCCGGGGGGTAGATTGGGGGCTACTGCCCACGTCTGACCCCTGGGGGGCAGAAAGACTGACATTTCTCAGGAGGAGGTGGGGGCATTGTCATGCCCTTTTTGGGCAGCCCCTGCTCCATCAATAAAAAAAAATCCCTGGTTTCTAGTGGACTTTCTGCCCCCCGGGGGGAAGTTAGGGGGCTACTACTCCCATCTGCCCCCTGGGGGGGCAGAAAGACTGTCATTTCTCTGGGGGAGCATTGGCATGCACTTTTTCGGCAGCCCCCACCCCAACGCCAATAAAAACAAAATCTCTGGTGTCTAGTGGGGGCAGATTGGGGCTACTGCCCCTATATACCCCCCAGGGGGGTAGAAAGACTGTTGTGCCCAAAAGAAAATGGGGAAGCAAAGGCCCTTGCCCAAGGGACTGCTCCCCCTTCCCTGGTGCTAGTGGGTGGATGCCTGCTTGGGGATCACCCCCTGGCAAAAAAAAAGGGAAATCCCTCTGCTGTCTGCATGGATTTCCTGAGCATGTGCTCATGACAGAATGGTTCAGTCAGGAGCACACTAGAACTTGTGCTCATGACGGAACCATTCCGTCATGAGCACTGAAAGGTTTAACACTATAATATGCACAACACACACCTAAATTAAACTATAAATTATTAAAACACAATTAAAAGTTATATTTAAATTAAAAATTATTACTATTAACAACTAATAATAAAGTAATTAAAATGTATTTAATACCCACTCTTTACCCCATTAAAACCAAAAACAACACTAAAAAAAATAAACAATGACCCCAAGTAAATATACAATAATTAACATTAATTAACAACTATGGTGCCGATTCCAATTCTGTAAAACCCGGGTACGATTCGTCGTACGGAGCGTATTCTCCGTACGACTCGTACCCGGGAAATCCACCGTACAATCCAGCAAGTACGATTCGTACAGAAATACCATTTCCGTACAAATCGTACAAAACACCGTAGGGCTAAAAAATACCTACGAGTCTGATCCTGGACAGCGCGTACGCGACGTCCGTACGGAGTCAGGCAGCGTTTTGCGGACCAGCAAGTACGAATCGTCCCTACGTCACGGCAGCCAAAAAATGCCGGAAAACTGAGTCCGACACAAAAACGGAGCCCCGGTACACGACGGACAGCCATGGACCCCATCCTACGTGTCATCCCGGCCCTCTTAGCCTATGACCTGGTGCACCGAATCCGACGCACACGCCGCAGAAGGTGAGAAAAACACCCAGGGGCCAAGGGGGGGGGGGTGAGGGGCAGGAAACATACCCCTTACCCAAATTGAAAACCTACAATATTGAGGACATACATTACCTCCAGGGTCTGGTCACTCCGGGGGGAGTGTCCACCAATCCCTGCGTCCCCCAACAACAGAAGTGGACATGTACGCATACCCTTACGGCAACACTACAATAGTGATACGCACCGTACTCACACATCCATAGCGTGGGTACGGTCTGTATCACTATTGTAGTGGGGCTGTAGGAGTACGCGTGGTACGGACTGTACACACACTCTCAGAGCGTGTGTATGGCCCGTATCACTATAGTAGTGGTGCCGTAGGGGTACGCGTGGTATGGACCGTACACACGCTCTCAGAGCGTGTGTACAGTCTGTATCACTATTGTAGTGGTGCCGTAGGGGTACGCGTGGTACGGACCGTACACATGCTCTCAGAGAGTGTACGGGCTGTACCACGCGTACTCCTACGGCACCACTACTATAGTGATACGGACCACACCCACACATACATAGCGTGGGTAAGGGCCGTATCACTATTGGATTGGGGCCATAGGGGTACGCGTGGTACAGACCGTACACACCCTATGAATGCGGGCGTACGTACCACTACGGCACCAGTACATTTGGGATACAAGGCGTACACATGCCACGAATGTTGGCTTACGGCCTGGTGCAGCATATTACCTTTATATTGGTGTGTGTGTAGGCTCAGGACAGCAGTGTACTGCACCAAGGGGGTGGGTGTGTGGGTGTGTGGCTGCATAGGATTCCCAGCAGTGGACAGACATGTGAGGGGTGGGTGCAGAGGACTCCCAGCAGTGGACAGACATATGTGGGTGGGTGCAGCGGACTCCCAGCAGTGGACAGACATATGTGGGTGGGTGCAGAGGACTCCCAGCAGTGGACAGAGACATGGGGGTGGGTGCATATCACTCCCAGCAGTGGACAGACATGTGAGGGGTGGTTGCAGAGGATTCCCAGCAGTGGAAAGACACATGTGTGTGGGTGCAGAGGACTCCCAGCAGTGGACAGAGACATGGGGGTGGGTGCATATCACTCCCAGCAGTGGACAGACATGTGAGGGGTGGGTGTATATGACTCCCAGCAGTGGCCTGCAATATGAGGGGTGGGTGCAGAGGACTCCTAGCAGTGGAGAGAGACATGGGGGTGGATGCATATCACTACCAGCAGTGCACAGACATGTGAGGGGTGGGTGTAAATGACTACCAGCAGTGGCCTGCAATATGAGGTGTGGGTGCATATCACTCCCAGCAGTGGACAGACATGTGAAGAGTGGGTGTATATGACTCCCAGCAGTGTCCTGCAATATGAGGGGTGGGTGCAGATGACTCCCAGCAGCGGAAAGAGACATGGGGGTGGGTGCATATCAACACCAGCAGTGGACTGACATGTGAGGGGTGGGTGCAGAGGACTCCCATCAGTGGACAGAAATATGAGGGGTGGGTGCAGAGGACTCCCAGCAGTGGACAGAGACATGGGGGTGGGTGCATATCATTACCAGCAGTGGACAGACATGTGAGGGGTGGGTGTAAATGACAACCAGTATTGGCCTGCAAAATGAGGTGTGGGTGCATATCACTCCCAGCAGTGGACAGACATGTGAGGGGTGGGTGTATATGACTCCCAGCAGTGTCCTGCAATATGAGGGGTGGGTGCAGATGACTCCCAGAAGTGGAAAGAGACATGGGGATGGGTGCATATCAACACCAGCAGTGGACAGACATGTGAGGGGTGGGTGCAGAGGACTCCCATCAGTGGACAGACATATGTGTGTGGGTGCAGAGGACTCCCAGCAGTGGACAGAGACATGGGGGTGGGTGCATATCACTACCAGCAGTGAACAGAGACATGGGGGTGGGTGCATATCACTCCCAGCAGTGGACAGAAATGTGAGTGGTGGGTGTATATGACTCCCAGCAGTGGCCTGCAATATGAGGGGTGGGTGCAGAGGACTCCCAGCAGTGGACAGAGACATGGGGGTAGGTGCATATCACTCCCATCAGTGGACAGACATGTGAGGGGTGGGTGTATATGACTCCCAGCAGTGGCCTGCAATATGAGGGGTGGGTGCAGAGGAGTCCTAGCAGTGGAGAGAGACATGGGGGTGGATGCATATCACTACCAGCAGTGGACAGACATGTGAGGGGTGGGTGTAAATGACTACCAGCAGTGGCCTGCAATATGAGGTGTGGGTGCATATCACTCCCAGCAGTGGACAGACATGTGAAGAGTGGGTGTATATGACTCCCAGCAGTGTCCTGCAATATGAGGGGTGGGTGCATATGACTCCCAGAAGTGGAAAGAGACATGGGGGTGGGTGCATATCAACACCAGCAGTGGACAGACATGTGAGGGGTGGGTGCAGAGGACTCCCATCAGTGGACAGACATATGCGTGTGGGTGCAGAGGACTCACAGCAGTGGACAGAGACATGGGGGTGGGTGCATATCACTACCAGCAGTGGACAGACATGTGAGGGGTGGGTGTATATGACTCCCAGCAGTGGCCTGCAATATGAGGGGTGGGTGCAGAGGACTCCCAGCAGTCGACAGAGACATGGGGGTGGGTGCATATCATTACCAGCAGTGGACAGACATGTGAGGGGTGGGTGTAAATGACTACCAGTATTGGCCTGCAATATGAGGTGTGGGTGCATATCGATCCCAGCAGTGGACAGACATGTGAGGGGTGGGTGTATATGACTCCCAGCAGTGTCCTGCAAATGAGGGGTGGGTGCAGATGACTCCCAGAAGTGGAAAGAGACATGGGGGTGGGTGCATATCAACACCAGCAGTGGACAGACATGTGAGGGGTGGGTGCAGAGGAGTCCCATCAGTGGACAGACATATGTGTGTGGGTGCAGAGGACTCCCAGCAGTGGACAGAGACATGGGGGTGGGTGCATATCACTACCAGCAGTGAACAGAGACATGGGGTGGGTGCATATCACTCCCAGCAGTGGACAGAAATGTGAGTGGTGGGTGTATATGACTCCCAGCAGTGGCCTGCAATATGAGGGGTGGGTGCAGAGGACTCCCAGCAGTGGACAGAGACATGGGGGTAGGTGCATATCAATCCCATCAGTGTACAGACATGTGAGGGGTGGGTGTATATGACTCCCAGCAGTGTCCTGCAATATGAGGGGTGGGTGCAGATGACTCCCAGCAGTGACCTGCAATATGAGGGTGGGTGCAGAGGACTCCCAGCAGTGGACAGAGACATAGGGGTGGGTGCATATCAACACCAGCAGTGGACAGACATGTGAGGGGTGGGTGCAGAGGACTCCCATCAGTGGACAGACATATGTGTGTGGGTGCAGAGGACTCCCAGCAGTGGACAGAGACATGGGGGTGGGTGTATATCACTACCAGCAGTGAACAGAGACATGGGGTGGGTGCATATCACTCCCAGCAGTGGACAGAAATGTGAGTGGTGGGTGTATATGACTCCCAGCAGTGGCCTGCAATATGAGGGGTGGGTGCAGAGGACTCCCAGCAGTGGACAGAGACATGGGGGTAGGTGCATATCAATCCCATCAGTGTACAGACATGTGAGGGGTGGGTGTATATGACTCCCAGCAGTGTCCTGCTATATGAGGGGTGGGTGCAGATGACTCCCAGCAGTGGCCTGCAATATGAGGGTGGGTGCAGAGGACTCCCAGCAGTGGACAGAGACATAGGGGTGGGTGCATATCAACACCAGCAGTGGACAGACATGTGAGGGGTGGGTACAGAGGACTCCCATCAGTGGACAGACATATGTGTGTGGGTGCAGAGGACTCCCAGCAGTGGACAGAGACATGGGGGTAGGTGCATATCACTCCCATCAGTGGACAGCCATGTAAGGGGTGGGTGTATATGACTCCCAGCAGTGTCTTGCAATATGAGGGGTGGGTGCAGATGACTCCCAGCAGTGGACAGAGACATGGGGGTGGGTGCATATCAACACCAGCAGTGGACAGACATGTGAGGGGTGGCTGCAGAGGACTCCCATCAGTGGCCTGCAATATGAGGGTGGGTGCAGAGGACTCCCAGCAGTGGACAGAGACATGGGGGTGGGTGCATATCAACACCAGCAGTGGACAGACATGTGAGGGGTGGGTGCAGAGGACTCCCATCAGTGGACAGACATATGTGTGTGGGTGCAGAGGACTCCCAGCAGTGGACAGAGACATGGGGGTAGGTGCATATCACTATCAGCAGTGGACAGACATGTGAGGGGTGGGTGTATATGACTCCCAGCAGTGGCCTGCAATATGAGGGGTGGGTGCAGATGACTCCCAGCAGTGGACAGAGACATGGGGGTGGGTGCATAGCAACACCAGCAGTGGACAGACATGTGAGGGGTGGCTGCAGAGGACTCCCAGCAGTGGCCTGAAATATGAGGGGTGGGTGCAGAGGACTCCCAGCAGTGGACAGAGACATGGGGGTGGGTGCATATCAACACCAGCAGTGGGCAGAGACATGGGGGTGGGTGCATATCACTCCCAGCAGTGGACAGACATGTGAGGGGTGAGTGTATATGACTCCCAGCAGTGGCTTGCAATATGAGGGGTGGGTGCAGAGGACTCTCAGCAGTGGACAGAGACATGGGGGTGGGTGCAGATCACTCCCAGCAGTGGACAGACATGTGAGGGGTGGGTGTAAATGACTTCCAGCAGTGGTCTGCAATATGAGGGGTGGGTGCATATCACTCCCAGCAGTGGACAGGCATGTGAGGGGTGGGTGTATATGACTCCCAGCAGTGGACAGACATATGTGTGTGGGTGCAGAGGACTCCCAGCAGTGGACAGAGACATGGGGGTGGGTGCATATCACTACCAGCAGTGGACAGAGACATGGGGGTGGGTGCATATCACTCCCAGCAGTGGACAGACATGTGAGGGGTGGGTGTATATGACTCCCAGCAGTGGCCTGCAATATGAGGGGTGGGTGCAGAGGACTCCCAGCAGTGGACAGAGACATGGGGGTCGGTGCATATCACTCCCAGCAGTGGACAGACATGTGAGGGGTGGGTGTAAATGACTACCAGCAGTGGTCTGCAATATGAGGGGTGGGTGCATATCACTCACAGCAGTGGACAGACATGTGAGGGGTGTGTGTATATGACTCCCAGCAGTGGACAGACATATGTGTGTGGTTGCAGAGGACGCCCAGCAGTGGACAGAGACATGGGGGTGGGTGCATATCACTACCAGCAGTGGACAGAGACATGGGGGTGGGTGCATATCACTCCCAGCAGTGGACAGACATGTGAGGGGTGGGTGTATATGACTCCCAGCAGTGGCCTGCAGTATGAGGGGTGGGTGCAAAGGACTCCCAGCAGTGGACAGAGACATAGGGGTGGGTGCATATCACTCCCAGCAGTGGACAGACATGTGAGGGGTGGGTGTAAATGACTACCAGCAGTGGCCTGCAATATGAGGGGTGGGTGCATATCACTCCCAGCAGTGGACAGACATGTGAGGGATGGGTGTATATGACTCCCAGCAGTGGACAGACATATGTGTGTGGGTGCAGAGGACTTCCAGCAGTGGACAGAGATATGGGGGTGGGTGCATATCACTACCAGCAGTGGACAGAGACATGGGGGTGGGTGCATATCACTCCCAGCAGTGGGCAGACATGTGAGGGGTGGGTGTATATGACTCCCAGCAGTGGCCTGCAATATGAGGGGTGGGTGCAGAGGACTCCCAGGAGTGGACAGAGACATGGGGGTGGGTGCATATCACTACCAGCAGTGGACAGAGACATGGGGGTGGGTGCATATCACTACCAGCAGTGGACATAGACATGGGGCTGGGTGCATATCACTCCCAGCAGTGGACAGATATGTGAGGGGTGGGTGCAGAGGACACCCAGCAGTGGACAGACATATATGGGTGGATGCAGGGGACTCCCAGCAGTGGACAGAGACATGGGGGGATGTACATCATTATCAGATGACCACAACTCCATTGGTGCATGTACGCATCCCTAACTTTGGACAATGATTATAGTGCCATAACAACACATCACTGACAGCAGTGTCCCACTCCCAGGAGGATGGATGTCTTTCCGCCACTGCATGACACACCACATGTGGGTGTGAGCACAAATAACACATGCATACCCACCCCTGGCGGATGCAGCACAATACACGCACTGAGATCATGCCACAAGACTGTATAGTCATGTCACTGCCTACTAAACTAAGAGAGCCAAAGGGAACACACACTGTCACGCACATCCCAGTGCTGATAGGAATGTACAGGTGCTGGGCCAGCCACCAAGATGTTGTCTCTCATGGAAGGAATAGGGTGGAGTTCCCACAGATACAATGCCCACAATTGTGAGTCAGGTGCCCAAATACCCTGCAGAACAAGTACCATATATGTGCTAGGCCGGGAGTACACACATGCATAGTGCTGAAAAGGGAGAATTTCTCCATGAAGGCATTTCAACATACTCAATACACAAGTACAGTGACTAGCAAGGATGGCACAGACGATGCATCCGGAGACATTGCTGAGCAGGCATGGCCATAGTTGAAGGGATCCGTCACCAACAAAGGAAATGTAGACACAGGTCAGCACAACAATTTTGCAACGCTTTGCAGGGAAGATGTCAGGTGCCACAGAGGAAGGAACACTCCTTGGGACAATGTCTCAAAACCAAAATAACACACACTACCAATGATTCTTTGCAGAGACCTTGTGATGGCACGCAGATACCATGGTCCACCTCATGACCATCAAAATAGAAAATTTCTCAGAACCATAACACATTACCACAACACCAACTCCTGGAGCCTCAGCACCAACATCAATACCTGAAATGCAATAGTGTTCAAAGTAAAAATAAAATGCTTTATTCAGCATAAAAAACAAATTATGAAATCACACTATATACAAAGGCCAATGGCCAGTCCATAATAGAAGTCCTTGGGGGGACACATGGGCACGCGTCTCCCCTAGCTTGCCTGCACAGTGGAACCCTCAGGTTCGTCGACCGGGGGGGGGGCATCATTTGGGGAAGGACCAGGCACCGCAGGGACAGGAGGGGGAAGGGTAGGTGTGGTGGGTGCAGGGGTGGACGTCTCCACCACAGGGGGTGGGGCAGCGCCAAAGGTGGAGGTGAGCTCGGCGCTGCACACTGCTGCCAGGGCGTCCAGAGTAACCCCTGCACCGGAAGAAACCCCATGGCCAACGGAGGAGGGAGTGGCCGAGGGATGGGGTGCCGCGCTCTTGGGGGAGGGGGTGGACAGAGGGGGACTCAACTACCCTGCCCGGGGACTTCCTCGCCCGCTTGCGGGGTGGTGTCACAGTGGGGGTGAGGGCCAGCTCACCCATGTTGACCTCTTTGGGTGGCAGTTTGGCAGGGGAGCCAAGGGGACTGTTTTTGGAGGGACTGGGTTGTGAGGCCTGCGGACTCAGACTGTGGCTGTGTGTATGTCTTTTTGCCCCAGACCCAGTGGGTGTGCCTACATCCCCCTGAGTGTGCGTGCCAGGAGGTGTGCACTTGCCCTTACTTGGTGGTGTGCTGCCTGTGTCTGGTGGGGTGTGTGCTTGGGAATGTCTGGGTGTGCATGAGACAGGTATGGGAGAGGGAAGTGTGGATGGGGCTGGGGTAGGGAGGGGGACGAAGCGCTGCAGGAGAGTCACTGCTGCCGTCAGGGAAGAGTCCATGGACCACAGAAACCTGCGTTGTTCAGACATCGTTGCTGACATGCCCTCCATGAACGACACCATCTGTGTCAGCAGTGTGGTGTGGCCACGGAGGACAGTCAGCACCGATGCCTGCCCAACCTGCAACTGCCGCAGTATGTCCACAGACTCTGCACTGAGGGCAGCAGGGGTGACAGGGGCAGGGGGCGCGGTGCCTGTCCCGAAGGAGACATGGTGGGGCTCTGCACGGACAGAAGGGACCGGAGCAACTGGGAGGGCGGTGATGGGAATGGAGGAGGCGGGGACAGATGTTGGGCTGCTGCCAGGTGTTGTAGCAGCCTCCGCCCCCTCGATGAGATCAGCCTCGGACCCGTCTGCGTCGTAGTTGGGCTCGCCACCAGACAGGTCCTCCGACTGACTCCCCTCGCCCTCCGTGCCACTGGCTCCCGCAGACTCACCAGCACTGGTGGCACTGGTGCTGGGTGCCTCCTCCAGGTCCGTGCAGGTGTCTCCCTCGGTTTCCAATGATGATGCTGTGGGCAAGGTGAAGATACAGAAAAACATCAGTCACCTGTATACATCTGACACATGAGTACAAAACCAATAGGTCACAGTGCATATCAGGCAATGCATCATGAGTAAGAGCTAGATTACTCCGCACATATGTAAGCCCTGTACTCCCCAGTTGGTAGACCCACCATGCCACTTGGACTCAAGGAAAAATAGGACACACCAGCCCAAAACTTGAATGAGAAATACACTGAGAAGCTAGTGTCTGGGAACAGGTGAGCACAGCAATACAATTAAGTCATGCCACCTCTTGTTTACCCTGAAAGAAACAGTAGTGGTGCACCCAAGGCAAACTAACACACCTCAATACTAAAGGTGTCCCCACACTCAGAGACCTGCAAGTACTTTGGAACACAAAACGAAAAAATGTTGGTCCCTTGGGAATCAGAATACTTTACACAATCGACATGTTCAGAATGTGGGAATGTGCCATTTTGTGAACAGAACACACATGTGCCTTTATAAAAGATGGCTCCCAAGGAGGTGCATACAAAACTGCATTTACCCAGTCATTGAAGAAGCCGACAGCCTTATTTAAAGAAGCCACTGTTAGAAAGAAATGGTGTTGCAGAAAGTACATATACATGGGCCCACGGAGGTCTTGATGACTTGACACTCGTAAGTTGGTATCACCAACAACCAAGGACTTACCCAAATTCCACAACACTGTGGGAACTTGTATATGTATAATCTGAAAAACAGTCTCATTAGAACAGTGCCTTGTTTTAAAATGTGCCAGCATGTTCCCTGAAAGTGTAAAGGTGGTTTGTTGTGCACTTCCTTGGGAGACATCTATCATGCAGGCACATTATTGTTCTTAACAACAAAACATCAAACTAAAGCATTTAAAACATGAAGACCTGTTGACAAGTGTTGTGAGTGCCAATGTACAATACCTTTTGACTAACAACTTGAATTATGTCAGTTGTCACATGGCCATCCGTTACCTGATGACACAGTTGCCAACACATCTGACCCACTGCCTGTCATGTGGAGTGGCACACATGTCCAAACCCAGGACAATGCATAAGCTAATGGGCCTGCAGTTGTGTTGTAAAAAGGCATACCTGCACTGAGGAGACACCCTCATGGCAAGCCAGAATGTCCACACAGATGTCAGCACACAAAGACCAAACTATATAGCATCTGGACCACACACTGGTGCAAAAAATGTATGAGCAGGAATCATGTATTTAAACAATTGACACATGCTGCAAAGCACACACATTAAACCCTGCACAACATCACTGGGTCACTGCACGTTGAGTCTCTGTCCAGCCACTTATCACACAAAGGTCAGACCTGGCAAGGGAGACATAAGGTTTGGCCATGTAGGTCTCGCCCGCACAAATCCCCCATACCTGAGACAATGTGATTGAGACACATCAAGAAGTGACACATCTTAATCAGGGTTTACAAAAATGTGCTGCAAGAATTCCCAAATGTACTCCACATCACCTCGTGAGGGTGGCAACACATATTTTTTAAAAAAAGAGAGAGATGACCCAAACTAGTTCCAGGGAACCGGGTTCTTTAAACGAATAAGCAAGGAGGTAGATCGCTGGAAAACGCACTCATACCATACTATATCACTTCCCACTGACTCAAGCAATCATCTTTCAAGCCACAAGTTTGCAATACAAATTGAAATGCAATGCATACACTTATAATCAATTAAAAATCTATTTTACTATCCTTAAAATTTCGAAGAAATTTCGAAAAAGTACATACTTATTAATACATAAAAAACTTCCATATTTAATACATGGCAATGTCCTTAAATAAAAATTCCTAGCCAATCATAGAGGCAAAACCTATTGTGACCCTACTAACTACAGGCAGTCTGTATATCCTGTTTTGAACTATATTCAATCCCACAGCTAAATAAAATCTATCTGGCACTTTTTAATGAGGAAACTTTTTCTTATTATTTAAAAGTCCTTTGCTTTTTAGGGATTCAAGAAATAAGGGGGCGTTGACGCGTTTCGGTGGTCTATAAGTTAAAAGCTTTACCACCTTCCTCAGGACAGATTGCGATACCAGGTCACAAATCTTCTTATGGTACAGGTTGTATCTATTATGAGAAAAGGAATGTATCAACTACCATCCTAATAATTCATCATATTCATCAAATATCATAGTTTTTTTTTTAAAAAACGACATCACATGTATCACATATTAAACAGATTCCATGTACTATACACTTTATCTTATAAAATCTCAATTAAAAAAAGGTTTACTTTGCATTTCAAGATGAAATTTTGCATACATCAGTCTCATTCTACAAGCATCCTTCTATTTATGCATTTAGGTAAACATTAGACTCTCACTCGCACACAGTATATTACTGTAGAACCTCTTTATTATGGTGATCTACACTGGATACTGACCGTGAATAATATCCGTCAAGTATCAGTTTTGAGGTTAAAAAATGGTCCTATCCTGGATCTTCATACAGCTTTTGTTTCTGTTCTGAAAATATATAACATATTTGCGGGTAACATAATGACCATTGGTTTCATTATCCATTGCTACTTGTTATTGTTGCTGGATTAAGTACCTTATAGAATTTTCTTTGATTTATGAATCCAAGCTTATTCCTTTCTTCTTTATATTATGGCGTGTTCACGTTCGTTAATCTAATCAGCGTCTTTGCTTCGGCCAGACATTTCTATCAGTTATATATACGGCCAAATATGCTGAAAGAAAACAGGGCATAATGTTCATAAAGATTAGTGCCCTTCCTCTCATATTTATCGTAACATCAAGGTGGTTGTGGGCTTACCTCAACATGATTTATTTTCTTATCATGGACGAGGATGAAGTAACCCGCACTGCTTTCCTTCCCTTGCAGATATTTGATGAGTCTGTCTGGGTTTTATTTAGCAGTCTGTAAATAAACACATAACTCTATTTATATCCACTAATGTTTTTATCTCTAACAGAGACAATCTCTTTGTTGGTGACCATTTAACGGTGCAAGGGAGTTTCTTTTGAAAGTACCGTTCACCCTCCCCACACTTCGTACTAAAGTTTTTTAAAATTTTCGAACCGAACACGTGTGATATGGCGAACCTAACATTACCTTCCGCCCCTCATCCGCCGTATCAGTGCTTACCTATTTGTTTAAAAAGCGTAGTTTTTCCTTGCCGCAATTTCGATGAAAAGAGCCCGTTTCTCCCGGACGTCTTTCTTTTATGGTCTAATGATATTCCGTTATCCCCTGGGCGGTCATAAACTACTTCCAGGGCAGGTGTTTTCTACATTACCGGTTCCATTTTACAACTGAAATTAGCCGCCATTTTTAGAAGGGCTCATACCTGGTGCGCACTTTCTGTTAGTTGAATACGTATTAGTATGCGCCAATACGGCTGCCGTCGCCATCTTTAAACGGGTACCTGCCTGATACGTAATTACTAATAAATGGATTCGTAACCATGTGGATGATTGCCACCTTGATATATTATTGTTAGTGGTAACAAAGTCTCATTTTCGAAAAATAATCCAGCAATCCTGAACCAAAAAATATAAATTAGAGATAGAAAAGTAATATTTAGTCCATGCTCAAAACGCAACATCCCTTCCCAAGTGGGAGAGGGAGAGAAAAGCATTGTAACGGTTCATAACCCTTTGCAACAGTCAACTCTTATATAACGCGCCCTAAACTCTGTTAGGAGTTTTAGCCATATCTAATAATCAACGCTTTACGGTCCCGCTGCATGAAATAGATAAGGCAGCCAACCAAAGCGATGGTATATATGTACAAACTCCTATGTGGGAATAACATTGTTACTGTAGGTTTTCCCTCTTAATATTGTGCTCTTATGCGGGAATGAACCATACAAACAATGTTAAAAAATGTATATTCTTTGATTCAAAAACACGGTAGACTATTTTATGTGGGGCTATATATATTTCCACATTTATAATATTTATATATTCTTTTACTAATTAACATATTACTGGATACATATCTACTATCCTTCAGGTTTGTATGATGGTTTCCCAATCCTCTCTACTATTTAACCCATTTCTAATGGTATCAAATTTTATCATAAACCACTGTTCCTGCTTCTTTCTACGCTGTAGACAATTGCCCTTTCTCGTCTGTTCTATCATTTTTTCTAAAACAACCCATCGCAGATCGCTCACATTGTGGCCTTTCTCTCTCCAATGATTAACCAAAGGGGCATTTTCTTTGCTAGTGTTTATTGCCGATTTGTGTTCACACATTCTCGCTCTCAATTCTCTACCTGTTTCCCCTATATATCCATATGCACATGGGCAAAGAATGAGGTACACAAGATTTTTACTCCTGCAGTTGTTCAAAGTTTTAATTTCATACTTAGAGGAGTTTAAAATTATGTGCTTTGTAACTAGACATTGGTCGCAAACGCTGCAATTGCCACATTTGTTATTGCCCCTAGCTTTGCTACCATATAGGGTTTATTGGGTTTCTGTCTTGTCTTCTCTATATGTGTGGACCAAGCTACTACGGAGATTTTTGTTCTTTCTGTAGGCAAATAGTGGTTTTGGGAGAATAACTTCTGCTCCATCATTTAGAATTTTCCAATTATGATTTACTATATTTTTTACTTTATTGCTTATGCCAGAGAATTGACTCACCATAACTATGTTGTCCATCGTTTTTTCTCTTTTTTGACTCTCGAGGAGACTTTCCCTATTGTAGAATCTAGCTCTTTTTAGGGAATGATTAATACGTTTTTTGGGGTATCCCCTATCTCTAAATCTCCTCTTGGTTTCTTCCGCATGTTTGTAGAAGTCCTCTATCGATGTACAATTTCTTCTAAGCCGAAGAAACTTCCCAAAAGGTATATTATCCTTTTGACTTCTTGGGTGGTAGTTATTATAATGAAGCAATGTATTGCGATCGGTTTCCTTTTTAAAAAGTTCCACTGCTAATTGTCCATTATCTTGTTTGATACTAATGTCTAGGAAATTAACTTTGCTATTACTATACTGTGCTGTAAAGTTTAAATTCCTATCTCCTAGATTAATCCATTCTAAAAAATATTTTAATTCTGACTCTGGGCCAGTCCAGATGAAGAAAATATTATCTATGAACCGGACCCAATTCCGTACGTTTTCATAAAAGGGACTCACTTCATTATATATGTGCGTTTCCTCAAACATACTGACATAAATACATGCCAGGCTCGGCGCACATGTGGCTCCCATACTGATACCTTTGCGCTGGATATATAGATCTAGTTTGAATACATTTTTTTTATTTAGAAGTACCATTGACACACATTTGAGGATAAACTCTTTATTCGCACCCACAATTTCTGTTGTTTCTAACAAATTTTTTATGACTTCTATAGTATCTTTCTGGGGGATATTTGTATATAGTGCTTCTATATCTAGAGTCACCATAAATTCCCTGTCATTATTAAAGGCGACCCCTTCGATTTTAGAGATCATGTCCGTAGTGTCTTTTATGTACGATTTTTGTTTCTTCACTATCGGTTTAAGGAATCTATCTGCAAATTTGCTCAAAGGCTCCAACAGTGAGTCAATGGATGCTACAATTGGCCTTAGGTGAGGATTGTTTAAGCACTTGTGGATTTTGGGTAGCCCATAAAAGGCTGGCGTTTTAGGACAACTAATATTTAAAAACTTATATTCATCCTCACTAATCATATCACTATTTCTAGCTGTAGCCAACAGGAGATCTACCTCTTCCTTTAAGTCTATTAATTTGGAATGAGGAACCCTTGAATAATGTTTTTCATTTGACAGAAGTTCTAGTGCTCCATGTTCATAATCTTTGGTGTCGAATACTACCGTTACGATGCTTTTCTCTCCCTCTCCCACTTGGGAAGGGATGTTGCATTTTGAGCATGGACTAAATATTACTTTTCTATCTCTAATTTATATTTTTTGGTTCAGGATTGCTGGATTATTTTTCGAAAATGAGACTTTGTTACCACTACAATAATATATCAAGGTGTCAATCATCCACATGGTTACGAATCCATTTATTAGTAATTACGTATCAGGCAGGTACCCGTTTAAAGATGGCGACGGCAGCCGCATAGGCGCATACTAATACGTATTCACCTAACAGAAATTGCGCACCAGGTATCAGCCCTTCTAAAAATGGCCGCTAATTTCAGTTGTACAATGGAACCGGTAATGTAGAAAACACCTGCCCCGGAAGTAGTTTATGACCGCCCAGGGGATAACGGAGTATCATTAGGCCATAAAAGAAAGACGTCCGGGAGAAACGGGCTCTTTTCATCGAAATTGCGGCGAGGAAAAACTACGCTTTTTAAAAAAATAGGTAAGCACTGAAACGGCGGATGAGGGGCGGAAGATAATGTTAGGTTCGCCATATCACACGTGTTCGGTTCGAAAATTTAAAAAAACTTTAGTACTAAGTGTGGGGAGGGTGAACGGTACTTTTAAAAGAAACTCCCTTGCACCGTTAAATGGTCACCAACAAAGAGATTGTCTCTGTTAGAGATAAAAACATTAGTGGATATAAATTTATGTGTTTATTTACAGACTGCTAAATAAATTCGAGACAGACTCATCAAATATCTGCAAGGGAAGGAAAGCAGTGCGGGTTACCTCATCCTCGTCCATGATAAGAAAATAAATCGTGTTGAGGTAAGCCCACAACCCCCTTGGTGTTACGATAAAATGAGAGGAAGGGCACTAATCTTTATGAACATTATGCCCTGTTTTCTTTCAGCATATTTGGCCATATATATAACTGATAGAAATGTCTGGCCGAAGCAAAGACACTGATTAGATTAACGAACGTGTGTAAAGTCAACACGCCATAATATAAAGAAGAAAGGAATAAGCTTGGATTAAAAAATCAAAGAAAATTCTATAAGGTACTTAATCCAGCAACAATAACAAGTAGCATTGGATAGTGAAACCAATGGTCATTATATTACCCGCAAATATGTTATATATTTTCAGAACAGAAACAAAAGCTGTATGAAGATCCAGGATAGGACCATTTTTTAACCTCAAAACTGATACTTGACGGATGTTATTCATGGTCAGTATCCAGTGTAGATCACCATAATAAAGAGGTTCTACAGTAATACACTGTGTGCGAGTGAGAGTCTAATGTTTACCTAAATGCATAAATAGAAGGATGCTTGTAGAATGAGACTGATGTATGCAAAATTTCATCTTGAAATGCAAAGTAAACCTTTTTTTAATTGAGATTTTATAAGATAAAGTGTATAGTACATGGAATCTGTTTAATATGTGATACATGTGATGTCGTTTAAAAAAAAAACTATGATATTTGATGAATATGATGAATTATTAGGATGGTAGTTGATACATTCCTTTTCTCATAATAGATACAACCTGTACCATAAGAAGATTTGTGACCTGGTATCGCAATCTGTCCTGAGAAAGGTGGTAAAGCTTTTAGCTTATAGACCACCGAAACGCGTCGACGCCCCCGTATTTCTTGAATCCCTAAAAAGCAAAGGACTTTTAAATAATAAGGAAAAGTTTCCTCATTAAAAAGTGCCAGATAGATTTTATTTAGCTGTGGGATTGAATATAGTTCAAAACAGGATATACAGACTGCCTGTAGTTAGTAGGGTCACAATAGGTTTTGCATCTATGATTGTCTAGGAATTTTTATTTAAGGACATTGGCATGTATTAAATGTGGAAGTTTTTTATGTATTAAAAAGTATGTACTTTTTCGAAATTTCTTCGAAATTTTAAGGATAGAAAAATTGATTTTTAATTGATTATAAGTGTATACATTGCATTTCAATTTGTATTGCAAACTTGAGGCTTGAAAGATGATTGCTTGAGTCAGTGGGAAGTGATATAGTATGGTATGAGTGCATTTTCTAGGGATCTACCTCTTGCTAACACATATTTGTGACAAACAACCATCAACAGATAGTTGTGAGTAGACACACAGGCACTGCCCAGTGTGAGTATGCACAAGCCAAATGGGGTCTCCCTGTCCAGTGGACACATGTAGCACACTTTGGATAAATACAAATGAGGCCAGGGAACAATGCCACAGAGGCAAACATATGCTGAACACACTGAGAATGGGCACAGTGTTGGATGACACACATTATTACGAGCCAAGGGTGTCTCAGGGGACTGTGGTGGGCACACTGCTCCTTGTTCCTGGAATGATCTGACTGTAACATGAGCAACCATCCTGGCACTATGCATATCTCCCACTCATGCACATCATGTCTGAGGCCACAACATTGGTCATGCATGCTGCAAGTGTGTTCATTTGAAACCTCACACTCCTATGTTGAGACTCATCATCAGTGCCAACAAATATGGACCCCCAACAGAGTGAACAGGACAGGGCACAGGCAAGGTACCAACACATGTCACAGACCGCCCTCCCACATGATGCAGAAAGCAATGTGCACTTGGATTAACTGGCAGCCTAGATGACCATGTGCAATTGTGATTACACACAGACCAGGGGACATATGTCAAGGAGGGGAAGGGATGAATAAGAGCACCGGTTGACTTTGGGGAACAGATTATGCACTGCACATATAAACCCTGGCAGTGTATCCAGGCTACAGAGCACTTCCAAAAGCTGGTGACACACAACACAACAAACAGACATGTACCTACCAACCTCCTTGCTGCTGTCTCTCCTGTAACTGCCTATCCAGGTCAGGGAAGACCACCGCCAGGACACGCGTCATGTGGGTGGTCAGGCGTCGGCGCCCGCCGTGGGGGCGTGGAGGTGAGAGCCCCAGCTGGACCCGGGCGATCCGCCGGGTCCAGCACCGGATGTCCTGCCACCGTTTTCGGACTTGGGCTAGGCGCCGACTGCGATCCCCCGCCGATCTCACGGCCCTGACGATCTCCTTCCAGATCCCCCCTTCTCGTAGGCAGTTACCTGTGAGGATGACAAAGTGAGACAACATCACTACACCTGCTCCATGTCACAGAGACACACATTTGAACATCTTTGATATGTTGAACAGGGCATAAGATGCTGCCAAGGAATTGCATCTTTCTCATATAGACATTGGCCTCTGTGGAAGCCCCAATGCACTACATGGCATTGAAAGTACACAGGTGGCAGGAGGGGTGCGACACACTCCCTGATCATGGCACACACAGTGCATCACATGCAACACCAGGCTGATTGACAGTACCTCAAAGCAGTTACATGCCCCAGGCCACTGACGCAACCTCAGCAGAGTACACAGACACACACAGGCACAGATCAATCACCTGCCATTGGCAACAGTGGATACAAACCTCACTCTGCACATGTGCCGCTTGCCTGTGTGGTGTCACAGGTGTCGGGCTAGCTCAGCAAGTCAGACACACAGCACGGCTTACTTCTCACATCAGATGGGTAGAGCTGTTGCCTCCTCCATGCAGCTGTGGTGCAACACTTCACATAGACACTCACCCACATGACAAGGAACATTCACACACATCAATGTCCAGGAGGGCGTACACATCACTTGGACACTCTCACCACAGGTCCACTCAACTCATACACATCTGTGGGTACAGTCACCTGTCACACCGGGGGGACCACTGAAGCACCTCAGGACAATAGCCCAAAAATGCCACCAAGGATTTGCCAGGCTGAATGTGTCATGCACTATGCAGTGAATGTCACAGTAAGCACAATGCAAGTGAGGAATGCACACAGGAACTACATCATGCTCTGCATGAGAGACATAAGCCTTTCCCCCCCTGGGACCCACTCTAAACAACATTGCATGTCTGTCACACCTGGACACAATGCCAGAAGTGACAGTCACAAAAAAGGTGCACAGTCAAAGGTAGTGGAGTCAGCACTCACCTTCACCCCTAGTCTCCCATACAGCTTCAGGTACTGTGGGAGGAGGACATCCAGCAATGCCTCATTCTCCTCAAGTGTGAATGGCTGGGCCCTCTCCACAGTACACAACATGGTGCCAGAGGAAGCACAGACATCAGCAGTGTGGTCGACAGGAAAGTTGTGCAGGCAAGTGCCCTCTCATGGGTTCTGGCTGACTTATATCTGTCTTGCTAGGGGCTTTCATTTACAGGATTACGTTTCCTCCAATCCCTTTACACATACACCAATGACACGAATTAGCATGGTTCAAATTTTGAGCATCATAGCAAGGCAAACACCACTTTGCAACATTGTAATTTTTGGGCCAACTGACTTTTCAAGCCCACATGATGGCCACATTGCAACTGAAATCTCTGTATCCATGACAACCAGCATGCATTTTGGGCCTAATACTTGTCCCCTATGTAATTTTTGATTCCAAAAAACATGTACGGTGCGTTTCACACGTACCTGTACACGTATGGCACTACTACAACAGTGATATGCACCGTACTCACACATCCATAGCGTGGGTATGGTGCGTATCACTATTGTAGTGGTGCCGTAGGAGTACGCGTGGTACAGACCGTATACACTCTCTGAGAGCGTGTGTACGGCCCGTACCACGCGTACTCCTACGGCACCACTACTATAGTGATACGGACCGTACGCACACTCTGAGAGCGTGTGTATAGTCCATACCACGCGTACTCCTATGGCACCACTACTATAGTGATACGGGCCGTACACACGCTCTGAGATCGTGTGTACGGCCCGTATCACTATAGTAGTGGTGCCGTAGGAGTACGCATGGTACAGACCATACACACGCTCTCAGAGCGTGTGTACGGTCCATACCACACGTACTCCTACGGCACCACTACTATAGTAATACGGGCCGTACACACACTCTCAGAGCGTGTGTACGGTCCGTACCACGCGCACTCCTACGGCACCACTACTATAGTGATACGGGCCGTACAGCGTGTGTATGGTCCGTACCACGTGCACTCCTACGGCACCACTACTATAGTGATACGGGCCGTACGCACGCTCTGAGAGTGTGTGTACGGTCTGTACGGCACCACTACTATAGTGATACGGGCCGTACACACGCTCTCAGAGCGTGTGTACGGCCCGTATCACTATAGTAGTGGTGCCGTAGGAGTACGCGTGGTACGGACCGTACACACGCTCTCAGAGCGTGTGTACGGCGTGTACCACGCATACTCCTACGGCACCCCTACTATAGTGATATGGACTGTACACACGCTCTTAGAGCATGTGTACGGTCCGTACCACGCGCACTCCTACAGCACCACTACTATAGTGATACGGGCCGTACACACACTCTCAGAGCGTATGTACGGGGCATTTCACATGCTTACACTGGTGATAGGAGACGCACACAAAAGGAATGGAGGTCTCCAACTCGCACAAGGCTGTACATCAGTGTCATTGCAGACTTTCATGTGCAGGGCCTAGGTGTGTCAGGCAGTGATATTGTACATGTCTTCTCATGTAGTTGCACAATTGATGTGTGATGACCTGTGTACACATGTCATGTGTGATGGGGCACTATGTGGCACACTTCCCCTTCACACTTTGTACATGTGTGCCTGTAGTACAAACGTGTCAAGCACAGCATCACTGGTATGGCACAGTCACCACCACCCGCAACTGTCCCCTGATGCCAGGGACAGGGACACTAACAACTGACATTTCACGATCAGCGTGCCCCAATGTGACTATGCCATGTGTGTGTCATGTGTTCCCATGAGCTTGCTGTTAGTGTTCCGTCAACTACATCTACTGTTGCTGCATCCAACATGTGTCTGTGTGGAGATGGGCATGGCACACATCTACGCCAACCATGCCACATGTGGATTCCCACGTAAGCAGGGTCTGTATGCATCGGACATGATATTTTCACATGAGGACATATCTGCGTCGTCTCAATGTCTGTGTTTTCTGTTTTCACGTGTACCCCTTCATCGCAATGTGTTTGATCTGTACATTTGACATTCCATGTGACCTGTGCATCTAGCTTGCCGTCAGCTGTCTGTATGAGATGACATCCTTTAAACGCAGCTATGTGGATGTATGTCACTCCTGTGATGTCTCTGGCTGTTCACTCAGACTGGCCCCCAGCTCGTTTCAGGGCATGTCATGTAGACTTGCCAATCAACGGGTGTATCTGCCTTTTCGTAGGAGTATCACCAAGCTAGCCTACGTGTCCTGGATGTATTTCACAGACCAGACTCTGTATTTAGCTGATGTGTAGTAGCAGTTTAGCATGTGCTCTGTTCATTGACATTGATGTTGTTATGCTCTCAATCTTCGTTATTCAATAAAATTTTCTGCAGGGCACCGCCTCTCCCCCGACCAATGCCAGACTTGGGTGCCATGAGGGAACGTGCCTGCATCCAACGTTACAGATTCCCTCAACAGTTGATTGAGGACTTGACCGGCAAGCTGGTACCACACCTCTAACCGCGACACAGGTATCCTACTGCGCTGACCCCCAAGATGAAGGTGATGGCAGCCCTGCATTTTTTTGCCACAGGTACGTTTCAATTCACCATAGCTGATGTTGGTGGCAAATCACAGACAATGTTCAGCCGTGACCTGCGTGATGTTTTGGCAGCCATGTTGGAGCACCTTGATGAATTCATCCATTTTCCTACTCCTGAGGAGTTGACATGTGTCAAGGGTGATTTCTATGCCCTGGGAGGGATGCCCCATGTCATTGGGTCCATCGATGGGACACATGTGGCTTTGGTACCACCACAGGCACAGGAGGTAGCCTATCGCAATCGTAAACATTACCACTCTATAAATGCCCTTGTGGTGTGTCTTGCTAACATGCTGATTTCCCATGTCTGTGCATGTTTTCCAGGGTCAGCAAATGATGCCTACATCATGAGGCGTAGCAGGGTGCCACAAATGATGCTGCGGCTGCACATCGAATGAGCATGTCTTGTTGCTGGGTATACTCTGTTTGTCCTGTGTGTTGCGGTATCTTTGGCTCTTACGGCATCTCCTGACCCACTTATTTACATGATGTTTCCATGTAGGGGACTCTGGCTATCCCAACATGCCATGGCTGATGACACCTCTCCACAACCCAAGATCAGCTGCAGATCACCGGTACAACAATGCACACGGGCAGACCAGGCGAGTGATTGAGAGGACGTTTGCACTCCTGAAGAGCCGATTCCGGTGCCTTCACAACACAGGCAGGTCCCTCCCATATGCACCGGTGAAGGTCTGCAAAATCTTCCTCGTGTGCTGCATGCTGCACAACATGGCAGTGGAGAAGGCAGTGCCACTCATCCTGGAGCAGGATGAGCAGGAACATCCACCCGTGGAGGATGAAGGGCTTGGTCACGAGGCAAGTGGGGAGGAGGAGGAGGATATCCGGAGTCAGCTCATACGCAACTTCTTCTCATAATGGTGAGTCACTGCGTCTGAGTGTGCACACTTGTAGCCTTGGGTGGCATGTGTTGCAATGTGTGTGTCCAGCTGACTGTATGCTAAGTGATTTAGATGTGTGTTCTGATGTGTCACTCGTGTGATGATGTCATTCCAAACATTTTAGCAGAGATACTTTCTTTTAAATTAGCATGGGGACAACATTGTTCATGTTTAGTAAATGACCATGTATGCGGAGAAAAATCTTTTAGCTGACTTCTTGTGTGTCTGTCATTCCCAGGTTCTTGCGCATGTTGTCTGCTTGTGTCAACGTTGCCCTCCTGCTATTCCTCATGAGTATTGCAACGTATGCTGAATCAGCGTTCCATGCACGGACATGGGGAAATGTCATTTTGGGTAAGGATTGCAGCAAGGCATTTTGGGGGTGGTACGTGTTTGGAATGTGTGGGGCCTGCTTCTGTGCATGTTGTGTTACCATGCATACATGTCTACTCACCATGGGGCACATAACATGTAGCATGACTCCCATGAATTGATAGTCACCCTTCGTGACAGTCATCTGTAATGGATTTTGGATTCTGATGAAGGTATCAATGTGTGTAAAACTTCCCTCTGAAACATACGGGATGCTACGGGTGGACATAGTGTGGGACATTCCCATAACAGGCTCAATGGGGAATTGCAGCCTCTCCATGTGCAGCAGGAGGTGTTTGGCTCATCCCCTTAACTTGTGTGCTAGTTCATTTGGATTTACAACATCTGTGTTGTGAAGGGGGTGTCCAGCGTAGGTCCCACATGTTCAGTCAAATGACCTGTGAGTCTGTTCATATTGATGCATTTCCCTTAGTGTGAGTTTGAGTTATAAAGGTGTTCCTCACCCTCCAAAGTGCCTCACCTCTGTCAATGCAGGTCTCTTGCCACTTTGCATGCGTCATCTCTGGCATAGTTGTCAAAGATTGTGCATATGAGTGTATGTGTAGTTCAGCAACATGCATGCAGTTCTTCATGGCTAATAATCTCTATTGTGCATGAAGTCCATGGTTGTGTATGTATTTGAGCAGGTTACTCCCCCCAACAGGCCGTCAACGCCTGCTGAGGGTGTGTCTTCTGTGCGCAGCTCGGCCTTCTGTTTCCTGATCCTGTGTCAGACATCTTTGGTGATTGTTCATCCATTTTCACTGGGTGAGCCATGAGTAACCTGACACTCCTTCCTTTACGTACGCCTGTTGCAGTTGTCCTTTCTGACATCCTTGTCTTTGTGTGCTACTTTCGGCCTAGTTTCCAGTACATGCTGCCTGCAGCTGCGGCCCCTGCGGCAAGGGCCCACCAAGTTCCCGGATTCTGCAACCCACATGCCTCCAAGATGCTCCACCCTTCCTCCCTCCACCCATTCATTAGGTTGTCATCCTCTTGTCTGTGCCACTGTTGCGGCCACGCCGTGCCAAAGGCAGGACCATCAGCACATGCAACGTGCACATTGCACGACCCTCATGTCCTTGCATGACCCACATCACACAACAGTCTCATGTTGCAGCCACCCTCCAAGCAATGTCCAACCGAAAATCCACCGCCTGCTCTCAGGCATACCCTAAGCGCACACACGACACCTTCGCATGCTGAGTGTGCAACTCTAACTACCTACACAGCGCTGCCCCGCCTTCCAGGCCCTGTCACACCAACCAGGTCATGTCCCTCCTACTCCACACTGGCTCCGTCCAACAGCACGTCATTGGACTCTGTTACCTCCTCAACACAACAGGCCCACACATCACCTTCATGACAGTAACCTGGATAAAAGCATCCTCAGCACACAACTTCTTCATTGCCATCTCAGACGGATACAAGAGCACCCGCAGGGATGGCACTAACAATCCCGGAGGATGAATTGATATCTATTCCCAAGTATGCACTCAGGGTCACAAATCCGTTTTGGCACAAACCCCCTGCAAACCCTCAGAGTAACACTCATCTACAGATCTCCAGGCCTACATCCACAATTCCGCAAAGCCATCAACACGTCCATCTTCACGCACGCTCTCACATCCACAGGATACATGTGGCTGTGGGCCACGAACTTCTGGCTGGATGAGAACCACACCAGCCTCCATCATTGGTCCATCCACATTAGCATCCATGTCTCCGACAAGCAACACACTGCCACACACCCCGCTACCAATCCCCAAAGATGCTTGATGTAAGTCAACACAGACATGCTGTGTGGGACACTGTAACCAACACCACCGCCACACCCTGCAACCTCACACCCTGGATCAGCAACTGATCCAACAATCTAGCCACGTTGACGAACTTTCCTGTGATGCACAACAACAATTAAGCCACCTGGGACAAGGCAGACCTACTGGACTCATACACGTCTAGCAGGACTCTTGTGCACAGCTTGCAACACAAATAACCATCAGTGGCCTTACAACCCTGGAAAACGGCACACACAGCCATCACCATATCATCAGCAAGGACAATTGGAGATCCTTCAGATGGGGCCCAGGCAAAAAAACGCACGACATCAAGGAGCTCATCAGCATTGTGAGTGCACTGACATCAGCTCTCCATCCAAAAGACACCCCACCCTTGCAAGGCTGAGCCAATCCCTTGCAACTTTCTACCACTGCAAGCTCATGGACATACACCCAAGCCTTGGCACACAGAGGCACACAGAGGCAGAACGCACTATTATATGCGGGACCAACCCCCCTCAGGTTTTGGACTTCCATCATCAGGAGATACAACACCCGGCTCATGTGCAACATCCCCTGGGGATCTTCATCAGGCCCCTTCCCACACAACATCTCAATCACATCATTCCCTATCCTTGTAGACCCCGTCCAGCACGTCATGTATGTATCATTGGAGTTAGCCACATTCCATGGTAGATAGAGGCATGCAGTGACCCAGGCCCTTCTTAGACAACGGACGGCAGGAACGCAGGCTCTCAAGGAACATCACCGTGCTTCCATAGCCAGCAAATGTCATCATGAAGACAGTCAATGAGCAACTGACAAACTTCCTCCATGCAAAGAGCTCCAGGCAACCTGCACAAGACCATCTTCCACAGTAATCACCCCACTGCAACCGTCATCATTGCCACCAACACCGACAACTGCTCAACAGTGCTGCTCAACTCAACTGCCCTGCTCAACAATGGTGAGGCCACCCCCTTCACCTCTCCACAGCATTGTACACGATGTGCTCACACACTGTCAGCTCACAAATCTCCAACACTGGTATCCAGGGGATGGGCCAGTATGAAATCACCAAGTAGCTCACCAGCAAGGCCATGGGAGTGGGACTCAAGCCTTAAGCATGTAGTACAATGGCGTCATCTTCAATGCGTCCATGACCCCCCTCTCCACCATCACATGCGCATACAACCTCATCATCATCTTGTATGCCATTGACAGCCAGCTGCTCCTCACCCTCACCAAAGACACAGCCATTGCCAATTCCAACCTTCAAGAAGGCATGAGGTCCGTTGATGAATGGCTGAACATCAGCCACCTGAGGCTGAACCTGGCCAGGACTGAGGTAATCATCTGAGGATTGTCCCCTTACAGCTGAGTCAACTTCTTGTGTCCCACCCGCCAGGGCACTGCACCAGCACCCAGTGGCCACACACAGAAGATGGTGTGCATCATGGACTCGTCACTCACAATTGCCATGCAACTCACCAGCATCTGTACCTCATGCTGCAACACCCTCTGCATGATGCACATGATCCACAGATAGATCCACTCCAAGGCAAGACAGACCGTCCCCCAGGTCCACGACGCCAGCCATGTCAACTACAGCCCCACCCTCTATGGAGCAAGAACAGCCAAACTCCCGGAAAACTTGTCCTCATCCAGGGTGCATCTGCACACCTCAGCTTCAACATCCCGCGCCCCAGCCACATCACCGTCCACCTGAGATAGCTGCAATGGATCACTGTCTGCTGCAGGATGACCTTCACACTCCTCACCCACACTCAGGAGGCAGTCCACAACCCGAGACCTCAAACCAACATTGGACGTCTGTCATCCAAGACCCAGTTGGGCCAACTCCGTGCATCCAACCTTGCCCTGGCCACCATTCTTCACATCCACCGAACTCCAGCATGCAGGAGATAGTTCTCCCACCTGGCCAAACATACCTGGGACTCCCTCCCCGGGAACCTCCACATGAGCCATGACCTCTACGCCTTAATGATACTCTTCCAAATTGGTCTGTCCGCACAGTATTGCAAGCCCCCCCTCAGCAGCTTGAGGCCATCACGGGTGAGTATTGTGCTCCATGTCTGTATTGGATGATACATTGTGACCCATGTGTGTCCTGTACCGGACTCAGATCCCAGGGTATGGATGGCTGGAGTTAGTTCAACACTCAGGCATAGTTTGACATTTCCCCACACATATGTTGTGGACTCATGCAAAATGACTGCAAAATCTAATTAAAGTAATTTAGTTTTATTCTCGGTGGGGGGCGTGTTTTGTGGGAAAAAATAGGTGCTATACAGTGTGCCTAGAATCCAAAGTTCACAGGGGGAGATGGGATCCTTGGCATTTGAAGTCATCAGAGTCCAAAACACAGTGTTTGTCATCATTGGTCAGACTGTGACCAGCAAGTCCATGTGGCAGAGAATGTCAGTGAATGAGGTGATGCTGTTGTGCATGAAGGCCAGGTGCCAGGCCAGGTGACCTGGGAGATGTGGATGGTCCGCTGCCTCTCACGGTCTTTTCTGTGGACGACCCACCTTCCTCACGGGACCCTCAGATGCAGGCCTTGACGATGTTTGGGACGCTCCGTCGGACCAATCCTCCTCCTCCTCCTCCCTCCCTGTGGCTGGTGGTGGTCTTCGCCTGGTGGCACTGGGAGGGTTGCCCATGTTGTCGGCGATCAGACGGAGTGAACGGCTTATGTCCGTTTGCACCGCCAGGAGCTCAGCCAGTCTTGCCTCCATCCGTCCTTGTTGTTCTTGTTGACTGGCGTGTTGCTCAGCCTGCTGGTTCTTAATCTCTGTGAGGGTCTCCACTACCTGGCTGGTGTCACGCCGGTATGCGTCCATGATGTTGCGTATGGCTGGTCAGGTTCTCACCTCCGCCTGCCTCCACTCCCACCACCCCTGCCCACACGAGCCTGGCCTGCCGTTGTGGGCACATCGGGTCTACGGGACCCCTGAGGGATGGCAGTTGTGGGGTTGTCTGCCTCCTCCTGGGTGCCCGGCGAACCTTGTCTCTCCAGGTCAGACTGGCTCAGTTGTTCAGTGCGGGCAGGGCTCCTAGGTGTCTCCTGGGATGTGGCAGGAATGGGGGTGGTGGTTGGCACATATGTTCCTGAAGCAGGTGCTGCAGGGGCTTGGACACCAGAGGGTCCAGGTGGGTTGGGGTCATCCGCGGAGTGTTGAGAGGCGTCACTGCCGGTGGGCTCAGGTTCCTCCCGAGCCTGGGAATGTGATTCTTCCCCCCGATTGATGGGGGAGATCCATGAGGTTGCCCTGTGTGTGAGATAGAGACAATGTTAATGCTGTTTCATGCGACATCCATGTTTCATACATGTTCAAGTTGGCACAGTTCCTCCAGGTAGTTGTATGTGCCTAGCATTCTCCTCAATGTTCACTTGTGGATGGGTATGTTGCGGGGGACAGATTGATATGTTCTCCTGAGTGTTTGACATGTAGATTTTTGGCTTGGATGCTTCTTTGGCTATGGATTGATCTTGTTGTGTCACATGTCCATTGTGAGAGTGGGTAAATCCATTGCCTGCTCCGGGGGTGTGTGCTTGTGTAAGGGATGTGTGTGACAGGGCCTGCTGGTGGGTGTAGTGTGATTTGGCAGTGGGTCTCCCAGGTGATGTATTTGTCCCCCCATGGAGCATGCTGCCATGACAGTGAGTGTGAGTTCCTGTCCTAGATATCTGAGCTTGTTGTGTTGGTGTTTGAGTTTGCAGTGGTCACAGGAGGGCCTTGTGCTGCCTACAGCAGGGCCAAGTGTCAGCTACCTTGTCAGTACTTTGCCAGTCCCTGTGCATTGATCATGGTGCATGGGTATGTACCTGGGCCTTATGGGCTTAGGGCAATGGTGTCTGATTCAGAGTTGAACAATGTGTTTTGTGAGCCCCATCCTCACAGCATCCCGGACATCCAGTCTTGGGTTAGTGCTTCGTGCAGCCTGGGACATGGCATGGCCTTGCTTTGTGAATGGGGCATATTTATTTGAAAGGGTTTATATAGCACTAGCTACACCCGAGGGTATCAGAGCGCTTTACAATGACAATGAGAAATAGACTTGGACACAACAATAGCAGTAATTAAAGCAATTCAACACACTGATATATAAAAATAAAGGAAGAAATTAATATTACATATTTGGCAAATTGCGTAAAGTGTAAACAGAAAACAAAATGAGAGGACCAGAATGAAGTTATAGGTATTGATATAACAATATGCCTGGGGGGACTTATTGCACATAGTAAGGAGGTGGGGTATGGTGAGCGGAGATCAGGGGAGTGATTACCCCAATAATTTATTGAGAAGGTGAATTTTAAGGTTTCTTTTGAAGCTGTCGTAGGAGGGGTTGCAGCGGAGGTCTTTGGGAAGGGCGTTCCAAATGGTTGGGGCCTTGCCGGAGAAGGAGCGGGATTTCGCTGCGTTTATTTTTAGAAGAGGGGGTATGAGCAGAAGAGTGTTGGAGCTTCTCAGCGTGCGGGCACTGCCCTCTCTTTTGAGTTTGGTTGAGAGGTAGGTCGGAGCATTCTGGTAGAGGGCTTTGTGCCTGATACATGCAATTTTGTAGGAGGATCTGCCTTCGATGGGGAGACATTTGAGGGTCTTGGGGGCAGTGGAGATGCGGTCGAGGCGGTTGCAGTTGGTTGTCAGTCTTACTGCAAGGTTGAGGACAGCTTTGATAGGGGCAAGGTGGATTTTTGGACTACCGGAGAGAAGGGCATTCCCGTAGTCAATTTTGGATAGGACCAGAGATTGGACAATTAGTTTGAAGTCATCAGCTGGAATGAAGGGTTTGAGTTTTTTGAGATGTCGGAGTGTGAAAAGTGCACTTTTTGCTGAGTTCTTTAGATGGGAGTTGAGAGTGAGTTTATTGGTAATGGTGATGCCCAGTGATTTGACAGATTCGGCAAGGGAGAAAGAACAGTTTAGGGCATTAAGGTCAGCGATCCATGTTTGGATGGGGAGAGGGTTGTTTTTGGGGGAGAAGAGGATGATCTCAGTTTTGTTAGGATTTAGTTTAAGATGGTTATTATGGAACCAGGATTGGATCTTGGTAAGTGTAGTGTTAAGGTGAAGGATATCAGCATGGGACTTTATTTTATAGTACAGTTGTGTGTCGTCAGCGTATAGGTGATAGTTGATGTTTGCTTGTCTGAGTATGATTGTCAGGGGTTCCATAAAGAGGTTGAAAAGGGCGGGGGAGAGGATGGATCCTTGAGGAACACCTAGGGAGACAGGGGTTGGCCTGGAGAGGCTGTTTTGAATTTTGATTTGTTGGGTTCTATGTTGGAAGTAGGATGTGAACCAGGAAAGGACCGTGCTATTAATGCCGAAATGTTCTTTGAGTGCATTGAGTAGGGTTGGGTGGTAGACTGTGTCAAATGCCGCGGTGAGGTCAAGGAGGATGAGGAGGTAGCTCTCGCCCTTGTCCAGGGCTAAGTGAATATCGTCGACTATGTTGAGCTGTGTTGTTTCAGTGCTGCAACCTTTGCTGAAGTGCGATTGAAGGGGGTCGAGGAGGTTAAATGTGTAAATGTGTTTGTCCAGTTGGCGGAGGGCGCATTTTTTGAGGACTTTGGAGAGGAGGGGGAGGTTGGAGATGGGGCGGTGAGTGGTAGGGTCATTGGGGTCGGCTTTGGGATTTTTGGGGATGGGGGTGATTTGTCCGAGTTGTAGGGAAATGGGGACATTTCCTGTAGAGAAAGAGGTGTTAATGATGATGGTCCAGTAGGGAACGATGACGTGTTTGAGATCTTGGACGAGTGCGGAGGGGAGAGGGTCTTTAGTGTGGGAGGAGGGTTTGAGTTTCGTTAGGATGTTGAAGACTTCCTGTTCATAGACGGGGTGGAAGTTATGTCATGTGGTGTTATTTTTGAGCGGTAGGATGTTGGGCAGGATTTCAAGAGGGATTTCCGATGGGATGAGGAGTGAGTGAGTCAATGGTGGGTTCAAGGGGAGAGGTGATCAGGGTGTAGTATCCAAGGGGTGTTGTGTGGTGGGCGACGGTTGGGGGTGAAGGAAAGCACGGTCTATCCCAGCGATATTTTCGCTGAAAAAGTTCGCGATTTCTTCACATTTGTTAGTGGAGGCCATAGGGTTAGGGAGTGCAGGTGAGGTTTGATTTCTTATAATATTGAACAGTTCTCTAGGTCTGTTTATGGCACGGGAGAGTCTATGGCGAAAGAAAGATGCTTTTTCCGAAAAAAATTGTTTTTTGTAGGAGGATCTTGCATTTCTGAGGAGAGCAAGATGGGATGGGGAAGGGTGTTGTCTCCATGTTCGGCTCCCAGGTATTCAAAGGTTGTGTAGTCAGTGTTAGGAATAGAGGAGAGCTGAAGTTCTTCTTTGTAAATAATTGCTAAACCTCCCCCTATTTTTCCAGTTCTGTCTTTTCTGAGAATAGAGTAGCCAGGGGGGCCAGGAGGTCAAGGATGGGTGTGGAGTGGTCATTGAGCCAGGTTTCAGGAAGAAAGGCAATATCAGCATCCTCGTTGAGGATGGTTTCAGCCGAATGGCAATTAACAAGCATGCAGGTTAGGGGTTTAGGGTTTGTATTAGGGGCGGGGAGAAGCTGAATGTTGGTGAGTTGGGGCGTTCTAGGGGCGCTCCGAGCCTCAGGAATTCTGCTAGTCCCCAGGATAACTGGGATCTTGGAGTGAGTGTGGGAGGGGTCAATAGGAAGGAGATGGTTAAGGTAGGCATTGCAGAGGGCAGAGATGTCGTGGGTGGAGTAGGGATTCAGGGTTCGAAGGGGTCTGTCAGAGCGGGTGAGGAGAGGTGATGTTATCCAATGTTTAGGATATGGGTGTTTTCTGTGGCTAGTATTAGGCGTATAGGGCCAAGTGGGGCGGGATATGGGTTTGTGGGAGTTGCGATCCTTTCTGAGAAGGGTGAGTTCAGTTGTTAGGTTAGAGAGATTGTGGTTTAAATTGCGAAGTGTCTGACAGAGGTTGGATAGGAAGGAAGTGGAGGAGACTGGGTTGGAGTAGGGGTTAGGGATGTAATGTGGAGTAGGGGGGATGTTGGCAGTTTGTAGTGGTCGTATTGCTAGGGGGCGATACAGCAGGTGGTTTCATGTTAGGAGGGGGGTTGGGACGGTTATGGGAAAGGAGGAGTGTATGTGCCGGTGTTGACAAGGAGGGCTGGGAATTACATGTGATGGCTTGGCGGGGCATGGGGGGAGAGGGGGAGAGGAGGGGGTAGAGTATGGGGGGTGAGAGGGGATGCAGTAGCGGTAAAAAGGGTGGAAGTGAGGTGTGTGAGGGAAGGGGTGGTGATCTGAGGAGTTAAGGTTGTCAAGGGACTGGAAAGAGGGGTACAGGGGAGGTTACAGGGTGTTATAGTAGGTCGAACATTGGGAGGCAGGGGGATTAGGGGGAGTGTATTATGGGGGTGAGAGGGGGTTGGATCCAGGGAGGAGGGTAGGATAGGAGTTAGAGCGAGGGCTTTGTCTTTGAGGTTGGGAGTAACATGGGGGTGAGGAGTTGGTCTCAGGGGGCGGAGGGGAGTTGTGAGTGGGTCTTGCAGGGGGTTGGTGAGGTGATGGGGGATCGGATTGTGACAGGGGATGTTTCAAGAGAGGGTGACTGAGTAGGAGTTGTTGAACAAGGACTGTCATTAGGGAGAGGGTTGGGAGTAGGGGCGGTTTGGGGGGTAGATAGTAACAGCTGGTCGGTAAGAGTGTTAAAGATGAGTTAAAAAATTGTGAGGTGCCGTTCGGAGGCTTGAATCAGGAAGTTTTCAGTTTTGTAAATGGAAATGGTTAGTTCACCTGGGAAAAGAGAGGTCGGGGAAGTGGCGAGTTTGTGACCATGGGAGATTTTAATCGAGCTAGATACTGAGAGGTGTTGTAAAAGTGTGCTCTTCCATTTGGAGGGGCGTTTGGTATAGAAAATGTAGTTGGTTTTAATAGGGGAAGTGAGGCTGTGGTAGTTGTCTTCAATAAGGGTTTCAGGATTTCGGATTAGGAGTTTATGTTTGAGGTTCTTTTTGGAATTTTTTGAAAGGTTGGTAGGGTATGGAATTGTCCAAGAGTTGGGTCCATGTTTGGAGAGTGCAGGGAGCTTGTCAGTTAGAGCTTGAGAGGGGCGTGGAGTATGGGTGGGATTGGGGAGGGGCATGGTGGAGAGGTTTGGCTGGGGGGGAAAGTGGTGGCGGACAAGGAGAGGCGGGTAATGATAGGAGGGGAGAACAGGGGGAAGGGTATTTGGGTAAGAGCGATGAGGGGGCGGGTGTGGGAGGGGCAGGCGGAGGTTCGGTTTTTTGAGACCCAGCTGCCGATCCGGAGGGGGGGAAGAAGATGAAGGTGGGTGGAGTTGAAGGGGGGTAGTGGGGAAAAATTGTGCAAGTTAAAGGAGGGTGGGGGGAGATTAAGATTAGGAAGGTTGCCAAAAAGGGGGCAGAAAGAGGTCTAGGTTGGTGACCGAGCAGGGGTTCAGTGTTAATAAGGTAGGGGGGTAGCGGGTTGGGGTAAGGGTTGGGATGAGGTATGCAGGAGGGTAGGGGAGAGGTAAGAATCTGAGGTCGGGCGGGTTGTGGTGATTCTCCTAGGGTGAGGAGGGGGAAGACTTTGAGTAGAAGAGAGGGGAATAGAATGGATCGGGAGATGAGTGGTTATACAGTAGAGAGAAACAACAACAGAAATGATGAATATAGGTATAAAATATGCAGTAAGTGGCACAAACAACAACGGTAATGATACACATAGGTATGTAATAAGCAGTGAAAGGTTCAACAACAACAGTAATGGAAAAGTAAATGATAAAGTAATGATAGTAATGACAGTGAGTGAGATGAGAGAGACAGTATGTTTTAAGTTACAGAGTTAATACAATCAATTTAAAGTGCATGTTGAATATTGATATAATAAGTGATGGGGGTATAAGGAGGAGGAGAGCATGTAGGGGTGGAAGAGGAGAAAAAATTTAGGGCAGGAAGTCAGGGTGCGTGATAAATTGGAGGGGTGGAGGCTTTGAGTGAAACAGAGAGATAATAAGAGGAGAAAGGAAGGGCAAGTGTGTACAACAATGAGAAGTCGTCGAAGTATTGACAGGTCTGTCTGGTGGGGGAAGGTTAAAAGAAAGTTCTGGATTCTTGGGAGAAAGCGTATGGTAGAGGGCCTAGGGATCAGGTCCAAGGAATAGGTCAGGTTAAAAGAAAGATCCGGATTCTTGGGAGAAAGCGTATGGTTGAGGGCCCAGGGATCAGGTCCAAGGAATAGGGCACGGTCTTCTGTCGTTGCAGGGGGTGAGGCACGAGGAATACTGGGCAAGCCAGAGTATGGAGACGGTCTTCGGTTATCTGGTGATCGACTGGTCCGAGAAAGTAGAGGAGAATGCGGAATGTTAGCTCATGGGGAGCACCCCATGTAAGGATGCAGTTAAGTGAGAGTTCATGGAAAGGTTTTCTAGGATGGACTAATGACAAGGTAGCGTTGGGCTTTCAAGTGCGGTTCAAAATGGTGGCAGCGAAACGCAATCAGGCTCTAAAATGGAAGCAGTAATCCAGAGTGTCATCCGAGGTTGCGAGTAAAAGAGACGGGATCAAGGGGCACCAGCCGATCCCACAAGTAACCTGTCCATTCAAAACAGGCTCATGCGTCTTCTGTTAGACCCCATGAAAGGAGTCTCCATGGGTTCAAGTGAGGTGCAGAGCTTAGGGGATCCCGGGCCGTCATTGGAGAGCTCTCAAGCTGGTAGTATGGAGCCACAGCTCAACCCTACCTGCCAGTAGCCCTCGGGGAGTATCGGGCAGGCAGCGGGGAGTCACAGCTCAGGCTCACCTAGTCTCAGGTGTTGATTCGGGTGGGGGCTACAGTGGATTATTTTGGGGCCTCGATGATGAAGCGCTGCAGACCTCGGCGAGAAGAGGGCTCAGCAGGACCGAAGCCGCAAGGCAGATCAGGGTACACAGGCATACACATGTTAGTGGCATGAGCGTTGTTTTTGAGTGTGGTTGTGTCCGGTGAGGGCTTGGGGTAGTTGCGTGCATTTTGTGTAGTTGGGGTGGGAATGCCATTCCCCCCATGTTCATGAGTTTTTTGTGTACTCACCAGGCTCTGGAAGTCCTTGAAGTCCGTGTACTCCCACCGGCGGAAGCAGGGCCATCACCTTCTCTTCCCAGGGTTGGTAATGTACCGGTCTGCGGGGCAACCCACCTCCAGTGATGTTGCTCTGGGCATAGTCCTCGTTCATTTTCCGCTTCACTGCCCTCCGCAGATCGTACCACCTGGCTTGGCATTCATTCCTGGTCCTTCTGATGGGTGCAGCAGCATTCACCCTATCGACGATCCTCTGCCACAGGCGTGATTTTTCAGCTATGCTGGTCTGTCTGACCAATGTTCCAAAGAGCTGTGGCTCGACTCTGATGACTTCATTGACAAGGATGTCCAGCTCTTCCCTTGTGAACTTTGGATTCTTGTCTGTGGGCATGGTGTGGGGTGAGGGTGTGGATGGTTGTGGGTGTGTGGGTGTGAATGTGAAGGTGTGTGTGGGAATGTGAAGAGGGGGTATGTGTGAAGGAGTTTGTCTGAAGGTGTATATGTTAAGGTGTATGGGTGCAGTTGTTGGGGTGTGCTCTGTAGCTGCAGTGAGTCTGTTGCAAAAGCTCATGGTTTGTGTGTGTGGGCCCTTTTTATTGGTCCATTTGTGGGTGTGCCTGAGTTTGAAATTTTGGTGGGTGTGTTATAAGAGGTGGTTGTGAGTTTGGGCCTCTGTTTGCCTGTTTGGATGTGCCAGGTCCGTCATTTTGATGTTTTTTCTACTGTATACATGTTTTGTGGTGTTGTGCGAGTCGAATTGACCCTCCTTGTGCTGTTTTACAGTGTCCTGGTTCAGTACGAGTCATTTTCGCGTATGTAAGGTGCATACATATGCGATGTTGTTGTACCGTGCTCGCAAACGCAATGTTGTTGTAAGGTCCGTGCATACGCGATGCTGGGGGACGGGGCTGGGGTACGGTGCGTCCAAGTATGGGGCTGGGGTACGGTGCGTCCAAGTATGGGGCTGGGGTACGGTGCGTCCAAGTACGGGGCTGGGGTATGCTGCTGGGGTACGGTGCGTACGAGTACGGGGCTGGGGTACGGTGCGTCCAAGTACGGGGCTGGGGTATGGTGCAGGGGTACGGTGCGTACAAGTACGGGGCTGGGGTACAGTGCATACCAGTATGGGGCTGGGGTACGGTGTGTCCACGTGCGGGGCTGGGGTACGGTGCGTACGAGTACAGGGCTGGGGTACGGTGCGTACGAGTACGGGGCTGGGGTACGGTGCATCTAAGTACGGGGCTGGGGTACGGTGCTGGGGTACGGTACGTACAAGTACGGGGCTGGGGTACGGTGCGTACAAGTACAGGGCTGGGGTATGGTTCTGGGGTACAGTGCATCCAAGTACGGGGCTGGGGTACGGTGCATACGAGTATGGGGCTGGGGTACGGTGCGTCCAAGTACGGGGCTGAAGTACGGTGCTGGGGTACGGTGCGTACAAGTACGGGGCTGGGGTATGGTGCTGGGGTACGGTGCGTCCAAGTACAGGGCTGGGGTACGGTGCTGGGTTACGGTGCGTACAAGTATGGGACTGGGGTACGGTGTGGACATGGGGGGATACGGTGCTGACATACGGGGGGTATGGTGCTGACATACGGGGGTACGTGCAGACATACACAGGGGGAGGGGTGGGCTGTATGACTCATATCCTCCCGGGCACAAGTTTACCTGGGATACGAGTGGTACAGAGTTTGCTACGTACGGGACGTTTTACATACGCTTGTGTATTCGGAAGGGCGGTGCGGATCGTACTTGTGCGCTCGAACTTCAGTTTTACGATCTGTACGTAGAACTGTCCGGGTACGTCTCGTAGACCTTTTCCAGATCCGATTTGTATATATTTTTCACGTACGAATCGTACTTCACTGGTGGGACGGGACTTGTACGATTCGTACGTAAAAATATACACATACGAGTCGTACGGGAATTTTTTTTACCCGATCGGAATCTGCACCCAAATATTAATTAATTGAACACAAATTCCTTCCCAACCTTTACTCCTATAAACACCACAATACACACCAAAAATTAATTACACAATTAGCATAATAAAATGTAATTAATTTAATTAATATCAATTAACAAATAATTAATAATATTGGCCGCTTTGTCTTTATCGTCCAGCCAACTTTTTTTGAAAGCGTGGCCGGATGTAGAAAGGTTCCAACGGTTGCCCAACTCAAGCTTTTCTATGCTTTTTTCGAGCCTCCCTCATGCTGGTAAAAACTTGACGTCTCTTTTATGAAAATGTTCGCATCGCTGAATGAAAACAGCGATGCTACACTTTCTAGTGCACCCTCCTCGCGACACCATGGATGCTCTGGATTTACTGTACGGAGCTCCATGTCGCAAGGAGCAAAAGTGGGGCATTGCTGGTGTGTGTATGAAAACAGACACAACTCCAGCAGTGCGTCTTTTCACATTGGGCAAGCCTCATGTGAAAGGGCCTGTGTCACTCCTTACGACTGCTGTGATGCAGGTGTAAGGATTTGATGCTGTGGTGTCCTAGAAGTGTTGCAGTGAAATCTCAAATATTTTACTGCAACACTTCTATGAGCCTTTTCTGTGCTGGAACACCCACCCTGCATACATTATACCTGTACTGGTATAATGCAGCGCAGGGGTTTACAAAGTGACTTATCTGCCCAGATGCGTCGCTTTGTGAATATGGCGCAGTGTGGTGCATTTTTATGCTGCTGTTGTGTCACAAAAAGTGATGCCACTGCTGCGTTAGGACCTCTTAAATAGTGACCTTGATAGCAAGATAGCAAGAATATCATCTGATACTACTACATCCAGACCTGGTAGCGACTCACTTTTTAGAATGCTTGAACAATTTAGTGTATTCTGTGGACCCCTAAATTTGAATTAAGGGATCCATAGTAGCTGGTATCCTGGATCGTTATAGTCTGTGATGTATATTTGTAGTCAATCGATCTTAGATAACCAGTGGGTGTGCCCTTTAATCCAAGGAGACTATTGCCAGGTTCAGGGGGGTTCTTTACCTCCAGGTTCAGGGGGGTTCTTTACCTCCACTTGATTCCAGATTGCTGCTCCTATTTGCCCATTAGAGATCGCTCTTCTGGCCTCAAGGGCCTCTGTCACAAAAGACTGCAACCATGTCTCCGGGAGGGCCTGATCTGGGGTTTGATTTGCTTCTTCCTGTACGCTTACGGTCTGCCAGCCATCCTTATGGGCATCTTTATCTTGCCAATAACCCCCTATTGCCAGTGCAGGTTTGCCTGATTTTGCTGGGGCTGATTTGATGAAAGTAGAGTTGTCCTCCATATTAGCGGTGGGTGCCCTACTGTTTGTGCGGGCCCAGTATCGGGCGCCTTAGTTGCAGGCATGGATTCGGTCAACTGAAAGCTATATCCTCGAGTGGTCTCCACCTCATCCTCTTTACCTTTATGTGTCGAGGATGAAGATGTGTTTATAGAGCCTGCAAGTCTTAGGCAAACTTTGTTCCTGCCCTTTCTCACATGCTTCCACTCACTTTTTGTCAATTGGGTGAATGTGTAGTTTCCATCTTGAAGTGGGCTCAACATGTGTGCCACTTCCCTGTGTACGCTAGGATCTCTTATTTGGCTGTTGTGGGTTTCTCTCTGGCCTATTCCTTCATCCACGGCCTCTAATACAGTCGCAAGCAGGTTGATTCTTCCACCCTGCTCCTCCTGTTTAACTGATTGACTGCTTTCAATGCTTCCTTCTAGTGGGGTAGTTAGTGGTGTCTTAGCCCGAGTGCCCACTGAAGCAAGGCTACATTTAACTTCCGCATAAATTTCTTCCATGATCACCGGGAGTTGTACCAATTTGTCAACCATTTCCTTGCATGAACATAAAATAAAATCATTTAAGGTGTTTGGTTTGAACCCTCAAGATCATGGAGTTAAATTTTTCAAGTTTATCATCAATTCCGGAGATAAAGACTGCCATTGTACTGAGTAAATCCAACTGAATGTCCATTTTATTTGCATGGTGCCTGAGGGCCATAACTGTCGCTTGCATTGGGTTCAAAATTGCCTCCCACATGTTGGTTGCATAAGTCGTAGTTTGTAAATTCCTGTCATGTTTATCTGCCACACCGTTTGGTTTGTTTGCCATCCTGGTTGGAGTAGCCCAAACACCCTCCCATGTTTGTAAGCAGGGCGGGCTCCCCATATTGTTACAGGTGGTCTCTTCCGGCAAGACAAAGGGTCCAACTCCTCAACATCGCTGACCTTGAACTCTGGAAAGAGGTACAGCATAAACTGGGAAATCTTTAATTTATTGAAAGAATCAGAGTCAGTCTTTTGGTGTTGAGCAGAATTTGTCATAAGGGAGTACAGATTCCCTAGGAGTTCCTGACCTGCTGGTACTGCATTACTCGTCCCATTTCAAGAGGCTCGCATTCGGCTAACCAATTGTGAGGATGATTTTTATTTTTAAAGTAAGAGTCATTAGTGACAGGTAAATGGGGATGAAGGTCTCCCCTCTGGGCTCATTATTCCCATTTCCCAAGGAGTCAGGGGCCACTTGAGAAAAAAGGCAAGGGAGCAGGGTTGCCAACTGCCCCGATGGGCTGGTTATCACTTCCCGTGGCTGGGACCTTGTCAACTTGATCACTTAGTAGCTTCAATAAGTTGGTTATCTTAGAGGTTTTGGGTAGATGGGTCAAGCCCTTGATCCATTCCAGGGTTTGATGGACTTCCACAATTTCATTACTCTGTGGGTTTTCTGTCAGTCTAATTCACTTTCCCTGTCTATGTTGCTGTTGTCCATTGAAAAAGCACTTGAGTATTGCCCATTTGGGCCTTCTTTTTTAATGCTGTTTCTCTTGTTGCTGTCTCCCGCTTTCTCTTGTTGGAGGCAGGCACTTTACCCCTTAGCCTACCGGTTCTCATTCTAAGTCATTGAGTAGTGTTATAGGGACACTAGGGAGAAAGAGTTGGCAAGTGTACCCATTTGCCGGGTATGCAAATTTTGGATGGGCAGCGGACTCTTCAGATTCACAAGTTAAAGCCTGTAAGCAACAAGATAGTGAATTATAGAAAGGCGGAAATATCTAGGCTACACATTCGAGACCAAACTAATATAGGATTGGAGCCCAGGGTGCTCATAATGTGACATATAACTTGTCACAGTGGTATTTGGTTAGATCACCCAGAATAATTTTCTGTGCACTCAATCCAAAAACATAGTCTTTTAGATCCCTTTTCGAAAACTGTGCTATATTTTCCAAAGATTTCCACAGATCCTTATCTAGTTTATCAAGTCCCTTTATGGCATTTTTAATATGTGTTATCCAATTAAATGTATGTGCCTGCTCAAACCCTAGCTATTATAAGAAATGAGGTAACCCAATAGTTGTCCATGGAGCTGGGTATCGATCGATAAAGACAACAGTTGGTCCTAGACTAATTTATCACAGTTGAGTTGTAAAACATTTATAATTCGAAATACACATCAGAAATGCAATTTATTTTTGCATATCGTCACAAATGTAAAAATACTTTATCCAAGAACATATATATGCGCATTCTTCAAAAGAGGCAAAAGGCACCTAATCAGAATAAGAGACTTATTTTTTTTCAGTTTTTTTCATTTCAAGTATTTTATCAATGTAAACACAATCATAGTACTTTATTAAAGTGATAGAGAGGTTGCTCCTAGATGGAGAGGAAAAGGAGAGAAGGTTTGTGCTCATGTATGGGATAGACTAAAGAAAGTCAAGATCAAAGAACAAAAAAACTGAACAAAAATAAGTCTCTTATTCTGATTAGGTGCCTTTTGCCTCTTTTGAAGAATGCGCATATATATGTTCTTGGATAAAGTATTTTGACATTTGTGACGATATGCAAAAATATCAAGGACGTTGATCACTTTACTGTTGAACTCCAGTGAGAACTGGATGTCCTGTGTCTGTGCATTGAGCCAAGTGTGGAAATCAGAGAGCTGTTGTTGGTTGTCATGCCATATCATCATGACATTGTCAATATAATGCCGCCATAAGTCAATGCAACCTCTGTAGGGGTTGACATTGTTGAGAACATGTGTGTTCATAGTTGTCCATAAATATTATAGCTAGATCAAAACTTGCCCCCATCGCCACGCCCTTTGTCTGTACGTAGAAATCGCCTTGGAAGTAAAAGTAGTTTCTTGTCATTTCTAGGAGGTTTACTATAAAAATCAGTGGGTACCCTGAATGGTCTTGGCCGATTGTCCAGTACAGTCCTAATAGTGTCAAGAGGTGCTCGTCGGTAGATGTTAGTGTATAAGGACTTTATGTCCATGGTAACTAGGATGTTCTCCCTTATGTTGAAGGGGCGATTGTCGACTAATTTGATAGTCTGCATAGTATCCCTCAAATATGCCGTAGTGTTTTCTGCAATCGGTTTGAGGAATATATCTATGTATATACATAACTGTTCTAAAACCAATCCACACCCAGAAATGATGGGCCTTCCTGGGGGATTAGTCAGACGCTTATGTCCTAAGTTTGGTGTAGTTGTCCTCTACTCCTAACTGTGAGAAGATCTTAGTCTTGAAGTCATCAGTTTCTGAATAACAATGGCCCCACCCTTGTCGGCAGGTTTGATCACTATGTCCACATTGTTCTTCAGTGATTCGAAAGGAAACTGGTTGTAGTGTAAACCATAGACGGTTTCATTTGTGAATATTTTCAATCACTTATCCCTTGGATGTTCTTTGATCTTGTCTTTCTTTAATCTATCCCACACATGAGCACAGACCTTCTCTCCTTTATCTCTCTGTCTAGGAGTAACCTCTCTATCACTATAGTAAATTACAACTATTTTGTTTACATTGATCAAATACTTGAAATAAAAAAACAGAAATAAAATAAGTCTCTGTTATTCTGATTAGGTGCCTTTTGCCTCTTTTGAAGAATGCGCATATAAATGTTCTTGGATAAAGTATTTTTACATTTGTGACCATATTCAAAAATAAATTGCATTTCTGATGTGTATTTCGAATTATAAATGTTGTACAACTCAACTGTGATAAATTAGTCTAGGACTAACTGTTGTCTTTACTGCTCAAACCCTAAACAATCTCAACAAAGGATTGATTTTGTAAACTGGGTTTTCAGAAGGAGGTCCATAAAGGAAGTGGTTTGGGCTCTTTTTCTTTCAATAAAAGGTGAAGCTCTACCTCTCTGGGTATGATGGACTCTGAGGTTAGATGTGGTACTGAAAGAAGTCTTTTAAAAAAAGTATTCATTTACTTTTGCAGTATTGTATTGTCCTCCGCAAGCAAATTCCTGCATAGTATGTAGCTGCCGTAACTGTTTTAGCATTGTAGAGAACCAGAATTTCTTTAATCAGCTTAGGGCCTAATTTTGAAGCAAATCTTCAAATCCCTTCATTAGTTCTTAGCATATTGATAGAATTAATTTCTCTGTGGTGATTCCACCCTCCATCCAAGGGAAACTGTAGGCCTAGTAGCTGAAGCTTTTGGTACTTTGAATCTTGTTCCCTGTTAGACTTGTCAGCCTTAGGGTTACCTTACCCCATTCTTTTTGTTTTTTTCCTCCCTGTTTTGCTGAATACTTTTGTTGGCCTTCGTACTTTGAGCACTTTACCACTGCTAATTAGTGCTTAAGTGCATGTGCCTCTTCCCTTAACATGTGTAATGGGTGTATAGTCAGTCAGTCAGAAAAACTTTATTTCGGCTACAAGCCATAAAAGTCATAAAATATCATGGTATAATATTTACAAATTTAAAACATGATTGATAAGAACAATAGAATAGAGCAATTCACAGATTAAAACGGATTAATAACAAGGATTGGTGCCAATGTGATTGACTTAGTGAGGTAGTAGTTTTCTTCTGGTTAGCCACATAGAAAAGAGAAATTTAGCTGTCACAGTGACGTAAAGGGCAGAAGGATCATATTTCAGCAGCCTGAAGAGATCTCTATGGTTCGTAACCCCTATATTCTTAGCAAGTTGAATTATCCATTTCCTACGAGATATTTTATATGCCAAACAGAAGATTACAACATGAACCTCAGTTTCATCAGTAACACCACACCCAGGACAAGATTGCCTTGGTACGCCAGCCCATTTATTTGTTCTTGAGAACAGGGGGAGAGACCCATGCCTGAATTGTAGGTATAGTTTTTTAGCCAATACAGGTTGGATCAAGTCGATTGCAGACTCAAAGCTATAACTAATTTTGGCCTCGAGAAAAGCCGAGGTCAGATTTGAAGTATTGACTGATTGAATGATCTGAGTTAGCTTAAATTCCTGCAGTGTTTTTGCCAATGATTTTTTTGGCAAAGAGGGACAAGTGTCCTCAGGTGAAAGCCAGAGGTCTTCTCTCCCTATATCTCTGAGAGATTTCCTAACATGAGCTAACCAAGGGCTAGCACCTACCCTTGGTAGCAGTAGGATGGATTTCAATTCTTCCTGAAAGATGGCAAGTTCGGGAGTGCTCCATAGTCGTCGCCAGTACATTACTGGCCTGGAGGCGACCATGTCCGCAATTGGTTGTATACCCAGGTCCATCCTGAGCGGCTGTATAGGGGTGCTCACCGGAAGTGCGAATAACTGTCTTAAAAATTTGTTTTCTGACTTAGTTAAAATTAAGGATGGGTTATGACCCCATAATTCCGCACCATAGGCTGCCATCCCCCTTGCCTGACTTTTGTAAATCTCTACCAATGGACTGATTAGTTTTAGGGGGCTATTTTTAAGCATCTTTAAGATCCCCCCTGATATCTGGACGAGTTTTAGATTTACTTTTGAAATCTGGTCAACCCAGGTCATTTTGTTATTGAGGGTCAGGCCAAGATAATCAAAAGTGTTCACCCGTTCTAGGGGCAGTCCGTCCAATTTCGGTATAGGACGGTTGATGGTATCCGCGTGAAACACCATGTATTTAGTCTTGTTCACGTTGATTATTAAGTTCCTTTTCCTACAAAAGGTGGCAAAGCCATCCAAAACTCTAGCCATGCCCATAGGTGATCTTGACAGGAGCAGAGTATCATCCGCGAACATAAGTATGGGAATTTTCCTGCCTGCCAACTTAAGGGAATCTATGTCACTCAAGGCCAAGATATCATCAACCAGTCCGTTCAGGAAGAGGGCAAAGAGTGTTGGAGCTAGAACGCAGCCCTGTCTGACTCCCTTTTCGACCCTGAAAGGGTTGGTAAGATCTCCATGGAGTCCAAACCTGACTCTGGCAAAAGTGTCCTTATGGAGGCGTTCTAATAAATCACAAAGGTAAAGAGGTACGCCCATCCCCTTTAATAGCTCCCAGAGTTGACTACGATCCACCATGTCGAAGGCAGACTTTAAGTCAACGAACGTGAGGTAAAGGCTGCCCCCTTCTAAGATTATGCTTTTCCAGTGGATCATTTGCAGCCTAAACAATTGGTCCACAGTTGACATCCTAGCTCTAAATCCCACCTGGAGGGGGGTCAAGATGTTGGTTTCCTCCATCCAGGTTTGAAGTCTCCCTAAGAGAATGCGAGCAAAAATCTTCTGGGCGACATCTATTAGGTAATTGGCCTATAGTTTGCCGGATCAAGTGGCGAGCCCTTTTTGTGTATTGGTATGATCTCGGCGCCGGCCCAGGTGGATGGCAATGGCATTCCTGCTAGGATTGCGTTAAAGAGACCAAATAGATAAGGAACCCAGATGTCGGGCTCACTTTTGAAAAGATCACCTGGGATCCTATCTAAGCCTGGGGCTTTGTTCGGTTGGATTTTAGTGAGAGCAACTCTAACCTCACTGAGGGTGCACATCGGGGTCAGAGCCTGAATTGGAGGAGGGTGCAAGGTAGTGTGGATGAGGGGGGTGGGCAGTGTTGAGGTCTGAATTGCGTATAATTCTTTAAAGTAAGTACGCCAGATTTCTTGGCCAAGATTGGGTTGAAGCGCCTGTGTTGGACGTGACATTCCAGTTTTAATTAAATTCCAGAATGATCTTTGGTCCCTGTTTTTTAGTGCGTGGGAAATTTCCTCCCATCTGCTATTTTCCCACTCTTTTTTGGCTTCGTAAATAATTTTCTTAAAGTGGGCCCTGGATTCCATTATTTTTAGCTTGGTTCCATTTTTAAGCGTTGACAGAAGCGAGAGCTTTGCTTCCCTACATGATTTGTTAAACCAAGTAGGGGTCTCCCTTGTAGGTGGTAGATTTCTCTTAATTACACGACTGAAGTGGGTCTCAAGCCTGGCACATAGTTCTATATGTGTTGCTCCTATCAGCTCAAAATCTGAGAAGCCCTCTGATAAGATTGGGGCTCCCATTAATTTTTCCAAAAGAGGATAGATCTCAGAATACATTACACCGAGATTGCTATCAGATAGAGCAAACTTCTCCCACCTAACTCTTCGGGAGCCATCAGATGTGATCAAGGGAACAACACTAGGTGGGACTATAGATGTAGAGTGATTGTTTGTAAAACCCTCTAAGGTGACAATAATGGGGTTATGGTCACTTTCGCTACGTTTGTGAACTCGAAAGTCCAGAATACTTGGCCATAGTCCCATGCTAAGCATAATATAATCAATGATGGACGCTTGATCGTTTCTTTCAAATGTAGGATTACCTGGTTTATCTGCAGGGAACCTACCATTACATGCCCTTAGTGAGTAAGTAAGTGTCAGTTGGGTGACTTGGAGAATCAATGGCGTCCAAGCCTTCGTGGGATAAGAGTTGGAGGGTGGTATAGCCCACTCTTGATCCTCATCCTGGGATACAGAGGTAATCAACCCATTTAAGGGTTCGTAGTGACAATTAAAGTCGCCACCAATTACCAGAGTATCGATATTAATAATAGAGCTCAAAAAAGCATCTAAGCTACTCAGAGTGGGGGACTCCTGGCCGTACCTCACAGGGCGAGAGTATATGTTTACGATGGACAATACCCGGTTTCCCCTCTTGGACATAGCTACACACATAATATCCGGCGAATCAGTATTAATTCTCTTAAATACGCAATCCAAATGAGTCCGTACCCAAATAGACAGCCCTCCAGAGGGCCTTCCCCCATTTGGCCTTACTGCAGGTTCCCAGAAAGTAGCAAACCCCGCACGATGATAGGGCTTCAATGCCCATGTCTCCTGAAAGAGGCAGATATCATGACCGTCAATGAAGTCCCCCCAGTCGGGGAGTTCTAACAGCCGTGACAGACCTGCCACATTCCAGGACAGAATTTTCAGCCCCATAGCCTTGTGTGAAGGGGGATGGGCAAGGTAGGACCTTGATGGTATAGATGCTATAGGCGGGGGAGTTCTAAGGTTGCCATTTACAGTGATAGGTGCTGGGCCTAGCTCCGTATAGGGATCAGTAGAAAGAGTGTTGACAAGGGTGGTGTCAGAACAGGACACTGTTAACTCAGGGGGTGATGTCATCAATTCAATTTGGCGCAGTAGCCCTGGGTTGGGGGATCCACCTAGGGGCATAGTCGAGCTCAGAACGGGTGAGATGCCCTGATCAGTACCTAAAGATAGAGGATTCCTGACGTCTAGGATTTCTGGACATTCGAGAGACGCTACAGGGCAATTTGAAGATTCTCCCCGTGGCCCTGGATCATAGGCAACGACGAGGTAATTCAAGGTATCTGAACCCGTTGTAGCCTGGGGCTGTGTATGTACAGCCAGGCTCTCAATAGGCTCTGTCTGGGTTGGGGCAGAATTCCTGAAATTGGCAACCAACTTCAGTCAGTCGACACAATCCAAGGCACTGAACCTATTGTGACATGGAATGTTGGGGTAGTCAAGTTGTAAATCAGACTCTTGATTTCCGTTTTGGCCTATGCATAATCTCTCTGCAGCCGGTTGTACGTTAGGTATATTCCTCCTGTGGTTTAATGCTCCCAACGGATAGAAATATGAGAGTAGGGGGGAGTGAATTCCATCAATCGTATTATTCCAACCACCCTCACCCACATACTCGCCCACGTACTTTACCACCCTAGGATCTTTAAAGTTCACAATTATGCAGTCCCCCTTGATGTTCTTCACACCCCGGCCTACCCAAGATACTCTTCGGACCATCAGAATTTCCCCATTCAAATTTGGAGGCAGGGGTCTTTTTACATTCAACCAATGAACTATCTTGTTCTTCAACGACTGATAGGGTTCAACTCTGCCTTGTGGTAGTTCAGGTACACCTGTTAAGACCACAACATAAGGGCTACATTCTGGAGGTAAGTCTAGTCTTGGGAGATTGTTAGAAGAAGGGGGGGATTAGTTCCAATATTGGTCGAGGAAGGGAGGGAACATTGGGGTGGGGGACCCACTAAGCTTCCTGGTTCACACGGTGTGTCAGCCTGTCGTGATGTGGCAGCTCGAGCTTGCCTAGGTACTTTAGTATTGGTTGATTCCCCACCAGATTGGGCTACATTAGGAGCAGAGGAGTAGCCAGTCGCCTGATCAATGGGCAGAATGAGAGGTGAGGTAGTCGATTGTTGGCATGGCAAATTCCGAGCTGGAAGCACGGATGCCACTATATTAGGCTGGGTCAGGTTGGATAGTGATGCTAGTTTCCCTTACAAGGCCGCAAGGCGTTCGATTAGGGGGGACAACCTCCCATCAATTAGTGCAGCCATTCTATTCCAAAAAGCACTAGATCTCAGTCCCTCCTGAGTATCCAGACTTGAAGCAATGGTTATGGGTGATACCGCTGAGTGTTGGGTCGGGAAGTTTGCTTGGTCGTTTACTTCTAAGGGAGTAATATTATCTTGGTTAGGAGCGGGCAATTTTTTTTGTTTATTTTTAGTGGGACAACTCACAGGACCTCCAACACGTTTTTTCCCTTTTGTGACTGGGAGATTCGCCTCGGGACATTTGCCTCTGGCGGACCTATCCGCCATCGATCTTGTCGTGGCACACGTAAAAATAGGGGCTGAAAGAAAGTGGTCAGCCTGATTTTGCCCAGGGGCAGTTGAATTAAATTGAGTGGGAGCAATTAGGGGGGGGGGGTCATCTAACAGAACCTCAACTGGAGAACCACCTAGTAGGGGTTGTGTAAGGTTATTGGGGGAGGGAATGGTTGTGATGGCACCCAGAGATGATCGCTTCCCTAACGATGGTTCTAGGGATAGTCTGCGTTCAGTAGCGGCGATCTCATAGGCAAGGACATTGCTAGCCAGTGTTATAAAATTATCAAGGGTCCCCACGACACTCCCACCCTTGGGAGCCAGCCTCAACAGACCAGTAGCCATTGCTTAGTGCCTTTCGCAGAACACACTTGCCAAAGGGGGTGTCCAGTCCAGGCTCGTACAGTCTCGAACGGCCTCAAACGGCCCGCTCTTTGCCCGGTCTTAGCCTCGTGCTAAGACCCGCGCGCGTCCCACTAGCGCGTGAGGGCGAGATACTGTTTATAAAGGGGAAGGAAACGGTGTTGGGGGAGGAGTCGGGAAGAGGACCAGGTGCGGATGTTCAGCTTCACGCACAGCACCCTGGTCCTCGCAGTCCCGATAATGCCGGTCGCTCACCGCAAAACGAGCATCCAGCGACGTCCCCTCACCAAAGTTAGTCACAGCGCAGCGGAGCCAACAGCGTGGAGTCAAGGCGCCAGCAGTATCCCAGGCAGTAGATGACAAACGCCCAGTCCCTCGAGCGGCCCCCGCGCAGCGGGGGCCGCGAGGCGCTGCAGAAGTTCCAAGGGCAGAGGTAGGAAACCAGGCAATCCCGGCAATAGCAAGCAGCACAAACCAGTTTACTTGATACTTGATTGACTTATTTATTTATTTTACGTATAAGAATACCTTTGTACATCCAGCCACACTTTCAAAGGAGCAGTAAATAAATGCATTAAATCACGAAGTTGGCTGCACGATAAAGATAAAGTGGCGCCGGGACCCCACTTCGGAGGTAGCTGTGCGCTTTACAAATACTGGTATTTCATTTTCTCCTGGAAGCCACTGAATATTAAACAGAAATTACTGTCATTGAGATTTGGTGATAATCCAAACCTAGACTTTTCCCCAAAGGGAAGGGAAGATGGTCATCAGGCAGGTGACACACTGCAGCATGTCATCTGTATCTGCCCTGCTCTGTGTCAACGGCAAAGAAGCATGTTGAAAAAAATAATTTAATACATTAGGGATCTGTAGATCAGCTCTAATTGAGCCATTAGATCCAAAGAATACAAGGCTTATAAGTCCATTATAAGGGCCTGTAGGTTAAAAGCTACAAGTTGGCTGCAGCACTGATTGTGCCAAACACAAAAGTAGTTTTTCAAACTGGTCTCTGGCCTGTCACTGCACTACCTGTGTGTGTTCACTTTGACTTGGAACTTAAAACTACTTGGTAAGTCCTAAACTCCACTGTTATTACATACAAGTCACCCCTAAGGTAGGCCCTAGGTAGCCCTAAGTGCAGGGTGCTATGTAAGTAAAAGCAAAGACATGTACTTTTATGTTTTGCATGTCCTGGTAGTGACACACATCCTATTCCATCTCTCACTACTGTGAGGCCTACTACTTGCATAGGTTAGCATTGGGAAATCCTTTAATACACTTTTAAGCTGTAATTCCTGATAAGAGAGAAGTCGCTTTTCATGTTTCATATGTTTGGAATGGTATAGATAAATGCTACCTTCTGGTGAGGTTGGATTTAACATTACTATTTTAGAAATGCCATATTTAGAAAGTGGATATTTCTCTGCACTTACTGCTCTGTGTATCTGACAGCCTGTCTCCAATATACGTCTGGGGTGGGTGACAGCTACACTTTGTGCATTCCCTCTAGACAGCCACAAAGCAGAAAATATCTCTGAGTACTCATCTATTTAAAACTGCATTCTGAAGGCCTTGCCTGAGCAGGATGGAATAGAGGGGCTAACACTTAACTTGAATAGGTAGTGTTCGTTCCCACACAAAGGTCTGATGTACCCCGATAGATAGTTAGGCAGACAGGACTGGGCTTAAAGGGGAACTTGTGCACTCTAGATAGCTGCTTTGAAGTCACCCTCACTTCAAAGGGACTTTTTGGGTATAAGTACCGGGACTCTGAACCCCTAAAATGAGGCACTTAGGGATCTTGAACTGAACTTATGTTAGAGGTACTGCTGTGCTGCTTAAAGGACTCAACTTTGTACTACAGACTTAGAAGGCCTGCTTTTCTCTTATAAGACAAAAAGCAACATGCAGTGGACCAGCAAAGGTGCCACACAAACAACTGATATCTCTCAAACCAATATCTGTTGGATCAAATATTTTTAAAATGTCAATGTGTGTGCATAATGCAAACACCCTCTGCCCAAAGAGTGTCAACCTAGATTAGGCAAAACCAAAAGCAAAGCAAAAGCAAAGCAAGCCAAGGTGCACCACTTTTGTGAATACAAATTTATTTTTAGATATATCCACAGTAATCTTGTAATGGTTACAAATCTTCTCTTTATCGTTGCATATATCAAAAAAGAGTCAGCCAACGTGTTTCGTCCACATACAAGTGGACTTCTTCAGGGCTGCAATACGATAAGAGGTATACATGTATATAAAGATTCATCCTACAAAAAATATAACATAAGACACACACCACTATACAACAACACCGATATCTGCACAAACATAATACCTTATTTCATTTGGAAAACCGCAACGATATGTAACAATAATAATAAGGGACAGACACTCAATCACCCAAAGCGAACTGTAAGTTGAGTGCCATCATGTTGGTACAGACATTAAAATGAATATAAGCACCTCTCAGAGAGTATATGTCAGGTAGAAGCACATGTATAACATATCCCTAGTTATTATTCTATATTGCACATATACATTTTGAGTGAGTTGCATGTTTGTATGACATCGTAGTCCACAAGGCAAGGTAAAAAATGCAAGATTACAACAGAGTTATATATATTAAGCAGTTAAAACATCTCATTGAAACATCACCAGGTGGAGAAAAGTCCTTTTTAAGTAAAAACGTGCTCCCAAGTGTATGCCCCCAAAGAGATGGCAATTGAGGAGCCTAGGTGAAGGTGAGACAAAAAAACAATCCTGCGAATAAAGATAAAGGTGAAGAGGAGAAAAAGCCAGAAAAGATGCAAGAGACTCTGGTGCCGATCACGATCCGGTAAAAACCGGGTACGAACCGTCGGACGGAGCATATTCTCCGTCCGACGCGTACCCGGTCGTCAAAATTTACAAACAAGGAATTACGATTCGCACGGAACACCATTTCCGTACGATTCGTAAAAAAGCCCGACCGAACAAAATAAACCTACCAATGCGATCCGGGAAAGGGCCGACCTGACGTCGGGACGCGCGCAGCCTGCCATTCACGAACCAGGAATCACGATTCGCACCGACGTCATCCCGCACGGTGAATATTTTCCGGCTGCCAAAATCTGCCGGGAAATCAGGACGACGCGAACAAGGACCACCAGTACGCGACGGACACACAGGACGACGCGAACAAGGAGGACCCGTACGCGACGGACAGACATGGACCCGAACCTACGGGTCATCCCGGCCCTCATAGCAGTCCACCTCCTCTACAGGTTACGACGCAGACGCCGCAGAAGGTCAGAACAACTAAGGGAGGGGGGAAAGGGGGGGGGGTGGGGGTGGCAGGACCAGGGCAGGCCACAAAACCCCCACCAAAGTCACACACCACACATGCCCAGGACATACCTGACACCCATGCCCTGGTCACTACGAGGGGGTGGGGGCGTGTCCAGCTAAGCCAGCGACCACCACAACGGAAGTCCGTCACCACGCGAACCGGCAACACAACCAGACCGGTACGTCCCGTACCCACGCCTCAAGAGCGTGGGTACAAGATGTACCACGCCCACACCCACGTCACCCCAACAATGGCGGGATGGATCGTACCCACGTGGCAAAGGCCTGGGTACGGCCCGCACAAGCATCACATAGCGTGGGGATAGAGATGTACGGACCCTACCCCCACCCCCCCTATGCATGGAACGTACCCCCACCCCAACAGTGTAAGTACGACCCGTACCCTCACCCGCGTATGCATGGAGCGTACCCCCACCCCAACCGCGTATGTACGTACCGTACCCCCACCCCAACAGTGTAAGTACGACCCGTTCCCTCACCCGCGTATGCATGGAGCGTACCCCCACCCCAACCGCGTATGTACGTACCGTACCCCCACCCCAACAGTGTAAGTACGACCCGTACCCTCACCCTCGTATGCATGGAGCGTACCCCCACCCCAACAGTGTAAGTACGACCCGTACCCTCACCCGCGTATGCATGGAGCGTACCCCCACCCCAACCGCGTATGTACGTACCGTACCCCCACCCCAACAGGGTAAGTACGACCCGTACCCTCACCCGCGTATGCATGGAGCATACCCCCACCCCAACAGTGTAAGTACGACCCGTACCCTCACCCGCGTATGCATGGAGCGTACCCCCACCCCAACAGTGTAAGTACGACCCGTACCCTCACCCGCGTATGCATGGAGCGTACCCCCAACCGCGTATGTACGTACCGTACCCCCACCCCAACAGTGTAAGTACGACCCGTACCCTCACCCGCGTATGCATGGAGCGTACCCCCAACCGCGTATGTACGTACCGTACCCCCACCCCAACAGTGTAAGTACGACCCGTACCCTCATCCGCGTATGCATGGAGCGTACCCCCACCCCAACCTCGTATGTACGTACTGTACCCCCACCCATGTATGCATGGAGCGTACCCCCAGCCCAACAGTGTAAGTACGACCCGTACCCTCACCCGCGTATGCATGGAGCGTACCCCCAACCGCATATGTACGTACCGTACACCCACCCTAACAGTGTAAGTACGACCCGTACCATCACCCTCGTATGCATGGAGCGTACCCCCACCGTGTATGTTCCAAGCGTACATATCCAGAAATAGGAGGTGTGTGTGCAGAGTCCTCCCAGCAGTGCCCTGAGACAGGAGGGGTGGGTGCCTAACACTCCCAGCAGTGCCCAGACACAGGAGGGGTGGGTGCAGAGTCCTCCCAGCAGTGCCCTTAGACAGGAGGAGTGGGTGCCTAACACTCCCAGCAGTGCCCTGAGACAGGAGGTGTGTGTGCAGAGTCCTCCCAGCAGTGCCCTGAGACAGGAGGGGTGGGTGCCCAACACTCCCAGCAGTGCCCTGAGACAGGAGGGGTGGGTGCCTAACACTCCCAGCAGTGCCCTGAGACAGGAGGGGTGGGTGCAGAGTCCTCCCAGCAGTGCCCTGAGACAGGAGGGGTGGGTGCCTAACACTCCCAGCAGTGCCCTGAGACAGGAGGGGTGGGTGCAGAGTCCTCCCAGCAGTGCCCTGAGACAGGAGGGGTGGGTGCCCAACACTCCCAGCAGTGCCCTGAGACAGGAGGGGTGGGTGCAGAGTCCTCCCAGCAGTGTCCAGAGACAGGAGGGGTGGGTGTGGAGTCCTCCCAGCAGTGCCCTGAGACAGGAGGGGTGGGTGCAGAGTCCTCCCAGCAGTGTCCAGAGACAGGAGGGGTGGGTGCAGAGTCCTCCCAGCAGTGCCCAGACACAGGAGGGGTGGGTGCCTAACACTCCCAGCAGTGCCCTGAGACAGGAGGGGTGGGTGCAGAGTCCTCCCAGCAGTGCCCTGAGACAGGAGGGGTGGGTGCCTAACACTCCCAGCAGTGCCCTGAGACAGGAGGGGTGGGTGCAGAGTCCTCCCAGCAGTGCCCTGAGACAGGAGGGGTGGGTGCCCAACACTCCCAGCAGTGCCCTGAGACAGGAGGGGTGGGTGCAGAGTCCTCCCAGCAGTGTCCAGAGACAGGAGGGGTGGGTGCAGAGTCCTCCCAGCAGTGTCCAGAGACAGGAGGGGTGGGTGCCTATCACTCCCAGCAGTGCCCAGAGACAGGAGGTGTGCAACACATGTGTGTGAGGCTGGAAGTACCCACATGCATACTGCCTACAAGGGAACATGTCCCCATGAACTCATGTCAACAGACTCCACACACAAGTACAGTGATCACCAAGGATGCCACGAATGTTGCAGGTGGAGACATGGCCCTGCATGCATGGCCAAAGTAGAAGGGCTCCGTCACACACACAGCTCATGTAGACACAGCTCTGCGCTAAAGATTGGGAACACCCTGCAGGGAAGATATCAGGGTACACAGAGGGAGGAATACACCCTGGGACAATTGCACCATGCAGTAACTGCTTACATGAACAAAGAAAGTTAGCTAACACCTTGTGATGGCACACAGATCCCAGGGTCCCCCCAATGAGTGGGGGGACCCTGGTGTGGAGAGGTGTGGCTCACTGGTTAGAGGCGGCCGACCCGTAAGCAGAGAATCGGCCAGGGACCAGGGTTCAATTCCCGACGCGGCAGGGTGGTGGACCAGGGTCAAAATGGACTCGATAATTCTCGCCTCGGTACCTACTCTAACCAGGAACACACTCGGCAACTCTGGGCATTAAGCTTGCCTCATCTCTACAACGGCCCCCCACAGACGCCAGGGATGCCTGGTTTCACCTTGGAGATACCCAGAAAGGGACCATCTCACAGGGAAAACCAGGACGGGTTCCCCAGCGGTCTTCAGCGCCAGGATACTCCATGGAGTCACAGTGCGCTTTACAAGTACACCCACATTTACATTTACATTTACAATGAGCAGCCCACTACTACATTTCCCACACACCCAACACATAAACACCACCCAAAACCATGTAGCAGCGCAACCAACACCAATACCAGCATAGCAGTAGTGTCAGAATGAAAACAAAAATAAAGCTTTATTCAGCATGATCACAGTGTCCGTGGATTGCAGGCAGTTAAATATTCACAAAGCCCATAGGGCAGTCAATAAGTCTCAGCTGGATGGGGGACACAGTGGGATGCGTGTCCCCTAGCTTGCCTGCACAGTCACATGCCGTCGTCTTCCACAGGGGTGAGGCCATCAGGGGGGGGGGAAGCACCAGGCACCGCAGGGACATCAGGGCAAAGGGGAGGCGTTGTGGGTGCAGGGATGGAGGACTCCACCACAGGGGGTGGGGCAGGGCCAAAGGCGGAGGCCAGGATGGCACTACACACCTTTGCAAGGTCCTCCAGGGAGTCCCCTGCACCCGAAGGATCCACAGGTCCCAAGGAGGGGGGTGGGTCAGAGGGATGGGTCGCAGCGCCACCGGGGGAGGGCGTAGACAGGGGGGGAGAATCAACCACCGTGACCGAGGACTTCCTTGACCGCTTGCGGGGTGGTGTCACTGTGGGGCTCAGGGACAGAGCGGCCATGAAGGAGTCCTTGGGGGAGATGTGGCCAGGAGAGCTGAGGGGAGGGGATTTGGAGGGAGTGGACTGGGTGGAATGCGGACTCCCACTATGGCTGCGTGTCACACGTTTGCCCCCCACCCAGTGGGTGTGCCTACCTCACCCTGTGTGTGCGTGTCAGGAGGAGTGCGGTGGACCTTCCCTGCTGGTGTGGTGCCTGTGTCTGTTGATGTGGGTGCATGCCGACGTCTGGGTGTACGTGGGACAGGCATGGGAGTGGGAAGTGTGGATGGGGCAGGGGTAGGTGGGGGGAGGTCGCGCTGCAGGAGACCCACTGCTGCAGTCAGTGTCGAGTCTATGGACCTCAGCAAGTTGCGTTGGTCAACCTGCGATGAATGAATGCCCTCCAAGTATGCCTCGATGTTGTTGAGTGTTTGCCCGTGGGCATGGAGGACATTAAGGATCGCAGCCTGACCAACCTGCAGTTGCCGCTGGATGTCCACAGACTCAGCATTGGCGGCAGCAGTGGAGACAGGGGCAGGGGGTGCGGTGCCTGGCATGAAGGAGACATGCGGTGACCGGGCACGCTGGGAAGGGACACGAGCAAGTGGGAGGCGGCTGATGGGAACTGAGGGGGCGGTGCGAGGTGTTGTTCCGCTGTCAGCTGCTGGTGCAGCCTCCGCCCACTCGGAGACATCCTCCTCGGACCTGTCAGCTTCGTATTCTGATGTGCCAGTCGACAGGTCCTCGGCCACACTCTCCTCCGCCTCTGTCCCACTCGATGTGCCAGCCCCGATGTCACGGCTGGCACTGGTGCTCGGTCCCTCCGCCTGGTCTGTGTCCATGTCTCCCTCTGTGTCCCCCGACGATGCTGTGGGCAGGGTGGAGAGACAGAAATTAATCAGACACCTGTACACATCTGTCACATGAGTCCAATCTACATAGGTAACATTGCATAGCCTGAAAAGGAAGATCCCTAACATCTACGAAACAAGGTACCGATGTAGGGCATGAAACACACAGTTGGTTGAGCCACCATGCCACTGAAATACCATGGAGAGCATGAGACAATAGCTAAAGACAGGAAACGGAGTCTGACATAGCACCCATGTCCTGGGGACAATCCAGCACTGCATCTGCACCACACAGCGTTGGCGAAAATACCGATGACCAGGGCCCATATCCATGAACTTGAGACACATGCTGCATAGGTAATGCAGAAAACATGCACAACATGACTCGGTCACTGCACCTTGCGTGTGTGTCCAGACAAACATCACACACTGCCCAGACCCAGCAAGTAGAAATCTGGATTTGACATATAGGCTTTGCCCGCCCCAACCACCCCCTACACGAGGCAAATAGTTGAGACACAGGTGGCACCAACATCTCATAGTCTGGGTGATAAACACAGGGGCAGGCAAAATGCAAGATTGGACGCCAAACAGCGAAGGTGCGCCTGTACAAATAATGAGGCACCAGTGCCCATCCTCAGATGAGTATAACAAGACACACAGGCACTAGCAACTGTGAGTATGAAGAAGGACATTCAGGTCAGGCTGCACAGTGGACACCTGTACAATATAGCACGTCTATATACATGGTACCAGGGGACAATGGCACAGAGCACAACCTACGCTGTAGACACTGAGAGTGTCCACGTTTATGATGACACATACAACACCGATGAAAAGGTGCCCCAGGGGACAGTAGTGGCCACGCAACTCCATGCTCCTGAATGGTAATGACTGCAACCCACGCCACCATCCCTGCAGTATGCGTATCGCACACTCATGCACATCATGTCACAGGCCACTACATAGGACATGCGCACTGTAAGGCATGACACATGAGAGACCAACTCCCATGTCTGGAGTCAGCATCAGTGCCAACTGACATGGAACCCACATGCAGTGAACTTGACAGGGCACAGCCAAGGTCCCAAATCCTGTTACCCACCACCCCCACACATGATGCTACAGGCATAGTTCTCGTGGACAAAGCGCCAGCCTACATTACCTTGTGAAGGAGTGGCTACACACAGACCAGGGAACACATTGCAAGGAGGGGAAGGGTGGCAGGGGCGCAGCGCTATACTGGGGCAAAATGGATCTGCACAGCACCTTTAAACCCTGGCAGTGAATTCATGCTACTGTGCCCTTACAAATGCCGGTGACACACAACACACACATGTACCTACCCCCTTCCGGCTGCTGCTTCGCCTGTAAGCGCCGATCCAAGTCTGGAAAGACCACCGGCAGCACACGCCTGTGGAGGTGGCTCAGACGGCGGCGCCCGCGGTTCTTGTGGCTCTCAGGTGAGTCCTCCAGCAGGACCCGTGCAATCCTCCGCGTCCAGCACCGGATATCCTGCCAGCGTTTCCTCACCTGGGACAGGCTCCGCCTCCGACCATCCACACCCCTCACGGCACTGACGGCGGTCAGCCAGATCTGCTCCTTGGCAGTGGCGTCTACCTGTGAGGAAGAACAAGTGACACCACATCAATACACCAGCCACATGTCACAGAGAGACATTTGATAACAAATTAGCTGGTAACAACAAGGCATGTCATGCAGCCAACGCATTGCACCTTTGTCATAGGGACATGATCCTCTGGTGAGGGAAAAAGCAGTACGTGCCATAGTGGGTACACAGGTGGAATGATGGCAATGTCACAATCAATGATCAAGGCTCAGACTGTGCATCACACCCACCCCTCCTGTCTCAGGGCACTGCTGTTAGTGATAGGCACACACCCCTCCTGTCTCAGGGCACTGCTGGGAGCACTCTGTACCCACCCCTCCTGTCTCAGGGCACTGCTGTTAGTGATAGGCACACACCCCTCCTGTCTCAGGGCACTGCTGGGAGCACTCTGTACCCACCCCTCCTGTCTCAGGGCACTGCTGTTAGTGATAGGCACACACCCCTCCTGTCTCAGGGCACCTCTGTTAGTGATAGGCACACACCCCTCCTGTCTCAGGGCACTGCTGTTAGTGATAGGCACACACCCCTCCTGTCTCAGGGCACTGCTGTTAGTGATAGGCACACACCCCTCCTGTCTCAGGGCACTGCTGGGAGCACTCTGTACCCACCCCTCCTGTCTCAGGGCACTGCTGGGAGCACTCTGTACCCACCCCTCCTGTCTCAGGGCACTGCTGGGAGCACTCTGTACCCACCCCTCCTGTCTCAGGGCACTGCTGTTAGTGATAGGCACACACCCCTCCTGTCTCAGGGCACTGCTGTTAGTGATAGGCACACACCCCTCCTGTCTCAGGGCACTGCTGGGAGCACTCTGTACCCACCCCTCCTGTCTCAGGGCACTGCTGGGAGCACTCTGTACCCACCCCTCCTGTCTCAGGGCACTGCTGGGAGCACTCTGTACCCACCCCTCCTGTCTCAGGGCACTGCTGTTAGTGATAGGCACACACCCCTCCTGTCTCAGGGCACTGCTGTTAGTGATAGGCACACACCCCTCCTGTCTCAGGGCACTGCTGGGAGACATCAGGCATCCCCCCCCCCCCTGGGACCCCCCCAACAGTACATGGCATGTGTGTCACACCAGGACACAATGGCAGAAGTCACAGTCACAACATAGGGACAGTCTGTGCCAGTGGCCTATGCACTCACCTGATACCCTGGTCGCCCATACAGCATGGGGTACTGTGGGAGGATCACATCCAGCAATGCCATGTTCTCCTCCAGGGTGAATGGCTGTGACCTCTCCACAGCCCTTGACATGGTTCCAGGGAATCAGTAGCAGCAGCTGGGTCGACGAATTCAAAGATGTGCAGGCAAGTACTCCCTCATGGGACCTGGCTGCCTTATATGTGCCTTTCTGCCCTGTCTCATGCACAGGAGTACAGAGTGATTGGTCACTCACATTTGCATCCTATGTTTCCACCAATCCCTTCAAACCTAGCAGTCTGTGTGTACTCTATCGGTTTCATTCTCCTGCATGATGTCAGCTCCACAAACACATTGCAACAAAGTATTTTTATTCCAACTGACTTCTGCTGTTCACCTTCCAGAAGAAATTCGAATTTAGAACTTGGTCTCCATGACAACCAGCATGCATGTAGGCCTTAATACTTGTCCCTCATGTGTCCCCTATGTGATTCTGAGCTCCACACACAGGTACGGTGCGTTCCGGGGCCCTAGGGCACCCCAAATGCATTGCAACGGCCCGTACACGCGTGACTACGTTCACTATCAGTATGTGTGGCCTCGCGTATGCGTACTCGTAGTGGTACGGGCCATACACATGCCTGTACGCTCCCTATCACTACGAGTACGCATACGCGAGGCCACACATACTGATAGGGAGCGTACACACGCCTGTATGCTCCCTATCACTACGAGTACGCATACGCGAGGCCACACATACTGATAGGGAGCATACAGGCGTGTGTACGCTCCCTATCAGTATGTGTGGCCTCGCGTATGCGTACTCGTAGTGGTACGGGCCGTACACACGCCTGTACGCTCCCTATCAGTATGGGTGGTCTCGCGTATGCGTACTCGTAGTGATAGGGAGCGTACATGCGTGTGTACGGCCCGTACCACTACGAGTACGCATACGCGAACCACACATACTGATAGGGAGCGTACACACGCCTGTACGCTCCCTATCAGTATGTGTGGCCTCGCGTATGCGTACTCGTAGTGATAGGGAGCATACAGGCGTGTGTACGCTCCCTATCAGTCTGTGTGGCCTCGCGTATGCGTACTCGTAGTGGTACGGGCCGTACACACGCCTGTACGCTCCCTATCAGTATGGGTGGTCTCGCGTATGCGTACTCGTAGTGATAGGGAGCGTACAGGCGTGTGTACGGCCCGTACCACTACGAGTACGCATACGCGAACCACACATACTGATAGGGAGCGTACACACGCCTGTACGCTCCCTATCAGTATGTGTGGCCTCGCGTATGCGTACTCGTAGTGATAGGGAGCATACAGGCGTGTGTACGCTCCCTATCAGTATGTGTGGCCTCGCGTATGCGTACTCGTAGTGGTACGGGCCGTACACATGCCTGTACGCTCGCCATCACGATGGGTACACATACGGCTGCACTCCCATAGTGATATGGGAACGTACACAGGCCCTCTTTGCAGCAGTACAGCGGGATTCACACATCACAGTGGTGATAGGCGGCACACAGGTAGGGATAGGGCGGACATACTTGTCCATGGATGGACATACTTGTCCATTAATTGACATTGAGGCATCGTCTGTACATCACTACATGTGCGGGGTACAGGTGTGAAAGGCCTGTGATGTGGAACATTACTCCTGAGTCGAGAAGGCACCAGATGTATGATGAGATGTGTACAGATGTACTGTGTGATGGTGCGATGTGTGCCAGGCATGCCCTTGACTCCTTTGACATGTGTGCATGTCGTACTGCGCACTTGGGGTGAGCGTCACTGGCATGGCACGGACACCAACACACGGAAGTGTCCCCTGATGCCCGGTACAGGGGTTATGACACCTGACTTGTCACTACCCACGGTGCACAATGTGACTATGTCATGTATGTGTGGGGGCTTCACATCAGGTTGATGTTGGAGCACCCTCAAAAGCTGCAGCCGTTGCAGCAACAAACATGTGTCTGTGTGTAGATTGTCATTGCACACTGTTCCGCACACCATGCCACATGTGGTATCGGATGTGAGGTGCACATGTATGCATGGGACACGGAGTAGCGTGACAAGGACATGTCAGCATCCTCACAAGGTATGTGTGGTGAGTCATGACATGTGCACCTTCATGGCAAGGTGTGTGGGCTGGCCTAGTGTAATGTCATGTGACCTGTGGCTCCAGTGTTCCGCTACCAATCTCTGCAATCGGCATCCTACTGCTGCTGATGTGTGGGCGTATGTCACTCCTGTGTTGCGTATGGCTGTTCACTTGCACTGGGACACAGCTATTCCCATGGCGTGGCATGGGGAGGTTCTCAATCTCCGTGTGTAGCTGGGTCTTTGAAGGAGTGTCACCTTGCATCCATACGTGTCCTGGCCATGTAGCACATACCTGACTCCCTATGTAGCATGTGTGTATTGCCAGATTAACATGTGCTCAGTACACATGAGTTGTTGTCGTAGTGCACTCACTCTTCCTTGTCACTTCAAAATTACTGCAGAGCGCCGCCTCTTGCCCGAAGAATTCCAGACTTGGCTGCCATGCAGGATAATGACAGCATCCGGCTCTACCGCTTCACCCAACCGTTGATTCTGGAGTAGGGGTGGGCGGAATTTGCGGAATTGCATTACACAAATCTCCGCGAAACGGTAAAAAATCTCCGCGAACACGCAGAAATTCCGCGAACACGCGGAATTGCTTGTTTGCGATGCTTTTTTCCTGTTCGCAATTGCTGTTTGCGTGCTCGAGGAGAAATATCTCGCGAACATGCATTTTGAGAACGCGAACAAGCAAAAATTTCGCGAAATCGCGGAACGCAGACTTTTGAGCAATTTCGCGTTCTCCGCGGAACGCGAAATTACGCAAATTCCGCAAATTCCGCGAGCGGAACGGAATTTGCCACCCAGGCCTATTCTGGAGTTGACGGCGAGACTGGCACCACACCTGCAACCGCAGCACAGGTATCCCACGGCACTGACACCCCAGCTGAAGGTAATGGCTGCCCTACATTTTCTTGCCACGGGTACCTTTCAAAATACCATAGCTCATGTTGGTGGCATGTCCCAGAGCACGTTCAGTGGTGTGCTGCATGATTTCTTAGAGGCCATGTTGATTCACCTGGATGACTTCATCAAGTTCCCAACCCCTGAACAGATGACTGAGGTCAAGCGTGGATTCTATGCCCTGGGAGGGATGCCCCATGTCATTGCGTCCATAGATGGGACACATGTAGCTTTGGTACCACCACACGCACGGGAGGTGGCGTACCGCAATCGGAAGCACTACCACTCCATCAATGCCCTTGTGGTGTGTCTGTCCAACATGGTGATTTCACATGTCTGTGCTCGTTTTCCAGGATCCGCACACGATACCTACATGATGAGGCGTAGCGGGATGCCTGACATGATGATGCAGCTGCGCAACGAACGGGCATGTGTTGTTGGTGGGTACAGTCTGTCTGTCCTGTATTCAGTATAGCCTACCAGCACGACCGCTTCACCACTTCTAACGATGACCATGTGCTTTCCATGTAGGGGACGCTGGCTATCCCAACATGCCTTGGCTGCTCACACCTCTCCGCAACCCCATCACGCCGGCCCAGCTCCGATACAACACCGCCCATGGCCGGACAAGGCGAGTGATAGAGAGGATGTTTGGCATGCTGAAGAGCCGATTCAGGTGCCTCCACAAGACCGGCGGCGCACTCCCATATGCCCCGGCGAAGGTCTGCAAGATCTTCATGGTCTGCTGCATGCTGCACAACATGGCAGTTGAAAGAGCAGTGCCACTCATCCTGAATCAACATGACGAGGACCATCCACCCGTGGAGGACGAAGGGCTTGGCAATGGGGCTAGTGATGTGGAGGATGTGGAGCCGCAAGAGGACATCCGGACTCGGCTCATACGCGACTTCTTTGCATAGTGGTGAGTACCAGTGTCTGAGTGTGCACGCATTGGTCCCCGTGTGGCATGCGTTGTGATGTGTGTCTCCACCTGCATGTATGGCACGTGAGTCAGAGGTGTGTGTGGGTGTGTCACTGGAGTGATGGTGCCAGTGATGGTTGTACTTCCGCAGTCATAATTGTGACCTAGCATGTTGTCATCCATACATGTGTCGAGTAAATGCACATGCAAGTGGCTGTGCTTTTTGTGGCTGACTTCTTGTGTGTTTCTCTTCCCCAGGTACCTGCGCATGCCGTCTGCTGGTTGCATTGTTGTGGCACTGCTATTCCTCATGGACATGACATCGTGGGCTGACTCAGCGTTACCGGCACGGACACGTTTGGAAGTCTCCATGGGGTAAGGGATGCATCTGGGGTGTATTGGGTGTGGCAGTTGTTCACGATGTGTGCACACTGCCCCTGTCGGTGTTTGGTTCCTCTGCAGCCATGTCACATCCCCATGGGACACGACATGCAGCTGTGTACACCTGAATAGATGGTCTGCCTGGTTGACAGTCATCAGTGATGGGATAGAGGATTGTGATGATGGCATCAATGTGTGTGACACTGCCCTCGGACACATTCGGTTAGCATTGGCTTGACATGGTGTGGGACTTCGACATCCGCAGATCTATGGTGTATGGCAGGCTCTCCGTGTGCAGCTGTGGGTATTTAGCTGTTAGCCGACGCTTGTGTGCCAGTTCCATGGCGAACACGCATGTGTGCTGCTGAAGGGGGGTGCCAGTGTTGGACCCACATGTTACTCCACATGATGTGTTCATGTGTACTTCGAGTTGCCTCTGCAATCCCGAAAACATGACTAATAAAGGTGTCCCTATGCCTCCAAGGTGCCTCTTCTCAGTCAATGCTGGTGTGTTGCCATGGTGCATCATGCTTGTCTGGCATGGTATTCCCTGATTGTGGCTATGTGTCAATGTGTCGAGTGGCAAGATGCAAGCTGTGTGTGTGGGCTGAGACTGTGTATTGGGCATGATGTCCATGACTGTGTGGGTATTGTGACATGTGCCATCCCCATGCATCCATCGTTGGCCAGGCCCCCATTCTCTGCATCCACCGGACTCAAGCTTGCAGGACATGTTTCTGCCACCTGTCTACACATACCTGGGTGCCCCCCAGGACACTGGACTGGATCCCTGACCTCTGCGCATGACTGTTGCTGTACTCAATGTGTCTGTCAGCACGGTTGTTCGGTAACCCCCTCAGCTGGTTGGGCCCATCACGGGTGTGTATGGTGCTCCATGTCTGTCTTGCCTAATACACTGTGACCCATGTGTCCTGTACCAGACTCAGGCCCCAGGGTGTGGGTGGTTGAAGACAAAAGATGACTCAGGCATGTTTTGACTTTATGAGACACATGTTAGGTAATAATGCTACCAGCAGGCATCTACTCTTCATAGTGTGATTTATTATTGGGGGGGGGGAAACAAAGTGAGTGTCTTTCCGGGAAGTTTGAATCCAAAGTCCAGTAGGGGAGTTGGTGTCCTTGCCATTGGATGTCCTCAGAGTCCATGCCACAGTCTTTGTCAACATTGGTCAGCCAGTGACCAGCAGGGCCATGTGGCAGAGAATGTCTCTTGATGCTGTGATGCTGTTGCTCCAGTGGGCCAGGTGCCAGGCCAGGTGTCCTGGGAGATGGTGATGTAGCGCCGACCCTCACGGTCCTTTCCGTGGACGACCCGGCCTCCTGCGGGGAACCTCACCAGCAGGCCGTGACGACATCTGGGATGCTCCGTCGGATGTTTCCTCCTCCTCCTCCTGATCCCTCCCTGTGGGTGGTGATGTTCTCCGCCTTCTGGCACAGGGAGGGTCGGCCATGTTGTCGGCCATCCGACGGAGTGTAGCGTGAATCCCCTGGAATGCCGTCACTTGCTCAGCCTGTCTGTCCTCCATCCTCCGTTGGTGTACCAGTAGACAGGCATGTAGCTCCGCATGTTGCTGGGCCTGCTGGGCCTTGATCCCCTCGAGGACGGACACAACCTGGGCCATGCCCGTGGTGTCCTGCCGGTATGAGTCCAGGATGTTACGGACATGGGAAAATACCGGATCCCCAGCCAACTGGTCAGGCTCGTGCCTCCGCCGTCCTCCACTCCCACCACCCCTGCCCACTTGCGCCTGGCCTGCCCTTGCGGGCACATCGGGTCTCCGGGACCCCTGAGGGGTGGCATTGGCGTTGTCGCCTGCCTCCTCCTGGGTGCCCGGGACACCGTGTCCCTCCTGGCCAGCCTGGCTGCATTGTGGTGTTGGGGCAGGGATCCTGGGTGTCTCCTGGGATGTGGGAGGGGTGGGGGTGGTGGTTGGCACAGTTGTACCTGACGCAGGTGCTGCAGGCGGTTGGACACCAGAGGGGCCAGGTCGGTCGGGGTCGTCCACAGAGTGGTGAGAGTGGTCGCTGCCGGTGGGATCGGGCTCCTGCAGATCCGGGTCCTGTGAGTGTTCCCCCCCAGTGTTGCGGGGTGCACCACGACGTTGACCTGTGTGTGAGAGAGACAATGTTAATTTTGGTCCATGCAACATCCATGTTTCATCATTTCATAAGTTGGCACATTTCCTCTTGGAATTAGGATCTGTCTTGCATTCCACTCACAGTGCACTTGTGCATGGGTGTGTCCCTTGGGCACCACTTTGGCACCTTTAACTATGTGTGGCACAGTCTTACTTGCTGCGTCAATTGTGACTGCAGTCAGCAGTGGAGTGGGCCGGTGTTGCGAGCCATGCATTGGCGCCTTCCGTGTAGCACTGTACATGTGCACATGGAGTTGTTCCACACCCTTATGTGATGCAGGTAGCTGTCATTGTGCTCGTGCACAGGTTGTGACATGGCCCTGTGTTTTGCCATGGTGAAGAGGGGGGGTTCTGGCACGGGCCACCCTTGGCTACATGCACGCAGTCTACCTGCTGACAAGCAGACATTCCCACACACCACACGGCTGATTTGCTCTCCCTGTGTCTCCCTCCCTCTCTGTCCCCCTCTCCCTCCCTCTCTGTCCCCCTCTCCCTCCCTCTCTGTCACCCTCTCCCTCCCTCTGTGTGTCACCCTCTGTCACCTCAGCCCAGCTTCCTGGGCACACACTGTTAGCAGATCTTTGAGTGGCCCTTGGCTTGTTGATGTGAGTTTGTTTCTGATCTCCAGGCACCCATTGGGTGTGATGTGTGTCTGTGCGCTGCTGCTGTGGTGGTGTGTGCTGCCACTCTTTCACAATGTTGGCTGTTCATTAGCTGCTGTCATGTGCAAAACAGTGCCTTCACCCCCATGTGTTGATGCAAGGTGTCCGCCATTTGCTGGCAAGTCATTCCTGTGTTGGGACACACTGTTTGTCTGGCTGTGACCTAGGCCATATGGGCAGAGTGCATTGTTGTCTGCTTCGGAGTCGCACTATGTGATTTTTGGGGCCCAGCCTCCCGCCATCCGGGTTACCGTGTCATGTGTTGTTGTCTTCTGTGACTTGCCATTGTCCAGCTGGGTGCATGGGGCATGGTGGCAGCAGTGGCATGTGCGTGCTCATGGAGTGTGGTTGAGTAATGCGATGGCTTGTGGTGGTTGCGTGCCTGTTAGTGATTTTGGTTGTGGATGCCGTTCCCCCCATGTGATGTGCGTTGTTTGTGTACTCACCCGGGTCTCGGAGTCCTTCTAATCCTTCGACTGCCTCCACCGGCAGTATGGCCATCACCCTCTTCTCCCAGGGATGGTACTGTACGGGTCTGCGGGAGGGCCCTCCTCCGGTGGCGTTGGCCTGGTCGTGTTCCTCCTGCCTCTTGGCTCTGACCCTCCTCCGCAGATCGTACCACCTGTTCTGGCATTCCTGCCTGGTCCTCCTGGTGTCCGCAACAGCATTCACAGCATCGACGATGGTCTGCCACATGGCTGTTTTTGCTGCCAGGCTGGTATTTCTGACCAATGTTCCAAAGATCTGTGGCTCGACTCTGAGGATTTGATCAACAAGGACCTCCAACTCTCGGTTACTGAACTTTGGATTCTTGGTAGTGGGCATGGTGAGGGGTGTGGGTGGGGTTGGTGGGGGGGGTGTGGATGTTGGGGGGGGTGTGGATGGTTGTGTGTGTGTGTGTGTGTGAATGTGATGAGGGGGTGTTTGTGAGGGTGGTTGTGTGAAGGTGTGCAAGTGTAAGGTGTGGTGTAGCTTGTTGTATGGTTCTGTGGTGTCTGGCAGCAGTGAGTCTGTTGCAAAGGCTCATGGTTTGTGTGTGTGGGCCCTTTTTATTGGTCCATGGGTGGGTGTGGCTGTGTTTGAATTTTGGGTGGGTGTGTTATAAGTAGTGGTGGTGTTGTGGCCCTCTGTTTGTCTTTGGCAGTTGCAGGTCAGTGAAGGTGTATTTGTAGTGTTTGTTGGCCATGTTTAGTGGCTTTGTGCCATTCGAATAGTGTCTTCTTGTGTTGTTTTGTTTTGTCCTGGTTGTGTACGTGCGTTTTGAGCGTGTGTACGGTGTGTAGATGGGCCATTTGGTTGTACGGTGCTGTCCTTGTGTGTGGGTTGGTACGACTCGTACATGCGGATGTGATGTTGGGGCCTGGGGTGCGCACCGTACTTAGGAGGTTGTGTTGGGGGTACGACTGGAACGTACTGGGGTGTAGGTACACGGGGGTACGACACGTACTGGGGTGGGGGTACGACTGGAACGTACTGGGGTGTAGGTACACGGGGGTATGACACGTACTGGGGTGGGGGTACGACTGGAACGTACTGGGGTGTAGGTACACGGGGGGTATGACACGTACTGGGGTGGGGGTACGACTGGAACGTACTGGGGTGTAGGTACACGGGGGTATGACACGTACTGGGGTGGGGGTGGGGCTCGAACGTACTGGGGTGTACATAGACGGTGGTACGACACGTACTGGGGTGGGGGTACGACTGGAACGTACTGGGGTGTAGGTACACGGGGGGTATGACACGTACTGGGGTGGGGGTGGGGCTCGAACGTACTGGGGTGTACATAGACGTTGGTACGACACGTACTGGGGTGGGGGTACGACTGGAACGTACTGGGGTGTAGGTACACAGGGGGTATGACACGTACTGGGGTGGGGGTGGGGCTCGAACGTACTGGGGTGTACATAGACGGTGGTACGACACGTACTGGGGTGGGGGTACGACTGGAACGTACTGGGGTGTAGGTACACGGGGGTATGACACGTACTGGGGTGGGGCTCGAACGTACTGGGGTGTACATAGACGGTGGTACGACACGTACTGGGGTAGGGGTACGACTGGAACGTACTGGGGTGTAGGTACACGGGGGTATGACACGTACTGGGGTGGGGGTGGGGCTCGAACGTACTGGGGTGTACATAGACGGTGGTACGACACGTACTGGGGTGGGGGTACGACTTGAACGTACTGGGGTGTACCTAGACGGGTGGGGGTATACATACACGGGGGGTACGTGTCGGACGTACGGGGGCTGGGGGGAGTGTTGGGCGCGTATGCGGGCACATGTCTCCATGGTTGCTATAGGAGTTCGGTGCGGACGGTGTTTTTTCCATACGGTTGTACGCTCGGACGCACGGGATGGATCGTGATTCCTCGGTCGGACTTGGCTTTTCACGTTTGTAAGGTAAATCGTCCGAGGATGTGTCGGACACATTTTCCGACCCAAGGACGTGTGGGGAATGATTCCCAGTGCGGTTCGTATGGACTTTTTACCATGCGAATCGTGATTGCCAGTTCGTACGGCACTTGTACGATTCGTACGGTAAAAAGACCCGATACGAGTCGTACGGGGAAATTTTTTACCGGATCGTGATCGGCACCTCTATCTGCGCTTGTTCCTTAATATTCAAGAAGGAGGGGAAGAAATCCACCCCTCATCACACACCTGCAAGTGGAAACAGAGGAAAAGAAACCTCTCATTATGGTACTGAGGGGTGCAAGGGGAATTTATCCAGACTGCCCTATTTAATAAAGCGAGACATAAGTATGTATGAAAACCTGTGTGTAAACAACATTAAGCCTGACAGATGTCTCATAAACAGTACAAAATAGATCTGAAGTAATCAAAAGGTAACAAAAGCAAGGAACTGCATTCTTCAATCAAAAAAGAGGTAATAAAGTGGACACAAGGTTGCGTGCCCAACTGAGTCCAAAAAGGTAATAAGCCTAATACCCAAGTAGTCACGATTTCATACGTGCATAGATGTCACAAGGTAGATATCTCGAGAAATATAATAAGAAAATGGCACCCAAATTAAGGAGAGCCCTTTACCAAAGAAAGGGGTATAAACATGGCTGTCAACATTAAAAAGCCTAATAAGGGGCATATTATCAAGGACGGCGTTAAAATTATCGCCGGTTTAGCGGCAGAACATGGGCTTCTATTGGAATTCTCAAGGGCATATTATCAAGCCCATTATCGCCGTTTTAGCGGCAGTTTTCTGCCGCTAAAGCAGCGATAATTTTAACGCTGATCTTGTTAATATGCCCCAAAGTAACAAAAATGAAAAAACCTTGACATGTATCAAAAGGCAAGTCTAATATCGATGTGGGCAAACAGCAATAGTGATCCCAAGTAACCCAAAGCGAACAGAAAAAGGGAAAAAAGGAAAGAAAATATGACAAAAAGTATAAACACCAGTAACAAAGAGTGCCAGTCTCATGAGGTAAAAGAGAGGGGCTCGCAAGTGATCCTACGTCTAATCGCTAAACATATATGTATGAGGAAGTTAGATCCCATACATCTCAATAGTCAAAATAACTTTTTTTTGGCCACTACGGCCATAGAAGTATACATAAAAACACATAATAAATACCTAAAAGATTCAGCATGCTCACAATAGGTCAACAAATTCATACATAATGCAAATGAAGAATAAAGCAAACATCATGGCTGTGAAAAACCAGCAGTCACAACAGACAGCAACTAGGTAAAAAACAGTACATCACGAAAGTGCAAATTGAGAGGCATATGCAGTGACTGCACAAGCGTCCCCTTGAATAAAAAGGGGAAATACAGTATGGTTCAGAACGGCGCCAGGGTATCAATCAAAAGGGTCAGTCCTGACTGTTATAAAGAGAGTGCCTTCTTTCCTAACAACCACAATGCGCCTAGGTACTTGGCAACTGCATATGCACATAGAGGCCGACAGTCAGTTCTGAGAATTTGAAGAGCAATGAAATGCTTGCATGTGCTCAGCTCTCTGCAAATGGGTGATAGATAGCAAGAAGCGGTGTGGGTGTAGTTAGGCGGAGCAAGCAAAAAAACATGGGAAACAGTTTCCTTCGATTGGTTGCATGCAGGACAGTCAGAAGATTCCAAACCCGACTATTTAGAAGTAAAATATCTCAGTGGTTGTGCACTTTGAATTGAAAGTACAACTTCTTGCACAATGGCACAATGATTGGCTCAAAAAGTCTTTAGATAAGCCTGACTGCTCTGTACCAAGCTACCAGAGGGTGAGCAAAGGCTATCTTTTAGTGTGTTTCTAGCTTACCCTAACTTGGATTGTGGCTTCTGCATGGACAGGGTGCATGCCTTTATCTACTAGACCTCCGAATTCTAACATTACCATTTATGTAAAAGGGGCAGATATTCTGTCTGTTTTTTCCGCAGCACATGGTGAACGTTAATCCTTTGATCTAATTTTTCCATATAGTCTTTAAAGGTTATAATAAGGCTATGCATGTGTCTTTGGATTAACGGTCCATTAATTATTCTATTTGAATTTGTCACCCCAAGTGAGAAGGGTATTCCCAGACGTGGGTCCAGTGCTCGCCATGCCACTTGATTCAAGCTATCCTAGCTGATGAGGAATACCCTGAAACCAGTCCTAGGATGGTTGTTTTCAGTCAATGGAGGACATGGCCTACCAGTTCCGGCCGAACTGTTCTCAGGGAGAACAGGGTCAAGCTGATTTGCATATGTCTAGGTCCAAACTAGAATGGCGTAGTGAGTTAAAAAAAGGATTTAGGCCCAGATCTCTGACTGGGCGTTTGTGATTGACATTTTTCAGCATTCTGTCCATCAATTTTTCTTTTTGCATTTGTCACCCCAAGTGGGACGGGTATGCCCAGATGTGGGTCCATGCTTGTCCTGCCACTGAATTTAAGCTATCCTGGCTGATAAAGGGTGGTACCCCTAAACCAGCCCTAGGATACTTGTTTCAGGTCCAGGGAGGACCTGGACTCGCAGTTCGGGCTGGACTGTACCCATGGGGAGCAGGGTCAAGACTTATTAAAATATGGTGCGGTCCAAACATGAATGGCATGGTGTGCAAAAGAACATTCGATTTAGGCCCAGATCTCTGACAGGGGGTGAGCGTTTGACATTGATCAGCATTCTGTCCATCAATTGTTCTTTTGGAAAACAGAAAGATTATACCTTACGAGCTCCCAGTGAGTCAATACACTTCCATAGCTCATTGTGATGTACCCGATTAAATGTATAACTGAGGTGATTGAAACGGTGAACACCCTAAATATGGATTCCAAAATATCGACTGCCCAGAATATCAAAGTTAAAATATAGAGTGGACAGAATATCGAATTATCAAAATATAGATAGGTCAGAATATCGAAATTGGGGTACAAAATATCGATTCCCATAATACAGAATTTAAAAATATAGAATTCCATAATATCGATTTTTAAAATATAGATTACCATAATATCGAATTAAAAAATATAAATATCTATAATATCGTATTTTTTTAAGTGTTATGTATGGTAGTATATGTGTTAAAATTATGTATTATTTTTGTAATGTATGTTTAATTTATTTAAACTAATGAATGTTATGTAATTTAATTTTTGTGTAATTTAATTCCGTAGCGGGATGTGGGTTTATAGGGGAATAGGGTGGGAAGTAATTTAATTATGGTTAATTAAATATTAATTATAATTATATGTTTTAATAATTAATTGATTGATAATTAATTATTAATTGGTAATTAATTTGTATTAATTGGTAATTAATTTATATTAATTGATTAATTGATAATTATGTTAATTGCATTTTGTATTATTAGGAGCGGGTTGTGGGTTTGTAGGGGAATTGGGTGGGAAGTAATTTAATTGTAATAAAGTAAATAATTATTTTTTTATATATGTGTATTGATAATTAATTGATAATTAATTATTAATTGGTAATTAATTAGTATTAATGGGTAAATAATTTGTATGAATTGCTAGTTAATTGTTATTAATTGCAAATTTATTTTTAATAATTGATTAATTGACAATAATGTTAATTGTATTTTTTATTATTGGGAGTGGGTTGTGGGTTTACAGGGGAATTGGGTGGGAAGTAAATTAATTGTAATAAAGTAATTTTGTATTTTTTTGTATTTATGTGTATTGATAATTGATAACTAATTATTAATTGATAATTAATTTGTATTAATTGGTAATTAATTTTTATTAATTGCTAATTAATATTTTTCAATGGTATTTCATTGTTATTAATTGGTAATTATTGTTAATTACCTTTTTATTGGTATTGATAATTAATGTAATCTTATTTTAAATTTAAATCATTACTTTCCCTACTTTTGCACTCTCAGTAGTGGGAATAGTATTTTTTACCCTCTGCTATCCAACTCTTTCCCTACTGTTGCACTCACTGGAGTGGGAATAGTAATTTTTACCCTCCTGCTATCCAACACTTTCCCTACTGTTACACTCTTTGGAGTGGGAATAGTAATTTTTACCCCTACACTATCCAGCATTTTCCCTACTGTTGCATTCACTGGAGTGGGAATAGTAATTTGTACCCCTACGCTATCCAACGCTTTCCCTACTGTTGCACTCACTGGAGTGGGAATAGTAATTTTTCCCTTCCCGCTATCCAACGCTTTCCCTACTGTTGCACTCTCTGGAGTGGGAATAGTAAATGTTATCCTCCCGCTATCCAACGCTTTCCCTACTGTTGCACTCTTTGGAGTGGGAATAGTAATTTTTAACCCTACACTATCCAATGCTTTCCGTACTGTTGCACTCATTGGAGTGTGAATAGTAATTTTTCTCTTCCTGCAATCCAATGCTTTCTGTACTGTCGCACTCTCTGGAGTGGGAATAGCAATTTTAACCCCTACACTATCCAATGCTTTCCCTACTGTTGGAGTCACTGGAGTGGGAATAGTATTTATTCCCTTCCCGCTATCCAACGATTTCCCTACTGTTGCAGTCTTTGGAGTGGGAATAGCAATTTTTACCCCTACGCTATCCAACGTTTTCCCTACTGTTGCACTCACTGGAGTGAGAATAGTAATTTTTACCCCTACGCTATCCAACGCTTTCCCTACTGTTGCACTCACTGGAGTGGGAATAGTAATTTTTCCATTCCCGCTATCCAACGCTTTCCCTACTGTTGCACTCTCTGGAGTGGGAATAGTAATTTTTACCCTCCCGCTATCCAACGCTTTCCCTACTGTTGCACTCTCTGGAGTGGGAATAGTAATTTTTACCCCTACGCTATCCAAAGCTTTCCCTACTGTTGCACTCACTGGAGCGGGAATGGTAATTTTTACTCCTATGCTATCCAACGTTTTCCCTACTGTTGCACTCACTGGAGTGGGAATAGTAATTTTTACGCTCTCACTATCCAACAAAAGCTCTACTTTTTTTACATTACTTTTATTATGTTTACATTTTAAGCTTTTTTATATTATATTATGTATGTTTTATTTAATTGTTTTTAATATTTCATTACTTTTATATTATTTTTAATACATTTAAAAAATTCGATATTTTAGCTAACTATATTTTAACATTCTATATTTTGGAATCAATATTTTAGTACTTACCTGTTTGTAGATAGGGAGTCGATATTCTGTCCTTCTATATTTTGGCATCGATATATTGGGCATTCTATAATATGTCCCTCGATATTTAGTCACTGAACCGATTGAAACACAGAAATACGCTACCTTCTCATACCTTTGTGTATTTCCCTACCAGGAGGCTCAGTTTGAGGCACTATCCTACAGTCCGTAGCTCTTTCCTAAATCTATTTTGTGCACTTGTGAATATATTATTGTCTGCAGCCTACCATTCCAATTTTTATAATATGACCCTTCCTATTAGTATAGCTTAGTAGCCAAGCAGGGGATGGATCCTGGGCCCTTTGGGTCACTTTTTAAACCTTTCTTAAAGATTGGAATAATTGGTGAATTCTACCAGGATGATGCTATAAATCTGGTCCCAGTTGCATTTAGTACGAAGGATGCCCATAAAGCAGAAATATACTTATAGGTGTCCACCAGAATCAGGCTAGGTGCCTTTGCCACTGGACTTTTGTCCAGTGCTCTAGTTACCTCCTCTAGGGTAGAGACAGGGGTTAACTGTGGTTCCAGAGAGGCCACTGGTTCTATGTCTGATCTTATCCATGATGAAAAAATGTAAGCAGATTGATCAACCCAAGCTGCAGCTGTAATTGAGGAGACAAAGTTAGGTGCAGAATTATTTCTAAACAGAGGAGTGTTTATTGTGTTCCAGAATATAGTATTATCCTTGGTATTTGCTATTAATGAATTTTGCCCAAGTACCCTCTTGGAGATCTTTCTTATTATCATTTAGTGCCCTTTTAAATCTAATTCTACTAGCCTGGATAGTAGCTAAATCCCTAGGATGGGAATGAAGCAGCTTAATAAAGTAATTGCAGGGCATGGGTAAATTTCTGGTTAAACCAGCCTTAACCTCCGATTACTTAACCCTTGGGCACCCTAGTCAAGAGTTGACTAATAGAGTTAGAGATGGATATAGGGACTTCCATAGTCTTCTCATAAACATCCTCCTGGGCCAGTCAGATTAGGAAGTGATATAAATATGGAGTATGGGGTAAGATTTAATATTCTTCCTGTCTGTTCTATTGGTTGCAGTCTTATTTGTATCATTACATTTTTGGGTTATGATCACTAATACAATTTTCCTCTATCTGACAGCAGGTAGAATACTTTCTTTCTCAGATGTAAGAATATGGTCAAATTTACTATTACCTCCTCTACCAGTAAAGTCTGAGAGTTGTTCCCGCAAGTGTAAATGTCTGTCATATTTAAAGTATATTTCAACATCAAGGGACTTATTATGATGGTTGGCCGAATCACTTCAGCCCGACACCAACTCAGTCATGGGACGGACCGACACCTGGTCGGCGGTCCCGACTGACTGATTTCAATGTGACCGAACCCAGTTCAGTAGCAGGATCCCTTTCATCAATGGGAGCTCTTGTTACTGCCATAAACAGGCCCAAACACAGGCTCCCATTGAGGAAAGGGAGGTGCAGTTCATCCCTACACCCTGTGGCAAGCACCTCCAACCCGAGGCCATGCACCATAAGGGCCTCGCGGGGGCCCCCAAACATGGTTTCTGACATGGTTTCCATGACGGACAGACCAGCAGGGAAACCATGTCAGAAACAAAGTCATTATCTCAAGGGCGGAAAGAACCACCCTTGAGATTACTTGCCACCTTGTGACTGGCGGGCAGGCTCTTCGAGCCCGTTGGAAGCCACACGGAAGGAGTGGCCAGTTTACTTTTCGACTGCTTTCAACATAATGAGATGGTCGGAAAGTAAACCAACCAGTCCATTATGATGCGATTTACGAGCTGTATTGTAATCGGCCCCCAAGTTGTTTGGAAGAAAAAGAACATTTGATAACATTAAAATTGCTGGCACAAATCATATAAACAACATTTGAATTGTAATTAATAAAAATACCTAAATCATTTTCCAAGGCTTTTAGCACTTCAACCCTTAAGGCATTAAAAAAGTTGTTATAAAAATGAATTATCAAAATATCGGGGTTAACATCCAAGGTTAATAATACACATTGATAATATGATGAAAATAAAAGCTTTTTTGATACTTTTAAGGGTATCCTGGTGGAAACCATTACAAGAAGCCCTACCCACATTAGATGGGGTGGCTGCAGTGCAAAAGGATATGAACCCATCAATATCAAATGAGTTATTGAACGTAGTTTCTTGAACACATACTGTTTGTGCTTCTTTGACATATATTATCCAATCCTCCAAGGTGGACTTATTGGCCAGTCCAGCTACATTCCATGAACCTATAAATATTTATGACAGGTCGTCTCCATACATATTAGTTTTATGTTGACCATTAACTTCCTGGGCTCTATTTGACAATGGTACACTGTAAGTTGATAGTCTCCCCTTGGCGTATATAAAATTAGTCTTATACAATTTAGCAAGTCAAGCAGAATCATCCAAACATTTTAGGGGGCCAAATCGATTACTGGTTGAGACTGGATAGCTCTGACCTAGGCCTACATTTTTGTTAGGACCTTTGCTTGATTTATGTCTTAAAGGGGAAAATAAATATTCAGGTCTATAAAAGAAACTCGAGAGGACAGCTTTTATATTACTCCCCAGATGAGCTCCTTGCAGTTCAATATTCTGAAGAGTCATAGGAATAAATTCAACAAAATAATAGGTAACTCTGAAATTCAAGATTATGCAATTGCCCTCCAGTGTTTTCTTGAGATTTCCTATCCATTTGACTCTTCTCACCATCAAGACTTCTTCGAATAAGAAATTCACCTTGGGCATCCTTTGCTTCAGCTGTGAATAGCTATGTTTTTAAGCTCTCCCAAGGATCCCTTGTAAGCCTCAAACCGGGAACCCCAGTTAGGCTCAAAACATAAGGTGTGACCTCAGGTGAGAAATGTAATAAATACATCCTTTGAATATTGCTGGCTTTGTTCCCCTGATTAGTTGAGGTCCTCATTGGAAGACCTTCTCCTACTACTGTTAGGTGCATCATCCTGTTTTATGGTATCTACAGATATGCAGCTATTGGTAATCAGTGGTTCTTTCTCTTTCTGGGCTAGTCTTAGTCTCACTCTTGTGCTGTTATCTCCTACAGGATCACCCTCTACCATACTGCTTATAGATCTGGACAAAACTTCATCCTCATGTCCAAGCTTTTGCAGACCTAGGATGCAGATCTGCTTTTCTACCAGATCCAGAACACAGCTCGATCTGTTTCGAGCTGTGTTAGTTTGTGGGTTACCCCCTCTAGGGTCAGCTTTACCAAGTTCTCCATGTTTTTTAATCTGATCACTTATAGACTGGACATATGAAACTAGGTCTGTCCCCATTATATTATCCTCAATTTGCCTGGATACCTTTTTGGCAAGTGTAGGGTGCACCATTGATGTAAAGAGATTTTTATTTGTAGAAAAGGTGGGTATGAAACACAAGTATTAGTTTTAGGAAGCGTCTGAAATATTACTGTTTGGTAACCCCTGGGAGCTTCCGATGTCGTTAGGCCCTCAAAGACCACCTGCTCAGTTGCCTCCAGTGTTTCTTTCACTTTGATAATCTCTTTGTCCATCATACAAGGTAGCAATTTTGTTATCCTTTACACCAACTTTCAATATACCTTTCCCTCATACCCATTTTATAAACCAGGAGGGAAAAATGTACATAAGAAAAACAAAAAGGGGAGTAGAGAGGTACCACTCAACCTGAGTGGTGGAGGTGGATACGTCCTCCCAAGATTCAGTCAATAAACATGTACAAACATGCATGTACACTTACTAACTTAAAAGTCAGATGAAAGGAGGGTGGCCTAGCCCAGCCTCATCATCCGTGGATGGATGTAGACGGGCCAACTCTTGGCCTGGTCTTTGCCCGGGCACGTGCCCAGGCGTGTCCTGCACTGCAGGGATCTCCCACACCTTATATGCTCTCACAGGGCACACAAAGGAAGTGGCCTTCTCCCTAAGCCACAGGGAGAGCTGCGTGTAGTAGTCTGGACCCGCAGCTGGAGTAATCTGTGTCTATTAGGGTCCCTGCAGTCATTAAGTTTGCTTATTCTTTTCCTTGTACCTTTTTTAAGTTTTGATTCATCCTGCAGTCATTAGAATTGCTTATTTTCCTTGTGCACCTTCTTTGAGGTTTAATTTTTTTCAGAGGTAGCAAGGCTGCCTGATAGAGGCTTGTTGTGTGCTGAATTTCTATTTATATACATACTCTGCCCTAATTCAGCTATTCTGACATGGGAGTGCGTGTCAAACTGTAATATTCTGGAAAGTTTGTATGCAGTGTAGGTGTTCCTTTTCATAATAGCAATCGGCATTTTAATGATGTGTGTGCAGAGCCCTCTGTATGTTTCTTTTTTTTGGAAAGTATTCTACTTGGATGTTCAAAGACAGCCATTTTAGAATCGTTGGGCTAGCTGTATTTTCTCTGTAGGCTCTAAGATAGGAAGTGAAGCCAACATCCAAGGGAGGTGGATTTCCAAAGTTTCTTACTCTGTGGCTCAACTATTCAATAATTGGTGGATACTATAGTCTCCAATTTTTAAACATTCTGGGGCTATTTCTCTCTCTTTGCACATTTTATAAAATTCCCATGACTAATTACTTCCATAGCCAGCTGTGAGATCGATGCCTTCCATTTAGAGACGGGTAAGCTTTGAGTCCAGCTTAGACACATTAACAACGACTGGATGTGTCAGTGACTTCATCCTTTAGATATAGTTAAATATAGCATTCAATCAATCAATAAATCAATCAGGGATCTTATGAAGCTCGACTACTCATCCGTGAGGGTCTCAAGGGTCTGTGATGGGGAGCATCTCCGGTTCAGTCGAAGTGCCAGGTCCAGATAATGATTGCTGAGGTTCAGATGCAAGGAGTTCCAGGTCTTCGCAGTGAGGTAGGAGAAGGATCTTCCTCCCGCCGTGGTCTTGCTGATCCATAGGATGGTGGCCAGGGCCATTTGAGTGGAGCAGAGATGTCTGTTGTGAGTAAAGAAGGAGAGGCAGGGGTTGAGGCGTGCTAGTACGGCGTTGTGAAGAGCTGTGTAGGAGTATGTGAGGAGCTTGAAGGTCATTCTTTTGTTGATAGATAGCCAGTGAAGGTCTGTCTGGTGGCCGGTGATGTGGCTGCTGCATGGAACGCTCAGGATGAGTCTGGTGAAACAATTCTGGATGTTCTGCAGTTTCTTTTGAAGTTTCTGGGTGATGCAGCATAAAGTGTGTTGCCATTGTCGAGTCTGCTGCTGACTAGTTCATGGGTGATCGTTTTTCTGGACTCGGTGGGGATCCCCTTGAAGATCCTATGAAACAGGCAGAGCCTGTTGCAGCAGGCGGACAGAATGACATTGATTTGGCAGTTCATTGATAGTGAGGAGTCCAGCATTCTGCTGAAGTTTTGTGCGGGTCTGTGGGTATGGGTGTAGGGGGGTTCTGAGCACTGCAGGCCAACAGCAGTCATCCTAGGTGGAGGGGCTGGGACCCAGAATGAGGACTTCGGTCTTGTCTGAGTTAAGCCTGAGGCAGCTGTCCTTCATCCAGGTGGCAACTGCCTTCATCCCTATGTGGAAGTTGCTTTTGGTGCCTGTTGGTTCATCTGTGATGGAGAGAATCCACTGGGTGTCTTCGGTGTAGTAGACAATGTTGAGTCTGTGCCTTCTGACGATGGTTGCAAAATGGGCCATGTAGATGTTGATGTTGCCGGCGTCGTGGAGTCTCACCCAGAGGGTGTGGTGGGAGATGGTGTCGAAGGCGGCTGAGAAGTCCAGGAGGATGAGGGCAGCAGTTTTGCCTCAGTTGAGGAGGGGTACAAAAGGGGGTGGTGATGGACGGAGAATCAGAACCAATCAAACACTCACACCCAGTCAACAGATCTGGGTTTGATCCATCACCGTTCTTTAGCCCACTCTGCCACCCCAGTTCAGACATGGCCATATGCAAATCAGTCTGACCCTGTGCCTCATGGGAACAGTCCAGCGCGAACTGCCAAGCCATGCCTTCCCTGGACCGGAAACAAGCTTCCAAGGACCGGTTTCTGGCATTTCAGCCGTCTTCAGCCAGGCTTGCTTTAATCCAGTGGCAAAGTGAGCAAGGGACTCACGTCTGAACATACCCTGCCAACTTATGGCGAACAAAGCGGTACAAAAGGGGGTGGTGATGGACGGAGAATCAGAACCAATCAAACACTCACACCCAGTCAACAGATCCGGGTTTGATCCATCACCGTTCTTTAGCCCACTCTGCCACCCCAGTTCAGACATGGCCATATGCAAATCAGTCTGACCCTGTGCCTCATGGGAACAGTCCAGCCCGAACTGCCAAGCCATGCCTTCCCTGGACCGGAAACAAGCTTCCTAGGACCAGTTTCTGGCATTTCAGCCGTCTTCAGCCAGGCTTGCTTGAATCCAGTGCCAAAGTGAGCAAGGGACTCATGTCTGAGCATACCGTGCCAACTTATGGCGAACAAAGGGGTACAAAAGGGGGTGGTGATGGACGGAGCATCAGAACCAATCAAACACTCACACCCAGTCAACAGATCCGGGATTGATCCATCACTGTTCTTTAGCCCACTCTGCCACCCCAGTTCAGACATGGCCATATGCAAATCAGTCTGACCCTGTGCCTCATGGGAACAGTCCAGCCCGAACTGCCAAGCCATGCCTTCCCTGGACCGGAAAAAAGCTTCCTAGGACCGGTTTCTGGCATTTCAGCCGTCTTCAGCCAGGCTTGCTTGAATCCAGTGGCAAAGTGAGCAAGGGACTCACGTCTGAGCATACCCTACCAACTTATGGCGAACAAAGCGGTACAAAAGGGGGTGGTGATGGACGGAGAATCAGAACCAATCAAACACTCACATCCAGTCAACAGATCCAGGTTTGATCCATCACCGTTCTTTAGCCCACTCTGCCACCCCAGTTCAGACATGGCCATATGCAAATCAGTCTGACCCTGTGCCTCATGGGAACAGTCCAGCCCGAACTGCCAAGCCATGCCTTCCCTGGACCGGAAACAAGCTTCCTAGGACCGGTTTCTGGCATTTCAGCCGTCTTCAGCCAGGCTTGCTTGAATCCAGTGGCGTTTGCCCAGATCTGTTGACTGGGTGTGAGTGTTTGATTGGTTCTGATTCTCCGTCCATCACCACCCCCTTTTGCCGTCTGCAGCCAGGCTTGCTTGAATCCAGTGGCAAAGTGAGCTAGGGACTCACGTCTGAGCATACCCTGCCAACTTATGGCGAACAAAACGGTACAAAAGGGGGTGGTGATGGACGGAGCATCAGAACCAATCAAACACTCACACCCAGTAAACAGATCCGGGATTGATCCATCACTGTTCTTTAGCCCACTCTGCCACCCCAGTTCAGACATGGCCATATGCAAATCAGTCTGACCCTGTGCCTCATGGGAACAGTCCAGCCCGAACTGCCAAGCCATGCCTTCCCTGGACCGGAAAAAAGCTTCCTAGGACCGGTTTCTGGCATTTCAGCCGTCTTCAGCCAGGCTTGCTTGAATCCAGTGGCAAAGTGAGCAAGGGACTCACGTCTGAGCATACCCTACCAACTTATGGTGAACAAAGCGGTACAAAAGGGGGTGGTGATGGACGGAGAATCAGAACCAATCAAACACTCACATCCAGTCAACAGATCCGGGTTTGATCCATCACCGTTCTTTAGCCCACTCTGCCACCCCAGTTCAGACATGGCCATATGCAAATCAGTCTGACCCTGTGCCTCATGGGAACAGTCCAGCCCGAACTGCCAAGCCATGCCTTCCCTGGACCGGAAACAAGCTTCCTAGGACCGGTTTCTGGCATTTCAGCCGTCTTCAGCCAGGCTTGCTTGAATCCAGTGGCGTTTGCCCAGATCTGTTGACTGGGTGTGAGTGTTTGATTGGTTCTGATTCTCCGTCCATCACCACCCCCTTTTGCCGTCTTCAGCCAGGCTTGCTTGAATCCAGTGGCAAAGTGAGCAAGGGACTCACGTCTGAGCATACCCTGCCAACTTATGGCGAACAAAGCGGTACAAAAGGGGGTGGTGATGGACGGAGCATTAGAACCAATCAAACACTCACACCCAGTCAACAGATCCGGGTTTGATCCATCACCGTTCTTTAGCCCACTCTGCCACCCCAGTTCAGACATGGCCATATGCAAATCAGTCTGACCCTGTGCCTCATGGGAACAGTCCAGCCCGAACTGCCAAGCCATGCCTTCCCTGGACCGGAAACAAGCTTCCTAGGACCGGTTTCTGGCATTTCAGCCATCTTCAGCCAGGCTTGCTTGAATCCAGTGGCAAAGTGAGCAAGGGACTCACGTCTGAGCATACCCTGCCAACTTATGGCGAACAAAACGGTACAAAAGGGGGTGGTGATGGACGGAGCATCAGAACCAATCAAACACTCACACCCAGTCAACAGATCCGGGATTGATCCATCACTGTTCTTTAGCCCACTCTGCCACCCCAGTTCAGACATGGCCATATGCAAATCAGTCTGACCCTGTGCCTCATGGGAACAGTCCAGCCCGAACTGCCAAGCCATGCCTTCCCTGGACCGGAAACAAGCTTCCTAGGACCGGTTTCTGGCATTTCAGCCGTCTTCAGCCATGTTTGCTTGAATCCAGTGGCATTTGCCCAGATCTGTTGACTGGGTGTGAGTGTTTGATTGGTTCTGATTCTCCGTCCATCACCACCCCCTTTTGTACCCCTTTGTTCGCCATAAGTTGGCACGGTATGCTCAGACATGAGTCCCTTGCTCACTTTGGCACTGGATTCAAGCAAGCCTGGCTGAGGACTGCTGAAATGCCAGAAACCGGTCCTAGGAAGCTTGTTTCCGGTCCAGGGAAGGCATGGCTTGGCAGTTCGGGCTGGACTGTTCCCATGAGGCACAGGGTCAGACTGATTTGCATATGGCCATGTCTGAACTGGGGTGGCAGAGTGGCCTAAAGAACGGTGATGGATCAAACCCAGATCTGTTGACTGGGTGTGAGTGTTTGATTGGTTCTGATTCTCCGTCCATCACCACCCCCTTTTGTACCGCTTTGTTCGCCATAAGTTGGCAGGGTATGCTCAGACGTGAGTCCCTTGCTCACTTTGCCACTGGATTCAAGCAAGCCTGGCTGAAGACGGCTGAAATGCCAGAAACCGGTCCTAGGAAGCTTGTTTCCGGTCCAGGGAAGGCATGGCTTGGCAGTTCGGGCTGGACTGTTCCCATGAGGCACAGGGTCAGACTGATTTGCATATGGCCATGTCTGAACTGGGGTGGCAGAGTGGGCTAAAGAACGGTGATGGATCAAACCCGGATCTGTTGACTGGGTGTGAGTGTTTGATTGGTTCTGATGCTCCGTCCATCACCACCCCCTTTTGTACCGCTCAGTTGAGGAGGGTGCGGATGTCATCTGTAGTGGCAAGGAGTGTGGGCTCAGTTCTGTGGTTGCTACTGAAGCCCAATTGGGAGAGAACTAGGATGTGCTTTGTTTCAATGAACTACAAGAGTTGGGCGTTAATGGCTTTCTCAATGACTGGATGGGAAGGGGAGCAGAGAGATGGGTCCATAGTTCTTGAGGTCCGTTGGGTCGGCAGATGGCTCCTTCAGCAGGGGGTTGATCTCTGCATGCTTCCAGGAAGGTGGCGGACTGAAAGGCACAGTTGATGGTCTGGCAGAGTCTGTGTGCAATGGAGGTGCCTGTGTCTTTAAAAAGTTAAAGGGGAGTCTAAAAGGACTAAGGATGCCATCCTGCTTTTGAAAAATACATAATCTGTGCTTTGGTAGCAGGCCCTACAGGTTTCCTTCCATTGAAAGTGTTTCTTGTATTTTCATCTTGTTTTGCTGCACTGAGCAGTTGACTCATATAAAAGGAATTTGAAACTGAAACAGCTTATTAGTGGCTTAAGTTTTGATTAGTCAGTACATCCCTAGTGAATGGGTCATTAAGAGAACTACAGGTCCCTTCAGACGGATGTTAACAGAGTTACTGAAGAGAAATTATTTTCATGAAGGAAACTTTGAATTTCCCTGATGTGCACTACAATTGTGATTGTACAATAAAGTGATATGTGTATAAATGAGTTTAAGTGTGACAGTGTGCTGATAACAATATTACTGAGAGTTTAACGTATTAAGAAAAAATGAAAGAGAGGAAGTGTGTCAAACAAAGAAGTCATGCAGTCTAAATGTCCACAGATTTCATGGGGAGGGTTCATTTGTACATTATTTACCTGCATTTAAGAAAATTTGAAAGTGTGTTAGGAAAACACAGCAGATTTAATTACATTGCACTACATTTGTCCCCAGAAGTGTCAATTGAAGAATGAGCCAATCAATGAGGACTACAGGTTACATCAATGTGTATATCATAGCATCTTCATGGTCAAAGGAACTTTGTAAGCTGCACAATTTAATTAATTAGTTAAATATTGAATATTTATGACATGTAAAAAAAAGCTAGGGCTACTTTCCTTTTACAGGAAATTTAATAAGTATCAATGAGTGAATTGAGGGAATTTTCTCCCCCAAGAAACACAAGCTGAATTGTGAAGTCAGGAGACATTGAGAGTGAAAAATCAAATTGCACATGAATCCAAAAGCATTTACTTGTATCTACCAGGCCTCACATCCGTATCCAGGTGTTTAGATAGTGAGTGACCCTGTCCTATTTAATTTATAGCATCATCTGCATAACTGGTAAAAATAGGATCAAACACTTTAGGCCCGTATGAAATGCTGCTCTGCCCAAACACAACTGTTCCTCAGCCGGAATTCGTGGCTTCTGGGCCTGATTTTACCTGCCAGAAAAGTCAGCTAATAAAATCTTTCACTGCCTCTGTCCTCGTCCCAGCTCGAACATTCTTTTTCAGCAAGGGGAAGTATATAATGCTCCCTACTACAGGGGCAGGTTTTCCACCTCCCATCCCCATCCTTCCCTTCCCATTCCCCTCCCCTCAACTCATGCCTATTACCTGAACCAGGGTCTCATTTACCATCTCTGCTCATACAGGTAGTAAATGTGAGTTAATGCCCTAGAACAAGGTCCATTGTAAAGAATTCTGCCCGGGAAAACTAGGTCCACACAATTAGTTACCATTCTAGAAATTAACTTGTAAATTGCACGGTAAGGATAGGGCGTTACTAAACGTTAACAGTAATTTTGTGTGTAAAGTTTGTATACTGCCAGTACTATGCACCTCATATTCAGGATCTCAGTGAGAAATTACCGTAGGCATCTACAACTGTAGTACTACTTCACATACTCTTAAATACAAATTGTCACTAGTATGGCATTAAATCTATTCCTACTCCTGTGCTCTTTCCTGTGAGGCATTCTCTGCCTTGAATGAGTAGAGCTATGCACATGTAAATCTACGCCTTAGGATTAAATATGGGTAAGGAATCAAAATTGGCAATATATACTGCAGAGCACTAGATAGAAAGGAGCAAACAAGGAGGGACTAATAAATACAAGGACACACCTACAAAAGGGAAGGTCATTAAAGTTACAGGTAAATCTATTCAAGTAGTACTACAGCGTGAACTAACTCAAGTGTATGCCATCCAAACCTAGAAATAGGTCTCACATCTCACATGATAACTCAGAGGTACTCCAAGGTCATCACATATAAATCAGTGGACTCAGAGAATAACTTTATCATCAGAAAAGCAAAGGGAAATGGAAAGAAGAATTTACCACCACAGTCCACACTCAGAGCCCAACAATTTGGTTATCTAACCAATTAAACAAAGCACACCCCAATACAGATGTCCTATCATTTTAATTTTGAGTTTCCAGTAGCTTTGAAAATGCATGTTTCAATCAAGTTAAAAATAGATACAACCTTTAAACATGTCTCAGGCCTGGTACTATAAAGCCTCTGTGTGCAGTGTTAAACTGCCATGTCAACCTGGCAAGTTAAACCTCTTGCCAGGCCCAAATGCTCCTTGTTAATACATATGTCACCCCTACGGTAGGCCCAGGACAGCCCTGAGGTTGCAATGTATTTAAAAAGGAGGACATGCTATTGTTAGTTTTACTTGTCTTGGTAGTGAAGAACTCTTGAAGTAATTTTTCAATTCTGCAAGACATATATCTCTGATAGGATAAGATTGTGATTACCTTATTACATTTAATAAGTGTATTCCCAAATGGGAGATATAACCAATCCAAGTTTGGTGTCTCTGGTGTTATATGTCCAAGTTAGGCCGATGTAGCAAAGCTGCTCATTTCTTATATTGTCCTCTTTGTCACAGTAACATAACTGATGTGACCTTTTGCACATATTCGCATGTGTGCCAATGTTGATTTAGTTTCTCTGTAACTTCTTCTGTTTATACATCTGGCTTTGGAAAGCATAATCACAATGCCTCATACACCAAGTACAAGAACTTTATGCACAAATGTTGTTCCATCTTTATCCACGGGTGGCAGGGCTATCTACATATCAATAACATCACTAATCTACAGGTACATTGCAAGGATGCTTTTTTATAAATAATCAGCATATCATAGGATTAGTAGAAGAGGCACTTCTGCTGACACCGAGGGTCCCTACATGCTGCAGCTTCACCATGCAGCTGTCTGACATCTCCATGAGGAGTACCTACATATACACACTGTTTTAGCACCATGATAGAGCTATATCTACCATTTACTCTTTTGGTGTTTGTAATCACTTTCATCTGCTTCTGCCTACTGATTATCGAAACAATTGTATTTTATACAAGAATAACGTTGGTTCAATAAATATATTGAAAACATCCTACTGTGTATTCTCTGTAAATTTCTCTGAAAACAAAAGAGAACGAGTGACTGACCTAGAGGTTCTGAACTGAGGGGTCTTTGTTGTCATGTTCAGTGGTTGCCAGAAACCATTCGCTTGCTGATAGGTAGGGGGGCTTATGGTGACACTGTGAGCTAGCTGGTCTCTAAGCCAACATATACCACAGGGCGCTTGGAATCAGTCTAGGCACCTCTCCCACAGTTTATGTTGTCCAATAAATGCCCAAATCCTATGGATTAGTGGGACCTACATGACATGGTGGCCAACGTTGGTTAGGTTCTTATTTAACGGTCTACCTTAGTAGTTCAGTTGTGCTTCCTCAGAGACCCCTTCTAACCTTTAAACCAGAGATGTCCACGGTGGTAGGTAAATCTGCCTCAGCAGATTAGGTTTACCTTATGTATTGGCTGTAGGTGTTTCAAGTTTGTAGGATAAAAACTTCCCGCATTGTGCGTACCCTTTCTCCATAAATTCTTTTAACTTAAATTTCTTTTTCTTCAAACAATATCTGACATTGGAAAAACAATGGAGAAGAACTAGAAGCTCTAAACATTCCAGAAAACTGCAGACATGTGGTTACTATAATACTATTACAATATGGTCTCCCGGCAAAGGGTGGAGCCATTACCTTCTTAGTTGAGGCAAATGAAGCATTCCAAACAGAGATATTCTATTCCTGTGGTAAATTCCCAGCTTCAAATTCCAATTTGCAATTGTTTCACACATACATTGAAGATGAAACACCGGATGAATACATTCCATATGTCGACATTGAAATTCCATTATCTTACCAAGAACAAATAAATTGGTTTAAAGGCGCCCTCCCCCACACTACAGAAAACGTGAGGCTTGGTCCGTTCAGTAAAGAAGAAGGGACAGGGCCAATCTTAGCTGCATACACACCACATCCTAACAATGCTAACTTAACTGCAGTAGAATTGCATACATTATATAGAGATTTAGCCAAGATTTACGGAAATCTTACACAGTTCATAAACAGGGGCAGTTCCTCCGCAATGGCGTAGGAGCATAGCCCCACTGGCTCAGAATCAGTAGCTAAAAAATAAAACAATATTTCATTATCGTTTTATTTTTAAGCAGCTGGCTCAGCCAGCGTGTGCAGGGAGGGACAGGGTATTGGAGGGGGAAGAAGGAGTGCTATATGCACTCTATAAGTGTGCATGTGTGTTTAGCCGGCCGTCTCAAGCCGACTAAAAACACATGTGCAATTAGGCTTCTCTAGCATAGATGTATTGAACGGTCAGGTTAGAGAAACAGCACAGACTTCCAGTTCCTGAGAGATCGTCTTTTTAGCCCACTCAAGCCAATCCCCACATGCCTATTATTGCATGGGAGCAGCATGGGGATTGGACAGGGTGTCTTTGACATAGTCCCAGTGTCTGCTGAGGCAAGCAACAACCAATGCCAAAGCATGACACAGGATGCGGATGGCAGCAGGTAAGTTTAACTTTTTTTAAATTTGAATTATTGTTAGACTCCCCAACACACTCCCTCCCATGTGCTCCCCCGTGCCCCTTTCCCCTGCCCCACCACATTTTATATGTGGTGGCTACCGCTGTTCATAATGCGAACATGCACAGTTAACCCTGCACAGACTGCTCAGGCTGCACAACCACAATTGGCTACCACGGGTATCAGCCAAACAAATGCTGAATGCTGTTATTGGAAATTCTGTTCCAGATAGCATAAATACAAGCAAGCTTGAAGCAGTATTTTTCTGTACCGGCCGGCAGGAAAAACACTGAATATTGACTAGTTGCTTGCCAGTGGAGATGGCTCCCCAGGTGGAAGATTGTGCCACTTGGGGTATAGTCTTTGCTGCCATGTACACCAGAACTCATGGTACTCCTTCACTGGCTGTCTTGCCTGAAGTACTGAAAAAGATACAGGATTATTACGGGGCCGCACCTACCCTGGGAATGAAACTGATGGGCAATTTTGCCACAGTATCAGCCATCCTGTTATGTAACATAAAGGGGGAGGCAGCAGCATTAGCTATACATTAACACCTGAGGGAGCTCACTCTTGCACAGCATGAGTGGGAATTGCCTAAAATTTTCAAAGGAACCTATGCTATGCTAGGTAGAGACTATTTGTAAGCCAGACCTGGGAAACCATAACTTAAGAGTAATTATGAAAAGGATAACTCTAAGCAAGCACCCGATTCTTCCAAAAAGAAATGGGCTAATGAACCAAAAAAAACACAGTCAAGGGGTGGGGCTCCTCAACAGGAAACCACTGAAAATAAATAAAATGTTAGAAACTGTGATAAAATGTAATTGTGCCTGCTTTTTCTAACATCGTCCCAGAATCAGGTAAACATTCATATTCCAATGCTCCTGCATTATACCGCAATCATGTTGGGTGGAATGATGAGTCACCTCATCATGAAATCCAGTTGAAAACAACTCCTCAAACCCAGCTACAGTACCCAATAAAACATAAAGCTAAAAAACAAGTTAGCAACATCTTGGAACAACTTGAATACCAAAGTGCCGGAAAAGCTAAGTACGCCGTGATGCACGAGGAAAAGGGGGCCCGGTATGCGCCGTACCCCCACCCCATGTACGTACGCGCCATCCCCCAACCCCCGTAGGTATGCGCCGTACCCCCACCCCCCCGTAGGTATATGCCGTCCCCCCACCCCCGTAGGTACATGCCGTCCCCCCACCCCCATAGGTACGCGCTGTACCCCCACCCCATGTAGGTACGCGCTGTCCCCCCACCCCCGTAGGTACGTGCCATACCCCCACCCCCGTAGGTACGTGCCGTCCCCCACCCCGTGTAGGTACGCGTCGGTACGGGGGGTGGTGGTACGGCACGTACCTACATGGGGTGGGGGGACGGCGCGTACCTACACGGGGTGGGGGGACGGCGCATACCTACACGGGGTGGGGGGACGGCGCATACCTACGGGGGGTGAGGGTACGGCGCGTACCTATTGGGTGGGGGGTCGGCACGTACCTACACGGGGTGGAGGTACGGTGCATACCTACGGGGGGGTGGGGGTATGTCGCTACCTACATGGGGTGAGGGGGCGGCACGTACCTACACGGGGTGGGGTGACAGCACGTACCTACACAGGGTGTGTGTACGGGGGGGTGGGGGTACGGCGCGTACCTACGGGGGGTGGGGGTATGGCATGTACATGCGGGGGGTTGGGGGTACAGCACGGACCTATGGGGGTGGGGGAATGGCACGTACCTATGGGGGGTACGGCGCATACCTACGGGGGGTACGGCACGTACCTACACGGGGTGTGGGGGTACGGTGCGTACAGGTACGGGGCTTGGTGGACGGGCCTGGGGTGCGGCGCGTACAGGTGCGGGGCTGTGTTACGGTGTTGGGGTGCGATGCGTTGGGGGTACGGTGCTGACATACGGGGGTACGGTGCTGACATGTGCGGGGTGAGGGGGGGCTGTATGACTCGTATCCGGGCACAAGTATACCCGTGTACATGTGTGCTACAGCGTTCGCTCCGTATGGGGCCTTTTACATGCGGTTGTGTATTTGGATGGGCGGTACGGATCGTACTTGCGCGCTCGTACTTCTGTTTTACGATTTGCACGTAAAAATGTCCGGCTCCCTATCGGACACTTTTCCCGACGCTATTGGGACGTAAAAATTTACGGCACCCTCTCGGATCATTTTCCCGACGCAATTCGTATGTATTTTTCACGTACGAATCGTACTTCGCAGTTTGTACGGTACTTGTACGATTCGTACGTAAAAAAATACGGATACGAGTCGGACGGTACATTTTTTGAATGGATCGGAATCGGCACCTAGATATCTCAAATGGATTCGTCAGCCAGAATATAGCACCTGAAAGCAGATATTTTACAGCATTTCCAGCGCTAGGTTCACAGAGGCAATTCTGCAGTTTCGGCTTTTACATCAAGGGTATAAAATAGCCATGGTCTGTTTTCAGCTAAAGTGACAGAGTTACTTCAAAATTTTGATGAGGAGGCATTGTCCTATGTAGATGATATCTATCTGATAGATGATGAATTAATGAAACACTTGGACAGAGTAGACCTCATAATTCTGAAGTTTATTCAGTTGGGATATAAATGTAATTTCAAAAAATCAAAAATTGCTCATCTCAATGTCCTTTTTTAGGATACTAGTTGTGAAGTGCAGGCAAAGGTCTGGCGGCTCCAACTACCAATGACTCTGGAAAGACACAATCAATTTTAGGATTTTTAAATTTTGGCAGAACATATATTTTGGATTAGGCAGAACAAGTAAAACCATTTTACGATTTCATTGGACCTAATTTTTCAATCAACCATTGGACACAGGAACATACAAACATTTTACATTCTCTACAAGCTGACATGATAGCTTCCAAACATTGATACACACTTGTAAACACAACCAACCAGATGATCCGCGTAGTCACTGGACCAATTGGGTACACCTATATCACTTTCAACAAAGGTGATACAGTACCTATTGCACACAAATCAAATTTGTACACAAACCCTGAAATGCGTTTAGCACCCACTGATAGAATTCTCACAGCAGTACAGACTGTTGTAGTGAGAGAGCAAGCACTCGTTAAAGGAAAATGCATAATTGTTGTTACCCCAGTACAGACCTTAGAGGCCGTTACCAAAGCATTACATCCACAATGGATATAATGGGCTAACTCACTGCAACAGATGTAGACTACAGATTTGGTTCTACATTACAAACACAAGCATTTTTGCAGTATGAACAGGAATATCCTCTGCCGAATTAAATAATGCCTCTGGATCGATATAATTACATTATATACACTGATGGGTCTGCTCAACCTCGCGGCATGTGCAATCAGAAAGGGGCTCATGCATGATGGAAAGATTTGTCCTTAAAAAACACACATGCAGTCCCTAGGGGACTGTACAGCGCAATTTTCATAACTCCAATCCCTGATACTGGAACTACAAAATATGGATCATGGATTCCCCATACTTATAGTGTGTGTTTCATATTACTGTGTTCAGTCCTGTAATGAATAACTTTACTATTGAGGCCAAATTGGATTGCGAGATGCCAATTGTTGCTCAATAAAGCACAAGCTGCTTTGGGAACAGGTGGCAAAGCTGAAAGAATGCCTGCCAAGGGCTCATGTTATCCACACATTGAGTTATCAACGTGTTGCCGGTCACATTGGCAGGAATTCCATGGCTGATTAAGCATCTAAGGCAACAGTACTGCCGTTGCTGCAATCACTCGTTCTAATATGAGATTAGACAGAGACATCATGGTGGCTGTCAATGCGGCTCGCAATGGCACACACCTGTGTGAAGGACTTTCCACTCAAGTACTCCCACAAATTCGATGCACAAAACATTCCATATGCTCAGATTCCAGGAGTGGGGGATAGAGCTATACTAAATTCTGATCGCAGACTGGGCTTAATATTAGCTGCACATGAGGGTCTGGGTTCAGCACGCACAGGGGTCACTGCTATAATTTTAATATTGAAGCAGCACTATTGGTGGCCTGGTCTAACTAAACAGACCATGGACTTTGTCCTTAAATGTGACATCTGCCAGCAGATGAAGGTATCCGTCATAGGACATCCTCCAGAGACACCTGCCGCCGATTGATCTCAGATAAGCCTCTGGTAGTTGTCTATTTTGATCATTATAGGCCCTTTACACTCAGACCTGGCTTACAAGTACATCTTGGTGACATGTATTCATGCGCCAGATTCCTGTAGGTTTGGCCACAGTGGTCGGATGACACCCGAGCTGTTATAAAATATTTGCAATTCTTCATCTGGACATACACAATTGGCACACTACATTCTGACCAAGGTCTGGCGTTTATCTCTTGTGCTTACAAACAAGCCAAGGGAAGTTTTGGGTGTGACAGTAAGATATTCCTCCCCCTATCATCCCAAGGGAAATTCAATATTTGAGAGACTTAACACCTTTGGTGCTTGCGTCGGCCAATGGCCAACACAAGCACTACCTCCCCTACATGGCGCACATCCATTGGTGATCACCAGGGAGGGCCCATTTTAATCCTTCAGGGCAAAACACCAGAGTTGTTTTTTTCTTCCCAGGGGAGATGCGGAAGTCTTTCTGCATTTCTCCTTGCCCTACTCCCACCCATCTGTGACGTCAGCACGCCATGAGGTGCTCCGATGTCACAGTATTCTCCACCAGAGCCAAGAAAGCAGCAGGTAAAGCCACGCTCGACTCCAAAAGGGAAAACAGACTGAAAATGGACTTCCCAGCTTTAAGGGAGGCCTCGTTTGAAAGTGGAGAGTCTCCCCTTTTAAAAGAGGAATTCCTGAAAGGATTTCCTGGTCCCACAGCCAGAAAACCGCCACTAGACACCAGGGATGTCATGGGTGGCATCGACCCTCATGGGAAAGGGCCTCCTCCTACTCCAGGGGCATATATATATTTTTTTAACTATTCATTGATGTCATTTGAGATGTCATCAGTGATGTTATAAGTGATAACATTGACCATGTCATGAGTGATGTAATATGTGATGTCATCAGCAGCGCATTGTGGGGGCACGAGTTATATTTAGCTCAAGTATCTATAACGGCCGAATTTCTCTGGTTTTGTACGAGTGAAATGTCCAACTAACTATGACGTCCCTGAAACATGGGTTTTTTTCTGTGAATTTCTATGGTTTTTTTAAATGCTAATTTCTAACTATAATGTCCCTGAAACCTATAGTTTTTTCAGTGAATTTCTAAGTTTTTTTAAATGATAATTTCCAACTATAATGTCCCTGAAACCTATGTTTTTTTCGGTGAATTTTTAAGGTTTTTTAAATGATAATTTCTAACTATGCCTACATAGGTAGGATATGTGCAGAAAGAGGAAGAAAGGCACCGAAAGAAGCAGGAGAAGTGCAGAAAGAGGCAAGAGAGGTGCAGAAAGAAGCAAGAGAAATTTAGAAAGAGGCAACAGAAGTCCAGAAAGAGGAAGAAAGGTGAAGAAAGAAGCAAGAGATGTACAGAAAAAAACAACAGCGGTGCAGAATACTTCTCCGAAGATATCTTAAACCTCACTTTTCTCTTGAAACTTCACCATTAATCTACTGCTAAGAATGTTACGGCTACCAAATATAAAACAGCAATCCTAAGCATATCACTGTTGTAAGTCTGACCAAGTTTGTGAAGGTATGCATGTGTGTCTATGCTTTTACCTAGTGACATGTTAAATGAAAATAAACATACAAACACTTGAATACCTGTGTTTCAAACAGCATACTCTGTACATTTGTGTAAAAAAAGGTGTATGCATTTCATTCTGCTCAGAATACAGGGCACATGGGTATTCAATAGTATATTTGAGGGGCTCCATAACACATAAATACATAAGACATGTCTGCCTGTGCAACCGAATGACGGAGCAGAGCAGAACTAAGAAGATTTGACCACACATAGGAGAAGCTACCCACTTTTTAAGCCAGCATCTTCAGATGCATATCACATGTGAGAATACATGTGAAACTAGACATATACCTCAGTCAGAGCACTCAGACCTTTAAACTTGACAGTTTGCACTTCCCATTTGAATATAGAAACAGGCAAGAGAAGTACAGAAAAGGGCAAGAAAATTGCAGAAAAAAACAAGAGAGGTGCAGAAAGAGTAAAACTGTGCAGAAAGAGGCAAGAGAGGTGCAGAAAAAGGCAAGAGAGTATCAGAAAGAGGCAAGATAGGAACAAAAAGAGGTAAGTGAGGTGTAGGAAAGAGAAATGCATAAAGAGGTAAAAGGGGTACAGAAATAAGCAACAGAGGTACATAAGGAGATAAGAGAACTGCATAAAGAGGCAAGAGAGTTACAGAAACAGGCAAGAGAGGTGCAGAAAAAGGGACAGGGGTGCAGAAAAAGGCACAAGACGTGCAGAAAGAGGGCGGACAGGTGCAGAAGGAGGAAAGAGGGGTACAGAAAGAAGCAACAGAACTGCAGAAAGAAGCAAGAGAAGTGCAGAACGAAGCAACAGAGAAGCAGAAAGAGGCAAGAGGGGTACAGAAAGAGCCAAGAGGAGTGCAGAAAGAAGCAACAGAGGTGCAGAAAGAGGCAAGAGAGGTACAGAAAGAGGGAAGAGAGGTGCTGAAGGAGGCAAGAGGGGTACAGAAAGAAGCACAAACAGTGCAGAAAGAACCAACAGAGGTGCTGAAGGAGGCTAGAGGGATGCCAAAAGAGGCAAGCAGGGTGCCCACATTTTCAAGAGAGGTGCAGAAAGAAGCAAGAGCAGTGCAGAAAGAGGCAAGAGAGTTGCAGAAACAGGCAAGAGAGGTGCAGAAAAAGGGACAGGGGTGCAGAAAAAGGCACAAGATGTGCAGAAAGAGGGCGGACGGGTGCAGAAGGAGGAAAGAGGGGTACAGAGAGAAGCAACAGAACTGCAGAAAGAAGCAAGAGAAGTGCAGAATGAAGCAACAGAGAAGCAGAAAGAGACAAGAGGGGTGGAGAAAGAGGCAAGAGAAGTTTAGAAAGAAGCAACAGAGGTGCAAAAGGAGGCAAGAGAACTGAAGAAAGTGGCAAGCGAGTTGCAGAAAGAGGCAAGAGAGGTGTACAAAAGGGAAGAAGGGTGCAGAAAGAGGAAAAAGGGGTACAGAAAGAAGCAAGAGAGGTGCAGAAAAAAACAAGGGAAGTGCAGAAAGAAGCAACAGAGGTGCAGAAAGAGGCAAGAAGGGTGCAGAAAGAGGCAAGTGAGGTACAGAAAGAGACAAGAAGGGTGCAGAAAGAGAGAAAAGAAGTGCAGAAATGGGGAAGGAAAGTACATAAAGAGGGAAGAGATGTGCAGAAAGAGGGAAGGGCATACAGAAAGAGGCAAGACGGGTGTAGAAAGAAGCAACAGTGGTACAGAAAGAGGCAAGAAAACTGGAAACAGAAGGAAGAGAGGTGAGAAAGAAGAACAGGGGTGCAAACAGAGGAAATAGAGGTGCAGAACGAACCAACAGTGGTGCAGAAAGAGGCAAGAGTGGTGCAGAAAGAGTCAATAGAAATGCAGAGACAAGCAAATGTGGTACAGAAAGAGGCAAGAAGGGTGCAGAAAGAGGCAAGAGAAGAGCAGAAAGAGACAAGAGAGGTGCACACAGAGGTATGTGGGGTGCGGCAAATCACAAGAGAGGTGTATAAACTATCAAGAGAAGTGCAGAAAGAAGCAACAGTGGTGCAGAAGGAGACAAGAGGGGTGCAGAAAGAGGCAAGAGAAGTGCAAAAAGAAGCAACAGAGGTACAGAAGGAAACAAGAGAACTGCAGAAAGAGGCAAGAGAGTTGTAGAAATAGTCAAGAGAGGTGCAGAAAAAGGGAACAGTGTTGCAGAAAGAGGCATGAGAGGTTGAGAAAGAGGGAGGACGGGTGCAGAAAGAGGAAAGAGGGGTGCAGAAAGAAGCAACAGAACTGCATATAGAAGCAAGAGAGGTACTGAAAGAAGGAAGAGAGTTGCAGAAAGAGGCAAGAGGAGTGCAGAAAGAAGCAAGAGCAGTGCAGAAAGAACCAACAGAGGTGCTGAAGGAGGCTAGAGGGATGTCAAAAGAGGCACGCAGGGTGCCAACATTTTCAAGAGAGGTGCAGAAAGAAGCAAGAGCAGTGCAGAAAGAATCAACAGAGGTACATAAACAGACAAGAGGGGTGCAGAAAGAGGCAAGAGAAGTTTAGAAAGAAGCAACAGAGGTACAGAAAGAAGCAAGAAGGGTGGAGAAAGAGGCTAGAGTAGTACAGAAAGAAGCAACAGAGGTGCAAAAAGGGGCAAGAGATGTGGGCAAAAGGGAAGAAGGGTGCAGAAGGAAACAAGAGAGGTGCAGAAAGAAGCAAGAGAAGTGCAGAAAGAAGCAACAGAGGTGCAGAAAGAAGCAATAAGGGTGGAGAAAGAGGCTAGAGTAGTACAGAGAGAAGCAACAGAGGTGCATAAAGGGGCAAGAGAGGTGCAGAAAGAGGGAAGAGGGGTGCAGAACGAGGCAAGAAGGCTGCAGAAAGAAGCCTACTTTGACTGTACCTAACAACAGACTCATACAAAGTACACTAGTCACTAATACTTCTCAGAAGATGTCTTAAACCTCACTTTTCTCTTGAAGGTTCACTATTAATCTACTGCTAAGAATGTTACGGCTACCACATATAAAACAGCAATCCTAAGCATATCACTGGTGTAAGGCTGACCAAGTTTGTGAAGGTATGCATGTGTGTCTATGCTTTTACCTAGTGAAATGTTAAATGAAAATAAACATACAAACACTTGAATACCTGTGTTTCAAACAGCATACTCTGTACATTTGTGTAAAAAAAGGTGTATGCATTTCATTCTGCTCACAATACAGGGCACATGGGTATTCAATAGTATATTTGAGGGGTTCCATAACACATATATACATAAGACATGTCTGCCTGTGCAACCGAGAGGACAGAGCAAAGCAGAACTAAGAAGATTTGACCACATATAAGAAAAGCTACCCACTTTTTAAGCTACCATCTTCAGATGCATATCACATGTGAGAATACATGTGAAACAAGACATATACCTCAGTCAGAGCACTCAGACCTTTAAACTTGACAGCTTGCACTTCCCATTTGAATATAGAAACAGGCAAGAGAAGTACAGAAAGGAGCAAGACAATTGCAGAAAAAAACACGAGAGGTGCAGAAAGAGTAAAACTGTGCAGAAAGAGGCAAGAGAAGTGCAGAAAAAGGCAGGAGGGTATCAGAAAGATGCAAGAGAGGAGCAAAAAGAGGTAAGTGAGGTGTAGGAAAGAGAAGTGCATAAAGAGGTAAAAGGGGTACAGAAATAAGCAAGAGGTGCAGAAGGAGGCAAGAGAACTGCTGAAAGAGGCAAGATAGTTGCAGAAACAGGCAAGAAAGGTGCAGAAAAAGGGAACAGGGGTACAGAAAAAGGCACGAGACGTACTGAAAGAGGGAGGACGGGTACAGAAGGAGGCAAGAGGGGTACAGAAAGAAGCAACAGAACTGCAGAAAGAAGCAAGAGAAGTGCAGAACGAAGCAACAGAGGTGCCGAAAGAGGCAAGAGGGGTACAGAAAGAGGCAAGAGGGGTGCAGAAAGAAGCAACAGAGGTACAGAAAGAGGAAAGAGAGGTACAGAAAGAGGGAAGAGAGGTGCAGAAGGAGGCAAGATGGGTGCAGAAAGAAGCAAGAGCAGTGCAGAAAGAACCAACAGAGGTGCTGAAGGAGGCTAGAGGGATGCCAAAAGAGGCAAGCAGGGTGCCCACATTTTCAAGAGAGGTGCAGAAAGAAGCAAGAGCAGTGCAGAAAGAACCAACAGAGGTGCAGAAACAGACAAGAGGGGTGCAGAAGGAGGCAAGAGAAGTTTAGAAAGAAGCAACAGAGGTGCAAAAGGAGGCAAGATAACAGAAGAAAGAGGCAAGCGAGTTGCAGAAAGAGGCAAGAGAGGGGCACAAAAGGGAAGAAGGGTGCAGAAAGAGGAAAGAGGGGTACAGAAAGAAGCAAGAGAGGTACAGAAAGAAACAAGAGAAGTGCAAAAAGAAGCAACAGGGGTGCAGAAGGAGGCAAGAAGGGTGCAGAAAGAAGCAAGTGTAGTACAGAAAGAAGCAACAGAAGTACAGAAAGAAGCAAGAAGGGTGCAGAAAGAGAGAAGATAAGTGCAGAAATGGGGAAGGAAAGTACATAAAGAGGGAAGAGATGTGCAGAAAGAGGGAAGGGCATACAGAAAGAGGCAAGACGGGTGTAGAAAAAAGCAACAGTGGTACAGAAAGAGGCAAGAGAACTGGAAACAGAGGGAGGAGAGGTGCAGAAAGAAAAACAGGGGTGCAAACAGAGGAAATAGAGGTACAGAATGAACCCACAGAGGTGCAGATAGAGGCAAGAGGGGTGCAGAAAGAGTCAATAGAAATGCAGAGACAAGCAAATGTGGTGCAGAAAGAGGCAAGAAGGGTACAGAAAGAGGCAAGAGAAGAGCAGCAAGAGGCAAGAGGGGTGTACACAGAGGTACGTGGGGTGTGTAAAATTGCAAGAGAGGTGCATAAACTATCAAGAGAAGTGCAGAAAGAAGCAACAGAGGTGGAGAAGTAGGCAAGAGGGGTGCAGAAAGAGGCAAGAGAAATGCAAAAAGAAGCAACAGAGGTATAGAAGGAAACAAGAGAACTGCAGAAAGAGGCAAGAGAGTTGTAGAAATAGTCAAGAGAGGTGCAGAAAAAGGGTACAGTGGTGCAGAAAGAGGCACGAGAGGTGGAGAAAGAGGGAGGATGGGTGCAGAAAGAGGCAAGAGGGGTGCAGAAAGAAGCAACAGAACTGCAGAAGGAAACAAGAGAAGTGCAGAAAGAAGCAATAGAAGTGCAGAAAGAGGCAAGAGGGATACAGAAAGAGGCAAGAGAAGTGCAGAAAGAAGCAACAGAGGTGCAGCAAGAGGCAAGAGAGGTACTGAAAGAGGGAAGAGAGGTGCAGAAAGACCCAAGAGGGGTGCAGAAAGAAGCAAGAGCAGTGCAGAGAGAACCAACAGAGATACAAAAACAGACAAGAGGGGTGCAGAAAGAGGCAAGAGGAGTTTAGAAAGAAGCAAAAGAGGTGAAAAAGATGAATGAGAACTGAAGAAAGAGGCAATAGAGTTGCAGAAAGAGGCAAGAGAGGTGGGCAAAAGGAAATAAGGGTGCAGAAGGAAACAAGTGAGGTGCAGAAAGAAGCAAGAAAAGTGCAGAAAGAAGCAACAGAGGTGCAGAAAGAGGCAAGAGGAGAGCAGAAAGAAGCAACAGAAGTACAGAAAGAAGCAAGATAAGTGCAGAAAGAAGCAACAGAGGTGCAGAAAGAGGCAAGAAGGGTGCAGAAAGAGACAAGAGAAGTGCAGCATGAAGCAACAGAGGTGGAAAAAGAGGCAAGAGAGGTATAGAAAGAGGAAAGAGGGGTGCAGAAATAGGCAAGGGGGGCAGAAAGAAGCAAGAAGGGTGTAGATAAAGGCCAGAGGGGTGCAGAAAGAGGCAAGAGGGGTGCATATAGAAGCAACTGAGGTACAGAAAGAAGCAGGAGAAGTGATGAGAGAGATAAGAAAGTTGCAGAAACAGGCAAAAGAAGTGCAGTAAGAGAAAAGAGAAGTACTGAAAGAAGCAACAAAGGTGCTGAAAGAAGCAAGAGAAGTGATAAAACAGACGAGAGTTGCAGAAAGAAACAAGAAAGGTGCAGAAAAAAGGAAGAGAAGTGCAGAAAAAGGCACGACAGGAGCAGAAAAGGCAGGAGAGGTGCAGAAAGAGGCAAGTGAGGTGCAGACAGAAGCAGGAGGGGCGCAGAAAGAGAGAAGAGAAGTGCAGAAATGGGGAAGGAAAGTACAGAAAGAGAGAAGAGATGTGCAGAAAGAAGAAAGGGGGTACAGCAAGAGGCAAGGCAAATGTAGAAAGAAGCAACACTGGTGCAGAAAGAGGCAAGAGAACTGGAAAAAGAGGCAAGAGAGGTGCAGAAAGAGTGTCAAGCGGTACAGAATGAGGCACAAGGGGTGCATAAAGGGGCTCGAGCGATGCATAAAGAAGCAACAGAGGTGCTAAAAGAAGCAGGAGAAGTGATAAAACAGACAAGAGAGTTGCAGAAAGAAACAAGAAAGGCGCTGAAAAAAGGAAGAGAAGTGCAGCATGAGGCAAGACAGATGCAGAAAGAGGAATGAGAAGTACAGAAAGAGGCAAGTGATGTGCAGACAGTGGAAAGAGGGGTGCAGAAAGAGAGAAGAGAAGTGTAGATAGGAGGAAGAGAAGTACAGAAAGAGGGAAGAGATATACAGAAAGAGGGACGGGGTACAGAAAGAGGCAAGAGAACTGCAGAAAGAAGCAACAGTGGTACAAAAAGAGGCAAGAGAACTGGACAAAGAGGCAAGAGAGGTGCAGAAACAGGGAGGAGGGTGTAGAAAGAGGCATAAGGGGTGCAGAAAGAGACACGAGGGTTACAGAAGAAAGCAAGAGAACTGCTGAAAGAAGCAACAGAGGTACAGAAAGAGGGAAGGACGGCGGTGAAAGAGGCAAGAGAAGTGCAGATAGAAGCAACAGAGGTGCAGAAAGAGTGAACAGGGGTGGAGAAAGAGACTAGAGAAGTACAGAAACAAGCAACAGAGATGCAGAAAGATGTAAAAGGGGCAGAAAAAGAGCAAGAGGGGTGCAGAAAAAAGCAAGAGAGGTGCAGAAAGAACCAAAATAAGTGCAGAAAGAAAGAACAGAGGTGCAGAGAGAGGCAAGAAAGGTGCAGAAAGAGGGAAAAGAGGTGCAGGAAAAGGCACAAGGGGTGCAGAAAAAAGCAAGAGAAGTGCAGAAAGAAGCAACAGAGGTGCAGAAAGAGGCAAGCGAGGTACAGAAAGAAGCAACAGAGGTTCAGAAGGAGACTAGAGAACTGTGAAAAGAGGCAAGAGAGTTGCAGAAACAGGCAAGAGAAGTGCAATAAGAAGCAACAGCGATGCAGAAACAGGCAAGAAGGGTGCAGAAAGAGGCAAGGGAAGTGAAGAACGACACAACAGAGGTGCAAAAAGAGGCAAGAGAGGTGCAGCAAGAGTGAAGAAGGGTGCAGAAAGAGGCAAGAGGGGTGCAGAAAGAAGCAAGAGGGGTGCAGTAAAGAGGCGAGAGGGGTGCATAATGAAGCAAAAGAGGTACAGAAAGAAGCAGGAGAAGTGATGAAAGAGACAAGAAAGTTGCAGAAACAGGCAAAAGAAGTGCAGAAAGAGGAAAGAGAAGTGCTGAAAGAAGCAGCAGAGGTGCAAAAATAAGGAAGAGAAGTGATAAAACAGACAAGAGAGTTGCGGAAAGAAACAAGAAAGGCACAGAAAAAAGATCAGTGCAGAAAGAGGCAAGACATGTAGGAGAGTAGGATCTGCTTCACATGTTTACCCCCACTTTTTGCTGGTGTTTCACTGTTTTTTTACTTTAGTCTGGCTGGGACCCTGCTAATCAGGGCACCAGCCTAGCTGCTTCCTCTCTAAAATGATTCCATGTACTTTAGGTACAGTTCAGATTGGAGCTGAGGTGTCCTTGTAAGCCCCTAGTACATGGTATAATATGTACCCAGGGCATAGGTACCCCAGAGGCCTACCAGGGGCTGAAGCATGTATTATGCCACCCCTGGAGAGCCACCCAAAATGACACCACAGGTCTGCTGCAGCATGGGTAAGGTGGTGCAAGCACCCCTTACTGAAATATAGGTTCACTATATCTCACCATATACCCACATGTAAACCTATAAGACACTCCTATGGCAGGCCTTATCAATCCTGAAGGCAGAGTGCGTGGTTCCTATGTGAGAGGGTGCCCCAGCATGAGCAGAGCCCCTCTGCAGCATTCGGAGACCCTTCTCTGATGCTGTTGGTAGTGCAGCCTGACCATATATTCTTAAGTGCATTATAACCAAACAGTTAATGATAACTTTGGACTGGCTGCACAGAAACATGTTGTGTTTGGTGTCAAACACCTTGGAATCATACCCACACACCAGTAACTGGTGTGGGAGTATGATCCCACCCTTCTAGAGGGAGAGACATGACAGCACTGCTATACCCGGTAGAAAATTAATAGAGCCCTGGCAGCACAAAATGGATGCTGCAGCCAAACAAAACGGGTCTGGCCTCCTGCCGCTGACCGAAACTCCGGCAGGGGAGGGCTAGACAATAGGTTTCCTGTCACAGGGAGGTGTAACCACCTCCCAGACAGGCTTATGTGTATTGGGGCTGGGTGGGAGCACTATCTGAGTGCTTTGAAGTCCTGCACTGGGAGCACACTTGGTGTCCCTGTGCATAGTCCAGCTCAAACCGGTTCAGGGGCTTCCAGCCCCTGCTCTGGCGTCAAAATGGACAAAGGAAATGGGTGTAGCCACCCCTCTTTCCAAACCCTCCCATAGGTGGGTCCCCAGAGTATGTCCAACCCCCTACCTTATTATAAGTATGGGACCCCTGTCCTTAGGACTTTAGATTACCCTGGACGAAACTCTGATGCTGAATCCTGAACCTTTGAGGCTCTGCTCAAGACCAGAGGACAGAAGAAATCTCCCATGGGGTCAAGGAGTGACTCCCCTGCTTGGCAGGCACCAATGAAGCAATTTGCCAGTCTGCTTCATCGAAGCTCCCGCCGGACTCCGAAGTATTTTCAGCCCAGGAAGAGGTTTTCCAGACATCTCAGAGGACGACCCGAGTCTCCAGCAAAGCTGAGATCCGCAGCCCTCGTGAGTAGCATGGAACCAGAACTACTGGTCACCATGCATTTCTGCAAGTGCATTGACTTCCTGACGTCTCTAGAAGTCGTGCTTGGGCTGACTTGTAGCCCCCACCTCAAGCACTTAATCCACTGAAGATTGTTGGTTTAGTCATTCCGAGTGACCCGTGGGCCGCCATTTTGTGTTTTGCCTTGAAGTCCCTTTGCGATCGCTGGTCCATTGACTGGTGGGTCCCTAAGGGGGTAATTTTGCATTTCCTTGGGCTTTCCTGGTTATTCCAAGTGTGCCCTGACTTCCATCCAAGTGGTGAGTCCCACAGACCTTGCTGGTCTGCACCGAAGCATCTTTCTTGTTTCTCCATGGGTTTCTGTTGCCAAGGCTTGTTGTGTCCAATCCGGGTACCGACGCAGCAGCACTCGACATCCTTCATGGGACAGCTCTAATCCAGCTCCTGGTTGTCCTCGACACCTCCTGGTCCTCGTGGCTGAAGAGTCAAGCTTTACCTCCTTCACCTCAAATCACCCGACATCGGTGGGCATCTGCTCATCGCCTTCCTGTTAACTGGCAAGTGACCCAGACTCTGTCCCCTCTGCTTTCAGGTTCTTCTCATCTTCAATCCAGGCTTGGATCTCTTCAGACACTTCGCATCTTCACGGCAGCAGCACTTCTTTGCCAGCTCCCATTGAAATCGATGACGCGACCCAACACCAAAAGACACCTATGCACCTGGCTTCCCTGGGTGAGGTAACACGAGTACTCTGGTGCTCCCGTGGGTGTTAGCCCTATAACTTCCTAAGTCCAAAAGGGTTTGGTCCTGACTCATTTCTAAGTGTCCCTAATCTTTAAAAATCTAACCGCGACTTTCCCCATAGAAGCAAACGGGAGCTCGCGGCTGTGTTCACACACTGCACACGGCCCTTGTGGGTCTCCTGTGTAACTACCTTGGGTGGTTCCTTGGGGTCCCAGCAATTCTACAGGCTCTAGGCCTTGTGTCTAGTTAAGTCGTGGTTCTTATACCACTATTTTAGTATATGGTTTGGCTCGCCCTTAGGGCCTGACATGTATTTGTGCTATTTTACTGTGATTATTGAAGTGTAACTTATGTGTTTTGACCTCTTGTCCCATAAAGAGACTAGGAGGGTGTGTTTAATAATAAATACATATATTGTATATATATACCTGGTGTGGATATCTTTCATTTAGTGACTCAAGAGATTATAGACTGGTAAAATAAGCTGCTTTACATTCCTTCAAGACTTAGCCTGAAGGCTGCTCTCCATAGCTACCACTAGGATAGCTTTCAATAAAGGTTGTCTTTAACCTATAACCAATAAGGGGTTATTTGGTCTGATACAAGGTGCCCACTATAACTACTGGACAGCATATATCAGGCCAACTTCTCACATTGGTGTGCAGCGTGTGGGATTCCAGCTTGCTATTGTTTTACCAGATAATCTCAATTGAGTAGCTAACTGAAAACCACTGAAGGTACCCTAGGTACATATAACACAAGCTTTAGAATACAGTATGTTCTACTGAACTTCGAGTTGTGTGTTAAGGGATAGCAAACCCTTTCTACAACTCAAGAGAGTTTAGTAGGCCACACTAGAGTAGGTACTGCAATACACCACACCACACTAGTAATGTCTTCAAGGCCAGGAACCAATAGGTCCTTCCCAGTAGCCAATGGGCTTCAAGATTCCCAGTATGATAGACTCCCATTCATGGAATTGAGAGCATTGTATACAACTTGGAAACTGAAGACAGGTAAAATCCAACCACCCAGCATCTCATAGAGATACTCAGGCTGGATGACCTTAGCAGATATTTAAGATCTGAAGGGCTAGGCAGAGTGGGTGGGACAGCACCTGAGGAAAGGCCTAGGGGTGAAATTCCCCATGACCTGACCTCTGAGGCTGGCCAGGCAGATAATAATAATCTGGACCTGGAAAATCCAGTTCCCCTAGACAGTGATGGAGAGGACCAAAATGGACCCCTCTTTGTCCCTCCTGGGGGAGTTAGTGATGGGACAAGAAGGTCAAGATCTCCCTCAGTGGAGTCTAACCATTCTAACTCATCTGTAGAGACCTCAATCTCCTCTCATAGGAGGGAAAGCTCTCAGTAGAGAAGGGAGAGACTGCTTAAGTATGAGGAAGCTCAGCTTGAAATCAGAAGAAAGCAGGCAGCCCTAGATAGGGAGGCCCTAGAGCTCTAGAGAGCTAGAAAAAAGGAGGGACTAGAGTCTCTTGGTGGCAGCCACTTCTCTAGGATAGGGAGAGGTCTTATGACCATAGAAACCTGAATAAGATTGTCCCTCCCTACCAGAGTGGGGATGACGTCCACAAATGGATAACTGCACTGGAAAGGGCCTGTAAAGTACAAAGGGTACCCCAGGAGCAGTGGGCAGCAATCTTATGGCTCTCCTTTGCAGACAAAGGTAGAGATAAACTCCTCACTGTTAGAGAAGAAGAGTCAGATGATTACAACAGTCTAAAGAGTGCCTTAAATGATGGGTTTGGCCTAACCACTGAGCAATACAGGTTGAAGTTCAGGGATACCCAAAAGGCAGCGACTCAAGAGTAGGTAGACTTTGTAGATTGTGCTACTAAGGCTCTGGAAGGTTGGTTACTTGGCAGTAAAGTGCATGACTAGTATAGGAGACTAGGATCTGCACTTATGTTGCCCCCACTTTTTATCTGATGTTTACACTGGTTTTTGGCTATAGTCTGGCTGGGTCCCTGCTAATCAGGGCCCCAGCCTCTCTGTTCTCTCTAAACAACTTGGAGTGCATATTAGATGCACTTGTGATTGGATACTGTGGTACCTTATGAACCCCTAGTATATGGTACTTTAGGTACCAAGGGCATAGGTATTTCACAGGCCTACCAGGGGCTGAAGCATGTAATATGCCACCCCTGGGAAGCAGACTAAATCTGACACCACAGGCCTGCTACTGCAGCCTGGGTGAGGTAGTGTTAGCACTCCTCACTGAGGTAAAGGATCCCTATATCTCACCTTACACACACATATAAACCTATCAGTCACCCCTAAGGCAGCCCTAACAATCCTGAGGGCAGGGAGCTTAGTTTCCATGTGACGGGGCGCCTCTGCCTGAGCAGGGCCCCTCTGCAGCTCTCAGAGTCCATTCTCTGTGGCAGTTTATGGATGCGGTTAAACCATATACTCTTAAGTGCATTATAACCTAGCTGTAAATGCTAACTTTGGGATGGCTGCATCAAAACATGTCGTGTTTGGTGTCAAACACTTTGGAATCATAACCCCACACCAGTAACTGGTGTGGGAGTATGATCCCACCCTTCTAGAGGGCTAGACATATACTGACTGTGGAAACACGGTAGAATCCTGAAGAGCCCTGGCATCACAAAATGTATTCCACCAGCACAGACAGTAGGCTGCCCTCCTGCTGCTGACTGAAACGCTCAGTGGAGGAGGCCCAACAATAGGCATCCTGTCACAGGGAGGTCTAACCACCTTCCAGACAGGATTTAGTGTATTGGGGCTGGCTGGGTGCACTCCTAGAGTGCTTTGAAGTCCTGCACTGGGGAAGCAGTAGGCTCCTCTGTGCATATGCCAGCTCAAACTGGTTCAGGGGCTACCAGCCCCTGCTCTGGTGCAAAGCTGGGCAAAGGGAAATGGGTGTAGCCACCCACTCCCCTGACCCTCCCATAGGAGTGGTCATAGAGGTAGTCCCTCTCTTCCTTGTAGTATAAGTTAGAGAACCCTTGCCATTGCAAACTAGATATCCCTGGATGATGCTCTGAAGAAGATTCCTGGACCTTTGATGTTCCACTACCTTTGGAAGACTGAAGAATCTCCCTTGGAGTCAAAGAGTGACTCCACTGCTTGGCAGGCACCAAAACTTTGCATCAGCAGTTGCAAACTTTCCCGCTCCCACCAGAGTCCAAAGTCCCTACAGCCCTGGGAGTGGATTTCCTGACTTCACTATGGCCATTGTGAGTCCCCAGTGAAGCTGAGGCAAGTGGACCCCACGAGTGACGAGGAACAGCAATACCCAGATAACATGCACTATTGTCGAGTGCAACCCCTTCACGATGTTCTACAAACTTGTGCTTTGGACTACGTGTGGTCCAAGCCTCCAGCAGGATTTCCTCCGAAGATCAGAGGCCTACCTCATCCCGAGTGACCGTGGAATCCTGGTGAGTGACTCCTCCCAAGGTGTCTTTGCAATCCCTTCCCGGCTGGCTTGTGGGTCCCCTGAATACCTTTCTACAGAACCAATAGACTCCCCTGATTGCTCCAGGCCTGCCCTGACTTACCCTTGCTGGGTGAGTCCCTCAGACCTTGCTGGTCTGCACCGCTGACTTTCTTCACTTTCCACGAGACTTGCTGTTGCCAAGGCTTGTTGTCTCCAATTCATTTGCCGACACATCAGTAAGCTGCAGACTTTGTGGCACACTTAGAATCCAGCTTCTGGTTGTCGTCGACGCCTCCTGGACCTCATGGCTGAAGAGTCAAGACACCCATGATCACCTGAAATCACCCAAATACTGTGGGCATCCAGCTTCCTGGCCCCGGGTCACTGGCAAGTGACTTTGAACACTGTCTCCTCTGCTTTGAGGTCTTCTTTCTTCTGAATCCAGGCTTGGATTCCACCGGACACTTCTCCTGTCTTCACAAGCAGCAAGTCTTCTTTGGCTCCCATTGAAAACGACGCCGCGACCCAACACTAAAAGACACCTATGTACCCGGCTTCCCTAGGTGAGGTAGCTCGAGTACTCTGGTGCTCCTGTGTGTGTTGGCTATAGAACGACTTACCCTGTAAGTGACTTGCTTGTAGACTCTCCCGAAGTATCCTAAAACTTAAAAATTCCAACCGTGACTTGCTCCATTAGAGGCTATTGGGATCCACGGCTGTGTTCTCACACTGCATTCGTCTCTCGTGGGTCCTTTACTTACCTGCCTTGGGTGGATTGGTGAGGCCCCAGCGCTTCTGAAGACCTTAGGCCTTCTTCCTTCTCAAGTCGTTCTTCTTATACCTCTTTTTTAGTATATGGTCTGGTACGCCCCTAGGGCCTCAGCCATATAAGTGCTTAACTTGTTGTGAAATGTTGATTTGTGCATATGTCCTTGACTTCTAATCTCATAAAGAGATTAGTAGAGTGTGTCTAGTAATACATACATATATATTTTATATATATACCTGTGTGGTGTCCTTTCATTTAGTGATTCAAGAGATTATAAGGTAAAACAAGCTGCTTTACATTCCTCTAAAGACTTAGCCTGAAGGCTGCTCTCCACAGCTACCACTAGGATAGCTTTCTTTAAAAGGTTGTCTTAAACCTATCTACCATAAGAGTCGAATTGTACTGATGCAAGGTGGCCACTTTAACTAGTGACCAGCATATACCAGGCCAACTTCTCACAACTATCAAGAATTGTACAATTTGATTATGAGGGAGCAGATCCTTAATAATTGTCAGAATCAGCTGTTGCACCAGTACCTGGTAGACTCAGATCTGACCTCTCCCCAAGAATTGGGAAAGAAGGCAGACAAGTGGGTCAGAACCAGGGTGAGGCAGAAGGCACAGAACAAAAGTTGTGAACCCAAGAAGCAAGGTCCTAAAAACTCTGATATGGGTGGGAATAAGGGTAAAGAACAGAAGTCTTCACAAGGCCCCCAAACATCTTCTTCAAATGGGGATTCACAGTCTAACAAAGGAAAAGGCCAAAAGAAACCTTGGTGCAAAATCTGTAAACAGAAGACTCACTGGACCAGTGACTGCACCAAGTCCAAAGAATCTACTCCAGCCACCATTGCCCCTAAGGCAACTGTTCCCCCTAGTACAGCTGCAATAGGTGATGGCAATATCCAGAATAAGGGTGTAGTAGGGTTGACCCTGGGTTCTAAGATGGACTCTGGCCTAGTCAGAGTTCCAACTCAGGCTGTGCTTGTCTGTGATGGGAGCATGGATATGTCCCCCTTTGTGAGTCCCAGTAATCTGGGCAAATACAGACAACAGCCTTTAATAAATGGAGTAGAAGCTTGGGCATTCAGGGACACAGGAGCAAGTGTCACAATGGTGACAAAAGATCTTGTGGATCCTGGGCAGTTTATACTTGGTGAAATGTACCAAGTGACCAATGCTAGCAATGTCAAAACAGACCACTCTCTAGCATTTGTTAACTTCTCCTGGGGAGGGGTAACTGGCCTTAAGAAGGTTGTGGTAAGTGCAGACCTACCAGTACAGTGCTTGCTTGGCAATGATCTAGAGACTTCAGCTTGGGCTGAAGTGGAGCTCAGGACACATGCAGAAATGTTAGGGATCCCTGTTCATGTCTTTGCTGTGACTAGGTCACAGGCCAAAATGTCTAAAACTGGACAGGCCCTAGATTATGGAATAATGGACCAGGTGCCTCCCAAAAGGAGGAGCAGTAGGGTAAAGGCAGTGCCTTCCCCTCTGACTCAGAATGCTGATCAGTGTCCTCAGGGAGATGATCTTGAGCCTGAAGAAGGAACTGTTCCAGAGGAGCTTGAACCTGACCAGATTGAGCTCTTGCGGACAGGGGGCCCTTCCAGGTCTGATCTGAGCCAGGAGCAGAAAATCTGCCCCTCTCTTGAACCCCTCAGAAAGCAAGCTGCTGATGAGGCTGCTGGGAATGCTAGTGGCACCCATAAAGTTTATTGGGATGATGGACTCCTTTATTCAGAGTGTAGAGACCACAAGCCAGGTGCATCCAGGAGCCTGGTTATACCTCTGAAGTTTAGGAGCTTCCTATTGACACTAGCCCATGATATTCCCCTAGCAGGACACCTGGGCCAGAACAAGACTTGGGAAAGAATTGTCCCTCACTTTCTCTGGCCCCACATGTCTGAAGACACTAAGGAGTTTTGTCGCTCCTGTGTGACCTGCCAAGCCAGTGGCAAGGCAGGTGGAACCACAAAGGCCCCCCTGATACCAGTACCTGTGGTGGGGGTTCCCTTTGAGAGGGTTGGGATTGACATTGTTGGTCCCCTGGATCCTCAAACAGCATCTGGGCACAGGTTTATACTGGTGGTGGTGGACCATGCCACCAGGTGCCCAGAAGCAATTCTAGTTACTTGACTGCTATGTGGAAGGAGTGTGGAGTGAACTACAAGTTCACCACACCCTGTCACCCACAATTCAATGGTATAGTTGAAAAGTTCAACAAAACCTTAAAGGGTATGATTAAAGGACTCCCAGAAAAGCTAAGGCGAAGATGGGACATACTCTTGCCCTGCCTTTTATTTGCATACAGGGAGGTGCCTCAAAAGGGGGTTGGCTACAGCCCTGTTGAACTTTTGTTTGGTCACCCTGTCAGGGGTCCATTGTGTCTGGTTAAGGAAGGATGGGAGTTACCTCTCAGGCCCCCCCAAACAGGACATAGTGGACTATGTACTTGGTCTCCGCTCCAGGATGGCTGAGTATATGAAATAGGCAACCAAAAAACTTGAGGCTAGCCAGGAATTACAAAAAGCCTGGCATGACCAGAAGGCTGTACTGACTGTCTACCAGCCAGGACAGAAAGTGTGGGTGTTGGAGCCTGTGGCCCCAGCAGCCCTCCTGGACAAATGGAGTGGCCCCATACAATTGTTGAGCAGAAAGGGGAGGTCACCTACTTAGGAGACCTAGGAACCCATAGGAGTCCCCACAGTGTACTTCATGTCAACTGACTAAAACCATATGTTGACAGGGCAGACATAGGCTTGCTCCTGGCTACTGATGAAGGGCAGGAGGAAGAGAGTGACCCACTCCCTGGCCTGCTTTCTCAGAACCCTGATGATGGGTCAGTTGATTGTGTAGCCTTGGCAGGCAGCCTCACTGTCCAGCAGCAAACTGATCAGCTAGTTCAGACATATGTTTTCTCTGACTCCAAGTCAGACCACCCGGTGCACTCATGAAGTGAACACTGAGGACAGTCTGCCTGTGAAGAATAAGATCTACAGGCAACCTGACCATGTCAGGGACTGTATAAGGACAGAAGTCCAAACGATGTTGGATTTGGGTGTTATTGAACCCTCAGTTAGCCCTTGGGCAAGTCCAGTAGTCCTGGTACCAAAACCTCACACCACAGATGGCAAGAGAGAGATGAGGTTTTGTGTAGACTACAGGGGTCTCAATGCAGCCACTAGGACTGATGCCCATCCCATCCCCAGGGCAGATGAGCTAATAGATAATTTGGCCTCAGCCAAGTTTCTAAGCACATTTGACCTGACAGCTGGCTACTGACAGATCAGACTAGCTGATGATGCAAAGCCAAAGACAGCATTTTCTACCCCTAGTAGGCACTATCAATTTGTGGTAATGCCCTTTGGTTTGAAGAATGCACCTGCCACTTTCCAAAGGCTGGTGAATCAAGTCCTTACAGGCCTGGAAGACTATAGTGCAGCATATTTAGATGATATTGCTGTCTTTAGCTCCACCTGGGAGGATCACCTGGTCCACATGAGGAATGTTTTGGAGGCCCTGCAAAAAGCAGGCCTAACTATCAAGGCTACTAAGTGCCAGATTGGGCAGAGTCAGGTTGTGTACCTGGGTCACCTTGTAGGTGGAGGCCAGGTTCAACTATTGCAGAGCAAACTTCAGACCATAATGGACTGGGTTGCTCCAACTACCCAGACTCAGGTGAGAGCCTTCTTAGGCCTGACTGGGTACTATAGAAGATTTGTCAAGGGGTATGGATTAATAGTGACACCCCTGAATGACTTAACCTCCAAGAAAATGCCCAAAACGTTTTAGTGGACAGCCAGCTGTCAAAAGGCATTTGGTGACCTGAATCAGGCCATGTGCACTGCTCCAATTCTGCAAAGTCCTGACTACTCCAAAAAGTTCATTGTCCAAACAGATGCATCTGAGTTGGGGGTAGGGGCTGTACTGTCACAGTTGAATGATGAATGTGAGAAGGTGGCCTAATATATGCTGTCCACTAGTTCTAGGGGGCACCTTGTATCAGTCCAAACAACCCCTTATGGTGTTAGGTAAAAGACAACCTTTATTGAAAGCTATCCTAGTGGTAGCTATGGAGAGCAGCCTTCAGTCTAAGTCTTGAAGGAATGTAAAGCAGCTTGTTTTACCAGTCTATAATCTCTTGAATTATCAAATGAAAGGACAACCACACCAGGTATATATTCAAAATATATGTATTTAGGTTCAAACACACCCCTCTAGTCTCTTTATGAGACTGGAGTTCAAAGTACTTAGTTTACAAGTTAGCAATCATCAGTAATAGCACAAATACACATTTGGGCCCTAGGGGCGTACCAAACCATATACCAAAAAAGTGGTATAAGAACCACGACTGAACTAGACACAAGGCCTAGAGCCTGTAAAATCACTGGGACCCCAAGGAACCACCCAAGGTAGTGACACAGGGGACCCACGGGGACTTATGCAGTGTGTGAACTCAACCGCGGGTTTCCGTTCTCTTCTATGGGCAATGTCGCGGTTGGAAATTTAAAGATTAGGGACACTTAGGATCGAGTCAGGACCAACCCTTTTGGACTTAAGAAGTTCTAGGGCTAGCACCCACAGGAGCACAGGTTACTCGAGTTACCTCACCCAGGGAAGCCGTGTGCATAGGTGACTTTTGGTGTTGGGCCGCGTCGTCGATTTCAATGGAGGCCTGCAAAGAACTGCGGCTGCCTTGAAGACGAGAAGTGTCCGAAGAGATCCAAGCCTGGATCTGGGATGGAAGGAACCTGAAAGCAGAGGGGACAGAGTCTGGGTCACTAGCCAGTGACCGAGGGCAGGATTGACCAATGCCCACAGATGTCGGGTGCTTCAGGTGAGTTGCTGGGTGTCTTGACTCTTCAGCCACGAGGTCAAGAAGGTGTCAATGAAGTTCACGAGCCGGAATCGAACTGTCCCACGAACTCTGTGGAGTACTGTGATCAGATTAGACCCAACAAGCCTTGGCAACAGCAAGTCACAGGAATTCAGAGAAAGGACTGCGGTGCAGACCAGCAAGGTCTGAGGGACTCACCCAGCGAGGGTAAGTCAGGGCACGTCTGGAGCAACCAGGAAAGCCCAAGCAGAATAGGAGTTGCCTGTTTGGGGGCCTACTAGCCAATGGGCTAGCGATCACGAAGGAGCCTCGAGCGGTCGCACTTGAAACTGGCCCACGGGTCACTCGTGGAGTGGAGGCCAGTAATCGGTGGTGCAGGGGGTGCTCAAGGCTGGGGCTACTCAGAGCCCAAAACACAACTTCGAGGATGTCCAGGAAGATAGTGTTGCTGCAAAAGTTGACGGTGTCCAGGGGTCACGGTTCCACGTCACCCACGATAGCCATGGGCCTCAGCTTTGCTGTGGACTCAGGGTAGCCTTGGGGAAGTCTGGAAATCCACCTATGGTGATGCAAAGACTCCGGCGTCCGGCGGGAGCTTCAGCGATGCAGACCGGTCAGTTGCTTCTTTGGTGCCTGCCAAGCAGGGGAGTCACTCCTTGACCCCAAGGGAGATTTCTTAAGTCCTCTGGTCTTGAGCAGAGCGTCGAAGGTCCAGGATTCAGCTTCAGAGTTTTGTCCAGGGTAATCTAAAGTCCTAAGGACAGGGGTCCCCTACTTATACTTAGGTAGAAGGAGGCAAGAGGGGTGAGGAAAGAGGCAAGAGAAGTGCAGAAGGAAACAAGAGAACTGCAGAAAGAGGCAAGAGTGTTACAGAAACAGGGATGAGAGGTGCTGAAAAAGGGAACAGGGGTACAGAAAGAGGGGCAAGAGAAGTGCAGAAATAGGGAAGAAGGGTGCAGAAAGAAGCAAGAGGAGTGCAGAAAGAAGCAACAAAAGTGCAGAAAGAGGCAACAGAAGTACAGAAAGAAGCAACAGAGGTATAGAAAGAGGCAAGAGAAGTGCATAATGACACAACAGAGGTGCAAAAAGAGGCAAGAGAGGTGCAAAAAGAGGGAAGAAGGGTATAGAAAGAGGCAAGAGGGATGCAGAAAGTGGCAAGAGGGTTGAATAAAGAGGTGAGAGGGGTGCATAAAGAAGCAACAGAGTTACAGAAAGAAGCAGTAGAAGTGATGAAAGAGACAAGAAAGTTGCAGAAACATGCAAAATAAGTGCAGAAAGAAGAAAGAGAAGTGCTGAAAGAAGCAGCAGAGGTTCAGAAAGAAGCAAGAGAAATGATAAAACAGACAAGATAGTTGCAGAAAGAAACAAGAAAGGTACATAAAAAAGGAATAAAAGTGCAGAAAGAGGTAAGACAGGTGCAGAAAGAGGCAGGAGAGGTGCAGAAAGAGGAAAGTGAGGTGCAGACAGAGGCAGGAGAGCTGCAGAAAGAGAGCAGAGAAGTGCAGAAAGGGGGAAGGAAAGTACAGAAAGAGGGAAGAGATGTGCAGAAAGATGAAAATGTGGTACATAAAGAGGCAAGAGGGGTGTAGAAAGAAGCAGCAGTGTTGCAGAAAGAGGCAAAAGAGTGAAGAGCGGTGTAGAAAGAGGCACAAGGGGTGCAGAAAAGAGGCACGAGGTGTGCAGAAAAAAGCAACAGAGGTGCGGAAAGAATCAAGAGAAGTGATAAAAGAGACAAGATCATTGCATAAAAAAACAAGAAAGGCACAGAAAAAAGGAAGAGAAGTGCATAATGAGGCAAGACAGGTGCATAAAGAGGCACGCGAGGTGCAGACAGAGGCAAGAGTGGTGCAGAAAGAGAGAAGTGCAGATAGGAGAAAGAGATATACAGAAAGAGGGAAGAGATGTGCAGAAAGAGGGAAGGGGTATAGAAAGAGGTGAGAGAACTGCAGAAAGAAGTAACAGTGATGCAGAAAGAGGTAAGAGAACTGGACAAAGAGAAAAGAGAGGTGCAGAAAGAGGGAGGAGGGTGCAGAAAGAGGCACAAGGGGTGCAAAGAGAGGCACAAGGGGTACAGTAAAAAGCAAGAAAAGTACAGAAAGTAGCAACAGAGGTGCAGAAAGAGGGAAGGAGGGTGGAGAAAGAGGCAAGAAAAGTGCAGAAACAAGCAACAGAGGTACAGAAAGGGATTAGTGGGGTAGAGAAAGAGCAAGAGGGATGTAGAAAGAAGCAAGAGAGGTGAAGAAAGAATCAAAAGAAGTGCAGAAAGAAAGAACAGAGGTGCAGAGAGAGGGAAGAAAGTCACAGAAAGACTAAACAAGGGGTGCAGAAATAGGCATGAGGGTTGCAGAGAAAAGCAAGAGCAGTGCAGAAAGAAGCCACATAGGTGCATAAAGAGGGAAGACGGGTGCTGAAAGAGATAAGAAAAGTGCAAAAAGAAGCAACAGAGATGCTGAAAGGGGGAAGAGATGTGGACAAAGATGCAAGAGGGAAGCAGAAAGAAGCAACAGAGGTTCAGAAAGAAATAAAAAGAAGTACAGAAAGAAGGAACAGAGGTGCAGAAAGAGGCAAGAGGGGTGCGGAAAGAGAGGTGTCGAAAGAGGCACAAGGGTTGCAGAAAGAAGGGACAGAAGTGCAGAAAGAAGCAAGAGACGTGCAGAAAGAAGGAACAGAGGTGCAGAAAGAGGCAAGAGGGGTGCAAAAAGAGGTAAGAGGGATGCAGAAAGAAGTTCAAGTGGTGCAGAAAGAAGCAAGAGAGGTGTAGAAGGAAACAAAAGAAGTGCAGAAAGAAGGAACAGGTGTGCAGAAAGAGGGAAGAAGGGTGGAGAAAGAGGCGGGGTGTAGAAATAAGCAAGAGAGCTGTAGAAAGAAACAAAAGAAGTACAGAAAGAAGTAACAGTGGTTCAGAAAGAGGCAACAGGGGTACAGAAAGAGAGACGAGGAGTGGAGCAGAGGCAAGGGGGTGCAGAAAGAAGCAAGAGAGTTGAAGAAAGAAACAAAAGAAATGCAGAAAGCAGGAACAGAGGTGCAAAAAGAGGCAAGAGGGGTGCAGAAAGAGGCATAAGGGGTGCAGAAAGAAGCAAGAGGTGCAGAAAAAGGGAGAGAGGGCGGCGAAAGAGGCAAAAAAAAGTGCAGAATCAAGAAACAGAGTTGCAGAAAGAGGAAACAGGGGTGGAGAAAGAGACAAGAGAAGTGCAGAAACAAGCAACAGAGATGCAGATTGAGGTAAGTAGGGTAGAAAAAGGGCAAGAGGGGTGCAGAAAGAAGGGACAGAAATGCAGATAGAAGCAAGAGAAGTGCAGAAAGAAGCAACAGAGGTGCAGAAAGAGGGATGAGGGGTGCAGAAAGAAACAAAAGAAGTGCAGAAAGAAGGAACAGAGGTGCAGAAAGAGGCAAGAGGAGTGCAATAAGAGGTAAGAGTGGTGCAGAAAGAAACCCAAGTGGTGCAGAAAGAATCAAGAGTAGTGCAGAAAGAAGCAACAGAGGTGCAGAAAGAGGCAAGAGGGGTGAAGAAAGAGGCATGAGGGGTGCAGAAAGAAGCAAGAGACGTGCCGAAAGAAACAAAAGGAGTGCAGAAAGAAGGAACAGAGGTTCAGAAAGAGGCAACAGGGGTGCAGAAAGGGGAAAAGAGTGGAGAAAGAGGCGGGGTATAGAAAGAAGCAAGAGAGCTGTAGAAAGAAACAAAAGAAGTGTAGAAAGAAGCAAGAGAGGTGCAGAAAGAAACAACAGAGGTGGAGAAAGAGGGAAGAGGGGTGGGGAAAGAGACAAGAGAGGTACAGAAAAAAGCAACAGAGGTATATAAAGAGGGAAGAGGAGTAGAGAAAGAGGCAAGAGGGGTGCAGAAAGAAGCAAGTGATGTGTAGAAAGTAACAAAAAAAGTGCACAAAGAAGGAACAGAGGTACAGAAACAGGCAAGAGGAGTGCAGAAAGAGAAGAGGGTTGCTGAAAGAGCTTAAGGGGTGCAGAAAGAAGCAAGAGAGGTACAGAAAAACGCAAGATAAGTGCAGAAAGAAGCAACACATATGCGGGAAGAGGGGTGGAGAAAGAGGCAAGAGAAGTGCAGAAAGAAACAAAACAGACATGCAGAAATGGGGAATGGGGTGGTAAAAGAGGCAAGAGGGGTGCAGGAAGAAGCAAGAGATCAATCAATCAATCAGAGTCACTTGTATAGCGCACTACTCACCCGTAGGGGTCTCAAGGCGCTAGGGATGGGGGAACGTTACTGCTCGAACAGCCAGGTCTTGAGTTGCTTCCTGAAGGCGAGGTGGTCCTGCGTTGTCCGGAGGTGGATGGGGAGGGAGTTCCATGTCTTGGCTGCCAGGTAGGAGAAGGATCTTCCTCCGGCGGTGGCTCTGTGGATGCGTGGAAAGGCGGCGAGGGCGAGGCTGGTGGAGCAGAGCTGGCGGGTGGGCTTGTGAAAGGTCAGGCGGTTGTTGAGGAGCTTGGGGCCCAGGTTGTGGAGGGCATTGTGTGCGTGGGTGAGGAGTCGGAACGTGATCCTTTTGTTGACAGGGAGCCAGTGCAGGTCTCTCAGGTGTCCGGAGATGTGGCTGTGTCGGGGGATGTCCAGGTGCAGATAGAAACAATAGAAGTGCAGAAAGAAGGAACAGAGGTACATAAAGAGACAGGAGGGCTGCAGAAAGAGAGAAGAGGGATGCTGAAAGAGGCAAGAGGGGTGCACAACAAATCACGTGAGGTGCAGAAAGAGAAACCAGAGGTGCAGAAAGAGGCACCAGAGGTGCAGAAGTAGGCAAAAGAGGTGCATAAAGTAGAAGAGATGTGCAGAAAGAGGCAAGAGAAGTGCAGAAAAAGAAAGAAAGGTTCAGAAAGAAGCAACAGAAATGCAGAAAGAGGCAAGAGAGGTGCAGAAAGAAGCAAGAGTGGCTTATATTGTATTGTATTCTAAATAAACTTTTATTGCACAAACTGTCATCCTACGGGTATCCTGGCGCTGTGACTTAACAGATGGCATCAGCAAGCATCGATCCTAATTGCAAGTGGAAAGCTCATTTTACTCATTCCTTGGAAACATCCAGGTTTTCAACCTTTTTCTAAAACAAAGCAGGGAATTAGATTATCTAATACTCTGGGGCTGATCATTCTAGAGGCGTGATGCTGCAATTCCGAATGCTCTGCCTCCCATCCTGGACTTCTTAAATCTGGTGGTAATTACCAGGTTTGCACTGGAAGAGCAAAGATTTCTCCCAGGATTGTACCAGGTAAATTTGTCCTGCAAGGGCACTGGACCAAGACCATGTGCTGTTCTGAATACAATGCAGAGTGAGTTAAAATAGATTCTCTCCTTGATGGGTAGCCAATGAAGATCCTTTAAGTTTAGAGCCAACGCCGTAGAGGATCTACGCTGCCTATTTAACACCAACTTTGCTGCTATAAACTGGACTCTCTGCAACCCCTGTAGGACGAATTGTGGTGCACCCAGGTACAAAGGCAGTAACGGAAGAATCTGTCGAAGTGCTCTTAGCAAGGAGAAACAGACGCTAACCATTCTGTTAGCCTGTGACTCCATTTGGAGGTTGTCATCTACCAAAACCCCTAGGTTACGCACAGTTTTGGCTGGAATCAAGGGCTTGTCCTTAGGGGTAAGTATGAACTCCAACGGCAAATGGCGAGACATTTTAGCAGTGGAGCAATATACAACTTCTGTTTTCCCCCCATTAAATTGTAGGGAGTTTTTCCTGAGCCAGTTTAGAGGTCTGGTGCATACATTCCTGAAATGTGTCCATGGTTACTGCTTGATTCCCTCCCAGGGAGAACACTAGTTGGGTATTGTCCGCATAGTTAACCAGGTCAATTCCAAAAGACTTGATAATAGGGATCAAAGGGCGCAAGTATATGTTAAAAAGAATGGGGCTTAGTGCAGAGCCCTGTGGCACCCGTGGCTCACCGGGGACTTAGTGGAAGTGAACGGTGTCATGGTCACATCCTGTTGTTTACCCGTCAGATATGATTGCAGCCACTTAAGTGCCCGTCCTTTCACACCTATATTCTCCAGTCTTTCCACCAGTATTGAATGACTCACCGTATCGAATGCGGCCGACATGTCCAGTAACACTAGTACAGATGGATTACCATTGTCGCCTCGCATTCGTAGATTGTCCAATACGGTCGCCAAGGCTGTCTCAGTTCTGTGGCCTGGTCAGAACCCAAACTGGTCCCTATACAACAGGTGATTTTCCTCTAGATATCGGGACAGTGATTTAATAACTGCCTTCTCCAGGATTTTTACTGGGTATGGCAAGAGAGAGATGGGTCTAAAATTCACTGGATTTGTTGGGTCCAGGGATGATTTCTTGAGCAGCGGGGTCACCACTGCCTGCTTCCACACCTCTGGAACCATTTCTTCTTCCAGTGATTGGCAGCAGATCTGAAGCAGCTAGGGGAATAATTCTTGCCTAAACTCCTTCCAAATCCCATGTGGAAGAGGGTCCAGAGGAGAGCCCGAGGATACACTTTGAGCAAGGCTATTAAAGGTGTCCTTGGTAAGAGGTTGAAAACACTCTAGAGATGTTTCTGCCTGTGGTTATTTGACTGGCGTCTGAGGTAGTTCATCCTGGCAGCTAATGTTACCTGGGTTAAGACCTCCAACAATTTTGGTGATCTTTTCATTAAAGTGTTTAGCAATCTCATCACAAAGTTTTTGCATTGCGACCACCTTATTGCCCATACAGACTGGATCTGAGACTATCCCCCAGGGACCTGTTCTTGTGTAAAAAAATAAATATATATATATATATATATACATACAGGAGGGGGGCTGCGTGGCCCCCTTCCCTTGGCCTCTTTTGGCACTAGGGACCCCATCCCCCGGGCCTGGCCTCATAAAAAAAAAAAATATATATATATATATATATACAGGAGGGGGCCGCGTGGCTCCTCCCCTCTGGGCCACTTCTGGCCCCAGGGACCCCATCCACCAAGGTCTGGCCTCAACCTTGGGGATCACTGAGGAAGGCCCAATGCCCCTGCTGTCCCAGCCAGCTCCCCACCTCCTGTGGGAGACAGCATTGCTTTTGGACAAGGGGAGCTGCTGACATGAAGCTCCCCTTGTCCAAAAGCAATCTACATCGCTTCATGAAGCAAGAGCAGGTTTTTTGCTATCACTTCTATGAAGAAAAGCATAGTTTGCGGTGACAGGGCACCCCGGGACATTGCCGGAACAGCCCTGGTGGGTGGCAGTCCTCAGGGTCATAGAGGGCTCCAACATGTGAATAGCCATAGGAAGTTTGTGGTCCACGGGGCCGGGGGTCAACAACGGACTCCCACACTTCAATAATTTGTGCCCTAGGGAGGTGGTAGTCCCCAGGGCAGTGTTAGGGGCTCGAGCCCCCCCACACTTACTTTTTCCAATAGCCCGGAGGAGGCGGCAGTCCCCAAAGTCTTAGGGGGGCCGTGAGGCCCCCCAACCATAATTAAACAAAGCCCCGGGGAGGTGGTGATCCCGGGTCTACGGAGAACTGTGTGCCCCCATGCTTAATTAAAGAAAGCCCCAGGGAGGTGCCGATCCCCGGGGCTTTTCAGGGGCCTGTGAGTCCCCCACCCCAAATTACGTAAAACCCCAGGGAGGTGGCAGTCCCCAAGGCTTGGGGGGCTTGCGAGGCCCTCCACCCCTAAATAATTAAAGCCCCAGACGGGTGGCGGGCCCCGGGCTGCGGGAGGGCCATGTGCCCCCTGTGCCCCCACATAATAAATAAAGCCCTAGGGAGGTGCCAGTCCGTGGGGCTGCGGGGGCACCCGCATATAATTTCCTCATTGCCCCCAGGACCTGGCTCACCATGGGGCTCAAAGAAACAAAGCGCTTCATTTTTTGGGGGGCCGGATATATATATCCAAATATTTGACAGGGGGTCAATCCAAAGGTTGTTGCTTACTCCAGTAACATGCTCACACACTGGATGTGAGGAACCCATCAGAATACATATATTTCCTTCAAAATAGAAGGTAGACAAAAGAGAGCTGTAAATTACAGGTAAAAATGGCATCCATTTTGAAATGCAATAATACATATTGCCTTGGTGCCCAACTCTTAGTTACCAGTCAACATAATACTTCTATGCTATACACAAACATTAATATATAAAGTACATTGTTAGCAATCACAATAATACCTTCAAATATTACTCTCAAAAGGGTTTACCTGTGTAAAGACAATCTGAAGGTGGTTCTGTCACTAAAAAGAATGGCATCCATCTTGGAATGTCTTTTCCTCTGAAGTTATCCTCATTGTGAGATATTTTACTTAGTACAGAGATAGTGACGTGTACATGGAATCCGTTAACAAGCGTAAGGTTCCAGTACCCAAAAAAGGAGAAACTGTGGTGGTGTCTGTGTAATTGAAGCTACATAGTGCTGAATATAGGTGTAAATATAATTATCTTTCAAAGTGCTAACCACTATGCGCCGCGTGACCACCTGAATGCGTTTCCTGGCATACTGACCACCATATTACATCATAGATGGCTGTGTGTCAACCTGAATGTATTTCCTGGCATAGTGCCCACTTATTACCTCATAGCTATGTGAGCCATAGTGGCATAAAATTGAGGAACATAACGCATCCTGACACCCCCTACACATAAACATGTGAAGACCCAATGATGCCGCACTTCTGCTAAGAGGAAAGAGAGGCAATAATGATGCTTTGCAAAAGCAACCTAACCAACTGCAAATTAACAAACGACAATATTATATGAATCTCGTGGTGTACATCATGTGATAACTGAATATAAAAAGCTGTGAAGTACTTACGAGTGATCAAAAAATTTGATTAAAAAAGCAATAAATTTTATCTGTGACGTGTCCTTCACCACTTTGACGTGATGTTCAATGAAAAAGTTAGGGGCCCCTGATGATCACATCCCTATGAGGTGGTCCCTTCCTTTCCCCTGTGGTGTAAAAAGAAAAGAAAATATGCAATACATGTAGTACGCATTTGATAAAATCAAGGGCATTTAGATACAATAGAGGGAACATACCAAACATACAAAATCATCAGAGACAAATCAATCAGTATCATTAAAAATTAAGAAATTGTTAGTAGAGGATACAACGGAGGCCCTTTCATTGCACACTGATCATAACCCCCTAGGTTTCATGTAGGTGGATACCTAATTCCTCATCTGTGTTATGCCCTTTCGGGACTCTGCTCTGTAGATTAAGAATATGCCAGGATTCTCATTTCCTGAGTTGAATGGTTCTGTTCCCACCTCTGGAATTCTGGTGTATCCACTCTATGATGAAATACCGTAGGAGAAAGCTATTTGACAAGTGATACTCAGTGAAATGCCTGGTCATCGGGTAGTGTGGCTCTTTTTTGTTTATAGCCCGAATGTGCTCCAGCATTCTTTTCTTCGCAGGAGAAATAGTGCTCCCTACGTACTGCAACCTGAAGAGGCATTCCAGTACATAGATGACGTAAGCTGAGCTACAGGTCAAGGATTGGCTAATATTTACCCAGCCAATGGGTGTTTCATATGCTTTTTTATGTAGCTTGCCCAGCATGCCTTGCAATGACCATATGGAGAAAAAAAACCTATAGCCCCTATTGGGTGGTGTGTTGTTTCCTGGTGATATCTCCTTCGACCAGTATGTCTCTGAGATTTCTCCCTTTCCTGTATGTTATCATTGATCATTTAGGCAGATCTTGTCCTACTACAGGGTCGCTTGTCAAAATATTTCAGTCTTGCGATCTTCTGAGATTCTAAATTGTAGGTCAGAATGACCCTAGGTGTGGCTTCTTTGTCAATGTTTTTTTGTTTCTCATGCAGTGTTTCTACTCTTGTGATTCTATTCGCTTTGTCTTTAGCTCTCTTTAAAACCCACATGGCGTAGCCTCGTTCCATGAATCTCTTCATCATATTTTCCTGTTCTTTCAAAAAATCCTCCTTTGTACTAAAGTTTCTCTTTGCCCTCAATAGTTCCCCATATGGAATACTCCATTTCAGGATTTCTGGGTGACTATTGAGAGCATGTAGGAGACTGTTACAAGCTGTGGCTTTCCTGTGTAGTGTCATTTTGAGTTTGTTGTTCTCCACCTTGACTTTAATGTCAAGGAATTCAATGCTTTCCTGACTTATGGTGTATGTCAGCTGGAGGTTGTATTAATTCCTATTCAGGTCCTTCATAGTTTCCACTGCCCTTATCTCACTTCCTTTCCATATGATGAATATGTTGTCTATATAGTGCAGCCATTTGATCACTTTCCCTTCTCTGTGTTCTGTTCCTAGATCTTTCAGGATTTCCTCTTCCCATGCTCCTAGAAAAAGATTAGCAAAACTAGGGGCAAAATATCTCCCCCTGGCAGTTCCGAGGATTTGCTTGTAGATGATTCCTTCAAACACAAACATATTGTTATGTAAGCAGAAGCTCATCATTTCTAGTAGCATGTGTGTGTGGTCCTGGTAGCAGATTTCTCTGTTCTTCAGAAAATGATAGCATGATTGGATCCCCAGAGAGTGATCAATTACAGTATATAGGGAGTTGACATCCATGGATATTAATAGGTAGTCATCCTCCCATTCTATGTTCTCCATCTTTCCCAGGAAATCTTTTGTATCCCTTATGTGTGAAGGGAGGGATGTGACAAAATCTCTGAGGCAAAACATAAAACACTGGCAGTTTGGAGTAGTCGCGTTTTAAATAGCAGTATTCCTCCCACTGGAGGATTCCGCTATCTTTCCAGCCCCTAAGCTTATTCAATATGCAGATAATACTTTTATTACATTCTTTTATCTGCGTTTTTACATAAAATTTCGTATCATCCAACTGTCTCAGTGCTTCAGTTTCGTACTTCTCTCTGTCCCACAGTACGATATTGCCCCCTTTATCCGCTGACGTATCACAATGTTATCATCCTCTGGAAGTGTATTGATCACTTTTCTTTGGTCTTTCGAGAAGTTCTGTAGTATGTTGGTCTTTTTTCTCTGTAGGAGAAGTTGGATTAGGTCATTCATAACAGTGTCATGAAATGAGTCTATACTGTCATGTGCCGTGTTTGGTAAGAAGGTCGATTTAGGTTTGAAATTTGTAGCTGCTGATCGATCTGTAGTGAATACTAATGTTCCATCTGTATCTCCAGGTACCATGTCGGATTCAACTAGGAGTTCTTGGAGTGTTCTAAGTGTGTTAATATCCCTAATGGCTAGGAAGGGACTATTATTGGTGTCTTGAGAGGACTGGTCATTGGTAGTATTAGCTTTGAATCCTCTGCTACCTTTAAGATGATGACACTTTTTAAGTTTAATTTTCTGATAGATTTGAAAATGTCTATTCTGGTATTTAGGTAGCAAAAGTGATCGGCGGGGCGGAAAGACAAGCCCAGGCACAATGTCTTTTTCTCAACTAGGGAGAGGGGACAATGGGAAAGATTGATGATAGTTCTGTAGTATATTGTTGTTTTATCTCTTTCTGAATAGTTTTGACACTATTAAGATTTGTAAAAACTAAGCACAAAGCAACCATGAAATGGAAACCTCTTCAACTTTGCACTCTGTGATCATGAGAAACGTAGCAAATGAAATAATGTTTTTTATTTTAGACTATACTATATCCACTTGTGAATGGTTAGTATCTGTTATGCCTTAACCTCCCTTTCAAAAATAGATTCCCATCCATCTGTGTTCACAATGTATTTGCGATGATTGCAGAGAAATTGTGATCAAAACGGGAATTCAAACCTATATCTAGCTTAAAAAAAATGAATACTGCACAGCAGTTTATTATCTAGTCCTGAGTTGGAAATTAAAGTTTGCCTTACTTAACTTGTGTCATCACGCCTCAACTTTAAAAAAAAGTCTCTTTAACACCCTTCCCCCAATGCACTCTTAGCTCAGTGAACCTAACAACCCAGTGGAACAAATAGGTCACAGGTTCACAGCACATTCTAGAAGGAACATGCTACTTCCAAATGAGATACAGCAGGTGTGGTTACTCCACAGATTCAAATGTTTATCCATTTCTGTATTGCATTTCTTTTTTTTTAATCAACAGCCAATAATAAGACTTCTTACATAGGCATCCAACACTCTAGCAAATCCTATTCACTTTTATGCTGACAGCATCCAATAAATTATATATTTTTAATTTTAAAAAAACCCTCAATTTTAACTGCTTTTCCTTTTGAAAACTACCTCATTCAGCTTCAGCCTACTCCTGATTACTATTGCTACTTTACTTCAAAATTCTTGGAATATGGATTGTGGGCCACCGCCTTCTCTATTGGGTTAAAGAGGTATTGACAAGTATTAAGGTTTGCCAAATGTGCAGATTACTTGGTTTTGAGAGAGAAGGTTAAAGTTTCATCAGTTGCTGGCTTTTATCCATTGTGGATTCCCAAGCTCCTCACCTCATGATTGTGCACTGTGGTGGCTATGTCCTAGGCTATGTCCTAGTCACATTGACAGGGATAGGGCTGGAAATCCTAATGAAAGAAACCTTTGCAGAACTGATGTCGCTTTTCACTCACTCTATCATGGTGCACTCTAATATATGCCAAAGACAGAAAAGTGGTCAAATGAATTCTGTCCAAAGATTGACAAAGCCAGGAAACATGATAATAAAACTGTTTATGCATTCCTCAGAGATCATCACATGGGCTGTATCTATAACAACAAACTGCGTTTTGACATGCATGGAATTTATAGAAATAATGGAGTGCACTTTACAGATAAAGGCAATAGGGTGTTTCTAAGTAACCTGAAACTCTGCATCGGGTCTTTTGTGTAGCAGACATATATATATACAACCAACACTACTGCTCTTGTCAGAGCAACCCTAGTACCCAAAATATTGTGTTTTTCTAAAGGTATTTTTTCTCTTTAGTTTTTGGAGATCTTTGCGATGACGTCTCGATCCCCGCGGAAACGTCATGAAAGGGGAAAACAAAAGCAGTCATTCAATGGCCACCAACACATCCAAAATTAATATGTAAAAAACTAATTCTGATCAGTGCCCTTCACACATTAATATGTACATACTTATTTCAAAGCATGTTTAAACTCATATTTTTGTACTAAGTTTCTTTAAAAAACATCTTTCAGACCTATTTTTAATTTTTATTGTTATCCGGGACATTGCGATGACGCCGTTAACCATGACTATTGTGTCTTTCTCTTAAAGTGAAAACACATATATGCACACACATTACAGTATTCTACACACTAGAGGTTTATTGCTGTACACTTCAAGCTCATGTTTTTCTAGTGTACAACCATCTCTAAAATCTATTTTCCATTTTGGCAGTGACTGCGTAGATCGCGATGACTTCCCTCATCGTGGTCCCATCGGGTATGTTGCGAAATCATGAAGCAAGAGCAAGATTTTAATAGACACCACCACATTAAATAGTTATAACTATATAATCAATTCTAACCATCACAGTAGATAACTCACTTTATAAATAACTCTATTAAAACATTAGAATCTCAATATCTCTATAAGAATGTACATTAATGATTTACCAGTATTCATGACAACGCTAATAGTCACGTTGTCCCCGCAATGGTACACGGGGGCCATGCTGGCCATCGCAGCGTCATCGCGAATATTGCCAGAATTCAAAAAATCTATTTTGAACACATAACTAACAACTGCATTTCTCAACCACGAGGTCAGAGTTTCTCCACCCTGACCCCTTATGTGCACTATCACACACATTTTTAGCCCCAGGTACCATTCCCGATAGATAAAATGGTGGCTGCAGCTTTCTATTCTGGTTGCGACCAGCCAATCAGAGCATTCGCCTTGGCGAGTGAATTCGCAATTCATCCCCAAACTTTTGCGAAATCTCCACGGCCAGAGATATCACTATACTTTTAACTTAAATTTCTTAAAAACTATTAACTATTAACTACAAATACATAAAAGGCACTTCCTTGAACCAACATCTACCTTCCTGCCAAATTTAGTGTAAGTCTGTTCAGCGGTTCGGACTGTAGAGGTGGCTAAGGGTTCCTATGAGAATTACCATTCCAAATGCAATCTTACTTCACGGCCCATATTCTCAGTCCCCACTGCACAGATCATCCCCAAACTTTCCCAATTAACAGTATCCATCGTGCCACTTTTTGGGCAAAATTTCAAGCAGATTGGTCAAACTACGCCAAAGTTATAGCAAAGTCAAACAATGCTGTCCTATGGAGACTAGGTCCTAACTATAACTACATACTTACCTAGGTAATATGTGTATATATATATATATATATATATATATATATATATATATATATATATATATATATATATATATACATATATATCTATATATATATATATATATATACATATATATATTCACTGAAAAAACCATAGGTTTCAGGGGCGTTATAGTTAGCTGGACTTTTCACTCATATAAAACCATTGAAGTTCCCCCGTTATAGTTAGTTCAGCTAACTATAACTCGCGCACCCGCAATGCACTGCTGATGATGTCACATATTACATCACTCATGACATGGTCAGTGACATCACTCATGACATCACTGATGACATCTCCAATGACATCACTGAGGACATCACTGATGACATCATCCAGTGAATGTGTGTTTTTCTGAAAATCAATATATGGTTTATATATGTATATCTCAAGGTCGATGGAAGAATAAATGGGTATATAAGTGTCTAAATGGATGATTTTTTTTGAAAAATTTATTGTATAACTGACTGATTAAGTGTATCTTAGTGAATACATGGCTTAGTGAGTAATGTTTAAATATGTAAATATCTGTATCAGTCTCTCACTTTGTGTATATGTGGCTGCATGGGTTGGTGAGTAGCTACATGAGTGTCTATATAGGTTATTAGTTGTTTTTTTGAGTATCAGTATGAGTGTCTGAGTGTCTGTATGGTTCGGTGGGGGGAATTATGTAGTGCATAGATGCATGAATGAGTGACTCATTGTTTGTATGTGTTGAAGACAGCATGTGTGCAGGACTGTATGGGTTAATGAGTGTGTGTATGGGTGTGTTACTGAGTGAATGACTGTCTCAATAGTGTCTTTATGAGTAACTACATATGTTTTAAACTAGTATATGTGACTATTGGTGTATATAAGTGAGTATATGTGAGAGTGAGAGATTGGAAGAGTTCCTGTATAAATAAGTGTGTGATTCTATAAGTGATTGTTTAAAAGACTAAGTATGTGTAAGTTTCTGTAGAAGTAAGTGTTGTGGTGTGTGTATAACTGTATATGCAAGTAAATGGATGTTTGATTCTTTATTAGCATGAGTGACTATGTGTATGAGTAACTCTATGGATGAGTGGCGTTGTGTAACAGGATGTATAGGTGTATGAGTACATATGATGAGTGAGTACATGTATGAGTGACTGTATAGGACTGTCGGTGAATGAGTGGATGTGTATGTGGATCTTAGAATTACTGAATAGGTTGTTGTAACTGGTATTGGTATGTTCATTGTTTTGAAAATTTTAGTTTCTATTTTTGAATGTGTGTATCAAAGGTTATATTAGGGTGAGAGGAGGTCTGCCACTCTATTACAAGGATGATGTCATCAGTGATGTCATCAGGGATGTCATTTGAGATGTCATCAGTGATCTCATGAGTGATGTAATATGTGACGTCATCAGCAGTGCATTGCGGGCGCGTGAGTTATAGTTACCTGAACTAACTATAACGGGGGAATTTCAATGGTTTTGTACGAGTGAAAAGTCCAGCTAACTATAATGCCCCAGAAACCTATGGTTTTTTCAGTGAATTTCTAAGGTTTTTTAAATGCTAATTCCTAACTATAACGTGCCTGAAACCTATGGTTTTTTCATTGAATTTCAAAGGTTTTTTAAATGCTAATATCTAACTAAGCCTACAGAGATAGGACATGTGAAGAAAGAAGAAAAAAAGCACAGAAAGAAAAAAAAGAAATGCAGAAAGAAGCAACAGAAGTCCTCAAAGACGAAGAAAAGTGCAGTAAGAAGGATAACGTGCAGAAAGAAAAAACAGAAGAGCAGAAAGAAGCCTTGTTGCAAAATCATCCTGTACCCTCAACTTTTTCAGATGGATACTGGTGGTAATTGAGTCTGACTAACCAGTCCTAGAGCCAGTGCTCTGTTAAAAGACACTTAGAATATAGTGAAAACACCTACATACACTAGGGAACACTATGTGTTGGGGTCCCCCTGTGATTAGCATGACCTCCTCTGTAAGCCCCTAGTATATAATAGGGCAGGGGGATTAAAATTACCTCTTAAAATGCGCCACAGGGCGTCTTTGCACACGTCACCTCAGGCCCCGTCTCTCCCTTCCCCACTGTGTAAACACGCCCTGTGGCCGTTTTAAATTGGGAGATTAAGTCCCCTTGAATCCTGAAGGTCCCTAGGGTCCACTAGGTACCTCCAGTAAGCGCCACAGAGCTGCGTTGCAGAGAGATGTAAAAAGGGGCACGGCCTAGACCACCTCTCTGCAACGCTGCTCAGTGGCGCTTACTGGAAGCACCTGGTGGGCTAGTTGGCCCTCAGGGTCCCTCAGGATTGAAGGTGAATTATTTCCTCAACTTAAAACGTGCCACAGGGCGTGTTTGCACACGTCACCTCAGGCCCCGTCCCTCCCTTCACCACTGTGTAAACGCACCCTGTGGCCATTCAAAGTTGGGAGATTAAGTCCCCTTGAATCCTAAGGGTCCCTAGGGTCAAACTAGATCACTAGGTACCTCCAGTAAGCGCCACAGAGCTGCATTGCAGAGAGGTGTAAAAAGGGATGTGGCCTCAGAGCACCTGTCTGCAACGCAGCTCGCTGGCGCATACTGGAGATACCTGTTGGGCTAGTTGGCCCTCAGGGACCCTGAGTATTGAAGGGGAATTAATTCCCCAACTTACAACTCGCCAGGGGGCACGTTTACAGAGTGCTGCAAGGAGGGGGCGTGGCCTCCAGCACCATTCCAGTCCTATTTTTTTTTTAAAGAAGGGGGCTGTGTGGCCCCCCTCCTTTTTCTAAATTATTGGCCCTGGGGACCCCATCCCCAGGGCCTGCCTCCTAATTTTTTTTTTAGAAAAAAAAATTTGAAAGGGTGCCGTGTGGCTTCCCTCCCAAGGCCTTAATCGGCCCCGAGGACCCCAACCCCCGGGGCATGGCTTTTTTTTTTATTCTTTAGGAGGGGGGCTGCGTTGCCCCCCTCCTCAGGCCACTTATGGCCCCGGGGACCCCATCCCCTGGGGCCGGCCTTTTTTTTTTGTTTGTTCTTTTTTATATATTTATAGAAACACATTGGACATGCTTGACAAACCGTACGTACCTATCACCATGACGATTTGCGTGATATTCATTAAAAGGTGACTAAGCATACAATGAATCCACGTGGAATGTATTTACACCGCTAGTGAAGCTCTGACGAGTCTGACGCCCTACCGTGCCTAATCCCGGTGCCCCCGCCGGTGGGTACTCTCCAAGTAGACCCCCTAGTCATTTATTTATACAAACATGGGTAGCTATTGACGGGCACATTTAATACACACGCACACCAAGCCATTCAAAGGGGATTCGACAAAAATTTGACCAAAACTATGCAAGAACCCCCCTCATGGTTAATAAAACACACATCCACCGCCGGATGTGTAATACTTTTATTTTACTCTCTGGAAAGAAGAAAACCTCACTTGAGAGTCACAGCGTGCTCCTATCTGAGCCCAATGCTGTGTTACACCCAGCATTGCCCGCCGAGTGCCACACGCCTCTGTGTTGTATTCGAGCAGCTAGTGCGTATGCTATGACACTCTCTAGCCCATGTGCACTGTAACACCACCCCGTGAATATGTCATGCCACACTTGCCTTCGCACGGTTATATTGCCCCATCTAACGTGCCTTCCTCGTTGCCTATGTTATAACGCACAGCGCTATGCCACACATATTACAATCTGGGATCCATATCTTTGTCACAGTGCATATGCAACGTTACACTCCCCAGCACATATTTTATATTACAACTTTAGAGAATAGTTAGGTTACACACCACTGCCCTGTGCATATTACACTCCAAGGTGCATATCGCATAGCACGCGCTAGTGCTTGTGCTATCTCAGCTCTCCAATGAATCTGTCATTGCGCACAATGTATTGCATATTATATTTCACGCCCCGGTTCATCTTATATCACACTTTTTGGTGCATAGTTTTCTACCATACAGTATATCTAGTTTTCATTTTCAATCGTGCTCTCAGGACTATATTTTATATAACACTGCGTTCACCTACCCTTTTCACGGGCATTATATTTTGCGATGGGGGGGTGTAGGATCAGGAGGTGTTTCTGCCAAGTGAGCCCAGAGTCACAGTCACAAACGTCCTCTTCTTCCTGAACAAAAGTGAGATTATGCTGCATACTTGTTCATATTTTAAGTAGTTCGCACAGACACACATTTTAAAAACAATAAAGTTCCTAATACCCGCCTTCTCTGAACAGTTAGCTTGCTGCCCCATCCACCTCCTCCCTATCCTCTGTTGTCTGAATCCATGTACTAGCCTCCTCCCTGCTGCCATGCATGGTCAGATGTGCTGCCACTGCCCTCCATGTAGCATAATGTACCAGTCCACTCCTCCTGCCCTCCATTGCCCAATTCTATGCCCCATCATTGCCCTCCTGCTTAGCCTCTGTGCTTAGCTTGCTGCCCCTATTCTCCTTCCCCCTGCCCTCCAATGTCTTTGTGCGTGCCCCTGCTCCATCCTTTTTGCCCACCGTGTTCCATGGACCTGCCACTCCTATCTACTCTGAGTGTTCTGTTGAGCTGCCACTCCCCTTCCACCTGCCTAGCATTGTCAGATGACTGTAACCTGTCCCTGCCACCTCCACCCAGCCTGTCCACATTCCATGCCCCTACTCCCTTCCTCCTGTTCTCCATGGTCCATTTTACTGCCACACCCTTCTGCCCTCCCTGGTCTGTTGTGCTGCAACTGCTCCTCCTGCCTGCCCCGCGTGGTCTGTTGTGAGGCCCCTTCCCCTGAACTCTCTTGTCTGTGCCCAGGTCCTGACCCTCCCTTCTATCCTCCATGGTCCTTTGTGCATGCCCCTGCACCCTCCTTCTTGCCCATCATAGCCCCTGTGCTGCCACTAACCCTCCCGCTTGCCATGCATGGTCTTCTGTGCTGCCACGGCCCCTCCCACCTTCCCTGTGTGGTCAGCTAGCTGACCCTGATCCCTTCCCACCTTCTCTCCATGGTCTGTGTGTATGCCATCACAGTCTCACTGTTGCTCTCCATGGTGTGTCTTACTTCTAGTGTCCATGTTGCCTGACCTCCAAGGTCATCTTACTGTTCCTGCCCTGCCCCCTTGCCCCCAGCCTTCTGTTTCCATGTGCAGACACCAATTCCCTCCCTCCTGGCTTGTCTGTTCCATTGTACTGGCCCTGATCCGTCCCTTCTGCCCTTTATGGTCTGTTACGCTATAGCTTTCTCTCCTGTCTGTCCATTATGGTCAGCTAGCTACCATTGCCTCTTTCCCCTCTTTTCCCTGTTGTCCATGTGCATGGTCCTGTCCCCTCCCTTTTGCTTTCTATGGATTGTTGTGCTGCACTCCCGTCCTGCATGCCCTGTGTGGTGTATTGTGCTGCTGCAAACCCTGATGCCTGCCATGTAGGGTGAGTTTGGTGCACCTCTCCATGTCCTTCCTTTCCTCGGTTATCCGAGTCCATGTCCCTACCCCAATTCCTCCTGCCTTCCATGATCCAATGTACCATACTTGCGAACATTTTGAACTTGGTAAGAGGGAGAAAAAAAACTGGGGTATTGATTTTCCCCTTTGAGTTACATTGAAAAAGAGGAGATTGTAGACAGGAGACAGATCAAATAAAGCCCATTTGAGCTTAAAAACATTGGACGTTTCCTGGCTGAATCGGGTATGTTGGCATGTATGTTTGTACTACCCCTGCCTCTTCCTTCTGCCCACAATTGTCTATTATATTGCCACAGCCTCTCTTGCCAGTCCTGTATTGTTGGTTTGTTGCTACTACCCTCCATAGTTTGTTGTGCTGCCACTGCCCTTCCTGCCTGCCCAGTGTGGTCAAATTGTTGCCTCTGCACCCTCCTACCTTCCTTCAATTATCAGAATCCGTGCCCCTGGCCTCTGCCTCTCAACAGTATACTATAACAACTAGATTGCTAACATTCTATATTTATTACAAAAGTGTGGAACGCCTGATGTCATCTTGATGTAATCAAAACTGTAATACCTAGAGCATTTCCTTTAGAAATTACATATATGATAGGGTCTTATTTGCATCAAAATTATGGTTAGTGCTCTAAAAAACTAAAATGAGGACATATTTTCTGAGTTTTCAAATAGCGACAAAGCACTTTTAAATTATTTGTTATCTTTATGTTTTTTTATCCAGTTGACCACTTCATTAAATGTTGCACTTAGAGGAGAGGATGTGGTGTTACTTCCAGAGCTGCAGACTTTGCAACTGGGGAACCAGGTTGGAGTTTCTGCTTCAGCTCGACATTCTGTGATTCTGGTCAAATCACTTAATCTCCCCATGTCTACAACGAAAATTAATTTGTTCTTGTGTGATGTAACCAATGCTCATGTAAAGCACTCCAATACCTGACAATTCTGCACTATATAAAACTGCAAAAACACAAAAAATAAAAAGTGTTTGCACACTTCTGTCATTGGGCTACATGTGGGCTACTTCTGGGTGATATTTGTGCTGCATTTGGGCTCTTTTGTCTCTGGTGGCCATCTTGGAAGATTTATGTGTTATGAAGTTTCCTAATTTCCTCATTTACTACAGTCTCCTCAGTAGGAAATACGTTCAGTTTTTTACTTTGATTCCATCAAGAAGGCATTCAGATGTGTCACACATTTACTATAAATTCAGAATGATAGCACTCTAGTTGCTCATTAGATCACTGTAGTAAAGCTGCTGCTCACCACGGAAGTCTGCTGCTGGTATTGATAGTGCATGTTTCAGTCTGCATGTCAAAAGTTTTTAATGAAATAGAAGAGGATTTGAGAAGTCACTCAAAATGTGCCCTAATTTTTCATTCTGCAGCACTAATCATACTTGCTATGGCAAAATTAACCCATCATTTTGTTCCTTTTTAAATTAAATATTTTAAGAGTTACCACTTTATTCCAATCAAGATGGCTTCAGGTGTGCAATACGTTTGTCATAAGTAGGACTGTTAGCGCTCTAGTTGTTCTTTAGAACACTCTGGGAAGCTGCATTAGAACACAAAGGAATCAACTGACAGTCTCTGCCCTTGTTGAATGTTCATGTTTTCTGAAAATGTCAGACTTCATTCTCACATGACTGAGAACGATAATGTGAATTTACAGAAAATATGCTCTCAGTTTAGCTTATAGATCACATTCCAAACCTCTGTGAGAAAGCATGAGAAAATAGTTTTCTCTCAAACATGATTCATTATATCCCAGCAGAAGGCTTTATCACATGGTAAAATCACCCTAGAATACACCACAATTCCTAAAATGAGTATGGTACCATCAACAAATGATTTATAATGTAACTAAAGTCTTAAAATCTTCTATTAACTGCAATGCTTTTTAATGAGGTGCTATCATGTATATTGGTCCCAAGATGGCTGCCAACACTTCTTGGATGAAGTGCTGACAGCCAATCAGATCTCACGATGAGATGTATGGTTAGGCTCCGCCCAGATATATATGTGAATTTACTTTTGATTTTCTCAGGAACTACTGAACGGATTTACACCATTTAACCAAAAGGCATGACTCTGAACCAAGGGCTACCTTTTTGCCAAATTTGGTGTAATTCCGTTCAGCAGTTCGGGCTGTAGCTGCAATTAAAGTTTCCTATGGAAAATTGCATGGGGAAGACACGTTTTAGGACCCCCTTTTTTCTCCGCCCCCGCTTGACGAATCACCCCGAGACTTTCAGGATAGGAGCGGACCGGAGCGCTCCACCAGTTTTGAAAATTTCACGACAATTCGTCAACCGGCGCCAAAGTTATTCCAAATAGAATGTTGCGGATTTCCTATGGATAATAGGTCCTAACTATAACTACCTACTGGCGACCGCCAGTAGTTAACATACGCATATATACATGTGTATATATATATGTGTATATATATATATTCATTGAAAAAAAAATAGTTACAGGGACGTTATAATTAGCAAATGGAATTAAAAAAACCTTGAAAATGTATTGAAAAAACCAAAGGATACAGGAACGTTATCGTTAGGGACAGATTTCACTCAAACAAAACTAGAGAAATTCAGCAGTTACAGTTAGCAGAGCTAACTATAACTTGCGCCCCCACAATGCACTGCCTATGACCTCACATATTACATCACTCATGACATGGTCAGTGACATCCCATATCTAATTTAGTATACAGTTGCCCCCCATGGATTATGATTTAATATAGCCCCAGGGAGATTGTGGTCCAGGGACAGTGTGGGAAGCCAACCACATTTCAGTGATTCAGCCCCAGGAAGGGGACGGTCCCCGGGGCTGATCAAAACCTACACGCATCCCTCCATCATTGGTTTTTATTGCCCTTGGATCCTTGCCCACTTAGGGGCCTAAATTAAACGAAGCGCGGGAGCCTGCACTTTGTTTTTAAAAAAACAAATTACCCAGATTCTCGAATCCATCCTGATTCACACTGCATTTGTTTTTTTTTAATGCTTGTTTTGGCCCTGGGGGTCCTATTGGCTCCCTGAACATGCCTAGGGGGTCAGGGTGTTTCTACCCCGCCCCCTATTCTTTTTGTAAAATCTTTTTCTTGTGACTCGGTTCAACTGAGTCACAAGATGGCTGCCAAAACTTCCTGGTTTTAAGTGTTGGCAGCCAATCAGATTACAGGCACGAGATCGGGAGGAGTCATGGATCCACCACGGCCACAGTTATATATCTGAGAAATCCTTACATTTTTCAGAAACTACTGAATGGATTTACACCAGTTAACAAAAGGTGCTTTCCCTAACTAGAGCTACCTTTCTGAAAAATCTGGTGTAATTCCATTCTACAGTTCGGGCTCTAGCCATGCCTAAAGTTTCCTATGGAAATTGACATGGAGAAAAGGTGTTTTGGGACCTCCCCTTTTTCTTGTCCCCCGCTTGTTGAATCACCCCTAAATTTTCAAGACAGCAGCTGAAGTGACTGCCCTGATAGTTTAGACATTTTCATGAAGATTCATCAAACTACGCAAAAATTACTGGCAAATCAAAAAAGCTCTTCGTATGGAAACTGCATCCTAACTATAACTACCTATTGGCAACTGCTAGGCACCTAGCACTTTTGGTAGCACGATGCACTTTAATGATTGTTTACATATATATGCAAAGCACATCACGCTGAAACCAGTATATGAGCCTACGTCTGCCAAATATAAAAGCATTTAAGGAGAAATGAGGTGTGTGCAATAAGCTCAAGGAAATTTGCAATATGGAGCAATGCACTGCTAAAATCTTACCTTTACTTTTCATATGATCAAACAGAGGTAAAGTTGGATTAAGTACATATAATTGACCAATGTAAAGGCAACAGCACTGTCATGTTGAAGATGAGATTAATAATATACAAGCATTATGCGGTTATTTGATATTAGTATGTACTTTATTATATATCTTTTAATTTATCATTGTTAAGGCAAGGCATGGCAGGCATTTATGGATTCCTGTATCGCACAACCGGTTTTTATATTGTAAGTCTGTCCTCTATGGCTACGTATTTCATGTCAGGTGACACTATGACAATAAGGTTTTAAAAACAGTGATTTGCAGCGCGTTTACCAAGTGATCAAGGTCATGTGTGGTGAGCGAAACACGTAATTACTATTTGGTTTGGGCGATAAAGAAGAATTTATGCACATATTCTGTTGGAGTCCATGCCCATTTGTCCAAGGAAAGTGGATTTACATTGGGAAGTATCATGGCATAAAATTTATGGAAGTAGGCTGCTTCTGGTTTCACGGACCCCCTCCCCAGAAGAGGTTGAGCGGCTTACAGCGTAATTGTCAGAGAAGTGCTCAGCATGGAGACGGCCACAGCAGGCCCCTGTCACAAGCTATATTAAGGAACCAGTCTGAGCGGCAGTGAGAGCTGAGTCAGAGGACTCGCTCGATACAGCAGAGCCAGCAGTGAGGAATATTTGCACTGTACAGGTGGGGAGGTGTGCCATGAGATTAAACCAGTTTGGGGGCCAAGGAATTATCCCCCGGTGGGCTCGCAAATTACAACATGTCAGTAGACACGCTGCGTGAAAGAGAGGCAGCGGCGGAGGAACTATTTGGCAATTTGCCAACATTTATGGAAGATAGGAATCGTGGAGGCCCCATAAATTCAAACAAAGATAGTGACATCAAAACCATACTCAAAATCTTAGAGAAAAAGATGTGTAGTAAAATTACGAAGTGGTGGGAACAAAAGTCACTACAGAAGTATGAGGAGGTGGGGAGAATACCGCGTGGGCTTCATATCATGCTTGCACCAAGCTTTGAAAATCCCAACCCCAGAATGCTGAATGAGTGAGCAGAAAGCAATTTGGAAACATTTATGAGGCTAGTAACAATCTTAATAAAATATGCTTCAATAGATCATGAAGAACTGCTCAAAAAGATCGAAAAACTAAATGGTGAACTGGACAAGTATGACAACAAAGACTACATTACAAAAATGAGAAATTAAATCAAAATAAGACTGAAAAAACATGAAGATATTATTAAAATGAGGAAGACATTTAAATTCAATAGGGACAAAACAGATTATGGAACAGAGCAAATATTTAAATTTTCAAGAAAATTTGACAATATGAAATGTCAACGATTGACAAAAGCAAATCCAACAGGTCAAAATGTGAGAGGTATTAACATGAAAGAGACAAATGAGACAGCATTCACCTCTGATCTCAGTTCCGTGGTGAGTGAGAGTGAATCAGAGGACGGAGGAATAGCGCCAAAAGATGCAGCCACGGATAAGGGGAGACTAGCATTGGCTGAAGAGCTCGATTTTTCAAGCTTGGACCTCAGGCAAACGCTAAGGCTGCGGAATCATCCGCAAACACAAGAAAGAGGAGAAAGGAAAGAAGAAGAGAAAGGAGGAAACTTAGCAAAGCCAAAAAACAAAAGGCAACAATGTCAGAAGAAACAACTTAGACCAATAATAGGGTCATAAACCTGTAGGACATGACATAAAGCAAGCAAAAGACACACAATGTATGGACGGAATGCAGAACAAATCAAAACATTCACCCCCAGTCAAGAGATCTGGGTTAAATCCATCATTCTTTTGCTCATCATGCCAGCCCAGTTTAGACCTGGTCTTATGCAAATTAGTTTTGACCCTGTGCCTCATGGGAACAGTCCAGCCCTAACTGCCAAGCCAGGTCCTCTCTGGACAGGAAACAAGCATCCTAGGACCGGTTTTGGGGTTTCACCCCTCTTCAGCCAGGATAGCTTGATTCCAGTGGCACAGTGAGCTGGGGGTGAGTACTTGCAATGTTCAACACTCCGTCCATCATCCCCTTTGGTTTTGCTATGACATTAAGCAAAGCAGAGGTCCGGATTCTATCGATAAGACTATCTTTTTGCCCTGAAAGCAATTTTTATTATGGTCAAACAAGAGTGGACATTTTTAAATTCATCTGAAAATTGAAGCTCACTAAATATTTCACAATTGAAGAAGGACTTCATCAGAAAAGCAAATATCCCAGAGTATGGGCTCCAGCCATGACTATCTACAAGGATCGGATGCCAATACTCTACTGACAATGTATGAATTAGCGAATGAGGAGACCAACAATATTAACAGTACAAACTCGACACAAGTAAGACTGCAGGATCTAGGTATCAACACATCAGCAGCTGCGAGAAGTCCATTTAAACCAAACTCTATTTTTCTGCCCATGATGCCTAGATATAGATATATAGATATATTCCACAGCCTAGTCACAGACGATTTGAAAAAAATTGTACTTCAAGAACAAACAACTAGTTAAAAAACAAAGATATCGACAACAACAATATGATGAATTAATGAAAAAATTGAAAGACAACAAGGATGTTGTAATAATTAAGTCTGATGAAGGCGGAAATATTGTGTTTTGGCCAAAACAACAATACACAACACAGGTTTACAGGCAGTTGGACAACATATCATGTTAGGAGCGTACAAACATAAAACACTACAATACAACAAAAGAAAGATTTACTACAATGGAAAAGAAAAGGCCTGATCACTAACGAGGAATTTGTGTTTCTGTACAATGAACATCCAGTGCTTCTGATCATATACTTCATACCTAAAATACATAAAGGTATTGTCCCAATACCAGGAAGACCGACTATCTCTGCTAAAAGTGGTCTTTTTGAGACTATATCACAATATGTGGATTTTTTCTTGCAGGAATACGTACAAAAACTGCCGTCCTTCATTAAAGATACTTGGGACTTTTTAATGATAATGCAGGAAATACAATGGACTGCTGAGTACATCCTGATCACGTTTGATATAACATCACTCTATACGAGTATAGATCATCAAGTTGGGTTGAATGCAGTAGAATACGTACAAAAACTGCCGTCCTTCATTAAAGATACTTGGGACTTTTTAATGATAATGCAGGAAATACAATGGACTGCTGAGTACATCCTGATCACGTTTGATATAACATCACTCTATACGAGTATAGATCATCAAGTTGGGTTGAATGCAGTAGAATACTTTTTAAACAAATGACCTATTGATATGTTAAAACACAACCAAATGTTATTGGATCTAATCAGGTGGTGCCTGTATAATAACATCTTGTGGTTTGGGAAGGAAATTCTCAGACAGGTGAGAGGAGTGGCGATGGGAGCCTGCTTCTCCTCCATGTGTGCATGTCTTCATGTGGGCTGGTGGGAGGAGCAGGTTCTCAGGAGGGAACACTCCGATATGTTTGATAGGCATGTAATATTAAGTGGATGAGGTTCATCGACAATGATTTTATAGTATGGCATGGTCCCAAAGAAAGTGTGGCGTGTTTTGTGGAGGCTATCAATAAAAACCAATATAACTTAAAATTTACAGCACACATTCATGAACACTCAGTTGACTTCCTTGATGTTAAAGTGTGCACAGCAGAACACAAGCTAGAAACAACACTACATTGCAAAGGTACTGCAGGAAACCCAACGTTACATGCGAACAGCTTCAACCCAAAGCACCTAATTAATAGCATTCCTTACAGCGAATATTTACGGTTAAGGAGAATATGCAGTTCTCAAAAAGATCTAGAAAAATGCCAACAGGAAATGAGAGTAAGATTTCTGAAGAGAGGCTATAACAACATAACACTCAAACAGGCGATAGCGAAAGCCAACGCTATTCCAAGAGGGGCATTGTTGGCTGATACCATCAGCACGCCGAATTTAACACAACAAAGCACTAAAGAAAAAGAGACTAAAGATCCCAACATTAGGCTAATAACAACTTACAGTCGACTGGAAAATAAAGTTGCGTACGACGGCCCTGGCCACTTCCCCTACAAATTGAGTGGTGACGACAAAGCTACATGTTCAAGCTCCAACCCGCTGCCTGCGGTGACACATCTGCATCCGATGTACACAGCACAATGTAATGGTGTCGGGCCCAGGGCCTTCATGCATACAACAAGACCACAGGGACACACGTAGATATCATATTGAACTGGCTACAGGCACATACGCCTGGCCCCTTCATTGGCAGGGCCACACTTACAGTGATGCCTGTTCTGGATGTGTGTGGGGTGAGTGTAAGCCAATCCGCACAGAATGTCTGGTGCTGGCAACCACTTGAACATTAGACACCAGTGCAACAGAAACAGAAAACACATGCATAAAAGAGTCAACTGCTGAGCAACATGGAGGAAGCCGGAGAAAGTCCAGAGGACAGCCAACATGCAAACAGAAGTGTCTGTGAGTTGCAGTGCACTGGGGATGGGACACTAGAGATGAGGGTGCCCATGTGAAGAAAAAGTCTTGGATTGTGTCCCTCCGAGAGACACCTGATGCAGATGCAGTGGGGTGTGTCCTACCTGCATCATCTTCCCCATCAACATCCCAGGGGCCCCACACTGTTCGAGGTGACATAGTTGCGCAACCTCTCCACAGCTCAAAACTCAATCAGTAACGGACAATGGCTTGCAGTGCACTGAGCCACTGGCACCTGGATTGCTGAGCAGAGTATCAGACCGATGATCACATCCACAACAGGTTTGGCCAACTCCGTAAGTCTGTCCGGACCACCGTGTCGACTGTGGCAGATGGCTGTTGGAGGTGGTCCTTGCAGTGATGGCGTGTGCCTCCTGCGTGATGCCACGTCCAGGCCAGTCAGGACTCGATTTGGTGTGTGAGCCCTGGTGGGACACTGTTGGGCCCAGAGGCTGCGTACATTGCAGGGCCACAGAGAAATATCGTTGATGACCCCAAGGCCAATGCTTCAGGGGCCATCCAATATCTCAGAAGAAGGGGTCCCAGACCTGACCAGCACAGAGTTAGTGGCCCCGGATGCACAGCGGCTGCCACAGGCACCCAGCCACGGGACGGTGACTTGCGGTGCAGTCAGATGGGCCATGTGACCTGAGCGGGTCACCATCAATGTCCGAGGTGTATGTTGCGGAGGGTATCGGGGGACAGGGGACGGTGTCCTCCAGGGCATGACACCGAAAGGTTTGATTTTATCTGGAAGCAGCAAATGAAGGAGTGGAATGCACAGCCTCGTTGTCACCACCAATTAGGCATCAGCTACATGAGGATGAAAACTGCTTCCGGATAAAATCAAAACTTTCGGTGTCATGCCCTGGAGGACACCTTCCCCTGTCCCCCGATACCCTTCCATAGACTCAGACGCCACCAAAGTTCGACCAGAGAGTGTCCATGATTGTCGGGGAACAGACTTAGTGGCACCGGGGCTGAGAGGGGATGCTGTCTGCGATGATGCCTGTACGCTGATATGAACTCAGCCATTGCAAAATGAAGAGTCTGTGACCTACTGGACCACAGTGTAGGCCGGAGGCAGCGGTCAGCAGTGGCCCACAGCCACGTGTCGTTGGCTGGCGAGGCACAGAGTTAATGACACAAGGGCTGTTGTCGGTAGTGTTCGATCACCTCCGTAATGATGATCTTGTTCCCTCCAGAGTGCAACACGTCATCCTCTTATGCCTCTCCGTGCGTGCGATGACATGTATTCTGCCTTTTGAATAACCAATGTTCAGTTCCAAATCTGTGACCCACTCGTGCGCAGCGTAGGCCGAGGGCATTATTCCGCGTAGGGCCACAGACACGTGTGGCTGTGATGCCATGCACAGACTTGTTGGCACCACATCGAAGTGAGTATAGCGATTTGTCCTATGCCTTAAATGGTGTTCACTGCCATGGTCTGGTTGCTGATGGACTGTCGGAGGATGGAGGAATCATGCACACTGGCTGTGTATTTGAAGGCGACATTGTTGGAGGTTCCACGGTGTTCTGTTGTTGCCTGCACATTGGGGTGGGATGTGTGCTTTCTGTTGCGGTGATTGTGTGCTGTGTCACCATGGGGCACAGGTATGACATGTGTGCTGTGGATTGCCCCCAACATGTGCGTGCATCTTGCTATGGCATATGATCCTTGCTTGGTCTCCAGCATGACCTGTGCATTGTGTCGGACGTATGGGGACTGGGGTACCAGGGTGATGGTGATGTCCAGGACAGGTGTGAGGTACTTGGATGTGGCTGGCAGTGAGACTCCTCCGACTCTGGTAGGTGTTGGTTGGGGAGTGCCAGGGGCCAACAGGTGCAGCCAAGCCAGCAGTTTGGTGTGGGGTGGGTTGTTGGTTGTCCACTGTGTTGGTGCCATAGGCCTGTTGGACAATGGTGGTCGGGATGCGCGGGGTGGTTGTCCCTTACAGCCTGTGGTGGATGCTGACATTGTCATAGGTTGGGTCTGTGTGGCAGGTACGCTTCCTGGGGGTCCGCTGTCTTTGTCTGCACTGCGTCTGTGGTGGTCCGGGGGGGTTCTGGGTGTGGGTTGTGGTCCTAGGGTGGTGTCAGTGGGTGTTGTGGCCCTCTTGGGTGTCCGGGCCGTATGATTGGTGGCTCCATGGCATCTGTTTCCCTTCCGATGTGGCCCTAGGCTGGTCTCCCTTTTGTGGTGCAGGCTGCCGTCCGAATTTACACCAGGTCAGAGCAGGTGTAGATTTCCTGGTGCTAACGCGCCTTATCGCCTGTTTTGTGTTTTTATCACAGTTCTGTCTGGTCATTGAGAATGTTGAGGTGTGATGTTGTTGCGGCATTTGGCACGGGAACGCCAACTCTGCATCTCATTAGCGATAGTTGCTGGGACCTCTGTGGCAATGTTTTTTGCGGCTTCTATAGCCGGTAAACTGGTGCTGTGGGCTGTTTACACCAGCTTGTGAATGGGGAGGTATTTTTATCACGACTTTGGCTGTGATAAAGTGACGTTGGTTCGGCTATAGCTCCTTGTAAATATGCCCCTGGTTATTTTGATCCTTTATTATTTAATGGTTAGTACTTGTTACAAACGCCCACCCTGATATGATTGATGCCCATTGATTTAGATTATACGACTTTTTCATTTCAGAGAAAAAAAAGGATTTGCGAAATAATCAGCATTTACATTCATTTTCTAGCATACATTTGATAATGCACAAACTGATCCAAGCACTGTCAATACATTATGATGCGGTACAAAAAAAAGGTTGCATACTTCTGAAATAACAGGAACTGAGTAGAGGGTTAACGGTTTCCTTCTTCACTGCTTTATTGCTGCTAACGACCTACAGATCGACCATTGCAGTAGAATTCTCAAAGGACATTTGTCAGCCCTAAACATAAATTAGGTGTACACGCACATAAAAAAGCATCTGCCCAAAGGGAAGAGAATCAGTTATTACTTTGTCACTGCAGGCAACTATCGTGTGTGGCTAATAAGAAATCAACCAATCTCTTGACGTCAGATAGTCCTCATTTAGAGCAATTTAGCCATTCTTGACTAATGCTCCAGAGCTGGTCATTGATTACACTGCAGGGGTGGTTCCTATGGCGCTGCTCAGCCCTTTTTTCTGTAAACAGCATTGCTTTTGTTCTAATCCCCAATTTTGCTCAACTGTGACAGCATCTATCAGTGCAATGAAAACACGAATAACTCATGAACTGTTTTTGTTTTATCAGTGTTTGATTTTCATAAATCGGCACCTCATTTTTCATAAATGCACCCTAAAAGGCATGCATGCCTGCACAGTGACTGCAGTTGCTGAAAAGTGAAATAGAATCCAGTATGAATAATCATTCTATAATAATTGTAACCTATTGATATCTAGCAATTCTTACTGTGCTTCTTTATTGGATGATTCTGTTACACAATGTATGTTTCTTAGTTTAAAAGGCCTTCCTGGGAATTCGCATATTTGTTAATGGTGATAGTTCAACTCAGTGAGCCATCCTACCAGATTATTACATATAATGAATTTTGTTTATTTACTCTGACCCATTATGTGCCATCTTCGTTATCTATTTATTTATTTTCTCACATTTGTTAGAGTTTCTTTCTGTTTTGCTCTGATTTGCCTCTTGCAGTACATGGTTAACCTATTGCTGTTCCTTTAAGCTACAATCCCATGGGCAACAACTGTGTTCATAGGATTGCAGTTTAAAGGAACAAGTAACATGGAATTGATTAGCACATCATACAGTGCTGAGAGTGGGTTCAGCAATCAGACTGGTGGGAATTACCGTATCAAGTCATTATCTACCAGTACAAGCCTACAGCTGAGGTATTCTCATGACAGAAAGCTCACTATGGAGAAGGTGTACCTAATAAGTGCTAATAGCATTATGGATTAACACATCCGCCGCTGCAGCAGGACACATAATTCCGATGATAAAAGCAAACACTATTGGCTGTGGGAAGAGTGATCCCAGGCAGCTATTGACCAGAGCAGAGTTATGGGATCTTGAGGTGAAACCGAGGTCCTACATTGCTTTGGAATATAAGGATCGCCGGGCAATGTTACTTTGAGAACACCTATATATATATCTGATAAGAGTTCGGGTGTACCACAGCTAGCTCCTAGAAAGGACTTGATTCAGGAGGCAAGTGCTATGGACAAAGCAAAAGATTGGGACAGTCCATCACAGAGTTTATTTTAACATTCCATGGAAAGACAAAGCTGGCTCTAAAAGAGAGTTTGGATGAAAATATTGTTTCTTGTTGTCAAGAACCAGTTAGTGCAAATGTAGTATACTCAGGTAATGTGCAGTTTATAACTATAACCGAGAAGATAAAACTCACTGACACTCTAGCAATGTTTTGGAAGTAGTTACCAATGTGATATTTCGATCAATCTTTGAAGTTGTTTGAAGCAATTATTTGACATTTTCTTAGACCAGTAACTTCAATTCCAATTTTAAAACAATAAAAATAAATTTCTGCTAAACCCATTGCTATGATAGTTTTGTCTCCCTCTGTTTTGTAAAAACATCAAAGTTTTCTGCGCTCTCTAACAGAGAACTGACATATGGCCATATCACAAAATAACTCTTCCTTGTTGGAATGTCTTTCCTTTAATGCAAATGGCGATTGAGTTCCAAAATATTTACTAATATAAGGCAAGACAAGTAAGCGGCATACTGTGCACATTAATCTTTATTGTTGACTGCTAGGAGCAAAAAAAGAACAAACAGCACAATGGCAAAATAACATATTGGAACAGAAAAGTCCTCTACATTGTAATGGATGTGCACCTTAAACCGGAGTGCCCCAGCGGCATGTGGACCTGGAACCCAGGTTATAAAGTTTTAAGTGGCTGGAGGGTTTCTGGAGGATGTAGACATACTATTCCTATACCACTGTTACCTCAGGGAAGGTGCTGGACAGTGGCTGGGGCCAGATTTACCATTCCTACTCCACCAATTGTTACCGTAGGGAACATGCTGGATAGTGGTTGGGGGCATATTTACTATTCTAACTCCAGCAAGTATTACCTCAGGGAAGGTGCTCAACAGTGGCTGTGGGGCACATTTACTATTAGAACCCCGTCAAGTGCCACCTCAGGGAAGATTTTTGTAGATCAGAAAAACAAAACTTCAAAAAGAGGAACTATTGTATAAGCCAAAAAAAAATCTCAAATCATCAAACTTTACTAAAAGAAAAGCACTAAAAGAAGGTAAACAATTAAAACAATTAAGTAATCAAAAACAATTCAGAAACACATGGAAATCAGTCTTTTCAATCTTAGATACACAACAAAAAAGAAAGACCACAACAGATATCAACACCTGTGCCACAACAAGCAACAACCCTAAACAAAGTTTCAAGGAACAAATAAAAAAGGTAATTTTTTTACTTATAATATAAAAGTACAAGATTCACCATATTCTTTTTCGAGAATAGGAAACTAGCATAGACTTATTTTCCTCAGTTTAAACAGTACAATTAACCTTAAAAATTTTTTATTTCTCAGGATGACCATTCAAAAAGAAGAAAACAATATTAAACATTATAAGATCAGAGTCATTTTTTTTTCTGTTTCTTCTGCAGAGCATTGAAAATGGAAAATGGAAGACAACTAAATATTATTAAATCACAATGTGGTAATGGACATTTAAAATATGAAGGCTACATTTCTTGTAAGGATAGGCTAACTGATCCCAGGGGTTTTGGCAGTGTGTTGAATATTTTTCATCCCAATGCAAAGGCAGAACGGTTACGCTTGTTGAGATAGTGGAAAAATCCACAGAACAAAACTACTCTGCCTCTGCATTGGAGATTGAAGAAAGAGAAAGTATTCAGCAAAGAAAGACACTGCAGCCCCCTTCAATAAAACCTATTACTCGGTTTTGAGGGAGCTAGACCAGAACATCCCCATGCACATTGCCAGTAGAATACCCACAATTCCAAATTTAAAGAAGAATGGTTCAAACACAAAAACAGATGAGAAATCCTCAAAGAGTAACTCCTCAATCCTACTGTGAAATAAACAAAACCTTATCTATTCTATAATAATGAAAACCCTCCAAAACTAATATTAATCTTTAGTACAATACATAACACAGTATCAATCAATCAATCAATCCACTTTATTCGATTATTTAAAATCATAAAAGTACAAAAGACAAAATACAAAATACACATCCCATAAAAACAATTGGGCGATCTGTATAATACAGTGATTTTGAATCTGTTAAAAAAAGAGCCGAGTATCTCAAAGTTATAAAAACAGTTCCATTACAATAGCAATAAAATGTATACACTGTTTAAGCTAGGACATCTTTTTTTCTTGATTCGAACAGCAGCAACAAGAAAACAAGCAACATTGAAAATCTCCCAGGGATTACTCAGCATTTGAAGAGAAAGTAACGCCAGTCTAACTTGTAAAAAGCCCTTTCCAGTCAACAAAGGGATTAAAAACTTCCTCCGAATATCATTATAATAATCACAGAACATCATAAAATGTAAAGTGTCCTGTACAGAAAAATTGTCACAACGACAAGGAGCCGCTTCCTCTGGTTTACACCACCCCAGAAGATCACCCAACGAGAAGTGAATCAGATTAAAGTGGAACCTAGTCAGGAGCCAGCGATGAAAAGGCTTAGTCACAGTTTTCAGATAGGGTTCAATTAACAAGGTGGTTTTAGACAAAAAATAGGCCCTAGCTGAAGGTTTCTGTAGCTCCTTATCTTCCCGTTCCATCATTAATGTATTCAGGAAATTCATTTTGACCCATTTCACATCTTCCTTACAGATCCTTTTGGGGGTTTCAAATAGTTCTGGTCAGCCTATTTTAAAGAACATATAATTAACATATGACAACCACTTGATGTTAGCTTTGTCCAGTTTGACACTATCTCGCAAGATCAGATGGCTCAAAGATAATTCTGGATTGAGCCAGGTTTTAAGCCAACAGAATAAAGGAGCTAAACTCAAGGTATCCGAGACATAACCCTGCCCCAGTACCTGGTGAATAGCAAAGGTAGATGTTGATTGAGGTACAGACAGAAGACTGCGCAGAAATCTGTTTTCAGCTATCTGCACACTCGACTGTTGTTTAAAACCCCATATGGAAGAACCATATGCCGCAATGGCCAGACATTTTCATGTATATATCTTAAGAATGGCTCTATAGGCCTACCTCCCAAGCGCTGGGCAAACCCTAATAAAGCTGAGGTGGATCTAGTCACAGCCATTTTTTAAACTTTATTTTGGGGGACCCATGAGCCTTTATCATCAAATAGTACCCCTACGTATGTAAAGGAGGTCACCCTGGACAGTTCCACCCCGTTGCATTAGAACGATTTAGCTTTTTTATTTTTTTTCCCAGTTAACATAATATGTGACTTCCCAGTGTTCACGACGAGATCCAAGGACTGCATGTAGTCTCCAAAAGCATCCAATAATTTCTGGAGACCTACCGCAGTACAAGCTAAAAGGACAGCATCATCAGCGTATAGGAGGACCGGTATTAGGCACAACACGCGGGATATCCGGGCTCGCCTCCATTAAGGATTTGTCCAGGGCATTAATATTTAGTGTAAAACATAGGGGCGCCAATATACACCCTTGGCAGACGCCCCGGTCTGATTTAAAGAACCTAGTACATTTACCATCCTGGGAAATCCTAACTGATGCGAAAAGGTCTCGATAGAGATCAGCAAAAAAATTAATTAAACATGGCCCGATACCCATCTCCAACAGGATACTCCACAGCTTAGACCTGTTCACCAGGTCAAACGCTGAGGACAGATCCATAAAAGCCATCTGCAAGGAGCCTTCTTTGGCCACAGTATACCTACTAATTAATAAATGCAGATTGAGGCACTGATCCATGGTACTTATGCCTTGCCTGAAACCATACTGTAGGTCAGATAAAATCTTATTATCAGTAGCCCAGTCTATAACTTTGGCTAAGACCACCTTGCCCAATATTTTTACTGCTGAGTCAATCAGTGATATAGGTCTATAGCACCGCAGGTCCCCTCTCTGACCTTTTTTAAAAATTGGGATAATAATAGATTGGCTCTAGGATATCGGGATCCCTTGCATACCAGATGCCTTAAAGACATTAGCAAATATTTTTGCCCAGAGTTTAGGTTCACATTTGTATAAATCAGCAGGAACACCGTCAGGTCCAGGAGCTTTGTTGCTAGAAGTCTCCTTTATTGCTCTCTCAATATCCACCTCACTAAACACAAATGGAGCTATTACCTGCCGAGGCGGTGGACTGCAAGTGGAAGACACTAAATCAGTAGAACCATACATTCCCTCAAAATGGGCTAACCACCATACTTCTGTAATATATCAGTCCTGGGTGTCATTCAGCAAAGTGGAGAAAAAAGGAGCATTAACAATAGCCCAGAATCTGGAACTGTCCTTTAAGATCTCTACAGATGAAAGTGCATTCCAGGCCTCTAACTTGATCTCTGTTTTTCGCAGATGCACTGCTGACTTATACTGTTTCCGGAGGCTCACTACCAGTGCCCTATCCCGGGGTACACTTTTCAAATCTAAAACTAGGGAACGGCGGGCTTGTGAGCACTTATCATCAAACCACCTCAATCCACAATTCCCTTTAATTTTGGTGTTAATAGTCAGATCCCCTGCAATCTGTCTGCATAAACCATCAAAGGCTTTAAGTACCTGGGGGCAGATTTACAAGGCCCTTGCGTGACTTTTGCGCTGCAGTTGCGTCACTTTTTTGACGCAACAGCGGCGCAAACAATGCGGCCTATTTACAACGTGACGCATCTAGGGAGATGCATCACGTTGTAAAGCCCTGCCTCATATTATACCTGCGTCAGGTATAATGTATGCAGGGTGGGCGTTCCCACGCAGGAAGGCCTCGTAAAAGTGACTCAGTGAAATCTACAAGATTTCACTGCGCCACTTTTAGGACGCCACTACGTCAAAACCTTACGCGTGCTTCAAGCAGGCGTAAGTAGTGACGCAGTGTAGTGGGAATAGGCCTCAACAGGCATTGCTGGAGTTGCGTCGTGCTTGCGACACAACTCCAGCAATGCGTGACTTTTCCGCCAACAGATGCGTCAGAATTTCTGACGCATCTGTCAATCCTTGCGCCATAGTGCGCCGTATTGTAAATACGGCGCATCTATGGTGGCGCAAGGGTTTCTAAGGGTGGCGCAGGAAAAGTGACGCATCTGTACAGATGCGTCACTTTCTTGTAAATCTGCCCCCAAGTCCTTTGATTTAGAGGAGTCAGCACATATTGCAAGATTCCCTTCGGCCTTCAGACAGAAATCAGTAAAAAAGGAGTCAGGCGTCACTTTAGACCATGGGAGCCTCCTCTCTTGATCACACGTTACCATACAGTTAGCTCCCTGGTTTCTCCCCCACCCCGAGCCCAAAATGGCAGCACCGTTATCTAATGCTAAAATGACAGGGTTGTGGTCACTGTAGAGCGACAACATAGCATTATAAAATACTACTTTGTCTAACAGCATGGGAGACAAAAATATATAATCAATAATAGTGTCTTTGCTCTTAGATTTAAACGTGGGACATCGCTCTGATTGACTAAAAAAAAACAGGTTAGAAAAGATCAGCTTCAGACAGAAGGTCCTCTAGGGCCTCCGCCCGAAATGAGTGTTCAAAATGATGATTCACCGAATGACTATGTGCTAGATGATCATCAATAAAACAGTTCAATTCACACGGATGTATATTAAAATCACCCATTAATAATGTATAATAAGAAGTGGATTGCTTCAGCCTATATTCTTCTAAAAACAATTTAAGAAAACACAAGTTTTGGTTCCTGAAATTGGATTCCCCAGAGTTGTAAAAGTTAACCAATAATAGCTTTGGATGATCAGGGGAAGTTACTTCTGCAACCAAGCAGTTTGAATAATCCACCTCTACCCTTTTTGCGAAACCATTTAGTTAAAGGGAAAGGAGGAGCACTAAACCACCTATTGCTCTACCTGCCGAGGCAGGACGTGCAGGTTGAAAGAAAGACCTAAATCCATCCAACCAAAAATCATCCCTCATATCCCAAGTTTCCTGCAATGCTCTTATATCATGTGATTTGATAAATTCCAACCAAATAAGATCATCTCTTTTTGACCTAAGGCCTGCAATATTCCAGCTAATTATTCTGCAGTTCGGTGGAATTCCATCATCTATATCAACTATGTCAGAGTCCTTAGGCCATGGTTCAAGAATACAACCCTCTCTCCCATTCAGTCAATCATTCAGGTCCAATTGAGCTAGAGGCGAGAATCTATTTGATAATGGTAAGCCTCCCTCAGTAGTCCAAGGCAACCGGGGTGCCAAATTTAAAGATGTTCCTACTTATTTATATTATCAGAACCTAATGCAGAGCTTCTACTACGGGGAGGACATGTTAAGGGGTGAACACTTGAGTCTAACGCCCTTACTCCATCACAGGTTCTTGGAATACTTGCCGGGGGATAAAAGAAACCTAGTGGTAGCGCCCTAATGTTGCCTCCATGTAGGATAGAGGCATCCCAGAACAGCCTGTTGACAATATCTCTTTTAGTAAAATTAACTATAATACAGTCACTGGGTACCTGTTTGGGTCCATTTCCAACCCTTCTAGCCATTATGATATGGGCAGAAATCTTAGAATAGCCGATACAATGATGATCACACCAATGTTTCGTCTTATGTATCAAATCCGCCGTTGCTTCACTATCAGGGGACCTAAGAGAGGGGACCCCAACAAGAACCACAACCAAAGGGGTGGCTTCTGGTGGGAGATTAATTGTACTGCCATTAATACTTAATTTGTTAACTTTAGGGACACAGTTCTCATTAATTGTCAGCGACGGGCCAGTGGATTGCAAGTTGACTAGGCTATGGATACTTTGGCAAGTCTTCGCCCCTAGTGCTCCTAAATTTTGATGAGCCATTGGTCTACCAACAGAATTAGATTTTACCCCTCCCCCTGAAAGTTGAAATGGTTGATTACCTAGGTAGTTCCCTTGATTGTTAGACCCACTCTCTATAGGTGGGTTGGGTAACAATCCTATTTTTGAGATAACTTGCAAAGTATACTTTATGTCCCTTAAAAAGGAGTCCACACTCTCACATTTCTTCTTAAGGTCCACAACACAAGAGTTAAGAGTATCAATAACATCTTTAGCAATACCAATTAATATGGATTCAAACCGCGCACTAAAAATCTCCTCTATCAGGTTCCATAATATCAATTGTGTATTTTCATCCAGCTTAGGCGACGTTTTGGGGGGACTTTTTTTTGCACCTTTTTGCCGTTTACTAGCTTTTCTATTAGTGTCTTTACTCTCCGCAAATTCCCCCTTTGCGCCACATGTAGAACTTTCATTATCCGAAATGGGAGCTTCCGGAATTGCAGCCTCTGGCAATACAGTCTCATGAGATAGGGCTACGCTCCTTGTTTTTGGGGCACTAATCAATACCACCAGTTCCAGTGGTACGGGAATATGTGGTGGATGGTCGATTACCACAGACCCTTCTCCACAAATTTGACTTGTGCCCAAGCCCAGCTCCTTTTTAGCATTGGCTATCTCTTTATTCAGAGCTCCCACAGCGGAGGTCAGATATGATATTATTGTAGGAGTCTTTCCGGGGATTTTAGCCTTTAAACCCTCCTGTTCCTGATAACCCAAATGTTTGCGCTTACCCATTTAATGACCGTTAGAGAGGTGGCCCAGCCCAGCCTCTTCCAGACTCCGATGGGTGCGGACGGGCCCGCCCTTGGCCTGGGCGCGCCTGCATGCGTCCCGTGCTACGGGAGGGCTGTGCTGGATTAAAGGCCCTCTGGCGCCCTGTGATGATGCTCTCTGCTGGTGCCACACAATGCCTGCTGGGGGATGTAGTTACCACCAGGCCGTTCCCCTCACGGCTGGAGCCAGTGGCAGACTGGCGAAAAAGGAAATCCACCTGCTGTTCCCCTCACGGCGCTGGAGAAAGCAAGGTAAGATGAAAGGCAGAGGGTGTAAACAGCCGTTTCCCTCACGGCGTGAATGAAAAAGCTTTGTGCCTCCCGCGCTGCGGGAGGGCTGCGCTGGATTTGAGGCCCTCCGGTGCCCTGTGATGATGTCCTCCGCTGGCGCCACACAATGCCTGCTCGGGGATGTAGTCATCACCAGGCCGTTCCCCTCACGGCTGGAGCCAGTGGCAGAGCAGCGAAAAAGGAAATCCGCCTGCCGTTCCCCTCACGGCGCTAGAGAAAGCAAGGTAAGATGAAAGGTAGAGTGTGTAAACAGCCGTTCCCCTCATGCGTGAATGAAAGAGTTTTATGCCCTAGAGTATAGCGAAATTTAGATGATGGATGGCTTTTATGCCACACCATGCAGAAAGGTGCTGTCGGCGCTCTGAGAGTTGTGAATGGTTGTGTGGAAGTGGCAGTGGGTGTATAAAACATTCTATAGGGGTGTGAGTGGGTGTGTCAGAGATGCTGTGGATGATGTCATCAGTGATGTCATTTGAGATGTCAACAGTGATGTCATTTGAGATGTCATTAGTTATGTTAATGACCATGTCATGAGTGACGTAATATGTGAGGTCATAAGCAGTGCATTGCGAGGGCACAAGCTATAGTTAACTCAGGTAATTATAATGGCTGAATTTCTCTGGTTATGTATGAGTAAAATCTGACCCTAACTATATCGTCCCTGTAACAGTTGTTTTTTTTGTGAATTTCTATGGTTTTTGAAATTCTATTTGTTAACTATAATGTGGTTATAACCCATGTTATTTCCAATGAATTTCTAAGGTTTTTTAAATGCAAATTCCTAACTATAGCGTCCCTGTAACCTTTGTTTTTTGTGGTGGAGAAAGGGGGCTGGGCCTCCGACCAGCTTTCAAGCATTCCGCTGTGTAGGACTTAAAGGAGGTACCAGGAGGGCTAATTGACCCCCAAGGTCCTTCTGGAGCCAAGGTCCCTCTTGAGCTTTATCCTCAACTAGTAGTGTGCCGGTAGTTGCCCCCCAAGGACATCCCTAGGGGCCAACTACCCCTCCTATTACCTCCTGTAAGTCCCATACAGCAGGATTGCTGAGATCTGATAGCAGGACACCCCCCCTTTATCCACAAGTCTGCAAACGTGCCTCTTTGTGCACTATTTCCTGGGGGAGTGAAGTCCCCTTGGCTATTGAGGGTCATTGGAGGTCGATCATGCCTCCCGTTCCCTCTAGCAAGTCTTACACAGTGGGTTTGCTTAGAGGTTTTCAGTGGCCATGCCCACTTTCTCCACCACTCTGCAAACACAACTCCTGGCACACTACTAGTTGGGGGATTAATTCCCTTGGCTCTTCAGGGTCCTTGGGGACCAACAAGCCCTCCTGTTACTTTCAGTGAGACCCACATAGCTGGATTGCTGAGAGGTGGTCGGAAGTCACACCCCGTTTCTCCACCACTCTGCAAACATGCCTCCTAGTACACTACTGGCTACGAGAAATAGTTCACTATAGTCCTGGGACTATCAGTAGTAAAGTGGAATTCATTCCCCAACCAGAAGCACATCGGAAGGTGTGTTTTAAGATTGGTAGAGAAAGGGGGCATGGTCTTCAAATCCTCTCAGCAATCCCACTGTCTGGGACTTACCGGAGGTAACAAGAGGGCTTGTGGGCCCCTAGAGACTCACAGCATTCATGGGGATTTAATTCTGCAACTACCACTGCACCAGGAGGTGTGTTTGCAGAGTGGTAGTATAGGGGGCCTCTGGGGGCCCCTTCCCTTGACAGATTTCTGCCCAGGGAACTCCATCCCCCAGAGCCAGTCTTTTTTTATAAATAGGGAGGGGGTCCGGGCGGCCTCCCTCCCCAGCCCGATTACGGCCCCAGCGACTCCATCCCCTAGAGCATGCCCTTTATTTATTTAAATTTTTTCGCCCGGGGTACCCTATCCCCCAGGCTGGCCTTTATTTTTTGGGGAGGTTTTAGAGGAGGGGGCCAGCTTCCCTCAGCAGATTCCAGCCCAGGGAACTCCATCCCCCAGGGCCAGTCTTTTTTTTTTAATGGGGAGGGGTTCTGTGAGGCCTCCATCTGCGACCTGATGATGGACCAAGGCACCCCATCACTCGGGCCAGGCTGTCACCTTTTGTTTTAAATGTGTAGGTGGGCCAGTGCCCTCCCCTGGCATCTATTGACCCAGGGACCCCATCTCCTAGGGCATGGCTGCTTGTTGGGGACCACATGGGAGCAGCAAGGTCCCTGCGGGCCATGCCAGCTCCCCGCCTCCTGTGGGAGCTGGCTTTGCTTTTAGACAGAGGGAGCTGCAAACATGCAGCTTCCCCTCTCCAAAAGCAATTTTGCTCCGCTTCATGGAAGCGGTACCATTTTTACTGCTCCTGCTTCCATGAAGCGGAGCAGAGTTTGCTATGGCTTGGCGGAAGCAGTGCTCTCGCCAAGCCATAGAAAAACGCAATGTCCCTGGGGTGGGCACCGCGGGACATTGCTGGAGGGGTGGCAGTCCCCAGGGCTCTGGAGGGTTCCTGGAGGGGGGCTGTGCAACCCCCCTCCCATTATCTGAATATCCCCGGGAAGGTGGTGGTCCCCGGGGCAATGGGGTCCACCATGGACGGCCATAATGTTTTTTAAAATGTTCAGTGGGATTTGTGTATCCAATGCGAATCTCACTGAAATCCTTTTACAAAAAAAATCTTTTTTTGGCCCTGGGGGTCCCTGTGGTCCCCTCCAAGAGGCCCAAGGGACCGAGGTGTTTCCACCCTGCCCCCTTATCTTTTTTTTAAAAAAAACATTCTTGTGACTCTGTACAACCGAGTCACAAGATGGTGCCAACACTGGTTTGAAGTGTTGCCAGCCAATCAAATCTCAGGCACAAGATCGGGAGGGGTTCGCAGATCCACCATGGCCACAGTTGTATATCTGAAAATTCTTTACATTTCTCAAGAACTACTGAACGAATTTACACCGTTTATCAACAAGTGTGCTTTCTGGACCAAGAGTTATTTTTATGCCAAATTTGGTGTGATTCCATTCAGCAGTTCGGGCTGTAGCCATGTCAAAAGGGTTCAATGGAAATTAACATGGAGAGAAAACGTTTTGAGATCCCCGTTTTTCTCAGCCCCCGCTTCAAGACAGCAGCTGACGTGACTGACCCATTAGTTTTTTGTTTTTTTCTAATATCCTTAATGCTTATTTAAAAAGAAATACATTTGTAGTACAATACCAATACAGCAAATCAGAATCAAATATATAATAAATAGTAATGAAGGGTTTTTAAGAAAGAATTTCATTGCCAATAAATACTGAACTGGGATAAAAGGAATGACAAAATAATTATCATGACGAATAATAAATATTATAAATTCATCAAATATTGAGTCTAAATCCAAGAAGTATTGAACAGATGAGGCAACAGCATATATCACAACCAAGAAATATGTTAGTTGTATTGATTGATAGATAAGAAACATCAGCAAGAGAAGAAGGGATAAAAGAAGGAAAGAAGAAAAAGAAGAAAGAAGAAATAGAAGAAAGGATACTAGAGAAAAGGAAGGGACATCTGCTTCATCACTTAAGAAAATAAATTAAGAAATGGATTCAAAGGGATGTCATTTGAGATGTCATCAGTGATGTCATCAGTGATGTCACTGACCATGTCATGAGTGATGTAATATGTGACGTCATCAGCAGTGCATTGCGGGGGCGTGAGTTATAGTTAGCTCTATTAACTATAACGGCCGAATTTCTCTGGTTTTGTACCAGTGAAATGTCCAACTAACTATAACGTCCCTTAAACCTATGTTTTTTTCAGTGAATTTCAAAGGGTTTTTTAAATGCTAATTTCTAACTATAACGTGCCTGAAACCTATGTTTTTTTCAGCGAGTTTCAAAGGTTTTTTTAAATGCTAATTTCTATCTATAACGTCCCTGAAACCTGTGTTTTTTTGTTTAGTATCTGTTTATTGAATTCAAAAAAATAGAAAATAATACATGTCGCAGAAAATGAAAGGCATGGGTGGGAGGGCAACAAAAGCTGGGCTATATAATGAGCAACCAGTTCCCGGCACCCTTCAACAGGGCAAACCCAGCTCCATAGACTTCGAAACACAAATGCAATGAAGGCATGATGACTTCCCAAATCACAAGTGACAGCATCAAAAAGAAATCCCTCACCACAACCAAGGGAGAGGCTATGGAAGGGACAAAAAGGCAAACGCCTAGCTAGGGGTCCATTGTCCAATAGAGGGATAACACAACAGCACAGACAAAGACTCAAGTAGGGGGTCAAGGTAAGCAAGGTCCAAACTGGGGTGTGGCCCTCCCGCATGAAGGAAACATTCTGTACTGCGACAATATTAATATACTTTGCTATAGATAAAACAAAGAACATCATACAACAATAAAGAGACAGATAGAAAAGCATAAGAGGGGTGAGGACAGAAAGAAAGAGAAGAAAGCAGCTGAGAGTCCGCCGCCCAATGGGGATGGGAAGGGAAAGGGGGACAAAGAATGATGCGCCATGGCGAGGGTGGGGAGGGGGAAGGGCCAGGGCCCAGAGTGGAGGCCAGTGGTCGAAAGGTCAAAAAGGGTCTGCCTGACAGATCAAGCAGATTACTTCGGGAAGTCCGGTCTCCGACCCCGAGAGAAGGGCTCCAGAGGGTCTTCGAACAACTGTAGGGCCCGCAGTCTAGGGGGCACCAAGCGAGAGTGTTCGGTTTTAGTGAAATAGCTTATAAGTGGGTGCCAGATGCAGTCAAATCGTGTGTCGGTGTGAGTGTCGCGGGCCGTGAGCAGTTCCAGGGACATGACATCCCACAGCGGGAAAGAACCAGGCAGCAATAGGAGGAGGGTGGGGTCGCTTCCAGCACGAGGCAATGGACTGTTGCGCTGCTCCCAATAGATGAAGAATTAAGTACCAGTCTGCCGAGGTCGTGACCTTCAGGGGGCCCGGCAGAATGCTCAGAATCGCTAGGGGCTGGGGTAGAAGGAAATGGGAAACCCATCACCCCTTTAATGTGACTGAGGACCTCCTTCCAAAACATGGTAAGACCCGGGCAAGACCACCAAATGTGCAGGAAGTCCCCTCTATCAGTCCGGCATCACCAGCAAAGCGGAGGAGTGTTCGGAAACATCTGATGGAGATGGGTAGGGGTATAATACCATTGCATCATCAGTTTATATGCAGATTCGCTCTGAGGCGTACTACGGTACACCTTGGGGATGTCCCTCCACAAGCAAGCCCACTCCTCCGGCGAGATGTCAGCAGCCAAATCAGGGGCCCAACGCACCTGGTAGCCATGAGGTGGGAGCTGTCAAGAGTGCTGAAGAAAAGAGTAGGTTTTGGAGATCAGGCCCCTGGACCCCTTGAATCTACGAACCAAGGACCAAGGTAAGCTGTCGAGTCACATCTCGGGAGTATGTCGGGGAACAAAGCCAGTGACGCAATTGACAATATTGCTGACGCGTGCTGTCTGAGAGATGAAAAAATCATTTGCACTGGTAAAAGGTACAGAGGGCAGTGCCCTAAACAAAAATCCTGGAGAACTCGCCGACCCTCTACGGTCCAAGCCGCAAAAGCCTGAGGCTGCAAGGCAGAGGGGAACACAGGATTGGGGTAGGGGAATTTCATAAGGCCCCGGGGAATCACCAGTTTATCCCATATCTCCGAGACCATTCTCGTTGGAGTTGCTATGTAGGCACTGCGAAGGAGAGCCACTCACGGGATCCAGGCTAAGTCCCACAATGGTCTACAGGCCACCACCCGGTCCATATGGAACCAGTGTTTCTCGCTTTCTCGGACGACCCATTCTGATATAAACCGGAGATGACAAGCCCAATAAAATTTCCATAAATTGGGGCAGGCAAGGCCACCCCGAGATCTGGGAAGCATGAGTATTTTATGAGAAAAGCGTTGGGCGGGATTTCCCCCAGATGAACTTGGTAAAATCACGTTGCAGGGCCTGAATATCAGCGTGCAGTATGAGAGTAGGGAGAGACTAGAACAGGTAAAGGACTTTAGGAAGAAGGGACATTTTAATGGCATTAAGGCACCCCATCCATGCCAAGAGGAAGCCCTTCCATCGACGCATCTCCTCGGGAATAGATTTCCGATATCGAGGCCAATTAGATGAAGACCAAGATGCAAGTGTAGGAGTCAGATCCAGGCCCAACTAACGAATCGACTCGTCAGTTCACTGCACCAGGAGCAGGTCCCACAAACCCTGGACCTCCGAGGCCAAGAGCGTAAGATTAAGAGCTTGGGATTTGGCAAGATTGATCCGATAGCCAGAGGCAGCATCAAAGGACCCCAAGAGCTCAGCCACCGCAGGGAGAGAGGTCAAAGGAGAGGACAACAACAGAAGCAGTTCATCGGCAAAGAGGGAAGCCTTATGCTCAGTGACCCCCCTAGGGATACCCCGTATATCCTGGTTGCGGCGTATAGCAATAGCCAGGGGATCAACGACAAGTGCGAATAATAAAGGAGAGAGCGGGCACCCCTGACGAGTGCCTCGGTAGATAGAGATAGGAGCAGTGATAGAGCCGTTGAAACAAATGCGAGTGGTAGGCTTCGCATAGGGGGCCATCAGTTTAGAAATAAATCCAGGTCCCAAGCCAACCTGCTGGAGAACCACCCAGAGAAAGCCCCAGTCCTTGCGATCAAACACTTTCTCGGCATCGAGGGAGACCAGGCAGGCAGGGATAGCTCTGATACGTGACTTTTTCACCAAATGGGCAATCCGACGAATATTGTTTGCACCTTGACAGTGGCGGATAACCCTACTTACATGTTGCAAAAAGTCTTCAAATGACTCCCCCTGAGCACCAGACATACCGTCACTCAGGCCATGATCATCAGTCAATTAGACTACGGCAATGCGCTCTATGCTGGGATCACCACACAAGTTCTGCAGAGACTTAAGGCCATTCAGAACTCTGCCGCCAGACTCATCCTCGACCTCCTTAGATGGATTCACATCACCCCCACCTCAAAAAAATTCCATTGACTCCTTCATACAGAAGAGATGTCAATTGAAGCTCATGATCCACTCCTGCAAAGCACTGCACAACCAAGGACCAGCCTACATCAACCACCTTCTGAACTTCCACCATCCTACCAGACAACTACTCCCTGCCTTTCTCTCACTCACCCACACCCCTTTCTTCCACCAAAGCAACAGCGGAGGATGCTCTTTCTCATTCCTCGCAGACACAACCTGGAATGACCTCCCTCTGTAGCTACGGACCTCTACCTCTCTACTGCAATCTCTGAAAGCAAGTAAGATCGGGCTGTTTGATTGTGTCACCTGAACCATCATGACCCTCAAGTGTCTGGATATCCTCTTGGGTGAGTAGTTGCCCTATATAAATCCACTGAATTACTGATTGATATCCTATAGGCATTCCTAGTCTCTGAAAAGGTTCATAGTTCTGAGAAACATGGGCAGCTTCATAGGTATCCCAATGTAGAGTGTTTGGAGCTACAAAATCCAACTCCACCCATGACTAAACTATTCCAAATGGTTATGCTAAATGTGCTATACTACTAAAATGACTTCACCATCCCGCCTCAGGATATCCTCGTACTGTTTGGTTCTCTATTAGCTGGCCAACATATTTTGTCTTGTAGCAATAGGTGCTGCCATCATGAAAGTAGTACAGATTCAAAATGAGATTCAAAACAGAACAAACAGGGAAAATATTTTACTAACAAAGTGCAGGCTTAGTCAATTTACCAACCAAAGCAAGGGAATGTAAGCTCCTACACATTAGTTGAGGATGGCGAATAGTGGGTCTTGTTCAGCCCTGAGAGACTAGAGGATTATTTGTATTAGTGAGTTTCAAAACTCTTTTCCGCAAGGGGAAATGCACACAAGAAATCCACACTATATTTTTTAAAGATTTTATTGAAATTATTGTACCTATTCCAGTGCATATAATGCGTAGAGATGTAACTATAAAAGTAAACAAAATAACAGCAATGAAAGCAAATAATACGTTTTTTTAAAGTTTAGAAAGCTTTATTGAAATAATAAACATAGTAAAACATTAATACATATCATATGTTGAGGGGTGGCAACGCTAGAGTAAACTTAACAATAAGGTAAAAAAAATGAATCACACGTCAGTTGAAAGATCTATACAAAGTCAAAAGCATTTTTTAAAGATTATAAGAAGAAGGAGGAGAAAAGAAGAGAAGAGAAGAAAAAGAGAGGGAGAGGGAGAGAAGATGGAAAAGGAGAAGAAAAGAGTCTAATACATGAAGAAAAACAAATTGTGTAACGGTGAGTAAATACAGAAGCAGAAACACCATAAAGAATGCATGTACAAGCTTAATTGTGCAACACGGAAAGAAAAGAAGTTAAAGGCAACCATAACAAATCTTTTTTGATTAACAGAGTAGTAGAGTTAGCGAAAGCACAATCCAGTCTATGATGGTGACATAGTAAATTCCACAAAGCTTGAACTGAAATTTTTGAAGTGTCCTTCCAGTTAGTAGTAATAATTTGGAGAGTAATAGCAAAAAATAGATCAATAAATGTACCCACAATACCATGAACATCCCAAACTGAAGAGCAACTGCCCAAAAATACATGTGAAATCTGAATAGGAACATTAGTCGATAAAATAGCATTCAGTTTTACCAGACTTGAGACCAAAGAGATTTAACAAGAGGGCATTGGAAAAACATGGGAAGGAAATCACTATTATCGTGAGGACAAGACCAACTCTTCGGGGATTCTATTAACTTAAATTTGTACATGTCACAAGGGGTGAGAAAAAGTCTGTTATAAAAATAATATAAGGTCTGAGTAGTGCTAGCAGAACGTGAAGAAGTGTGAATTTTTTACCACAGGGAGTCTCAAGTGTGCAGGGGGTGTACTAGGGCTAGATCTTTTTCCCATGCAATCTCTAATTTGGATTTGGTCCTGATTTTCGAAGAGTGGGATAATATTTTATATAAAGTAGAAGCTTTAAGTTGAGTAGAGAAATCAATGGAGGCAGGGAGAGTTTGATCTGAAATAGTCATGGGAGAACCTTGAATAGAGAGGCGAATAAGAGATTACTTGAGTAGAGGATAGTGAAGGGCATGAGAAGAAGAAACATTATAGGAGGTTTGAAGATCTGAAAAATCCATAAAAGATCCATCTATCATTAAGTGTTGCGGTGTAATAATACCCTTATCAATCCATTCTTTCCAAAATAAAGAACGTTTGTTAATCTTAATGGATTTGTGATGCCAAATTGAGGTGCGTAAAAAAGGATCAGCAGAAGGTAAGTGGGATTGAAGCAGAGAGGTAGTTATTGCTTTGGAATGATTAAAAATAGGAGACGAGAAGCGTTTCGGGGGTTGGGACAAGCAGGCAGCAGAGATAAAAGAAAAAGGAGAATACTGAGCTTGCTCCAACGAACTCCATGCTGTTGAAGGCGGATCTGAGGTCCCAGATAAAGAAGTCCATATTTGCTTTAGAGTGAAAGCAGAATGGTAACATTGAATATTAGGAAAATTGACACCACCCAGATCCTTGGATGACTGAATGCGAGCTAATGAAATTCTGGGTTTGCGATTGTTCCAAAGAAACTTGGAGAGAGAACTATTAATAACACACAAAAAAGAATTGGGAAGAGAAAAAGGAAGCATGGATGAATAAAAATGTATAATAGGAAGAAGCATCATTTTAATGGTAGCCAATCTACCCCTCCATGAAAGAAATAATGGAGACTAGCCATTGATCAGAACGGACATTTTCTTAAGGATATCTGCAAGATTAATTTTGATAGTTTCCTTGATGGTATTAGCATAAAGGATACCGAGACATTTTATATGTTTAGAGGTCCACTCAAAACCTGTATTTGTAAACATGGAAGGAAGACAGAATTTATTAAGAGGTAGGATTTCAGACTTATCTACATTTCATTTATAGCCAGAAACTTTTGAGTATCCATGTAAAAGTGAAAAAAACTGGCAAAGGAGTGGATGGGTTAGAGATGTATAAAAGAATATCATCTGCATATGCAGTAAACTTAATACCAAGTGATTTGAACTGAAAGCCCGTATAGTGAGGAGAGCGTCTGATTGTTTCTAGAAAGGGTTCCAGTGCAAGGAAAAAAGAAGGGGAGAAAGGGGGCATTCCTGTCTCGTCCCTCTAAGAAGAGGGAAATAACGAGACTGACAACCATTTACCCAAACAGAAGTGGTCGGGATGTGTATAGTAACTGAATGTATTGAAGAATAGGAGGGCCAAAACCAAAATTAAACTCCCAGTCAACCCTGTTGAATGCTTTTTCAGCATCTAATGTTATGGCGGCTAAAGGAGAATCTAATTTAGAAGCCAAATGGATGATATTAAGAAAGGTGCATGAGTTATCTGTAATGGAACGACCTTTGACAAATTCGGATTGATATATATTAACAAGGTCAGGGATAACTTTATTAATAAGTATGGCAAGCAATTTTGCAAAGATTTTACAATCTGTGTTAATCAGAGAGATGGGCCTATAATTTTTACATAGGGACGGATCTTTATCTTTTTTAGGTATCAGGCAGAGCATAGCCTGAGTAAAAGTACCATGTGATGTGCCAGTGGTAAGGAAGTGATTCATTAAAAAGAGGAGCTGAGGGATCAAAAGTGTTTTAAATTGGGGGAAGAATCGAACGGTAAAGCCATCAGGGCCCGGCGTCTTATCTTTGGGCAGAAGGGCATCAATGATTTCTTGTTCGGAGATGGGGGCATTCAAGGAAGAGAGATCAACCTGATTCTCCGAAGATTTAGGAATACTTTGAAAAAAGGAATCAATAAGATCAGTAGAGGGGGAGGATTCTGAGGTGTAAAGAGAAGTATAGTAATCAGTAAAGCACTTGAGAATTTTAGCATCTGAGAGATGTAAAACACCCAAGGGATCCTTAATAGCAGCAATTTTAGATTTTTGTTTTTTAATTTTAAGATAATTGGCTAGAGATCTGCCGGCTTTATTCTGCCCACCATACATTTTTGCATTGAATTTAAAAAGGTTATTACAAGCAGAATCCCAAGACTGTTTGTTGTATTGCATTTTTGCTTTAATAAGATTGGATAGTGTGTCAGGGCAATTAGCGGAAGAATATTGATGTTCCAACATTTTAATTTGTTTAAGAAGAGATGTAGACTCTGAGAGAGCCTTCTTCTTTTTCCAGGATACAAAGTCAATTATAAAACCTCTGGCAGAGGCCTTGAAGTCGTCCCAGATTAAATGAAATTGAGAAACAGAGGAAAGATTATGGAGAAAGAATTCTTGAGCAAAGAGAGAAAACTGTTCCTCAAATTGAGAATCCAAGAGAAGAGAATTATTAAAGCGTCAGCGCCGAGATGAGGGTGTAGGGGAAGGATATTCTATATCAAAAATAATAGGGGCATGGTCGGAGATAAGAATGGAGCCAATCTCAATATTATTCATGAATTGTAGGGTGCGTTGTGTGAGGAAAATATAATCTATACGGGAGTGGGATCTATGGGCAGGAGAAAAAAAGGAAAATTCTAGAACATCCGGGTGGGAGGTTCTCCATGCATCGACCAGTCCTCTTGCAGTAATTGCCTTATGGAAGGTTTTCTGCATCTTGTTGGGGATATATTTGGTTTGAGACTTTCGGTCAAGAAAGGGGTCCATGAGTTGGTTACAGTCTCCACCCACAATCGGATTGTCAGCAGCGTGTGAGGAGAGAAGAGTGGGAAAATCAGACCAAAAGGATGAGTCAGTTCCGTTCGGGCCATATACATTGCAAAATGAAATTGGAGTGTTATTAAGTGTAATATCTAGGAGAAGCCATCTACCATTAGTGTCTTTAGATTCATTTTGTAGATGAACAGTCAATGATTTATGGAATAAAATAACACCACCATTCTTATTACTGTCAGCTGGGGAGCCAACATTTTCGCCCACCCAGTATTTACGTAATGAAGGCAAGTCTTGTAACCTGAGGTGTGATTCTTGTAACAATGCAATATGACATTTCAATTTAGCAAGGTGGGACAACACTCTCTGCTTCTTAACAGAATTAAGCATACCTTTCACATTCCATGAGATGATGCGGAGACCTTTCATAGGTAAGGTTCGCAAAAAGATAAACAGCCATTAAATATAGCAGATGCAGGAAAGATATTTATACAAATATGAAGATTCACAAAAAAAGAGCGTATAAGAAACAGAAGAGGATACAAGTATGAAAAAAGGAAGGGAGTAAGAAAAAGAGAGTAGCAAAAAGGAGGGAGAGTATATAACATCTCTTGGTATGACAAAAGAAGTGAGCAAAGAGAGAAGTATAAAAGTATCATTATGAAAGAGTAAAAAAAGGACCAAATACCCAGTTCAAAAAAGGACCCAGGAAAAAAGAGAAGAAAAAGAAAAGAAAGATAAAAGAAAAAGAGTTTGGAGAGAAAGCATATTCGCCAATTAGGAGAAGGAAAGAGAAAGATTACTAGCAAAGAGGGAAAAAAGGGAAAGAAAGAAAGCAAGGGTGGGGAGCATAATCTCCCAAGAAGAGGTAGCAGAAAGAAGATGACAGAAAGCCCAAAGGCTTTAGTCATAAAGAACAATATGAAGAAGAACATTGACGTGTGAGGGGGGATGGCGAGGAACAAGACAACCAAGCAAAAAAGAGACACCAAGGAAAGAACAAGATTACCTTCTAATAGTAGATATAGAGATGGGAAAAAATCCAAAGACAAAAAGGTAATCTAATGGAACAAAAGGAAGGGAACTTACCAAACAATAGGAAGAAATTGCAGTAGGATGGGTCGCACATTACAGAATAGGGAGCAACAAAGGTGAGGAGGATCAACAACAATTCCGTGAAGGGGAGGCCTGAGAAATGAGGGAGATAACAAACGTAAACATAGTTAAAGATTGCAAACTGCCTACTAAAGCACATTAAAACAGACCAAAGAACCAACATAAAATAATTAAGGCTTGCTCAGTTCCATAAGTTCTCCTTTGTGCGCGTGAATGAACTTCCGAACGTCAGAGGATCTTCAAAACTCAAAGTTCTGTCTTTATAGGTTACTTTGAAGAAGCAAGAATGTATTAAACCATAGCGGGCATTCATGGATCTTAAGGCAGGCCTAAGGTCAAGGAATTCCTTCAGCCGGTTAGCAGTTGGCTTGGAGACATTTTGACTGAAGAAAACTCTATGGCCAGACCAAAATATCTGCTTGTGTTGCTTGGCTGTGGTAAGAATTGCCATGAGATCCGAGTGGAGAAGAAAGTAGGCAATTATATCTCTAGGTTTAGATGAGGAGGATGCACTCTTTGGTCCCAACCGATGAGCCCTTTAGATGTAGAAGTCCATGGATTTTGGGAGACCAACCATCTGAAGGACTTGAGTTTTCAAAAATGTAATCATGTCTGATCCTTCAGATCCTTCTGGAATACCATAAATGAGTAGATTGTTACGCCTATTTCGATTTTCTAAGTCCTCTGTTGATTTTTAGAGCATACTGACTTATTTGGTGAGGCAATCAACTCTGGCGATAACATCTTGAGCATCAATGACTTTTTGTTCTACATCAGAAAGCCTCGAATCAAGGCCAGACCACTTCTCATCTAACCTTTGAAGGGTAGCAGCTGTGTCAGTCATGAAGGGACGAATGAGGCGTAATTCCTCCGTTATATCCTCTAATGTGAGAGGGAGCAGCAATTTAGAAGGAGAGGGAGGTTCCTTCTTGGTGCGTTTACCAGGACAAGCACTGCGTCTTTTCGTGCACCGCAAGAAGCCCCCTGAGGTTTATGTGGATGATGGGAGTCCATAATGACGAAAGAGAGGAAGTAAAAGGAGTCATAAATTATGCAAATAACAGCCGAAAAGGCAGCATTGGTAGTATGATGAGGAAGAGCCAAAAAGAAAATGACCAGTGAAATATTATCAAATGAGAGTGGTAAATAACAGGCAGAGTGCAGTAATAATGTGCAGTTCAAAGTCACTCAGAGAAAAGTGTGCACTCAAAATTTGTTGTAAAAAAAAAAAAAAAACACGGCAAGGGCACAGCTTCACTAGATAGAAGAGAGTAGGTGCCACCAAATTTATACACAATAACTAGTCAAAACTGTAATAATAATAAAGAGCATTCACCCGCCTAATTTCCAGCTGCTCCTCATGACATTAGAAGGGTCACAGGTTCAGACTGGTCTGTCACTTGTTAATATTAGGCACAAACATGAACAGTCTTGAGGAAGAAAGAGAGTGCTGCCATCATTGAATGGAAGACATCATCGTTACTGTCGTGCTGTTTATGAAGAAAGCACAAAATGGCGGCCGCTGTGAGGCGGAGACGATAAAAAGACAAATATAACTTCACAAGGTCTAGAAACTTGCCGTTATGCTCCCGAACATCTCCTACATAATAAACCGCACTTGCGGTGAGGAGGCGCTGCATATAAGAGGTCCCTTCATCGGCGAGCAGAGCTCAAAATATCGGAGCTCTTCAAGTGGCGGTCATCTTGCGCCGCCGCTGCCGCGCGCCTCCCTAAATAATACAAAGTTTAGTGAAAAGAATGCACCGTTGTGATGATACTCAATTCAAGTATTACAATATGAAACCAGTCTTTTGTAACCAACCCTCCTCACTAGCCCCTCGCTAAACCCTGTGAGCATGAGATTCTTAGGTGGTCTCTAACCCCCACACCTTTTGCTGAAAAACAATTGTGTTCAGTCAGCTTCTGTGCTTTGAGAGGGTCCCATTTCATCTGAGTTATGCATGCTTGAACTGAGAAATATACAGATTGAGGAATGATTCTTGTGAGCCAGCGGCCTTCACTGAAGATATTTGAAGCACACAGCTAGAATGAACCTCTCAAGAAAGATGGGGATGTCTCTCTCTGAATACGTGTCAGTACAGGACGTCAATGTCCCTTCTGACCCTTTTGATGAATCATGCAGAATGTATTAGAATTCTGATGTATTTTAACAAAATACTCTACACATTATAAATCACATTAATACACACATGAGGAATTAATACTAAATGAAGCACATGTTTATGAATGAAAAATGTGCATTCAAAGACACAAATAATCTAAATGTTTTGTGGGGCGCAAACGCAAAGTCCCACTCACAACCACTTCAATTCTGAGTGCAACCTCATCCTCTGGGCATAGAGGACCTTTAACTAGTCTTGTGATTAACACCTCTACCCTAGCAGTGAATGGACAAGGACGTCAACCATGCTAGTCTCTGTAGGTGATAGAAGACGCGTTCAGTACAAGCAACTGTAGCAGCAATACCTGCTGTTTTACTTTAACATGAATCATCAGATGTTAACTGCATCAAATCATGCATAGAATCTGGTCAACATACTCTGCATAATTCCGAGACATTTCCTCTTCCTAAAACAGAAAATAAAACCGGAAGTGATAGACGATTTTGAGGAAAACAGTGAGATGGCAATGCTATTTGTGTCACAATTAAAATGCACTTTGACATCCTGATTCTTGCTGCCCAGCTGTTCTTGTTATTTTCTGAAGGCTGTTCTCTTCTGAAAAACTTTCTGTAATTCGGAGCACCTGTTTATTAGAAGTTTGATATCCACTGCTACATTTTCTCCCAGAGAATTGACAGTTGAAATACCAGCTGCTAGTTGTGGAAACTAAAAGGTCGCTTTGATATTTCCTGGAGTTCAGCAATACATCTTATTTACTTGAGGGCATTTTGTTTTCATGCCTGCAGAGTGAAGCAACTTTGTATACAGCGCGTTTTCAGGGAAAGCTTAAATAAGTTATCCATAACCACAGTGGCAAAGACATTTGTTTGAAGCGCAATTCATTTACAAACTTGATTAACAATGAACCTATCCTGTAACATCAAGTTTAATTGTTTCAGAATCACAACGTAAGTTATAGAAAGCTGATGAGAAAAAAATATTTTGAATATTTTGAATGAAGGAGTTATATACACACTATAAATCTGACTTAGTTTCCGTTTAAGCAGGACAGTTTGTAAAACGATAAAGTGCTTGTAATGGACATTTATATTTAGTCTGTTGAAAAAAGCAATTTCAGCATGTAATAACATTTGTTTTTTTGTTTTGTTTGTTTTTTACAGTCACAAGTTAAAGTATTCAAGAGAAAAATATCCCCGAATTGATGTTTGATTATCAAACGTGTGGATAAATAATAAAGAAAAGATCATTTCACTTTTGCTTCTTTTTGGTCTACTCTTTTCTATTGTAGGTACAATAGAAAATACACTTTTTCTACTACTGGCTATTTTTTTTCGTTCCCATATACCCTTTTCCCCTTGAGTTCTCTCAGGGCTTCTGCGTTATGCTCAAGAGGATTTTGAGAGGATTAACTTCATTGACAATGGTGCCCCAGCGGTGGAATTAAATTAGAATATGTCTGTATTATTGACAGTCTGCTGTTGGTCAGGAAGATTGTCTTTATTGTGACCCTGGACTGGAATCCTGATTCCTCCTAAAAGAGCTTAATTGATTTAATTAATGTAATTTACAGATGTCGTATGCTGCTAGCTGTGTGATACCATAGCAGTTAATTCTTTTTTTTGTGTGTTTTTCTTTTCTTTTCATTTGCAGAGCGAGAGGTATGAAACACTTACAATTCAGCGTTATACAATAATGAGTGGGAATCTCAGGAGCACCTCCCCATACTTCCCGGAGATATCCAGTTGTTTTCCGTCTTGCCAGTAGCAATGTTCCCTCTAATTTTTTTCCTCTGTGTGCAGCAGTTCTAGATCTCTGTGTGCCTGAACCAAGGCTATGTGCACCAAGCAACTGGTCATGCATGTGAGAGCTTCGCTCAGCTATTTTAATCTGCGGCAATCACCACTCCAAACCTATGTTTACAAAGAGTGCAAAACAGGAGCAACACACACGTATAGCTCTATTTAATAAGTTCTTGAGACAGTTTTGCAATGTAGAAACGCGCTCTTGTGACTTGAATTGTTTACTCCTGTAGCACCCATACTCCAGATTTAGAAAAGGACAGGACACAGAAGGTGCTACTATTATAAGTATTAACTGAACAGCAGGGTTGATGTAAGCAGTCAGATGAATGAGGAAATTATTTTTGAGCTTGAACTGGGACCTGAGCTGGACCAAGTGAAATATGCAAAAAAAAAATCCCAGTGGATTTCACCAACTCGTGAACACATTGAGCAGGGCCCATAGGCTGTCTGCTTTCGGTTCTGAGCAGGAATTTGCAGGCAGTGAAGGGGCTCTCTTATTGACAATAAATAATTTCCCCTAAGTGTGAAAATGCACTGCTTGGAAACATTTTCCCTTGGGAGTTAACACTGCATTTCTTCCCCTTCAGTCTCAATGATAGGGCAGGGAAAGTTGGAAGTTCTGAGCACAGTTTTGGTTAGCTACATTATAATACAAGCCTTTTAACTGCACCAGCCGCCCCTGGGTTTACTTTTCTGAAAGCCCTAAAATTAGAGTGTGATCGTAGCCTCTCTTCCAGAGCCATTAGGTTAAAGACGGACTCGCTGGATGGAAATCAGTGTATATTATGATGGCATTTCTGAAGCTTTTCACGGAGCCTAACAAAAAAAAAATATATTTTTCCTTGCTGAGATTCGAACCCGACTCCTACAACTCAAAGTCGTCAGCGTTACCATTGCATCACGTATCCTTGGCAAGTTGTGTGCACGCTCCTGATGTTAAGAGAGCAAGCAACAAGTGTAGAAGCTGTGGGCTTTCTAATATGCAGCATACTCTGTGGCAGAATAGCTGTTTATCCGTCTGGCCTTGCAAAAGTGCTTCCCCTGCTCCTAGCACTTTGCCCATGTATGTTTACTTATGTTTTTGAAGAATGGACTGTTGGTGTTGTGCGCGCTTTACGAGTGTGTATGGGCACTGGAGGAAGGCTTTGTGCATGCGCTCACACCCGCGCATTTTAGAGGGAACCATGGCCAGCAGTCTGTTTTCAATTTAACAACCACATATCTCGCTTATTGCAAAAATAACTTTATCCCTGCCAGGCACCCTATTTGATGTTAATCCTGGGCACATCACATTTTTTTATGCCTCCTTAATCTGGCATAATTTCCAGCATTTTCCATTTCACTTATGGGACAACATGTTGTAATGTTTAAGCATGAGTAATGGCTTTCCAGTGAGTAACATATGAGGCACCGTACAGCAATCAATCAATCAAACTGTGATTACATAGTTGGACTTATCACCTGTAAGTGTATCCAAGTGCTGGGCTGAGGATCTCAGTTGAAGTGCGAGATCTTGAGTTCCTTCCTGCAGTCCGCAAATAGTGTAATGTTCGAACGTGTAGGCAAAGAGCATTCCAGGATTTGGCGGTGAGGTGGGAGAAGGATAGTCCTATGGTGCAGCAACGCCAGATGCACGTGTCTGCAAGAGGGCTAACTGAGTGGAGGTTTCTGGTTGGGTGGTGAAAGTTCAGGCGCTGGTTCATGTATGCCACTCTTTGGTCACAGAGTGCTTGTAGGCTTGGGTGAGAAGCTTGAAATGGCATCTCTTATGGATGGGGTGTCAGTAGAGGTCTCTCAGGTGTTGGGGAATGTAGGTCCCTTTGGACAGGTGGAGTATCAGTCTGGCTACTACATTCTGGATCATCTGGAGGCCTCTCATGAGTTTGCCAGTGGTGCCTGCATAGCGTGCGTTGCCGTAGTCCAGACAGCTGGTGATGAGGGCTTGCATCACTGTTTTCTTGGTACTATTGGGTAGTCATTTGAAAATTCTGCGGAGCATGTAGAGTGTGTGAAAGCAGGCTGAGGAGACAGTGTTGACCTGTCATTTCATGAAGAGTTCGCTATCTAGGATGATGCTGAGGTTGCGGGCTCGATCTTTCAGAGTGGGGGTGGGACCAAGTTCCAATGGCCACTAGGAGTCGTTCCAGAGGGTCTTTTATCTGCCGCAAATCAGTACTTTGGTCCTGTCCATGTTGAGTTTCAGGCAGTTGCCTTTCCTCCGGGCTGAAACGTTCTCCATGCAGTTGTGAAAGTTGGTTTTCATCGTAGTGGGGTCCGCTGAGAATGTGAGGATGAGCTGGGTATCTTTTGCATAGGAGATTACGTTGATGTCGGGGCTCTGATGACGTCTGCTAGTGGCATCATGTGAAGAGGGTGGGACTGATGAACAAGCCTTGAGTGACACTGCAGATTATGTGATTTGACTGTGAGGGAGACAGATACTCTGTGTGCTCCCTGAGAGGAAGAATGACATCCATATAAGAGCATTGTCTTTGATTCAGTTCTGGTGCAATTGGTTGATGAGTGTGTGGTGGGAGACGGTGTCGATGGCAAGGGAGAGGCCGACAAGGATCAGGGCGGCTGGATCCCCTCTGTTAAGCATGGTGCAGATGTCATCTGTCACAGCAATCAGTGCTTTCTTGGTTCTGTGGTTGGCTCTGAATCCTGATTGGAAGTGGTCTAGAAGGTTGTTTCTCTCCAGGTGTTCTATGAGTTGGAGTTTGATGTCCTTCTGTAGGGCTTTGGTGGGAAATAGGAGCAGCAAGGTGGGGCATTTATTCTGGAGGTCGTTGGGGTCTGCAGAAGGTTTCATAAGGAGGGCTGAACCTCTGAGTGTTTCCAGGCATCGGGTAAGGTAGCTATGGTGATGGTTGTGTTGAGTATGGTGATGAGCTGGTGACTGATCTCGTCGCTGCTGAGGTAGAAGAATTGATGTGGGCATGGGTCAGTGGGTGGTCCTAAGTGGAAGGAGTTCATTAAGGCCTTAGTGTTCGCTGAGTTATTTCAATGTGGTGAGTGGGTGATCGTGGCTGTCTTCGTACAAATGGGAATGCAGAGGAGGTCAGTGACTTGGGGATCGCACTTTTTGTATAAGGCTGATATCTTTTGGAAGTGGTCTGCAAGAGCGTTGCAGAGTTCTTGCGAGGAAGGGATCTGGTTTTCTGTGACTAATGGGCAGGTGAACTCTCTAACGATGGTGAAGAGTTCCTTGGTCTGGTTGGTGCTGGCCTTAATGCAGTGTGTCAGGGCTTTCTTTTTAGCGACTTGGAGAAGGCGGTGGCAGTTGTTGAGGGAAGACTTGAAGATGGCTCGATCACTGTTATTTCTGCTGAAGCACCTTTTTCTTTTCAGCTGTTTGCATCTGAATTCCGCTGTGGTGACTTCTGGGGTGTACCTGCTGGCTCTTGTGGTGTGTTTGTTCATTCTGGCTGGTTGGAGGGGGCGACTTGGTTGGCAGAGCTGGTGATCCAGGCATTAAAGTTCCAGCTCTGTGCGTGGGGTCTGAGACCAAACAGATGTAGTGTTTGGATTCGATAGCAAGCGGGGTGATGATTTTTATGATGACGTCCCTGAGGCCTTTTCGTGGTCCCGGGGGTCTGTACGTGAGGGTGCCTCTCATAGTGGTTTTGTCATTTGGTATGGAGCTGGAAATTCAGGTGTTCCATGAATGGGGTGGTTTTGTCCTCGGTGGTTGTACAGATTATTGCTTCCTTATGTACGATGGCAATGCCACCTCTGTGTCTGTTGGTGCGGTTGTGGTGTTTGATACTGTAGATGTTGGGTGTTGAAGTGGCGATGTCCAGGATTGAGCCAGATCTTATTGGGGTGAGTGTGGACATGCTGTCCCAAACTTCAGTTCTGTGTTTGCACTTTGATCTGGCATTGGAGGCATCCAGTGGGGACTCGGCTGACGGTGATGATGTAGTGCTGTATCCTGCAAGGGCTGTCGGTCCTAGTGTGGAGGTGAAGCAGCAGCAGAGACAGGTGAAAGGTCTGTTGTGGAGCAGGGAGATGCCAGGCGGTCCAGTTGAGGATGGGTCTGGACAGGCCCAGACAGGCTTATGTTTGGCATGCCTTTGATGCACCGGCAGTGCAGCTGCGCTGTAGCCTCCATTAAGTAGGTCCTGGGAGGCGTACTGGGGAGCTGGGCGTCTAGGACCAGGAGGTGGGAAAAGCAGGAAACAACAAGCGGGAAAGGCACAAAAGCAGTGAGAGTCAAGGATCCTAGGAGCACTGGAAACCTTGCTGGCTAAAGGTGCTGGGGCCTGGAAGGGCTGCAGTTATTGCATTGTAGTGATGGTGCGGGGATTTGAAAAAAATAAAGAAAAAATAAGAAACCCGCTCGTATTGAATACCCCTGTAACACATACTAATGTTAAGTAGATAGAATACTAATGTACACCTATACATCACATGAGAGTAAACCGGTTCGCAAAATGCATGAAATTAATCTTAACAAAACGTAAATAACCGAAGATGTAATAATATGGTGAGTTGAATGTGTTGTGAATGGCTTGCATTACAAATTGAGCGCATAGTGTATTAAAAGGCATACCGTGTGATGCTTAAGAAATGCTAATTAACGTTGCATTTTACTTATGCTATGCTAGAATAACTGCTAACTTGGTTCTGAATAGAGGAGGGTGGTTAACAATGAACGTTTCATTATCACATTATTAATAAATGTCTGCTTTCAGTTCTTTTAGTAAATGGACAAGTCGCCATGTTCTTATATTGACCAAACTGTGATGAGTGAAACTTGTCAAAGGACAACTCATGTAACTACAAGTTAGTAAAAAGGATCTGCTACACTTGTTTAAGAAGAAACACAAAGATATATATATATATATTTTTTAATCTCTTTATTCAATTTTTAACATTTTTCCCCAGATATTAGAACAATAAATGCAACCAAATACAAAATACAGAAAAACCAAATACAAAATACAGAAATACGGACTGTTGTATACACATCAGAAAGTTTCGAATCACCGGCGGCAGGGAGATGGAGAACCACACCTCCGCTCTCACCTGAGGTTTGCTGACTCCCGGCCCCTGGCTCCTCCTTCCCTTGAGTCGCGCAGACGAACGTGTGCGGCGGACGCAGGTGGACGCGGCGGTCAATGGCGGACGGCACCGGACGATAGCGGAAGACTCGGCGCTCGGATTCCCTTCCTGACCGTGACAGCGACCGCAAATGCTTCTGAGTGTGCTGCGTGTTATATGACGGCTTCAGGCAACTATTACAGCTCTGGGCTCCGTGGCTGACGGCGATGCTGTAAGGTGATGCGACGCTGTGAGTGAGGCGGCGGGTGATTCAGCCGAGTGCAGACTGTATTTTCAGCGGCGCTGCCTTGTCACAGGCTCTTCTCAATCTGGGGCTCTACAACGTTCCAAAACTGCTTCATTCAGTTGGCTATTCTTCTAAGGCAGCAGCAGCACGCAGTGAGTTGGTCATGAACTGATTATCCCTGTTTATTTCTTCTTCGGATCTGCTATCTTGTCGGCTCGTGGCTTCTGGCTTCTGGCTTGTGGCTTGCTGGACAGTAATCCTGCTGAGGGAGGCGTTATCCTCTTTGGTTTTTTTTTTTTTGGACTTTTAGACTTTGGGGGTCCTCCCTTTCAGGAGAGGAGAAGAGAGGAGACGAGGACCGTAAGAGCGGGCCCTTAACTTTATCTGCACTCTAGTTGGTCCCTGTAAGGGTTTTTTTTTTTTTTTTTTGCTTGGTTCAATATGGGCAAACTGCTTAACACACGCAAGGCCAAAGTTCTCGGTCTTCAGGCTAGAGAAGCCAAAAATGCAGCAAAATTATTGGGCCATAACGCTGTTAACAGTGCCAGTTCGGATGCTGCTGCGGGAGATGCAAGAGTTAGGGTCAACAGCTCTGAGAGTTCAGAGGAATTGGAGGTATCTCTGGGCGAATCCCTAACTCTGGACGCAGAGCCATCGCATACTGCAGAGGTGGCTCCTTTAACTCCCATTCCAGGCCATTCGTCTAAGCAAGACAGAGCCATGGATGCGTTGAAGGGGACCAAACCATTTCCTCTTTTCGACAAAAAAAATCCAGTGCTCTCTTCAGACTCTGCACTCCCAAATTTTTCTTCTCATTCCTCAGATTCCCCAAATAACCCCAATCCTCCCGTACTTTCAACAGTTTCATCATCATTATCCAAACAGAAAGACAACTCCTTGACGCACATGCATAAAGTTTGTCTTTCAGAGGCTTTCTCCCTGGAAAGTACAGCTCCATTGCTGACCGACAAACCGCTAGACACTCCTGCCCATTCTGTTAATCTGAGTCCTCCCGGTTCTTCAAGCCCCTTGTTAGATCTCGACACTAAGACTGTTGGGGAGATCCAGATGTCAGTTAAAGACATGTTAAATTTGATTCTTGATGAAGTTCGAGAACTTAAGAGGGCTCAAAAGGCAGAGCTAGCTTCAATTAATCAACGACTAGAGACAATGGAGGCTCTCTTTTCTACATTTCCGGCTCGTCTCCAAGAGGCTGAAAACCGTATTTCTAGTCTGGAGGATCAGATGACGGAGGTTAAAAGAGATGTTAAACATCTTTCTGTGTGCACACGTTCGTTTGAACACAAATTGGATGATTTGGAAAACTATAATCGCAGATCGAACCTTCGGATAGTTGGGGTTCCAGAAGGTCTTGAAGGCTCCAATACGGTGCAATGGGCAACATCCTTTTTAAAATCTAAAGTGATCCCCGACTATGAAGGCGACTTAACTATCACACGCGCTCACCGCGTTCCTGCTCAGCCTTTTCCAAACTCCTCCCTTCCTCGAACAATGCTACTTAATTTTTCGGATATCCGGGTTAAAGAGACTATCCTTTCAGCGGCAATTCAGAAAAGACAATTTTTTGTTACCGAGACTGTCAAATGCCGTATCTTCTCAGATATGTCTGCCTCCGCTGCCCGGAGAAGAAAGGAGTTTGTTCAAATGTTGGGACTGTTTAAAGCTAAAGGGGCTCAAGCGACGATAGCCCAGCAGTCCAAGCTTAAAGTGCTAGTTAAAGGCAAATTTTTTATGATTTCCGATATATCAGCGGCACAGGATCTCCTCAAGGAGATTTCATCTGTATAATTTAAGGGTTTTTTCCTTTTCCTTTTTTTTTTTTTTTTTTTTTTTCCCCTTTTCATATCCGAGCAGTGGGCACGGGGTCAGGGGGGGGTCTGTGGAGTCTGCGGGAGTCCGCAACTCAGGTAGCCTAGGGGGTGTCAACAGGTCGCCCCAATGGTGTGGGTTAGGATCCTTTGGTCAGCGTGGAGGGAGGCAGCTAGGCCATTGGAGGGTGGGGTTTCGGGGGGTGGTGGGGGTGTTGTTGGGGGTGTTCGGGTTGTGGGTGGTGGCTGGGTTGAAACAAAAAGGAAACTGATGGTGTCTGACTATATTTACTTATTTTTTCCATTTGTTAACATGTATTCATTGTATTCATGGGGCCAAGAGCAGATAACTCTCTATAGACAATTCAATTCCGATCTCAATGTCTAATAAGGAGAGTTTGAAGTTGCTTTCTTTGAATGTTAATGGCTTAAATAATATTAAGAAAAGACGCGCTATGGAAGTTTGGTTAAAAGCTGAGAATCCCTCCGTTATTTTGTTACAGGAGACTCATATTCCCTCTTCCAAACTAGATGGGTTCTCAATGCTTAAATCCTGGGCTTCGTTTCGGTGCTTTGCATCATGTGATGTATCTCAGCGTGGGGTGGCAATATTCTTGAATAAGAACCTATGTGCAGATATTATTCAATCACAACAGGGAGGTGCATGACGTTGGTGTTGGGTCTTATGCAGAGTCAAAACCAGGCAGAGACCTTTTATCTTTGTATGTTGTTACGGACCTTTAACAGACGATGCTAGTTTGTATGAAGACTTGTTTCAATCTCTTTTGATGGTCTCAGGTGATATCGTGATTGGGGGGGACTTTAATTTGTTAATGGATCCGCATTTGGATACATCATCCCAATTATCCAAACAACTTAAACCGAAAGTCTTTCAAACCATTTCACATTATATTAAACTATTCGATCTCTCTGATCACTGGCGGGCTGATAATCCCTCTAAAAGAGATTATACTTGCTGGTCGGGTAGATTTAAATCTTCATCCCGCATTGATTTTTTTATAGCTTCACGTAACCTTAAACTCGGTTTTTGTAATACGGTGTTCAATGTATTTTCAGACCACGCTATCCTTATTCGGGAGTTCGTTTTTGGGGATATTAGAAGATCCCCTAAAAGATGAGTCTTCAATAGAGCTTATCTCAATGACGATAAATGGGTCTCTGAATTAAAAAACAAGATTAAAGACTTTATAACTCTTAATATGGGCACTGCCCCCATAAGTATAATTTGGGATGCCCTAAAGGCTTTTATTCGCGGAATCATCATAGGGAAAGATGCGGCTATGTTAACGGTATCCAGGGCTCAAATCAAACTACTGGAATCTCGTATACAGACACTTAGGTGCCGATCACAATCCGGTAAAAAATTCCCCCGTGCGACTCGTATCGGGTCTTTTTACCGTACGAATCGTACAAGTGCCGTACGAACTGGCAATCACGATTCGCATGGTAAAAAGTCCATACGAACCGCACTGGGAATCATTCCCCACACGTCCTCGGGTCGGAAAATGTGTCCGACACGTCCTCGGACGATTTACCTTACAAACGTGAAAAGCCAAGTCCGACCGAGGAATCACGATCCATCCCGTGCGTCCGAGCGTACAACCGTATGGAAAAAACACCGTCCGCACCGAACACCCATAGCAACCATGGAGACATGTGCCCGCATACGCGCCCAACACTCCCCCCAGCCCCCGTACGTCCGACACGTACCTCCGTGTATGTATACCCCCACCCGTCTAGGTACACCCCAGTACGTTCCAGTCGAACCCCCACCCCAGTACGTGTCATACCCCCGTCAATGTACACCCCCCCACCCCTGTACGTGTCGTACCCCCGTGTACCCCCACCCCAGTACGTTCCAGTCGTACCCCCACCCCTGGACGTGTCGTACCCCCCGTGTACCTACACCCAAGTACGTTCCAGTCGTACCCCCACCCCAGGACGTGTCGTACCACCGTCAATGTACACCCCCCCACCCCTGTACGTGTCGTACCACCGTCTATGTACACCCCAGTACATTCCAGTCGTACCCCCACCCCAGTACGTGTCATACCCCCCGTGTACCTACACCCCAGTACGTTCCAGTCGTACCCCCACCCCAGTACGTGTCGTACCACCGTCAATGTACACCCCCCACCCCTGTACGTGTCGTACCCCCCGTGTACCTACACCCCAGTACGTTCCAGTCGTACCCCCACCCCAGTACGTGTCGTACCACCGTCAATGTACACCCCCCCCCCCTGTACGTGTCGTACCCCCGTGTACCCCCACCCCAGTACGTTCGAGTCGTACCCCCACCCCAGGACGTGTCGTACCCCCCCGTGTACCTACACCCAAGTACGTTCCAGTCGTACCCCCACCCCAGGACGTGTCGTACCACCGTCAATGTACACCCCCCACCCCAGTACGTGTCGTACCCCCCGTGTACCTACACCCAAGTACGTTCGAGTCGTACCCCCACCCCAGGACGTGTCGTACCCCCCCGTGTACCTACACCCAAGTACGTTCCAGTCGTACCCCCACCCCTGGACGTGTCGTACCCCCCGTGTACCTACACCCAAGTACGTTCGAGTCGTACCCCCACCCCAGGACGTGTCGTACCCCCCGTGTACCTACACCCCAGTACGTTCCAGTCGTACCCCCACCCCAGTACGTGTCGTACCCCCCGTGTACCTACACCCCAGTACGTTCCAGTCGTACCCCCACCCCAGTACGTGTCATACCCCCCGTGTACCTACACCCCAGTACGTTCCAGTCGTACCCCCACCCCAGTACGTGTCGTACCCCCCGTGTACCTACACCCCAGTACGTTCCAGTCGTACCCCCACCCCAGTACGTGTCGTACCACCGTCAATGTACACCCCCCCACCCCAGTACGTGTCGTACCCCCCGTGTACCCCCACCCCAGTACGTTCCAGTCGTACCCCCACCCCTGGACGTGTCGTACCCCCCGTGTACCTACACCCCAGTACGTTCCAGTCGTACCCCCACCCCAGTACGTGTCGTACCACCGTCAATGTACACCCCCCACCCCTGCACGTGTCGTACCCCCCGTGTACCTACACCCCAGTACGTTCCAGTCGTACCCCCACCCCAGTACATGTCGTACCACCGTCAATGTACACCCCCCACCCCTGTACGTGTCGTACCCCCCGTGTACCTACACCCAAGTACGTTCCAGTCGTACCCCCACCCCAGTACGTTCCTGGCGCACCCCCAACACAACCTCCTAAGTACGGAGCGCACCCCATGCCCCAACATCACAACCGCATGTACGAGTCTTACAAAGCCACACACAAGGACAAAATCGTACAACCAAATGGCCCATGTACACACCGTACACACGCTCAAAACGCACGTACACAACCAGGACAAAATAAAACAACACAAGAATACACCAGTCGAAAGGCACACAGCCACTAAACATGGCCAACAACCACTTAAATAACACAATCACTGACCTGCAACTGCCAAAAACAAACAGAGGCCCAATACACCACCACTCCTTATAACACACCCACCCAAAATTCAAAAACTGCCACACCCACCCATGGACCAATAAAAAGGGCCCACACTCACAAACCATGAGCCTTTCCAACAGACTCACTGCTGCCAGACACCACAGAACCAGACTACAAGCTACACCACACCTTACACTTGCACACCTTCAAACGACCACCCTCACAAACACCCTCTCATCACATTCACACACACACACAACCATCCACACCCCCCCCCCAAAATCCACACCCCCCCCCACACCCACACCATCCCCACCCACACCCCTCACCATGCCCACTACCAAGAATCCAAAGTTCAGTCACCGAGAGTTGGAGGTCCTTGTTGATCAAATCCTCAGAGTCGAGCCACAGATCTTTGGAACATTGGTCAGAAGCACCAGCCAGGCAGCCAAAACAGCCATGTGGCAGACCATCGTCGATGCTGTGAATGCTGTTGCGGACACCAGGAGGACCAAGCAGGATTGCCAGAACAGGTGGTACGATCTGCGGAGGAGGGTCAGAGCCAAGAGGCAGGAGGAACACGACCAGGCCAACGCCACCGGAGGAGGGCCCTCCCGCAGAGCCGTACAGTACCATCCCTGGGAGGAGAGGGTGATGGCCATACTGCCGGTGGAGGCAGTTGAAGGAGTAGAAGGACTCCGAGACCCGGGTGAGTACACAAACAACGCACCTCACATGGGGGGAACTGCAACCACAACCAAAATCAATAACAGGCACGCAACCACCACAAGCCATCGCATTACTCAACCACACTCCATGAGCAGGCACATGCCACTGCTGCCACCATGCCCCATGCACCCAGCTGGACAATGTCAAGTCACAGGCCACAGAAGACAACAACACATGACACGGTAACCCGGATGGCGGGAGGCTGGGCACCAAGAATCACATAGTGCGACTCCAAAGCAGACAACAATGCCCTCTGCCCATATGGCCTAGGTCACAGCCAGACAAACACTGTGTCCCAACACAGGAATGACTTGCCAGCAAATGGCGGACGCCTTGCATCAACACATGGGGGTGAAGGCACTGTTTTGCACATGCCAGCAGCTAATGAACAGCCAACAGTGTGAAAGAGTGGCAGCACACACCACCACAGCAGCAGCGCACAGACACACAGCAGACAAAATGGGTGCCTGGAGATCAGAAACAAACTCACATCAACAGGCCAAGGGCCACTCAAAGATCTGCTAACAGTGTGTGCCCAGGAAGCTGGGCCAAGGTGACAGAGGGTGACACACGGAGGGAGGGAGAGGGGGACACAGAGGGAGGGAGAGGGGGACAGAGAGGGAGGGAGAGGGGGACTGAGAGGGAGGGAGACGGACAGAGGGAGGAGGCTGACACACGGAGGGAGGGAGAGGGGGACACAGAGGGTGGGAGAGGGGGACTGAGAGGGAGGGAGAGGGGGACAGAGGGAGGAGGCTGACACACGGAGGGAGGGAGAGGGGGACACAGAGGGAGGGAGAGGGGGACAGAGAGGGAGGGAGAGGGGGACTGAGAGGGAGGGAGACGGACAGAGGGAGGAGGCTGACACACGGAGGGAGGGAGAGGGGGACACAGAGGGAGGGAGAGGGGGACAGAGAGGGAGGGAGAGGGGGACAGAGAGGGAGGGAGAGGGGGACAGAGAGGGAGGGAGACGGACAGAGGGAGGAGGCTGACACACGGAGGGAGGGAGAGGGGGACAGAGAGGGAGGGAGAGGGGGACAGAGAAGGAGGGAGACACAGGGAGAGCAAATCAGTCCTTTCTTGTGTGGGAATGTCTGCTCGTCAGCAGGTGGACTGCGTGCATGTAGACAAGGGTGCCCAGTGCCAGAACCCCCCCTCTTCATCATGGCAAAACGCAGGGCCATGTTACAACCTGTACACGAGCACAAGGACAGCCACCTGCATCATATGAGTGTGTGGATCCACTCCATGTGCACATGTACAGTGCTACAAGGAAGGCGCAAACGCATAGCTCGGCACACATGCACACTCCACTGCTGACTGCAGTCACACTTGACGCAGCAAGTAAGACTGTGCCACACATAGTTAAAGGGGCCAAATTGGTGCCCAAGGGACACACACATGCACAAGTGCACTGTGAGTGGAATGCAAGACAGATCCTAATTCCAAGAGGAAATGTGCCAACTTTGTAACGGATGAAACATGGATGTTGCATGGATCAAAATTAACATTGTCTCTCTCACACACAGGTCAACGTCGTGCTGCACCCCCCAACACTGGGGGGGAACACTCACAGGACCCGGATCTGCAGGAGACCGATCCCACCGGCAGCGACCACTCTCACCACTCTGCGGACGACCCCGACCGACCTGGCCCCTCTGGTGTCCAACCACCTGCAGCACCTGCGTCAGGTACAACCGTGCCAACCACCACCCCCACTCCTGCCACATCCCAGGAGACACCCAGGATCCCTGCCCCAACACCACAATGCAGCCAGGCTCGCCAGGAGGGACACGGTGTCCCGGGCACCCAGGAGGAGGCAGGCGACAACGCCAATGCCACCCCTCAGGGGTCCCGGAGACCCCATGTGCCCACAAGTGCAGGCCAGACGCAAGTGGGCAGGGGTGGTGGGAGTGGAGAGCGGCGGAGGCGCGAGCCTGACCAGTTGGCTGGGGATCCGGTATTTTCCCATGTCCGTAACATCCTGGACTCATACCGGCAGGACACCACGGGCATGGCCCAGGTTGTGTCCGTCCTCGAGGGGATCAAGGTCCAGCAGGCCCAGCAACATGCGGAGCTAATAGCCTGTCTACAGCTACACCAACGGAGGATGGAGGACAGACAGGCTCAGCAAGTGACGGCGTCCCAGGGGATTCACGCTGAACTCCGTCGGATGGCCGACACCATGGCCGACCCTCCCTGTGCCAGAAGGCGGAGAACATCACCACCCACAGGGAGGGATCATGAGGAGGAGGAGGAAACATCCGACGGAGCATCCCAGACGTCGTCACGGCCTGCTGCTGAGGTTCCCCGCAGGAAGCCGGGTCGTCCACGGAAAGGACCGTGAGGGTGGCTGCTACATCACCATCTCCCAGGACACCTGGCCTGGCACCTGGCCCACTGGAGCAACAGCATCACAGCATCAAGAGACATTCTCTGCCACATGGCCCTGCTGGTCACTGGCTGACCAATGTTGACAAAGACTGTGGCATGGACTCTGAGGATTTCCAATGGCAAGGACACCAACTCCCCTACTGAACTTTGGATTCCCTAATCCCGGTAAGGCCCTCACTTGGCCCCCCCCCCCCAATAATAAATCACACTATTAAGAGTAGATGCCTGCTGGTAGCATTATTACCTAACATGTGTCTTGTACAGTCTAAACATGCCTGAGTCATCTGTTCACTTCAACCATCCACACCCTGGGGCCTGAGTCTGGCACAGGACACATGGGTCACAGTTTTCTAGGCAAGACAGACATGGAGCACCATACACACCCGTGATGGTCAGAACCAGCTGAGGGGGTGGCCGAACAACCGTGCTGACAGACACATTGAGTACAGCAACACTCATGCGCAGAGGTCAGGGATCCTGGCCCGTGTCCTGGGGGGCACCCAGGTACGTGTAGACAGGTGGCAGAACCATGTCCTGCAAGCTTGAGTCCGGTGGATGCAGAGAATGGGGTCATGGACAACGTTGGATGCATGGGGATGGCACATGTCACAATACCCACACAGTCATGGACATCATGCCCATTACACAGTCTCAGCACACACACACAGCTTGCATCTTGCCACTCGACACATTGACACATAGCCACAATCAGGGAATACCATGCCAGACATGCAGGATGCACCGTGCCAACACACCAGCATTGACTGAGAAGAGGCACCTTGGAGGCATAGGGACACCTTTAATAGTCATGTGTTTGGGATTGCAGAGGCAACTTGAAGTACACATGAACACATCATGTGGAGTAACATGTGGCTCCAACACTGGCACCCCCCTTCTGCAGCACAAATGCGTGATAGCCATGGAACTGGCACACAAGTGTCGGATAATAGCTAAATACCCACAGCTGCTCACGGAGAGCCTGCCATACACCATACATCCGCTGATGTGGAAGTCCCACGCCATGTCAAGACAATGTTAACCGTATGTGTCCGAGGGCAGTGTCACACACATTGATGCCTTCATCACAATCCACCATCCCATCACTGATGACTGACAACCAGGCAGCCCATCTATTCAGGTGTACCCAGCTGCATGTCGTGTCCCATGGGGATGCCACATGTCTGCAGAGGACCCAAACCCCGACCGGGGCAGTGTGCACACATCGTGAACAACTGCCACACCCAATACACCCCAGATGCATCCCTTACCCCATGGAGACTTCCAAACGTGTCCGTGCCTGTAACGCTGAGTCAGCCCACGATGCCATGTCCATGAGTAATAGCAGTGCCACAACAATGCAACCAGCAAACGGCATGCGCAGGTACCTGGGGAAGAGAGACACACAAGAAGTCAGCCACAAGAAGCACAGCCACTTGCATGTGCATTTACTCGACACATGTATGTATGACAACATGCTAGGTCACAATTATGCCTGGGGAAATACTACCATCACTGCCACCATCACTCCAGTGACACACCCACACACACCTCTGACCCACGTGCCATACATGCAGGTGGAGACACACATCACAACGCATGCCACACGGGGACCAATGCGTGCACACTCAGACCCTGGTACTCACCACTAAGCAAAGAAGTCGCGTATGAGCCGAGTCCGGATGTCCTCTTGCGGCTCCACATCCTCCACATCACTAGCCCCATTGCCAAGCCCTTCGTCCTCCACGGGTGGATGGTCCTCGTCATCTTGATCCAGGATGAGGGGCACAGCTCTTTCAACTGCCATGTTGTGCAGCATGCAGCAGACCATGAAGATCTTGCAGACCTTCGCCGGGGCATATGGGAGTGCGCCGCCGGTCTTGTGGAGGCACCGGAATCGGCTCTTCAGCATGCCAAACGTCCTCTCTATCACTCGCCTTGTCCGGCCATGGGCGGTGTTGTAGCGGAGCTGGGCCGGCGTGATGGGGTTGCGGAGAGGTGTCAGCAGCCAAGGCATGTTGGGATAGCCAGCGTCCCCTAAATGGAAAGCACATGGATATCGTTAGAACTGGCGAAGCGGTAGTGCTGCTCGGCCAAACAGAATACAGGACAGACAGACTGTACCCACCAACAACACATGCACGTTCGTTGCGCAGCTGCATCATCATATCAGGCATCCCGCTACGCCTCATGATGTAGGCATCGTGTGCTGATCCTGGAAAACGAGCACAGACATGTGAAATCACCATGTTGGACAGACACACCACAAGGGCATTGATGGAGTGGTAGTGCTTCCGATTGCGGTACGCCACCTCCCGTGCGTGTGGTGGTACCAAACCTACATGTGTCCCATCTATGGACCCAATGACATGGGGCATCCCTCCCAGGGCATAGAAACCACGCTTGACCTCAGTCATCTGTTCAGGGGTTGGGAACTTGATGAAGTCATCCAGGTGAATCAACATGGCCTCCAAGAAATCATGCAGCACACCGCTGAACATGCTCTGGGACATGCCACCAACATGAGCTATGGTATATTGGAAGGTACCCGTGGCAAGGAAATGTAGGGCAGCCATTACCTTCAGCTGGGGTGTCAGTGCCGTAGGATACCTGTGCTGCGGTTGCAGGTGTGGTGCCAGTCTCGCCGTCAGCTCCAGAATCAACGGTTGGGTGAAGCGGTAGAGCCGGATCCTGTCATTCTCCTGCATGGTGGCCAAGTCTGGAATTCTTCGGGCAACAGGAGGCGCTCTGCAGTAATTTGGAAGTGACAAGGAAGAGTGAGTGCACTACGAGAACAACTCATGTCTACTGAGCACATGTAAATCTGCCAATACACACATGCCACATAGGGAGTCAGGCATGTGCTACATGCCCAGGACACGTATGGATGCAAGGTGACACTCCTTCCAAGACCCAGCTACACACGGTGATTGAGAACCTCCCCATGCCACGCCATGGGAATAGCTGTGTCCCAGTGCAAGTGCACTGCCCGACGCAAGACAGGAGTGACATACACCCACACATCAGCAGAAGTGTGATGCTGATTGCAGAGACTGGCAGCGGAACACTTGAGCCACAGGTCACATGACATTACACTAGTCCAGCCCACACACCTTGCCATGAAGGTGCACATGTCATGACTCCCCACACATTCCTTGTGAGTTTGTTGACATGGCCTTGTCACGCTACTCCGTGTCCCTTGCATACATGTGCACCTCACATCCGGTAACACATGTGGCATGGTGTTGGGAACAGTGTGCAATGACAATCTACACACAGCCACATGTTGGTTGCTGCAACGGCTGCAGCTTTTGAGGGTGCAACAACATCAACCCGATGTAAATCCCGGACACATATATGGCATAGTCACATTGTGCACTGTGGGTAGTGATGAGTCATGTGTCATGACCCCTGTACCGGGCATCATGGGACACTTCCGTGTGTTGGTGTCCGTGCCATGCCAGTGACGCTCACCCCAAGTGCGCAGTCCCACATGCACACATGTCAAAGGAGTCAAGGGCATGCCTGGCACACATTGCACCCTCACACAGTACACATGTACACATCTCATCATACATCTGGTGCCTTCTCCACTCAGGAGGCATGTTCCACATCACAGCCTGTGACACCTGTGCCCAACACATGTGGTAATGCACAGACGATGCCTTGGTGTCCATTCCTGGACAAGTATGTCCATCCATGGACAAGTATGTCCGCCCTATTCCGACATGTGTGTCGCCTATCACCACAGTGATGTGTAAAATCCGCCGTACTGCTGCTGAGAGGGCCTGTGCATGTTCCCAAATCACTGTGGGAGTGCTGCCGTATGTGTACCCATCGTGATGGCGAGCGTAGATGCGAGTGTACGGTCCGTACCACTACGGGTACGCATACGCGTGCAGACCCATAGTGATAGTGAGCGTAGATGCGAGTGTACGGTCCGTACCACTACGGGTACGCATACGCGTGCAGACCCATAGTGATAGTGAGCGTAGATGCGAGTGTACGGTCCGTACCACTACGGGTACGCATACGCGTGCAGACCCATAGTGATAGTGAGCGTAGATGCGAGTGTACGGTCCGTACCACTATGGGTCTGCACGCGTATGCGTACCCGTAGTGGTACGGACCGTACACTCGCATCTACGCTCACTATCACTATGGGTCTGCACGCGTATGCGTACCCGTAGTGGTACGGACCGTACACTCGCATCTACGCTCACTATCACTATGGGTCTGCACGCGTATGCGTACCCGTAGTGGTACGGACCGTACACTCGCATCTACGCTCACTATCACTATGGGTCTGCACGCGTATGCGTACCCGTAGTGGTACGGACCGTACACTCGCATCTACGCTCACTATCACTATGGGTCTGCACGCGTATGCGTACCCGTAGTGGTACGGACCGTACACTCGCATCTACGCTCACTATCACTATGGGTCTGCACGCGTATGCGTACCCGTAGTGATAGTGAGCGTAGATGCGAGTGTTCGGTCCGTACCACTACGAGTACGCATACGCGTGCAGACCAAAAGTGATGGAGAGCGTAGGCATGCATGTACGGGCCGTTGCCATGCATTTGGGGTGCCCTAGGGCCCCCACACGCACCGTACCTGTGTGTGATGCTCCAAATTACATGGGGGACAAGTATTAAGGCCTACATGCATGCTGGTTGTCATGGAGACCAAGTTCAAAATTGGAAATTGTTCTGGAAGGTGCACAGCAGAAGTCAGTTGGGATTTGTCTACTTTGTTGCAATGTGTTTGTGGGGCTGACATCATGCAGGAGAATGAAACCGATAGAGAACCCACAGACTGCTAGGTTTGAAGGGATTGGTGGAAACATAGGATGCAAATGTGAGTGACCAATCTCTCTGTACTCCTGTGCATGAGACTGGGCAGAAGGGCACATATAAGGCAGCCAGGTCCCATGAGGGAGCACTTGCCTGCACATCTTTGCATTCGTCGACCCAGCTGCTGCTACTGATTCCCTGGAACCATGTCAAGGGCTGTGGAGAGGACACAGCCATTCACCCTGGAGGAGAACATGGCTCTGCTGGATGTGATCCTCCCACAGTACTCCATGCTGTATGGGCGACCAGGTTATCAGGTGAGTGCATAGGCCACTGCCACAGACTGTCCCTATGTGGTGACTGTGACTTCTGCCATTGCGTCCAGGTGTAACACACATGCCATGTACTGTCGGGGGGTCCCAGGGGGAGGGGTGCCTGATGTCTCCCAGCAGTGCCCTGAGACAGGAGGGGTGGGGGCCTATCACTCACAGCAGTGCCCTGAGACAGGAGGGGTGTGTGCAGAGTCCTCCCAGCAGTGCCCTGAGACAGGAGGGGTGGGTGCAGAGTCCTCCCAGCAGTGCCCTGAGACAGGAGGGGTGGGCGTGGAGTCCTCACAGCAGTGCCCTGAGACAGGAGGGGTGGGTGTGGAGTCCTCACAGCAGTGCCCTGAGACAGGAGGGGTGGGGGCCTATCACTCACAGCAGTGCCCTGAGACAGGAGGGGTGTGTGCAGAGTCCTCCCAGCAGTGCCCTGAGACAGGAGGGGTGGGTGCAGAGTCCTCCCAGCAGTGCCCTGAGACAGGAGGGGTGGGTGTGGAGTCCTCACAGCAGTGCCCTGAGCCAGGAGGGGTGGGTGTGATGCACAGTGTGAGCCTAGATCATTGATTGTGACATTGCCATCATTCCACCTGTGTACCCACTGTGGCACGTACTGCTTTTTCCCTCACCAGGGGATGATGTCCCTATGACAAAGGTGCAATGCGTTGGCTGCATGACATGCCTTGTTGTTACCAGCTAATTTGTACCCATATGTCTCTCTGTGACATGTGGCTGGTGTATTGATGTGGTGTCACTTGTTCCTCCTCACAGGTAGGCGCCACTGCCAAGGAGCAGATCTGGCTGACCGCCGTCAGTGCCGTGAGGGGTGTGGATGGTCGGAGGCGGCGCCTGGCCCAGGTGAGGAAACGCTGGCAGGATATCCGGTGCTGGACGCGGAGGATTGCACGGCTCCTGCTGGGGGACTCACCTGAGAGCCACAAGAACCGCGGCCGCCGCCGTCTGAGCCACCTCCACAGGCGTGTGCTGCCGGTTGTCTTTCCAGACCTGGAGAGGCGCTTACAGGCGATGCAGCAGCCGGAAGGGGGTAGGTACATGTGTGTTTGTTGTGTGTCACCGGCATTTGTAAGGGCACAGTAGCATGAATCCACTGGCAGGGTTTAAAGGTGCTGTGCAGATCCTGTTTGGCCCAGTATAGCGCTGTGCCCCTGCCACCCTTCCCCTCCTTGCAATGTGTTCCCTGGTCTGTGTGTAGTCACTCCTTCCCAGGGTAATGTAGGCTGGCGCTTTGTCCACGGGAACAATGTCTGTAGCATCATGTGTGGGGGTGGTGTGTAACAGGTTGTGGGACCTTGCCTGTGCACTGTCAAGTTCACTGCATGTGGGTTCCATGTCAGTTGGCACTGATGCTGACTCCAGACATGGGAGTTGGTCTCTCATGTGTCATGCCTTACAGCGCGCATGTCCTATGTAGTGGCCTGTGACATGATGTGCATGACTGTGCGATACACATAGTGCAGGGATGGTGACGTGTGTTGCTGTCATTACCATTCAGTAGCATGTAGTTGCGTGCCCACTACTGTCCCCTGGGGCACCTTTTCCTCAGTGGTGTATGTGTCATCATGAACGTGGCCACTGTCAGTGTCTACAGCGTAAGTTGTGCTCTGTGCCATTGTCCCCTGTCACCATGTATATAGACGTGCTAATTTGTACAGGTGTCCACTGTGCAGCCTGACCTGATTGTCCTTCTTCATACTCACAGTTGCCAGTGCCTGTGTGTCTTGTTATACTCATCTGAGGATGGGCACTGGTACCTCATTATTTGTACAGGCGCACCTTGGCTGTTTGGCGTCCAATCTTGCTTTTTGCCTGCCCCTGTGTGTATCACCCAGACCATGAGATGTTGGTGCCACCTGTGTCTCCACAATTTGCCTCGTGTAGGGTCTTGTTGGGGCGGGCAATGCCTATGTGTTAAATCCTGATTACCACTTGCTGGGTCTGGGCAGTGTGTGATGTGCCTGGACACACACGCAATGTGCAGTGACCGAGTCATGTTGTGATTGTTTTCAGCATTACCTATGCAGCATGTGTCTCAAGTTCATGGATATGGTCCCTGGTCATCGGTATTTTCGCAAACGCTGTGTGGTGCAGATGCAGTGCTGGATTGTCCCCAGGACCTGGGTGCTATGTCAGACTCCTTTTCCTGTGTTTCGCTATTGTCTCATGCTCTCCATGGTATTTCAGTGGCATGGTGGCTCAACCAACTGTGTGTTGCATGCCCTACATCGGTACCCTGTTCAGTAGATGTTAGGGATCTTCCTTTTCAGGCCATGCAATGTTACCTATGTAGATTGGACTCATGTGACAGATGTGTACAGGTGTCTGAATAATTTCTGTCTCTCCACCCTGCCCACAGCATCGTCGGGGGACACAGAGGGAGACATGGACACAGACCAGGCGGAGGGACCGAGCACCAGTGCCAGCCGTGACATCGGGGCTGGCACATCGAGTGGGACAGAGGCGGAGGAGAGTGTGGCCGAGGACCTGTCGACGGGCACATCAGACTACGAAGCTGACAGGTCCGGGGACGATGTCTCCGAGTGGGCGGAGGCTGCACCAGCAGCTGACAGCGGAACAACACCTCGCACCGCCCCCTCAGTTTCCACCAGCCGCCTCCCACTTGCTCGTGTCCCTTCCCAGCGTGCCCGGTCACAGCATGTCTCCTTCCTGCCAGGCACCGCGCCCCCTGCCCCTGTCTCCACTGCTGCCGCCAATGCAGAGTCTGTGGACATCCAGCGGCAACTGCAGGTTGGTCAGGCTGCGATCCTTAATGTCCTCCATGCCCACGGCAAAACCCTCACCAACATCGAGGCTTTCTTGGAGGGCATTCATTCATCGCAGGCTGACCAACGCAACTTGCTGAGGTCCATCGACTCCACACTGACTGCAGCAGTGGGTCTCCTGCAGCGCGACCTCCCCCCACCTACCCCTGCCCCATCCACACTTCCCACTCCCATGCCTGTCCCACGTACACCCAGACGTCGGCATGCACCCACATCAACGGACACGGGCACCACACCAGCAGGGAAGGTCCACCGCACTCCTCCTGACACGCACACACAGGGTGAGGTAGGCACACCCACTGGGTCGGGGGGCAAACGTGTGACACGCAGCCATAGTGGGAGTCCGCATTCCACCCAGTCCACTCCCTCCAAATCCCCTCCCCTCAGCTCTCCTGGCCACATCTCCCCCAAGGACTCCTTCATGGCCGCTCTGTCCCTGAGCCCCACAGTTACACCACCACGCAAGCGGTCACGGAGGTCCCCGGTCAGGGTGGTTGAGTCTCCCCCCCTGTCTCCACCCTCCCCCGGTGGCGCTGCGACCCATCCCTCTGACCCCCCCCCCTCCTTGGGGCCTGAGGTCCCTTCGGGTGCAGGGGACTCCCTGGATGACCTTGCAAAGGTGTGTAGTGCCATCCTGGCCTCCGCCTTTGGCACTGACCCACCCCCTGTGGTGGACTCCTCCATCCCTGCACCCACAACGCCGCCCCTTTGCCCTGATGTCCCTGCGGTGCCTGTTGCTCCCCCCCCCCCCTGATGCCCTCACCAGTGTGGAAGACGATGCCATTTGACTGTGCAGGCAAGGTAGGGGACACGCATCCCACTGTGTCCCCCATCCAGCTGAGAATCATTGACTGCCCTATGGGCTTTGTGAAGATTGAACTGCCTGCGATCCACGGACATTGTGCTCCTGCAGAATAAAGCTTAATTTTGTTTTCATTATCACACTACTGCTATGCTGGTATTGGTGTTGGTGGGGCTGCTACATGGTTTTGGGTGGTGTGTAAGGGTTTGGGTGTGTGGGATATGTAGTAGTGTACTGCTCATTGGTGGGACCCTGTGATCTGTGTGCCATCACAAGGTGTTGGCTAACTTTCTTTGTTCATGTAGGCAGTTACTGCATGGTGCACTTGTCCAAGGGTGTATTCCTTCCTCTGTGTACCCAGCTTTCTTCCCTGCAGGGTGTTCCCAATGTTTAGCGCAGAGCTGTGTCTACATGAGCTGTGTGTGTGACGGAGCCCTTCTACTTTGGCCATGCATGCAGGGCCATGTCTCCACCTGCGACAATCGTGGCATCCTTGGTGATCACTGTACTTGTGTGTGGAGTCTGTTGACATGAGTTCATGGGGACATGTTCCCTTGTAGCCAGTATGCATGTGGATAATTCTGGCCTCACACACATGTGTTACACCCCTCCAGTCTCAGGGCACTGCTGGGAGGACTCTGCACCCACCCCTCCTGTCTCAGGGCACTGCTGGGAGGACTCCACACCCACCCCTCCTGTGTCAGGGCACTGCTGGGAGGACTCTGCACCCACCCCTCCTGTGTCAGGGCACTGCTGGGAGGACTCTGCACCCACCCCTCCTGTGTCAGGGCACTGCTGGGAGGACTCTGCACCCACCCCTCCTGTGTCAGGGCACTGCTGGGAGGACTCTGCACCCACCCCTCCTGTGTCAGGGCACTGCTGGGAGGACTCCACACCCACCCCTCCTGTCTCAGGGCACTGCTGGGAGGACTCCACACCCACCCCTCCTGTGTCAGGGCACTGCTGGGAGGACTCTGCACCCACCCCTCCTGTGTCAGGGCACTGCTGGGAGGACTCCACACCCACCCCTCCTGTCTCAGGGCACTGCTGGGAGGACTCCACACCCACCCCTCCTGTGTCTGGGCACTGCTGGGAGGACTCTGCACCCACCCCTCCTGTGTCAGGGCACTGCTGGGAGGACTCTGCACCCACCCCTCCTGTGTCAGGGCACTGCTGGGAGGACTCTGCACCCACCCCTCCTGTGTCAGGGCACTGCTGGGAGGACTCTGCACCCACCCCTCCTGTGTCAGGGCACTGCTGGGAGGACTCTGCACCCACCCCTCCTGTGTCAGGGCACTGCTGGGAGGACTCCACACCCACCCCTCCTGTCTCAGGGCACTGCTGGGAGGACTCCACACCCACCCCTCCTGTGTCAGGGCACTGCTGGGAGGACTCTGCACACACCCCTCCTGTCTCTGGGCACTGCTGGGAGGACTCTGCACACACCCCTCCTGTCTCTGGGCACTGCTGGGAGTGATGGGCACCCACCCCTCCTGTCTCAGGGCACTGCTGGGAGGACTCTGCACCCACCCCTCCTGTCTCAGGGCACTGCTGGGAGGACTCTGCACACACCCCTCCTGTCTCTGGGCACTGCTGGGAGTGATGGGCACCCACCCCTCCTGTCTCAGGGCACTGCTGGGAGGACTCCACACCCACCACTCCTGTCTCAGGGCACTGCTGGGTGGACTCTGCACACACACCTCCGATTTCTGGATATGTGCGCTTGGCACATACACGGTGGGGTTACGCACACTGCATTAGAGGTGAGGGTACGAGTCTACTGACACTGGTGTGGTGGGGGTACGCTCCGTACGTCCGCGGGTGTGGGTACGGGTCGTACTTACACTGTTGGGCAGGGGGGTACGCTCCTTGCATTCGCCGGTGGGGGTACGGGTCGTACTTACACTGTTGGGCAGGGGGGTACGCTCCTTGCATTCGCGGGTGGGGGTACGGGTCGTACTTACACTGTTGGGCTGGGGGTACGCTCCGTACGTCCGCGGGTGGGGGTACGGGTCGTACTTACACTGTTGGGCTGGGGGTACGCTCCGTACGTCCGCGGGTGGGGGTACGGGTCGTACTTACACTGTTGGGCTGGGGGTACGCTCCGTACGTCTGCGGGTGTGGGTACGGGTCGTACTTACACTGTTGGGCAGGGGGGTACGCTCCTTGCATTCGCGGGTGGGGGTACGGGTCGTACTTACACTGTTGGGGTGGGGGGTACGCTCCTTGCATTCGCGGGTGGGGGTACGGGTCGTACTTACACTGTTGGGGTGGGGGGTACGCTCCTTGCATTCGTCGGTGGGGGTACGGGTCGTACTTACACTGTTGGGCAGGGGGGTACGCTCCTTGCATTCGCGGGTGGGGGTACGGGTCGTACTTACACTGTTGGGCTGGGGGTACGCTCCGTACGTCCGCGGGTGGGGGTACGGGTCGTACTTACACTGTTGGGCTGGGGGTACGCTCCGTACGTCCGCGGGTGGGGGTACGGGTCGTACTTACACTGTTGGGCTGGGGGTACGCTCCGTACGTCCGCGGGTGTGGGTACGGGTCGTACTTACACTGTTGGGCAGGGGGGTACGCTCCTTGCATTCGCGGGTGGGGGTACGGGTCGTACTTACACTGTTGGGGTGGGGGGTACGCTCCTTGCATTCGTGGGTGGGGGTACGGGTCGTACTTACACTGTTGGGCTGGGGGGTACGCTCCTTGCATTCGTGGGTGGGGGTTCGAGTCGTACTTACACTGTTGGCATGGGGGGTACGCTCCATGCATTCGTGGGTGGGGGTACGGGTCGTACTTACACTGTTGGGCAGGGGGGTACGCTCCTTGCATACGCGGGTGGGGGTACGGGTCGTACTTTCACTGTTGGGGTGGGGGGTACGCTCCTTGCATACGGGGTGGGGGTAGGGTCCGTACATATCCGTCCCCACGCTATGTGATGTTTGTGCGGCCCGTACCCAGGCCTTTGCCACGTGGGTGCGATCCGTCCCGCCATTGTTGGGGTGACGTGTGTGGGCGTGGTCCGACTCGTACCCACGCTCTTCAGGCGTGGGTACGGGACGTACCTGTCTGGTTGTGTTGCCGGTTCGCGTGGTGACGGACTTCCGTTGTGGCGGTCGCTGGATTATCAGGACACGCCCCCACCCCCTCGTGGTGACCAGGGCATGGGAGTCAGGTATGTCCAGGCCATGTGTAGTGTGTCACTCATGTGGTTGTTTTGTGGCCTGCCCTGGTAGTGCCACCCCCACCCCACCCCACTTTCCCCCCTCCCTTAGTTATTCTGACCTTCTGCGGCGTCTGCGTCGTAACCTGTAGAGGAGGTGGACTGCTATGAGGGCAGGGATGACTCGTAGGTTCGGGTCCATGTCTGTCCGTCACGTACTGGTCCTCCTTGTTCGCGTCGTCGTCTGTCCGTCGCGTACTGGTGGTCCTTGTTCGCGTCGTCCTGATTTCCCGGCAGTTTTTGGCTGCCGCAAAATATTCACCGTGCGGGGTGACGTCGGTGCGAATCGTGATTCCTGGGTCGTGAATGGCTGGCTGCGTGCATCCCGACGTCAGGTCGGCGCTTTCCCGGATCGCATTGGTAGGTGTTTTTTGTTCGGTCGGTCTTTTTTACGATTCGTACGGTAATGGTGTACCCGTGCGAATCGTAATTCCATGTTTGTATATTTTGACGACCGGGTACGCGTCGGACGGAGAATATGCTCCGTCCGACGGTTCGTACCCGGTTTTTACCGGATTGTGATCGGCACCTTAGCGTCCAAAGGCAACAAAACCCCTCACGATTGGTTAAAAAACAATTAATTGAAGCTAAACAAAAATACACCACTTTTTTATATGAGCAGGGCGAGGCATTCTTTCGTACCCAATATCAAAAAATATATGAAGAAAGTAATTTCACTGGGTGATTCTTGGCCTGGCAGGCCAAGGAACAAGCAGCATCTAATTTAATTCGGGAGTTAAAATGTCCGGTCTCACATCAATCCACAACAGACCCAGATAAAATAGGTGCGATAATGCATTGTCATTTATCAAAATATATATTCACACCAGCTTAAAATCAATCAGTCTAAATTAAACTCCTTTTTGCGGCAGGCTGAGATTCCTTCTCTTTCCCACCCCGAAGATTTAACCATGGCAGATGGATTTTCTTTAGAAGAGATAGAGGGGGTGGTAAAAAATCTTCCATCAGGGAAAGCTGCCGGTCCGAATGGACTGCCTGCAGAGTTTTTTAAGGTTTTTTTTTCTTCTTTCTCTAATTTGTTGTTACTTTTGCTCAACTCTATGTTGTCTGGAGCCTCAATCCCTGACTCTTTTCGCGAGGGCACTGTGGTTAGCTTCTTGAAGAAGGGGAAAGATGCTACTGATCCTAATTCATATCGCCCCATTACTCTTCTAAATTCAGATTACAAGATCGTCACTAAATTATTGGCTATTCGATTTAATCGTATTTCTTCTGATTTGATTCATACAGACCAAAACGGTTTTATTACCGGTAGACAGCTCATGACTAACACTCACTATTTGGCAGAAGCTTTGGATTACCTGGAGACACGGAGAATCCCTGCACTTATTTTGTTATTTGACGCAGAAAAAGCTTTTGATTTGGTGGTTTGGGAGACACTTTTTACTATTTTGCAGCACTTTCATATTCCAGGTATCGTTATTAACTTCATTCGTAATCTTTATTCTGGTGCTAAAGCTAATATTATTATTAATTCACACTCGGTTGGATCTGTTGCAGTTAACCGTGGAACTCGTCAGGTGTGTCCCTTATCACCGATTCTTTTTGCCTTTTTTATCGAACCCCTCGCAATAGCTATTCGAAAGTCTGCAGAGATCTCACCCCCAATTCCATTTATGTCTAAGATAAAACTTTATGCTGACGATATCATGTTGCTCATTAAATCCGATTTGCAGTCTCAAGCTCAGGCATTTCAGATTTTTGAGCAATATGAATCTTTTGGGGGTTACCGGATTAATAAAAAAAAGACCGAAATATTGATTTGTGGCAATCACATTCCAGAATTATATCCGGATCTACGCGGCTGTATAAATAATAAACCTAAAAGATATTTGGGGGTGTTTTTTTCTTCTTCAGTTACAGATCTTTTCGGTTTGAATTTTGTTCCCCTTCTCCAAAGGGTTCGCTCGATGCTAACTCGCTGGAATAAATTACCTTTATCATTACTAGGTAGAGTCGCCCTGATTAAAATGTCCATTTTACCATTATTTAACTTTCTGTTCTCAACAATTCCGTGTTTTCTCCCAGGGTCTTTCTTTTCGAAAATAGAATCGTTATTCTCAAGCTTTTTGTGGTCACATAAAAAGCCCTGGATTGCGTTGACTACCCTTTATGAGGGTTTAGATAATGGCGGTCTTGCACTTCCAAACATTAGAGACTATTATTACGCCTATTTTGCTCAGTACTTAACTCGTTTCAAGGTCCCTACTCCGAATCCAAATGATTATATTAGTTTTTTTTTCGATTTAATTTTTTCAGAGAGTCAAATATCCTCCCCTCTTCAAATACCCAAATCTCCAAAATTGGTTAGGTATAAAATAATTGCTTGGTTTTTTATGAAGCGTAAGGCTATGATTAGTCGATACTCTCTCTCTCTTTTCAATACCTCCTCCTCGCTGATTCATTTACTCTCCTCAAGAGGGCAGGGGGTAAGCCCGCATTTAATGGGCTATTGGTCTAAAGCCGGCTTTAGCAAAGTGGGCGACTTTTTACATTACTCTAGGTGGTTAACGCTGCCCGAGATGCGCCTACTACTTTCAGGTAACTTTTTGTTAGCCGGGTCTTATCATATAATCTATAAACTTTTACAGCCGCTTGCTCCCACCTCCTTTACTCAGATTTCCCCTTTTAACAACGATCTTTTGTTCAATAGTACTTTAATAAGGAAACCTGGTGAGTGGAAACTTCATCTTGCCCAGATCAAACAAGACGATTTAGGATCGAAAGCAGTTAAAAAATGGTGGGAACACGAAAAGCAGGTTCTATCTTTAACGACGTGGCGGACTATTAATAAATATAATTTCTCCACTTTACGGGGAGCCAATTGGCGTAGAATGATATTTTTTGGGAAATGGCTCCTCTACTATACCCCGGCGGTAATTGCCAAAATGTTTAGTAATTATACACCGATCTGCTTTCGTTGTCAAAGTTCTGCCCCCGCCAACTGGACACACGTCACAGTTGAATGTTGCATGATCAAAGAGTTCTGGATAGATATTTTTGCTTTTTTATCTTCTATTTTTCATATCCAGATATCTTTAAATTCCAATTTGATGCTGCATGGTTTGGATCAGAATCTTAATATCCCTGTCTCACATGCTAAACTTCTGTTTATTTGCATGGCAGTGGCCAGATCATTGCTACTTCAGAATTGGCGATCAACTCAGACACCATCCTTTTATGAATGGTTGCGTAAAATGCAAAGAGTTAAGATCAGTGAGCGTAACTATGCAGCGAGGATTGGAGGGGGGAGAAAATTCGATAAAATTTGGGAAAACTTTTTTTGACTCTCTTTTTATTCAGGTCATTTTCAAAATTGCTTTTGTTATTTTACAAGATCTTGGTTCATTGTATCTGAGATGTTTTGGTTTTTGTAATGCTATACTTTCTGTATCAACTTGAATGTTGTATGACACCTTCAGTTCCAACAATAAAAAAAAAAAAAAAAAAAAAAAAAAAAATACAGAAATACGAGGTTTTAGGAAGAAGCAAACAAAATATTACATAAACTTATTACCGATCAGAAAATAAGAAAAACACATTTTGCGCAGAAGGAAGCCAATTTTGTAACACAAAGAATTAATCTGGCTCCACAAAAACACGCTTGAGCTAAGCCAGTACAGTGAACTCCACCCTCATACTTGGCTTATTTGCCTAATTTCTAGCAATTACTATGAATCCTTCCATCTTGCTAGGGGAACCCAGATACTCCGTCCTAGCAGTTTCGATTTCTCCTCCTTCCGTTCATATATCACTCTTTCTAATGTAACCGCGCAACACAAAGATATTTGTAAGTAATTTTACTTTACTAATGTTCCAGTTGTCCGATTCCTTCCATTGGTAGTATTCAATGTAAGTGGAACACGGCGCAATACTGCAGCATAAGGAAGCAACGTCGGTAGACATCATCTCTGGCAGCCATTTTAACTTGGGAGAGATGTCACATATATTGGCAGCTATTTTGGTTGGGGAAGACGTGCCCTACATCGGCGGCCAATTTACATGGACAGGTATAGTTGCCGAATCCTGCATCGCAACGGAAACAAATGCCCGACGCGCTTAGTGTTAGTGATGCGCACACTTTCTTTTATTTAAATTAACACTTTTTCATCTGTGTTGGTGTGTTTTTAAACAGTGATGCACACACTTTCCATTATTTAAATAAGAACATTTTCTTCCACCTTAGTGACATGCGCACTTGATTTTAATTTTGTTTGTCATTATTGTCCTAAATGCGCACATTCTCTTTCGTTTTGGTGTGTTGTGCTGCATTGATGCACACACTCTTCTAAATTTAAAGGAGCACAATTGTGCACCAACCAGCAGTGATGTGCACATTTTCCTATATTTAAAAGTGCACACGTTCTTTAATTTTGTTTCATTTTACAGCAGTAATGCGCACACTTTACTTTATGTAATAGTGCATATTTGTTTCTGTTCCATGGACATGCACATTTGTATTGAATGTTGCATTTCATTATTCTTCTACAAATTACATGTTTAGTGATACGCATACTTTTGAATTGCTGATGAATCTACTGTGCCAAACATTCTGGAAGTATTTTATTTTTGATGTTAATTGTGGAACGTATTTCCTGATAGTATGGCATCAGGAAAGATATGGAACTTTTCTCATCGTCAGCCGTTATTACCATTTTCAGATGAGTCAACATTGAAATGGGAAGAGTGGCGAGAGTATTCTGAAAACTACATTTCCACCTTTGAGGAGGATGATGATCTTAGTGTGGAAAAGGAAGAAGAAAATAATTCTACATTGCTGAGTACCACATGGTTTAAAAGTATATAATCACATTAATAAAAAACAAAGACCCGATGGCCAAGGTGATGTATTTCTTAAGGCATTGGAAGATCTATCTAACTATTCTTCCATAGAAAGCAAGAGGAAGATGCATCTATTGAGGACTTTGTAGGAGATCTAAACCTTTGGCTCTTTCGTGCTGGTTCAGTGCCCATCACCGTGAATTAATTTGTAATCAAATTGTAATGCAGGCAGCAAACCCCAACATACAAGATAAACTTTGGAATAAAGGGACATCCTCTGTTAAAGAGGTTACTGACACCGTAACGAGTGTAGAATTAACAGGGAGATGTGCAAAGGCAGTGTTATTGGAGGAGAAAGCTAAGAATACTAAGGGAGATCATTCAGTGGTTACTAGGTCAAAAAAATGTAAAAGTCCTCCTCGTTAGTTAACAGAAGAGAAGGAGTCTAGCAAAATGGACAATGCAAAAAACCGAATCCTGCAACCAGCAGAAAATGGTATAGATATCGAAGCAGGAAACCTTTAGGTAATAATAAATGTCCAGCACAAAGTAGAAATGTTCAAAATGTGGTATTCTTGTGAATTTTTACAAAGTCTTCTAAAAGAAAACAAAAAAAAAGAATTTTCAGTAACATAACTTGAAGTAGATGTTCAATCTAGTTTGCCGGTCGACCAAGATGTAAACTTATGTCTGAGTTTATGTTGTGAAGATAATTGTTGCAACCTTTCCTCACACTTATCCAGAGATATAGAAGAGAGATGCAAATTGTTGCATAATTTACCTTCACCGAATTACAGTATATTCTTTCTACCAGTAATATATGTGAAAAAAGGCTTTGACCCTTCTTCAATACACCTTGCCTTTTAACCCTAATTCTGGCTCCTACTTCCAATATGCACATCTGCATCCATCTTTGGCATAATAATTTATTTTGCACACATCACTCTTCAATTTCATTTATCTTCACCCGATGATCAATCCGCTTTTTTGCCGTAGCCATTCATCCTACATTATCCTTAGTAATGGGTGTTCTCCCTCTCATTAACATGAAAAGACTACATCTTCATGATTCACATGGAGTTATTCTGTACACCCAAATTTGTGAAGTAACTCCTTCCTCTAATCTAGCTCATTCCATTACCAGCAGGATGGTACAGTGAAGTGATCCTATGTGTAATACTATTTCTAGCTAAGAATTTCTTGAAAACCTCTGATGGAAACTGAGGACCATTGTCACATATAATGAATTATGGCCAACCCTCTATCCCAAAAACATTTTCTAAAAACCTTATTTTAGTTCCAACATATGCTTTGTGAACATATCCACCTCTGCCCACTTAGAGAAATGGTCTACAATAACTATTAGGTATTTCTGTTTACCATTTTCCCATACTGGTCCCACCACATTGATGCATATTCTCTCCAATGGCAAACTATGACTACTTATGAGGTCTAATGGTGGCTTAAAGGTAGTGTGAGTCTTAACTAAATGTTCACATGACATGCAGTTTCTTACCAGTAAGAATTATTTACCTTACTTTTTGTTTTACCGATGTCTAAATGTCCTTCATGGCAGATATCCAGATTTTTAGGCCTTAAACTAACAGAAGGAATAACTCTGCCGTTTTTCATAATTAAACCTCCTTCAAACGACAACTCATGCCTTAATTCACAAAATGTTACTAAACCCATCTGCAGATGTATTTTCCCAGACTACCCTTTTGTGATTAATTTCTTAATTCAACCAGAGTTTCATCCAAATTTTGGGCATGAAGTCATTCTTTCTCTGATATGTTTGGTACCTCATCTGTGTTAGCAACACAACATGTGTCCATCTCTTTCTCACCTACTTCTTTGAAGGGTAAAAGCATACAGCTTAAAAAACACTCCACCACATTTTTCCCCCAGGTACATATTGCATCTCATAGTTATAGTAAGGGGACTGTACCAACATGCGTGCAAGACGTCGTGAAGCATTGTATAACCCTTTTGTAGTTAAAACATTCGGAAGCGGTTTATGGATGCTGCGCAATGTGATATTGTTACCCCAAATATACTGCCGGAAATGTTCCAGGCCCCAAACACAGAGTATTCCTGTTCTGTGGTTGTAACTAAATGAGAGGCAAAAGCAATAGTTCTTCATCGACCTTCCACATCCTTTTGGGTTAAGATTGCCCCAATAACTTTGCCACTGGCATCAGTGGTGGCAATAGTATGTAAAGCTGGATCAAAACCTTGAAGAGGCGAAGCATCACAAATGTCTGTAATGATAGACAAAAATGCCTTTTCACATTGTTCTGACCATTCAAAATTGTTTTTCAATTTAAGCATATGTCTCAATGCATAGGTTTTTGTGGGGAAAATCTTTCACAAATGTTGCATAAAATTCCATCAGTCCTAAACAGCGCTCATACATCATCTTTATTTTTTGATGCAAGAGCTTTCCTTTATAGTCTTCATATGGTTGATTGGTTTATATTAGGCCTGGGCTAAAATTTCGTTCCGTTCGCGGCAATTGCGATAATTTGAAATTTTCGCGTTCCGCGGAAAGCGTGAAAATGTCAAAATTTCCGCATTCCGCAGCTTGGCGATAATTTGTTTCTTGCTCGCGCTGTAAAATAATACATTCTCGCGCGCGCGCGATCGCCTTACCTGAATCCCTGCGTTCGCCAAAAAGTTTTCTTGATCCGGTCGCGTTCTCTATGAGATGTTGTATTGTTTTTAGCCATTTGCGCTGTCTTGCGACAGTTCGCGCCCGCAGTGATGTCATGCGTCGTGCGATCACGTCTTTTTTCTCGCGATCATGCACCGCGAGACAACTGAAAACAAGATGGCCTTCGCCCGCGAGCAACCACATGGGTAAGTTGGCGAGCCGCAACCATGCAGAAAATCTGGCGAACATACGGGAAAAAAACTTCCGCATCTTCGCGATATTTCCGCGTGTTTGCGATAATTTTTAACATTTTCGTGATAATTTGCGAAAGTGGATTTCGCAAATTCCGCCCACCCCTAGTTTATATATCCTCTACCTCCCCTCTCTGACTCATCCCAAACCCCCATTCTATTACTATGATTCTCAAAATAACCCTCTCTAGACTCTTCGCTCCTTTACCCCTCCTTGCATTATCTCAAACCTCTTTCAAAATTCAGACCTCCCAAACAAGCCTTTTTTAAACCCTTCCCTCATATATCCTTCCTAGACTAATCGGGTACCTCACCTTTCTCCCTAATCCACTTCTAGAGACTCTTCTCCCTCTATCTTTCCTTTACTCATCCCAAACCTCCTCCTACTGCTATGATCTCCAAATAAACTAGCCCCTTTCCTCTTCTATCCCTTCACTATCCTATTCAATCCAACTAACAGACTCACATGTCCACCACTAAAATTTATTTCATGTTTCCCTATACTAATTCCCTACTAATCCATTTGGGGTTCTGGAGTAGTGTGCTACTCAGCAAAAAGTGCTTCAACGTCCTGTCAGGGTTTGTAAGCACTATATAAATGCAATTACAATTACAATTATCAATATGACTTGGGTAGGCTCCTATATAGGAGTGCTTCATGGTGATCTTTGTGTGGGTAGACAATTGTTTGTAATACTAACCCACTTTATTTAACTCAGGCATCCTGAGTTGAAACTGCTCAGATTATCTATAGCCGGCCAAATGAACCCTTCATTAGAGTCTCCAAAGATAAGATTTAAAACATATATGTGGATGTTGAGGGTATTAGTCATCCCTTTCATCCTCAACATGTTTCAGTCTCTGAACCCCAACAGAGGTCTGTGGGTTTCATCAGGACAAAGGATCACTGTAATGTATCAGATACTACATTATTAGTGTCTACTGCTGTCTTCTGACTTCTATGTTGTAGATGAGATTCATAAAGAGTGTAAAAATGCTAATATAACTGTTATACTAAAACAGTCTCTTGTATCTGTGATCTGGAAAATACCTAGATATGAGGCAAAGCTTTGAGAAAAGAAATCACGCCTTTTCCTTAAAAGCACTAAGGATCTGGAACAACATCCCCATATCCATCAGGACTACCTAAATGTTGCGCCAATAAAGAAACCAGTTGAAGACTTCCCTCTTTAACTCCTTTATTGCTGATGCGTTATCATCCTGGAGTGCTGAGCCTGTTTTTGATATTTGGGGTACTTCATGTGTATGCCTTCATACCTATTTTTCCACATAAGGTTACCATGCCAAATTTGCATCCCATGGTTTTAAAGGCACCCAGGGTTTGAGGTTTTCACTGGAGAGCACAGCAAAAATTTCCAAAATATCACTATATTTTAGGTTTTTCAGAAAAATTAGAAAATGTTCTGTACATTTATCCATATTTTTCCCTAAAAAGAACATCAACAAAAGGTATTCTGCACTAGTATAAATACCTTTCCAGCATTCAGGAACAGGCAGATTTGTATACAAAAAATGTGTTCACAAAGGTTTTTGTATTTTTCTAAGAGCTATTCCATTTTTTCTAAGTTCTGTGCTTTCAACCTACTTGCAATTTGAGGTGGAAATAGGTGTAAAACTCATGGGTGTTCCTGGTAAAGCTGTACATTTCTGAAAATTAAATACAAGTCTGAATCGAGAAATGGGTCATTTGTGTAGATACCTCTAGGTTTTCCCCCAAAAATGTATCATTGAAAAGTGAAGAAAATAAGCAGAAGAGATAGCCATTGGTAACAGTGGGAATTTTCCATCATCCATCTGTAAACAAGACTACAATTAAGACCTGGTCCGCCCTCATCAACCTTAGCATACCCATCCTGCACCAATGCAAAAATACACTTACCAAATCTTTATAACAAGACTGGAACAGGATTGCAGAAGCATCCTGGTCTCCCGGACTCATACACCACCATCCTCGACACAACAACAACCTCCATGAATACGAATCCATCTCCAATTTTATTATTGCAACATTTGTTTATTAGGAAATTGACAATACCAAATATCAATTTATACACCCCTTTTCAGCATATGGCCTTTTACCATGAATATTCCAGGACAGGATTACGTTTAGATGGGCTGATTCAGGGATTAAGGTTATTGGCGATTTAAGTCAAGAAGGAAGCTTGAAGTCATGCATATCCTTACAGGAGGAATTTGGTCTCCCTAGGAGCGATTTCTTGAAATGTTTACAAATTCTGAGTTTTCTCTGTCTTAGACTTGTGGTACTTTGAAATTTGGGACCGCGTAGGAGGCAGGGCCCTACCCCTGTCTATTCCGGTATTAGCGAACCGCGAATGGTCAATGCGGTATGTACAAGTGCTCTGTATAACGTTTTAGCGATAAATGCACTTTGTATACGATATTTTACATTGACTTCGTGGGTTCCATCTTAGAGCGGTGGCCATCTTATGGTTGCCCTCACATAGGCTACACATTACGAACAAGTACGGGCCTTTAGAACACATGTACTTTCTGTTTGACTCCTCTGTGACCTGTGCAGCTTGGCTCCGCTGCCCCAGGTCAGTCCGGTCCCACGAGCTCCCCGTCCTACGGCCACCTGTGATTAGCATCAGGGTTTGACACACCATAAAGCCTTTTCATCCCACACAAGCCTCCGGCTAATCTCTTTCACACCTGACAATTCCTGCTTTATGGCTTGTTTTACAAACAGGAGATGCCCGTGTTTATTGGGGTCTGTTGATATCTGATGTGGGATCTGAGCCTTGCTGGGTAAATAATTGTGGGCTGGCTTATCTGGAATGTGGGATGGTCATCATGACTCTGCCTTTTCGTTTGTAATGGATACATGTAAATGACCATACCGTAAAACAAGGAATGTATGCCTGAAGCATGATATTTTGTATTTAAGGAGAAGCCCGTTTCTGTAATTTTAAGCAGTCTCCTGAGAACATACATTGTGTTGTACTTCTCGGATACCTGTAATTGGTCTGCAGCCAATAAATCGATCTTTGACTTCACCCAGAAGACTCTGTGTTTCTGTAGGTCTGAAACAGGAAGAACCTGAAGTCTTAGGGTGTGTTCCCCTGCACCGCTGGGCCCTAAATTCCTAGTACTTCAGTTGGCGCCCAACGTGGGGCGATTTCAGCGGTACCGGTCCAAGCCAGAGGTTCGTGAGGAGCTTCGTGTGGAAATTCCGGAGGAAGGCCGCCACTTCATCGACCCCTGCATGTCGACGTGGTCCGAAAGTCTTTTCTGCGAGGTTCTCCGCGTCCCCACGGCTACAAAGGACTGCTGCCCTGATTAATCGCCCTGTTTTGGACCCTTGACAATTTTGGTAGAGCGAAACAATCGAGAGAATCTTCTGGTGACGCCATCGATCATCGATATTCAGTTAAGTATAAGTGGAGCGTCTCCCAGTATGTTTGGTTTCCTTCGGGAATTTGGTATCCTTCGGGATCATTTTGATTTGGAGCTTGCAAGTGCCAAAGCCAGAGGACTCTTGTATTCACGAGACTATCGTATTCGATAATCCTTTGAAGTTTGAAACTAGACTAGTGAGCGAAGATGCCTGGTTCTAGTGTATTTGGAAGATTGTTTTGTTTGGGTTGTAAAAGGGATTCCCAGTTAGAGTATTTGTGTCCGGTTCCTCCAATTGGAACTCCAACTTATGAGCTTTATGTAAAACATGGCGTGGGCCCCATTGCATATAATGAAGTATGGATCCGATACACCAGAAAGGACGGTGTTTTAAAATGGCCCCAAAATGGTAGTTTCGATACAGATATCTTAGATAATTTGGAAGTTAAGTTGTTTAAAAAGAAAGCCCGGCCGGCGATGTTTGATTCTTTCCGCCTATGGCGAAAGGAAGCCAAACAGAAGGAAATTAAGCTAGCGAAAAGGAATAAGAGAGAAAGAGGTATGTCGATGATGCAAGCAGCTGTGCAATTTAAAGATAATAAGGAGGAACAAATGAATGAGCAGTTACATAGACAGCGCAAACTAGGGATCGATAAATGTTACCCTGTTTTGTCACCCCTACCACAAGATGAGACAAAAGAGATAGAGAAGGATTCTCTAATGTCCCATTTGCTAAGTTCGCCACCCCCGTATGCGAAAAATGCCACAGCGCCTCCACAGCTTGTGAATATGCAGCCTCCAGTAAATATGCCGCAAGCCTTCCCACAACAGCCATCTCCTCCTCAGCTGGCTCCTATCCCTGCAGTGCAGCCCTCTCAAGGGCCGCCAGTTTTGTTACCTATTGCCCCCGCGCTTCCTGCGACTTTGCCTAGCACATCAGCTTCCTCCCCTGGCGCTCTTCCTTACACTACCCAGGTACCTGTATCTGAATCCGCTTTTCTTCCCTCTGTCTTTCCCCCCATTTTCGCCTCAACTTCTCCTTCAGCACGACAACGTCTAGCTAATGTAGTTACTAGTTTAATGTCGCCTCTCTTTGGGTCATCTAGTGTGACCCCTGGTTTACAACATAACTAATTGCGCAGTCAGCTACCTGGTCCTGAAGAGAAAGAGGTGTTAGATCATCTGGCGCGTAGGTGGATTGGTTTCCCTTCACTCTATAATGTGGAATCAGTTGTTAACGTTTTCCACCAATGGGATGCCCCAAAACAGAGGTATGTGTTTGTCAAAATGTGTGAATGCCTCTGTGAGGAATTGGAGGATCATGGTTCAAATACAATCCCGCAGGAATTGTGTCGCGTGCGATTTGATTTTGGAACAGGTATAATTGTGGGTCCCGATGTAGATAAAGCAGTTGCGACTTTACTGTCCTTCAGGAATGATGATTGTCAACAATCATTGTTCGAACAGGAATTCCCTGTGGGGAAAAAGGGAAAAGTGCGACAATACCCTATGAGAGAAGTCCCTCCGGTATGGAAGGAAGCCGTTGCGGCTGATGCGGCTCGAAATATTGCTGCTGCTCCAGCTCATTTTCAGCGTGTTTGGGTACATGTCCCATGGAAGCGTTCTGAGGTGTTAGCGCTTAAACAGACATTGCCTGACCCCCGTAAAAACCCTGCAGGATATTATAAGGAGTTATCACAAACTGCAGAATCGTGTGTCATGATCTGGCTGATATAGATATGTTGTTTGGGAATGTTGTTCCACAGCCTTTATGGGGATCCATTCGTAATACGGATCATGCTGCATAACTAGGGGACACATGGGCTAATATCGTTGCCGCAGACACTAGACAAGTTGGTGGTGCAAAACCTGAGCCCTTCGTAGCAGACCTCCCTGGTAGAATTATTACCTACATGAAAACTATAATGCCCGCGATGCGCGTGAATTGGGATAAACTATCCGCATGTAAGCAGAAGAAAGATGAGACAGTGTCCGATTTCTTTACAAGGTTTGAAGAAACGTTTATCGACCACAGTGGTCAAGACATGAGTACTGAAGGTGGCCAACAGTTATTTGTTGATAAATTTGTGCAGAATCTACTTCCCGAGTTGTGTAAGAAATTAAAAGATTCAGAGAGTTCTTGGGCCGTTTCCTCTTCAGCGCAAATACTGGCTACTGCACAGTATTACGAAAATAGAGATAAAGACGAGAAGGATAGAACAGATAAGAAAACGAAAGAACTGAAAACGAAGGTCCTTTTACAGCAGGCTTATCCGCCACGTGGACAGAATAATTATAGGCAAACCCAAGGTATCTATCAGCAACCCCAACAGTTTCAGAATAACCAGCAAACGAACGGGTATTATCAACCCCGTATCCCTGTAGGTCCCAATCAATGTTCATATTGCAGAGAGGAAGGTCATTTTAAGTATAGTTGTCCTAAATTAATGCAGCGTACTAGTAATGCGTATGGCGCAAGAGGTAGAGGTGGTCAGCAAGCTCCTAGAGGTTGAGGGCGTGGAAATGCTCCCCTGAACGCGCGTCCTCTTCCGCCTCTAAATACAATAAATAGCTTTGATCAGCAAGCCAATGCGACTGGCAATACAGCTCAGTACTACAATAATGATTATTATGCAGAAGAAGACAATGCGGAAGGTAATGATTACTAGGACAGCCACAGACAGAGAGAGGGAGTTGTTTCAGTACCAGTGGATCAGAGTGGACCGTATGTTAAGGTGACTACAGCGGGTGTAACAGAGCCCTTTCTGCTGGATACTGGTGCTGCAAAGAGTTCAATTATGCATTCAAAACTCCCTGGCGCGCCTTTGTCTGGCGAAATGAATGTTTAAGTAGGTTTTTCTGGCGCCCCAGTTAGGAACCCGATTTCTAGTCCTATGCCACTTTCTGTTGGACCTTGCGAGCTAAAAGCAGCCCTCATCCTAACGACAGGTTGTGGTGAAAATCTGTTAGGATTAGATTTGTTAAAAAGATTGCATGCAACGCTATATTGTTCTCCCTCAGGAGTACAACTTACATTAGGTAAGGAAGTGATTTCCCCAATGTATTTGTCTAAGAATGCAATGCCACCTGAACTGTCATCCCTTCCGGATGTCCTTTGGGCTACTGGTCCCAATGATGTGGGTCTTTTGGAAATACCGCCATACGTGGTCACTTTAAAAGCCAATGTCAGATTGCCACGCATTCCCCAGTACAAGATCTCCAATGAAGGTCAGAAAGCGTTGTTAGCCATTGTCAGTGATTTGATTAAAAAGGGTGTAATTGAAGGGACAAGAGGCAACATTTGCAATAGTCCTGATTTACCTGTCTTAAAACGAACGGACCCTTCACAGCCACCTGTGTACAGATTTGTGATTGATCTTAGAGAGGTAAATAAGATTGTTGTGCCACAGTTTCCAGTTGTCCCTGATATAACTGCCTTGTTAACTATGATTCCAGCCTCCGCTGCATGGTTCTCAGAAATCGATTTAAAGAATGCTTTCTTTAGCATCCCAATTGCAGAGGAGAGTAGAGACATTTTTGGCTTTAGTTTAGGAGGTCGAAGCTTCCGCTTTAAACGCGCTCCACAGGGCTACTGTGAAAGTCCATCAATATACAGTCAGGCTTTAAAAGCGCAGCTTGATGCACTTGTTTTACCTAGCGGCGCTATCCTCATTCAGTACGTTGACGATTTGCTAATCGCCGCGGATACTGAAAAGATCTGCAAAGAAGCTACATTGTCATTCTTGCGTCATTTGTCTGCCTTTCATCACAAAGTGTCTCTCTCAAAACTGCAATATTGTCGACAAGAAGTGACCTACTTAGGTCATCTCTTATCGAAGGAGGGAAGGAAACTGACCCCAGAAAGAATTCGAGCCATTGCACAATTAAGTGTGCCAAGAACACAGAGAGAAGTGCGTGCTTTCTTGGGCATTACTTCATACTGTAGGCATTGGATACCGACTTTTTCTTTGCTGGCAAAACCTTTGTTAGCACTAACATGTAAAGACACACCGAATCCTATCCCATGGTCTGAGGAGTGTCAGAAAAGTTTTTTGGAATTGCGTGATGCATTATGTTCAGCTCCTGTGTTGGGTACCCCTGACTACAGCAAGCCTTTTACATTGTATGTTCATGAAAAGGACTGTTGCGCATTATTAGTATTAACACAGCCTTTTGGCGACAGACCGCGTCCATGCGCATATTTCTCGTCAACCTTGGACCCGGTAGCTAGGGCATTGCCAAGTTGTCTGAGAGCTACAGCCACAGCAGCTATGTCTATTCGACAGTCTGCTGGACTGGTGATGGATAATACATTGATTGTAATAGTTCCACATGCTGTGGATACATTGTTAAACAGGACCAAGACACAACACTTAACTAGTGCTCAATTGTCAGGATATGAATTGACACTGTTAGCAAATCATATACACATAAAGAGATGCAACACGTTGAATCCAGCTACATTATTGCCGATTCCAGCAGACCTAGATGAGAATGAGCAACATGATTGTCTGTTCAGAACAGAAGAAGAGACGAAAGGGAGAATAGATCTTAAAGATACTCCCCTAACTGAATGTGATGGTACCTTATGGGTGGATGGTTCGTGCTTCAAGCTTCCGAATGGTGATACGACTGCTGCATATGCTATCACGACTTTGCACACTATTGTTGAAACTGCACGTGTGCCACATAATTCGGCTCAAGCAGCAGAATTGATTGCCCTTACAAGAGCATGCGTGTTGTCTGAAGGAATGAAAGTGAACATATATACTGACAGCCAGCACGCCTTTGGTGTGGCGCATAGTTTTGGGCGATTGTGGAAAGAAAGTGGATTCCTGACTTCGCATGGAGCTAAAATTCAGAATGGCAAGTTGGTGAATGATCTCCTTGAGTCACTGACCCTACCGTTACAAGTTGCGATTATGAAATGCAGTGCGCACAAGAAAGTCACTGATGATGTTGGTCGTGGTAATGCATTTGCTGATGAAATCGCGAAAGAAACAGCAAAAGATGTGAAGACTCGAATGTATGTTGCAGGCCCCGCAAGATGGGTTGGTGATGTTGGAATGTGTGAAGACACGATAGAGAGTGTGAAGTCCCTTCAAGCTGAAGCCACAGAGAAAGAGTTGAGCAAGTGGAGAGAAAGTACAGGTAAATTGGATGAGAATGGTTGTTGGATTGATTTGCCAGAACATCGGCGATGGTTGTTACCTGATGCATATGTGCTTCCAGTGGTTACTATGGCACATGGAATGGCACATATCAGTATGAAAGGAATCTGTAAGTTGTTGGCTCCAGTATGGCAGAATGCTGGAATTCCCAAGTGTGCTGAGAATGTGGTCAAGAATTGTATGGTATGTTTGAAATACAACCCTGGTAGAGGAACTCCAACTCCAGCTGGTCATTTTGCGCCTCCATCATATCCATTTGAGGTTTTACAGCTTGATTTTATCCACATGGAAAGGTGCAACAACTTGAAATATGTACTGGTTGTTGTTTGCGCTTTTTCAAAATAGATAGAAGCATATCCCCTAAAAGACAATACTGCTTTATCCACAGCCAAAGCCCTTGTGAAAGAATTTTTCGCTAGGTTTGGAATGCCAAGAATGGTGTGGAGTGATAATGGGAGTGAATTTGTGGGTCGAGTGATGAAGAATGTGTGTGAGGGGTTAGGGATAAAGCAGAAATTTCACGCTGCAAATCACCCCCAATCAGCTGGATTAGTAGAGTGCTACAACGGCACTCTAAAGCTCAAGCTGGCCAAAACCCAGGCGAGCTCCGATCTTAAATGGCCTGACGCTCTGCCTTTAGCACTCCTATCCACCAGAATGACCGTGCACTCACGAGTGGGACTTAGCCCATATGAAATCATTTTTGGCCGCTCGGCCAATGTATGGGGTGTGCCAAGAGCGACGAAATTCAGCAAAATCGAAAATCCAGTACTGCTTGATCTGTATGAATTGACGGCTAAATTGCATGTTTTACACCAACAGGTGCATGATACTCTCCCCCAGGCCTCTGAAGCTCCAGGACACCCTATCGACCCTGGCACGTGGGTTCTTGTGAGGAACTTCCAGCGAAAGAGCAACGAAGAGCCCCGTTGGATTGGCCCTCACCTCGTACTTCTATCGACAAGGTCAGCCGTTCGAGTAAAAGGGAAGAAGAATTGGATTCACGGCGCCCACTGCAAGCGGATCCCTTTGCCTCTACCATATGACCAGTGGGTCCAGGAGGGTATCGCTGAGTCTGAAACAGTCACTGTACCTCGTTTTGTACCATTTAGTGATGCACGCGTAAGAGGCACAACTTCAGAACAAGAGAGTGACGATATTTTGCAAGAAGCTGTGCCACCGTCAATTCGATTGGACACCACAGAGCCTGAACTCTTGTTTCAAGACCAGACAGTACCTGGCCGTTTCCGCTACAACTTGAGACCAAGGCCTATGGACAAATAAAAAATCCCTTCCCTTACTATTTTTGATATTATAGCTCTCCCATCTGAAGAACTTTCTTGATTTTTGTTTTTCGAACCACCATCCGGGTTCAGCCGCAGGGTCGCGGTGCCAAGACTTTGGGGTACAGGCCGAAGACGTTAGGTCAACGGTTCTGGTTGGTCTAGGGCATTCCCTGGACTAACAGGCGTACTCCTTAGCAGAAGATACTCACCCGCCGCGAGCGGCACGATTAGAGGATGGAGTTTTTCAAGATGGAGAGACCCGCTGAGGAAATGAACTTTAAAACGAAAATATGTAGAATAATGAAGAGCAAACGTTTTGTATTTTTATGTCTATTTATACTATGTAGTATGATGGTGTTTACTATAGGTTATGTATTATTCTCCTCTCAAGAGCCCTTTGCACCCACTGTACAGCCTATACCTCCTCCTACTGCCTCCTTGCACTCTTTCCACCCTCTGCCTGAACACGAACAAGCTAGACGTTCTGAGTTTGTAAACAATTCATTCATTCAGCTCCTGCACCAGCACCAACTAGTTATGAATACAACCAATTGCTGGGTGTGTGGTTTAATGCCACATACCATTAACAAGGGTATTCCATATCTAGTGCTGCGGTTTAGTTACAATGGATCGTCATGGGCATTCCAGACCATGTTTCTTTTTGCATTGGATGCCTACTCCCCGCGACAACCGCGTTCCATCAGACCTAGCACCAATAATAAAGCTTTAATGAAAGGAGTTGCCGATATGAGCAGAGATATCGACGCATACTCATCTATTCTCAAGGATGAATTGAGAGCTTATGTAGGGTGGAACGCGACGGGGTATAGCATTAGTCTGGTTGAAAGACAGCGAAAAATCTCATCCCCAATTTGGGTCGTACCCCGCATAGGTCGGTTCTGTTTACAAGGTAATGGTCAGAATCCAAGAGCTCAACTGGGGAAAAGTGACTGTACTGAAACGTACACCTTTTCATCTCAGTTTTCCCCTGCGTTTTTGGCTGCCAAGGGTACATATTTTGTCTGCAATGACCGAGCATATACATGGTTGCCCCCTGATTTCTCGGGCACATGTTATGTTGCAAATCTGCTACCGCCATCATTTACTGCTGCCTCCGATTATCACAAGACCAGAGTTGTAAGAGGCGTGATTAGTAAGGAGGATACTGCCGGTCAGGAAGCAGGAGACTTCTTTTGGGGTTTCCTGCCGTTTTGGGGACCTATGGTCAATAGTAGGAACCTGAGACAACTGACTCGTGTGGTTGAGTCCACTGTTAATGTAACGGCTGGTGCCCTTGGTAATTTGACAGCTGAGCTCCAATCGGATCGCCTCATGACTTTGCAGAACCGTATGGTTCTAGACGTCATACTTGCAGACCCCGGTGGGGTATGTAAGGTTATCCAATCTAGCTGTTGCATTTTCATACCAGATAAGGCTCCAACAGTTTATCAAGCCATCTCCAAACTGCATAAAATATCTGAGTCCATACACGTGGATAAAGGAGACTGGTCACTGGTGGGGTGGTTCTGGGAACTGATATCTGCCTGGGGTTGGAAGATTCTGATGGTCATTGGAATGATCTTAGCCATTCTTTTCCTGTTCTGTCTGTGTATACAGTGTGCTCCTGCGATATGTGGCCTCTGTGCTACATTATGTGTAAGGAAACCTGTATCGAGGGACGAGCTAAGTAATAGGATGATGCTACAGCAACATCTCCATGACTTCATGAATATAGACTTGGACTCGGATTGAAATGAGCCTAGTTATTGCCTATGTAAGGGCAAAAGGAGGGTCTGTGGTACTTTGAAATTTGGGACCGCGTAGGAGGCAGGGCCCTACCCCTGTCTATTCCGGTATTAGCGAACCGCGAATGGTCAATGCGGTATGTACAAGTGCTCTGTATAACGTTTTAGCGATAAATGCACTTTGTATACGATATTTTACATTGACTTCGTGGGTTCCATCTTAGAGCGGTGGCCATCTTATGGTTGCCCTCACATAGGCTACACATTACGAACAAGTACGGGCCTTTAGAACACATGTACTTTCTGTTTGACTCCTCTGTGACCTGTGCAGCTTGGCTCCGCTGCCCCAGGTCAGTCCGGTCCCACGAGCTCCCCGTCCTACGGCCACCTGTGATTAGCATCAGGGTTTGACACACCATAAAGCCTTTTCATCCCACACAAGCCTCCGGCTAATCTCTTTCACACCTGACTCTTCTTGCTTTATCGCTTGTTTTACAAACAGGAGATGCCCGTGTTTATTGGGGTCTGTTGATATCTGATGTGGGATCTGAGCCTTGCTGGGTAAATAATTGTGGGCTGGCCTAACTGGAATGTGGTATGGTCATCATGACTCTGCCTTTGGATACATGTAAATGACCATACCGTAAAACAAGGAATGTATGCCTGAAGCATGATATTTTGTATTTAAGGAGAAGCCCGTTTCTATAATTTTAAGCAGTCTCCTGAGAACATACATTGTGTTGTACTTCTCGGATACCTGTAATTGGTCTGCAGCCAATAAATCGATCTTTGACTTCACCCAGAAGACTCTGTGTTTCTGTAGGTCTGAAACAGGAAGAACCCGAAGTCTTAGGGTGTGTTCCCCTGCACCGCTGGGCCCTAAATTCCCAGTACTTCAGACTACAAATGGGTCAGGGAAATCTGGGCTCAATTAGCATAATTGAAATGCAGCTACGACAACCACGTATCGGGGCAATCTATCAGACATTGCTGACTGAGTTTCCCTACGATTTAATATCCCAATGTGCTCGGTGGGAAAGGAAATTTGCTAAAGTTGGTATAAATCTGGATAAATCGCTAGAACTGGCTAACTCAGCAATTTTGTCTGGTATTTTGAAATCGCAACACTTCATGTCGGCCTTTGATCTGTATTACTCCCCTGCCAAAACTTCCAAATGGGCCCATTCCCTGGGGAGCTCTTGCAATAGATTATATGGGGCGGACTCCGAACATATGCTTTTTTGTGCCCTGGTTTAGGAACTTTTTTTCAAGATATAAATTACTTTTTAAACCTAATTCTATCAACACCTGTTACACTTACTCCTGAGTTGGTAATCCTGGGGGTTGAGGGGGAGGCAGAAGGAACATTCCGTGAAAGGGCAGAAACTAGCTTTTTTTTATCACAATGTCCATCACGAGATTATGTATAACCTCTCATTGGATTAGTACTGATGCTCCTACCTTTAGCAATTGGAGATCAAGATTACTTGGGTTATACAATTTAGAACTTTTTGTTTACAAAAGGCCGTGGCCTAAAGAAACAAATGTGTGGCCAAAAAATGTGGTCCCCGATCACTAATTGGCTAGAAGCGATTGTATAGATTTAGATTTTCATTCTCTAAAATTATGCATTTTTTTTGCTTTTCCTTTCTGGGATGCATATTCTTCTTTTTTCTTTTTTTTTGCATTGCTGATCTGTTTGTTTGTATTTGTTATTGGAGAAGTACATAATGTCTAAACTCTGCGTGCGCATATAATAAAAAAAAAAAAAAAAAAGGAAATTGACAATACAGCAAGTAAATATACAACAGTAAATGCCAGCCATAGTGAAAGGAGCAAATATCTACATCAGACAATGCAAGTTTGGCAACTAGGATGTTTGAGTAGAAAGCTAAGCAAATAACCCTTAACAGGTGGAGTATTTGGAACCATCTCCATCTGCTAACATTATACAATTGGGTAGGAGAATATAGTGGAGGGCAGCAGGGTAGGCCGATGCATCTTGCAATAGGGTTGTTACCTCGCTTCTACTTTCAAATGATAGTGCGTGGTAGTTATAACTAGAAACAGGAATCACATTGATTCATCTTGCAAAATCTATGTTGCTAAAGTGGTTCTATTCCCCCCTCTACTGGTGGGAGGTGGGCTTTGGGGGACAGTACAAGAGGGTAGTCATAGATCTAAATAGACAAGGTCAGTTAGTTGGAGCACTGTAGCAAGGGATAAGAAAACAGTGCTGCCAAACGTGGCCATTTCTTCAGGGTCATCCCCACACTTTGAACCTTCACCCTCCTGCTTTCTGAATCCATTTGTGTTGGATTGTATGACTTTACACACTTTACCACTGCTAAAGTGCCTGTACCTGCTCCCTAAGTCCCTATTAAAGTGTCACTGCCTCTGCCCAGGGCCTGTAAATTAAATGATACTAGTGGGCCTACAGCATTGATTGTGTCATTCACTTAGGTAGCACCATTAACATGTCTCAGGCATACCATTGGAGCATGTATGTGCAGTTTTAATTTGCCTTTTCAACCTAGCAAATATACCTTTGGCAGGCCCAAGACTTCCTTTTAATACGTATAAGACACCCTTAGGAAAGGCACTGGGCAGCCCAGAATCCAGGGAGCAATGTATTTAAAAAGTAGGACATATACGTTTAAGTTTTACATGTCCTGGTACTGAAAAATCTTAAATTCATTTTTCAGTACTCCAAGGACTACCTCTCCCATACGATAACATTGAAGTTACCTTCTTACGATTTATATGTGTAATTCCCAAATGGGAACAGGTAATCAGTTCATATGTCATGTCTCTGGAATTGTAATACAAATTCCTAACTAATGGTGAAGTCCGATTTTAAAGTACAATTTTGAAAATGCCCGTTTTAGAAAGTTGGCATTTTCTTGTCTTGGCCATTTGGTACCTCCTGCCTGTCTCTAGGTCATTGGCTGGGTGTAGTTAACAGTTAGGCTTTGTGTATTCCTCCTAGACAGTAACCCAGAATGGGGAGCTTAGGTGTGACTGGAAGGGCCATCTCTGACAGGATGGAAGGGAGGAGCTGGACTCAACCCCACTTACACTTGAATTGGCTGTATCTTGTCTGCACAAAGGACTACATACCTTTTTGTAGTTTTTCTGAATCCAGGGCCAGGAAGGCAGAACATGGGTGTAATTAAAAGGCATCCCTCTAGAAGGTTCTCCCCACTTCAAATACACAACTGGGTATAAATACTGGACCTCAGCCACCAACTGTTCTGTACACATCTGGAAATTTGGATTCTCTGTTGAGAAGGACTGCTATGCTGCTGAAATGACTGCTGGCCTGCTGTGATGACCTGCTGCCCTCTTACCTGGGTAAGAAGGACTGGACCTGCATCTTTTGAATTCAGAGTAACTTCAACTGCTAGTTGGCCAGCCTCACGATCAGTAGCCTCAGGGACAAAACAGGCTTCCTGCAACCTTGCACCTGCACATGCACCTGCACCTTTGTAGATTGAGTGGAACCAATGCATCTCCTCTGCTGCATGGTACAAGCCCAAGCAGAACAACCACATCACCACTTCTGCATGGATTGGACCTGTCTCAAAGACCAGCATCGCAACCTCCTTTGGAACTAGCACTGTGTGACACATCCATGGTGCAGACCTTCACATCCTTCACTGACCGCAACCTCTGTGATGGCGCCGGACTCCACATCACAGACTCAAGGTGCTCAGAAGAACCTACCCATTACCCTAACTGTGTGATGCATCCCTGATTCAAGATTTCACAACGCTAGCCCTCTTCAACGGGATCTTCAATAATGACGCAGGATTTTATAACGCAGTCTCTTGGAACCGATGCATTGCTTCAGCTGCACGACACATCTTTGACGCAAATCCTCTCAATGCTCCACTAACCAGGATTTTAGGTACTCTGTTCAGCGGGCCTAAATGGGTCCCTGTAGCTGTTATTTGCAGTTGGCCTGAACTGGGGACTGGATAGCCTCAGTTGGCGCTTTGTGCTTTTTCATGCTATTTCCACTGAAGTCTTTAACATTGCATATCTGCGGTCCTACTGATTGGATTTTTGCCATTTTTTATCTTGTTTTATTGAATAAATAAAGATCTATTTATGCTAACTTTGTGGGATCCTTTTTGTGTAGTGCTTTTTTACTTTATTGCTGTTTGAAGTGTTACACCAATAATTTATACATTGCCTCTAAGGTAAGTCTGACTTCTCTGTGCCAAGCTACCAGATGGGCTGAGTACAGGTCAATTTAGGGTTGGCTTGTACCTCAACCTGACAAGGACTGTGGTTGCTGTTTAACCAGGACTCACACTCCATCCAAACAGCAACCCAATTTCTTACAAGTGCGATTTGAAGGAATAGGCAGGTAATAGGAGTATAAGAGCAGAAAGAAATATACAACGTCCTTCAGATGGGGCCTGGTATAGGGAATAATGGCAATTGCAGATGGGCTCCATATGAGAAGTAATCTGAGGGAAAGTCAGACAACAATATACAGGATGAGCATATCGGATCTCCGACAGCAGGTATTACTAGTGCGGAGATGTATAGCATCTTCAGGAACCCTATCCACAGCAAGGAAAAATCCCCAAATGCTCTTGTATGCCTCTAGCTTTTTTTTTTTTGCTTTTATATGGGCTGTAAGTGCAGTGCCACTCTATTGAGCTCAATAATCGATCCAGGAGAAATAGGGCTCCTGCGCTACTGCCAATTACATAGAATGCATAGTGTTGCAGGGATTCTGCACATATACAGAACTATGCCCAGGAAACCAGGACCTTGGTGTGTAGTGGTGTACCAAAATACCCACCTCAGGGCCCAGAACCCAGATCCGAATAGCTATAGTGTCTCATTCATTCTCCGTGCTACAGCGAAGCTACCAATGATTAGATGTCCTAGAACATGCTACTCCGTCCCTCTCAGGATACGTGGGAACAAGAACACTCTTTCGTTCAAACTCTCGTACTTGTCCAAAACATGAGTAAATAGAGCCAAGGAATAGTTTAAAATGTTTATTTTAACTAACGTGCTCTATAATGCAGTACACTAGCCAATACTAGCAGCAGTATGCATAAGATCAAACAAATCAGCATTGTTACAATTCTATATAGAACAAAAGGGGAATTCATATTATAATGATGGCGTAAACAGGACTATAGTGCCTTGTCACCCTCCCCGTGCTAGAAGATAGTTTATTATAATTATAGAAGACCTCCAGGCTTTGTCAGGGGGTCTGCATACCTCCGAGTTCAGATGCAGGAATTTACATCTCCGGACAAGCATAGCTCTTTTATCCTGGATAGCGTTTCTCAAAGTGAGTTAACATGCATGCAATGCAATATTAAAAGCACTAGATTCCCAGGTTTGCAGCTGTGTTCTATGTTATGTTATGGCTAGGGACGTGAGACTGACCAAAGCAAATCAACAGAGCTCATTGTTTTTCGACCTTGAACTCGCTGTGCAGACGAGGAGAAGAATGTTCAACTAAATATATGAAATGCAGACAGTTCTCATGTGAAAGCGAGCAAGCAAAGTGTTTACGAGAAATGTGGCATGTAGTTACGTGAGCAAAAGCGGCAAAATGGCAGCCAAGCATATCTAACTTATGCTAACTTAGCAATGTCCGCAGGTGTGTCTATATACTCACTAAAATAGCTTTAGTAATGCTAGTGACATGGCTTGCCACCGGTGTGCTTGTGTATCTACATCCGGTATGTCTGCTAAGTCATGAAGGAGTGCCAGGTATGCCAAAAGGTGCACATATCGGCAATGGCATTGTTATAGTGAGCCCACACAGCCTCCTAGTATGACTGCATATCCTGTCAGGACCATAGAACATGGTACAATAGGCAGCTATCTGCAGCGCACTTCCAACAGCAGTCATGAAGCAATATTTTGTTTGCCATTTGAGTCTGCTGAGGGTAAGGTGGGGGCATGAATGTATGGCTCTAATAAGTACCCCATAAAGGTTTGAAACCATACCCTTGTAACACCTCCAAAACCATAGATGCTGTAAGGTGGGAGATACCAGAAGCTCTACGTACAGCAATCCAGTGCTACCCAGGGGTAATATGCCAACTAGTGGTATTTCCAGTCCGCAGTCAGGAAAAGGCAAAATGCAGTTTTAAGCACTGAAAATAGTTTAAAGGAACTCTAGCTAAACGTCTGACTGAATGTAGTGGCTCTCAGTTGTGCTCCATCTGTCAGTTTGTCTGCAATACATAAAGAAATATTGTGCCACAGTAGAAGCTTTACAGTGGAGAAGGGTGTGAATGCCCATCAGTGTATGCACTAATCTGCATGCAGTGGTAGCAGCAGATAGTGTTTAATTCCCATTCCAAGACCGATGTGAATGTGGAAATTATTCCAGCAGGAATGTGTGAAGCCATCCCTTAACATTGAGTTCAATCTGGACCATGTTGGAGCATCCTTGCAATCATATAGATAGGACAGCTGTGAAAGATGAAAAGGCAGCCTATAGAATGGCATATGGTAGACAAAGGGCCACAGCCATAGTGTTATCCTAATATCGAGAGATATACAGTCTGAGCCTGCAGGGGTCCAGATATCGGACTTGATATTTTTCTCTCTTCCCAAGACAAGTGCCTGTGGAATCTACAGGGTCAGCATGCTAAATATGTAGTTGTATCTGGGTGGCACAGTCATCCCCTTAATTGAGAGGCCTACATGATGCCATTTGAGGAAATCTTGCATGGAGCATACTATGAGTGGAGAAGGTTATCTTCTACCATATGTCAACCCTCTGTTGACCCAGATACCAAGGTATCAAAGGCCTTTCAATCAATCATCAATCAATCAATCACTCAATCAATCAATCAGGATTCTTTAGGAGTTGCTTATCACCAGTGAGGGATTAAAGGTGCTGATGTAGGGGTATTCTGCTGCTGGGCATCGTCAGTAAAACAGCCATGTCTTCAGGCCATTTATGAATTATTGCAGTGTGGAGGAGGTCCTGAAGTGGAGGTGGAGGCCGTTCCAGGTCTTGGTGGCCAGGTAGGAGAAGGAGTAGCTGACTATCCTGCTGCAGTTATACTGAGGAGGGTGTAGGTGAGGGTGGTGGATCGCAGCTATCTGGTTGGTTGGTGGAAGTTCAGCCTGGGGTGGAGGTAGGCTGGTCCTACATTGTGAAGGGCTGTGTAAGCATGGGTCATCATTTTGAACTGACATCTCTTGTGTATGGGGAGCCAGTGGAGAGATCAAAGGTGGGGGCGTTATATGGGATTGCCTCAGGAGGTTGAGGAGGAGTTGGGCTGCTGTGTTCCAGATGGTTTGTAGTCTGTTTAGAAGCTGAGTGGTGATCCCAATATAGAGGATTTTGCCGTAGTCCAGGCAGCTGATGATGAGGGCTTGGGGGATGGTGCGTCTGTTGCAATCTACTTGAAGACTTTCAGAAGCATGCATAGTGTGAATAAGCAAGCTGAGGAAACTGAGTTTATTTAGTTTTTCACGGTGAGGCTGCTGTCCAGTATAATGCTGAGGTTCCTGGCCTGTTCTGAAGGTGATGGGAAGGGACCTAGATCTGTTGGCCAGCAGGAGTTGTGCCAGTGGTAATTGCTGTTCCCGAAGATAAGTACCTCTGTGTTGTCGGTGTTAAGTTTGAGGCAGTTGTTTTGCATCCAGCTGGCTATGCTGGTCATACACCTGTTGAAGTTTGCTTTGGTGTTAATGTACTTGGCTGATAAAGAGAGTATGAGTTGAGTGTCATCAGCGCACGAGGTGATGTTCATATTGTGGGATCTGACCAAGGTGGCCAGAGGGGCCATGTATGCGTTTAACAGGGTGAGGCTGAGAGAGGAGCCTTGTGGAACTCTGCAGATGCTGTTCCTGTGCTCTGAGGTATAGGGCGGGAAGCAGACAGTCTGCGTTCTTCTGGTGGGAAAGGATGCGCTCCGTCAGAGAACATCTCCTTGGATACTCATCTGGTGGAGCCTATTTAGGACGGTTCAGTGACTAAATATCGAGGGACAAAATATCGACTACATAAAAAATCGACACCAAAATATAGAGGGACAGAATATCGACTGCCTATCTACAAACAGGTAAGTACTAAAATATCGATTCCAAAATATAGAGGTGCCGATTAGGATCCTGGAAAAAATTTCCCCAACCCAATTGAATCTGGACTTTTTTCCGTACAAATGGTAAAAGCGCCGTACAAACTGCCAAGTACGATTCGTATGGGAAAAAGTCCATACGAATCGCATTGGGAAAATTCCCCCACACGTCCTCGGGTCGGGAAAAGTCTCCGACACATCCCCGGACATTTTCACGTACAAATGGGAAAACTGAAGTCCCAATGCGCAATTACGATCCGTCCCATCCGTCCGATTGTACAACTGCATGGTAAAAAGACCGTCCGGAGCGAACTCCCATATCAACCATGGAGATGTCCAAACAAGTGCCCGGTACGCGCCGTACCTCCCCCCCAGCCCCCCGTGTGTACGGGGCGTACCCCTGTACCCCCCAGCCCCCCGTATGTACGGGGCGTACCCCCATGCCCCCGTATGTATGGAGCGTACCCCTGTACCCCCCAGCCCCCCGTATGTACGGAGCGTACCCCCACCCCCGTATGTATGGTGCGGACCCCCAGCGCGTACATATGGGGGTGGGGGTACGCTCCGTACATATGGGGGGCTGGGGGGTACAGGGGTACGCCCCGTACATACGGGGGGCTGGGGGGTATGCCCCGTACATACGGGGGGCTGGGGGGTACGCCCGGTACATATGGGGGGCTGGGGGGTACGCTCCGTACATACGGGGGGCTGGGGGGTACAGGGGTACGCCCCGTACATACAGGGGGCTGGGGGTTACGCCCCGTACATACGGGGGGCTGGGGGGGTACGGCACGTACCGGGCCCCCTAATCAACTCGCATCGCCGCGTACTTAGCTTTTCCGGCACTTTTTGGGTGCCGTAAAAATATTCCCATCCGGACTGCAGTCGGTGCAAATCGTAATTGCTGGTACGTAAAAACATGCCTAACTCCGTCCGGACGTCACGTCCGCGGTGTCCCGGATCACATTTGTATGTATTTTTCTGTCGGTTGGTCTTTTTTTCCAATTCGTACGGAAATGGTGTTTCCGTACGAATCGTAATTGCATGTTTGTAAAGTTTTACAACCCGGTACGAGTCGGACGGAGAAAACGCTCCGACCCACGGTTTGTACCGGGTTTTTCCTGGATCGTAATCGGCCCCAGACTGTCAAAATATAGTTAGCCAAAATATCGAATTTTTTAAATGTATTAAAAATAATATAAAATTAATTAAATATTAAAAACAATTAAATAAAACATACATAATATAATAGAAAAAAGCTTAAAATGTAAACATAATATAAGTAATTTAAAAAAGTCGAGATTTTGTTGGATAGTGAGAGCGTAAAAATTACTATTCCCACTCCAGTGAGTGCAACAGTAGGGAAAGCGTTGGATAGCGAAGAGGTAAAAATTACTATTCACACTCCAGTGAGTGCAACAGTAGGGAAAACGTTGGATAGCGTAGGGGTAAAAATTACTATTCCAACTCCAAACAGTGCAACAGTAGGGAAAGCGTTGGATAGCGTAGGGGTAAATATTACTATTCCCACTCCAGAGAGTGCAACAGTAGGGAAAGCGTTGGATAGCGGGAGGGTAACAATTACTATTCCCACTCCAGAGATGGCAACACTAGGGAAACGTTGGATAGCGCAGGGGTAAAAATTACTTTTCCCACTCCAGTGAGTGCAACAGTAGGGAAAGCGTTGGATAGCGGGAGGGTAACAATTACTATTCCCACTCCAGAGAGTGCAACAGTATGGAAAGTGTTGGATAGCGGGAGGGTAACAATTACTATTCCCACTGCAGAGAGTGCAACAGCAGGGAAAGAGTTGGATAGCGTAGGGGTAAAAATTACTATTCCCACTCCAGAGAGTGCAACAGTAGGGAAAGTGTTGGATAGCGGGAGGGTAACAATTACTATTCCCACTCCAGAGAGTGCAACAGTAGGGAAAGCATTGGATAGCGTAGGGGTAAAAAATACTATTCCCACTCCAGTGAGTGCAACAGTAGGGAAAGCGTTGGATAGCGTAGGGGTACAAATTACTATTCCCACTCCAAAGAGTGCAACAGTATGGAAAGCGTTGGATAGCGGGAGGATAAAATTAACTATTCCCACTCCAGGGAGTGCAACAGTAGGGAAAGCGTTGGATAGCGCAAATGGAAAAATTACCATTCCCACTCCAGTGAGTGCAACAGTAGGGAAAGCGTTGGATAGCGTAGGGGTAAAAATTACTATTCCCACTCAAGTGAGTGCAACAGTAGGGAAAACGTTGGATAGCGTAGGGGTAAAAATTGCTATTCCCACTCCAAAGAGTGCAACAGAAGGGAAAGCATTGGATAGCAGGAGGGTAAAAATGACTATTCCCACTCCAGTGAGTGCAACAGTAGGGAAAGAGTTGGATAGCGGAGGGTAAAAAATACTATTCCCACTCCTGAGAGTGCAAAAGTAGGGAAAGTAATGATTTAAATTTAAAATAAGATTACATTAATTATCAATACCGATAAAAAGTTAATTAAAAATAATTACCAATTAATAACAATTAATTGCCATTTAAAAATATTAATTATCAATTGTTAAAAATTAATTACCAATTATTAATAATTAATTACCAATTAAAAATGTATTATCAATTATCAATACACATAAATAAAAAAATAATATTTACTTTATTACAATTAATTTACTTCCCACCCAATTCCCCTTTAAACCCACAACCCACTCCCAATAATAAAAAATACAATTAACATTATTATTAATTAATCAATTAATAAAAATAATTTTGCAAATAATAAAAATTATTTAGCAATTCATACAAATTATTTACCCATTAATACAAATTAATTACCAATTATTAATTAATTATCAATTAATTATCAATACACATAAATAAAAAATTAATTATTTACTTTATTACAATTAATTTACTTCCCACCCAATTCCCCTACAAACCCACAACCCGCTCCTAATAATAACAAATACAATTAACATAATTATCAATTAATATAAATTAATTACCAATTAATACAAATTAATTACCAATTAATAATTAATTATCAATCAATTAATTAATTATCAAAACGTATAAATATAATTAATATTTAATTAACCATAATTAAATTACTTCCCACCCTATTCCCCTATAAACCCACAACCCTCTACGGAATTAAATTACGCAATAATTAAATTACATAACATTCATTTGTTGAAATAAATTAAACATACATTACAAAAATAATACATCATTTTAACACATATACTACCATACATAACACAAAAAAAATTCGATATTATGGTAATCTATATTTTAAAATTCGATATTATGGTATTCTATATTTTTAAAGTCTATATTTTGGAAATCAATATTTTGTACCCCAATTTCGATATTCTGACCTATCTATATTTTGATAATTCAATATTCTGTCCACTCTATATTTTAACTTCGTTATTCTGGGCAGTCGATATTTTGGAATCGATATTTTGGGTGTTTGCCATTTAGGACTGTGTGGTTGGGCACAATGTTGAATGCTGCTGAGAGATGAAGCAGGGTCAAGGCAGAGGTGTCCCCTTCGTATAAGAGAGATGTGATATCATCAGTGGCTGCGACCAGGGCAGTCTCTATGCTATGGTGTGAACGGAATCCGAATTGGGTGGGATCCAGCAGGTTGTTGTTCTGTAGGTGATTGTTGGGTTGGTGGTTTTCCAGGACTTTAGCCGGGAAGGGTAGGAGGGAGATAGACCGGTAGTTTTTTAGGTCTTGAGTGTCTACGGAGGGCTTCTTGAGCGGGGATTTGATCTTGATGTGTTTCCATTCGGCTGGGAAAGTGGCAGCAGAGATGAAGATGTTGAGGATAGAGGTGAGTTTTTTGCAGATGTAGTTGTTCCCCTGGTTGAACGTGTGGTGAGGACATGGGTCCTCGGGTGCTCCTGAGTTTTTATTGGGAGGTATTGGTTTAGGGATTTTTTGAAGTTGATTTGGTCGCTGGGCATTTTGCTGGAGCTCCAGATTCTTTCCAGTCATTTGCAGCAGCGTTTGGACGGCTTAAATTCCGGGGCTAACCAGCTGGTGTGCTATGTGGCTCTGTCTGGTCAGAGGGGGGAAACTCTGTCAGCACATTCTCTGATCCAAGTGTTGGAGCTCTTGACAGTCACCTTGAGGATTGAGGTGGTCTTAGGGGTGGATGCGTCAAGGGTGTCCGTCCTGATGTTCTCTGTTACCTTGTTCCAGTTCCTGGGTGGTGCCGGACAGGGTGCGTGGGTGTCAGGGGCGGTGGTGATGGAGAAGTAGACGATCGAGTGCTCGGGCCAGGGAATTTCAGAGGTGGGGTTGCATCTGATCCTGTTGCTGGCTGTGAAGATGGGATCCACTGTGTACCTGGCTATGTGCGTGGGGTCAGTGACTAGTTTTATGAGGCCCAGGTTATTTATAATCTAGATTAGGCTGGCCGAGTTGGGGATCACTGGGGTCCTCAAGGAGGAAGTTAAGTTCTCCAAGAAAGATGACATTTCTGGATTTGATGGCCTGGTGGGTGAAAAAGTCAGAGATGGCATCGTAGAAAGCAGACAAAGTCCTTGGCGGTTTGTATGGCAGGGTGCCTCTAATGGTGTCCTAAAGTGGAGACATAATCTAAGGCAAGCTTCAGAAATGATGAGAAAAGGTGTCAGCTGTCAGTGCCTTCCAAAGAAGTAGCTCCAACCTGGGTCATGTAGCATAAAACCACAGTAGCCAAAAATGAGGTCTGTACCTCTAGGCGTCCTAAAGCAAAAGATCATCTGTCCCTAATTTTGTTATACTATAAGCAGTTGTTGAATCAAGCACCTCCCACAATTCGACTAGTGATTTTCCATAATTCCAGCATTCTCCTGCTTCTTTTCTCCACCTCCCTGTTCACACGCTGAGATAATTCATACGTCCTTGGTGCTATCTCCTTCTCCCATGAGAACTTGAGCCCCATCCGTTATTGTGTGTCTTCTCAGGCCTTCCTAACTTTTGGAACAATAATTCTTTCTCTCAACTAATGAAGCTTTGTCCACCTGCAGTGGGAACACAGAATACATGCAGACTCCATGATACAAGCAAATGTGAATTCAAATGTTAGCCAGGGAGTGAAATTAAAATGCACTTCAGGCCTGCAGTTAAGCTAAGTTAACAATGCACAGATTACATCACGCTACTAAACCATATTTCTGGCATTAGCCCTAACATTTACAAATGGTTAATCCCACATTATTATGGTCAGGTACATAACTGTAAATCAAATACCTAAACATGTTTAATTTGTCATCCTTTCACTAGTATTAATACAACACACCACAGACTTGTCAGCTACATTTCTAAAGTACACATGTGATATACGTTAACAATGGGAATTATTTTTACATCTCGTACCCCTCTTTCTTTTGTCATACAAAATATATGCGAGTGCAAACTACCCGTGATTATAACGCACATCTACTATCATTTCAAATTGGGGACAAATTACTCTCCTCCACTCTCAATTTGTCTCTATCCTTGCCTCTACTAAGGACCTTATCCACCTGATTGAGACCCTCCTGATCTGACTCTCAATGTCAGTGGGCAGGTGAGCATTAGAGCCTCACTTAGAGACAGGGCAGTGTCCAGACCTTGGTAGCAGATTTTGAGGAGTGTAGGGGCAGATCCAAGGGTGCAGTTGTCTCCATGGAAGTGATATCAAATATCGGGAAAGGATTCTAGGTCCTTGGTTTTACTGTTAATGGTGATAAAAATACATGCAGGGTCTAACAGACCATATTTACAGTCCCAGAGGTAAAGCAAAGAGGGAAGGGTGAGGAATTTCTTAAGCTTGTCATTGTTGGCAGATAAATCCCCTGCAAAGAAGGGTATATGTTGATCCTTAAAAAACAGGCGGCAGTGGCATATTTTGACGCTTGGAGTATGGACCTGGATTTCTGATGGGGATGGACACATGCAACAGGTTCGGTTGTTGTGCCCAGAGTGGAGGACCGGGCTGGATCTGACAAGCCTCTGGAGTTCCAATGGTTCAGTGAAGTGAAGGTCTAACAACTTGGGAAGTAGGTCCCATAGCAAAGTTAGCAAGTAATTGGGTTACTGGTTGCGGGGGGGGGGGGGGGGGTGAAACCCCACTCAAGCCGAAACCACATTTCATGTCAGTGCAAAATCACAAGCAAACCCTAAATTACCCTGTGCTCAACCCTCTGGTAGCTTGGCGAAGAGCAGTCAGGCTTAACTTAGAGGCAATGTGTAAAGTATTTATGTAGCACTTCGAACAATATTAAAGATGGAAGACAACACATGATAAATCCCACACCAATTTAGAAAAATAGAATACATTTTAATAACGAATTTAAGACCAAAAGAACAAAAACCCAATTGGTAGAACCAGACATAAGAAATTTTAAAGATGTAAGTGAAAATATCTCGAAAAAGCACAAAATGGCAACTGGATTTTTGATAGAGCTACACATGGAGAAAATCACATGTTCATGCTGACCACAATATAGCACTGGTCCGCTACAGTGCCTGATAAACAAAAAATCCTTGAATTCTGGTTGCGAAGCATTGAGAAGTCTTGTGTTGATGATACGTCTGAGTTGGAGATGCGCCATGCATCATCAGTTCTGAGGAGCTATGAGGCTGCTATGCCAAAAATCCACAATATTGGTGCCCTAGACACAACTCTTCAATATACCTCTGGACCTGTTCAAGACTCAGAACTACTGTGCTTCTCTTCCAGAAGGACTGCTACTACATTGGCGTGCTGCCCGATCAAGAAAGACTAGACCTGCATCTTGATCCCAGGACCACTAAAGTGACACCAAGGGCTACAAGGCTGGCCTGTTGATCAGAAGCCTCAGGGACAGAAAAGGCTCCAACCACCTTGATCCCAGCACTTGGACCCTACTACACCTCGACACCTCGAAGACAACAAGATCCTAGACCCATCACAATCAGGATTCCGCAGCAACCACAGCACCGAGACCGCCCTCATCGCCGCCACAGACGACATCAGGATCCTGCTAGACAACGGCGAGACGGCGGCCCTCATCCTCCTAGAACTCTCCGCCGCTTTCGACACCGTCTGCCACCGCACACTTGCACGCGCCTCCATGACGCAGAGATCCGAAACAAAGCCCTGGACTGGACCACCTCCATCCTCTCCGGCAGAACTCAGAGAGTCCGCCTCCCCCCGTTCCGCTCCGAGGCCTTCAAGATCATCTGCGGCATCCCACAGGGATCCTCCCTCAGCCCGACGCTGTTCAACATCTACATGGCACCACTAGCACGCATCGCCCAACAACACGACCTCGACATAATCTCCAACGCTGACGACACTCAGCTGATCCTCTCCCTCACCAAGGACCCCCTCACCGCCAAATCCAACCTCCACCAAGGAATGAAGGCCGTCGCCGACTGGATGGAGGACAGCTGCCTCAAACTGAACACAGACAAGAATGAAATCCTCATCCTCGGGTCCAACCCCTCCGCATGGGATGACTCTTGGTGGCCCACGTCACTGGGGTCCCCCTGGCCCCCACCGACCGCGCACGCAACCTGGGAGTCATCCTCGACTCGAAACTCTCCATGACCAAACAAGTCAACGCAGTCTCCTCCACCTGTTTCAACACCCTCCGCATGCTCCGCAAGATCTTCAGATGGATCCTGACAAACACGAGGAAAACTGTCACCCAGGCCCTGGTGAGCAGCAGGCTCGACTACGGAAACGCCCTCTACGCCGGAACCTCGTCCAAGCTCATCAGCAGACTACAGAGAATCCAGAATGCCTCTGCACGCCTGATCCTCGACGTCCCGCGCCGCGACCACATCACCCCCACCTGAGGAACCTGCACTGGCTCCCCGTCGACAAAAGAATCTCCTTCAAGCTCCTGATCCAGGCACACAAAGTACTCCACAAAACCGGCCCAGCCTATCTCAACAGCCGACTCTCCTTCTACGTACCCAACAGGAAACTCTGCTCCGCTGATCACGCCCTGGCCACGGTCCCACGCATCTGGAAAACTACTTCCGGAGGCAGATCCTTCTCCCATCGCGCCGCCAAGACCTGGAACATCCTCCCCTCCACCTACGTCAAACCGAAGACCTGCTGACCTTCAGGAGACAACTCAAGACCTGGCTCTTCGACCAGTAACATCTTCCCCCCCCAGCGCCTTGAAACCCACCCGGGTATGTAGTGCACTTTACAAGTTACATGATTGATTGATTGATTACTATGAATTTTGCTCCCCAAGTGGTGTCAACCCAATCCCGGACCTTTGAAAATGGGTCTGAAGGTCTGTGCCAGACCAGCTGTTTTCCTGTGGGCAGAACTGAAGCAGCCCAATACAAGACCTGGCATCACAGCTCCTCTGAACTGCTGCTGAGCAAAGCAACCTCGATGGAAGATCTTGTAAGCTTGGCAACCAGAATTTAAAGTGTTTTTGTTTAGGGGGCCTAGCTTGGTCCCTGTATCTGCCCTGTGCTCTATCGTGGTTGGCCTTAACACTGTCCTGACGAGATAACCACAGCTTTGTGCTTCTAGGCACTATTTTTAATTAAATCTCTTAAACTGCATATCTTAGATTCAACTGATTGGATTTTCATTCCAAACCAAACATTTCTAAAAATGTGTTTCCACAAGTGTCCCAGTAAAAATGGTGCAATACTTGTGTGGGTAGGCCCAGATTCTGCAACAGAAAAAAGCCCACAATACACCATGGACAGATCAAGGACTGGTGTCTGGGCAGACAAATTTTCATAATATTACATCCTCACTATGAGATTTACATGTGGGTAAAGCTAATACCGACTCTGGCACCTCCTGCTCTGTGATCGAGCCCTCCAGGTAAACAGAATTCTGGGAGCAGAGCCTCCCAAGATCACATAGGGAGTCAATGGAGAAAAGCGAATTTGGCATTTAGACTAACACTTCTTCACAACAAGTACTCAACCTATCTATGATGAGAGTTCACTAACCACTGAGAGTAACCCTGTATGGTATACGATGGGAAAGGTCTTATTCACAATGATGGGCTGATCTCCACTAGAGAGTGGGGAAGGACACACGTCCTTTTGTTTTAATTACCCTCACACACCCTAGTGGTGTCACGCTTCATCATAGGGTTACCCTGACACCAGTCAGGGTGGGCTCAACCATATTTCAGGGAACTCTTGAATAAATGTGGCCAGGAGGAGTTAAAGAAAACCCGCCGCCAGATCCCAGTATCCCTTTAATCGTGGATCTGACGGGGATATTAAAAAAAGGTTATGGGGGTCAGACAGGATATTTATGGTCCTTTGACCCTATCAATCAAAAACACTTGTAAAGCTCGCTACTCACCCGGGAGGGTCTCAAGGCGCTAGGGGGAGGGGATTGCTACTGCTCGAACAGCCAGGTTTTGAGTTGTCTCCTGAAGGCGACGTGGTCTTGGGTCAGCCGAAGGTGGATGGGGAGGGAGTTCCAGGTCTTGGCCGCCAGGTAGGAGAAGGATCTGCCTCCGGCGGTGGCCCTTCGGATGTGTGGTACGGCGGCGAGGGCGAGGCTAGCGGATCGTAGCTGGCGGGTGGGCGTGTTGAAGGTTAGGCGGTTGTTGAGGTACTTGGGGCCCAGGTCGTGAAGAGACTTGTGTGCGTGGGTGAGGAGCCTGAAGGTGATCCTTTTGTTGACGGGGAGCCAGTGCAGGTCCTTCAGGTGGCTGGAGATGTGGCTGCGTCGGGGGATGTCAAGGATGAGTCGGGCGGAGGCGTTCTGGATGCGTTGGAGTCTTTTCTGTAGCTTGGCTGTTGTTCCAGCGTAGAGGGTGTTCCCGTATTCCAGTCGGCTGGTGACGAGGGCCTGGGTGACCGTCTTCCTGGTTTCGGTCGGGATCCATCGGAAGATCTTGCGGAGCATGCGGAGGGTGCGGAAGCATGAGGAGGAGACGGAGTTGACTTGTCTGGTCATCGAGAGGGAGGAGTCCAGGATGAAGCCCAGGTTGCGTGCGTGGTCTGTTGGCTTGGGGGCGGTGGCCAGAGCTGGGGGCCACCAGGAGTCGTCCCAAGTGGAGGGTGATGGTCCCAGGATGAGGACTTCCGTCTGGTCTGAGTTCAGTTTCAGGCGGCTGTTCTTCATCCATTCGGCGACGTCTTTCATCCCTTCGTGGAGGCTGGTTCTGGCGGTGTCGGGGTCTCTGGTGAGGGAGAGGATCAGCTGGGTGTCGTCGGCGTAGGAGACGATGTTGAGGTTGTGTTGGCGTGCGATGATGGCGAGGGGTCTCATGTAGATGTTGAAGAGGGTGGGGCTTAGTGATGATCCTTGCGGGATGCCGCAGATGACTTCGGTGGCCTCCGATCTGACCCTAGTGCCAACGTGTTTCAGTCCTGATTGACCATATTGGTCCGGGACTTTGGTGAGGGCAGATAATATAGTAATTCTCCCTGGACAAAAAGAAAAGGGGGGATTGCCATACCATACTTTTATTTTTAGGGCAGATAGCTGCTCCTAAACTGCCTACTTATAGATAATGTATCTATGTTCAGTGTTCACTCCATCTGTAAAACAGAGAAAGGAAAAACGAAAAAAAGATCATAGTGCACCATGTTTATCAGTACACTTCAAACTTCCCCAAACGTGACGTGCTTCAGCGTGCACCCAAAATATCTGACTTGCAGGGTGCTCAGATCCTGTCATATTACATATCTACTACAATGCATCTGTAGTGCTAATATATTTGCCATTTACAGCTTGGTGGTAGAATTAAATATGGTGGCGATGTGTGTCGCAAAACTGTCAATATCCACCTGTGCTGGCATGTGTCTATTCTCCGTGAAAACTCGTATCTGTGTCTCTCTCATCAAACTGTTAAAAACGCTATCACTCATGGTGCATTCACAATCGTCAACCTTACCCCATCTCAGGAGAGCAATCGTATCTCTGGGGACTCCGAGACAGGGGTAGCCCTTTAGTCAAACTCTGTTAGATTCCAATATCATGTTTAAAGTGCGTTGAAAACAGCCTAGTGGGACAAGTGGGAGACAGAAAAGACAGCAGTCAGTTGCCATAAGATAAATCTCCTCCAGCATTACGCGAGTAAATATACCTGTAGAGACTGAGGTTGTCGTCTACTTACATCCTCAAGGGTCCTGGCCTGAGATTTATCTTATGGCAACTGACTGCTGTTTTTTCTGTCTCCCACTTGTCCCACTACGCTGTTTTCAACACACTTTAACAGCATCAACTATAAAAGGCATGTGAGGTGAAGCACTCAGGAGCTCCACACATTAAGACTGAAGCTCAGTAGGTTATTCATGCACACTTGCTGTTACAGATTGTTTCAACTGGGTTCTGCCCATTTAGTACCCCCAGATTATTATTATATTTTTTTGCTTTTTGGATAACCTGGTTAATAACATTTTACTCTGGCTGAACCTCACTAGATATGTCTCACTCATCGTATTCACATGGCGAACAGACTGTATGTGTTTAATGCCATTGTCTGCCTTTTAAGATAAAGCCGCTGCGACACAGCAAGTGTAAGTAGCACTCGTCTGGTTGCACGTGTGTGGGCTGTGCACGGGAGACTACCATAGTGCGTAGTCCATTAACTGTGCACAAGTAGACTGGCCGAAGCGGGAACTCTGCAGGATTATATATTGACCTTCGGCAGGCCTTATAATGTTAGTGTAATCTAATGGGAAAAGTCAGTGTGATTTACTATTTTGCCTGTAATAACACTTTATTATACACATAGGGAGAAGACTTCCTTACAGTGCAGTTTTTCTTCCCATTGGCCTATAGAGGTCAGCGACATATCGAATTGGGGTATAACCTGTGAGGGAAAATCAATTCTGCAAGTTCCAATATGATATCTGTACAATTTATAGGTAATCCAGATTTTTCATATTTCTCTGGCTCAGCTCAGGATGAGAGCCCAGGCCCTTTGTCACCCTGCTGTGCCAGGGTAATTACATTTCTCTCCAACAGCAGGAAGAAAGACCTCCCTACACAAAGGGAGTAATTAACAGTGCTTCATTCAGCTCCTGAGGAGAAAAGGGGTGGGCTGAGGGATCTTCATAAATCAGTTGTCAGACTGTACTAAGAATGGGCCTGCCCACGCCCAGGGAACAAAGGTGGAAACGCAGACCTCTGGAGCTAACACAGGAGGGGCTCCCTTTTGAAGATTTATGGAGGAAGGCCCTGGCAGTGATTTCAGGGAAGGCCGGAGCTGAGGCCCCCAGAAGAGATGAAACTAGTGATTCCTGGATGAAGCATCTTGGACCATTCCTACATCCTGGTCAGGAGGGTTGGGACAGGGGATGAGGGGTGATGTGGCACCCTAGGCTTGGCCAGGGATACCTGGTTTCTGGAACCATCAACTCTCCTTTAACCCCTTGAGTGACCATGACGAGATGGTCTCGTCATGGGCCGTGGTTGCGCTGTGCCCATGACAAGACTATCTCGTCATGAGCCCCGCCCGCTAATGAAACGCCCGGCACAGGGCGTGGAAAGAGCGGGGCACTCAAGGGGTTAAAAACTGCAAAAGGGGGAGATTCACTTTTGCTTTCTGATTTTTCTGCTCTTAGCTGCTGGACCCTAGGGCTGCCATGGACAACCGGAAGGAAGAGTCACCTGATGTCCTTAACGGACTAAGGACTCTGTCCAGTTGATCCCAGGACCAGTGTGTGTCCGCAAGGGCATGTGATGCTGGCCCCCTTGTATCCCCTGAAGGCCAGTTGGAGAAAAGGCCAGGACTTCAGCAACTGGAACCCATTACCAAGAGGAAGCACAGGCAGCCAGGAGAACCAGCTTCCTGAATATTACAACACTATGGAGGAAGGAGGTCTGCTGCAACAACCCCTTCTGGCCAGAGCTTCCCACCATAAATAACATGACCCCAGGATCATCAACATCGGTCCAAAGGGGCTCGAGTAGTGGCATTTTCAATAATGGCAACTTTTGAACTTTTCTTGCTGCAAAGTGTATGGGGCTCTGACACCGTTTCCACCAATTAGACCCAGGGTGGGCCAGGGCATAGGAATTATTTATAAAATTTTCCTCAGGGATGGGCATACATAAGGCCTCCTTCCTGGACTCTCTACTAGCTTTATCTGTCGGGCTGTTTATGCAAAAAGGGGGGCCAAAATTAATTCCCGGTGCCCAAAACTAGGAGGATGGGGAGCCCCATTGAGTCCCTGCTCCCCATGCCCATGTCTGGGGGAATGGGGCAGCCACTGCAGAAGACTACCTTCAGCAGCTGGCCAGCAGAGAGAAGCAGATCGCCCCTGCATGGCAACACATGGAGGTGTGTGCCATGCAGGAACTGGCAGGGCAGCAAGAGGTGAGCTCTCTCGAATAAATCCAAGTGGAGGCATGGGTGTGCTGAGGTGGCCCCTCAAAAAACAGCAAAAAACACAAAAAGAAATCTTTGCTGATCTCCCAGCACAGCGGGAGATCCCCTGATAAAATATTCACTGCTCCAGATGGAGCACCCCATAATGCCCTGCTGTACTTTTCAGTACATATATTTTCCTCTTGTGGTGAGCCCAGAATGGCAGGGGCACCACCAAAGGTGAAAAGAAGGCATGGGTTCAGGGCAGCAGGAACACAGCAGCTCCCCCTAAAAGGTTTTTTGTAAGGGACTGACCCTAATGTTTGTCTGGTCCTAGAAACCAAGACCACTCTGGACTTTCCTGAATGTTTTAAAGCATTCCCAATGCTGTAGCTTTTGCTCTTCAGTTGGCAGAGCAGTGCTTTCCAGAGGCTAACTGTATAGTTTAATTTACTAGGCCTAAAGAGGTTGGTACAGAGTCATTTTGCAAAGCGCCCTCTCGGGGCTAAGTCAACGAATGCAGGACTATGTAATCAAAATGTGATAACCACTAGGGGCTGTTTTTATGATTGCATTTTCATGATTTAAAAGTAGGCTCGGGCGGAGTTCACAAAGCAGTGCTATGTGGAACTCCGTAAAGTGGAAGAAAAACTCTGCCATGCTATACGAAGTAGCATGAGTGGGCAGGGTTCCCTTGTCTCAACCATTTGTGTGACTGTCCACTGTGCGGCAACATGAATTGCATTTTCTGGCGGAAATATTGCACAAACTGCACCATGTGGTCACAGATGGGTGTGGCCCTCTTGATTCTCACTCTAGTTTCTCACTCTTGTTTTTCACTCTGTACTGGGGCCTACTTTTTGATCCTTCCTCAATCTCTGCAATAAACGTTTTTACCACCTTTTTTATTTATTATCTTACCTTTTGTGTTTCTGAGTGTGCATTTTATGTTTTTTTCTACTTTTTTGTCAGTTTTGTATTTCATTTCATTCCTAATATTTTCCCTTCCTTCCTTCTTATTTTTGTTTCTGCATTTTCTCTCTTCTGCCCCCCTGCACAGCACCATGGCAGATAAAGGTGCCCCAAAAACGCCCACAACAAGGAGCTGTGCCTTGTTTTCTGAGGTGGAGGTGGCAGCACTGTTATTTTACGTCCAGCACCACCCCCCTAAATTCCCTGACAGCAGGCAGCAGGCGGCTGGCCTGGTACCGGGTACGAACTCCGGGAGCGCCTGCAGCACTAGGCGAGGGTGTGCCAGTCGGCGTTTCACTGCCGACATCCTGGACTGAGAGCAGGACCTGTTGGACCTGCTAGGGGTTGAGGTCAGGGGGCTCGCGAGTAACTAATTATTAACATTATTATTACTTGTGTTCTATGCTATTGCTAATATTTTTCCTAAATAGCAAGCATGATGCTCACATGCAGGTAAGTTAAGTTTACAAATATTATATGTGATTTTTATTCTAGACAGGTGCTCGGCACTACCTAGCTGCTAGTTGACACTCGGTTGGGCTGATTATGTAAGAGCTAATGTAATGCAGAGACTCCTTTGCCCTGTCAATAAGATAGTGGTAGTTACTATTAGTAATTTAGCGGCACGCGTCCTCTCACTTCAGTTCTTAGAGCCTTTTTTTGTAGCTCATATAGTGACAAGCAACCAATTTGGTGTACGCATGCGTCCATCTATGAATTTAAAGAAAAAATGCAGACTTTGTGAATCGGCCCGTCAAAGAAGCTTGAGATTACGTATGAGATTAGAAGAAGCAAACTTCCTTCATTGCAATTTATTATTAATTCCAAAATCTAGTTTGCTAAATTTGCAATAGCGCTAGGTAGGTTTAGGAAATTTGGAATAGGATAGGTCGATCTAATTTAGAAAAGTTCACTGTTATTGCGATTACCTTTTCCTGTCAAGATTATTTGTTTATCACCAATCTTTTTTTTTTCTTTATGTCTTACATCAGCACCGGGCCCCAATACCTCAAAGAGAGAATCTTGTTCCACGTACCCAAGAGAAACCTCCGATCTGCCAACCTCCCCCTCGTCGCAACCCCTCGCATCAACAGAGCCAGAACAGGAGGACGAACCTTCTCCTACATCGCAGCCAAAACCTGGAACGAGCTCCCAATCGACATCAGGAGAATCCCCTCCCTCTACATCTTCAGGAAGACGCTCAAGACCTGGCTCTTTGACTGAACAGAGCTGCATAACCTCCTCCCCCCGCACCTTGAGACCCTCATGGGTGAGTAGCACACTTACAATTAACCTGATTGATTGATCAGCATCCAGGGGCATGAAGAAGTCTGAGGTGGGTGTGGGAGCCGGAGGTGCTCCCAAGTCTCAATGTTCCTCGGCCGATGGCTTTACTGGCCCCAGTAAGTCCTCCTATTGTTAACATTATTATTTATTTCCCTAACTTTTAACGCTCCGTATTTTGAATTATTTCTACCCGTTTCCTCATTTTTTTCTAAATCCTCTTCGATCTATCCATTTCTAAATTCGTAGTATCCCTGCATTATCCTATTTACTTATTTTATATATTCATAGTATATGTGCTTACTTCAAACTGCCTCTGTACTAGTCTATCTATAGCTTCCTTTCTTCTGCTTTGTTAGTCAGCTGTCACTCTCCCCTTATATTATATTTTGTGAACTGCCTAGCAGTGGTATTGTAAGACGCAGATAACCCATTGGTCAATTACTACTACTACTACTCTGCTGTGCAGATTGCATGCCCAAGTAATATGTTTTTCTTTTACTTTCTTTTGCTTACTGTGCAGATTGCATGCCCAAGTAAGATGTTTTTCTTTTACTTTCTCATGCTCAATCAGTAAATTGAGAGAGTAGCCATGGTCAAGTTGGACACCGCAAAGTTGTGTCTCCTTAGCTAGGCCTAGTATTATTAGCTACAGTTGGTGAACTGATGACTGTGCACCCGGGCTGGAAGGAAGTATGAGGACGGCCCCATTGCTATTGCTAACCAAGACCAAATGTCCAGTTGTCCACGCTTTTATTGCTTTTCAAATACTCAGATTCATCAATAGCTCTAGGCACTCCCTTACAGTTTGTCTTGAGGCTTTTCAAAAACTGCCACCAACAAAATGCCCAACCTGATATTTTGATAGAAGATACTGCCTGTATCTTAATTGCAGTGATGTGCGTGGTGTATTTTGCCATGAAAATAAGGGGGAAGCGTATCTGGCATCTAAAAAATGTGTAATGTTTTTTATAGCTGCGTAGACCACCAGTGCCAGGGGCCAGCAGTGATGGCCGCACCAACCAGTCAGCAGATGCGGTAGCAGTAGAGGGTGAGCTAGCGGCAGTGGCACTGGCGGGTGGTGGTAAGTCATTTTGCTTGCTTATTGACAATCAACACAACCTCAACATAATCTCCTACGCCGACGACACCCAGCTGATCCTCTCCCTGACCAACGACCCCGCCGCCGCCAGAGCCAACCTGCACGAAGGGATGAAAGATGTTGCCGAGTGGATGACGACCAGCCGCCTGAAACTGAACTCAGACAAGACGGAGGTCCTCATCCTGGGCCCCTCGCCCTCCGCCTGGGACGACTCCTGGTGGCCCCCCGCCCTGGGCACCGCACCCAAACCGACGGACCACGCACGCAACCTGGGCTTCATCCTGGACTCCTCCCTCTCCATGACCAGACAAGTCAACGCCGTTTCCTCGTCGTGCTTCAACACCCTGTGCATGCTACGGAAGATCTTCTGGTGGATCCCCACCGAGACCAGGAAAACTGTCACCCAGGCCCTCGTCACCAGCCGACTGGACTACGGCAACGCCCTCTACACCGGAACCACCGCCAAGCTCCAGAAGAGACTCCAGCGGATCCAGAACGCCTCAGCCAGACTCATCCTCGACATCCCACGAACCAGCCACATCTCCGGACATCTGAGAGACCTGCATTGGCTCCCCGTCAACAAAAGAATCACCTTCCGGCTCCTCACCCACGCACACAAAGCCCTACACGATCAAGGCCCGAGCTACCTCAACAACCGAATCAACATCTACGCTCCCAAACGCCACCTCCGATCAGCCAGCCACGCACTCGCCGCCGTTCCCCGCATCCGAAGAGCAACAACAGGAGGAAGGTCCTTCTCCTACCTGGCCGCCAAGACCTGGAACTCCCTCCCGACCGACCTGCGCCTGACCCAAGACCACCTCTCCTTCAGGAAGAAGCTCAAGACCTGGCTGTTCGAGCAACAACGGCTGTTCGAGCAGTAACGGCACCCCCCCCCCCCCCAAGCGCCTTGAGACCCTACGGGTGAGTCGTGCGCTCTATAAATGTCTTTGATTGATTGATTGAATGACATACTAACTGCAAGGGTGTGCTCTTGACTTGTGAACAGTTGAACACACCCCTCTTTACTTAGCATATACAACAGGAGATGAGTAACTAATGGTCTATTCCATCTTCAACTCAGCAGAGAAATTTTCATGAAGACATTTAACTTTGAGGCCTTAATGGAAAAGGGAAAGAAGGATGGAAGGAGAAAGGAAGGGTGAAATATAATGACTGGAAGAGAAGGAATGCGCTGGTGAAAGAATGCATATACTATAGGTGGCTGATAGGATGCATGGGTCGGTGAAGGATGGATGAAAGGTGAAGGGATGCCTGCCTGGGTGGGTGAAAGTATATGGGTGAAAGGAAGTCTGCCTGGGTGGGTGAAAGGAATCCTCAGGTGGGTTTGATGGGTGAAAGGACGCATGGGTGTGTAAATCACGAATGTATGTTGATGAAAGTTTCACTGAGACTGAGAGCCTTGTTTTGATGGATGGATATATGGATAGATGGTTTTCAATGGTGAAGTCTGGACTGAGTGAATGTAAAACTTAAACGGTGAGTAGCAAAGCTAAGGGGGAAGAATAAAAATAGTAGACGAACAATGCAATGGTGAATGGAAAAATCCTTGGGAAGAAGAATTAACAAGGGACTAAGGTGCTCCTCTGTAGTGGCGTTCTTCTCAACTTTATTTGCTTGGAATGGTTTTTAACAAGGTTTATGATGCAAAGGGCTGAGGTGGTATGTCAGACTTCTCCCCTGACTCACAGTAGCTTACAAGCACAACATACATTATGTATCCTTCCTACCCACCTATCATCAATCCCCTCCTGCACTCCCTATCCATGGCATTTCGCCAGTTACACCCATGGGTGACCTATCAGCTGCATGGTTACATCAGCGGCACTGCATTGTTGGCATCTGCCTCAGTTAATGATTAGGCCCGTTTACAAATTTCATGGCAAAGCGAAAAACAGTTGTGTTTCCCTTCATTCCCAGTGCCCACTCAGTCACTTCCTAGTACATAACTTCTTTCCTAAGTTCCTTCAGTCCCAGCCTTTTGTAAAATTTGAAAAAAACATTCTTTGCATGCACCACTTTTCTCTGACCAAGTGATGTATTTTATTATTGCGTCCATAATGATTTACGTTCGTTCAAATATTTCCCTTTCACCAATTGCCGAACAAAGTGACTCACAACTAGCAAAAGCTAGGCACTTGATGATGATGATGATCAGTGAAACATCTACCTATGCGGCCTAATCCCTCTAATTTACCTGCTGTAGAGCAAGTTAATAATTATTTGCCTAACTGCCAAACAAATCTATTTTGTTGGAGAAGAGTAATGTCAAATGTGGTGATGGAGGATGGGGCCATGGAGTAAAGTGGAACTAAGAGTAAGTGTCTTTGCATTTTGTGGATGGGATAGTCTGTGATGAACGTGCCAAATACAATATCTTGTTCCTTAATCCTTTCCCTGTATTGCAGTGCATTACTTTTGCCAGGAGCATGTCTGTCTGCATAATTGTTTTTATATAGTCATTCACGTGACTTATGTCATTCATAGTAAGTAACTATTCATCTGTCTTGTAGTCAGAGCGCAATTGTGGCATTTTTATGGCCATGATAAGAATAAGATAATTTTCTAGTACAGCTGCCCCACCTGTAGGCAGTATCAAAGTAACTTAACACAGATATGTCTGTCTAGGGTGCCAGTCGAGCTATCGTGCCTTCATTGATTTAACTCAACAAGAGAGAGAAGAATACTTATATACTCCATAGTGCGTAATGCATGAAACTCTATTCACAACAAAATGAAATGGCCTAGGATATCTGTAATTGTACTGCTACTGTGCCACGTTAAAATTGTATGTGTTTCGCTAAGAGCATTGTTTACCAATTGTATTTTTTCTTCTTGGAATAGCTACTCCTGCTGATCAAACACCTAATAGGTAGGAGAGAGCAGCCCGGACTCCGCAGGGGAAACTGGAGGCCATCAGGGCCGAGTACCAGCAACTGGGGGACTTGGAGGAGGAGGCGGAGGTGGCAGCAGCAGCTGCTAATGCCACTGGCCCCAGCTAGGCCCCAGTGCCTTCAGTCCACTGTCGTCCCTGTCCAAAGACAGCCGCCCGTCGTCATTCCACCACTGCTGCTCACCCCTATTTCTGCACATTTCAGTGCCACATTATGCAGAGCTGCCACGCCTGGATCCAGGCAGGGGAACATATGGACACATTGGAGAGGTATTTTAAAAAGTTCCTAGCCTGCAGTTAGGCCTACTCTTCTTCCCCTTTTTTAATCCTTTTTTTGGTGGATGGGACTTGCAGTGAGGAGAGGCTGGGAATGCAGGAGTTAGGGCATTTTGGGGATTTCCTTTTGGACAATTTCGTTTTTGGACTTTGACACTACTTGGTACATTGGTTGTGGTTAGGGAGAGGGGTGGGCCAATTGTGGGTTTGCTAGTTTATTTATATTTAGGGGGATACATTTTTTATCAGTGTACATTAGGATTTTAGGGGCTACTATTTTACTTCGCATTGCTGCCTGTGCCTCAGTCAGTTTTTTAAAATACGCTGATAGTGTAACAACAAAATAGTTATGCGGTACCCTCCTTTGTCTTCCTCTCTCCTCCTAGTGTTGCAGTCTGCAACTATATTAACCCCTAAAGACTCGGAGGGGTGGGTGGGTGAGTTTCCATTGCATATAGAATGATTGCAGTTCAACAATGAACCAACAACAGTTCTTTTACCTGATTAGATGAAGTGAGGGCTGCATGGTGGTAGTACTAGTAGCAGCATGCTAGCGCACTAACACTGAAGGCTTCAGAAGCAGGGTCATACTCCCTCCTAGGCTAAATTGAACTGTAGGATAAAGACTATTCATTGCAGGGAACTAAACAAATTGAAATAAAACCTGAGTTAATACTATTATTATATGCAAGCTTTAAAAAAAAATGAGACAGTCACCAGAGACTAGACTACTTGTACATAAGAAGAGAGACTAGAGAAATACAATAACTAATGCTAAATTTAATTACTCAGAACAATGATGACTTAGCAAAAGTTACAGAATAAAGTCGACTTGAACTACCAAGTGGACTAGCATAACCTTTGATGCAATGCAGTGTCTGAATGATGATGCTGGCAATGATGTTCTGGTGAAAACAAATGTGAACACTGTGAGCGTGTGGCTAATAGAATATTCTTCAAGTGGCAGTAGTCACGGCCAGGCCCTGAGTCATTCCATCATCTCTGATCCTCCTGACTTTAAGTAAGGTGTCCAACTCCGTACCAACCGTGTCTTGAATCCTGACTCAAATGCAATAGTTCAACCTGTAGTACAATTTCGTTGCTGCAAAACCAGAGAAACATTGAATCATTTTTTGTGTAGGCTAGATTTGTGTTTATATAATCTAAGGGACTGGTGGTGTCCGGCTCTTTGAGTATTATTAAGCAGAAAATAACTAAACAAAGCAGAGTGGAGTGAACCCGGTAAAGAAATCTCGGTCTCTTTCAAAGGGGAAGGAAAAAGAAAATCACCTTCAGGGAAAAATCATTCAGCCATAGGTATACCATGAACATTATAAATCATCACAAACACATTTTAAGCATAATAGTTACAGATAAAAAAACACCCAGTTTCACACTGCCTGCCACTACATGAATCCTCTCAACACACATCACAAGTTCACAACAAGCAACAATCACTCAGCGTGCAATGTGTGCCATTTACAACTTCTTCATGCGTGGTCACCGTGATCTGGTACATTGCAGATCCATTTTTCATGAAGCAGACATTGGCCAGTGAGAAATCAAATAATGTGGGCAGTCCGGCTAGGGTAATAAACTTGGAAAGGATAGATAGTCACAGCTCTGGGTTGGAGGCAGACACACATTTGTTTGTATTATCTCCATCCAATGCTCATGAGGGAAATCGGTATGGGGGGCTTCTTCACTGCACACAGTTTCAACTCCAATCTGGCAAAAATGTGTCTAAGAATAAGACTGTGGGGTTGAATTAGTCAACCAGACACAAACAAATAAATGTAAATAATGTTCCCCAAGCTATATCTTTTTCTTTTTTTGGTGGCAAAGAAAGCAGATCAGCGATAGAGACTGAGAGAGAAAGTTCTATGGTTGTTGGCTCAGGACTAGTAGTCAGAGAAGTCAGAGAAGTAGAGCTTGTCCTCAAACTCTGATAGTTCGTCCACAAGTAGGCAATCTAACACACTACTTCCATGACCTGAGTCTCCCTCATCTTCCAACTCTTGTACTTCATGTATGGAGTAATCCGGTGGTATAAAGTGCTGATTCATTTTGATCATGGTTAATCTCTCCACGTTTTGCGACGAGAGACTTCTCACTGTGACAACGGCACCAGCAGCACTGAAAACATGCCCAGCGGAGACACTGGCTACCTGGAAAGCCAGATAGTTAATTGCCAGCCTGCTGAGCATTGGACATTGGTGCCTCTTTCCATACCAATACATCAATGAGTTTTGATCAAGGGAGACCTCTTTTGGGTCATCCAGATAGGCCTGGACCATTTGCTCAATGGTCATTGGTGCTCCACCTTGCTCAAACTATTTTCCTCTGCCTCTGTAATTGACTCAGGTCCTAGCAGTAGAAAACACTCAGTTGCAGATTTTGGGGCTGATGTTCCTGTTCTTGTTGATGATGTTGTTGTTGTTGGTTATTGATGCTGTGAGACAACAGCACTGCCCTCAGGCTCTAAACTTGAAGGCTGCCCCACATGGCTTGTGCCCTGGAGGAGTGAGCCTCTAATTCCATGCCATTCTTTTTGTAGCTCCCTGGCTTGCTCAGCTATCCATGTTTTGTATTTTCCAACATCCCTGTATGAAAAAAGAATGAAAGTGGACAGTAATAGGTTGCACCGTGGATCAAGAATTGTGGCATAGATATAAAGTTTGCATGACACAATGTCTCTTTGCACCCTTGTATTAGCAGATAGGTGAAGGCTTGAGCTTTCCACCAAGTCATACACATATTCTTTTTCCTCCACATATGCATACATTGTAGACACCTCCTTTAGCTGTTCCTGTAGCATGTGTAGCAATAGGATAGCTTGGCTATGGTACTGTCCTCCTTGCTGACTTCCCATGTGAACACCTCAAAAGGAAGCAGCATCATTGTCAGGCATTTGACTAGGTCCCATTGATCAATTTCAATGTTCATGTCTTTTACAGTTGCACCCCCTCTTTCCATGACATAGTCATTGATAGATCTGTACTGCACAAACAGGAGTTCATGCCTGCAATAAGTCAGGTTCCAACGTGTTGGCCCCTCCGGTATGAGTACTTTAACTGGCATTCTATTATCACGTTGAATGACCCTCAGCTGTTTCTGGGCATTAAATGAATGGCTGGAATGAGTTCAGATTCTTCTTCAGGTGGACAGCAAGTTGCTTAATTGGTCTTCTTTTTTAGAATGTCCTGTACAAAGATGTTGATGTAGTGCGCCAAACACACTGCATGAAATAGCCACCATTGGCTATGGCCTTAACTATATTACACACACTGACAAGGGAGTTACCCTAGTAGAAAGAAAAGGGACAGGTCATATATATATAATCAACAACAAAAGAATCCCTTTCCACCGTAGATATTAACAAATCAAGTTAATTGCTTCCCTCTTCGTTAAAGGATCAACTTTCGGAATAAAAACATTGAATGATTTCTGCCAAATACATTAATAATAGGTGGGTTACATTATGTAAAGGATATCCAATAAAAAATAGTTTTATGTGATCATTGGCTGTTTTATTGAGAGGAATGTGAAATATTACAACTTAATGTTAATTTTTAGGTCTCGCTGAGCCCCAGCGCTTGCGCTGGCTCGGAGAGACATTTTGTATTTGGGATTTTTAAAATGCTGCCTGTGGCCTAAAGCTTGAGTGCACGCGAGCGTGCACGCGCGCAGCCGCCAATCACTGCTGCACGCGCACCACTCGCGTGCTTGTCACACAGCGCGTCCCGTCCTAGCGATCGCGATCACTTTCGCTTTGATCGCGATCGCTATTACTTTCGCTTTCACGGCCGCGCGGCCAATGCTTGTTGTTTCCTTGTGTTTAGTACTGTTCTTAAATGTGCCCTGCTGTTAATTCTACTCCGGTGTAATCTCGATAGCTGCGCCATGATTACAGATTGGTCAGCTTTTGTTTTAGGCCACCGATCATTACCCTACTACCACCACTATGTATTAACCACGCTGGATGTGTTGATAACTCCGTGGCGAAGTTTACGAAGGGTCGGCAGTCTTTTGGCAACAATACCACAGTCAGCTGTGCATTTTGCGTGGACACTCCCATGAAAGCAGTGCCTTTTGGTCAGGGCGTCTCGCTCAACCAATTCGCAGTAATGGAAACATGCCCTGATCTGTGTACACAGCAGGCAACGCCGGCTTTTGGCACGGGCGAGCTGGGCCCAGGGCAACGGTGCTAATCTTCAGGGGGACTCTTGTCACCAGTGGCACATTTACAAACTAATTTTTATTCTTTGTTTAGCATTAAGCAGGCGAGATTTTTAACACTTCATCAGCACATTCTTTGCCCTGCCCCATCTCCCTCACCCATGCTGCCACACACCAACACCCCAAAACAAACAACTCGGCAGCAGTCTGCTGGAGCTCAGCAGTGAGTGATTTGGGTGAAGTTAGGGTGGGGGTGTCGGGAAGCTGTTTGTGTTCAGAGGCCAGTCACTGCTCTGAAGTGATAAAGTCAGGGGTTGGCCTGGGAACACAAACGGAGACTTCTATTGCATAATTGTATTCATCAGTAGAAGCAGCCCAGACGCCAAATGTATTTTGCTGGGTACACGTTGCCCCATTGAGTGCTCCTGGAACTTGAGCCCCCCCCCCCCGCCGAACATGAAAGCACTCAACGTGGTTAAACGGAGCCACGGATGCAGGTTCTTTATTCACGTACGGAGAAAACGAGTCCAGCCCCCCTCAGGTGGACATGCCAACCTACCCCCGCAGGGGGCGCTGTCAGTTCAGTGCAAAACAATGGTTTGAGTTTTCAAGTCTTGCCAAAGTGTCTGAAGGTTAGCGGGATTTTGCATCAATGATTTTTGTGTCTCTGGTGTTGCAGGTAGTCTGGACTTTTGCTTGTGTTCCCACAGCAATACCCGAATTTTATGCTCACTCGTAAGACTTTCAGACTTTACTCATGTAGACGATTTCCTCAAAGTTCCCGTTCTGAGTCTCCACAGCACAGTGTAATTCATTTTCCACTAGACCCAGGTCCCATTGTTGATAGATCTGGCCTGACTGCCTTCTAAGTTTATGTTTGAAGCTCAGGTCTGTGATCTCCCGGTCTCTACCTGTGACCAGTTGCCTGTGTTAAGGGTTCTACTTTGTAATTCACTATTCTGATGGACTGTAGTTTCTGTCTAGCTTGCTATGCTGTTTCGTTTTGCTTAGTATATATCTGTTTATCAACATAATCTTTTCTTTGCTAAACCTTTTTTGATTAAATTGCGATTTTGGATTTTTGTCTTTTAAGTGAAAAGTATGCATCTCAGTCTCAGATATGATGACACTCTCCAGCTACCGACAGGAACATTGTTTCATATTGCTAAGTTTGTATTATGATTTGGAACAACTTATTTATTTGCCCAAGGTATATTTTAAGAGAACTTTTCAGTTTCTTTCAGTAAGTTTTCTTTAGAACAAGTGTCCCATGTGGTTTAGTCTTGCAAGGTCCGTGCTTTCCTACCACACGTTAAAAATAGCTTGACAACTCCACCAAAAGTCATATCCAAACTTTTTCCTGGGTGGTGGGTAGGGTGGCATGAGCCAACAAATACACGCGCATTCATCAGCAGCTGGGTGTGATTTTTTTCCTTTCTTTTATTTACAGTGTTCCAATACAGTCAATTGAGAGCAGAGGCGAGGGCGCAGGTTTAATTTAGGTCTATAAAATAACTGGGGGCGGGGAAACAAAATGTTCCTTTCATGACCCTTTGAGTAAATATGGCGCGTGAGTGTCTGAGGGTGAAAGACATGCAGGGAGTTTATATTTGGGAGTCCGGGAGTGAGACGCACCGTCAGAATCCCTATTCACCCTGGACGTGGTGCTTTTTAGCCCCCACCCCTCCCCCCGAAGATTCTGTGAAAGAAAACTGAGCATTTCACTGCACTGGTGAATGAATCAGAAGCAGTGTGCTCCTGCCACTTAATGAAGGTTTACTTCAGAGTCTGCAAATGCGTACCAGATGAGCGGCTGCTGCGGGGCCCGGCTTTCTGGCTGTCGGGGGCGAGGGGTGCACTGCATGCATGCTCCTGCCCCTTGCAAGTACGTGCACACAGAGGTAGAGGGGTTCAGGCACAGGATGGTGCACATCCCTGAAAAACTGGCCGAGTCTCGGTGGCTGTTTGGATATGGACCTTACATTCCAAGCAGTACAGTAGGAAGCGGCATCACAAGCCAGGCAGGCCCCGCCCCAGAGTGCAGCAGGGGCCCGGCACACGGTATGGGGGGTATTTGTACAGCACGTGACATGCTGAAGAACAGCTACCCACAACAGGGGCGTAATGTCAATTGGTGCAGCAGGAGCAGTGGCACCGGGACACAGGCCCGAGGGGCCCTCTGAACTCAGAATATTCCTGTGTTTCACAGTTCTCACATCAGTCAATGGCTCTTTTCCTTACTTCAACTAGGGCCCATGACAAGCTGTCCAGGCCACTGAACCCAAACCCACGCCCTCCCTCATCAGAGCTTTGGTCTGTCATAGACAATTGTTAATTCAAAGCTGTTTGTGATTCTCTTCCAGTATACAGTGCTGAATGGGGCACCCCTTCAGGGCTTTAAGTGGGCCGGGTCTTGCCGGTGCTGAGCACCAGCATTTCTTAAAAGCAGGTGCCCTCCATTTCTGCCCTCACCCTCAGGGTGGAAAAGAAAATCTCGACGAAGACTTTGATGTAACTTCAAAGAGACTCGTTTTAGTTCTTTCACAGTCGCATCATTTCAGAACGGAAACATTTGCAATATTCTGTACTGTTGTGCTCTATCTCATCCATGTGTTCTTCCCAATTTTCCTTTCTCTGTTTGCTTCCCCTTCCCGCATCCTATCCTTCACTCATGCCCTCTGTGTTGCTTCCCACAACCTGCATTCCTCTGAACTGCTTCCCCAGGCGTCTGTGAATCTACATCCCAGCCATGTTACTTCCCCCCACCATGCTATTTTTTTTACTGATCCCTCTTGAATCAGCAAACAAAATGAAACAAGCACTGGCATAGCCAATAGGTTTCGCCTTTGGGACCTTATAAGTGTTTGGTTATTCAGCACAATATCCTTGGTGCAACAACATCAACTGTTGCATGGCTAAACCCTTATAAGGTCCCAAAAGCGAGACCTATTGGCTATGCCAATGCTTGTTCTGTATGCCTTTTATTTTATTTAGGATAATTGTTTACCGTTGGGATCCCACATTTTAATACAATTTTAATAATAACTGGAAGGCCATTTATACGTCTGTCTTGTAAAACAAGTTACCTTGATTACCTAACTATATTACAACCATTGTCTGTGGCAACAAATCCAATCTTAGGCCCTCTTGGCCACAGCCATTCAAAGACCTGTTGTTATAGTCGTCCAAAATGTTTGCAGCTGTGTATGATTTCTCAATTGCAAATATGGCCGCTGTTGCATGCTTCCAAGCAGCATTAAAAATCTCAGCATTGTACCTGTAGAACTTTTCTCTAGCCCTCACAAAAGAGATCCAGTGTACAGTGACGCACATGGAATCAGTCACTTGGCAACTGGTCCACATGTCTGTTGTCAAGTGGATATTGTGAGCAGCACTCTGCTGCAAAGCTTGTCCAAGCAATTGCAGCACATCGTGAACAGAAACCCTGGTGGAATAGGACCAGCTGGAACCTTCCATTTCAGGCAGATGGCTGCCACAAATTCAAGAAAACCCACTCCTTCCACAAAAGAAAAGGGGAGGAGGTGCAGCACTAACATTTTAGCCAGCTTCGCGGAATAGTAGCCTGGTGCCACTGATGCAGGTGACTGCTTGAGAGCAGGCTGTGGTAGGCTTAATGTGTGTTTCAATGGGGCAGTCACTGTCCTCTCTTGCCTTGGTGTCTCGACCTGTGCCTTGTGCCTTTGCGATTTTGCTAATGTGGGTGATACTACTGCACTGCTGGCGAAAGGGCTGTATTGTGTAACTAAAATGTCTAACTTTTCTTCACCTTCCACCATGATGGGATCGGATTCGGACTCCCAATCAGCCGTCTTTCACCCTTTTACCCAACAACATTTGCAGTTTTTTGGCCGCTATGGTGCACCTCCCAATGGATTGTATGAGGCTTCCTCAAATGGGTCGTTTGGCCCCTGGTACCATAGTTTGTACCAAGCCTACCAGGACTAACACTTGCTACACAAACGGAGCATATGGCAATGTTCACGTCCTTTTTGCTCACCAAAGAGAAGTCCCTAACTGGCAAGCTCAACTTTCTATTGCTGGTGCCACTGCCAATGTTTTGTGGACTGGCGGTAGGTTGGCATTTTGATGTTTCACTCTCTGCAGTACCTATTTCTTCTGAGGTGGTTGAGGATGTAAGTCGCTGCCGGGACTTTTCAATTAAAGCAGCTGGCAGTGGTGGTTGTTGTATCTGTGGTGCCACTGCCACATCCCTCACGGAAAGTTGGGATGGGGTAATGTTGGTCTCCACTGGGTCTGGGCTAACATCCATGATGAGAGGCTCATCGTCATCCTCCTCTTCTACGTCTGCCTCCATAACTCTAAGACTTTCCGTAACCTTCCTCTTCCCTAGCCTTGTCTTGTGATGTGTCTCACTCTTAGACGAAGGTGGGATTCAAGTGGTGTCTAGATCATCAGAAGGGGGGCTTGAAGAAGAAGATGATGTACTACTAACCCTCCTTTTTCTAGCTAGAGATATACAATACAAAGTATCTTCTGAAAAAAAAGATTCCTCTACTCCCTAAAACTGAAGCTCAATCTCTTGAACTGCTCAGACTTTGAGAGGAACTACAATTGGCGGTTGCGGCTGTTGTTCACTTCTCTGAGTTTCCTATAATGATTGGGTACTACTTTGCAATAGAAATAAGTCAAGTTGCACATCACTGCACCTTGGTGTTGCCATGATTGAACTGGCTGCCTCTCTGACAGGAATGGGCTTGGTCCTAGATTGGTGTGGGTCCACTGATGCGGGGTGCTGCTCCCAGCTTGCTCCCCAGAGGCTGGTGCGGCAGGCACGTTTTTTTCCCTCCAAAATAGATCAGGGCCGACATGCCAATGGTGGTAAGCTCCTTCTTCTTCTCAGTGCCCATTTTCTTGGTAGCACCTTATTTTAGGGCCATTTTGAAGCAGTCAGTTAGCAGTGACACTTAGCTTCACAAGTTGAAGAGATGTCTGTGCTGTGTGGGTCATGCGTCACATCGTGCACAGGCCTTCTGGGTGGCAGTGCTGTGGGTGATGTTGTCTCTTCTTGTGTAGCTTAAAGAAAAGAAGCAAGAAGAACATCAGTGAAACGTGGCATTGTTGCAGTTCAATTAGTAGTACAAACAAAACACAATATAATCTAGTGTGATCACTGGTTACTCTTAATATAAATAAAAGGGAAACCGAACCAACATAATCTTTCATGGTGACTGACTATACACTCAGGAGGGATAAGTAAGAGCAACAACAACATACAGATGTAACTGTTTGCTTTATGTGCATCACGTCATGTGGAATGTAGCACTCAGGGTGGTGCAGCTGACAAATGAAAGGAATAATCCTTAGACAATAAATGCTGTTGTGCACCTATAGCAGACATGAGGGTGATTCATTGATGCCAGGTGTAGTGGGATTGGTTTGAACAAAAAAAAAAAAAAAAAATTCAAACAATTTTTTTAAATTTAACAAATAATTAGAAAAACTATTTGAAAAAAATTAGAATTATAAACAAGTGAAGTTATCCTCAAAGATATAATAAACTACTATCTCATGTTTCAACCAACCATGCAAGCCTATGGCAAAGGGCCACACTGTCTGGATGTACAAAACGGTTGCCAGCCAGTGCCACATGGTCATCAACAGCAACACTGAGCAGGGAGGCATTGGGAACAAAGAGCAGACATGCAGGCCATGGGGAAAGCACACCAGCTGCCTACACAAAAGAGCCACCGACCACATGGTCACAACAACAACTAGCAAGAAGACATATCCACAGCAAAGAACACATGCAAGTCTTGAAGAAAAAGCGCACTGGCGGGCAGAGCAAAATGACCGCCAGCCACATGGTCACAACAACAAGAGGCAGGAGGACGAGGCCTGAAAAACAAAGAACACATGCAGGCCAATGGACACTGTACAAAAGGGCCCCAGGCCACATGGCATGTAAAACAAAGACAAATGGATGGCCTATGGCAAACATACACACACTCTGGGCAGACAAAGGAGGCATGATAAAACAGAAAACACAGCATTAATTCAGCTATGCCAAAACTGAAAATTTATAGGATTACATTTTTTTACAACAACACACATCCTCCAAAGGCATTACCCCACCTATACACTGTTGGCTGGAGAAAAGATTAAAATAAAACTTGAAATACCCTTAAAAAAAGCACATTTTGTATTTTATTCCAATGCCATCCAAGCCCTAAAGCTGTTTCATCCCACAGACAACACAGAAACAGTTGTTTCATGCACCCATGACAAGTACTGGTGCTACTGGCTGGAAGGCCCATTGGCAGACCGGGCCACATAGTGGATTAAAATAATATTGCACATGTATTAGAAAACATGGAGAAAATGTACTAAACTGTAAAACAATTTTCCTGTAGAAATTAAGAAAAATTACATGCAAAACAACAACACCAACTAGCAAGGAGGTATGGACAGAAAAATCAAATGCAAGGCTAATGCAAAAGCACATGGACTGCCTATGCAAAATGGCCGCCAGCCACATGGTCACAACAAAAGCAGAATGCCTGGAAAACAAAGAACACATGCAGGCCTATGGGGAATGCACAATGGCTACACAAAATGGCCACAAGCCACATGGTCATAGCAACAAGCAAGAAGGAATGGGAACAAACTAAGAAGAAGACATGCAGGCCTATGGAAAAGGCACACAGGCTAACTACACAAAATGACTGCCAGCCACATGGTCACAACAACAACAACCAGCAAAAAGGCATGGCCCAAACAAAGAAGACATGCAGGCCTGTCGCAAAAGCACAGTGGCTGCCTACATAAAATGTCCAACCGCTACATAGTTACAAGAAGCAGGAGGCCTGAAAAACAAAGAACACATGCAGGCCTATGGGGAAAGCACACTGGCTACACAAAATGGCCTCCAGCCACATGGTCACAACAACAACCAAGAAGGCATGAGGAACAAACTAAGAAGAAGACATGCAGGCCAATGTGGAAATCACACTGGCTAGATACACAAAATAGCTGCCAGCCACATGGTCATAACAACAATAACCAGCAAGAAGGCATGGCCCCAACAAAGAAGATATGGAGGCCTGTGGCAAAAGTATACTGGCTGCATACACATGTCCAACATCCAAATGGTCACAAGAGGCAGGAGGCCTGGAAAGCAAAGAAAACATGCAGGCCTATGGACACTGGCTATATAAAATAGCCCCATACCACATGGCATGTGGAACAAAGGTAAATGGTGGCCTATGGAAACACACACACACACACACACTAGTAAGATAAAGGAGGCATGGTAAAAAAGAGAACACAGAAATAATTCTGCAATGCCAAAAACAAAAATCAACAGGGCTAAACATGTTTACAACACACATCCACTAAAGGCATTATCCCATCTAAGCACTGTTTGTAGGAGCAAAAAAATAACATTTTCTATCACAATCCAATTCTATCCAAGGCCTAAATGATGTTTCAAAGTCAACAGACACCACAGAAACAGTTGTTTTATGCACCCTTGGCTAACACCGGGCCTACTGCCTGGAAGCCCAATTGGCATACTAGGCCACATAGTAAATTAAAACAATAACGCAAATGTAGTAAAAATAAAACATGGAAAAAAGGTAGTGATTTCTGCAACATTTTCCTTTATAAAAGAAGACAAATAGCTTACAAAGAAATAACTAGGACCCTACTGAAACTGCAGGCCACTCACCACAATACATTTTAAAATTAACCCCTTCGACGCGCATGACGGAACGGTTCCGTCATGCACGTCGGTTGGGCTGTGCTTATGACGGAACCGTTCCGTCATGGCCCCGCCCGCGCTCAGAACCTTCAGCGTGGCGCGGAAATCCGCGCCGCGCTGAAGGGGTTAAATTAGGAGTACAAATTAATCACGGTGCATGGCCCCAATCAAACAAACAACACCAGTTTTTCAATGTACTTGTGAAATCTCAAGTACAAAGTCTTTAAATCCAATGGTACATGCAGCTCCAAATCCAAAAGAAAAGTGACCTGGAGATGGACAAAGCACCGGGAGAGGCCTGCTGGAAAGGAACAGGAAGTTGAAGACTCTGGGGCACTTGCTTCCAGTTGGAAAAAAGAAATAAAAAAATGTAGGACTACTCACACACAAAAAACAACCCCCAAATGTCAATTCGGGGAGGTTTTTAACTCCAAATCAACATTTTGGGAAGATTTAGATGTTTCTCAAGGAGAGAATCTTCCCCATATTGCAGTCGCAAGAGAACCAGTGCTCTCAGGATCGCATACAGCAGTAAACACCCACCGGAAGTTGTTGGCATGCCCGAATGACGTATGGCGACCGCAAAATCCTGCAGGAGCATGCGGCCAGCAAGCAAATCTCGTGGGGTTCGTGAACAGCTCTGAAGATCTTGTGAGCGATCGGGAGCACCCGACAAGATGGGACATTTTAGCGCGCTAACAAAACAAAAATTCTGCTCCGTTGCATTCTCCGCGAGCTGACTGCAGTTTTGTGCCCAGACCTATTCAAAAGTCCACAAAGGCACACAGACACCTTTTCCTCAATTTAAAATGCTATACTGGCAAAATAATGCTGACAGTGTTTTTAAAATGCTTTATTGATATAGTAATGCTGACAGTGTTTATTGATCACAGTACATGTGCGTTATTGACATTTATAGGCACTTTTACACCTGATGATTAATGAGAAATACAAAAAAGAAAGGGCAGTGGACCTTAACAACATCTGCACCTTCACCGCAATATCCCTAAGTCTTCTGTCATAACATGTACACTCCCTGTAGGCACCCTGTGCTCCAAGGATGCTACCCTATCATGGGGAGACAATTCTTTCAAACAATACAACCAGAGGTGCACCACATTCAATATGTATTCAATGATTTTAAGAGAATTCTTTCTCTAAAAACATTTATACAAACAAAGTGGACTACTTCAGGGCAAACAAATTGTAAAAGCTGTATACGTTATATAATCAAATTCCTTACGATGCATGTGAGTCCACCCAATCTTATAAATGGAAAGGTACGCACAGTAGAGAACCAGGAGTCGTGGGTTAGATGACATCCCACCACAGCAGCGATGATATGTATGTGGATCCCATATTCCAAGTTTGCATTACACAAGAGGCTTGTCAGCCCCACAACAAGCAAAGCATTTGGTGCTGTGATGCGGTAAATGAAATCTGCCTCTGAGGCAGGCAAGGATGCGCTATCAAAGTGCTTGCTCAACAGTATAGGAATCAAGGTAATACTGAAGTTAATGCTGGTTTAAGGAACAAGGAAGCTGCTACAGCTGAGTAATCAGGAATCTTCAGGAAACAAGGATAGCAAAAGCTCAGAAACTCAGAAACCAAAGGGTTTGCCAAACAGGAACACTGCTACAATGACCAGCACTGGACTGAAGGGAACTGGGGCTTAAAAGAGTTAACTATAAACACATGCATCAGGTGTGAACAGCCTAGCACCTACTAGCGACAAAAATGCTGAATTCCACCAACCGTCCTTGGCCTGGAGTGGTGCTGAAGCAATGAGCACAGAATTCTAGATATTGGAGATTTTAGCATAAGCAGGCTGGTTTCCACAAAATCCGGCATGGTTCAGGAATGTACTAGAATTTCTGAACAGCATTCAAGAGCCTAGAAATCAGTATGTGGTCAAAGTAGAATGTCCGAAAGCTTATTGGAACAGTGGAAAGTTCCATATGTAGGTCCCCTGGTGGCAGGCATAAGAGCGTGGGTAGCGAATTGTCACAATCAAAACCAATGTTTTTTTTTATGAGAGTTGCTGTCGATTTTGAGCCCCTGAACCGCTACCTTCATCGGACACCTAATAAACCCAAACATTTCTGATAACCAGACAACCAGAAAAGACTAGGGTGGTATGATTTTCAAAGACCTGAAGAGATTTTCTTACCTGTACAGCTTTGATATTAATTACCTACTGGCGGTTGCCAGTAGATAGTTATAGTTAGGACCTATTATCCATAGGAAAATCGTAACATTCTATTCCCAATACCTTCGGCGCCGGTTGACGAATCTTCGTGAAATTGTCAAAACTAATGGCCCGTTCCGGGCAGCTCCTATCCTGAAAGCTGGGGGTGATTTGTCAAGCGGGGGCCGAGAAAAAAGGGGGGTCCCAAAACGCGTTTTTCCCTATGTTATGTCCCATAGGAAATTTTAGACACGGCTACAGCCTGAACTGCTGAATGGAATTACACCAAATTTTGCAAAAAAGTAGCCCTTGGTTCAGAAACCGCCCTTTTTTTTTTTTTAAATGGTGTAAATCCGTTCAGCAGTTCCTGAGAAATTAAAAACATTGTGGTAAAAAAATAATTTTCCCATAGGAAACTTTAGACACGGTTATAGCAAAAACTGCTGAATGGAATTACAGCAAATTTGGCAGAAGGGTACTGCTTGGCTCAGAAAGCGACCTTTTGTAAAAAGGTGTGAATCCGTTCAGTAGTTTTTGAGAAATTAAGAAATACAGATAGTGATATCTATGGCCCCGTTGGATCCGCGCACCCTCCTGATCACGAGCTTCATGCTAATTGGCTGTCAACACTCCAAACCAGGAAGTGTTGGCAGCCATCTTGTGCCTCGAAACAGAAAAAGAATTGCAAAAATCAAGAAAAGGGGACAGGGTAGAAAATCCCTGACCCCCTAGGGCTGCTCAGGGGCCCCACAAGGACCCCCAGGGCCAAAAAAAGCATTTTTATAAAAAAAAAAATCAGTCAGATTTGCGCACCCACTGCGAATTTTGGCTGAAATTTTTAAAAAAACAAAGCGCGGGCTCCCGCACTTCGTTAATATTTAGCCCCCGGGTGGGCCAAGTCTCGGGGGCAATCTTTATATTGTAATGGGGGGCCCCCCAGTCCCGGGGACTGCCATCCCTGGGGATTTTCAAAAATATGTGTGGAGGGGGCTCACAGCCCCCCCAGCCCCGGGGACCGCCATCCCCGGGGCATCAAAAATAAATGGGTGTGGGGGGCTCAAAGGCCCCCCAAACCCTGGGGACCGTCACCCCAGGGGCTTTTTGAAAATATTTGCAAGGGGGTCTCACAGCCCCCCCAGCTCCGGGGACCACAACCCCCCTGGGCTTCTAAAGTAAATGGGTGGGGGGGCTCAAAGGCCCCCCAAGCCCCGGGGACCGCCACCTCCCCAGGGCTCTAAGTATGCAAATTGGGGGTCTGTTACGGCCCCCCCAACCCTGGGGACCACCACCTCCCCAGGGCTTTGCTAATGTTGGGAGGGGGGCCGCACAGCCCCCCCTCCTGGAGCCCTGTCATGGCCCCGGGGACCGCCACCCCCCAGGGCCGGCTCCTGCAGTGTTCTGGGGTGCCCACACTCGGGACACTGCAGTTTGCATAGCAAACTGCTTTGGTTTTTGGAAGAGAGAGCAGGGAATCCTGCGCTCTCTCCCAAAACCCAAAGCCGATTGCTTTTCCACACGGGCAAACAAGCCCTGTGGCGCATTTTAAGTTGGGGAAATAATTCCCCTTCAATCCTGAGGGCCCCTGGGGGGCCAACTAGCCCACCAGGTGCTTCCAGTAAGTGCCACTGCACTGCATTGCAGAGAGGTGGTCCAGGACGTGCCCCTTTTTACACCTCTCTGCAATGGCGCTTACTGGAGGTACCTAGTGGGCTAGTTTGACCCTAGGGACCCTCAGGATTCAAGGGGACTTAATCTCCCAACTTAAAACGGCCACAGGCCGTGTTTACACAGTGGGAAGGGAGGGGACGGGGCCTGAGGTGACGTGTTCAAACACACCCTGTGGTGCGTTTTAAGATGGGGAAATAATTCCCCTTCAATCCTGAGGGGCCCTGGGGGCTAACTAGCCTACCAGGTGCTTCGAGTAAGCGCCACTGCTCTGCGTTGCAGAGATGTGGTCCAGGGCGTGCCCCTTTTTGCACCTCTCTGTAACGCAGCTCTGTGGTGCTTACTGGAGGTACCTAGTGGGCTAGTTGGACCCTAGGGTCCATCAGGATTCAAGGGGACTAAATCTTACAACTTAAAACGGCCACGAGGCGTGTTTACACAGTGGTGAAGGAAGGGGGCGGGGCCTGAGGTGACGTGGGCAAACACGCCCTGTGGCACATTTTAAGTTGGGGAAATAATTCCCCTTCAATCCTGAGGGCCCCTGGGGGCCAACTAGCCCACCAGATGCTTCCAGTAAGCGCCACTGCGCAGAGCGGTGGACCAGGGCGTGCCCCTTTTTACACCTCTCTGCAACGCAGCTCTGTGGCGCTAACTGGAGATACCTGGTGGGCTAGTTGGACCCAAGGGACACTCAGGATTCAAAGGGACTGTATCCCCCAAATTAAATCGCCACAGGGTGTGTTTGCACACGTTAGCTCAGGCCCCCTCACTTTACCAGTGTGCAAACGCACCCTGTGGTGCATTTTAAGAGGTAGTTCTAATCCCCCTGCCCTATTATGTACTAGGGTCTTACAGAGAAGGCCATAGTAATCACAGGGGTACCCCAACGCATAGTGTTCCCTAGTGTATGTAGGTGTTTTAACTGTATTCTAAGTGTCTTTTAGCATAGCACTGGCTTTAGGACTGGTAAGTCAGACTCAGTTACCACCACCCATCTGAAAAAGTTGAGGGTACAGGATGATTTTGCAACAAGGCCTCTTTCTGCTCCTTTGTTTATTCTTTCTGCACGACTTCTGTCTTCCTGCACTTTTCTTCGTCTTTGAGGATTTCTGTTGCTTCTTTATTCATTTCTTTTTCTTCTTTCTGTGTGTTTTTTTTCTTTCTTCACATGTCCTATCTCTGTAGGCATAGTTAGAAACTAGCATTTAAAAAACCTTTGAAATTAACTGAAAAATCCATAGGTTTTAGGCATGTTATAGTTACAAATTAGCATTTAAAAAACCTTTGAAATTCAATGAAAAAAACATAGGTTTCAGGCAAGTTATAGTTAGAAATTAGCATTTAAAAAACCTTAGAAATTGGCTGAAAAATCCATAGGTTTTGGGGCGTTATAGTTAGTTGGACATTTCACTCATACAAAACCATTGAACTTCCTCCGTTATAGTTAGTTCAGCTAACTATAACTCATGCGCCCGCAATGCACTGCTGATGACGTCACATATTACATCACTCATGACATGGTCAGTGACATCACTCATGACATCACTGATGACATCTCAAATGACATCACTGGTGACATCATCCTTGTGATAGAGTGGCACACCTCCTCTCACCCTAATATAACCTTTGATATACACACTCAAAAATAGAAACTAACATTTTCAAACAATGGACATACCAATACCACTCACAACACACCTATTCAGTAATTCCAAGATCTAAACACACATGCACTCATTCATCAACAGTCCTATACAGTCACTCATACATGTACTCACTCATCATATGTACTCATACACCTATACATCCTGTTACACACTGACACTCATCCATAGAGTTAGTCACATACATAGTCACACATGCAAACAAATTATCAAATATCCATTAAATTGCATATACAGTTATACACACACCACCACACTTACTGTTACAGAAACTTACACTTACTTACTCTCTTAAGCAATCACTTATAAAAACACATACTAATTTATAAAGGAACTCTTCCAATCTCTCACTCTCACATATACTCACTTACACCAATACTCACATATACTAGTTTAAAACATATGTAGTTACTCATAAAGACACTATTGAGACAGTCATTCACTCACTAGCACACCCATACACACACTCATCCACCCATACAGTCCTGCACACATGCTGTCTTCAACACATACAAACAGTGAGTCACTCATTCATGCATCTATGCACTGCATAATACCCCCCACCGAACCATACAGACACTCAGATACTCATACTGATACTCAAAAATCCAACTAATAACCTATATAGACGCTCATGTAGCTATTCACCAACTCATACAGCCACTTATACACAAAGTGAGAGACTGATACAGATATTAATATATATAAACATTACTCACTAACCCATGTATTCACTAAGATACACTTAATCAGTCAGTTATACAATCAATTTTTCAAAACAAAATCATCCATTTAGACACTTATATACCCATTTATTCTTCCATTGACCTTGAGATATACATATATAAAACATATTTAATTTTTTGAAAAACACACATTCACTTGATGATGTCATCAGGGATGTCATCAGTGATGTCATTTGAGATGTCATCAGTGATGTCATGAGTGATGTCACTGACCATGTCATGAGTGATGTAATATGTGACGTCATCGGCAGTGCATTGGTGGCGCGCGAGTTATAGTTAGCTGAACTAACTATAACGGGGGAATTTCAATGGTTTTGTAAGAGTGAAATGTCCAACTAACTATAACGCCCCTGAAACCTATGATTTTTTCTGTGAATATCGATATGTTTATAAAGAGCTTGAACCCCACCAACCCCGACGATGGTGCACTCACCCTCGAACGCTGGATAGACGACAGCGCCAACACCGTAGCCCCGCTGAAAAAGCCCACCAACAGAAACACCAGCAAAAGAGCCAGCTGGTTCACCCCGGAACTCCTCGCTTCAAAGTGCACCTGCCGGAAATTGGAGAACATATGGCACAGTGACAATACGCCGGACAGCCGTGCTGCCCACAAAGACGCCATCCGCAACCACCACCACCTCATCAGGACCGCCAAAAGGGCATACTTCACAGACCGCCTTGACAACAACGCACACAGCAGCAAGGAGCTCTTCAACATCGTGAAGAAACTCTCCAACCCCAGCTCCAGCGCCAACGACATCCCGCCATCGCAAGCCCTGTGCGACTCCCTCGCCACCTTCTTTCACCAAACAATCACCAACATTCATGACAGTTTCAAACCCCGAATGACCCCTACAGGCCTCGACACGCTGGACCCACCGCACCCCACCGACCACGACTCCCTGACAACCTGGGCCAAAGTGAGCATCGAGGACACAATCAAGACCATGGGCACAATCCACTCCGGATCCCCGTCCGACCCTCTCCCACACCACATCTTCAACAAAGCCGGCAGCTCCATCGCACCCCACCTGCGCAACATCATCAACCTCTCCTTCGAGACCGCTACCTTCCCTGAGAACTGGAAACATGCAGAGATCAACGCCCTACTGAAGAAACCCAAGGCGGATCCAAGCAACCTTAATATCTTCCGGCCCATCTCCCTGCTTCCGTTCCCAGCAAAGGTCATCGAGGAGATAGTTAACATGAAGCTCACCCGTCACCTCGAAGACAACAACATCCTGAACCCCTCCCAATCAGGATTCCGCAGCAACCACAGCACCGAGACCGCCCTCATCTCCGCCACAGACGACATCAGGATCCTTCTAAACAATGGCCAGACGGTGACCCTCATCCTCCTGGATCTCTCTGCCGCCTTCGACACCGTTTGCCACCGCACACTACGCTCGCGCCTCTACGACGCAGGGATCCGAGAGAAGGCCTTGGACTGGACCACCTCCTTCCTCACCGGCAGAACTCAGAGAGTCCGCCTCCCCCCGTTCCATTCCGAAGCCTCCAAGATCATCTGTGGTGTCCCACAGGGATCCTCCCTCAGCCCGACGCTGTTCAACGTCTACATGGCACCACTAGCACGCATTGCCCGACAGCACGACCTCTACATAATCTCCTATGCCGACGACACACAGCTGATCCTCTCCCTCACCAAGGACCCTCTCACCGCAAAATCCAACCTCCACCAGGGAATGAAGGCCGTCGCCGACTGGATGAAGGAAAGCCGACTTAAGCTTAACTCAGACAAGACGGAGATCCTCATCCTCGGGCCCAACTCCTCAGCATGGGACGACTCCTGGTGGCCCGCATCACTGAGGACCCCCCCGGCCCCTACCAACCACGCACGCAACCTGGGAGTCATCCTCGACTCAAAACTCACCATGACCAAACAAGTCAATGCAGTCTCCTCCACCTTCTTCAACACCCTCCGCATGTTCCGCAAGATCTACAGATGGATCCCGACATACACGAGGAAAACAGTCACCCAGGCCCTAGTCAGCAACAGACTCAATTACGGAAACGCCCTCTATGCCGGAGCCTCGTCCAAGCTCATCAACAGACTACAAAGAATCCAGAACGCCTCTGCACGCCTAATCCTCGACGTCCCGAGCCGTGACCACATCACCCCCCCACCTGAGGAACCTGCACTGGCTCCCCATCGACAGAAGAATCTCCTTCAAGCTCCTGGTCCACACACACAAGGCACTCCACAAAGACAGCCCAGCCTATCTCAACAGTCGACTCTCCTTCTCCGTATCCAACAGGAAACTCCGCTCCGCTGACCACACCCTGGCCACGGTCCCGCGCATCCATAGAACCACATCCGGAGGCAGGTCCTTCTCCCACCGCGCCGCCAAGACCTGGAACACCCTCCCCCTCAACCTACGACAAACCGAAGTCCTGCTGACCTTCAGGAGATGACTCAAGACCTGGCTCTTCGACCAGTTGCAACAGCACCCCCCCATCCCCCCTAGCACCTTGAAACCCTCACGGGTATATAGTGCGCTTTACAAAATAATTGATTGATTGATTGATTGATTGATTGATTGATTGATTGATTGATTGAATGTCCTAAGGAAGCTTGGTGCTGGCACTGCAAATACAAAAACAGATCTATATGTAGAAATGGTGGTATAAAAAAAAAGATTTTTGGAAAATGGCCATGCTTTAAGTTGTTTCCTAAACTCCAGGAGGGTGGAGAATGCCCTTAAGATGTAAGGGTAATGAGTGCCACAATTTTATAGTGACATCTGAAAGACTTCTCCCTCCCTAGGCAGCTTTCCAAGTTTTTGCTCTCACCATTGCTTTAGTACAGCTGGATCAAACAGGTCTTCTAGGAATGTACCAATGAAAAACTTTCCTTAGAAAGAGTGATTACTGTTTTTTGTAAAGCAAATGGGATTAACTGCAGTATCTTTTTCAGTGTTCTTAGAAGATAAAAACAAGCTGAGGTGGTTTTATTTATCTGGTCGGAGAAGGTGAGTTTACTGTCAAAGATGATCCCTAGATTTCTCACCTTAGAGACAGGAGAAGGTAGAAGACCTAGGTCCTGATGCCACCAACCAGGATTCCAGACAGTTGTGTCTTTGCCAAACAGCAAAACCTTTGTCTTTTCTGAGTTCATTTTAAGACAGTTATTTCCCATCCAGCTTACAAGTTCACACATGTATTTTGTGAAACGATTGGCAACCTCTAATTGATCTCCCGAGATTGAAACTACAGTCTGCACACCATCTGCATATAATGCAGTGGAGAAACCAAACAATCTCATGAGTTTGGCCAAAGGTGCCACATATATATTAAAGAGGGACAGACTCAGGGAAGATCCCTGAGGGACCCCACAAGGCAGCATAAAATATGTATATGTAAAATCTCCAAGCACAACCCTTTGTTCTCTATATGCAAGAAAAGATGTAAAAAAATAATGTGCTGAACCATCGACACCTATGCTTTCTAGGTGGTTCTGATTTCTTCCACAGCCGCAACAAGTGCTGACGCTTCACTGTGGTTTTTCCTGAAACCATACTGCACGGCATCTAGGGTTTCATTTGTATCCAAAAATGATGGGAGGCCAAAGTTAAGATGTTTTTCTAATATTTTTGCTGGAAACAGTAGCCAAGAGATAGACCTATAGCTTTTTGCTTCATTAGGGTCCAGAGAGGGCTTTTTCAATAGGAGAATAGATGCTTTCCTTGAATCAGTCGGAAAGATTCCAGTTTGGATGATTGAATTTAAAAGTATGGTGAGGTGGCCTGAAATTATATGTTACTTATTATAAAATAGTTGGAGGACAGGAGTCTGATGGTGATCCAGATTTTGTAGATTCAATAAACAACTTAACTCTGTCCTCCAACAACAAAGGGAACTCCTGTAGTGTGTCCTGTGATGTCTGTAAGTTATTCAGGCAATCACTTACATTATTAGTATTCTGGCTAGGTTAAAATTTACAATATATTTTCTGAATCTTGTCTTTAAAAAAATTGCTATCTTGTTACACATAGTCTGATCTGGTACAAGAGTATTGGGAGTATTCAAACTAGCAAGAATTTTGACCCTATTAACCCCTTGTGTGCCCATGACGAGCTGGACTCGTCATGGGCCGCGGTTGCGCTGTGCCCATGACGAGTCCAGCTCGTCATAAACCCCGCCCGCTAATGTAACGGCCGGCACAGGGCGGGGAAAGGGCGTGGCACACAAGGGGTTAAATAACTCCTTAGCAGAGTTATTAGCCGCTTCGATTTTATCCATGAAATATTTTGATTTATTCTTCACCAAGCTCATACTTTAATCTTAAAGGTTGTTTTTTCCACATATTTCTGTGAAAAAACATTATAAAATCTCAAGGAATCTACAAATTTCCAATGATCCAATGTTCCCCCACTTGTCCCAATAAACGTGGTCCATAACTTGTATGAGTGGGTGTAGGGACTGTGACAGGAAACGCCCCAAAATGCAACATGCATAGATCAAACTTTCCAATTTAAACTGACCCTTCTTAGCAATGTGAGTAGCTGTAGTTTTTGGGCCTGGGCTCTGCTGCCACCCAAGGAAACAAACCTAATCTAAACATTTCTGAAAACTAGACACCATAAAGAGTTCCAGGTGGTGTGACTTGCGTGGATTCCAAACCTCCAACTGTGCCTAAATTAAAAATGTTTCCTCACATTTCTGTGACAGGAACTTTTGAAGTTGGAAGGTATCTTCAAAATACCTACCACTCAGCGTTCCCACACTTGCCCTGATAAAAATGCTATGCCAGTTATGTGGCTGAGCCTAGTGCCCATGATTGGAACAAATCACACCTTGGATAATACAAATCCTTCGTGAGGGCTCTCAGTGTGTGAAGACACCAACCTGCAGAACAATTTTTTTTTTTTTTGCGTTTGTATAACATTACAAACATTGAGCTTGCATGGCCACATTTCCAGCATTTTTAAGCAGTACATCCGTACATATTCAGTCATGCCTGGGTAGAACAACTTAAAAGAACGAGTGCAGCTTATTGGAAAAAGAGAGAAATACATTGCAATGTGTGAATCATCAACAGTTGCTATTTGGGCCAACAAACATCAGCATCCATTCTATGCGAGACCATTGCTAGTTAATGATACTGTCTTTGACAACACATGTGTAAGCAATAAAGGTCTAGTGTTAGACATCAGCTATTTGTATTGCAACTAATAACGTTTGACCATACAGATGTCCAACTTATTTATACTAGTGAGTAGGTATCCATGGCAAGTTATCTAATCTAGCCTGGGGTGGGAGTCAGAGGTGCTGTTAAACCAGTTTCGTTTTTGGAACTCAAATAGCTTAACAGAGGTTCCCAAATATCTCTAGGGCGAGATTTGTGCTGCATCATTCCCCAGAAGTGCGATAATTGATCCGAACAATAGGCTGCATCCTGGAGCTAATATTTCTCTTTCGGTGCCAATCGTCTTCCCCACGTCATAGTGGTTCTTTGCTTGGCCAAAAGGAGGAGCATGGCCACGAGTTTGCGGTGTAACTCAAGAGCCCTATCAATGGTTTGCATTCTATGCGTATCTCAAACCTGGCTTGGTTTATTGAGACTATTGCATTCCAGTAAGCTGCATGCCATGCAAGATGGAGACATTCCACACTGCGTGCGCCACATCTGAGGCACATATTGGTGTCAGCTAGTCTCAGTTTATATAATTGCAGCGGGGTGCAATACAGCCGGTGTAGGACTCATTAAAATTAAAAAGTTAAAATATATCAACCTGAGAGGCTGTAGTTTGGCGACAACCTGTCCATCTGCTCACAGATGGACAGGTTGCTTTGTAAGGGGCATACATTGGTGGCGGTGGTTAGGGGCAATGGAGAGGCTCAACCTTTTTCTTTCGTCACATGGGGTTGGAATGGGGTGGGTTGAATCCAGAAGGGCAGGAATTGTGCTTGTGCGTGTGAAGCATAGAGCCTCATGTCTGGTGCTCCCAGCACACCTTGCGCATTGGAGCAACATGAGAATTTCCCATGATATATAGGGCTGTCTGCCTGCAGACACCATCGTGATTAAGTTAGAGCGAAGGCGTCTCAGGATGTGCATGTTAATGGGAAGGGGATATTTTGAAAAAGGTATATAAACTTCGGTAAAATTACCATTTTGGCAATTGCATTGCATCCGGCGATCGATATTGATAGCTTGGACCACACAGGAATTCTATTTTGAAGCCAATCGATTGCCTCGGCTTATCCATATAGCCAGGTAGCGGACTGTGCAGGTGGCCCATTTTAAGGGATAGTCACTGCGGAATGGGTCAGTATGATCTGTAAGAGGAAACAACACAGATTTTCCCACTTAATGTTTATACAAAACAGGCCTCCAAATCAGGACATCTTGCATATTATCGGAGCTAATGTGCGTGGGTCACATACATATAGCGTAACATCATCTGCATATTCTGAGATTATTATCTCTTGTGTGGTGAATCCTATACGCCGGTGTTGTCTGAGCCTGGTAGCCAGTGGCTCCATGGCAATGACAAATAGAAGTGGCAAAAGAGGACATCCTTCCCTAGTGCCACAAGTGATCGCAATCGGCTATGAAATAAGTCTGTTTAGTCGTACTCGAGCTGTGGAGAGGGTGTAAAGCAATTGAATATACCGGATGAGAGTAAAGCTCACTTCTAGCTGTTTAAGCAGTGGGAGCATGGAATCCCATAGCAAGGAGTCAAAAGCCTTATTGGCGTTTAACAGGATGGCCACTGCCTGCACATCGATGTCAAGATGATGCATAACTGCAAATAATGTGCGTAAGTTGTGTGCAGTGGAATGGCCTGGAATAAAAACCGCCTGATCTGGTCTTATCATAATCAATCAATCAACCAGTGAATTTGTAAAGCGCGCTACTTACCCGTGAGGGTCTCAAGGCGCTGAGGGGTGAGGGTGCCGCTACTGCTCGAAGAGCCAGGTCTTGAGGAGCCTTCTGAAGGTGAGCAGGTCCTGTGTCTGCCGTAAATGGGTGGGGAGGGTGTTCCCGGTTTCTGCAGCAAGGAAGGAGAAGGATCTGCCGCCGCAGGTTGTTCGTTGGATGCGCGGGACGGCGGCAAGGGCGAGGCTGGCAGAGCGGAGCTGGCGGGTGGGGGTGTAGAAGTTGAGTCTGTCGTTCAGGTATGCTGGTCCGGTGTTGTTGAGTGCTTTGTGTGCATGGGTGAGGAGTTTGAAGGTGATCCTCTTGTTGATGGGGAGCCAGTGCAGGTCTCTGAGGTGGGGGGAGATGTGGCTGCGGCTGGGGACGTTGAGGATCAGTCGGGCTGAGGCGTTCTGAATGCGTTGTAGTCGTCGCAGGTGTTTGGCCGGGATTCCTGCGTAGAGTGCGTTGCTGTAGTCTAGCCTGCTGCTGACGAGGGCTTGGGTCATAGTGGATAACAGGGGCACGATACGGTTCGCTAGGATTTTAGCCAGTATTTTGTTATCCACAATAATTAGTGATAATGGCCTGTAGGCGTTGTAGTTATTGGGAGGTTTATCCGGATTTAATAGTGAAATGCTAACCGCCTCTTGAAGTGTAGGGGGAAGGGATCCATTGTGGAGTGAATCTTCATACTAAGCCACTTGATGGGGAGCTAATAGGGTGGCGTATTCCTTTTAAAAGGAAGTAGTGAAGCCGTACAGGCCTGGTGCTTTATCGCTAGGGAGTGTGCTAATAGTTTGTAGAATCTCCTCTACTGTAATGGGCATGTCCAAGAACTCGGTGTGTGCATTATCAAGCCATACCAACTGCAGTTTGACGAAATAAGCAGAGAGCTTGTCCATGTTCCTGATGGAGTTGGATGTGTATAGCACAGCAAAGAAGTTAGACATAGTGTCCAGCACACCTGTGGGTGTGTCAAAACACAATTTTTATTGTCTACCAGTTCCAGTATGTATGTTGAGCAGTGTTTGAGGATGCTTGCCAATGTTTTCCCGGGTCTATTCCCCTTGCCATATAGGCGTGCCTGGGCTTCCCTGCCTAGTTATTTCACTTCGTGCTTGGCCTTCTCCATGTAAGCAGATATTTTCTCCTTGAACATGGCTAGCGTGTGTGGATCATTTGTTATATAGTATTCAATCACCAGGGCACTTATGTTACCCTCGAGTGTGGTCATTTGGGTGCATATTGCCCTGAGTATGCCTGCTTTTTTATAGATACATGCACCACATATTACCGCCTTGAAAGCTCCTAACGTATGTGTTGGAAGGCGACCTCAGAGGAGCCCGGAGGGGGCCCCGACTATCCTGAGACCAACCCTCGAGGTATCGTAGCCGGGCACTGGCGGGAGACTTCTCAGGGGAGGAATCTCGTATCTAGGATCGTACACTCGGCACCACACGACAAAGAGACGCCACACCGTGAGTTCTTAAGAACAAATCTTTATCAAATCGGAGTCGTAGGATCTTTATGATCAGCAAGGCAAATATATACAAGTAGAGCACGGGCTCACAGAGTCTCGGGGAGGGTAGGAGGTAGCGGGACAGTCTTTGGGGATATGTATCAAATGCAAGGGCGTACCCAGCGCACAGCTCACAATCCTCGAGCTGGGGGATACGCTTGTTGTCGTCGGGGTTCGGCGGGCCCAGGAGAGTCTGTGGGAGCCGCGAGTCACTCAGCAGGGCTCAAGCACAAGTTCGGAGGTCTTACGATCTTCAGGGAGCCGCGAGTAACTCAGCAGGGGTCAAGCACAAGTTCGGAGGTCTTACGATCTTCAGGGAGCCGCGAGTCACTCAGCAGGGCTCAAGCACAAGTTCGGAGGTCTTACGATCTTCTGGGAGCCGCGAGTCACTCAGCAGGGCTCAGGTGTTTCCAAAGGCGAATCTGCCGGATAGTCCCAGAGCACCCCTTGTTATAGGTCGACTCCTCTTTGATGTCTGGAGTCTGTGCAGGCAGGGGTCTTGTCACCTGGGGGTCGCTTGTCGGGGTTTCCTGCCAGTGTCTTTTGATCCTTTCAGGGCCGGGTTGGGAGGAGTCCCAGACACCCAGCAGGCGTGGAGCCAGCCCTCGGGGAGGCCGGAGGGCCGATCGAAACCCACCTTCCCAGGGGAACTCAGAGGTGCGATGGAAACTGCTCCTCCCTCTCTCATCCCAATGGGAGTGCGATATCCTCCAGCCGGAGTGGCGCCTCTAGGCCAGGGTCGCGCTGGGGACCGGGCGGCCATCTTGGTGCATGAAGTGGGCACGCGGGCCCGGTGTGGCCAAAAGGAGGAAGGCCACGGACGGGGAAGTCCGGGTCGGGTGTGTGTGTGTTCTGGTGGGAAGGATCGGCTAGGCCGTGTGCTCGGGGGCTGCCTGAGGTGCATGGGTCAGGATATGTGGTGCGGGGACAGGGATGGCCATGCCACGAGGCCGGGTCTAACAGTATGGAGGGAGATGTTTCCAAGGCCTTATTCTGCTTCAAGTAAGCGATTACATCTGCCGAATCTCCTCCCTAAACTCCATATCCTGCAATGCTCCCGGAGAATGGCGCCTGGGGTGGGCTTGTGGAATCGATAACTCTAATAAAACGGGGGCGTGGTCAGATAGTGTGCCGACCATGTGTGTAACTTTGGTGTCCCATTGTTTTGCCTCATGTGCTATAATCCAATCATCTATTTTTGACCATGTGTGGTGTTGCACAGAAAAACAGGTCCCTTCAAGTTGCCCATGTCAGGACTATCTCCATATATCAAGATGGTTGTTGTCTTGTATTATTGTACTTAGCGGGAATGCTGCTCTGGCATCCGGGCAATGTGACAACCTGGATCTGTCACAGCTGTCAACTAGAATCATGTTAAAGTCTCCTCCCCATATCTGTATCCCGTGGTCCCTCCAAGCTGCAAGGCACCATAAAGAACCCAGGGTCATCCATGTTCGGCCCATATACTGCCACTAGTGTTTTGTGTGCAAAGTGCCTCTCGCAATAACAATACCTCCCTTCCTTATCTGTGATTACATCTCTGAGACGCCATGAAAGTCCCCAGCAGAGCAGGATGGCTACGCCCCTGGCATAGTTTGAGTATACCGAAATATATGCCTCGTTGTACCATCTAGCTTTTAACCCCGGGGGTCTTACGGGCTGTAAGGTGTAGTTCCTGCAGAAGGCATAAATCTGTATGATGGAGAACTGTATATGCATGAACCAGTCTAGATTTATGATAATCATGAATGCCCCTATGGCCACGTAAGACATTTTATAGACATCCAGTACAGTGCGAAATGAAGTGCTTGTTGATGTGTCAGCGCAAATGTATAAAATAGGGAGCATGTGTCTGGCCCTAGTAATGAAGCAACGTTGGGTGCTGCAAAAAACTTAGCAAAGTGCCAAACTTAAACCAACAAGAATTTGCATGTAAGGGTCTCCTGACCCATCTGAAGAACCAGAAACCTTATGGGCCTGGCGGCGCAGGGTACGCCTTAATCTCCTGGGTTCTCCTGCTTCAGCTAACAGAGACACGGGGACACTCTGTCGGCGTAAAAGATCAGATTTTATTAGCTGCAGCTAGTACAGTTGTCCTACAATAGAAAGAATTGGAAAACAAAAGTATTGAGTAACCCGAAGAGGTCTCTCCTCCAACTGTGTTTGCCACCCCTCCCACAGGTTAAGGTATTAACGTGTCTGTAACTGACTTGCAGGTGGTGAGATACGTTCGTGTGTTTTGGAGGACAGTTGTGAAACGAGAGAATACGAGCAGAGGACAGCGAATGCCAGAGGATGAGATAAAGTCAGAAGTGAATAGTGTGAACCAACAGATAGTTAAGAAAGGGATTAGGAAAACCAGACAGGGATTAGTGTACTCGGCCAGTCTCTAACACCAGCTTTGTAAACAGAGGCACAAGGCTATTTTGACACAATACTGCAGGAAAAGCAGAAAAGACTTCGTTCGTCGCGCTGCCTGAGTGCGGGCAACACAAAATGGCGGCGAAGCACAAAATGGAGGCTCAATACGATCGTGATCGAAAATCAAATTTCCTCAGACCCTCCTTTTGCCAGAACTCAGGCAAGATACACAGACTCACGTTAATCTGAGTCGATGTCGATGGCCATGAGGTCATGGAGTTGTTGCTGTAACATCATTCTAATATTCTCTGTTCTTTGTGTCTTAGGTTTTGGGATGCACACAGTAGCACAAAGGTCGCAGATAGCGGGACCACACTGCATACACAGACAAAAAGAGAAAACGATGGCTTAAACCATACCAAAGAATGTTAGCACTTTCCAACCCCATTGGACAGTAGTCCCCAAAACCATCCCAACAACGACCAATCTCCTTTGTCCTGATGAATCGACTCGGAGATTATATGTAATTTAGAGATGGCCTTGTATACTGTCGGAGCATCACCAGGTATACAAATACAGCAACTTGATTTGATCATTTTACAGACTCCACCACGATCTGCATGAATAACATATAAGGCAACTCGGTTCTGCAAAGTCATAAGACGATCCGCCTGTAGTTCCGCTGTAATATTACTCAAAGCTCCTACAGTGATGTCTATGGTAGTCTCTACAACACAAACCAGTTGTCTCATATTCCTGCTGTTTGCCATAGGACCCTAAAAAAGAAGAAATCCTTTCAGGAAGTCTCCTCCCTCTTGTCCTGCTTTGTCTTTGGAATCAATAATTCCTCTGCCGTATCTGCTTTTATGAAAATTTGAAGAAGCGGTGTATGTCGGGGGAAGAAGAAAAGCTATATAGCAAGTTCCAGAAAAACTAGTTGGCAACCACGTATAGGCTCTATCGTGACAGATGAAATACGTGCCCTGAGATGGCACTAACGGCGGCGAATTCTGAGATGAGTGGATGTATGTATGGGAACAAAAACTTTTTGTCTGTTCGGTGTCAGTAGTTTGGCCATTTATTTGCAAACAGAAATTGCCTTGATGAGGTACAGTCCAAATTGGTGGAGATTTTCCCTGTTTAACCTTATCACTAAGGCTAGTGATATAATGAGTGACGTTCCAATTAGTATATGCTTTTCTCTCATCAACAGAAATTTTACTGTTTTCCATGATTTTGGCCATAGCTACCATTCCCTTTATCAATCAACTATGACTGAAGTCTGGTCCACCAATATAAGAACTGACAGGTCATTTAAATCAGCTTTGATAGGCGTTAGAGAAAATTATAAAATAAGCCCAAGCAGAACCTTCATAAGAGAACGGGAGGACTAAATATGGCATCCCTTTTTCTGTGGTATGAGGCATTAGTCCACACACCCAACACTTGGTTGTATTAATTACTAATTGGTGTTGGTGCAATAACTGGATAAATGAATTATTGTAATATTCGGTTCTTCTAACGAGTTCATGCTGAGGAAGTGTATGAAATAGATGCGGAGAGATAGTAGAAAAAGAAGGCACAATAATAGAAGAAGGGACAACTTTTTGCTGCATAGCATAAACAATGCAACCTATACACGCCAATAAAATGCATAATAATATAAAAACACATAAAGTTATACCACAACGATTGTATATTATTTTACAATGATTGTCTTTCATTTTGTTCTTTCTTTCTCTTTCGCCTAATGTAGTTTCCATATTCTAAATGGATGCTCACGGCAATCTTCCTTAATCACTTCGTTACGATTGTCTGCTGTCCTATGACACTGCAAGTCCTGCAGGCCTATTGCCACTACTCAGGTCACAACCAAGACTCCTACCGTGACCCTGCAACCGGGATAGAAACTACACAAAAGAGAAAATCTCAAGTTTTCTTCTTTAGTCTGGGTCTTAAATCGTAATGAGCCTTATCATGTACAGTCTGATCCTGAAACAATGTTCGTGGATTTGTGGTATTCAGACGAAAATGTGGTGGTACAGCTTCTTGGAGAATGTCGTTGTTTTCTTTTACCGACAATGTTCCATTCAAGCGTTCATCACTAAAAGGTATAAATCGTGAAACCTTCTTGCTTTCAGAGTCATTTATACCCTTGCGGACCCACTGATTAAAGGGCAAAGGCAAAGGAACCTTCTTGCAGTGCACGCCGTGAATCCAGTTCTTCTTTCCTTCAACCTTTACGGCTGTACGAGTAGTCAGGAGAACCTGACGGGGTACTCTCCAGCGAGGCTTCAAATTTTTCGTCCTTTGGAAATTCTTCACACAAACCCAGTCACCTGGTCGGATGGAATGACCTGAGTCTGTGGAGGCCTCTGGCAAAGCGCTCTGAACCTGTTGATGGAGAACACGCAATTTAGTTGTAAGGTCGTGCAAATAATCAATCAACATTGGATATGGCAAGTCTGAATACTTTTTAGGGCGAAGGACTCCCCATATATTAGCTGGGCATCCGAAAACTATCTCTTAAGGGCTAAGTCCCAAACGAGAATGCACAGCCGTTCTGGTGGATAGAAGAGCCAAAGGTAGGGAATCGGGCCAACTAAGGCCTGTACTAGCTTGTATTTTAGCAAGTTTGAGTTTTAGAGTGCCATTATAGCACTCCACTGGACCCGCTGACTGTGGATGGTTTGCCGCATGGAATTTCTGTTTTATACCAAGATCTGCACAAACTTTTTGAATGACTTGGCCCACAAATTCGCTCCCATTGTCACTCCAGTCAATGCGCGGCAAACCAAATCTAGGGAAAAACTCCTTTAGAAGTACTTTGGCTGTAGATAAAGCAGTATTGTCTTTCAGGGGGTAAGCCTCTATCCATCTGGAAAAGGCACATACCACCACTAGAACATATTTGAGATTGTTGCATCGTTCCATGTGAATGTAATCGATTTGTAACACCTCAAATGGATAGGTCGGAGGAGCAAAATGACCTGCTGGAGTTGGGGTTCCTTTTCCCGGATTGTACATTAAGCAAATAATACAATGTTTCACTACATTGTCTGCACATTTTGGGATTCCTTCGTTTTGCCATACTGGAGCCAGAAGTTTGCATATTCCTTTCGCACTTAGGTGGGCTGGACCATGCGCCATAGTAACTACAGGTAGTACATAGGCATCCAGTAACAGCCAACGTTGGTGCTCGGACAATTCCACCCAACATCCCATCCCACCCAACATCCCATCTCGTCTAACATTCCTGTACTTTCTTTCCACTTTCTCAATTCTTTCTCTGTAGCCTCTTCTTGAATTGATTTCACACTTTCTACTGTATCCTCATACATTCCTCTTTCTCTGACCCAATTTGCGGGGCCTGCAACATACATGCGACTTGTAGCATCTCTGGCTGTCTTTTTCGCTACCTCATCCGCAAATGCATTCCACGTTCACTCTTTTTCCTTTAGATAACACACACGCTCTGGTCAAAGCTATCAGTTCAGCTGCCTGAGCTGAATTATGTCTGATGTGTGCTGTTTCCACGATTGTATGCAAGGTAGTAACAGCATAGGTGGAAGTTGTCTCTCCATTAGGAAGCTTAAAACAAGAACCATCTGCCCATAGCGTTCCATCTGGATTCACTAATGGCGTATCTGTTAAGTCAATTCTACCTTTTGTCTCTTCCTCAGTACGGAAGAAACAATCATGTTATTCTTGAACACCTTTCTCTTCTGGCAGAGGCAACAAAGTAGCTGAATTCAAAGTATTACATCGTTTGATATGCACGTGACTAGCCAAGAGCGTCAGCTCATATCCAGACAAACGAGCACTCGTAAGATGCTGTGTTTTTGTTCTGTTTAGCAAAGTATCCACTGCATGTGGCACCATAACAATGAGAGTATTATCTAGCACCACTCCAGCCGACTGTCAAATAGAAGTTGCTGTTGCTGCTGTCGCTTTAAGACAACTAGGCAATGCTTTAGCTATTGGATCTAACGTAGCCGAAAAATAGGCACATGGTCGCTGTTTATCTCCAAATCGCGGTGTCAAGACTGACAACGCACAACCTTCTCTTTCATGAACATAGAGCATAAAAGGTTTACTGTAATCAGGAGTACCTAGTACAGGAGCAGAACACAGAGCAGGACGTAAGTCAGTAAAACTCCTTTGACATTCGTCAGTCCATGGAAGGGGCTGAGGCGTATCTTTCAAAGTGAGTGCCAACAAAGGTTTGGCCAACAGAGAGAAGTTAGGGATCCACTGCCTACAATAGGAAGTAATACCCAGAAAGGCACGTACCTCTCTTTGTGTGGATGGCACAGACATTTGCGCAATTGCTTGGATACGTTCTGGGGTTAATCGTCTTCCCTCCTTTGATAAGAGATGACCCAAATAGGTGACCTCTCGACAAACATATTGTAGCTTAGAAGGTGAAAACTTATGATTAAGATTGGATAAGTGTCGCAACAATGCAACTGTCACATTCTTACATATATCCTCTGAATCAGCAGCGATTAACAAATCGTCCATGTATTGAATGAGAGCAGCACCAGACGGCAAGGAAAAAGCATAAAGATGACATTTCAAAGCTTGACTATAAATAGAGGGACTTTCACAATAGCCTTGAGGTGCGCGTTTGAACCGGAAGCTTCGGCCTCCAAAAGAGAAGCCAAAAATATCCCTACTCTCTTCGGCAATGGGAATACTAAAGAAAGCATTTTTCAGATCGATCCGCGCTCTCTGCTGGCTCCTATTCCAGCACAACCGCAAGGTCTGCACCTCGCTAGAGATATCCCCAAGGCGCATCGGCTGTTGTAAAATAATCCTAGAAAGCAGGTGGGCAGGAATCCGCCCCCCCACTCCGGCCCCCACCCCTCTGAACTCTCGAACCACCGCCTGGGTCAGGTGTTTCTTCTACTTTTATGGTGATTTTTCCCGCCTGCCAGGTGTGTGTTGCAGGCCTGGCACTGCTTATCGCTGATTTCCTCATCGCGCTTTGGCCCATCGCAGGTTTTTTTGTGTTGTGGTTTGTGTTTTTATCTCCATCAAGGTGGTTGTATTGTGGACATTGTCTGCGGTTTAGGCAGACTATCGCATGGTATCGCCTTGTTGTGAATTCCACGTTGACACTGGGCTATTTTCCCGCGATGGGCTGCGATGTTGAGAGTTGAGTTAAGCTACTCTTGCGGTATTTATCACACGTTCTTGTGAATATACCCCTTAATTGTCAGTGACAGTTCACCACATGATGGTGCTGTCTGCCTAAGTTTGAGATGAGCATAACAACAGGGATTAATAAGTCAATATACATGGAAGAAGGTCATTACCGGCCAATCACACCATTATTTTAGCTGTGGATGGCGTTTGATTGGCTGAATTTTCACACTTGCAGGAGTGCGATGGTTATCAATTGGTACTGCTATTGGCAGTGCTGACAGGTGCAATGTGTGGTGCAGGCTGCAATAGCCTCCTGAGAAGGGTCCTGGTACTTTTTTACAAGTTAAGCACTGAAATACCGATTTAATAACGAGCCACTGATAAGGCCTATATGCTTTAAGATTTAAGAAATAAGTCAGGCATCCTGCCTTTGTAATATCTTTCCATAACAGATCAGACCTATGGCATCTGATATATTTTTTCCCATTTACCCATCTCAGGCCTATGGCCAGTATCAATGGGTTTTTCACAAAAAAAACCTCAAACCTACTGTATTGAGCATAAGCTTTTCCAAAAGGCATCCATCGGACGACAAGTCATAACATTAAAAATGAATACAAAATTACATGGGGCAAAACAAAATACAATCCCATTTACGAGGGTTAGGAAGGATTAGCAAAACAAAAAAACCCTTGCTTACTGCATTAAAGTAAAAATACCTGGGCATAGCTTTTAACACAGGATAATAACAATGCATCTTTTAAGACCTATCAGCTGTAACAAATGCTTTTCACAATAAATAAGTCAAGCCAATTACTTTAACATTACTTTTCATGTTTAAACATATCAATAATATGGTGATGGATATCATTTTTCCAGAACCAAAGAGGTCTATTGCCTGTGTCATTGGCTTGAAACCAATAACAGCTCAGGTCCACTTCATTGTGCATAATCTTTCCAAAAAAAGGCAACTGGATGGCACAGAGCCATCAAATTACAAATTAATACATTTACCGCTGACAAAACAAAACCAGATTTATCACAGTGCAACTCTTCTACTTCTATAGCTGGTCAGAGTGGGAAACCATCAGCAAAGCCCTTGCCTCCTACAGTAATCTTTGAGATTCCCTGGGAGAAACTAGGTGTCTATAGTATTTCACAACGTGTATTAACAATCCTCCCTTAAATATTTATTGGTGTCAACATATGCTTTTAACAATAAATATCTCTGGAGTACCGTCTTTGTTATAACTTTGTCTTAACTTTAAATATCAAATGGATTGGGCCTATTGCCTTGATAATTGAATTGGCACACCCAACATACTCCTACTATATTGAGCAGAAGCTTTCCTACAAGCAAAAAGTGCAAGAGGAGTACTCCTTCAGTGAAGGCTTACAACCTCTGCCATATAAAACACTGTACTCAAGGCCACCAACACGTGGGGGATTTCTGGCCTGTCTGAGGGCCTGTTGGAAGAGCCAGGTTTTCAATTTCCCCGTGAAAGTAAAGATGAAAATGGGGGCTCTGATGTGGTAGTGGAGTTCATTAGCAAGGCACTTTGGTGAGGTTCCGGCAATGCATTTCTGGAAATTTTGTGTTATTTTGTGTTATTATTAGGGAATTTCACAAAATTCTCCATAGCAAAATCAAATTTTGCATAGGATTAGTTAATATTATTGATAGGAATTCTAATATTTATTTATGACATTTCATCTGTACTATACCGCAAGTCTTATTCATAAAAGCACTACTATTGTGATAGCTGAATGAGACTTGCAGTCTGGTGACTCATCAGCAAAGTAACCTCCATAAAAGAATGAATGGAGTACAGAGGTTAGAAATGAGACACCTTAGTGCAAGCATTATGTACAGTCCTACAAAGCCTCATGACATATTCATTGATATCGTTAGTTTGCTCTTAAAGCCAATGCATTATGTACAAGTTCCTATTGCACAAATTGGAAACCTTCACATCTTGAGCAGGCTGTTGAACTCCTGCAATTAGAGCCTTCCAGCACACGTCTTATGAAGTGGTGCAAATGTAGACACTTCCTTTGCATCTTTCAGTGAAGCAGTGTTCCTGAACTCAAGACATCTTGATTAAGGTCAGCATTATGAATGAACCATAATGGAAATCTATTTCTTTCCTGTGCGGGGTAGACAATGAGAACTCTCTGCGGAAGCCTGTAGACCAGAGGTTCTTCATGTAATCATTACTGGAATCTGGGGACACCTACTAAAACATTATTGGAATTTGTGGACCCCCACTTAGTCATTATTGGAATCTGGAGACACCCGCCTAAGCTATTTTGATGATTTAAACCACAAAACAATGCACAAATATACAAAAACAAGCTTTTATCAGACGAATACACAAAATATTAAATATTCTTTTAAAATCACAAACAAATATAAAAAACAAAGCTTACATTTTAATGGAAAGATTAGAGCTTTCTACATTCAAGTGAGGCCATCTATTGTCCATATTATATAATGTTGCACTGCTCCCACAAATCCGTACAAGGATATGAATTTAGGGGCTTATTTACAAGTCCCTTGTGCCACTGGTATGTCACTTTTTCCCATATATAAAGTGACGTACCAGCGGCGCAAATGGGCGTATAAATAAGGACCTTAATTCTTTGTCTCCAGTTTCAAACCTCTTCATATTAAGAGATAATTTCTACAATTTGCTTCTTTATATTAATCTTGTTTTTTGTTTATAGTGTTTATTTTTTAAACAGTCGCTGACCCCCTGAGTAGGTATCACAATGCTGTACAACATGCTGTTGTGCAATGTCGCTGTTGTGTACAGAATCCTCGCAGTCTTCTCAATATCTGTAATGAGGATACCGTTTTCGAATTTTCCTAAAGCATGAAGATCCACATTTACTAAGAATTTGCGTCAGGGTTTCCTTTTGGCACAGACCGGTCGCAAAATTCGTTTTGGAATTTACATAGCCCTTCCTTGCGTTACCTTTCGTCAGGTAGCTGTTACATGGGTGGTACATGGGCACACCTGTGTATTTTGACTCAAACCCAAATTTACAAATACTTGTAAACATTGGGTGGCGCCAAAATGGTGCACCTATGTGAGGTTCGCTCAATGAGGAGAAATATGTTTATTTCTCCTCATTTAATCTTTCTACGTGTGCTGCATTCTTCAGCACACATACCAAGAGGATATCGTATTCAAGGATAGTTTTGGAGCAAGTACGTATGTCTTCCTGCACAATGACACAAGGATGCCTCCATTGGCTCTAGGCAGCCAAAAGTGCACCCGCAATACCAGAGAGCAGAACTATGCCATATCTTTCAAAATACTCTCTCCCTTTTACTACTGCAACACAGTAAATTCACTTTCTGCGCTGAGTTGTATGAAATGTTAGTCAATATTTTGTAAAAAGAAAATGTTCTTTTTTAAACCTGGCTTTTCAAGCGAGTTTAGCCCCAGACTTTTTGATTTTTAGCCTCCTGTTTTGAACCCTGTTGTTGTTGGTTTTATGACTCTGGGAACCAGGGTTGGATTGGGATGAAAAATTGTCCCAGGCACGCTAAAAAAAAGTGGCCCACATTTCAATATTGCCTTTCCTCAAAACACTGTTTCGGCGAAAATGTATTTAAAAAAAGGGGGGGTAATAAAAAATGAATGGATTAGTTTACACTGGTGAAACACACCTGAAAACAAGTGAGGCCACTTCTGCTCAGTGACCATTGCGCTAGCTCTGTTTCCGACTTCCGATGCTTCCGGTCAGCTGCGTTTGGGAACCTGCAGTCGAGCTGAGCTCCAACTGCGCTGAGCATTGGGATCCTGCGGCCATGCTGAGATCTGACCACGCTGAACTCCGGCGTCCCAGTCCCGGTGGTCTAGCAAAACCGGCCTCACGCAGTGTCACCGCACCGCTCCACAGGTTACCTGCCGCCTGCTGCCACCGCCATCCCTCCGCTGTTGCCGCCACCGCTGCCGCCTCTTTCCCATCAATGCCCACAACGCAAGGAACGACCCGGTAAGCCAGTTAACACGCTCTGAGGGCCGCTCGTGGGTTGTTTTTGCTGAGGCTTGCTGCCTGTGGCTTGGTTTGGCTGTGGTTGGTCGCCTGCAGCGGAGGACTAGAGGGGTTAAAGCGGGCTAAAGCGGTGTGTGGTAAACAGGCTTGCCCCCTCCTCAGTGCACTTTCCTCGTATTCACTTGCCCGCGCTGCTCTTTTGGTCTCCCCTGGCCTCTCCTGGCCTCTCAGCCCTACCTGTACTCCTACAACTCCTGCAACTGCTCCTCTGTGCTTCTGCCAGTCAGCTTATCTGGCCTCTGCACCTGTGCCTTGCTCCTTGTCATTGCGCTGCCCTGAAACATCTAGTGGCGCCGCCGCCGCGGAGCTCAGTGGAGCTCAGAAGAGCTTGGGGAACGTGAAGGAGCAAAATCGCAGGAGGGGCGGCAGGTGGGGGGAAGAGACGGCGCGTTGAGCTTAGTGAAGTGGTGTGAGCCCTAGTGCAGAGGGGGCAGCGGAGCTCCAGCCCAGTACAACAACCACAGCATCTCAAGGCACCTCAAGACGCTGGATGCGCAACACGCACAGCACGATACTCCGTGCTGCAACAAACTTGTCTACCGTCCATCTGTCCACCATTCAATCCCCCCAACTTCTACTCCAGCTCAGTCCCAGCTCAGTTCCCGGCCTAGTTCCAGATCCACCTTACAACCTAGATTACTGAGCTTCTCAAACGAGAAAGGGGGTAGGAGGAAAGGCAAGGCAATAATCACCAGCCCATCGGAATTTCTGCTAAGGGGGAAGGACCAAGCCAAGGAAAAAGAGGGAAAGAAACCGGGAAGGGCCCCCTTCAACACTTACACCGACCGCTACAATGTTATCAGGGAAGGCAAGACAGCAGTCGGTGCCAAACCCTAGCAGGAAAACGCACAGGACAACAAAGAAGGCTTCCGGCATAAAAAGCTTACAAATCACAGAAGAACTGACGACAAAGGAGGAGGAGGCCCCTCTGATCTCCCCACTTCTCAGCTGCCCGTTGGCTCAGCCAATTGTTAACACAAGTAACACAACCATCGGGGCCATCAAGACCAAAGGTTATCAAGCAAAAATATACTCCAAATTCTCCTTCTTAAAAGATGCCGGGCCGGTCTTCTGCCTAGCCAGCAACAAATAAAGCAATCTTCCAACCCCTCTTCAAAATACTTCATACTGGGCGACAAAAGCCTAATGCAGACCACGAGGGGCTTTCGGCCGGCAGGGATTTGCTACGCGTAACAGGACCCCACGAAGCAAGCACAGAAGATGAGAAGCACAAAGGGGACAAGGAGCAGGGGGACAAGGCACATGAAGGAACAAACAAGGACAAATGGTCCCGAACGGAGCTGATATCGAAAGACAACACCACCAACAAAAACGCCACCAACAAAAACATCAACAAAATCAACGCAAGGGAGATAGATGGCCAAACACAACCCCCTCAGTGGCAAAAAGGAAGGAACCTCGACCAATTGGGCAGCACACAACTCGGGAAAGAGGGGCCGAAACATCATGAACGCCTGGAATAAGAACATGGAAACCTTGCTAACAATAACACTAACAACAATAAAAACATTACTCTAAGGGAAGAACCAGGCACTCCAGAACTCCACCAACAACAAAAGGAATAGGCAACGGGAATGGTATCAAACCTTACTGTTATGTAAGTAATGATTAGGCGAACCCGTTTGCTCATACAAAAGCAGCATGGGGAATGTACAAACCCTATATTGCAACTCGCAATTTTTTGCGACTCGCAAAATAGGGTTTTACGACTTGCTATTAGGAAGGGGCATACCCTACCTAATAGCGAGCGCCACCCTATGTAAGAATGTTTTGCGTCTGCAATTGCGGGCGCAAAACATTAGTAAATTACCACCCTTTTCATGAGGGTGGTAATGCACTTGCAAAAAGGGATGGGTCCCCAGGGGACCCCTTCCCCTTTGCAACTGCAGGGGACATTTTTTTTTTATGGGCAGGCAGTTGTCCCAGGGACCACTACCTGCCCTTAACCCCTTCGGTGCTCATGACGGAACGGTTCCGTCATGAGCCACGGTTGAGCTGTGCTCATGACGGAACCGTTCCGTCATGACCACGCCCGCGCAAGATTCCGTCAGCACAGCGGCGGAATCTGCGCAGCATGGAAGGGGTTAAAAAATGAAACGAAAACGTTTTTTTTTTTAATGCATCCCGTTTCCCTTTGAGGAAAACGGGCTGCATTAAAAAAAAATGTTTTATTTAAAAGCAGTATCAGACATGGTGGTCTGCTGAGCCCAGCAGATAATCATTACTTACTTAACAGTAAGGTTTGAGACTAGAATGGCTCTTAATGTTAGCATTTCATCTTGTCTTTAGCCCTGAGTAAGTCCATGACTTACTGTCTGTTGGACGAAACACGTGTTGGCATCCAGTGTGGTTCGAAGACTTATTTGAAATATGAACACATTATTGGACAAACAAAGCCTGAAATAAACTAAGAAGAATCTGATCAAGACTGGCATTTGGATTTCATTTTTGTTAGGACTTTCTTGCCTGTGCTCGGATTACCTATTATTGTATTTTGCCATGCAATATCAGACCGACAAGATGGACATCCAATTGTGAGTTCTCAATTCTCTCTCAATCTTTGTTGCAAATATAGATGACAGACTGGTAGATCTCAATAATCTTATTCTGAAGAGCACAAGCGGAGACACAAACGGTACAGGCTAGCTGCACCTGCGTAACCATAGTAGATAAGCTGGCAACTCTCCCAACGGTAATAGACAACCTCCTATCCAACATGAGAGACGCTGTGTCACAGAAATCAACACCAAAAGAACTTGGCACAATGAGAATGGCCGAGCAACAACCAATACAACTGATAACTGAGGACGTACCTCAGGACATCATGGACCAGAAACCAGAGAACAGAATGCCCGATGAGAGCTCGGTCTCAATAAGATCAGAGGAAAAAAAACAATCAAGGCAAGGATCACTGGAAACCTCGCCAATGTCCTCAAGGCATAACATGCCTCCCAACAGCAGACTCCCCGGAACTAACGTTTCACCAACCAGCTCGCTTAGATCCAAACAACGAAGGAAGCTGAAGATAAAGGGGCGAAACCAAAAGCTAACTAAACTAACATCTCCTTGCAGGGTCATAAGCCAGGAACCGGGGGAAGACCTCAATGGGGATCCCCCTGACACTACAACCTAGGTGGCTGACGGGACAGATTGCCAACAGGAACTTTCAGAGCACTCCCCCCAGGAAGAGGCAATAGAAGCAAAAAGAAGCAACTCCCCCAAAACAAACACAAGCGGTGGAGAAGCCCCAAAGAGCAAACCCTGCTAGAACAGAGGGCGCACTCATGAGGGGACAACTGATGGTGTGGGATTAACTACATCAAGTGAATCCCCTGAGCCAACGGATACACCCAGAGTCAATCAGGAATCACCCATAGACCAGATGGCGCAACTGAACTCCACAACAATCAAGTTCCATACCGAATACAAGTCAAAGGGACAGATCGACATACTAAATAGAGGAAACATTCAACGTTTAATAAATTCCATTAACAGCCTGAAGAACATAAGATCTATGGCTCTTGAGTCAATAGAATTTGTGGAGTCTCTGGAACATCTGGGTGTGGAATGGACTAAAAAGGTTTGGGCTACATCTGGGATAGCAGACAAATTTCTAAAAGAATATACCAAATGTAACACCTGGAGCATTAAGCTACGACCCTTCGCCAAACCAAGATATCCGGAACCCCTAATCATCACTTCGGAAAATCAAAAAGAGTCCGGGGGGACTCAACTGAGTACACACTCATACTCAGTGTTACGCAGAGCCAGCAGCAAAAGCTCAGAGGGCAAGGAAATTAGAGATCAGCGGCTCCATAGGTCCAATGCAACAAAAAGCATACCACCATAAGAGTGGAGCGGGCTATCCAGGACCATAAACACAAAAAATCGAAATCTGTGACACACCAAGTTCTGCAGACCCAATACGGACACCAAAAACTCCCTCAAACTTTGCTTGTGGAACATCAACGGGTGGGAGATAAGACCCTGGATCTGGAACTGCAACTCTACCTACAAGGCTTCGACATAATCTTTCTCCAGGAAACTTGGTGTGAATCGCCGCCAGCTCTGGACGGATTCAATGTGCTCTCCCTACCTGCCACAAAGAGCGCCAAATTTGGTCACAGCAAGGGAGGTCTTGATACATACAGCTCCATAAAGAGCATCTACGCTATGGGGTCTATGACGCACAGCTTAGCACCCCCAAACGCTATGCAAGCGCTTAGACTTACCTTGCTGGGGGAGGTGAACAATGAGCTGGTAATTCTCATAAATCTCTACCTATACCCACGCGATAGAACTAAAGGCATCCTGTAGTTGAAGGAGAAGTTAGAGGAAATTCTAACGGAAGAGCAGACCAACAGCCTGATCATCACTGGGGACTTCAATGCAAACATGTTCAGGAGAACAGCTGAAGAAACTGACATGGAGGAGGACCCTTTATCATGGATCGCAGTAACACAAGATGATAATGCAGGCGGGAGACACACAAAAACTACACATAGGCTTTTAGCAATCCTGGAGCAGCTGGGCTTTCAAGCTTTAAATGGATGATTCCCAGGAGACCGCCCACAGACTGCAACATTCCACAACACAGTAGCAAGTACCACAATAGACTAAACATTTGTTTCTTGCTGCATGTTCCCAAAAGTAACGGACTATCACATCGGAACCTCTGAATACAGCGATCATTTACCACAGGAAATTACAATAGGTTCAATCGTCATACCACAAACTCTGCCAGCACACATCCATGACTCAGAATTTACATCTAACGCAAAGAGAATAAAATGCAAAATGGATGACCCGGAAGGCTTTCTCATCCTTGCAAAACAACTCATGGAAGAAGCACGATCTGCAACCTCTGATGGCCTGAGAAGCTAGGAGATGTTCACAAGTAACCTAGGAAACAAATATGGTGTGAAAAAGGGATACCACCTAAACAGGAATTCAGGACTTGCTAGACCCAAAAGCCCCTGTCTCCAAATTGGAAACAATGTGCAGCTGAAAAAGCTTAAATCACTGATAAACTGCGCACTCTGGAGATTGAAGAAAGGCGTGTCCGATTCTATGACTTTACAAGAACTGAGGGAACTGAAAGACAAGCACAGGAAATTATTCAACCTCATACTGACACTCCTTCACCCGAAAGCAATGTTGCAACATCTCAATTGCTATCTAACATAACTTTAGAACAACCTCTTATAATCACGAGTCAACAAATCTGGAAAAGAATTTCAATGGGTAGGCGCGAGGGAACTCCAGGACCAAACGGAATCCCACCCATAATATACAAAAAAAGACCCGGAATACTGGGCATCTGTATTAAAAATGACCTGTGAATCAATCCTGCGTATATCGACAACACCATCCTCATGGAGGGGCTCGATCATCTCCCCCATTTACAAAAAAGGCAACAGGGACAACCCCAAAAACTACCGGTTGATAGCTCTACTTGACAACGAAGCCAAATATTACGCAGTACTGCTCTTACAAGAATTAAAATCTTGGGCGACGGAAATCTCTGCAATCCCGATAAACCAAACAGGCTTCTGCAAAACATGGGGACCACCACCAACATCATGACCCTCTTGTTAATGATAGACGCCGCTCTTGCCAAAAAACAGCCCTTGTATCTATGTTTCATCGACTACAGCTCAGCGCTCGATCATATAAATAGGAACTTGTTGTGGCAAAATCTAAAAAAGCTGAATATTCCATCGCTACTACTAAAACAGCTAGTCCTCTTGCGCAGTAACACTTGGGTGCGAGCAAAACTAGGCACCGGAGACCACTTAACAAAAAAGATCCCTACCACCACCGGATTAAAGCAAGGCTGTGTGCTCGCCCCGCAGCTTTTTAGTCTTTTCATGGCAGAGCTTTCAACTTCCCTCAATGGTAACAACTCGCACGATCCCAAAATAGGCGGCCTTCAACTGTCCAACCTATTTTACGCGGACGACTTGGTGCTCATAAGGCAAACACCAGTGGATTTACAGCGTCTGCTTGATACTACATCTTGGTATTTGAAGGAGAACAAACTCAGCATCAATAAAGAAAAAACTAAAACTCTCTGTGTGAACTGGCACAAAAAAAAATACAACCTCACTGGCACTTGGCGTCATGCAAACTGGAAACTGTTCAAAGATACAAGTACCTGGGAATCATAACTGATGACAAAGGAAAGTACACAGCTCAACTGAAGGCCATAAAAAAAGGGGATTATCAACTGCTGTGGTACTAAGAAACCTCAAGAATAACATCTCTGTCCCAAATTTTCTTCCCTTAATCAAAGTGACCCAGGCGCAACTTATACCATCAATCAGCTACGGAAGTGAAGCTGTGAGAGGGAGAGATGCAGAAACTCTGGATCGTACAATAACAAGAGTATTTTGAATGATTTTTGGGCTACCAGAATATACATCTCCCGCACAACTAAGGCTGGAGTTTGGGCTAAAAAGGCAAGAGCTCGCCCGCAAAAAGGCATTTATCAAAAGCTGGTTTAAAATTAAAAGGGGTCCGTCTGACTCACTAAACAGGCATACTACCATCTGCATACCACATGCTGCCCTGGCTACGTCCCCCGAAGCCAGCAATCTGCCGACTCTGTGGGGAGGGGGAGGAGGATATAGTGCACCTTTTGACTATATGCAAGGCCCTAACACAGGAACGACGGATCTTGCTAAGACCTCTCTTCAATAAGAAATTAATTCGAATTTGCAGACAAGCAGTGTTAGCATCCTTCTCTGGCGAGGATGCCCAACTAAGCTTTCATCTGGTAAAATACTTACCCGTCGCAGAAACGATGATAAAAAGGCAGGCCACCCAGTCTGCATACCGCACCACAGCTGAACGCATTATGGTACCTAGTTCCAATTCTCATAAGACACTGCCTGTGCTGCTGCCGTAAATGGGAACCTCAGTAATGTTAAGACTGGTACATCATGCACTTTAAAGGACTGTTCTGCTGCCGCAAATGGAAACCTTAGTAATGTTGAAGATTGGCACATCATGCACTTTTAAGGTCTTGCACTAGGCGGAATGCCCTCGCTAACCCCCCTTTTCATACTTACCAAACAACTTACTAAATACCCAAAGCCCCATAATGCATACCTCTATTGCAAATCTCTGCATATACCATTGCCCTCAGCATTCAACAATCTCCAACAAAGGCACTGTTTCCTACGCTACAGTAAGATTCTCGTAAAACAGCACTGTTAGCACATAGCACTTTACCCTGTAGCAAGTTAGGTCGAATACCGATGCCCCTCACTAATATCTTGTAGATGCAACATTCGCTGTTTAGCACCTTGCACCTTTATCTGCATGACGCACCTTTCCAGCTCTGCCCCTATATTCAAACTTGCTGCTAGTCACCAGACCAACGCAGCTGTGCACCATACGCTGCCTCTCAAGGTACACAATGCTCCCTTGTTTTACTCCATAGCAAGTTTATAGTCACAGCTGCCCAGCTCTCTGCTCTCTCTAGCTCCCCACGGCTCTATGTGTATACCGCTTGACTACATAGTAAAACCTGAGCAAGCAGCCGCTGTAATCAGTATCTCTATCTGTCGCTAGACAAGTAGAACACTAATGACTTTTTACAAGAATCCTGTAGAAATAACAACTGCTTCCTTGCATACCACACTTCAATCTATATTCTTATCCTTCCCGATGTTCCGTTCTTTGCTGCTCAAAACTACACTTGGGTTACATTTTATCTAAATGTTATTGTGTTTTAACAACGATCTATTTTAAGTCACTAATAATGTTTAAAGAAATGTAATGTATGATTGTATAGGTTTTAATTAACTGTACAATAAACTCAACTTCAACTTCTGCTCATGTCCCCCGCTCAATATGCATACATTAATGGGCAGGCCCAGTGAGAGAAAGGGAGTTACACCTCTGCCCGTTCCTAAATGGGAGGTAATGGACGCTCATCTGCCTCCAGAAAGGCTACTCAGGCACCACCTGGGTCGCTGGCAGTATTTGGGAACAATGCAGAAACCATGCAAATCAGCCACCCAGACTGCTCAACAAAGCAGCCCACAGCTGGAACTAGGTCACCGGCCCCTCGGGCATTGCCTGAGTGGCTGTGTTACCAATCCGACGCTGCTGGGCACTTTACCACTGCTGATCAGTTCTAAAATGCATATGCTCTCCCTGTAAATTTTTATTATGGATTGCTGATTCCATGATTAGCATATTAAATTTACAGGTAAGTCCCTAGTACAGTGTACTGTGTGTGCCCAGGGCCTGTTAATCAAATGCTGCTAGTGGGCCTGCAGCACTGATTGTGCCACCCACATGAGCAGCCTGTAAATGTAACTCAGACCTTACACTACAGAGTCAGTGTACAGTTTGGTACTGCCATGTCAACCTGACAAGTGGAAGAGGTGTGGCGCAGCTGCCAGGGTGACTGACTCCGGACTACGGGTTTCACGGTTCGATCGCTGGCGTCGGCGGCAGTTTAGCTCAGCACTATGTGGCTCTAGGCAATAGCTTGCTTAATCTTCCTGACGGCCCTTAGCGCTGGGACACCACTTCGGAGGTAGCTGTGCGCTTTACAAATACTGGTATTTTATATTTCATTTCAAGTGCACCAACTTGCCAGGCTCCAACCTTTTCTTTTTTAACATGTGAGTCACCCCTAATGTAGGCCCAAGGTACCCCTGTGGTCATGGTGCAGTATTTGTGAAAAGTAGGACATGCCCTGTTGTGTGTGGCATGTCCTGATAGTAAAATATTGCCAATTTCGTTTTTCACTATTGACCATCTGTCCCACTGGATAGAATACGAGTTTATTTATAACATCTTATAAATATAACTTCCCATTGGGACAAGATAGAAAGCTGGAGCCTGAGGTATGCCTAAACTCAGAATATAAAAATGCATCTTTTATTAAAGAATATTTTTATATTGTGTGTTTGGAAATACCACTTTTAGAAAGTGGATATTTCCTTGCTTAGCCATCCTGTGTGCCTCTGCAGGTTTGTGGATTGGCTGTCCGGCTTTTAAATGACAGGGGATCGGGTTGTGAATTCTCTCAGACAGCCATGGGGGGGGGCAGGGTTGATGTATGTGCTGCCTTTCCTGAATGAGTCAGGGCTGGGTTGGATAGATATGGGCTGCATTTAGAGTAGCGGGAGAAAATTTACTTGCACCTAATAGGCCTGGTCTGACTTACACAATACTGTCTCCACCTCCTGCCAGGAATCTACACCAGAGAGGACAGGAATGATTTTGACTGAGCACAGGGCTTCTTTACCACCAGAGAATCGAGAGAATTGATGTATAGCAGAACGGTTTCTACCTTTTAAAAGTCATATTTTGATTACTGTATTGTGGATTTTTGTCGTTTTAATTGTGTTTGGTTTAGATAAAGATTACTTATTTTTCTAAACTGGTGTGGTGTCCATTTGTAGTATTTTCACTGTATTACTATATCTGTGCACAAATGCTTTACACGCTGCCTCTGAGTTGAGCCTGTCCAAGCTACCAAGAGGGTGAGAAGTGGTTATTCTAGAAGTGTATCCCACTTACCATGACTAGGAAGAAGGGTCCCTACCTGGACAAGGGTGCAAACCTTTGCCAACTAGAGACCCCCATTTCTTTGATTGAACAACACTATATTTATACTATAAAACCTAGCTGTACAAAAGCACAGGCAAGAAACAAACACGCTGCTGGCAAGATGTCACTGATTTCAGGGTCTTGCTTCAGAGGGGCTGGTGGATTGTACTTGCATCATACGAGCAAAAAAAGTATTACAAAGTATACTGAAATGTAGATACAATACAAATATTTCCAGAACTCTCTTTTCTATATATATGTTGTGCTGACGGTGCAGCGCACAATAGAAGAAAGGATTCTAGTGGAAAGATATCAATCAATCAATCAATACATTTATAAAGCACGCTACTCACCCGCGAGGGTCTCAAGGCGCTGAAGGGAGGGGGGCCGCTACTGCTCGAATAGCCAGGTCTTGAGGTGTTTCCTGAAGGTGAGATGGTCCTGGGTCAGTCGTAAGTGTGCGGGGAGGGAGTTCCATGTCTTGGCGGCCAGGTAGGAGAATTATCTTCCTCCCGTGGTGGTTCGGCGAATCCGTGGGACGTTGGCGAGGGCGAGGCTGGTGGAGCGGAGCTAGCGGGTAGGAGTGTAGAATGAGAGGCGGTTGTTGAGGTATTCGGGGGGCCATGTCATGGAGTGCTTTGTGTGCATGGATGAGAAGCCTGAACGTGATCCTCTTGCTGACGGGGAGCCAGTGCAGGTTTCTCAGGTGGGCAGATATGTGGCTGTGGCGAGGGATGTCGAGGATGAGTCGTGCAGAGGCGTTCTGTATGCGCTGAAGACGTTTCTGAAGTTTGGCTGTGGTTCCTGCGTAAAGGGCGTTCCCGTAGTCCAGTCGGCTGGTGACGAGTGCCTGGGTGGCCGTCTTTCTGGTTTCGGTGGGGATCCACCGGAAGATCTTTCGGAGCAGGCGCAGGGTGTTGAAGCGTGAGGATGACATGGAGTTGACTTGTTTGGTCATCGTGAGGGAGGAGTCCAGGATGAATCCCAGGTTGCGTGCGTGGGCCGTGGGTGTCGGTGGAGTGCCCAGCGCTGTGGGCCACCAGGAGTCATCCCAGGCGGATGGGGTTTGTCCGAGGATGGGGACCTCTGTCTTGTCTGACTTCAGTTTCAGCCGACTGACCTTCATCCATTCTGCGACATCTTTCATTCCTTCCTGGAGGTTGGTTTTGGCAGTGGCTGGGTCTTTTGTGAGGGAGAGTATCAGCTGGGTGTCGTCGGCGTAGGAGATGATGTTGAGGTTGTGTTTGCGTGCGATGGTGGCGAGGGGACTCATGTAGATATTGAAGAGGGTTGGGCTGAGCGAGGAGCCTTGGGGTACGCCACAGATGATCTTGGTGGCCGCAGAGCGGAACGGCAGGAGGCGGACTCTCTGGGTTCTGTTGGAGAGGAAAGAGGTGATACAGTCCAGGGATTTTCCTTGGATCCCAGTGTTGTACAGGCGGGTTATTAGGCTGCGGTGGCAGACGGTATCAAAGGCGGCTGAGAGTCTAGGAGGATAAGGGTGGTTGTCTCCCTGTTGTCCATCAGGGTCCTGATGTCATCGGTGGCTGCGATGAGGGCGGTCTCGGTGCTGTGGTTGGCTCGAAATACGGACTGGGATGGGTTGAGCGAGTTGTTTGCCTCGAGGAATGCAGTCAGCTGTTTATTGACGGTCTTCTCGATGACATTTGCCGAGAAGGGAAGAAGAGAGATGGGGTGGAAGTTCTTGAGGTCTTTAGGGTCTGCTGTGGGTTTTTTCAGAAGGACGTTGATCTCTAAGTGCTTCCAGCTCTCTGGGAAGGGGGCTGACGCGACGGAGTTGTTTATGACGTTCCGGAGGTGGGGTGCAATGATGGTGTGGGCTTTGTTGTAGATGTGATGTGGGCATGCGTCGGAGGGAGAGCCAGAGTGGATGGTGTTCATGACGTGGGTGGTGTCTTCTGTGCTGATGGGGGTCCAGGCACTGAGGGTGGTGGTGGGGGTCGTTGGTTTGGTGACTGGAGGCGGAGTCTGGGCATCAAAGCTGTCGTGTATATCTGCGATCTTGCGGTAGAAGAACGTGGCGAGGGAGTTGCAGAGGTCTTACGATGGTGTGATGTCGTTGTTGCTGGCGCTGGGGTTGGAGAGCTCTTTTACAATGTTGAAGAGTTCCTTACCGTTGTGGGGGTTTTTGTCCAGCCGCTCATTGAACGATGTCCTTTTGGTGGTGCGGATCAGCTGGTGGTGTTCACGAGTGGCGTTCTTGAGGGCTGTAATTTTTTCTGTCGTCCGTTTGTGGTGCCAGGTTTTTTCGGGAGTACGGCAGGATTCCTTTGAGTCTTAGAGGGCGTCGGTGAACCATGTGGTTTTCTTGTTGCCTGGGGGGTTCTTCAGTGGAGCAAGGTTGTCGGTGCAGTTGGTGATCTACTGTGCGAGATTGTGGGCTGCGTTGTTAGTGTCAGAGGTGTCGGCTGGTGGGTTCTGGCTCAGTGATGTGGTTAGCTGGTCTGTGGTGACTTTGCTCCAGCATCTGCGGGGGATCTGTGGCATGCGGTGGTGGGATGTAGCCTTCGTGAAGGTGAAGTGGATGCAGCTGTGGTTGGTCCAGTGTAGTCCTGTGGAGTGGCTGAAGGAGACGTGGTTGCTGGCGGAGAAGATGGGGTCCAGAGTGTGGCCGGCGTAGGGGATGGGGGTGTTCACCAGTTGCTTGAGTCCGAGGTTGTCGAGCAGGGTGGTGGTGTTGTTGTTGTTGTTGTTCTCCAGGTGGAAGTTCAGGTCCCCTAAGAGGATGTATTCTGGTGAGGTTAGTGCTTGCGGGCTGATGAAGTCCGCGATGGTTTCGCTGAATTGTGTGCGTGGGCCCGGGGGTCTGTAGATGAGTTTTCCTCTGAGTGTGGTTTTGGGGTCGGTGTGGATCTGGAAGTGTAGGTGTTCGGTGGCGGAGAGTGTGTCTTCGGCGTTGGTCGTGATGCTGATGGTGTTCCTGTACATGATGGCGATTCCTCCTCCGGTTTGGTTGACGCGGTCCTTCCGGGTGATCTTGTAGCCGTCCGGGATGGCTATGGCGATGTCGGGGGCCGAGGAGGCGTTCATCCAGGTTTCCGTGAGGAAGGCGACGTCCGGTGCTGTTGTGTCGAGGAGGTCCCAGAGTTCGACGGCGTGCTTGTGGACGGAGCGGTTGTTGAGGAGGATGCACTTGAGGTGGTTGTTGTTGATGTTAGGTCCAGCGGGCGGTGTGCATGTTCGGAGGCAGGTGAATTTGCAGGCTAGGCAGGTGAAGGGTCCATGGGTGCGCTTCGGGGTGGCTTGATAGCAGGCGGGTGGTCGTCCGGTGTTGAGTGCATTGAGGGCGGCGGTGTTGTATCTCAGTCGGGGTTCCTGGCATCGGCTGGGACCAGGGGTTCTGGCACCAGCAGCATGGCCGCTGCGCGCCCGCTGCCCGGCCGCTGTGCGTCCTCCATATGAGGGGCAGAGGGAGGGAGGTGCAGCTGGGAGGTGGGAGCGGGCGGCCAATGGGAGACAAGGGGGCGGGGCCGCAGGGACGCAGCGGCGGGAAAACGGCGGGGGACACGGAAGGCGAGGGAACAAAAAAGAAAGGGGCACAAGGGTAAAAAATGGACAAAGGTGTACAGAAGGCAAAATGGACACAGATGCAAAAACAATAACAGAATAGTACTCAGCAGTGATGCAGGCGGGCTAAAACGGGCGGCAGTGGCAGCGGATCACCGGTCACACAGGGGGCTGCGTGGTGGTGAGGGGAGCGACCTGCCTGGTGACAGGGTCAAAAATATCTAAAATGCAGACAAATTGTTTATATGAGCATAAGTATAATATGAAGAAACAAAGGGACCAATTAGCAATTTAGCAGCTAATGCTAATGTGCGGTTTTATGCTCAGGACTGTGTCTAATATAACTCATGATTCAAGACAGACAAGGAGAAAGTAGAGGTATCATTGCAATACGATGAAAAGAGGAGGGCAGGAGTTCGTGAGAGAGAATGTTGCTCTCAGTGGGCCCGCTGTGCCCTTTGGCATACACCACCTCCACCTATGAGATGCCTGCATCATAGGTGGTCTGGTTCTACATGTGTTACTTATCTACTTTTAGCATCCTCTGGGCTGATGCACCATCTTCTTTCATGAGCTGGTCCTAGTGGTCCCTTTAGCGTGAGTTTGCACAGCCTGGTGTCCTAGAGTTTGCACTATCCTGGTCCTGCTGTCCTGCTCTTGACTTCGCCATTGGATTGGTCTCCTGCTGCCATGGTAACATCTTCTTCTGTCCTTCTGTCATGGTAACATCTTCTGTCCTTTTCTCCATCAATTTTGCTGTCCATGGTGATCCAGCGATTTGCCAGTTTGGGGCTACACACACATCATATACTCACCTGGGCCCATAATCATTCATACAATAAGCTAGTAATACCTGCAAATTACCCGAATCTTACCATTCCACTCTCCTTGACAATTAATTTCCTCTGGTCAATGAATCTAGTAGCTAGTAGTATAGGCCGAAAAATAACATTTAAGTTTTCTCCAATAATCACAGACTCAATGCGTTTTAAAAGTTTTTCTAATCAATAATTTGTGAGTCAAAGATCAAATACAATGTTAACATCGAGTTTCAATCAGGAAAGAAGCCAAATTTAGTTCAATAAAAAATCTCAATAAAATATTTGTGATGACAGTACCTGAAAAGGGAGGAAAAAGAGAGAGCAGGTACAAAGACAGATTTCACAGAATTATATTTACCTAAGGAGATAGATGAACCCAACTTCTTGAAGATGGGCTGGATGGAATCCACAAGGACAGGTGGAAGACAGAGGATCAGGATAAGTTCAGGACTGGGTAGGTGTCCTCTTCTAAGTGCAACGCCAGCATTGCACCCCTCTCTGGCACTACTCTCCTCGATGTTCTCTTCCGCATCTCCCCTTATAGGTGATTGGATTATCGATCAGTATTTCGATCTCTCGAGCAGGGTCTCTGGCATCTGCAGGGTCTGAGACAGCGTCTCGGACAGCCTCTGTGGCAGCATCTATGATGGGTCTGTGACGGGTCGGAATGACGGGTCTGACACATCTCTAACTAACTTACCTCAATTACACTATTCTGTGTTCATGTGCCACCCCCAAATGTTTCAATATCATGTTTTCCCCTATTTCTGATTGGACAGGGCAAGGAGGTGAGTTCATCACACCATATTAAATGTAATATTTTACTTTAGGCTCTTTGTTCTATGTTTCTGCGACTTAATTTACTGTCCCAAAGCTTTATTCCCACCAGCATTTCACATTATGCTTAATACAATTTATAATATGTTGCTCTTGTCCGGGTCGATGGGTTAAGTTCCCATGTGTTTCTTGCCAGCTTGACCTTGGCTGGGTTTCAATGATGTCATCATAGTTCCGGGCAGGGTTTAGTGCGCGTGCACACAGACCAGGTGGGGTAGGGATTTCAGTCACTCTCCGAGGCCCAAATTCAAACTAATAATAAAGTCAGAGAAAAACATTTTAGATTACAAAAATAAATGAATTCACTGTATACCACTTATCACTACTCTAATCCCATTTACTTATAATAATCTTTCGCATTAGCAATTAGTAGAACGTATGAGGTTTAGTTTAAACAGTAGCATGCGCATTAACGTAAGTTTCAAGCAGCCATTTTAGAAGCTATTGCACAGCTGCAAAAGTACTACATAGATGCAGTAGACGCATGCTCAGTGAAATTCCTGCGTTTTGTCTGCCATTTTAAGGCACTCGGGTTTCTGGTTAGTAATACACATAGGAAAGCATCCTCTAGATACGATATATTGTGTATAATGCAATTATTAGTATTCACAAACAGATTGATTAAGGTATTATACATTATTTTAGAGGATTGCACCCAAGCAAGTTTCTTATTTCTGAAACCTTGCTCCATCAATGGCAGCTGTACTTTTACAGAGTAGCCTCCCACCTCTTCACATTGTCTATACCAGGTTTATCAGGGGACCTCGGTATGGGCCCAAAAAAGCTGTAGAGAAATGGATAAACTGGTAGAAGAAATAGAAATCATGTCTCTACTTTTGTACTCACAATAAGATATTATTTTCAAATTGAAAATACTAATAGATTGAATGTAGGGTGGTAGAACAACAGATACAGAGCCAAAGATGCATGAAACAGAACGCGGAGAAGCTGGTAGATCGATATGTAAAAATACGTGCACAGACATAGGCACCCATTATTCTTCATAGCAAGAAAATAAGAATTCCCTGATTCGCCTACCAGTTACTGGTCAAAATAATAATTGGCCAACAAAACCACCAATTTGTTGCTGCCATGTTCACGAGCTTGTTTTTCTCCTTTGGTCTCTCTAATGCAGCCTCCAACAATCAAGTAACGATTCCCCCAGGAATGTGTGGGGATTGGGGAACCTACTGCCTGCGTAATATGCACATCATCATGTCTATTTCTTACTAAGAGTTGCACTGCCACCAGATTTACTGGCAATAATTAACAGAAGAGAGAGGAAGAAAACAACCATTTCATTTTGCTGTTCGGAGGAGACAACTTGTTAAATGTGTGGGGGAGGATGCTTGGAGCAGTTTTTATGGTAATTAAGGCCTTTTATTGTATGCATGTTTTCCAAATGGCAGGACAGGTATCTTAAGGTCAACAACTGTAATTAATGCGGAAACTGATTTCCTCTTAGATTGAATTGGTGAGTTAACTATGTCTGTGTTTTGCTGCAAAAGTGCAGGTGATTGCTGGGAAACAAATAATTGAGTGTAGGTGGGAAGACGTGAAAAGAAAGCAGACACCAGCAGCCTACAGAGGCTTAGAATCCATAAACAGGAGGAACTCGTGTAAACCCTAAATAAGCTGGGGGCACTCGAGTGGGGCAATTGTTTATAAGAAATTTTAAATATGAAATGGCTAGTTAAAAACCAAACACAAAAGAAGATACGATTTTCAATATAAAGACACATAATTTACTATGCAGATTATCATGTTCATTATTTATTGCCTGCCTTTACTGAGGAAGGTAAGGAGTTTTATTAGAGAATCAGTACACTTGCCTTGGAATTAAAAAATTTAGGACTGATTTTGAGTTTTGTGGGCGCAGTGTACTCTGTCGGGATGGGGTGCCCAAAATCTAGAGTTGTCCACCAGCCCTGCAGAAAACAAGTTTAATGATGTAAAAGTTTAATGGTTAGCTCAATCAAATATGACGACCCTTCATTAAACTTTTATAAAGTTTTACACTATTCAAAAACAAACTCCAAAAGCAGGAGCTTGTTATCAAAAAATGTAAATAATGGTTCCTACATCAAGGGAGTTTTCTCCAATGAAGTGCGGGGTCATTTTTTTTTTTGCCCCTCACTGCTACATTTCAAAAGTAAATAATGGAGTGTAGGTGGGAAGATGTGAAAAGAAAGCAGAGACGAGGTACCTACAGAGGCGTAGATTACATAAATTGGAGGAACTCATGTAAAACAGAGGTTATCTGCCAGACAGCAAAAAAACATATAGGGGGTCCGCAATGCCAAAACCATAGTCAAGCCACCTGCCCGATTAAGAGTATCCTCCTGTCTGATAAGATTTTTTGGGCGTTCCCATGATGGAGCCTCTAAAAAGTGGCACAACGAAGGGAACGCCAAAATCAATTCCTGCATGGCATGGACTGAAAAGTCCATGCCATGCAGGAACTGGGGTGCATGTACACAGGGGGGGCACATGTTGTGTCCCCCTGCATGCACCCCAGGGTGCAGATGTAAAGGGAGCCCTTTTGTCCTCTCTGTCAGGGTTTGAATGGAGCAAAAACTGGCATGGAAACCATGCGGAGAGGAAAATCCTTATATGGTTGGCCGGACTGCAGAGGTCCAGCCAAGCATTATAATGCCTCCTAACTGCCGCAACACTGTCAGGGAATGGCGGTTTCCTGGCTGCAGCGGCATAGAAATGGCAGTCCAACCGCCCTAATCTTTTTTTTTTAGTTTGAAAAGCTTTATTGATCAAATTGTAAATAAATAAAGATATCAGCAAAAATACAGAAAAAATTCAAATATAACAAAGGATTTGGCTGATACCGGGAAGAAAAGAGTAAAAGCAATTTGTGGAGTTTTATTTAAGAAGGGGGAGAAGGGAGGGGAAAGGGAAAAGAAAAGGGTTCAGAAAGGGAGGAAAGGGAATATTAACACTATAATATAAAGAGATAAAGAAATAAAACAGAGAAGGACATACTAGAAAATACTGTAAATGAAACAATATACATTGTCAAGCAAGTAAGTACATATAATAGATTAATCAGGCAAAGAGAGAAGTGACGGACAGAGGTGATACACTTTAAGGGGGTTTAACATTTTCAGAGGTGACATGCGAAGTGTTTTTTAGAACCATTCAGTCCAAATAGGTGGTAAAGGGGCAACCAGAAGAGATCTCTATTAATGGTTGGGTTGCAAGAGGAGGCAAAGTCAACATCAAGTCTAAGAAAATGGCAGAGACTATTCCACCAATGTTGTATGGAAAGCTGTGTGAGGTTTTTCCAGTTAGAGGAGATGTGTTGAAAGGCGAGTGTAAGCATGAGTTCAAAAAGACCACAGCAATGTGGAGAAAGGTCTAAAGAGTCAGAAAGGCTACCAGCAAAGAGGATAGGTATAGAATAAGAAATGGAAATAGTAAATAAAAGAAAGATGTAGGACCAAACCTTCTCCCAGAATTCGAAAACTGTAGGACAGAGAAAGAAGAGATGAAAAAGGTCAGCATTAGAAGAACCACAAGTCCAACAGCTAGAGTCAGAAGAAGCAGAAAAACATGATAAAGAAGCAGGGGAAAGATAAAATCTGTGATAAAGGAAGAACAGAGATTGGGTAAGAGAAGTGGAGCAAGAGATTTTTAAGGTTCTGGACCAGAGTTTATCCCAAAAAATAATTGACTAATCACATCCCAAGTTAGATTCCCAGGAAAGTTCTAGTTTAGTTTTAACGCGATCTGGATCAGAGGCCGAGAAAAATGTATAGATAAGAGAGGCTTTAAGAAAGGTAAGAAGTATTTTGAGGAGAGAATTTTGGATAGCAGATGAGGGTGAAGGAGGAAGGGAATTGAATATGTCAAGAATAACTGCCATAAGTGTGGTGAATTTCTACAAAAAGGATCGAGGGCAATGAAATAAAGACTGAAATTGGGGTAGGAACAAGGTGAAACTCCATCAAAATGCTGTTTAACCCATGAAATATCTTTTAATCTCCATGCAGTCCAAAAAATAGGTCTGTTGTTGAGGAGGATACGTGAATTATGCCAAATAGGGGCATCTATGAAAGATTCACTGGAAATAGTAGTGGGGTGGAACAAAGGTTTCAATAGGGATCAAGTATGTCTAAACAAGGGGAGAGAAGTGTGAGAAGTTTTGGTGGAAAAACGTATAATTTCATTAAAAGAAAAAGGTAATAATAAGATTTGTTCAATGGAAAACCAAAGGGGAGTAGAGGGAGAAGGATCTGACATAATCCACCTTGAGGCCTGACATAATGAGAAGGATTTGTGATGAAGACGAAAATCAGGGAAGTTTACTCAACCATTAGATTTTGGTTTCTGAAGAGATGATAAGGCAACCCTTGATTTTTTATTTTTCCGGAGAAATCTAGAAAGGCACAAGTCAATACGTTTAAAGTAAGTAACGGGAATGTGGACGGGGAGCATGGAGAAAATATAGGTTAAAATTGGTGCAATCATCATATTAATCGAATCCAGCCGCCCCCACCAAGAGAGAAAAAGGGGATTCCAAGCGGAGAATGACTTCTCAATTTGAGATAGGGCTGCAATCATATTTAGTTTAAGTGAAGAGGCAATGGACTTAGGAAAACATATACCAAAGTATTTCATTTTCGAACTATTCCAAGCAAACCCAGTGGAAGAGAAGAAATGTGGAAGACAGAATTTTGTAAGAGGAAGAATTTCAGTCTTGTCTGAATTAATTTTGTACCCAGAAACCTGCAAAAAAGAATCACATTCAAGTAATAAAGGAGGAATAGATGTTTCAGGAGCAGAAATAAATAAAAGAATATCATCTGCATACGCTGAAAGTTTCAATTGGTAATCACCATAAGGAAAACCAGAGATGTAGTCGTTGTTACGAATAGAAGTCAAAAAAGGTTCAAGGGCTAGAACAAAAAGAAATGGGGATAAAGGGCAGCCTTGAAGAACACCACGTTGGAGAGGAAAATAAGATGAGACACAACCGGTAACTGTGACCGAAGCTTTAGGAGCAGAGTATAGTAAGGAGATAAGGGATATGAATTTAGGACCAAAACCATGCCAACGTAATGATGCAAACAAAAAAAGACTAATCGACTCTATCAAAAGCCTTCTCTGCTTCAACAGAGCCAGGGCAGTTGAAAGGGAGGAAACTTTATTTAAAACATTGAGAAAGAGACGAGAATTATCAGAGGTAAGTCGACCCTTCACAAAACCACATTGTTCTTTACCAATGAGATGGGGCATAAGAGGGTCTAAACGTAAGGCAAGCATTTTAGCAAATAATTTGTAATCAACATTGACTAAAGAGATCGGTCGATCATTTTTACAAAATTGAGGATCGCTGCCTTCTTTAGGGATGAGGCAAATAGTGGCCTCCTGAAAAGTACCTTCTGTCTTACCAGATGAATAAAATGAATGAAAAAGCGTTAAAAGGTGAGGGAGTAATAAATCAGAAAAATGCATGTAAAATTCAAAAGAAAATCCATCTGGTCCAGGCGATTTTCCTTTAGTGAGAGTATTTAAAGCTTTGGAAAGTTTATTAAGGGAAAGGTCTTTTTCAAGATCAAGAATATTAAGATGGAAAGTGGAAGGGGTAGGAAGTTTATCAAGGTAAGTTTAAATAAGAGAAGGGGTGGGGGAGATTCTGGCGTGTAGAGATTTTGATAAAAAAGCTTGAATTCATCAAGAATTTCCTGATCTTTATGTAGAAGGGAATAATCGGAAAAGTAAATAGAGTCGATAAGAGTACGCTCCTTACGGTTTTTTGAGGTAATTAGCTAGAAGTTTCCCTGTTTTTTTGCGACTGCCACAATAACGGGCGCTACTGCAAAGGAGTATTGATGAAGGATTGTCAGTAGTAGTTTTATTAAACTCAAGCTTAGCTCGTATGAGTTCCAGTGAAATGGATTTCTTTGAGGATATGTAAAATTCATGCTCCAAAAGCTTAATATGAGCCAATGTAGTTTTCCGATGCTGAAGAAAACGTTTCTTTTTCTTAGAGACAAAATCAATAATGAAACCTCTTGTGGTTGATTTAAAAGAGTCCCATATAATGTAGGGGGAGGTACCGGATTCGCAATTAAGCATAAATAATTCATTGGCAAAGGAGCGAAAAGAGGAGGAGAAAAGAGGGAATTATTAAAACACCATCAAGAAGTTTTAGGATGGGGAGGGAGTAAATAAAGGTCTGTTACAATTGGGGCGTGATCCGAGATAACTATAGGTTCGATAGAAGAAGACAGTAGATTTTGAGACAAAGATTGAGAGAGAAAGATATAGTCAAGATGAGAAAGAGAAGCATGAAGAGGAGAGAAAAAGGAATAGTCAAGAGTATCAGGGTGAGAAAGTCTCCAAGAATCAATAAGGTGTGTTTGAGAGACAGTGTCAAGGAATTGCTTGTGAGTCTTATGAGGAATAAAACGAACTGTAGACTTGCGATCAAGAAACGGTCAACAATCTGGTTGCAATCACCACCCAGAATAAACAAATCATCTCTAAGTTGAATACATTTTTGTGTAATCAAAGGCCAAAAAGAACAATCAGGTTGTATAGGATCATACATGTTAAAGACAGTTAAAGGCACAGAATTAATTAACAACTTGGCTAATATCCATCTACCTTCAGTGTCATTTTCTTGCAATATGACTTTACATTTCAATTTCTTATGACATAGAATGATAACACCATTTTTTTTATTAGTGGATGGTGAGAATAAAACCGTACCCACCCAGCTTCTTTTTCATTTGAGTCACTCAGCTTCTGTAAGATGAGTTTCCTGTAAAAGAACTATGTCAGGGTTATACGAAGCAAGGTGGGAAAGGATTCTCTGTCTTTTGATAGGATTAATAAAACCTTTTACATTCCAAGAAATAACTCTAAATGTAAAAACGATAAAAATGTAAAGGAATCAAAGTCAACAATGATAAAAAGATAAAAGAGAATGCCAATAAGAAAAAGAGAATGATAAAGAAGAAGGAGGAGAGAGAACGGGATAAAGAAGATTGAGGAAAAAGAGACTAAAACTTTATACAAAGAAAAGGAAGAGACAGAAATAGGAAGAAGAAAGAGGAATACATCCGTTAGGAAAGAGGGAGAAAGAAGGAAAGGAGGGAAAGGAAAAAAAGGAGAAAAACAATAAGAGACAGTACATATCCAAAAAGGATTACTGAGAATAACATACCTGAGGGGAACAAAGAAAGGATAATGGGGTAGTGGTGACACACGACAAGACGAACCACCTGAAACTGGGAGTCCGGACCGGATCAGGACAAAAAGGAAATAGGAAGGAAACCATGTGGGTTGAAGGGAAATAAACAGATCTGTATGGATAGACAAAAGAAATGATTAACATTAGAATAATACGTAGGGAAAGAAAACGACCAGCAAACATGCAATGAGAAATATGATGAACCTGAGGACCTTATGTGCTTTAAATGAGCAATTACAAAGAGAAGCAAGCAATAAGGAGAACATTGCTAATTCTATATAAGAAACATCAAAAGGTAAAACTACCTTATAACAGATAAAAAGAAAAAATATGAAAACATCAACAGGAACCCTGTAGAGAACAAAGAAAGATTAAATGGTCAACCATTAGGAGAATTAGTAGTATCCATGCTGTTGGTAGTATGAATGTGGATAACGTTTTTAAGTTCCACAGGATCTTGAAAAGTCCATGTTTGGTTTTGGTATGTCACTTTGAAAATACACGGGTGGAATAAACCATATCTAGCACCAAGAGTTCAAAGAGGAGGACGAAGATTCAGGAATTCTTTTCTTCTAGACGCCGTAGCATTGGAGACATCTTGAGACAAAAACACCTTAGTTCCCAACCAGGAAATTTGACGCTTGGATCTAGCTGCAGAGAGGACTGAGAGAAGATCTGTAAACATCAAAAAAAGAATGATGACGCCTTGTGGTTTAGTTGGAGCTGTTGACTGAGATAAATGAGGACCGTGTCTATGAGCTCTTTGGATGCTGAGAGAGGTAGTAGATGGCATATCCAGAAGTTTTGGAAGAAAGGAGGAGAAGAACGCTACAGGATCATCACCCCCCAAAGATTCCGGTAAACCATATATGCGTAGATTATTCCTCCTGTTTCTATTTTCTAAGTCCTCAGTGTGTTGTTGAAGACTGAGAACCTTCTTATCCAAAGAGGAGATTCGTTGAAAATGAATCTGTATATCTGAAACTTGCTGCTCCATCGAAGCTACTCTGTTATCCATTGTAGACCACTTATCCTCAAGAAATTGCATTTTGTTTTTAGTTTCCTCCACAAACGGACGCAAAGCGCGTATTTCCTCTAAAGTCAACTCCATAGAAATGGGTGATGGGGTTTTGTCAGGAGATGGGGGATCTTGTTTCAATCGTTTAGATGAGGTGGTAGGTGGTGAAGATTTGCTTGAAGTAGATTGTGTTGAGGAAGTACGGTTAGAATCTACTCCAGCCATTGGACCTGTATTAGAGGAGGAGTCTGATGATGATAAAGGTGGAGGTACTGCCAAAGGAGTATGCTTCGATGGTACAAAAACAAATTGCAGTTTGCACAACTTTCCCATAAATATCTGTCAGTCAGACTGTAAAAAGAACGATGGACAGCTGATTGAGGCAGTAGAATCAGAAAAGTCACCAAGAAACTGCCTAGAATTTAATAGACAAAGTCTTGAGAGGAAAGAGTCACAAAAATGTATGAGGCACCCTCAGATAGTGAGATAACAGGCGTTAGAATAATAATTAACGTGTTGACCTTATGAGAACCAGGCAGAAAAGTTATTGTCCTGTTGAATAAAAGGTACTAAGTGATTCAAGAAAGCCAGGTGTTCCTTCGAAAAGGCAACAGTTCAAGCTAGTGAGGAAAAGCGCTGGTCACAGGCAGTAAGTCAATGAGCAGAAATGCGGTTGTTCTGCTTGAAGAGGAGAATAAAGAAAAAAGCCAGGTGTTCCTTTAGAGATGCAAATATCAGGCGGGAAAGGAGATGCGCTGACCATGAACAATGGTAAAAATCTTATGCCGCAGGTTGAAATAGGGATTTATATCTTATGCAGCATGTTAAGATAGGAATGCATAGCTTAGCGTCGCGCTAGAAATAATGAACAGTATCCTGAAGAGGGCGTAGCACATAGGTAACTTAGCCAATTAGGCACATGAGGTTGTCGATGCGGCTGGTGCATAGGCTGATTAATTGTCAGTGTAAGGGGGTTGCTTACCGAGGCGCGCACCTAAAATGGCGGGTGCCCTGAGGTAACAGCTTCGGCAGTAGAACCAGAGTAAAGCATGACACGCTTAAAGTCAGAAACAGCTCACCGGAGTCCCAAGCATTCTGGTGCATGACGCTGACAAATTCAGTGAAGTAGTTGGACGGGAAACGCACCGGCGAGATGAAAGTGCATCCAGAAGCGGCGGAGCGGATCCCTTAGGCGGCCATCTTGTCCGGCGCCTTAGCCACTCCAGGCCGACCGCCCTAATCTTAATAGGGCAGTCAGGAGAATGACAAGACTCCACGAGTCTGGTGGTCCGTGGACCACCAAATTCATAATTGAGCCCATAATATCATCCTTTCTAAATAGCGTGCATGGTGTTATGTAGTATTCTCCGATGGCAGTACTCCATTAGACTATCGGGGAGTATCCCACAATGGAGCCAGAGTGAGCTCTGTTGTCATGATACTTAACGTCCTCCTGCTTCTAAATCAGGCAGGCGGTTCTTGAGTTAGGCAGAGAAAGTACTTAATTGCACCAGAGTACTCTTCCTGCAACACTCTAAATCAGTAAGTATTGTCAAAAGTATACAGTGAAACTTTATGAATAGAGCTGACTATATTTTCCACTTTAGGTTGTTTGACCCAGCTAATGATTAAATCACCTGGAACATTTTATTCAAGCAAGCAGACTAATCTCTTTAAGTATGGCCTTAAACATGCTTAACATGCCAAGGGAATGTATGTGAGCATGAAGATGCATCCCATCAAGCATGGCTTAAATATGTTTTACCTGAGTGGGATGTGTATTGAAATCAATAAACAATCGATAAACACATTTCTAAATTTCACAGCTACTTCAAAGAGGTCAACGTGCTACTGATCCAGCGAAAAGCCAGGATGAACATTTCACAATCAACAAATTACTCAACATGGGCCCATATACACATTCAAGTTTCCTGACTGTTTCGCTGGGGGTCAAGTTTATTTTCACTTTGATCTGAATTAGTAAATGTCTTAACTAACCTTCACAGATAAACACTCTTCCTTTGGTCAATGGACCATTAGTCGAGTAGTTGATGGTGATATTAACAAATTCATTAATCTATCTTATAACTTTCAATATTAAATAAACACAGACTCCAGGTAAGATTCAATGAATTTTATTTAATAACTCATTCAAATGAACACTCATTTGTACAGATTCACAGTGCAAACTCCATCAACTTTCTTGGGAGAGAAAAATACATTTATCAAATTACATTCAAATTACAGAAACATTCAACAAATCAATGTATTAGGACTGATAGATGAAGAGACAAAAGACATAATAATTCATACTTTTTCAAAAGATATGCAACATTTTTTTAAGACAGAATAATATTTACCAAATGTTGAAACGGGGCAACCCAACCCCTGGCCAAAAGGACTGGTGGAGGTCACCTGATTAAGAGTCAGGAGACAAAGATTATAGGACAGGTGCAGGATAGGAAAATACTTACTACACTTCTCTAGAACCCGACGCACCGGAGTGCATCCCTCTCTTACACTCTATCCCTCCTCGATATTCTCTTGCAAATCTTCACTCGAATCAGGCTGTCTTTCAGGATTGAATCTTCCCAGTCTCTTCTTTTCTTTTCAGGAGCACCTCTCGCCCACACCTTACTCAGCATTGACGTCAACCCTTTCCTAACTTAAATCACTCTAGTTATAGTCTTTAATTCTGCATGTCCCTCCCTCGGAAGTGGTAAGTTTCATTGCATTATGGATTGTGACTGGGCAAGGGCAGTGGAGTTGTCTTGATTTCTTAATGAACTTTTTGTCTAACAAACCCTTCCCATTTAATTTATTCATTTTTACGGTGTCATTTCCTTTCACACACATTCAAAGAAACAGATGAGATACAAATTTATATGTAGTTCTACAGTTGAAGTGCGTTCCCAGCCGTCTGTCCTTGGCTCTTGGCAGCCTGGTAATGGTCCGGTCAGCGGGTCACTTCAAAACTTCAGCACGCAGACTCAGCTTGTGTTACGTTTCAACCACCATCTTTTCCCTTGGCTTAGCACATCAGGCCCAAACGTACACTATTTAATAAAGGCATCATAAACAGATGTTAATTTCGTAGATATGTTATTATCAGTGTTCACCACCCACTTCTACTCTATCCCATGTTATTTTTTTCTTTGTTAAGCAAAAGCATTAGCAGCGACAGCTCTCTTTAAATTCAGGCAAGCATATGCCAGGCACACAGTGCCTCAAGACCTACAGTTAGTAACTCGTTGTGCATGCATGAGAGTTTCCCACTCACATGGGTTAATAACATGGTTATTTCCGCGGTTCTGGTTCGCATATGCGCACAACCATTTTCGTTTTTACGCTGGATTTCAGTTACGTAGCAATTATTCTTTGTTATTTAAGCATGCATAAAACCTCTTTTCCCCATATGTAAATGTTGGGTGTATGTTATTTTTCTTTTATCTACTATTTTTTATTTTAGTACCTGTTAATGAGAGGTTGATCCAAGCAAGTTTCTATTCATTGAATCCTTGCTCCATCACTACGAGAGCAGACCCCCACAATACCCCAGCATTACCAGGGAAAGCCATACTCAACAGCTTGAAAAGCCACATTTTAGGAGGCGTTCTGAAATGGCTTTTGTTTAAGACCTTACAGAGCAACATAGGGAGACAATACCAGGCATGTGTTGCAAAGAAGGAAAAAGAAGAACACCCACCCTACCCAACTCCACTACTCATGTTTAATTTTTCAAATACAAAGCAGCCCTGCATCAGTATATCGTGGAGCCCTAGCAAGATAGTGGACCAGTACGTTTGAAAGACCCTGTGTGCCAGGACTAGGGATTTTAGGACAATCCTCTCCTTAATCGGCATCCAAGGAAACTCCTTTAAATAGAAGAAACCAGCAACTGCTACGGGATACTTAGTAGTAACCAAGCTGCTCATTTCTGTATCCAAGCAAGCGGGCAGGCCCATATACAAGGCATTATCAGAACATTAGAATGATGTGTGGTCCACTGAAAACAATGCAGTGCTCCTGGCTTCTAATGGCCATGAGAAGCTCATTGCATCAACATTCCAATGTTCATTCACAGCAGCAGCCGTGAACAAAGGCCTCACAGAGCCCAAGGGGATTTCAACCTCCTCGGCCTCCCTGAGGCCTTTGTTTTACAAATGAGAACATTTTGCCCTTTAGTAGAATGTTCTAATAGCCTTAGAGCCCTCTGTAGTGGGCTCTACCGGGCATTACAGACCCGCTCCCTTGCTAAAGGCCCTCGCCTACAACTCAGCCCTTTAATGCTGGAGTGAGCCTTTAATGGTCGGTAGACCCACTACGGTGGGCTACTAGGGCTTTAGTATAGTTGAGGTGAGATGTAATAAGCGTGTGAAATACCCTTCCCTGTGAATAAGAGGGAAGCAAGAGCAATATTGTTTTAAGAGAGCCCAATGAGACCTATCCTCACACCAAAGGATTTCACCAGTGAGACCAATGGGGACAAATAGATATTAAGTAAACTGGGGCTTAAAGTCGAGCCCTGCCCTCCAAATTTGAGGGTATTGGTGTCAGAGGAGTGTGGGGCCATCCAAACAGCATGGCACCTATTATCTAAAAAGGATCTGCTACAAGCAAGTGCCAAGCCCCTAGCTCCGATGTTCTCTAAGTGTCGAAGGAGGTTAGTATGCAGCGTGGTGTCAAATGATAACAATAAGTGCAATAAGACAAGGGCAGCTTGTCTTCCCTGATCTAGTGACAGCTTAATAGACTCGAACAGCCCCACATGTACCATCTCTGTACTATGCAAAGGTCAGAATCCAGATTGTGATGGATACAATAAACTAAAATGCTCCAGATATTCTGATGGTTGAAAATAAAATTGCAAATTTTTTCCAGCATTTTGGAGGCACAAGAAAGAAGAGAGATTGGTTTAAATTGGCCAACTGAGCCCTATCCACTGAAGCTTTTTTTAACAGTGGGATGCATGTGGACAGTTTTCAGAAGGATGGCATCATTGCTGATTGAAGAGATGTGTTAAATAACTGAAAAAAGATTGGGTTGATGAAATTCGAAATATTTGTCAAAATCAAAGGAGGACACAGGTCATCAGGAAAACCTGACTTACAAATGAAAATGGCAAACTCAGACTCCAACATCATCAGGGATAACTTGAGCAAATCACAGGTCCTCGTCTAACTGACAATCTCAGTCTTTGTCTTAATAGTTGATGTAACTGGGTTAGGCTACAACAAGTTGGAATCAATGTAATAATCTTGGCTTAAAAAAAGACTGATAGTTTTATTGATGACATTTTAGAAGGACGAAAGTGTGGTAAACTCAACGGGATATGCTTAGGAGGAGAATTTAATGCACACATTCACCGTCAAACTCCTCCTTGCAAAAGAGGTGAAGAACTGTCTAATCACTTGGCCATAAGGGACTTAGCCAATGTTATGGAAAAGGCAAATACTACCGAAAATAAATGTCCCGTGGCTACCTATGTCGGGCGTGGGAGTGCATCCACAATTGATTACATTTTTATGACACTCCCGCTCGTGGACCTTTTATTAGAGGCCATAGTCGTTAGAACTGTACATAGCGACCACCACCCGATCTTATCCAGTTTCAAAATTATCAATAAAAAGGTGAAACGGAGAGAAATAGGGGCTAAAAACCTAGCCGCGTCGACAGACAAACTTAGGGTGGTCTGGAAGGGGATAGATGACAAGGGGGTGTTAGCTCGTGTTATAAAATTTCACCCCCTATTAGTATCTACCTGTCTATCCTCCGACAGCGCCGGTCACGCGATTGTGGAAGCATTTACGGAGCTGTGTAAGACCATAAAAAAGGAGATATCAAAGCCAGTCTTAATTAATACCAACACAAACCATAGATGGTTTGATAACTCCTGTTCTAAAGCAAATAGGGAATTGAGAGCTGCCCTAAAAGCTGATCCACCAGATCAGTCACTGGTGAGGACCCTGAGGTCTAGTTATAAACGTACTTTAAAATCACGATCTGAAGAGCTTTTTAAAACCCATTGGGAATCCCTTGCACGCACAGCAGCAACGAAGGATGTTGCTGGGTTTTGGAGCGAGGTTAAGAACCTGAAATCGTTCGGCTCCAACATCACCCCCATAAACTGTAGCATATTAGGGGATGTATGGGTGGAGCACTTCACAAAAATTTACACGGCACCGTCCCCTTCCATGGTAAATCCCCATCCATTCAAGTTACCAAACATTTCTATAATGGAGGTGGAGGATGCAATTTCTCAAAGCGCAGGAAACAAAGCTCCGGGGCCTGATGGATTATCCATTGATTTAATAAAATCAGAGCCTGACTTCTGGTCACCATTATTGTGCAATGCTTTTAATAATTTATCCAATATCTCACTGCCCGACTCCTGGTCCAACAGCACCATCGTACCCATTTTTAAAAAAGGTAGCAGACTCGACCCTGGCAGCTATCGCCCAATATAATTAATTGATAATACATTGAAGATTTTGGGTAGGGTCATTTTTAATAAGATCAGTACTTGGGCTGAAGAAAACACAATTTTACACCCATGTCAGCTAGGTTTTAGAAGTAACGTAGGGACGGTGGAGCAGTGCTTAAACTTAAATTTAGTATTAGATAAATATATTGTAGCTAACAAATCCCCACTTTATTTAGGTTTTATGGATTTAAGTTCTGCTTTTGATTTTGTTAACCGTTCCTGTTTATGGACAGCCTTACTGAGATATGGTTTGGACGAACCTTTGGTTCAATTTCTGGCCCATTTACACAGTGATTTAAAAGCCTGTGTTCGTATTAATAATGATGGTGAGGTTTCGGGCGAGATCTCAATTGGCAGGGGAGTAAGACAAGGCTGTGTCCTGGCTCCCCTGCTTTTTATTTTATATATAAATGAATTAAGCACATCTTTGGGCAAACTAACTACTGACGTCCCGCTCGTCAACGGTAATCCTCTTCCCGCACTTCTTTATGCCGACGATGCGGTCCTCATAGGTCGAACACCCAATGCACTGCGCACTTTAATTTCAGGCTTTGTTTCTCATATGGCCGACCTCGACCTATGCACAAATTTTAAAAAATCTTACATAATGTCTTGCGGCCCAAAGAAACACAAAATTCGCCATATTATGTCAGGGAACAATGTTTTAAATAGCACTTGCACTTTCCCTTATTTAGGCCTGTTGTTTTCTGATTTTGGATCCTGGCAACCTTATGTTGCCAGAGGGAGGAACAAACTGGGTAAAGCCATCAATTCTATAATCACTTTACGTCAACCAAAGCATCCCATCACTCTTACAAATTTACAAGACCCAGTGCCTACCCACAGGAACCTATGGTGCCGAGGTGTGGGGATACTCGAATTGCACCAATATCCAGATAGAAGAAAATAAATTCTGCAGGAAGGCCCTGGGGGGGGGGTTATTTCGGCACCCTCCTATGTGTGCCACAGAGAACTGAATCTTCCCTATATAGAGGACTTTATAAAATCCAGACCCGCTTTGTTTTGGCTAAAAATTTGGCGAAACCCTGCTGCCTCGTTGACCCGTGACATCATTTCAGACTGCCTAAAAAGTGAGCGGGCCAATCATATTCCTTGGCTTAAGGCGGTACAGAAGAGTTTAGTAAGCGTGGAAATGGGGCACCTTTATTCAGCACCTGAAACTATAGACTCCTCACATAAGAATATAGTAAAAAGGGCCTTATATGATTTGTACCGAGTGAATAGAGAAAATATTGAACTTGCAAAGCCAGTGATCCTCAGGTACACCCTCATTCAAGAACCCTGTGCTAGGCCTCATAATATGCCCCAAGGTTATTTGCGCAAGAAACTGGGCAGATGGAATAGGAGTTTGCTGTTTCGGTTTAGGGATGGAAGTGTGGTAAATTTTCTTTGTTTTCCCTTAGGTTATATCCACAACCTGGGAAATCTAGACTGTCCTTGTAACCAAGGCAGAAAGCAAAGTTTGCTGCATTTTACATTGTTTTGTGGCTTTTATGCAAAATATACCAAACACTTCCTTATTCCCTATTTTAGAGTCAGTGCTTTGACGGATTTTAATGAGGCTTTTATAGATCTATTGATGCTAAGCACTGACGATGTAATTTTTAGAGTTAGTCGTTTTCTACAAACTGCTGTCCGTTCCCGCGCCTCAATGAACACGGCCTGATAGGTTGCATTACGATCTTGTACTACCTGCATATTGCATTTTTTGCACAATGGGTGTTCTTACACCATAATGAACATGGCCTGACAGGTTGCATCATTATTTGCACATTGTATTTTTGCACAATGGGTGTTCCCTAATATATGCTTTGATTAACATGGTTTGTTTTTATTGTTCATTTGGATGATTTTTATGTTGTATATATATTTTAATGGATGTATTTTTTAGAGCTACCGATTTTTATTCTCTACTGTTTGATGTTGACCAAATGAATATGGCCTGTTAGAACTAGAAGTTTCCTTGTATTATCTGCACATTGTTATTTGCACTAATATTGGCCCCTTTGCACATATACTAGCTATCTAGATGAAGTTTTTATTGTGTATAGGGGTGAATGATGCGATTTGTACTTTTATGGATATTTTAAATATATCCGAATAAAGATCATTTGAATTGAAAAAGACTGATAGTTTATTGCACAAATCTTAGGTGAAGATAAACAGCTGCACGCAATTCGCAGGATGAAGAACATTCCTGACAATTTTGAAGGTTTCACATGGGCAGTTAACAGCTGTGGATATTTTATCCCCAAAATAAAGGGCCTCTGCCTTTATAATCATTACATATTTTCTAAGGGCTCTGTTCTTATGTGTATCCTCCATTGAATAATGTCTCCTCCAAAGCCTCTCCAGTTTAGTACATTGCTTTTTCTCTTCCTACAATGCAACGGATAACCAAGGATCAGAAGGACTACATCTCTAAATAGCAAGGGCCACAATGTTAGCCATGTACTAGAACCATTTGTTATATGCAAATATGTATACACAATCTATCAATCATGATTTAATATGATTTACATTAAAAAACTGCCTAAACTGTTTTACATACATGCATGAGACCTGTATTAGAACATTAAATCATCTCCTTAAGGCCCTCATTACTTTGGCGGACAGACCACCATTGACAGGCCATTGTGGCAGTCTGCCCACTATTCAGGGCATCGGTCCAACCACTGCATTACAATGCAGGCAGTTGAACTGCAAAGGTGGGGGGTAGGACTGCCTCCTCTGACAGGATCAAAGGTCCCGTTAGGACGGCAGTCGCATTCCTAATCCCTACAGTGAGGTTCCCAATCCCGCAATTATGGCGGTGCTACGCTCGTCCGACCGCGATCATGATGGCCCCCTAAGACAGAACAGTTACTGTATGAAATTACAGTCGTGAATTATGAGTGTACAGGTTGACTGGCACCCAGTTTTTCTAGGTGTTCGAGAACCAGACATTATTTTTCCTGCTGTACATGAGGCCAGAAAAATCACAAGAAGTTTTGTCTGCAGCAGAAGCTACTCCTTATGCACTGATTATTTTTCTGGTGGTGGGGACATACAATGATACTTGCTATCACAACTTTACCTTCCCTTTCCTACAACCTACACGGCCCTTCCATCTATCCCCATCCCACAGAGGGGCACCTGCTTATAATTACCACCTTATCAGAGCAGAGGGTAAATGTATGCCTTACACCCCAGATAATTGTGAAGTCTGTGTGGTTTTACAACCAGACAAATGGTTTCACACAGCAAATTCCCTGTACATTGGGTTTAACTTGTAATTGTATGGCATAGGGATGAATTTATCCACAGTAATGGTACATTTGCATGTAAATTTACCATCCACAAGTACCATTCAACTCATAACGAGTGCCTAAGTATGGCTCAAATATGTTTTGCGTTCTTGAGTGTAGACAACACCTCAAGAATGGCTTTAGCATATTTGGCATAGAAGTGTTGTCTTGTGACTCACAATGCTCTGAATTGTATTATTGCTATTAAGCTATACAATTTTAACGTTCTCTATTAAATTGGCTGGACAGGGTAGAGGTAGAATGGTGGCTAGAGACCTTTATTTGTGTCCTAACTCAATGTGCAGCTCCACAGAGACAAGCCAAAAACTAAGACCAGGTCAAGTTCGTGCTCCGCGAAGCGGTAAAAAAACTCTGCAGCGCTACAGAAAGTTCTGCGAGCATGCGGAGTTGCTTGTTCCGCATGCTTGTGAGATGTTTCTGATGTTTTTCAACGCAGATTGCGTGTTCGGGGGAAATATCGCAAAAACTTCACCACGCGGTCGCCAATAGGTGCGGCCATCTTGTTTTTCCACTCTTTGTATGGTTCTGGGGCCTGTATTTGAATCCTGTCAAATCTTTTCAATGCTTTACTTCTAAAACTTTTTTTCTGATCCTTTTTATTTGTTATCTATCCCTCTCTCTTCCTAAGTGTATATTTTGCATTTATTTCCACTTTTACTGCATTTTTCGTACTGTTTTATATTACTTGCTTTCTACACGTGTATTTGTAAAGCGCACGTTCACCACTACGGGTATCTTGGCGCTGAATAACAGATGTTTATTGTTACCCAACTCAATGGTACTCATTTTATCGACCTCAGATGGATGAAAGGCTGAGTGGACCCGCCGGGATTTGAAACTGTGACCATGAGGTCGAACACAGGCCCCTGCAGCAGACGCATTAGTCCACTGAGCCACCAGACCCGGCTTCTATTTTATTTTTACTACCCTACTTCTTCTCCTGACTTTAGTTTTTATGTATACATTTTCTTTTCTGCCCCTGAACCATGGCTAAGGGTAGTGCAACCAGAAACCGCCTTCCTTGCGGAAGACGGCGCCTGGAAGGGGTGCAGCCCCCGGCCTTGTTCTCAGAGGAGGAGGTGGCTGCCCTTTATTCCGTGCAGCGTCACCTCCCCTTAACCTTGGCAGCAGGCCTGGTTCTGCCTATGGGACCCACGAGCGTCACCACCAGTGGGCTTGGTAGCGCCGGGCAGCGTTTCGTTGCTCTGAGTTCCGGCGCACCCATAACCAGCTGACTCACCGGTGGTTTGGCATCCTGGACCAGGAGCAGGACCTGCTAGGTGTTGAGGTCATGGGGCTTGGTGAGTAGCTAATTATATTTATATTACTATTGTTTGTTCTGTTTTGTGTTATCGAGAATATATTTGTTTCCAAAATAGCAAGAATGCTGCTGCTGCTTCCATGCATGCAAGTTACATTTAAAAAGCTTATATTATGTGATTGTTATTCTTCTAGACAGGTGTTCAGTGCTACTAATCTTACTTGTTTGTAACTTTGCGCTCACTTGGGCTGATTTTATGTAAGAGAGGTTAGAGAATTTAAGTTAGGTAATGCTAGAGAGACTCCTTTCCTTTGTCCTGCCACTAAGATAGTGGTGGTAGGTAGGTAGTTATTATAGTTAGTTACTTAGTATTAGTTGGTAATTTTTTTGCGGTCCTCATGCTGCGTCCTCCGTCATGTGCTGCTTACTCCAGTCCTTAGTAGAACCTTTTGTAGTTTGTTAGTGAGTGAATAATATAGCAACTCGTCAGCACATCAGCAGCAACCAACGACCAATTTGGTGTATGCAATAAGCATACATCCATCTATGCATTTTTTAGGACTAAAATAAATGGAAATGCAGACTTAGTGAACAATTGGCTGGTCAAAGGGGGTTCATTTATTTATGTTTGCGAATGAAATTGGAACTTAGAAGAAGCAAATATACATTTTGGAAATTCATTTCAATGTCTTTGGAATAGGTGGGCTAGGTGGTACTTAGGTTGGGATTCTGGAATAGGAATGGAACACTAGATTAATAAATAAAATAACTAGACGGTCCGCGATCATGATACTACTAGTCGATCAGATTAGATAAGTCAATTTTATTGCAATTGTCGTTTCCTGTAAAAAAATATTTTTAGAGTGTTTAAAGAAATATTTAATATTTGTTTCACACCAAGCAATTTGTGTCTCTTTTTTATGTCTTACATGATCAGCATCCAGGGGCAAGAAGAAGACAATGGGATCTGAGGCGGGAGCTGGAGATGCCCCCCAGGGCCAGGATCACTCCTCCACAGAGGGCTCTGCTGCTGGCCTCAGTAAGTCCTCCTGTTTTTAATATTAATAATTATATTTCCCTAACTTTTACTGCACCTTATTTTTTTTAAAACTATTTCCATTTCCTAATTCTATTTTTTACCAAATCTTCTTCGAACTATCTGTTTCTAAGTTCTTCTTATCCCTGCATTACCTACCCACTTAGTTATTATATTACTAGTGTCTGTTTTTTTACATTAATCTAATTACCTCTGCTCTGTACTACTATTAGTCAGTCTGTAGCTTGCCCATTTGGCCACTCTTTTTCTTTTTAGAAAGTTTCAAAACACAGATTCACTAATAGCTCTAGCCACTGAGTCCAGTCCTTCGAGTTGTCCTCTACTTGAGAGGCTGTTCGAAAATTGCTACCAACAAAATGCCAGATATTTTACTATTTTTGATAGGATAGGACATACTGCTGCTATCTACTCTACTCTAGTACCCAATTTGTACTAGTGATGTGTGGGGTGTATGTATGTATTGTATTTTCAATCTTGCTGCTGAAAATAAATAAATAGTAGGAGGTATATATGGCATCTAAAAAATGTGTAATGTTTTTTCTAGGTGTACTGACCATCAGTGTCTGGGCCAGCGGCGGGGCAGGCAACGCCAGCCAGGAGGGAGCAGATGTGGCAGCTGCAGAGGTGGGTAAGCCGGCAACAGAGGCAGGTGGTAGTAAGTTATATTCCTTACTTATTGGCAACACTCGCTGCAAGGGTGTACACTGTACTGTTGAGAGAGACTAAGTGAACAACGGTTGAAGAAGACACCCTTTACTTAGCATTAGCTATAGCATTAGTGGCAGGAGTTGAGTATCTAATGGCCTCTTCTAGCTGACTTCAACTCAGCTGGGAACGTTTCATGAAGAAGATTAAGAGTCAGACGACATTGATGGCTGGGTTGAATTAAAAGGGAAAGAAGGATGTAAGGAGGAAGGAAGGGTGACGTTATATTTGACTGGCAGAGAAGGATGCGTGGGATCCATAGGTGGCTCATAGGAATCGGATGCATGGGTGGTTGATGGATGGGTGAAAGGTGAAAGAAAGGATGCCTGCCTGGGTTGCTTGGAAGTGTATGGGTGATAGGAATCCTCCTCGGGGTTTGATGGGTCAAACTCAAAGGCTAGCAAGGAAGGACGCATGGGTGAAGGTTTAAAAACAAATTACAAATGTATGTTGTTTGTGAAAGTTTTGTTGAGAGATTAAGAAGAATGAAAGCCATGTTTACTTTGAATGGATGGATGCCTGGATGGTATTCAATCATAGCATAGGTGGAGACTGTCACTGGATGAGGACAATGTAAAAGAAAAATAAACCGTGCCAGAGGGGCAAAACCAAGGGTGAAAAATAGAATATTATTAGAATTTTAAAAAAAATTATGCTTGAAGAGCAATGCAATTACAAATGGAAAAATTACTGGGAAGGTAAACAAGGACTGTTTTTTACAAGGTTTTTGATTCATGGTTATCTTTCAGACTACTCTCTTGACTCACAGTAGTTTGCAAGCACTGCATATATATTGTGTATGTATCTACCCATACCCTCCCATTATCAATCACCTCCCTCCAACTCCAAGGCCCAATCTCTACCTATGTCATTTTCAACCATGTCAGCCTGCCATGTGTGGCCTACCAGCTGCATGTTTCCACAATCAATCAATAGTACCTCACGTCATCCCATATATAATCATTCTGATCAAATATCATCTGCCTTGTTGTAGTAGTCAGGGTGAAAGAAAAATTGTGCAGTTGTCCTTGATGTTACAGAGTATGGCCATAATAGAAAAATAAGATAATTGTGTAGTTGTAGACTACAGCTGCCCCACCTGCAGACAGTAGTAAATAAAAATAACGTGAGTCTGCGACACAAGTATATCTGTCGAGGGCGCAAGATGACTTAGGTGGCATACCTACAAGGTTAATTTAGCTATGCAATAGAGGGAGACAAAGAAGACTTATCTACTCCATAGTGCCTAGTAGTAATGCCTGAAACTCCCACAAATGTTAGAGACTGAGGAAGTGGGAGGATACCACAAATGTTATGTACTGTGCTTGCTAGCACTGCTGTGCCACTATAATTATGTGTATAATAAATTTTTTGTACTGCTAAGAGTATTGGTTACAATTGTCTTTTTTCTTGCTTGATATAGCTACTCCTTACCAATCAAAACCACCAACCAGGAAGGAGTTAGCAGCCATGGCCCGGCAACGGAAGTTGGACGCTATCCACGCAGAATATGGGCGGCTGGTGGTTCTAGTAGAGGAGGAGGGGGAGGAGGCGGCAACAGCTGCAGCCACTCTAATGCCCCGGTGCCTCAAGTGGTACGGCGCAGTGGTCTGGCAGATGCCTGCCACACTTCTTTGAACACTGCTGCCCACCCTTGTGCATGCAACTGTAGGGCATTTAAGCGGCGCATGTTCCTCCGGATGGCGCTCCTAGTAGATCGGAAAAAGGCCCTGGAGAGTAACAAGATCCGGCGAGCCCGCCGCTAGAGCTCCATCGCTATGCCCCTTTTGTAATCTATTTTTTGGTGAGTGGGAATTGGGGTTTATGGACAAGGGACATTGGACTCTTATGGACTTTGGTTGGTGTTAGGGAGAGGGGTGGGTCAGGTGTTGTGTTTTTTTTTCATTAGTTTATTTGTTAGGGGAATACATCATAGTTTACATATGATGTGAATGTTTTGTGGGGGTGTTACTCTTTTACTTCACATGGTTTCCTTTGCTGCAGCTGGGCTGAAGCCAGTTTTTGATTTAAATAATCTGCTAATAGTGTCACATACCAACAGATAGATGCAGGACCCTCACTTGTGACTTGTGCTACTAGTACTGTCAGCCTCTCCTCCTAGTCTATGCAGTCTGCAACTACAACCTCTATGGAGTCGGAAGGGCGTGGGTGTGTGAATTAATGAATTATTTTCCATATTATTAATTATGCCTCCCCCATACCTCTTCTCTTACATGTGATTGATGTATATTTATACTTATGCGAAGTGATGGCTGGATGGTGATGGTTTGGTTTCCCAAGATGCCAGGTGGTGGTACTAGTAGTAGTAGACACTGACAGTAGCATTTGCAAAAATAGAAAATGAGCAGTAGAAGTACTGGACACAAGAAAACTGCCAAAAAAAGAAACCATGAGGATGATAAGCAATGCTAAAGTAAAATAAACCATAAAGCCTGAAGGGCTAGCCTAGTACAAGTTACAAACTAAAGTCAACTCTAGCCATGATGAGGAAGTGGACAAGCGCCTTTGTAACCTTTAGTGCTGGAACTTGGATGATGATTGATGAAGACTAGATGCTGGCAACCAATTATATTATTATGATGGATTATTTATGTTCCTCTGGAAAAAAATTTGAATCTCGAAAACTGTGCATGGGTGGACAATCTAATGTTGCCAGTGTGGGCTAAAGTGAAGTATGTATACTTAGAGCAGAAGAAGGTCTTCGCCCGCCTTGAGTTAGTGTTGATTTTACCACATCTGCCACAGCATGTGTGTGATTAATATTGGTGTAAATTAATTTATTCACACCTCAATATAAATCACACAGCCCGGGGAAGAGGGTTAGGGTTTGATGAATGGTTGGGAAAGGGGATTTTAGGGAAAGGTTTGACAAAGACAAACACTACACATGGACAACACGTAATCTTGGAAGCGACCATCATAAATCTGTTAAGGGAGAAAAAGGAAATACATGCATGATGATGATTATGATGACTTGAATTGATGAGTAGAAGTAGACTAGTAGTACAGGACAGCAGTATATTATTAATTATTATTATTATGCAATTGCCGTGCCTGTCTGCCACCAGAGAGACCCAAGTTACATACATTTTATGTTCTGTTGTACCGGGCTTTCTTTTAAAGCTAGCAAAGAAAATTTAAATTTATATCTATAGGAATCAAATAGAAGCAAACATAATAAACAACAACACACACAGTCATAATGATTGAAAAGAAAAAAGTTAATAAAATGAAATGATACTATAATTATGGTCAAATTGGGATTTGCATCTCAGCAATCCTCTTGGTCCTTCCTTGGACTGTCTGCCTGTCAGTGTGCAACAAGAAAACATCCAGAGGTAACATGGCTAAATTATGTCTATTCTGTTTCCAGCAGTTACCTCCAACAATAGGAGCAGGCCCGCTCACGCAACCTCCACTTGGCATAGCTTTTGAGCCAGACAGCACTGAGGACACATACACAAACACAGCAACATAGCATTTCCCAAACTAAGTAACAAAATCAATGCACCGCTGTCAGTCATACCACCACACTCGCTTCCACCACTACACAGGCATGCAGGTCTGGTTTTGTTGTTGTTGTTGTTGTTTTCCTATGAGGCTAGTTCATAAAACGCCTGAGTTATTTATTCCATCAATCATCTTCGATCCTAATGACTGACTATGAGTATGGTATGGTCATCATGGTGTCTAACTCTGTAGTGTCCTGATTCAGTCGAGAATCAAAAATGCAATGGATCAGACAGCAGTAGTACAATTTTGTTATTGAACAACAAGAAGGGAAACGTTGACTTGAGTCACTTTTTCTGTGTGTAGATTGAATACTAGTAGACATCATGCACAACAACAAAAACACCAATCACTCAGAGTCAGCGTGCAATGAATGCCGTCATTTACCTATTCTTCAGGGGCAGTCCCTTTAAGGTCAGAAAGGAGGATAGTTATGGTCAGGTTCTTTGGATGGACTCAACGAGGCAGGCATACATTTCATATTTGTTGCACTATTCTCCATCCAATATCTGGCTTGAGGAAAATGGATTTAGGACGAGCCAGGAGTACGTCAGGAGCAGGACTGGGAGGAGTGGACTTACTTCTTCAAAGACAGTTGCAACTTCAACCCAGCAATGAAAGAGTAAGACGTGTGTGATAGATTTGTGATTCGAACCAGAAAGACAACAACACACACAATTAATAAAAGTAAATATATCTTTTGGCGGGGGCTTTTTTGGGGTGCCAAACCGAGAAAGAAAGTAACTCAAAGCTTAGTTGTCAGGGAACTAGAGCGCATTCTCAAACTCTGGTGGTTCACCCAGAAGTAGGTCATCTAACACACTACTTTCATGACCTAAGTCGCGGTTATCATCTTCCTGCTGTGCTACTTCATGTATGGTGTAATCCGGTGGTATAAAGTGCTGATTCATTTTGATCATGGTTACCCTCTCCACATTTTGGGGTGAGAGACTGGTCCTTCTCACTGTCAGAACGGCACTAGCATCACTGAAAACACGCTCAGAAGAGACACTTGCAACAGGGCAAGCCAGATCGTTTATTGCCAGCCTGCTGAGCACTGGCCATTGACGCCTTTTCCCATATCAATACAGCAATGTATTTTGATCAAAGTAGATCTCTGTTAGGTCATCCAGATAGGCCTGGACCATCCGCTCAATGCTCATGGGCTCTCCGCTTTGCTTGGCCTCTTTTGCCTTTGCCTCAGCACAGGACTTAAGTCCTTGCGGTAGAAACCATTCATGTGCCGATTTTGGGGCTGATGCCCTTGTTGTTGTTGTTGTTGATGCTGTTGTTGGTGGTTTTTGCTGATGTGAGCCAACTGCACTGCCCTCAGGCTCTGAAGTTGAAATCAAAGCCGGCTGCCCTGTAGTACTTGTTATGCCCTGGAGTAGCGGGCCTATCATTGACAGACGTTATTTATCTAAGTGACTGGCTTCCACAGCTATCCAAATTTTGTAGTTGGCAACATCCCTGTCTGAAAAAGGAATAAAAGTGTGCAGTAATGGTTTGTACAATGAATCCAGAATTGTGGCACAAATGTAATGGTTGGATGACACCGTGCCTCTTTGCACCCTTGTATTTTCAGATATGCAAAGGGGTAGGCTCTCCACCAGCTCATATGCTTCTTTTTTTTCCTCCACACCTGTGTACATTGCAGACACCCCCTTCAGATAGTCCTGCAGCATGTGCAACAATGGAATAGCTTGGCCCATAATACAGCCCTCCTTGCTGACTTCACGTGTGAAGACCTCGAAAGGAAGTAGCATCTCTGTCTGGTGCATTGGCACCTCCTGGATGAGTGCTTTAACTGGCAGTCTATTATCACATTGAATGATCCTCAGTTGCTTCTGGGCTTTAAAAGAATGGCTGAAATGTGTGCAGATTCTTCTGCAGGGGGTCAGTAAGTTGCTGACTCGATCTTCTTTTTTCAGAAGGTCTTGAACAATGATGTTAATGCAGGTCGCCAAACACAGGACCCTGAAATAGCCACCATTGGCCATATCCTTAACTATATTACTGCCATTGTCTGTGGCAACAAAACCAATGTTAAGCCCTCTTGGCAACAGCCATTCAAAGAACTTGCTGTCAAAGTCTTCCAAAGTTCTTGCAGAAGCATGAAATTTCTCCATGGCGAACATGGCTGCAGTTGCATATTTCCGAGCCACATTAAAAATCTCAGCAGTGTCAACAACACCTGCTGCAGATATCTTTTCTCTAACCCTCAGAAAAGAGATCCAGTGTGCAGTGATGCATATGTAATCAGTGCCTTGGCAACTGGTCCACATGTCTGTTGTCAGGTGGATATCACTCTGCTGCAAAGCTTGTCCAAGCAATTGAAGCATGTTGTGATGTAGTGCTGGAACAGCAACTCTGGTGAAATAGGACTGGCTGGGAACCTTCCATTTTGGGCAGATAGCTGCACAAATTAAAAAAAACCACCCTTCCACAAAAGAAAAAGGGAGGAGGTCCAGCGCTAACATTTTAACCAGCTTCGCATTGTACAAACGTGCCGTTGGGTGGTTGCATTCATACTGCCTCTCTGACCTAAACATGCTGATAATAGTAATCTGGATTTTTTTCTTTTCTGGTGCCACTGATACAGGTGACTTCTTGACGCAAGATGATAGGCTCAAAGCATGTTTTTCATTATGGTACTCTCTTGCCTTCGACCCCATGGTGTCTCAGCCTGACTCTTGAGCCATTAAGATGTTGCTGATGATGATGTGGGTAGTACAACTGCACTGCTGGGGACAGGGCTGCTTTGTGTACCAGAGAAAATGTCTCCCTCTTGTTCACCTTCCACTGTGATCAGATCTTCTACTTCTTCATCCCCTCCAACAAAAATGGGTGCAGTTTTTGGCCGCTAAGGTGCACCTCACCCTTGATCAAGTGGTGTTTTCTCAGATGGGTTGTTTGGCCTCAGGTACCATAGTCTGTACCAAGCTTACCCTGACTAATAACTTGTCCACAAATGGAGCATATAGCAATGTTCACCTCCTTCTTGCTAACCAAAAAAAGTACCAAACTGGGGAGGTAAATTTTCTAGCACTCCTTGTGCCACTTGCAATGTCAGATGAACTGGTAGGTGTGCATGAAGTTTGACTCTCTGCAGAACATACTTCTACTGAGGTTGTTGTGGTAGATGTAGGTCACTGCCAGCGAAAGAAGAAATCTGTAGGTAGTGTTGGTGGTATCACCTGTGTTGGTGGTATCCGTGCCACATCCCTCACAGCAATTTGGGATAGGACAATGTCGGTCTCTACTGGGGCGGGACTAATGCCTATGATGACTGGCTCATTATCATCCTCCTCTTCTACATCTACCTCCATAACTCTAAGGCTTTCTGGAACCTTCCTTTTTCCTAGCCTTGTCTCGCGGCGTGTCTCACTCTCAGACTGGGGTTGCTTCCAAGTGGTGTCTACCTCATCAGAAGGGGTGCTTGCAGAAGAAGTTGATAGACTAACCCTCCGTTTCCTTGCTGGGGATCTGGAAGACACAGGATCTTCTGAAAGAGTGGCTTGCTCTTCTTCTTTCTCTGGAGGAAGCTCGATCTCCTGAACTGCCCCTACTTCAGGACAACTAATATTTGGGGCGGTGGTTGCGGCTGTTGTTCCCCACTTATCTGAGTTTCCTGCATTGATCGGGTACTACTTTGCGATAAGTCAATTTCAACATCACTGCTCATCTGTATTGGACTCATGATTAAACTTGCTGCCTCTGCAACAGACATTGGAATCGGCCTAGGTTGGTGGGGTCGGTCCACTGATGCTGGAGTGCTGCTCCCAGCTTGCTCCCCGGATGCCGCTGCTGCAGGTGCAATTTTTGGTTTCCCCAAAAAGGTCTTGGGCGACATACCGGTCTTGGTAAGTGGCATTGCCTTCTTCTCACTGACAACTTTCTTGGTACCTTTCTTTGGCACCATCTACAAGATGTCAGCAGCACGCAGTGGCACAACTTGAAGAGATGTCTGTGGTTATATGTCACGTGACGTCGTGCACAGCAGGACTTCTGTCTGGTAGTACAGTGGGTGATGTTCTCTCCTCCTCTTTTGTGCACCTAAAAGCAAAGAAGCAAGGAGAACACCAGTGATATGTGGCATTCAGTGTTGTAATTCAATTACTACTAGTACTAACAAGCAAATATACTATATAACTTAGTGTGTGGTCACACTTGTTAGTGTTATTATTATTATTATTAAATGTATTACCTCAGTTATTAAAAAAACATAACAATAAAGTGTAGCCTTTTGTGAATCTTTGACAACAAGGGCTTTCGTGGTGTACTACACACTCAGGAAGGATAGGAAAGAAGAAGAACAACAAAAATACAAATGTAACGGAACCCGTTTGGTATTGTGCATTACGTGGGATGCAGCATTCAGGGAGGTGCAGCTCACAATGGATGGAAGCAATAAGCCAAGAGCAACAAAGGAAAGACATACAGGCCTACGGCAAAAGCACACTAATTACCGCCACAAAATGGTCACCAGCCACATGGTCACTCACAACAAGCAGGAGGCCTGGAAAACAATGAACTCAAGCAGGGACACAGACTTTACAAAATGCCCCCAGGCCACAAGGGGAGGCTCATCCAAGGCAAATGCTGGTCCATTATTACAAGCACACACACTGACCAGACAAAGGAGGCATGCTAAACAACACAGCTTTGATGCAAAACAATGCCAAAACAAAAATCTACAGAAGTAAAAAATGTTGGCAAGTTACACAGCAACCACAGATGAAAAAAAGTGAAATACTAAAAGAACACATTGTGTAATTTAATCCAATGCCATCCATGTCCTAAACGATGTTTAAATTCAACATACAGACACCACAAAAAGAGTTGCCTTATGCACCCATGAGTAGCTCCGGGCCTATTGGTTGGAAAACCCATTGGAAGACTAGGCCACATAATGATTCAATTCAAATCAATAATATTGCAAATAGATGAGAAAATGTAGAGAACTGTGCTGCAGTTTTTTCTGGATAAAAGGAGAAAATAATGCATGCAAAACAATAACAAGGCATGGCCACCACAAAAAAAGCTTGAAGGCTTAATACAGAAGCACACTGGCTGCCTGGATGAAATGGCCGCCAGCCACATGGCCAGGCCAAACCACAACAACAAGAAAGGGAAGACAGACAATGCAGGCCTATGGCAAAAGCATACTGGCTGCCTTCACAAAATGGCCACCAGCCACATGGTCAGGCCACACCACAACAACAAGAAAGGGAAGACAGACAGTGAAGGCCTATGGCAAAAGCACACTGGCTGCCTACACAAAATAGATGCCAGCCACATGGCCAGGCCACAACAAGAAAGGGAAGACAGACAATGCAGGCCTAAGCAAAAGCACACTGGCTGCCTTCACAAAATGGCTGACAGCCACATGGCCAGTCTACCACAACAAGAAGCAGTAAGCCAAGAGGAACAAAGGAAGGACATGCGGGCCTATGGCAAAAGCACACTAACTACCACTGACTACCTACCACCACAAAATGATCACCAGCCACATGGTCACTCACAGTCACAACAAGCAGGAGGCCTGGAAAACAATGAACTCAAGCAGGCCTATATGGACACAGACTTCACAAAATGGCCGCTGGCCACATGGAGAGGCTCGCCAAAGGCAAATGCTGACCCACTATTACAGATACACTCACACACTGGCCAGACAAAGGAGGCATGCTAAACAACACAGATTTAATGCAACAGTGCCAAAATGAAAATCCACAGGGCTAAAAAAGGTTAGCAAGTTACACAACAACCAAACATGAAAAAATGAAATACAACAGACACCACAGAAACAGTTGCTTCATGCACCCATGAGTAGCTCTGGGCCTACTCGCTGAAAGACCTATTGGCAGGCTACTGGGCTAGTGACTTAAAATAAATATTGAAAATTGATTTAAAAAGTTGGAGAAAATGTCATGAACTCTGCAAAATGTTTTCTTTATAAGTGAAGACAAATTATTTACAAAGAAACAACTAGGCCCCTACTGAAACTACAGGCCACCCTCCACAGTACAATTTTAGAAAACTATGAAAAGTACTAAACAATGCAGGTGCAATGCCCCAATCAAACAAACAACTCCAATTTTCCAACTTACTTGCAAAATCTCAAATTCAAAAGTCCTCAAATCCAATGATATATGATGCAGCAGACACAAAGAGTGATCCTCCAGCTCCAAATCCAAATAAAAAGTGAACAGGAGATGGACAAAGCACTGGGAGAAGCCTGCTGGACAGGAACAGGATGTTGGAGACTTTGGGGCCTTTCCTTCCTCTTCAAAAAAAAAGTAAAAAAAGAAAAAGAACTCCTTGCACAAAAAAGTACAGCCAAATGTCAATCTGAGGAGTTTTTCTAATCCAAATTATCATTTCTGTTTGTTTTGATGTTGCTCGGGAGAGAACTTTCACCAGATTGCAGATTCTGCGTGTCCGGGATCGATTTTTCACAGAACTTCTGCCGGCCGGCCGATGGCCCGAATGACTCGCTCGTGATAGCACACTCTTGCGGTACTATGCGGCCAGCTACCAAATCCCGTGGCGCTTGTGAACGGATGGGAAATCTCGTTGGCGATCGCAGGTGCCTGGTTAGTCACTCCCGCACACGCGAAAACGCATTTTGGGCACGCGAACACAAAAAAAACTCTACTCCATTGCAGAGTGCAGAGTTTTCCAACAACTCCGCGTTCTACGAGGAATGCGGAGTTGCCAAAAATTTGCAAACTCCGCGAGTGGAGCGGACTTTTACGTCCAGGGTTACCAAAAACCTCCCCTAAGTATTCTTGTCTCATACTTAGGAACCATGTTACAGTGTTATTTCTGGTAGAGAGGATTTAGCAAGTATTCAACATTTCAAAAGTTGTTTTTGCAGTTTTTTAAAGCACACACTTGACCAAAGGGCATGCTGTACATGTGAACCAGACATTATACTTTTTTTAAGGAACAATGAGGTTAAGCGATTTTTCCACATTTACAGAATGTTGTGTTTAAGCACGGATTCGAACCAGGTTTTCCATCTCCAAAGCTGGAAACTCTAGCCAAGGACATATCTACTCTCAGTTAATAGAAAAACAAGGAACAGTCCAAACGAAGCTCATAAAATGAAAATTGGAGGGGGCATGGCCAAGATGGGTGAGTGTTCAGAAGTACTCATTCATAGCTAGGGGCCAGCTGAGAAAATCCTGAATGAAACAACTGGAAGGCAGTGCCTCAACTGTACAGATCTTCCTTCATGATTGCACAGTCCTCATGAGGTGTCCAGGAGATCAAGATTAGCTGAGGTCCCAGCAGGCTCAGCCACAGACACTGAGAATGACACACCAAGGCCTCTGGTAATGCTTGCCGCCTCAAAAATGATTTTAGAAGCAGGTGGACTGAAAGGACTTGGATGGCTGTGGAGGGGAGGCCTCTCAATGCCCAGACTAGAAAGAGAGTGTCACGTACGAAGTCCTCCACCTGGGGACACATCACACTACAAAATAGCCCGTCACTGGAACTAAGGTGAGGGGAGAGAGTTGAAGTGAGAGCCCCCCGTGCATGACAGGAGAGTGTGAGGTCCATGAACTTAAGTGGTGGTGGATGGGTCCCTTCCTTGTTCCGCAGCAAAGCATGAGTTGACCTGGCCATCATGAAGTGGGAGAGAGTGACAGGCCATAAATTCTAAGCCATGAAGGGGATTGGACCACATGATGAAAATGTCTGCCTGGACCCCCTTTTCTTCCAAAGAGAAAGATGTACCGGAGCTACCTTTTGGCCTAGCTTGATAAAAAAAAACATAATCGTGAAAGTGCAGGTTTATGGAACTGACAAATAGATTACAGAGGCATAAACCCCTACCTTGTCCTTAACACAGATTGACCAGGTGGAGAGTCTCTGCACCTTCAAAAAGAAGCTCAGAGAGGAACACAGGGGGGACATAGAGAGGAGTCTAGTAGAACTGTGAACTGACCTCAGTACAAAAGTTCAAGAACACAGATCTGCTGATGACTCATTGGGACGGAGATTGGTGGACGTTAACACAAAAATAGAAATGCTGGAAAACGCACAGGTGTGTGACTCCCTTATAGGGGAAGGCTTGGATCAACAGCTGCAGGAGGTGCTCACAAAAATTAATGACCTTGATAGCCATTCCCTCTGGAAAATGTGAAAATCTTGAGGATGGGAAGAGACACTAACCTGGGAGCCTTTGTGGCGGGCATGCTGTCCTCCCTGAGACATACTCCATGGGGGATGGGTAACACAACGTGTGGCTTGCCAAGTTGCACAATGTGAGCCCAAAAACATCTCCAGCAACGCTGTAAGCAAAAGGCATATTAGCACGATTTCATTACTACACAGAAAAAGAATCAATAGTGAAGAAGGTACTTGACAAAGGTGATCTCTCCTTTCAGGGAACATACTTGCACCATCTATCAGGACATCTACCAAACCACCCATTAGCACTGGCTATATTGGAGGACTATCACCAAGAACCTGAGAGGCAACAACATTAGATACATATGGACTCATCCCTTTGCCCATATATTTGAGAGAGAGTGGAAACAATTTCAAGTGACGAACAAATTGCAGGTTGTTTGCTCCTCGGATTCTCTCTCTCTCAGCGGTTGAGGGCATGGTACAAAGGGAGGACCTGATCCTGTCAGCCCAAAGGATGGTCCTGAATGAGTGGCAACTTCCAAAACACCGCCTTGCTTCTAGGCAAGGCTCAGATAATCAAGAACAACATTAGAGGGGCATGTGGAAGCCATCAGAGGGATACATATGTTGTTGTTCTTCTCACCCTTTTCTTGGTCTTCGATTATCTCCTTGAAGGGAGGCTTTTTGGCAAAAATAGGAGTAACAAATTCCAGTACCACATATGTTGGTGCCAGTCGGGCCAGGGTGTCCAACTGCACTCTCTATGACGTAGGCATCTGGTCTGGTGCCTGTACAGTTTTTGGAATAGGGAATCGCTGCTTGGAGTAGGGGAGGTCCCTTGACCCATGATTGCGGGTCACAAATTAGACTTGTTATCACTCTGAGTTTAGATGGGAAAAAATTGTTCTTTTTTCATCTCTGAAAAGAATACAGAGCTGAAAAAAAAAATATTTTCCCTCTAAGCTCAATTAAGAAATGTATACTTTATGTAGGGTAGTTTGGAAGGTGGTGACAACCCAGAACATCTGGGGGACAGCTCTTAAATGAATTACATAATAGTTAGTAATGTCCTTCTAGCTAAAAAATCAAATTGTAGCTATAGATGCAATAGTAGTATCGGATCGCACCCCATTCACTGCTGATTTATCCGTTGGTGTCAGAGAGTGCGTACAAGATGGCAGCTTCACCCCTCAATCCTAAGAGACCCAATTACATTGGAGAAAATTAACAAAGAGATAGATGACTACTTTTGCCTGAAGCAGGGTGGGGAGGTGTCACCTGAAGGAGTGCGGGATACATTTAAAGCAGTGATCCACATTATATTTATTCCTATGGTGGCCAATCAACATATTATTTGGAAGTACTTAAATGCAATACAACCCTCTCCATAGATCACCCATAAACCAGATGCCAGCTCCACATACACTACACTTATAAAGTCAAATTAGATTTCTATTCCACTTGTAAAACGAGAACGTATGTTACTGGAGACATGGTAGGCACACAATTAGCAAGAGGTTTAAGAGGCAAACAAGAAAAGGAATATATCAAAGAAATCCACACCTGGGGGTCTATCCTGACAAGTGATGGTCAGGAACTCAATGGGGCATATTTACAAGGAACTATCGCCGAGTCAATGGCACTTTATCGCAGTCAAAGTTGCGATAAACTTATCACCCCATTCACAAGCTGGTGTTAACAGCCCACAGCACCAGTTTACCCGTGATAGCAGCCGCAAAAAACATTGCCACAGAGGCCCCCCGCAACTATCGCTAATGAGATGCAGAGTGGGTGTTCCCGTGCCAAACGCCGCAACAACATCATACCTCAACATTCTCAACGACCAGACAGAACTGCAAAAAAAAATAAAAAAACGAAGATAAGGTGCGTTAGCGCCAGGAAATCTACACCTGCTCTGACCTGGTGGAACGTCGGATGGCAGCCTGCACAACAAAAGAGAAGCCGCCCAGGGCCACATCGAAAGGGCAACAGATGCCATGGAGCCACCCATCATGTCTCCCGGACACCCAAGAGGGCCACAACACCCACCAACACCACCCCAGGACCACAACCCACACCCGGAACACCCCCCACCAGACCACCACAGAGGCAGCGCAGACAAAGACAGCGGATCCCCAGGAAGCGTACCAGCCGCACAGACCCAACCTCTCACAATGTCATTGTCCACCACATGCTGAAAGGGACAACCATCCCATGCATCCCGACCATAATCGCCCAACACAGCAGACACCCAACATTCCGCCCCACACCAAGCTGCTGGCTTGGCTGCACCTGTTGGCCCCTGGCATCCCTCAACCAACACCAGCCAGAGCCTGGGGAGTCTTCCAGCCAGCCACATCCAAGTCCCTCACACCTGTCCTGGACATCACCATCACCATGGTATCCCAGTCCCCATACGTCCAACACAATGCGCAGGTCATGCTGGAGACCAAGCAAGGACCATACGCCATAGCAGGATGCATGCACGTGTTGGGCCAATCCACAGCACACATGTCCCACCTGTGGCCCCTGGTGACACAGCACACAATCACCGCAAGAGAAAGCACACGTCCGACCCCAATGTGCAGGCAACAACAGAACACCGTGGAATCTCCAACAATGTTGCCATAAAAATACACAGCCAGTGTGCATGATTCTCTCATCCTCTGACCGTCCATCATCAACCAGCATACCCAGGATGGCAACAAGGGAAATGCACAGCCCCTTGGCAAGTTCCAAATGAACACCCCACTCACCTCAACTCCACAACCATGCAAATCACAACTCTGGCAATGCACACATCACAAAATAACAACCAACATGCACAACAACATGCCCACCCACCAGACACGACAAAACAACTCACAATGGTTACCTGGCCAAGCTGTGAACATGAGCCATCAATGGCATGGCACCTCAGCCACACAACAGCCGAATGTTGGAAGGGTTTGCAAACAGGCATGTGTGAAGGATGCAGTAGTACCATGATTGGGAAAGTACACAATGCCAAGAGTAGCAGAGATGTGCTGAACAGACCACAGTATGCAGCACACACCCATATCAATGGCGACATACACCTCTGGTGTATGGAGTGTAGTGGACAGTGGATGCAACCATGTCACCACAGCCAGTGGGGGACCTCGCGGAAATCTTGCCTGTTATGCCCCCCCTAAGCGTGACCAGAGTGGGATGGCCCGGAGTACGCCACGCCAGAGTAGGGGTGTGAATTAGAAGCATGTGGCCCTGGTCCTCTTCTGGAAAACCCAATGTCTCTGCCAGGGCAGCGCCTCTCACCCCGCCACTAGGCCGACACTGTCCTCTTGAGCGGAGTTGCCTGCGACGCTGTGCACCTGCTGGACCCCAGTACACTGGACCATGAACCCGTCAGGCCTGCCTATGCGCAAACAGACCTCACTGATCACCTGCCGACACCGGCGTGTGTCAAGGAGGACCCACCACGTACCGGCGCAAGCTCCAGGTCCGAGTCCTGTGACCTTGGCAGCCTCCTCAGACCATCACGACACAGGCCCGCTTTAGTCCTTTTTCGTCGACGTACTTTACTGCCGCCTCAGGCTTACTCCTCGGCCAAGTAGGTCCCATATGTGAAACTATGTCCTGAGTCATGAATGGCAGTGACCCCAAATCCGGGCCAGCGGCAACAGCACCGGGCCCCACCCGATCAGTGAGGCATAGTTCCATATGGGCTTGTTGCGACATGTGGTGCCACTAACCCTGTTCAACGCCAGCCGGTGACACGTGGATGAGGGACCAGGATTACCCTTTGGACCAGTAGGTCCCAAATCCAGCACCTGGGCGCAAATCACAAATGGCAGAGTCCACACCAGTGGTCGCACAGAGAGGAGTAAGAGGAAAATGCGGCTCAGTCCGGACGAAACCCAGTTCACATACACAGAGGTGTCTGGACACATAGTGCCACTGAACCTGAACTACGCAGGCCGGTGGGGCCATCGAACCTATGCCGGTGACACTCGGCAAATTGGCCGTGCTGACCGCTGCCTCAGGCCTACACCACGGTCAGGTAGGTCACACATTTGGAACTGAGTCTTGATTACATCATGGCAGTGAACACCATTTAAGGCATAGGACAAGTCACTATACCCCCTTCAAAGTGGTGCCAACAAGTCTGTGCATGGCATCAGAACCTCACGCGTCTGTGGGTCTACGCGGACTACTGCCCTCGGCCTATGCTGCTCACAAGTGGGTCACTGATTTGGAACTGAACATCGGTCATTCAAAAGGCAGAATACATGTCAACGCAAGCATGGAGAGCAGTAGGAGGATGAGGCGTTGCAGTCCGGAGGGAACAGGATCATCGTTACGGATGTTATTGAACACTACCAACAACTGCCCTGGCGTCACTAACTCTGTGCCTCGCCAGCCGACGACACGGGGCTGTGGGCCACTGCTGACCACTGCCCCCAGCCTACACTGCAGTCCAGTAGGTCACAGACTTGATTTGGCAATGGTGGAGTTCATGTCAGTGTACCGGCATCATCACAGACTGCATCCCCGCTCAGCACCTTTGCCACTAAGGCTGTTACCCAAAATTCATGGACACTCTCTGGTCGTACATTAGTGGCGTCTGAGTCTATGGACTAGGGGCTGTTTTCATCCTCATGTAGCTGATACTGAATTGGTGGTGAAAACGAGGCTGGCGCTTTCCACTCCTCCATTTGCTGCTGCCTGATGACATCAGACCTTCAGCATCATGCCCTGGAGGACACCTTCCTCTGTCGCCTGCAAGCCTACGCCAAATTCACCTTGGACATCGATGAGGACTCGCCCACTGCTCGGGGCCACTAACTCTGTGCTGCTCAGGTCTGGGATCCCTTGTTCTGATATATTGGATGACCTCTGTGACGGTGGTTTTGGGGTCATCGATGCCATGTGTATGTGGCATTGTGCTGTCAGCAGCCTCTGGCCTCAACTGCGGACCACCAGGGCCAAAACATAGATTCATGTCAGGACTGGCCCAGTCGTCACATCACTGCAAGGACCATCGCTAACTGCCATCTGCCAGAGTTGATATGGTGGTCCTGACAGACCTACGAAGTTGCTCAGAACTGTCGTGGATGCCATCATCGTCCTGACACCCTGCTCAGCACTCCAGGTGCCAGTGACTCAGTACCCCACAAGCCATTGTCCGTTAGTGATTGAGTTTTGTGCTGTGGAGATGTTATGCAGCTATGTCACCTCATGCAGTGAGGAAGACCTGGGACTATGATGGGGAAGATGTGTCAAGTATGCGTACGGGAGATGGCACAGACAATAAGAGGGCAGGAGGCAACATCCCCAAGGCTTTAATGCAGACTGGAGGTGGTAGTCAAGCTACTTACCCAGAACCATTACTGGGTATTGCGCTGTGGACTGCGGATGCAACTGTCACCTCAGGTAGTGTGGGAGACCTGGGACGTTGATGAGGAAGTAACACACCCCACTGTATCTGCATTAGGACTAACCCGAAGGGACACAATCCTAGCAATTCCTTCAAATGAGCACGCTCATCTCTAGTGCCCCTACCTCTGTACACTGCAACTCACGGAACCTCCTGACTGAATATTGGGTGACCTCTGTCCTTGCTCCGGCTCCATCCATGTTGCTGTGCAGTTGACTCTGTTATGCATGTGTTTTCTGTTTCTGGTGCACTGGTGTCCAATGTTCAAGTTGTTGCCAGCACCAAGCGTTCCATGAAGACTGGCTTATACTCACTCCACACACATCCAGCACAGGTGTCACTGTACATGTGGTCCTGCCAATAAAGGGGCCGGGCGAACGTGCCCGTAGCCAGTTCGACATGATATCTGCGTGTGTCCCTGTGGTCTTGTTGTATGCATGAGGCCCCTGAGACATTACAGTGTGCTGTGTACATCGGATGCTGACATGTCACCGCAGGCAGTGGGTTGGAGCTTGGACATGTAGCTTTGTCGTCACCCACTCAATTCGTAAGGGGAGAGGCCAGGGAAATCGTACGCCACGCCAACGTGGGTGTGTGACTGCTATTTGCATGCCCCTGGGTGTGGTTCTGTACTGTGGATGTGCATCTGCATGTGTCTCTATGGCAGTGTGGGTCTATTTTGTGGGGTGTGGGTGGTCCCTGAGGGTGATAGACACCAACGTATGTGTCCTAGAATTCAGCACCCACCCCCACCTGTTGGGCCACCTCCTTTTGGCGTGCTGACACATGGCATTGGGGTGCCATGTGTGGGTGGGTGAAGTGTCGTGAGCCAGCTGTGCTTGCATGTGCTTCCTGCTGTGTGGTCTGTTGTAGGGGCTGTGTTGTCTTCTGAGTAGCTTGTCTGCCCTGTTCATGGTGGTGGTTTGCGTGGGATATTAATGGGCTGTTGTAGGGCATCGCTGTCAAAGGTGCGGTGGTCCTATCCGGCATCACAGATGTGTTGTCTTCTGTGCTCTGCTGGAGGAGTTGTGTACCTCTCTGCAATGTGAAGGGGAGATGCATGTTGACATGTATGTTGGTGCATTGTTATGGTTTACATGCTGACTGTTTGGCAATGTACAATTGTGACTATTTGTGAGGTGCTGGATTCTTCTGTAGGACAGTGTGGATTTGGACTACGTGACGGATGTGAGGTCATACGCGTACATTTCCATTTCACGGATTCCTGCTCTGTCAGATGTGGTAAGCATGTTTCTATGCATGTGCGGAGCCAGTTATGTCCTCTGTTCTGCAGTGTCGGCTATGCGCATGGTACCATGTTGTCGTTGATGTGGGTGTGCTGTTCTTGCTATGTGTGTGCATTGCAGTGTGCCAAGGGGATGTGGGACATGATCCTGGGTAATTGTGTGTGTGCAGTGTGCACCTCATTGTGCATGTTTGTCACTGTGCTCATCTCCTCCCGGCCACCCAGTCTCTGTCCGTTACTTTCCCTGTTGATGTTGTCAGGTCCTCTCGAGCTATGTCCGTACTCCCTACTCCTTGCACCGTCTCCACACTGATGACTGTGGCCTGGGTTTCCTCCAGCTCCTCCTGTGGCGCTGGACTGCCACCTCCTGTCGCCGTAGCTGCCTTCCTGTTGGCAGGGGTTTTGTACCTGGTTTAGGTTGTCACGTCCTGCCTGTGCGTCATGGCCTCCTCCGTTAGCCTCCTCGACACTCCGGCTGCATTCAAGGTAGTCTGCTTGTGGGTCAGTTGCTGGTAGTGTTCTGTCACCTCCGTGACGCTGGTTTTGTTTTCCTGCGGTCTGCACCCCGTCTTCCTCTCCCTTTTCTCCTTGGCCTTCCCCATGCCCGTTGCTCCGTGCTTAGGCTTGTTTCTGGTGTGTTGTTTCTGTGGTTTTTATGGTGCATTTTCCTGCAAGACGCGTGGGATTTGCAGGCCTGTGGCTGGTTTTTGCTACTTTTAGTGCCGCGGTTGGCCTCATCGCATGAATTTCCGCGTTCATGTTTCGCATTTTTGCGGTGTGGTGTTGATTTTGTCGCTGTCATTTGACTCGTTACCTGGTGTTTATTGCATGGTACCGCCTTCTTGTGAATTCTACATTGACATGGGGTTATTTTCCCGTGATGGGCTGCGATATCGAAAGTTGCGTTCTGCTACTCTTGCGGTAGTTTTCACACGTTCTTGTGAATATACCCCCATGAGTTTAAACAATTCTACTTCAAGATGTATACTAGAGAAACTTGTTCCACAATGGAGCAGCAAGAAAATTTCGGCAAAATTGGTATTCACCCAAAGAGCTTTGCACCTTAATGGCCCAAGAGCTTTGCACCTTAATGGCCCCAGTTACCTTACACCCATGCTACCTACTTATCTCCCGAATAGTGAGCTGCAATCCTCTAACTCAACACTTGCCAGAGTACCAAGGATTTGTCCATCCAGAGCAGGTGGTCGCTCTTTCTTTTATTTGGGCCCCATAGCCTGGAATAAACTTCCCCTTGACCTCCATATAGTTGAATCAGAACAGAGGTTTAAAAAGAAATTGAAAATCTGGCTCTTTTCTCAAAGCTACTCACCCACTCCCATGCTTCAGCACCAAGACAATCCTCGGCGTAGCTGTGAGCTATGTAAATCCCTCTTCTTCATAATCATCATCTTCATTTTAAACTCCCTTGCGTCACGCAATTGCAGCAATAAACACCAGATCAACCTATGAAGGTTGACATAGTTAAGGCTGCAATTAAAACTTTGAAATGTAATAAAGCTCCAGACGCAAAAGTTTTTTTTAGCCTTATCCTACAACACGTTCATGCAAAGACTAGCACAAAACTAATCAAACTCTTTAATCACTTTGTAAATGGGCGGGCTTTTTCAGGAACTATGAGTGAAAGGACTATCACAGTCATTCCCATCCAAGGAAGGATGCCATCTGTGTTTGTTTGACCCTTTCCTGTACACAGGCTGTCAGCGGTACATTTTGTGGCATAGAATCTTTTGAGTAAATATTTGTCCTGGATCAAAATAATGAAAAGGAGAACCGGATACCCTAGTTATCATGGAACCAATATACATATAAGTAAATTTCCATTTTATAAATGTGAAATAAGCAATAGAGCTGTCAAGGAGGTCCCCCCAGCATTGAATGTATTGGAATAAAATTAGGAGACCTAGTAGCAAAACACAGAAACAATCAAACTGTTCTGAACACAAATAAAGTAAAGTAAAATAATTATTGGCTCTGTTTCAGCAGAGTCAGTGCATGCAATCAAGTAGCTCCTTCCGACACGTATGGAAGCAGGTTGTCCGATCATACATAAAAAATGCAAAAGCAACTGCCTTTGCATGAGAGATACAAAACCATGTTTGCAAAACTTGAAATTTAAAGTACATATACAGCATGGGAAAGTTAATTGTGACAACACAACTATTTTAAATGTTTTTGGCAAATTATCCAAAAAGAGAATAAGAGCAAAGACTATTGGCCCAGAAGTGTCTGTTTTTAAAATTCTGAACGCAAGCAGGTACTGCCTTGGACCCAAGTTGAGGCATATTGGCCTGATCCACCTCCTACATATCTGCCGGTACTTGGGGCAAAAAAATAGAACATGTTCTTCAGTTTTGTTAACTTCGATGCAGGCAGGACAAGAGTCTAAAACTAGGCCAAACGCCTCTTTCCGAGGGAATTTCAGGAGCAAGTTACCGTATCTGAACCTAGTATACAAACTTTGGGCGAGGGGGGGCGAAATCAGATTAAGAAAGGGTTCAAATAAATAAAGTGATTTTACATTTAAAAAGTTAGATGTTAACTGACCACTTGTTTGATTATTGGTATAATGCTCCCCTACTACTGTCCAATACATAGATTTAAGGGTCATGATATCAGTGAAGGTGCTGGACACCAAAGAAGCAACATTGCTCATTCACACTGCAATAAAACATCTCAGAGAAGGATTTGTACTCTTCAAGGATTAAATGTACTGTTCACACCCCAACATACAATAAGTCAGGGAAGGTGTTAGACACTAAAGGGCTAATATTTACTGTTCCCACTCAAAGTTAACTTAACCCAGGGAAGGTGATGGGCACTAGAAGACAACATTACCCATTTCCACTGCAATAAATTATATTTCACAGAAGGTTTTGGACACTAAGAAGGTTAAATATACTATTCCCACTCCAAGATAAAATAAGTCAGGGAAAGTGTTGGACACTAAAAGGGCAGTATTTACTATTATCAATCCAATCTAACTTCACTTAGGGAAGGGGCCGGACACTAAAGAGGCAGCATTTACTATTTACACTGCAATAAAACTTATCTCAAAGAAGGTTTTGAACATGAAAATGGTTAAATGTACTATTCACACTCCAATAATAAATGAGTCAGAGAAGGTGTTGGACACCAAAGGGCCAATGTGTAATATTCCTACTCTAATCTAACCTAACTAAGGGAAGGTGCTGGACATTAAAGAGGCAAGATTGACCATGCACACTGCAATATAATGTATCTCAGAGAATGTTTTGGACATTAAAAGGTTAAATATTTTATTCCGATTCCAACATAAAATAAATCAGAGGTGTTGGACACTAAAGGGGCAACATTTACTAATACTACTTCATTATAACTTACCTCAAGGAAGATGCTTGATATTAGAGAAGCAACATTGACCATTTCTACTGCAATAATACAAATCTCAGGAAAGGTTTTGAATGCTAAAAGGTTTCAATGTACTATTACCACTGTAAGATAAAAAAAGTCAGGGTATGTGTTGGACACTAAAGAAATAGCATTTAATAGTCCCACTCAAATCTATTCTAACTCTGGGAAAGTGATACACACTAAAGATGCAACAATCACCATTTCCAATCCCATATAACATGTCAATGGAGATGTTGGACACTAATTAGATAAAAATTACAATATCCCCACTTCTACAACGTAAGTAACCCAAAATATATAGCACAAAAAAAAGATAACATTTACTATTATCACCACAGTATCAACAAAGTTAACAAACATCTATATAAAAATCTAATAAAAATATATTATTCCAATTAAAATAAAACATCATAAATAAAAAGAAAATATTATCCATATGATTTTTTCATAGAAAATTGAAAAAAATATTCATATATGCATATGTTTACCACACTGCAATATTGTAAAACAATTTCAAAACTTTATACATATTATATTCATGAGATTGAATATTATACTTTTCATTTAAAAAAAATATATTTCATACTATTCAATATTTTTTTTAAGTACAATTTTTTGTAAAAACAGGAACATATTATTATTTTCATTGTAATTTTTCCTATGTAAAAAGTTCTTTGGGGTCGATTTCGATGTCGGTGGGAAAGGCTCCGAACGGATTTCGGATTCTCTGAATCGGATTCGGAACCTACATTTCCGACCAAATCTGATACATTTCCGACTGAACGATTACGATACAAGGAAACTGTTTGGGCTGTTTGATTCAGTTCGGATAGGCATTCGAACAGCCTGAGTCATTCATAGCCGAATCGTAAATCTCTATGGACACGGTTTCCGACCGAGCGATTACGATGGCCAATTCTGACAGCCATTCCGAATCAGTCTGCCTGACACAAAACGGCTGTCGGAATCTGACTTGGGGGGCCCTAGCAGGACCCCTTCACCCATAGGCCTTCCAGAGGGGGCCCGTGGGGGTACTCAAGGGAGCCCTCGTTCCAACCATACACCGTGTGACAGGCACTATGAGGTGCCCGTCACAGGGTGCAGAGTTTTTCCAACCACCAATGGGAACCTGTGTTCTTGTTCGGAACACAGGTTCCCATTGAAGTCAATGCGAATCCGACTGAACGATGTTCCGAAGCATCGTAATAGGTCGGTCTGACTCGCAGAACCCAATTCGGATGGAAATGATAATGAAACCGATTCAGTCTGAAGAGATTCCGACCGACTTCATAATCGGCCCCTGTTTCTGAATATTAGTATTATATTTTTTTTATCTAAATCAACTATTTTCAATGTTGGTATGATATTAAAATGTAAAATATTTTTTTTCATTTTCATAACATTCAACACCAACTTTATTATAATTTTTAGAAAATAACGTTTTAATTAAAAATATTTTAGTATTAAAATATTTTTCATTAAAACGTTATTTTCTAAAAATTATAATAAAGTTTGGTGTTGAATGTTATGAAAATGAAAAAAAAAAAATAATACTAATACGGGAGGGCTTAATTTTCCTGATTTTAAGTTATATTTCTGGTCTGCTTTTGTTTCGCGTATTCGTTCTTTGCTAAAAAATGGAGGAGCACTTTTCTTCCACATTCTTATGCTGAAAGATGACTCTAACATGTTTTTGTTTCGAGTTAATGATCCTAATTATTTTAAAAGAGTCAAATTTAAGACCGCCAGAGATTTAACAAAGATTTGGGGCAACATTTTAACTTATTGTAATATTACGTTTTTTCATTCAAAATTGCCGCTATGGGGTAACCCGGGCCTTCCGGTAATATTCAATGATAGCATTGCTCACAGCTGGTCTAGGATGGGCATTAGCGTTTTAGGGGATCTATATGGCTTGCACGGGTTTCTAGACTTCAACACTCTCAAATTGTTATATGATCTTCCCGAAACAACGAGGTATAAATATCTTCAGTTACACGACTACCTGATAAACAAAAAACAGCTCTTGGAGGTCTCAGATAGCGATATATGGACTAGCATATACTCTGGGAAAACAAAATCAACAATTAGTGACATCTATAGCATTCTGACTAGCCTCAAATCAAACGATTGCTCTAAACTAGCTGATAAATTGGGCAGGCTATTAGGCCAAAATATTACAGTAAGAGAGATAGAGTGCTCTCTGTCAAATATTAATAAACGGGTTCGATCTTCCAGCTTAAGGCTTCAACAGTTTAGAACGACTTGTATGTTGTATTATACGCCTAAAATAATCTCTAAGTGGTCTGCTAATAATTTATATGGTGATCGAACCAAATGCCCAAAATGTTCTGCTGAGGCCGCGGATCTGACACATATGTTGTTTTCCTGCCCTATTCTTAAGGTTTTCTGGGGGGATATCCAGAAGGTTCTCAAAATTAAGCTTATTCAGCTACCTTCATTTACTGCTGCCTCGGTTTTGCTAGACATTTATCCTACTTCTTTCCCACAGGCTCCTCTGGCCTCAATTCTTATGTCTTGTGCTAAGTTAACTCTGGCCAGAGCCTGGATCAGCCCCGACCCGCCCACGGTTTGGGACTGGTGGGCATTGGTAACTGAAATTTATTCAATGGAGTTAGCACTAGCAAATTTAAGAGGGATATGCTCTCTGAGAATACATGAAAATAACTGGTGAACTTTTATGGAATGAAGCGCTTCTATTGTATTCCCAGTAATGTGTAATATTCTTTTTTTTTTTTTATCATGACTCTGTGATGAATGAACGATACAAATTTCTTTTATGATATATTCTTTTCTCCATGTTCATTAATGTATTTATTAATATATGTCTTTCTTGACAGCCTGTTTAAAAAAAAAAAATAAAAATTTTTTAAAAAACAAATATTTATATTTTCCATTATATATCAAATAACACTATTTTATTTAAATGTAATGTAATTCTTTTGCAACTGAACGATCATTTATTAATTTTTTCAAAATTATTTTACAATTTAAAAATGTAATTATAAATATTCCACACTTTTATGAATAACTAGAAATCTGAAATAATGTTTTTTAAAATATTGTACACATTCCAAAAATAAATACAAATTTACACATCCTTATTTCCCGTAAATTCAACACCTACTCCCATAAAAAAAGATTCAATTTTTTTAATGTAATAATTACAGATCAAAAAATAAACACTAATACATACTTCTCACACTTATCCCCTATAAACCCAACTTACTGTTCCTATATTGTTTTCTGATTTTTCAAAAATAAGTTTTTTAATTAACAAAAAAAAATGTGCTATAATAATTTATGGGCCTTATTTTGACTCTGGCAGTGTGGCATTGGGCCACCATGCCAGTGCCATGCTGCCACACTGCCAAAGCCATAATTCGACCACCTGCGGGATTCCGACAACAATCCAGGTCAGGGGGTCCTCCGGCACCTGGCCCACGGTGGTGAAGCGCTATGGCTCATACATGAGCCTTAGCAAGGCACCGCAATGGGAACACCATTGCACATTCTTGCAGGGCATGGACAGTCTAGTGCATTTCCTGCAGGAACTGGGCGTTCATGCAGACAGGGGGGCACACTATGTGACCCCTGCATGCATCCACTGGTGCAGAGGCATCAGGGGGAGCCCTGTAGGGCCCCCTTTGTTTCCTCAATGACATGCTTTTCCTGGGTTGTGTGCCGCCATGAAAACTGTGGCAGTGAGGAAACTCCTAATATGCTTGGTGGTGAACAGCAGCACCACCAGCATATTAGGAGCCTCAGACCGCTACAAGACTGCAAGGGATCGTGGATCCCTGGTGCCAGCAGCGGTCTCATGGCAGTGCGATGGCCCAACTTGTTATAGGACGGACGAACCATCAGCATGGTAGTAGCCACACCGCCACCGGGAGTGTGATGGTCCATTGGACCGCCAAACTCAAAATAAGGCCCTAAAGTTTATTAAATACTTCCCAGCGGTATCCCCTATAAACCCAGCCCACTCCTAACTTTATTATGTTTTTATTTATTTTTAAATAAAGATAAAAAAATATACTCTAATGCATTCTTTTTTATAATACTTCCCAAACTTATCCTCTATAAACCTAACATCCCGCTCCTAAAAATGATAATTACACTAAATAAACAAATACAATTACAAAAAAAATCTTATAAAAAATATACAAAAAGCTTATAAACAATTAATATAAATAAATAAATCATATACAATATATTGCGCACTATTTACCATTAAAAAATGATATTACTAATACAAACTATAACGATATGAAATACAACTATATTAAATACAACAATTTAAACAGTATTTTTGACAATGATTTTAAATAGAATTATATTTATGTATCACAATATTCTTGACGCAATATTTATGTTAAATGATACTAGTCAATATTTTGTCCAAATACCGTGGTCTGTAGAAAAATCTCAACCTTATGGGCCCAATTCCAATGTCGCTAAAAATGCCTTCCCAATGCTATTCGTAGGCTTACCTACGTCCGCTCCGAATCGTGCTCTTTTCATGACCGAACAGGCTCAGGAAACACGGAAATCAAGTTGTACGGAGGCTTTTCCCAACCAGTTTCCGGACACACAAGAACGATGCATCTTTACTACGCGTCATACAGGGAGCCGCTTCCAGCACATCACAGCATTTGGACGAGGCGTATTGAAGCTCTGATTCGTACCAGAACACGGTCAACGGGGACGAGTCGGAGCAGCCATTTATCCAATCGCGCACGTCTTCCCTATTTTGTATGCCTACCGTTACCGACGCGCATGACAAAGAAGGTAAGTCAGACACCTACCACACACCAAAATGACATGAAAGGAAACCCCACCATAGGGGGGCAGATGCCTATCACTCCCAGCACAGTCCACCCCATAGGGGGCCGGATGCCTATCACTACTAGCATATCCTAACCATAGGGGGCTGTATGCCCATCACCACCAGTACCCCCTACTCATAGAGGGCACAATGTCCATCACCACCAGTACCTCCACCCATAGGAGGCTGGATGCCCATCACTATTACCATCCCCACTCATAGGGGGCTGGATGTCTAGCACCACCAGGATTCACACACATAGGATGACTAAGCAACCCCCCTACCATCTTTGCAAGATTTAATGTCTGTGTGTGTAAAATGCTCACAACACAGATCCTGACAGTGAACATACATTGTGACTCTCAACACATGTGTGCCCAAAAGGTGTTAATGGGGTTCAAAAATCCAGCATCTGAGGACCAATGTGGTAATGGTGTCTAACCCCCCCATCACCACAGTGACCAAAAGGTGTTAGTGGGGTTAATAAATCCAGCATCTCAGGACCAATGTGGTAATGGTGTCTAACCCCCCCATCACCACAGTGACCAAAAGGTGTTAGTGGGGTTCAAAAATCCAGCATCTCATTGCGTACGTATCTATTGGATTATGGTCATGCTGGACTGTGTGGCATCGTTCGAGTCCGAGTCTGTTGTGTCGTGTTAATGCTTGGCTACATGGAGTCGTTCACGTACATGTCTGTTGCGTCGGGTTGATGCTTGGCTATCTCGAATCTTGCGCGTACGAGTCTACCGCTTCAGGCTCCTTTCCTGCCGACTCGGGCGTAAAAAAAAAAATCCGGCCAAGTCGCTTGTAAATTTCAAGCATCGCATCGTACTCAACCATTTGGAAGGTGTGTGTACGGTTCAGTCGGAAAATATGACTTGTCTGTGTCGGGAAAAACCTTTTCCAGCCGAAATTGGAATCAACTCCTATATGTTGTTACCTAAGGATTGATGAGTGCCGGTGTACCATTAAAATACATGATTTGGGTACATAACATTTGGGGACTGTTGCCATGGCTGTAGTTAACTGTAGACATCTCTGACAATATTTTGATTCATTTTGCTAGTGGTTTTCAAAAGATATAGTTTCTCAGAAGAACAGGTGACTTTGTGCTCTCCTCTGATTCAATTTTGGAAATTTCTTAGGGCTTTATTACGAGTACAGTGGTTCACAGGACTGTGAAACTTGTGGTGGCGATCTGGCCCCCACCACCACCACTGCAAGTCCACCTTCAGTATTCAGAGTGTGGCGGTCGGACTGCCACAGGACCGCCGTGTCTGCCAGGGATCTAGGATATTGCAGCAGTCGTGCAACGGAAGGGGGAAGCAACATGCTGCTGGTGCCATTGTGGCACCGCCGTGCATATTATGAGTTGCCTGTCCACGGCCCCTTTTATGGCGCTGAGCCTGCCATGAAAAGGGTAGCAGAGGGCCAACTAAGGAGGCCCTAACAGGGCCCACTTCCGCTCCTGGGCCAGTGGTGCATGAAGGGGGGGCACATGTTGTGCCCCCCTGAAATTGCACCCCAGTTACTGCACCGATCATCAATGCAAATAAAGGCATTCCCTTTTCCATGATGTGCTTTATTGTTCCAGAATGTGTGCCGTGTCTGGCGTGCTCCCTTTCCCTGCATTGACGATCGGTGGTTGTAACTAAGGCCTAACCTCTAAATAAAGAACATTTTACCTGCTACGTATGTGTCTCCTGACGCACCTATATGAATAAAGTCCAGCCAGACTCAAAAATGTGCCAGGGCAAAGAATCCCCAAAGACTTACAGAACATATGGTGCCCAAGAAGTGGAGCATATTGTGTGACTTTTTATACAGGGGCAAGGAGGAGGCTCCTAGGATTCTTATTGTAGAAATCAAAAACTGTACCTCCAATTCTCCTGCAGGAGACTGTCAAGGAACCCACCCAAGTCTTGGCTGAGTCTCAGTGACAGAGAACTGGGCGGCACGGACAACCCAAATAATCTAGCCAGAATCCTCACAAATGCCAACCTTCAGTGAAGGGTGAGAATGCCATAGTCACATTCTAAGCATGGAGACCACTCTTTGACACCAATAACAACGTAGGAATAGCTGTTTCGCATCCTCAGCCTGTCAACAAAGTCTGTTAGCTGCTGAGGAGTTAGCAGAGGGCATGGAGAGGACATTAGAGAAAGTAGACAGGGTTGTGGGAGGTTTCGCTCACTGCCTTCATGGTCCTTGAATCCAGGGGTAACAAGGAAAGCGCCAGAGGTACCAAGGCATAAGCCATGATGATCTGCTGATGCCCCTTGCATTATTCTGAGATATCTTATAGTGAACCAATGGCTCGAGAATGCATGCCCATGTCTAGCACCGAGAACGTGGTCCATATCCTGAATTCGTTCATCCAGGCGTAGCACTTGGCAGGCAAAGGAGCGCTTCTTTCTTTTGGCGGTGGAATCCTACGTTTCGAAACAATTCACATTGCAAAAGATGCGCGCATTTACCTTCATTTGACTGCAGCTGAAAGTACGTATAATGACGATTCTGAAAGAACAAAAACTTCTTGCATCTCTTCGAGAAAAAATGACACGACTCCCACTCCATTAAACAAAACCAGAGCATGCAAGAATCTAATCTTCTCGGTGCTGATGACTTCACTGACGAAAATGAATAGGTGTGAAATGACGAGTAAAGACGAAAAGGACACAAAAAGTCAAAATTGTCAACTTTATCCGAGACAAACGTAAAAGAAACCTATGAATAGTAGGATGTGCACTAGTTAAATCAAAGAGTTAGCTGCGTGACATTAAGCAGGGCACGTTATTCTCTGAAGGTGTAAAGATGGTCAGGAATTGATAATTGGAGAGTGGGAGTAATGCTGTTTCATGCCAATTACTAAAGACTACATACAGATCATAGATTTCACCTTCTGTCTTCAAATTCCATCCGTTGCCATATGTATGAATACTTTTTAAATACGTATATTTTGAAACTCTAAGAGAATTGTCCTTGTATTTTAAAACATATTGACTTAATTGGTTTCTACAGCAACATGCCCACATTATGCCATTCTACTGAAGCTCTTAGTGGCTAGAATACGTATACACCGTTTTAGAGGTAAAATGAGAACAGTATGATGAAAACAATAATGTTTCTTTGATAAAAGTACTTTTATATTAGAAAATGGTATATTAGGGAGGAAAGGATAATTATATACTTGTTAGAGCTGGCGGTACAGATGATATTTAATATTTCTAAATAAAAAAAAAAGTTGTTTTATATAATTGGCAAAGGATGAGACAATATATATCAATATAAGTATGGAAAACAAATGCTTTGTTCCCTAAAGCCTAATGAGTCAACAGACTCATTAGCCATAATCAGATTCCTCTCTACTGTTGGAGATATTAAAGCTGACGTTTTTTATATATAATTTTTATTTTTATTTTAAGTTCACGTGCTCGGTGAAGAAGCCCAGGCTCAGATAGTAGCACAGGGCACCATTGTCAGGTTGAGTTCTATGAAGAGCTAATCACAGAGCCCCAGAGACGTTTGGTATGAGCAAGATCTCAGGGTCCTTAGCAATTAAGGTGCAGTGCCAAAATAAGTGTGGTCACATATGTGTCTTTGAATCTTGGGGTAGATGTGGTCAAAGGCTTACCTCGAAAGAGTGTGGGGGTAGTCTAGGTACAACACAACACATTTCTGAAAGCAACATTCCCATACAGATGTGCATCCAAGGTGGTGTGTTCAAACAACCCTCAATAATATTTCATATCTTAAATATAGTTACAGTGCACACCTTTTAAAACAATGTAAAATACAAAATACAGTACTAAACAAACACCAATGTAGCACAAAATATGATCAAATAAACTGCTAACTTTGCAAGGAAAATGTCAATTTCATACAAATACCAGTCATCAATCAAAACAAGTGGTTAAGATATGCACATCAATGAAAGGACCCCTTACTAACTTCATTTGTATAAAGTCTGCAATCAGTTAATATTTGCAAAGCTTTGATAATCCTGGAGCGCAGAACACATCTACAATGAATAAAACACGCTCCAGGGCAATACAGTAAAGACGAAAAATAGCAAATTTCAATACACTGATATGGACACAGTAGTTAAAAAGGAGGATTACAACCGACCCGCCATAATGGAGCAGTTTGCATCCAAGGTAATTGTTAAAGATTCACAAAAGTACAGCTTTGTGAACATTTAAAATAAGACAAAGCAAAGATCAAAGGCAACCACAGGTACAAGAGCACCTGCAACCTGAGTTGATTTGGTGGACATAACATCAATCACAAAAAAGGTGATGGGAAGAATACTTCCAAAAAATCTAACCACTGGCAATCACTCTGGGTAACATTCCAACCCATAGTTTTTAACACACTGTCCCACTGTAGACAAAATCCTGCCTTATGCAAATCAGTACTGAACCGGCTCCTCATGGGAACAGTCCATCCCTATCTGCCAGATGAGCCCCTCTCCAGATGGGAACTTAAGCAGCCCCATACCAGTTTCACCCTTGTTAAGCCTCATCAGTGAGGTATTGCTTGGATCCTGTGGAACAGTGAGCACAGACACTTGTCCGGGCATACCCTTAACCACTGAGTCCATCCGAACTGCCAGGCGAAGTCCCCTCCAGAAGGGAACACAAGCAACCCCAAACAAGGGGAGCTACAGCATGGCCACAGGTTTGGTCGTAACTTGGAGACTTTCACCAGCACCTAACTATCCAAACTCTCGAATACACTTAAGAAAAGTGAACCTCCATCCAAATGATGTTCCATGAGCTGCAGGGCAGCGCCAACTGTGGAGACGCACAATCTCACTCACAGGGGCATAGTACCAAGCCTCTAACGCCACCCCAACGTCACTTTTTGTGACGTTGTGATGGCGATAGGGTCAGTCCCCTATTACCAAGGCAGCGGTAAACCACATAACGTGGCTAAAAGCCACGTTAAGTGGCTTAAAGCTGCCTTGGTTATAGGGCCCATTTCATGCTAAAATTAGTATGAAAGGGGCATGCAGTGCGTGTTGCGGTGGGTGTTCCACCACAACACCCATTCACTTTGACGCTGCCACCTATTATCAAGAGAGGTGATAATAGATGGCAGCGCCGAAATTAAAACCAGGGAAATTCTGGTCTTAAGGTGGTGAAATGAGGAGAAATGCTTCATTTCTCTTCGTTTTTGCTTTTTCTATGTGTGCTGCCTTGTGCAGATGAGATCGGATGAACAGCACCATCCATTTCCCTATAGGAGCATGTATTACAGCCATAATGCATGCTCCCATACGGAAATGTAGGAATGTGACCAAACAGTTTTCGGTCACATCCTAATTAGGTGGTTGGGACTGCTGACCAGAGGTCGGTCGGTCCCAGAACCAAGACGGTGTCGGGCGGACTTATCGTAATTAGGCCCTTAGTCTTGATCCCATTTTCCGTGTCCATGGATAGTCTGAGCATCTGCGTCCTTCTATGGACTCAACTGAACACTATCCCAGAACATGTTGCTGCACGTGTGTACAAACTCACTGGAAAGATATGATATGTACACACATGCATGACATATGTGGGGATATACCTTTTGCTGCATGTACCTCATTGATGGAGTGTGGCAATCTTTGCACAGTCAAGTCAATGGGGAGAAATACCACCTACAGTTTTACCTACATTCCAGCGCTCACAGGGTCGTAGGCTTTGGGGTTCAGCTGCCATGGTGTAGGGGGGACCTGGACAAAGGAATCCACACCAGAGACTGTCGGGGAGAAGCTGATTTCGTTGAGTATGCACCCCAAATCATTAGTTTCCATCAAGGCAGCTGGTCAGACTGCTCATCAGAAATGTACATTGTAATGAGGACAGCAGTGGTAACTCCCTGTATAGCTCTATGTCTGCTGCTTTTCTCCAACCACCATCTCAGCAGTCAGAGAAATGCTGTCAGAGTCGGTGGACATCCAGCGGTCAGTCGGACTGCATTGTAATTCAGCAGTTGGTCCGACTGCTTAAGACGAGACCGCTGTGGTCTGACTGATTCCGACGAGGCCACGGATGTTGGTCCAACGTGCATCGTAATGAGGCCCTATGTTGTTGTTCATGTGAACATATAGGGGCCGATTCACAGAACTAACCTGAGAGAAAATCCTAAACGTACTACTTTTGGTATTCACAGAAGGCATTTAGTGGTAGTAAAGTTAGGATTTTGGCTTAAGTTTGACTTAAGATAGACTTAAGACAGACTTAAGACAGACTTAAGACAAACTTAAGACAAACTTAGGACAGACTTAAGACAGACTTAAGACAAAATCCTAACTTTACTGCTACTAAATGCCTTTTGTGAATACCAAAAGTAGTACGTTTAGTATTTTGTCTCAGATTAGTTCTGTGAATCGGGCCCATAGTCTCTGTTAATCAGTGTTGTTTGTAAATTGGGCATTTTCCTTTCATGTGACACACTGATGCCTGCAGGGCAGGGTCATGTCGTCTTTGTAAAATAAAAGGAATTATAAATGCAGTTTTCGCTAGTGCTAACAGCGATATAAATATTTTAAATGCAGATGTAGTTTTTAATTAAATAACAAATATGAAAATTGAATCTCAATATTAAGATTCGAAATTAGGCTTTCCAACAAGACTTATGTCAATGTGGAATTGCCGTAACACCATGTGTGACCTGGGTAGCCCCAAACCAAATTTATAAAGATTTGCATTTGGTGATGGTAACATATTTTACAATCTGTTTAGTACAGATAAAGAATTGCTTATGTCTACATTACATTAAGGTATAACCACTCTTTGCAAAAGGGCCCAAAGTCCTGGTACATGCAATAGTGATAGCTTGAGTCAAACATTTATTTTTAAATGGCATTGTCTATGAACGTGGAAACATGGCTTTCTTACATCCATATTTTCTGCAAGATCCACCTTTTGTACAAGAACCTTTTCAGATTTCTTAACAACATTTCAAATGTACTCCAGTGAACAGGTAAATTTGTCAGTTTGACAAACAAGAGCAAAGAAACTCGCACCGTCTAGACATTTCATAGCTCAGAAATGTTACAGTTGAATGTTTGTCTTCTCCGAAGATCCCTGCTTGGCTGTGTACGAAAACAATGAGAAGAAATTTCTCTACATGGACTCTTTATTAACCCTGGGCCTAAATCTCTGCTCCGCTCCTCTCGGCTTGTGGAGTTTGCGGATTTTTGGCAACTCTGAATTCTGTGTAGAATGCGGAGTTGCCAAAAACTCCACGCTCCACACCGGAGCGGAGGTTTTTTTGTGTTAGCACGCACAAAATGTATTTTTGTGCATGCAGGAGTGACTTACTGGGTGTCTGCGATTGCCAACCAAATTACCCATCCATTCACGAGCGCAACGAGATTTGGTAGCCAGCCGCACAGTCCCGTGAGAGTGTGCTATCATGCACACATCATTCGGCCGCGCCATCGGAGTTCTGGTGGAAGTTTGTGAAGATCGCAATCCCGAGCATGCAGAATTTGCAATTTGGAGAAGAATCTCTCTTGAGCAGCATCAAAACCTTCTCAGATTGGCATTGGGCTATACTTTTTTGTGCAAGGAGTCCTTTTTCTTTTTTCTTTATTTTTGAAGAGGAAGGAAGTGCCCCAGAGTCTCCAACTTCCTGTTGCTGTACAGCAGGCTCCTGATAGTGCTTTGTCCATCCCCTGTTCACTTTTCATTTGGATTTGGAGCTGGAATGAACCCTCTTTGTGTCTGCTGCATCATAAAACATTGGATTTGGGGACTTTTGAATTTGAGATTTCACAAGTAAGTTTGAAAATTGGTGTTGTTAGTTTGATTGGGGCATTGCGCCTACATTTTGTTGTACTTTTCATAATTTTGTTTAAATTTATTGTGGTGGGTGGCCTGTAGTTTAATTAGGGGCCTAGTTGTTTGTTTGTAAGTAATTGTTCCTCTTGTATAAAAGAAACATGTTGCACAGTTCACTATATTTTCTTCAACTTTTGCAATCAATTTGCAATATTTATTTAATTCACAAGCGGGCCAGTAGTCTGCCAATAGGACTTTCAGCCAGTAGTACCAGAGCTACTCATGGGTGCATGAAACAACTGTTTCTGTGGTGTCTGTTGAATTTAAACATCATTTAGGGCATGGATGCATTGTATTGAATTGCAAAATTTGCTTGTTTTGCTATTTCACTTTTTTTCATGTGTGGCTGTTGTGTAACTTGCAAACCGTTTTTAGCCCTGTGGATTATCGTTTTTGGCATTGTTGTATTGAAGCTGTGTTTTTAAGCATGCCTTCTTTGTCTGGCCAGTGTGTGAGTGTGTTTGTAATAGTGGGCTAGCATTTGCCTTGGCTTAGCCTCCCTCTGTGGCCAGGGGCCATTTTGTAAAGTCTGTGTCCATATAGAACTGCTTGAGTTCATTGTTTTGCAGGCGTTGTGCTTGTTGTTGTGAGTGACCATATAGCTGGTGTCCATTTTGTGGTGGTGGTAGTGCCTTTGCCATAGACCTGTATGTCTTATTTCCTTTCTTCCTCCTGGTTTATTGCTTCTTGTTGTGGCCTGCCTGGCCATGTGGCTGGCAGCCATTTTGTGAAGGCAGCCAAGGTGCAACTGTTTCTGTGGTGTCTGTTGAATTTAAACATCATTTGGGGCATGGATGGCATTGGATTGAATGCAAAATGTGTGTTTTGGGGGCTATTTCACTTTTTCGTGTGTGTTAAATACATGCCTTTGTTGGATGTGTGTGGTTGTTGTGTAACTTGCAAACCTTCTTTAGAACTGTGGATTTTCGTTTTTGGCATTACTGTATTAAAGCTGTGTTGTTTAGCATGCCTCCTATATCTGGTCAGTGTGTGAGTGTGTTTGTAATAGTGAGTCAGCATTTGCCTTGGCTGAGCCTCCCTTTGTGGCCAGGGGCCATTTTGTAAAGTCTGTGTCCATATAGACCGACTTGAGTTCATTATTTTCCAGGTCTCCTGCTTTTTCTTGTTGTGAGTAACTGACCATGTGGCTGGTAGCCATTTTGTGGTGGTGGTAGTGCTTTTGCCATAAACCTGCATGTCTTCTTTCCTTTGTTCCTCTTGGTTTATTGCTTCTTGTTGTGGCCTGCCTGGCCGTGTGGCTGGCAGCCATTTTGTGAAGGCAGCGAGTGTGTTTTGGCAACGGCCCTCATTGGCTGTCTCCCCTTTCTTGTTGTTGTGGCCTAGCTATGTGGCTGGTAGCCATTTTGTGAAGGCAGCCAGCATGCTTCGGCCTTGGGCCTGCATGTCTTACCTTTGTTCCTCCTGGCTTATTGCTTCTATTCATTGTCAGCTGCAGCTCCCTGAATGCTGAATCCCATGTGATGAAGAATGCGAAACCGGGTCTGTTACATTTGTATTTTTGTTCTTCTTCTTTCCTATCCTTCCTGAGTGTACCGAACACTAGTACACCAACCATGTAAGCCCTTGTTTTTGCCAAAGTCTCACAAATGTCTACACTGTATTGTTATTTCTTTTAAATAACTGTGGTAATTTATTTGATAATATTAATTACAGTAACAAGTGTGACTACACACTACGTTATTTATTATATTTGTTTGTTTGTACTAGTAGTAATTGAACCACAACAATGAATGCCACATTTCACTGATGTTCTTCTTGCTTCTTTACTTTTAGGTGCACAAAAGAGGATGAGACGTCATCACCCATTGTACTGCCAGACAGAATTCCTGCTGTGCACGACATCACATGATGTGTGACTACAGACAGCTTGTGCCACTGTGTGCTTCTGATATCTTCAAGATGGTCCCAAAGAAAGGTACCAGGTCCAGTACCAAGAAAGTTGCCAGTGTGAAGAAGGCACTGCCACTTACCAAACCAGTATGTCAACCAAGATCTTTTTTGGGAAACAAAAATTGCGCCTGCAGCAGCGATGTATGGGGAGCAACCTGGGAGCAGCTCCCCACATCACTGGACCCACCCCACCAACCTGGGCCCAAGCCCATGTCTGTTGCTTGGGCAGCCAGTCTAATCACAAGTCCTACTCCAACGAGCAGAGATGTTGAAATTGACGTATCGAAAAGTAGTACCCAATCAATGCAGGAAACTAAGATAAGTGGGCAACAACAACTGCAACCACCCCCAATAGTAGTTGTTCCTCCCGAAGTAGGGGCAGTTCAGGATATCGAGCTTCCTGCAAAGGAAGAAGAAGAGCAAGCCACTCTTTCAGAAGATTCTTTGTCTTCCAGATCCCCAGCAAGGAAACAGAGGGTTAGTCCATCAACTTCTTCTGCAAGCACCCCTTCTGGTGAGCTAGACGCCACTTGTAAGCAAACCCAGTCTGAGAGTGAGACACGCCGCAAGACAAGGCTAGGGAAAAGGAAGGTTCCAGAAAGCCTTAGAGTTATGGAGGTAGATATAGAAGAGGAGTATGATGATGAGCCAGTCATCATGTACATTAGTCCTGCCCCAGTGGAGACTGACATTACCCTATCCCAAATTGCTGTGAGGAATGTGGCAAGGATAACACCAACACAGATGATACTACCAACACCAGTTCCAGTTTCCATATTCTGCTGGCAGCGACCTACATCCACCACAATCACCTCAGTATAAGTAGGTACTGCAGAGTCAGACTTCATGCCCACCTACCAGTTCATCCGGCATTGAAAGTGGCACCAGCTGCACCAGAAAGTTGACCTCCCCAGTGTGGGACTTCTTTTCGGTTAGCAGGAAGGAGATGAACATTGCTATATGCTCCATTTGTGGACAAGGTGTTAGTCGGGGTAAGCTTGGTACCGACTATGGTACCAGAGACCAAACAACCCATCTGAAAAAATACCACTTAACCCAGTGGGGGCGCACCTTAGCGACAAAAAAATGCACCCATTGTTGTTGGTGGGGATGAAGACGTTGAAGATCTGATCATGGTGGAAAGTGAACAAGAGGGAGACATTTTCTCTGGTACCCAAAGTCAATCAATCAATCAATCAATCAAACAACATTTGTAGATTGCACTATATACCCATGAGGGTCTCAAGGTGTTGATCGAACAGCCAGGTCTTGAGTAGCCTCCTGAAGGTCAGCAGGTCTTGGGTCTGTCATAGGTTCAGTGGGAGGGTGTTCCAGGTCTTTGCGGCGAGGTGGGAGAAGGATCTCCCGCCGGTGGTTGTTCTTCAGATGCGCGGGACGGTGGCGAGTGCGAGGTCAGTGGAGGAGAGCTGGCGGTTGGGGGTGTAGAGGGAAAGTGGTTTGTTGAGGATCCTCTTGTTGACGGGCAGCCAGTGCAGGTTTCTCAGGTGGGGGGTGATGTGGCTGTGGCGTGGTACGTTGAGGATCAGTCATGCCGAGGCGTTTTGGATGCGTTGCAGTTGTTTGATGAGCTTGGTCGGGGCTCCCGCATAGAGGGCGTTTCCGTAATCGAGTCTGCTGCTGACGAGGGCCTGGGTGACTGTTCTTGTATCTGTCAGGATCCACTTGTAAATCTTGCGGAGCATGCGGAGGGTGTTGAAGCAGGAGCAGGATATGGCATTGACTTGCTTGGTCATGGAGAGCGTTGAGTCGAGGATGATTCCCAGGTTGTGTGCATGGTCGGTGGGTGTCGGGGCTGTCCCCAGTGCCGTCGGCCACCAGGAGTCATCCTAGGCAGAAGGGTTGGAGCAGAGGATGATGTCCTCCGTTTTGTCCGTGTTCAGCTTCAGTCGGCTGGTCTTAATCATGTCGGCAATGGCCTTCATACCTTCGTGGAGGTTGGCTTTGGCGATGATGGGGTTCTTGGTTAGGGAGAGGATCAGTTGAGTGGCATAGGAGATTATGTTGAGGTCGTGCTGTCGGGCGACGCGTGCGAGCGGGGCCATGTAAATGTTGAACAGTGTCGGGCTGAGGGATGAACCCTGGGGTACGCCGCAGATGATCTCAGAGGCTTCGGATCAGAATGGGGGGAAGCGGACGCTCTGGGTTCTGCCGGAGAGGAAGGAGGTGGTCCATTCCAGGGCTGTGTCTTGGATCCCTACGGCGTGGAGGCGTGCGCGTAGTGTGCAGTGGCAGACAGTGTCGAAGGTGGCGGAGAGGTCCAAGAGAATGAGGGCTGTGGTCTCACCGTTGTCTAGCAGTATCCTGATGTCGTCGGTGGCAGCGATGAGGGCGGTATCGGTGCTGTGGTTGCTGCGGAACCCTGACTGGGGCGGGTCCAGGATTCTGTTTTCTTTGAGGTATCGGGTTAGATGTCTGTTGACGATCTTCTCGATTACCTTGGCCTGGAACGGGAGCAGAGAGATGGGCCAGAAGTTCTTGAGGTCTCTAGGGTCTGTTTCGGGTTTTTTGAGTAGAGCGTTGATCTCGGCGTGTTTCCAGCTCTCTGGGAAGGTTGTGGTCTTCAGGGAGGGATTGATGATGTTGCGCAGGTGGGTGCGATAGAGCTGCTGGCTTTGTTGAAGATGTGGAGCGGGAATGGGTCTGACGGGGAGCCGGAGTGGATTGTGCTCATGGTCTTGATGGTGTCATTGATGCTCATGCTGGTCCAGGCTAGCAAGGGATCGTGGTCGATGATGTGCAGAAAGACTGTTGTGTTGCAGTCTGTTGGGTCTGTCTGGGTGTTGATGTCTGCTATCTTGCGGTGGAAGAAAGTGGTGAGGGAGTCGCACAGAGCTTGCGATGGCGGGATGTCGTTGGTGTTGGAGCTGGGGTTGGAGAGTTCCTTCACGATGTTGAAGAGCTCCTTGCTATTGGGTGCGTTGTTGTCGAGGCGATCTTTGAAGGAGGTCCTCTTGGCAGTCCTGATGAGGCGAAGGTGGTTGCGGGTGGCGTCCTTGTGGGCTGCGTGGCTATCCGGAGTCTTTTTGCTGAGCCATTTCTTCTCTAGCTTCTGGCAGGCTCGCTGGGGGTGAACCAGCTGGCCCTCTTGCTGGTGTCCCTGGGGGGGGTTTCTTCAGCGGGGTGAGGGTGTTGGAGCAGTCGTCGATCCAGCGTCTGAAGTTGTGGGCAGCGTCAGTGTTGGAGGGTTCGGTGGGTGGGCTGAGAGCGAGGTTTGCATGTAGTTGGTCTTCGGTGACGGATCTGTTGGATGCGGTGGTGTATGGTGGGTTTCTGGAAGGAGAAGTGGGTGCAGCGGTGGTCGGTCCAGAAGAGTTCGGTGGTGTGGCTGAAGGCGACGTGGGAGCTTGCGAAGAAGATGGGGTCAAGTGTTTGGCCTGCGGAGTGGGTAGGCGTTGTGACGAGTTGCCTCAGTCCGAGGTTGGCAAGGTTATCGATCAGGGTTGTCGAGTTGCAGTTGTTGTTGTTCTCCAGGTGAAAGTTCAGGTCTCCGAGGAGGATGTAGTCAGTGGAGGTCAGGGCGTGCGTGCTGATGAAGTCGGCAATGGAGTCGCTGAACTGGGGTTAGGTTCCGGGGGGTCTGTAGACGAGGGTGCCTCTGAGGGTGGAGTTGGGGTCTGTGTGGATCTGGAAATGTATGTGTATGGCGGTGCTGAGAGTGTTGTCGGTGCTGGTCGAGACCCTGATGCTGTTCTTGTGGACGATGACGATTCCTCCTCCGACTCCATTGGTGCAGTCTCTGCGTGTGATTTTGTAGCCGATGGCTATGGCGATGTTGGTGCGGAGGAGTCGTTCATCCAGGTCTCTGTTAGGAAGGCGATGTCCAGGGATGATGTGTCGAGCAGGTCCCAGAGCTCGACGGCATGTTTGCGTGCGGAGCGGGTGTTCAGTAGTATGCATCGGAGGTGGTTGAGGTCTTTCTTGGCGGGTTGTTCGGCGGCTCTAAGGCTGGTGTAGCTGCAGTTCCGGCAGGTGAAGGGGCCGTGTGTGCATTTTGGGGTGGCCTTGAAGCAGGTGTGGGTCCGTCCGGGGTTGAGAGCCTGGAGTTTGCTGGCATTGTCGCGGCGGTGGTCGTCGTGGCGGGAGTGGGGACCAGGGGTTCTGGCACTGGGCGCTGTCAAGGTGCGGATGGGCGCAGACGTGCTTGTCTTAGGTACGCCTTCAGTGCGCCAGCAGCGTGGCCGCGCAGCGGACGCCATATGTGAGGATGTGGGAGGGAGGAGCAGCTGGGAGGCGGGAGGCAGGGGCCATCGATTGGGCAGTGAGGGGGCGGGGACGCAGCAGCGGGAACGGGAGCAGTGGGGGCACCTGAAGGCAACCGGGCACAACAGGGGTAGCGAGGGGGAAACAGAAGGCAAAAAACAGGCACAAATCAAGGGCATCGAGGGGGAAACAGAAGACAAAAAACGGGCACAAATCAATAGCAGAGAGGGGAGACAGAAGGCAAAAAACGGGCACAAATCAGGGCAGCGAGGGGGAGACAGAAGGCAAAAAAACGGGCAAAAATCAAGGGCAGCGAGGGGGAGACAGAAGGCAAAAGGGCCCAAATCAAGGGCAGCGAGGGAGAGACAGAAGGCAGTAAACGTGCACAAATCAAGGGCAGAGAGGGGGAGACAGAAGGCAAAAGGGCACAAATCAAGGGCAGCGAGGGGGAGACAGAAGGCAAAAAACAGGCACAAATCAATGGCAGCGAGGGGGAGACAGAAGGCAAAGCAGGCACAAGATACAAACCTAGGGCCTACCACTGGCCACCAGGGATGAGGCGCAGGTGGTAGCCTGCGGGTGGAGGAGGGCCTCGACTTCTACAGCAGCGGTAGCGTCAGGGCACACAGGCGGAGCTGTGTGGTGGGGGAGCGACCTACCAGCAAGGTCAAGGGTCGCCCTGTCTGTAGCAGTGCAGTGGTACCACCCACTTCCTCATCAGCAACATCGCAGTGGCACAAGACTAAGAGTCAGGCCGAGACACCAAGGGGTCCCAAGCAAGAGAGTACCGCAACGAAAAAACATGCGTTGAGCCTAACAACGTTTGGCGTCAAGAAGTCACTTGCATCAGTGGCACCAGAAAAGAAAAAAATCCAGGCTACCATTCTCAACATGTTTTGGTAGGAGAGGCAGTACAGACGCAACCACACAAAGGCACGTTTGTACAACGTGAAGCTGGCTAAAATGTTAGCGCTGGACCTCCTTCCTTTGTCTTTCGTGGAAGGGATGAGTTTTTTGAATTTGTGACATCCATCTGCCCAAAATGGAAGGTTCCTAGCCGGTTCAATTTTCCCGGAGTTGCTGTTCCAGCACTACATCACGGCATGCTGAAAATCCTTTGACAAGCTTTGCAGCAGAGTGCTGTTCACACGATCCACTTGACAAAAGACATGTGGACCAGTTGCCAAGCCACTGATTACATGTGCATCACTGCACACTGGATCTCTTTTGTGGGGGTTAGACAAAAGATATCTGCAGCAGGTGTTGTTGACACTGCTGAGATTTTTACAGCTACTCGGAAACATGCAACTGTAGCCATGTTCGCCATGGAGAAATCTCATACTGCTGCAAACATTTTGGAAGACTTTGACAGTGAGTTCTTCGAATGGCTACAAGTGAGAGGGCTTACCATTGGTTTTGTTGCCACAGACAATGGCAGTTATATAGTTAAGGCCATGGCCGATGGTGGCTATTTCAGTGTCCTGTGTTTGGCGCACAGCATTTACAAGACTTTCTGAAAAAAGAAGACTGAGTTAGCAACTTACTGACTACCTGAGGAAGAATCTCCACACATCTCAGCCATTCTTTTAAAGCCCGGAAGCAGTTGAGGATCATTCAAAGTGAGCATAGAATGTGAGGTAGAGCCCTCATCCAGTAGGTGCCAACACGTTGGAACTCAACTTATTACATGCTTGAACGTCTGTTTGAGCAGTACAGACCAATCAACAAATATGTCATGCAAAGAAGGGATGCTACTGTGAAAGGCATGATCATTGAGTTAGACCAATGGGGCCTAGTTAAATGCCTGACAGAGATGCTACTTCCTTTCCAGCTCTTCACACATGAAGTCAGCAAGGAGAACGGTACTATGGGCCTAGCTATCCCATTGTTGCACATGCTACAGGAACAGCTGAAGGGGGTGTCTGCTAGGTACACAGGTGCGGAGGGAAAAAAAGAAGCATATGAGTTGGTGGAGAGCTTAACCCTTCGCTTATCTGAAAATACAAGGGTGCAAAGAGGCATTGTGCCATGCAACTATTACATTTGTGCCACAATTCTGGATCTATGGTACAAACCAATACTGCACATTTTCATTTGTTTTCAGAAAGGGATGTTGCCAACTATAAAACTTGGATAGATGTGGAAGGCAAACACTTAGAAAAAGAATGGCTTGGAATTAGAGACCCGCTTCTCCAGGCCACAACATGTACTGCAGGGCAGCCAGCTTCAAGTTCAACTTCTGAGGCTGAGGGCAGTTGCTCACAGCAGCCAAAACCATCAACAACACTATGAACAGCATCAACAACAACAACAACAGGCTCATCGGCCTCACCAAAATTGGCACAGGAATGGTTTTTACAGCAAGGGCTTGCTATGTCCAGGGCTCAAGCAAAGGTAAAAGAGGCGGAGCACAGCGGAGCACCCCTGAGCATTAAGCTGATGGTCCAGGCCTATCGGGATGACCCAACAGAGGTCTACATTGATCAAAACCCATTGCTGTATTGGTATGGGAAAAGGCTCCAATGGCCAGTGCTCAGCAGGCTAGCGATAAACTATCTGGTTTTCCCTGTTGCAAGTGTCTCTCCTGAGTGTGTTTTCAGTGCTACTAGTACAGTTCTGACAGTGAGAAGGACCACTCTCTTGCCCCAAAACGTGGTTAGGTTAACCATGATCATGATGACGGGGGCTCAGGTGAAAGTAGTGTGTTAGATGGCCTACTTCTGGGCCAACCACCAGAGTTTGAGGATGAGTTCAACTTCCCTGACAACTAGGCTCTTTCAATTTCCAGTGACTTTCTTTATTTCTTTGATGCCCCCCCAAAAAAAGGATATGGCTAATGAACGTTATTTATTTTATTATTTATTTGTGTGTGTGTGTGAGTCTGTCTTTCTGGTTCAAATCCACCACCACTGCCTCACTCTTTTTATTGGCGGATCAGAGTTGCAACTGTGTGCAGTCAATGAAGAAGTAAAGTCCACTCCGCCCAAAAAGCCATTTCTCTCAAGTCAAACATTGGATAGAGAATTCAAACAAATGTGTGCCTTCCTCCAACCATGGGCCTTGACTATCTATCTATCCTTTCCTAACCTAGAGGTACTGCCCCAGAAGAACACTCAGGTAAATGATGGCATGCATTGCACAATGAGTGATTGTTGTTTTTTGTAAATGTGTATTCTACAAAGTGACACAAATCAATCTTTCCTTTCTTGTTGTTCAATAACACATTTTTACTACTACAGGCCGATCCATTGCATTTTTTGATTCCTAAGGACTCACTCAGGAGTCGGACACTGTTGGTACACACTCGGAGTTGTACACCATGACCACCAACCACACAGTCAGAGTCAGGAGGATCAGAGATGATTAATGGAATAACTCAGGGTGTGCCATCAGAAGAAGATGGATTTCTTCAAATTCACTGAAACCAACCGATTTGGATGATTAGTGATGACTTTGAAGTGACCTAAAGGTAAAAAACAATAGAGACCAGACCTACATGTCTGTGTAATGGTGGTGGGCGGTGAGTGTGGTGTGACTGACAGCAGCACATTGATTTTTATTTTTACTTAATTTGGAAAATGCTATGTTGCTGTGAGTATACTATGTATGTGTGCTCAGTGCTGTCTAGCTCAAATATGATACTAAGTGGAGTTTTGGCGGGGGTGGCCTGTTGTTGGAGGTAGTTGCCATAAACAGAGTCTGATTTAGCCATGCTGCCTCTGAAAGTCTTCTTGTTGCACTCCTTCTCCTTATGCAGTTTAACTTTTTGTTTTCTCCTTGATTTTTAAATATCCTTTTTGTTTTTCCATCTACAGGCGCTTTACTCTGTGCCATACTAGAAAAACAACTCACACTTACCATACCAAACAGCATTTTCCAGGCATCCAAGAGTCACGGGCGGACAATCCAATAGGAATTCGGAAATGTAACTCCCAATTTATACAGTATCTTTTTTTTCTCTTCAATCATTATGACTATGTGTGCTGTGTTTATGTTTGCTTTTTACTCCTACAGATCATTCAGTTGTATTTGCGATCTTTCTAAGCCCGGTACGACAGAACATAAATATAATGTATGTAACTTGGGTCTCCCTAAGGGCAGACAGACAATTGCATAATTAATATACTTCCCTGTACTTGTCTAGTACCACTCATCATCATGCATGCATTTCCTTGTCCTCCCATAACAGATTTATGATGGTCTGCTGCCAAGATGAGTGTTGTCCATGTGTAGTGTTTGTCTTTGTCAAACCTTTCCCTCAATTCCCTTTCACAACCATTCATCAAACCCCTATCCCTCTTGCCCCAGGCTGTGTGATTTATTGAGGTCTGACTTAATAATTTTTGCACCATTAATTGATCACACACTTGGTGGGATGGATGTGGTGAAAGCAACACAACTCAGTGCAGGGTGAGGAGGACCCTATTCCTAACAAAGCTCATATAGCTCACACTGGCAGTATATATTATACAATATTCACCCCAGCCAGCACAGTGTATGATATTTTTTCCAGAGGAGCATCTCAAATTGCCAGCATCATCATTCAGGCACTATATTAATATGCGTCTAAGCCACTTAAGCTTGTCCACTTCCTTCAGTTCGTAGTAGCTCAACATTGTTCTGATTAATTCCAGTTTGTATTGCTTATCATACTCTCTTCATGTGTCTGAGACTGAGTCTGTTCTAGTTGTCTAATCTCTGGTGACTGTCATCAAGTTTGCATATGATAATAAAGGCATTATCCTATTTTTTTTCAGTTTGTTAACTTCCCATTCGATGAATAGTCCTCAATGTCCGAGTCCTTATCCTACAGTTCTAGTTCGCCTAGGGGGGGGAGTGGACCCTTGCTTCAGTTCTGCTGAGTTTGCCTTCAATATCAAAAGAAACGCTAGCTATGCATGCTGCTACTACTACCACCACCATGATGGCACCTTGGGAAACCATGGAGCCCTCGCTTCATCTAATCAGGTAAGAGAATTGAACTGAACTGTGGTTGATTGATCATTGTTGAACGGCAATCATTCTATACAATGGTAATTCTTCCCCACCTCCTCCGAGTCCTTAGGGGTTAATAATGTCATATAGTAGTAACAGAGTAGACTGCAGAGACTAGAAGAAGAGAGTAGTAGGACAAGGGAGGGTACAGCATCACTAATATAATTACACTATCAGCAGGCCTTTAAAGCAACCAATAACCCCAGCACATTTATTTTAAATCATTCATATTCATAAAATAAAGTATGAAAAGTTAATTATTCCCTCAACAAAATAAAAACCCACAACTAGCCCACCCCACTCCCTAACCCAATCCATTGTCCAAGTAGTGTCCAAGAAATGTCTATAAATAAAGAAAAAAACACTAATGGTGGGTTAGGAACTTCTGGAGATGCCTCTCTAGTCATTCCTGCCTGGCTTCAATATCCGTCAGCCTTCGCACGATGCGTCACTCATAATGGTGGAAGTAAGGGGGAGCAGCAGTGCTGGTGGAATGATGGCAGTATCGGCGGGCACCCATTGGACTGCAGCGACGGTGTGGTTGTGGGGTGGTTGTTGGGGCCTGGCTGGGGCCCGGGCTTTTGCAGCAGCTTCTGCCTCATCCTCCTTTGCCACCAGCCTCTGGTACTCTGCCCTGATCGCCTCCATTTACAGCTGCCGAGTCCGGGCTGTTATGTTGTGTTATGTTATGTTACGGTAGCTTATATAGCGCATGGCTACCCCAGCAACGGGGCGTCCCAGCGCTTTGCAGACGGACTAGATGCTCAGCAACCAGGCCAATGGTAGGAAGAGCCGCAGAGTCGGGCTAGAGAGTGGCAAATAGCCAGGTCTTAATTCTCTTCCTGAAAAACAGATGATTCGTGATAACACGAGCTTCGAGCGGGATTGTGTTCCATAATTTCGGGGCCAGGTATCTAAAGGATCGACCTCCTGCTCTACTCCTCCGGATCTTAGGAATGTGGGCCAAAAGCAGATCTGCAGAACGGAGAGCCCGCGTAGGGACATATAGAGAACTTAGATTTTGCAGAATTTTAGGGCCCGAGGAGTAGAGAATTTTATGGATAAGGCAAAGTGCCTTAAATTGAATGCGTTGCTTTGCAGGCAACCAATGCAGACGATGGAGTATGGGGGAGATATGACAGTTTTTAGGCAGACCGAACAGACTGCGTGCAGCCGCATTCTGCGCTCTTTGAAGTCTGTAAATTGTGGATTGATTGGAGCCCAGCATGAGGACATTGCAGTAGTCAATATTTGACAGCACCGAGGCCTGGATGATCATCTGACGGACTTGGGGTTCATAAAAACCCAAGATGGGTCTCAGAGACCGTAGTCGGCCATAGCACGTGCCTGCCACCTTTTTGGCGTGGGAGTCAAGGTCTAGGCGGTTATCGACCATAATACCCAAGTTTTTGACTTCCTTCTTAGGGGTGGGTGCAGGGCCCAATGCAGACGGCCACCACTGATCGTTCCATTTTTGAGGCTTCTTTCCAACCAGTAATACTTCCGTCTTAGATGAATTAAGCTGGAGGCGATTTTCAGTCATCCAGTTTGCAATAACCGATAGATCTTCCTGAAATTTAGTTTTATCTGCCTCTGTATCACTGGAGAAGGAAAAAATGAACTGTGTATCGTCCGCATAAGATGTTAATTTGATGTTACGAGCTCTGGCTAATACGGCCGGGGGCGGACGTATAGATTAAATAACGTGGGGCTAAGTGCGGATCCCTGGGGAACGCCACAGCACAGCGGGAACCTTCCTGATTTATATGGTGGAGCATGGACCTGAAAAGAGCGGTCTGTCAGAAATGAAGCAAACCACTCTAGTGCTCCGTCTCGGACTCCGATCTCCCACAGTCTTCTTAAGAGGATCTCGTGGGAGACCGTGTCGAACGCTGCACTTAGGTCCAACAGGACCAGTGCCGCTGTACCACCTTGGTCCTGTATCTCCCTCAGTTGCTCTGTAATGGCTAATAGGGCCGATTCAGTACTAAGATTCGCCCGAAAACCGTTTTGGGAGTCATCTAAAATTCTATTGACCTCTAGATAATTAATCAGAGTGGAATTTACATGAGATTCCACTATCTTGGATAAATAAGGCAGCAAGGATATCGGTCGGAAATTTTGCGGCTTAGAGGGATCCAAGGTAGGTTTTTTTAATAGAGGGACGACCTTGGCATGCTTCCAGGATCTAGGTATAATAGTTAATTCCAGGGTTTTATTGATCAGATTACGACCTTCTGACAAAATGGGATCCTTATGAAGTCGCGCCATTTCTGGTTTTACAGGGTCCTCAGGGGATCCGGATTTAATTTTTGCAGTCAGCCTGTCCATCTGATCCGCCGAAATGGGTGGGAGAGTGCAAAGAGAATGTGGAAGATCTTGTAGAGTCTCGGCTTTGGTAGACTCGGGGCTTACAGCATTCGAGGGAAAGGACTTATAAATACCCTGTACTTTATTTATAAAGAAGGTGGCAATCTCATCACAATGAGCATTGGAAGTGATCGTATTGTTGGGGCCTTCTGGTAACTTAGTCATATCTTTCACCATAGCGAATATTGTTTTAGGTTGATTTGCACTTGACAAAATCCTGTCAGTGTAATAGCTGGCCTTAGCTTTTTTTATTAGTTTATGGTACATTTTGGTTGCAGACCTGAATGTAATTTTGGCCTGGGGGTCATAGGATTTTCTCCAGGCGCGTTCGAGCAGCTTACATTGCTTTTTTTGTTCAGCAAGAGTCTCTGAATACCAGAGATGAGGTTGCCCACGTTTGGACTTGGACAGTGTTGCGGGAATCAGCTGGTCTAACGATTTATTAATCCACTCTCTATATGCGTCATCTGCTTCCTCCAGATTCACCGGCCAAACAGGGCACGTGGTTTTCAGGTTGTCTATGAGCAGACTACTGTCTAGTTTGTGCCATGGGCGTCTTGGGATAGGAGGGGGAAGCTGTCTTTGAAAGTTATTAGCTATCCGGATGGAAATATGGATCAAATAATGGTCTGTCCAGCTGAGGGGGCTTGGAGGAAAGGCAATAATGTCCGGAATATTTGAGAACACTGGGTCCAATAAGTGGCCAGCTGCGTGGGAGGGCCCTTTAATAAATTGTGTGAGTTGACATGCTTCTAGATCATCTAGGAGACCTTTCACCGTCGAGGTCTCACTGCAATCAAAATGAAGGTTTAAGTCTCCCAATAGGTTAAAATTAGTGGAGTTCAAAGTCATAGTGGAGATAGTGGCCACCAGGGATTCCTGAAATGACCTAACAGGGCCAGGTGGGCGGTAAATCAGAAGCCCGGTTAGAGTGAAGGTGTCCATGATCTTGATTTTGAAAAGAGAGCTCTCACAATCCGCAATATTAGCCGGGGAGAGCGAGCAGGAAAAGGAGGATTTAAAAATCACTGCTAGACCTCCCCCTCTCTTTACAGGTCTGTTCTGAATTTGTATTAAGTAATCTGGTGGAAGGGACAAAGTCGGAATGGCTAGAGTATCGTTAGTTAGCCATGTTTCCGTAAGAAACAAAATGTCAGGTGTTTGGTCGGCCAGAAGATCATAAATATTCTCATAGTGACTAACCAGGGACCTACAGTTCAAACTGAACACCTTGAGGTGTGTTAACTTGTCAGGGGGTAAGAAGGTCTCCGTAGTGGTGTAGCCACAATGAGGGCATTGTACCATAGGTGAGCCAGGGTAGAAGAGGTGGGAGGTGCAGATTGAGTGGTCCCAAAGGGAGAGAAGCCCTTCACGTGTGTATGTTGGCATAGTAGCAACTGAAGGCACAAGGAGACTGGCAGCGTGCAGCGGACTTGGCGCGGACGGGCGCAGACGGGCTTGCCTTTGGCGCGCCTTCGGTGCGCCGCCGGCGCGCCGCTGCGTGCGTCCGCGCCCTCAGTCCAATTAAGTAGAGAGGGGAGCGTGCTAGGCGTGCAACGCTAGAGCGCTGACCTGCAGTGCCCGGTGCAGCCGGAAGTGCAATCTCCTGCTGTGTCGGTGGAGTAGCAGGAGTAGCTACATATCAAAAAAGAAAAAAAGTCAAATTGTAAATAATGCTCTTAGCAAAACACATAGAAAATTATGCCATGGGTAGGGAGGGAGGTGATTGACGATAGGAAGGATACATAACGTTATGACTGTGAGTCCAGGGAGGAGTCTTAAATACCTCCCCCGCAACCATTTGAATAAAAAAACCTTGAAAAAAACATTCTAGGCAAGTAAAGGTGAGACAAATATCACTACAGAGGAGCACCATAGTTCCTTATTCTCCTTACCAAGGATTTTCACATTTAACATTGCATTGTTTTTTGAGTATTTTATTTTTTATTCTTCACCCTTGGCTTAGCTACTCATCACCATTCAAGTTTTTTTATGTTCTCTCAATCCACTCTTCTCCATTGAAACTACCCATCCATCCATATAGCCGTCCATCCAAAGTTCCAAACATGGCTCTCTGTCTCACTCTAGTCTCATGATCTCAAGTACAAACCTTTCAACAACATACATTTGTCATTTGACATTTACCCACCCATGTGTCCTTAAGTTTATTTCAACCAAAAGAAACCACCACAGGATTCTGATCACCCACCCAGGCAGGCATCTTTTCACACATATACTTTCACCCACCCGGCAAGCTGTGTTCCTACCCATATACCAACCTTTCATCCATCCTTCACCCATCCATGCATCCTAGCTATCAGCCACCTATAGTACAATTTATGCATCCAGCACTTTTTTCTTCCAACCACGTATCCTTCGCTTTCAGTCATATATAATACATTTCATCCAACCTTTCCCCTTCAATCCTTCCCTTTACCAACAACCTATAGCTCAAGGTCTTGTTCTTGAAACGTTTTCTGCTGAGTTGAAGATAGGAGCGGCTATTACTTACTCAGCTCAAATTCAACTCCTGCTATGTTCACCTGTTGTTCACGAGTCAACAAGACTGGACTTTTACAGTGAGCTGATAATTATAATTAATTATCAATAATAAGCAAGCAATATGGCTTACCACAGCCGCCACTGCCGCTGGCTCACCTGCTTCTGCTGCCGTATCTGCAGACTGGCTGGTGCCGTCTGTGCTGGCCCCGGCACTGGTGGTCGGTGCAGCTAGAAACAAAAGAGTACTCATTTCTTAGATACAGATACACCTTCCCACTATTAACCCCTTCGATGCTCATGATGGAGCGGTTCCGTCATGAGCATCGGTTGGGCTGTGCTCATGACAGGACCGCTCCGTCATGAGCACAGCCCCCGGGGGAAGCGCTGGCGCTCCCCCCCGGGGCATCGATCGTGCCCCCACAGAGGGGGATGGCAGCGGAAGAGTTTCCGCTGCCAACCCCGAGCCCCCCCACGCTTCCCCATGACGTCAGCACGCACAGCGCGTGCCGACGTCATCAGGAAGTGTTGGACGCGCTGGAATCCATTTCTTCCAGCGCGTCCAAGGGAGCAGAGGTACGTTTCCTTGTCCGGTGGGGGCCGCGGGGGTGATTTCTTCAGTATTGAGGCATCGGGGGAGAGGAAAGAGTATTTCCTCTCCCCTCATGTCTCAATACAGGGCATTCCTGCTCCAGGATCGCGCACAGCGTCCCGATCGTGGAGCAGGGATGCCCCACTAGACACCAGGGATGTGTTTTTTTAAATTTAGGAAGCGACCCCTTAGGCAAGGGTCGCTTCCTGGGGGTGATAAATATTTATAAGACTTTTCTGCCCCCCCTGGGGGCAGATCGGTCTTATAATTTGCTGTTTCTGCTCCCAGGGGGGGCAGAAAAGCCCACTAGACACCAGGGATGTGTTTTTTTAGTATTAGAAAGCGACCCCTTAGGCAAGGGTCGCTTCCTGGGGGTGATAATAATTTATAAGACTTTTCTGCCCCCCCTGGGGTCAGTTCGGTCTTATAATTTGCCGTTTCTGCTCCCAGGGGGGGGCAGAAAAGCCCACTAGACACCAGGGATGGTTTTTTTTAGTATTAGGAAGCGACCCCTTAGGCAAGGGTTGCTTCCTGGGGGTGATTTAATTTTATAAGACTTTTCTGCCCCCCCTGGGGGCAGATCGGTCTTATAATTAGCCGTTTCTGCTCCCAGGGGGGGCAGAAAAGCCCACTAGACACCAGGGATGTCTTTTTAGTATTAGGAAGCGACCCCTTAGGCAAGGGTCGCTTCCTGGGGGTGATTTTTTTTTATAAGACTTTTCTGTCCCCCTGGTGGCAGATCGGTCTTATAATTTGCCATTTCTGCTCCCGGGGGGGGGGGGGCAGAAAAGCCCACTAGACACCAGGGATGTCTTTTTTAGTATTAGGAAGCGACCCCTTGGGCAAGGGTCACTTCTTGGGCCCCCATTTTTTGGTGAGACTTTTCTGCCCCCTCTGGGGGCAGATCGGTTTCATTTTGATGCCGTATCCACTCCCAGGGGGGTCAGAAAAGCCCACTAGACACCAGGGATGAGTGTGTTGTTGTAGGAAGCGACCCCTTGGGCAAGGGTTGCTTCCTGGGCCCCCATTTTATTTGTAAGACTTTTCTGCCCCCCCCTAGGGGCAGATCGTTTTTTTGTGTAGCCGTTTCTTGCCCCGGGGGGGAAGAATAGCCTACTAGACACCGGGGAATTAGTGTAAATAAAAATAGAAGTGACCCCTTTGGCAAGTGTCGCTTCCAGGGTGCAATTTTTATAATATATATTTGGCCCACCCGCCCCGGGACAGAGTAGCCTTTTTTCTTTTCCTGCTGTTTTCTGCCCTACCTGGCACACAACCCGATTGACCATTTGGGTAGTAACATAGCATGTTATAATGTTTATTGTTACATTTTTTGTGAATTGCAATTGTAATGTTTGTTTTGTTTTACTTATTTGTTCTAGGTGAAGGCTTTTGCTCTTTTCAGTTTGCCGTGTTGTTACTGGGGGTTCTGCTGTTTGTGTAGTTTGGTAAGAGACTTTTTTTGTACAATGTAAATGTGTTTGATTTCTCTGCATGAAGTTTTTTTGCAAATGATGTAATAATAGCAGTATGTTTGTTTTTTGAGTGTCAAAAACTTTTTGCATTGGTGCTCGATGTGTATTTTGTTGTCTTGTGAGTAATTTGTTTTTTTTTCTTCTTTCTAGTTGGATATCGTTGGTTTTTGCTGTGTCACTGCAGAGTTGGTTTCTGGTGAGTGGAGCTGTCTCTTGTAATTGAATTGTATAGTTTTTGAGTACATTGATCTTTGTGATAAAGGTACACATTTCTTTACTTACTTGGTTTGCACATTGTTGGTTGTTGTTGACTTGTTTGTGCAGTCTTCTATCTTAGTAAGTATAATGGCTAGCCGCAGGATTACTGCTCAGCAGGTTGTTGGTTTGCTGTTTGAGTCTTCCTCTGACCATGGTTCAGAGACTGACTCTGCATCTGAGGGAGAGGAGGCAGGGGACGATTCTGGCAGTGAGTTTTCTCTCCGTATGGAGTCATCGGATGATGAAGATACTCTTAGTGTGGATGAAGTGCCTGTGTTAGAGGAGGAGACTGATGTGCCGATAGTGCGGCAAGAGGCATCTGGGCTGCAGCCTGGGGCTGCAAGGCTTCCCGTTGGTGTAGTGCGGCAAGAGGCATCTGGGCTGCAGGCTGGGGCTGCAAGGCTTCCCTTTGAAAGTGATGACCACTGGGTTGCCCCTGGCATGGTGCAGCCGGCATTGCCAGAGTTTACTGGTGTTCCAGGGTCTAGAGTGAATACTGAAAACTTTTTGCCGGTAAATTTTTTTCAGTTGTTTATGGACGATGTGTTTTTCGCAGAGATTGTTGAGCAGACTAATTTGTATGCCGAACAGTTTTTGAGGGACAACAGTGCCAGACTTAGGCCCTACTCTAGAGCTACCCAGTGGACTCCCACAAATGTTGAAGAGATGAAGAAGTTCTTGGGTTTAACTTTTTTGATGGGCTTGCTAAGGAAGCCATCAATGTCTTCATATTGGTCTAGCAGTCCCTTGATGGCAACGTCTATTTTTCCGGCAGTCAAGAGTCGTGACAGGTATTTGCTTCTGCTTCGGATGATGCATTTTGTTGATAATGGTTTAGCGTTGCCACGAGATCACCCTGAGTGTGACCGTCTTTTTAAGATTAGGCCTGTCCTTGATCACTTTGTTGATCGATTTTCTGAGATTTATGTCCCTGGGAAAGAAATTGCAGTGAATGAGTCTTTGGTGTTGTTCAAGGGCCGCTTGGTTTTTAGGCAATAGATTCCTAGTAAGAGGGCACGCTATGGAATAAAGCTGTGTATGCTGTGTGACAGTAGGACTGGATATGTCTCTAATTTCAGGGTGTACACCGGTAAGGAATCTAGGATTAACCTCCCTGGTTGTCCGTCCACTTTTGGAGTGACTGAGAAATTTTTTTGGGAACTTGGTAGAGGATTTTTTAACAAAGGCCACCATTTATATGTAGATAACTTCTACACTGGTGTGCGGTTGTTCAGGGAATTGGCCAAAGTGGACACTGTTGCTTGTGGCACAATCCCCTCTAACCGTAAAGGTTTCCCAAAAGAACTTGTTTGTCAAAAGCTTGTGCGGGGACAGTGCAGTGCGTTGCGTTGCCAGGAGCTTCTTGCTGTGAAGTTTTCAGACAGGAGAGATGTCTACATGCTGACTACCATCCATGATGAAAGCACTGCACCTGTGACTGTTTGGGGTCAGGTCGCTGAAGCGCGCAAACCTGTGTGCATTTTAGACTATAATAGGCACATGGGTGGTGTTGACAGAGTAGATCAGAGGTTGGAACCTTACACTGCTCTTCGTAAGGCTTACATTTGGTACAAGAAGTTGGCTATCCATCTTTTCCACTTGGCAATGTGTAATGCTTTTGTTGTGTTCCAGGATTCTTGCCCTGAGTCAAAGATGACTTTTGCTAAGTTTCAGGAGTCTGTAATAGGCAGCCTTGTTGTAGTGGAACAGGCAAGTGTTCCTAGAGTTGGAGTGGTGGAGGATGTTGCTAGATTGAAAGATCGCCACTTTCCAGATCACATTCCTCGCACACCCTCAAAAGATTTACCCAGTAGGAGATGTAGAGTCTGTTGGCGAAGAGGTACGCGGAAGGAGAGTCGTATGTACTGCCCCGACTGTCCTTCTCATCCTGCACTGTGTCTCCCTGCTTGTTTTAGAGCGTACCACACGCGAAAGAATTATTGGGAGCATTCATGAGTGGTAAAGTGAACTGCCTGGTCTGTATTCTTTGGATAATTTGATTCTGTTTCCAGGTTGGTGTTAGTGCAATGTATTTAGTTGCTGATTTTCTGTTAGAAGATTTGTATCTATTTGCGATTTGTTTGTGTTTTTATTTTTTTCAAAAAAAATCCTAAATGTGATGGCGGTGTGTGTAGGCTTGCGCTTGGCTGTTGGTGTGTGGACTGGCACTTGGTTGGTGGTGTGCGTGGAATGGTGCTTGGCTGGCAGTGTGCGTGGACTGGCGGTGTGCATGGACTGGCGGTGTGCGTGGACTGGTACGTGGCTGGTGGCGTGCGTGGACTGGAGCTTGGCTGGCGGTATGCGTGGAATGGTGCTTGGCTGGCGGTGTGCGTGGACTGGTACTTGGCTGGCGGTGTGCGTGGACTGGTGGTGTGTGCGGACTGGTGCTTGGCTGGTGGTGTCCGTGGACTGGAGCTTGGCTGGTGGTGTGCGTGGACTGGAGCTTGGCAGGCTATGTGCGTGGAATGGAGATTGGCTGGCAGTGTGCGTGGACTGGTACTTGGCTGGCGGTGTGCGTGGACTGGAGGTGTGTGCAGACTGGTGCTTGGCTGGTGGTGTCCGTGGACTGGAGCTTGGCTGGTGGTGTGCGTGGATTGGCGATTGGCTGGCGGTGTGCCTGGACTGGCGATTGGCTGGCGGTGTGCCTGGACTGGCGCTTGGCTGGCGGTGTGCCTGGACTGGCACTTGGCTAGCGGTGTGCTTGGACTGGCGCTCTGCTAGCGGTGTGTGTGGACTGGCGCTCTGCTAGCGGTGTGTGTGGACTGGAGCTCAGCTGGCTGTGTGTGAGTAGTGACTTTCTGCTGGTCACTACACACACTGCTAGCTGAGTGCCACTCCACGCAATCCATCAGCCTGTGTAGTTGCTGTGTCTGGATTGTGGGCGTGTGAAAGTGATGGGCCCTTGAATGGCGCTGTGTGCTGGTGTGAGTTTTGTTATGTGATGGGCCCGCGGCTGGTGGTGTGAATGGTTTTGTATGTCTCACACGTATGAAAGGTGTATGAATGGCCTGTAAAAGGGTTGGTGCCTTGTCGTGGCTTTACAGCTCACGAGCTGTGAGTCAATGGTTCAGTTTCTTGCCCTTTCAATTATTACCAGTGCATTTCATGTTTTGTGAAATCACTTGCTAATACAATTGTATCTACTGAACCATCACTCACCCTCGTGCCAAATCCAACCAGTATGTGTGTGTGCTTGCGGATTAGATGGCTGTTTAGTAATATTTGTCTTTCTGAAGCAGGGTGTACCTTGTCCCTTTTTGGTGAATTTTGTAATGTGTTGCTTTTGTACCTGGTGGTGCGAATGGTCTTGTTTGTATCACGTATGAAAGGTGTGTGAATGGCCTGTAAAGTGGTTGGTGGCTTGACGTGGCTTTACAGCTCACGAGCTGCGAGTCATTGGTTTTTGTTTTTTGTGAATTTAATTATTGACAGTGCATTTCATTTTTGTGAAATCTCTAGTTAATAAAATTTAATACACTGAACCATGACTCGCCCTCGTGCCAAATCCAACCAGTATGTGTGTGTGTTTGAGGAATTGATGGTTGTGCAGCAATCTTTGTCTTTAGTTTCTCTGCCAAGGTACACTTTCCATGTAAAATAACCCACCAACTGTAGATATTGTCGAAAACCCATGGGAGTTCATGGTGATGTCTCTCTTGTGAATTCAAAAAGTTTTTTTATCCCCAATGTCCTGCAAACCTCAAAATGTCTGCCAGATTTTCTTTGCAATTTTATTCCAAAATTCTCACGCTGTAGGAACAATAGTTAATCTGGTTTTGCAAGGGGGGTCACTTTGGTTTTTGGCCCGGTGCTCAGCGGCCATGTAGGGAAACCTACCAAACCCATGCATTTCTGAAAACTAGACACCCGGCGGCTTCCAGGGAGGTATGGCTTGCGTGGATCCCCCAACATTTCCTTACCCAGAATCCCCTGCAAACCTCAATTTTAGCTGAAAAAATCACTTTTTTCACACATTTTGGGGTGGGAAAGTTGTGCATCACCGGGCTCACACAAATTTACCACCACCCAGCGTTCCCCCAGGTCTCCCGGTAAAAATGGTGCCTCACTTGTGTGGGAGGCCCAAGTACCCGCGGCAGGCAAGGGCCCAAAACGTAGTGAGGCGACATCAAAATGGCCTATCGCAAAACCACATGGTTTTGCAAGGGCAGTCACTTTGGATTTTGACCCGGTACTCGGCGTCCATCTAGGGAAACCTACCAAACCCACACATTTCTGAAAACTAGACACCTGGCGGCTTCCAGGGAGGTATGGCTTGCGTGGATCCCCCAACGTTTCCTTACCCAGAATCTCCTGCAAACCTCAATTTTAGCTGAAAAAAACACTTTTTTCACACATTTTGGGGTGGGAAAGTTGTGGCATCACAGGGCTCACACACATTTACCACCACCCAGCATTCCCCCAGGGCTCATGGTAAAAATGGTGCCTCACTTGTGTGGGAGGCCCAAGTACCCGCGGCAGGCAAGAGCCCAAAACTTAGTGAGGCGACATCAAAATGGCCTATCGCAAAACCACCTGGTTTTGCAAGGAGGGTCACTTGGGTTTTTGGCCCGGTGCTCGGCGGCCAAAAAGCCAGTTGACCTCCTTGCAAAACCAGATCGTTTTGACATTGTTAGTTTCTACAGCGTGAGAATTTCGGCATAATATTGCAAGGAAAATGTGACAGACATTTTGAGGTTTGCAGGACATTGTGGATAAAATAACTTTTTGGAATTCACAAGAGAGACATCACCATGAACTCCTGTGGGTTTATGACAATATCTACAGTTGGTGGGTTATTCTTACATGGAACATACACCTTGGCAGAGAAACTAAAAAGACAAAGATTCCTGCACAGCCATCTATTCCTCAAACGCACACACATACTGGTTGGATTTGGCACGAGGGCGAGTGATGGTTCAGAGTATTAAATTTTATTAACAAGAGATTTCACAAAAAATGAAATGCACTGTCAATAATTAAATGGAGAAAAAACTGAACCAATGACTCGCAGCTCGTGAGCTGTAAAGCCACGGCAAGGCACCAACCGCTTTACAAGCCATTCACATACCTTTCATACGGGATACACACAAGACCATTCGCACCACCAGGCACAAAAACAACACATTACAAAATTCACAAAAGGGACAAGGTACACCCTGCTTCAGAAAGGCAAATATTACTGCACAGCCATCTAATCCTCAAGCACACACACATACTGGTTGGATTTGGCACGAGGGTGAGTGATGGTTCAGTAGATACAATTATATTAGCAAGTGATTTCACAAAACATGAAATGCACTGGTAATAATTGAAAGGGCAAGAAACTGAACCATTGACTCACAGCTCGTGAGCTGTAAAGCCACGACAAGGCACCAACCTCTTTACAGGCCATTCATACACCTTTCATCCGTGTGAGACATACAAAACCATTCACACCGCCAGCCGCGGGCCCATCACATAACAAAACTCACACCAGCACACAGCGCCATTCAAGGGCCCATCACTTTCACACGCCCACATTCCTGACACAGCAACTACACAAGCTGATGGATTGCGTGGAGTGGCATTCAACTAGCAGTGTGTGTAGTGAACAGCAGCAAGTCACTACTCACACACAGCCAGCTGAGTGCCAGTCCACGCACACCGCTAACCGAGCACCAGTCCATGCACACTGCTAGCTAAACACCAGTCCACGCACACCGATAGCCAAGCACCAGTCCAGGCACACCACCAGCCAATCGCCAGTCCAGGCACACCGGCAGCCAAGTACCAGTCCACACACACCGCCAGCCAAGCACCATTCCACGCACACCGCCAACCAAGTGCCAGTCCACACACACCGCCAACACATTTAGGATTATTTTTAGACAAAAATAAAAACACAAACAAATCGCAAATAGATACAAATTTACAAACACACAATCAGAAACTAAACACATTGCACTAACGCCAACCTTGAAACAGAATCAAATTTTTCAAAGAATACAGACCTGGCAGTTCACTTTACCACTCATGAATGCTCCCAAAAATGATTTTGGGTGTGGTAGGCTCTAAAACAAGCAGGGACACACAGCCCAGGTTTAGAAGGACAGTCGGGGCAGTTCATATGAATCTCCTTCCGCGTACCTCTTCACCAACAGACTCTGCATCTCCTAGTGGGAAAATATTTTGCCGGTGTGGGAGGGATGAAATCATGAAAGTGGCGATCTTTCAATCGAACCACATCCTCCACCACTCCAAATCTAGGAACACTTGCCTGTTCCACAACAACAAGGCTAGCTATCACAGAGTGCTGAAACTGAAGAAATGTCAACTTTGACGCAGGAGAACACTCCTTGAACACAATAAAAGCATTGAAATTTGCTAATTCGAAGAAATGGATGGCCAACTTCTTATACCAAACATAAGCCTTCCGAATAGCAGAGTAAGGTTCCAACCTCTGATCTACTCTGTCAACACCACCCATGTGCTTATTGTAGTCTAGAATGCACACAGGTTTGCGCACTTCAGCAACCTGACCCCAAACAGCCACAGGTGAAGTACTCTCATCATGGATGGTAGTCAGCATGTACACATCCCTCCTGTCCACACATTTTACAGCTAGTAGTTCATCACTACGCAAGGAACTGCACTGCCCCCTCTGAAGTTTTTTGCAAACAAGCTCTTTTGGATAACCTTTACGGTTAGAGCGGATTGTGCCACATGCAAAAGTGTCCACCTTATACAATGCCTTAAATAGTTGCACAGCAGTATAGAAGTTATCAAGGTACAAATGGTGGCCTCTGTGAAACAGTCTTCTAGCAAGATCCCACACAATTTTCACTAAAACTCCAAAAGTGGACGGACAACCTGGGGGGTCAATAGTAGAATCTCTACCAGTGTACATACGAAAATTAAAAACATATCCTGTCCTACTCTCAGACAACATATACAGCTCACTTCCATAGCGTGCCCTCTTGCTAGGGATGTACTGCCTAAAAACCAAACGGCCCTTGAACAAGACCAAAGACTCATCAATAGATATTTCTTTCCCTGGAGTATAGATCTCAGAAAATCGATCTACAAAGTGATCAAGAATGGGCTGAATCTTAAAAAGACGGTCACAGTCAGGGTGATCTCGTGGCAACGCCATAGAATTATCAACAAAATGCAGCATACGTAGCAAAAGTAAATACCGATTACGAGTCATAACTGCAGGAAATATGGCAGTTGCCAACAAGGGGCTAGTAGACCAATATGAAGCCAAGGTTGGCTTCCTTACCACACCCATCAATAAAGTCAAACCCAAAAACTTCTTAATCTCTTCCAGATATGTGGGAGTCCACCGGGTAGCTCTAGACTGGGGCCTAAGTTTGTCACTGTTGTCCCTCAAAAACTGTTCAGCATACAAATACGGCTGCTCAACAATCTCACCCAAAAATACATCATCCATAAACAACTGAAAAAACTGTATAGGAAAAAAGTGTTCACAATCCACTGTACACCCTGCATCACTGCTAAAGGCAGACAACACCGGCTGCACCATGTTTGGATCAACCCAAAGTCCAGCACTGCCAGTAGGAAGCCTAGCAGCCTCAGACTGCAATCCAGATGCCTCTTGCACCATCGGCACAGCAGTTTCCTCCTCTAAGACAGGCACTTCATCCGCACTGAGAGTTGCTTCATCCACACCAAGAGTACCTTCATCTGCACTGAGAGTACCTTCACCATCCGATGATTCCATGTTGAGAGAAAACTCACTGCCAGAATCTTGCCCTCCCTCTTCTCCCTCAGACGCACTGTCAGTCTCATAATCATGCTCAGAGGAAGATTCAAGAAGCATGCCAACCACCTGTTGAGCAGTCATTCTACGGCTAGCCATATTGCTTACTAATAAAGGTAACTTGTCAAACAAGTCAACAACAACAAACACTTTGTAAAATAAGTAATAAACAAAAAGCACCTTTATCAAAAATTCATATATACTCCAAAACAATACCACTCACTTGCCAGAGGCAGCTAAACTACTCACCACCACCTACTCTGTACAGACACGGTATGGATCAACAATATCCCACTAAAAAAGAAAGAGAAACGCAATTACACATAAGACTATGCAAAACACATTGCAAATAATTTTATGCTCAAACCACTAACTAAATATGCCGCCATTATGACATCACTTACAAAAAAATTCATTCAGACATTACAATATTACTCATTTGGAGTAAATACAACAAAAAAAAAATTCTTACCAAAACAATGCAACTACACAAAACTGCAGAACAACCACTGTAGAAACCGGAAACAGGAATCAAAAGCTTTAGACTAGAATAAAAAGGAGGAAAAAACTTTATTGTCACATATGCATATAATGCTCTAGACCATCACGTACTGTGCAAAATGTATTACTTGAACCTCCCACTTTCAAGAAGGAAAGATCGATGGCCCAATCCTTTACAAGCAACGTGGCGAGAATCTGGAACTCAGCCTCAGCTCCGGACCACCCCCTCCCTCTTCCCAGTCCTTCAAAACTGACCTCAAAGTTCTCCTCCTGCAAGACACTTCCAAACTTAATTCACACCCTCTCTATTGTCTGAAGGAAGTCTTTACATTATAGGAAATTCTGTTCTCCATGCCCGTAGAAGTGCCTTCCCAGTGTGTTCCTGTGTTTTGAGTGTCTGCCTGTTATTGCACTTTTATAGCTCTACTTGTACTTCGTACTCTTTTGTAACTTGCACACATGTCACTTTTCCTCTTGTAACGTATTGTTTGCTACCTCTTGTGTTTTGTTTGCTTTTGATACATGCACAATTACCACCATTGCCTCATGTAACGTAATGTTTGCTCTTGTTTTCAGACTGTCTGCCATTTATTGCAGTATTTTACCTCATGTGACATCCATCAGAGAGCTGCATGAATAATTACCTGGTAATCCCCTCAGCACAATGCAAACATGCACATACATGACACTGTTCAGAGATCTATCATCTACAGCTGACATTAAATGACCATTCATCATGGTCCCCCCATTAAAGCAGTGCACTTTGTGATCTGCATGGTACATGTTCTTTGCAGCAGGCACTTTAACCCTCTGTGCTACCTTTCCAGGAGTCAACCCTTCCACTACACAAAGCTCCATCTCTCTAGGAAGAACATTAATCACTGAAGTTATCATGACATTTTTATTGTTTCTGAAAATTGCTGGAGGCCAGGAAGGAGGCAGCAAGTTTTTTTCAAACCATAATATACTTGCAAACACTACGCACCCACCCGAAATAGGTACCCAGTGAGGTCACACCGTTCGCATCGCCCTAACCTGCTCAGGGTTCATGTGACCTCAGTGACAGTCACAGCGACTGGATCACTGTTGCTCTAGAGTATGCTGCTTCGTAGGCCTGCCCGCAAGACTGAAGATGAACTTCAGTATGGATTGTGGTGGACAGGCCTTCAAGGTTAACCCACAATTGACACCACTAGGGTACACCTGCTTGTGCTAAGACATCAAGCCTTCTAAGGTCTAGTGGGGCCTTCAACGGTCTAGCATGGGAATGTGCTCCCTCAGTACAGTGGTGTGGTGGACTGGTCATGAATGCTGAACCCGGTTCCCCAGTTCCAAATTCGACAGCTCTGGCCATAGTGCCACATCCCCACTGAACACCATACTTGCCCACTGAGACAAACTCGCACTGCCTTCAGCTATAACCAAATTGTGCCCGCTATAAACACTTGGATGTGGCTCAATTCAAATTATGCAATGTATAAGAGTAATATGCTGCCTAACAAAAAAAAAAGCAACCACTCATAGGGAATGCAAAGCATGTGAAATGTAAGCAGAAACAACATGGTTACCTAAACGATCTCTCACTAACTATTCAGAAATCAGTGAGTGGTTTCACCTGAAAAGTTATGGCCATGACTAGAGGGCCCTGAAGGGAACCGTTTCACTGTCCATTGCTTACATCCTTACAAAACGTAAGCAGTATGGTATAAAAAGACCACATCCATAAACACAGAGCCATGGTATACGTTGTGTTTTCCAATCCACCCATCAACCAGGTATTGCAGTACCTCCAGGAATGGTACACTCTCCCAACCTGGGAACAACAATGCTGTTCAAAGAAAGACGAGAAAACGAAAGTAGCACTTCACTGGCAAACTCTGTAAAGTGATGCTGGTGTATTTGGATGTAAATAAAACCAATCTGCCCACTTTGCAACCCCTCTGTCTTACTTTATTTAGTTAGGTATTTAATTCTCATATAATACATTCTATTTCTCTGCATCCTGCTGCACTTTGGATTAGAAAATTTCAAAAGAAATGCATTTCACAGGAGGAGCGTTTTTCATTTTTGGATCCATTTCACAGGGAAGCAACTACAATCACGAGCGTTTTTCATTTTTGGATCCATTTCACAGGGAATCAACTACAAACACACACAAACAAAGCCGAGCCTTGTGGCATGCCTTCCGCCTACATAGTGCCCCCACTCTAACAAAACCCACCGATGCCAAAATCCCCCCTCCCCAGCCCCAAAACTCACCTTCACTCTTGGACGCGCAGGAAGCAAAGGGCTTCCTGCACCTCCGAGAACAAAGGGGAAACCTCCAATGACATCAGCGCGGCTCGCGCGCTGACGTCATTGATGATGCGGGGGCGGGGGGAGGCAGGGGAAGGTCTTCCCCTGGCTTCCCAGTAAAAAAAAAAAAGATCGACCACTCACGGGATGAGCGCCAGCGCTTCCCCCGTGGGTGGGTGTCATGACGAGCTGGACTCGTCATGGGCACAGCGCGACTGTGCTCCATGAAGAGTCCAGCTCGTCATGGGCACAGAACGGGTTAAAAAGGAGCAGAAATATTAGGGGAATAAATATATTAATGTTAACACCAGGAGGACTTACTGGGGACAGCAGAGCCATCGGCCGAAGAGCTCTGGGAGGCACTTCCAGCTCCAGCTCACGGACCCTCACCCGCCTCAGCCCTCCTCTTGCCCCTGGATGCTGATGTAAAACGTAAAGACAAAAATTTATTAGTGGTATAAATAATAATATCTCCCCAAAATATATTTGAGAGGCAAAGGCAATCCCAATAACATTAAACTTTTCTAAATCATATCAACCATACTATCCTATTCAAAATTTACAAAACCTACCTACCTAGTCCACTCCTTTGTCAAATTTAGTAAACTGCATTTCGGAATTACTAATAATAAATTGAGACACATCATAATGTTTCATGTTTGCTTCTTCTCAAATCTCATTCGCAATCTCTCAGTCTCAATCAACCCCCTTTGATGGACCAATACACTAATCACTAAGGGCCTTATTATAACGATCACAATGATGTCGGGTGGACGCCATTTCGGTTCTGGAACCTCCCGGCCTTAGGTTGGCGCCGCGGTTATGATGACCGCACTAGTCTACTACGAATCGATGCAATCACTAATATGCCATAGGGCGGTCGCAAACCTCCATTTGTCAATGGAAGCTTGTGTGGCAGGCGAAAAAAGCCTGCAGCACAAGCTTCCATTAAAAAATGGATGTTGTTGTTCACAAACATACCTGAAGTGTCCGTGTGGCTTTGGCATGCACCATGCGGTTACGACATAAAAAATAACTAATTACAGAACGTCTTACATAATCATCACTAATCACATCAGCCCAAGCGAGAGGCAACAAGTACAATTCAATAACTAGGTTAGGGGGCTATCGCCAAGTAAGCTAAGCACCTGTCTGGAATAACAGATTAAATTACATAATATTTGAAAGCCTAACTTCCCTGCATGTGAGCAACACGCTTGCCATTATTTGGGAAAAGCATAGAGCACAGGTTATAGTAAAAATGAATAATGTTATTATTTACTCACCTAGCCCCGCAACCTCAAATCTCAGAAGGTCCAGCAGGTCCTGCTCTTGGTCCAGGATGTCGTACCAGCGGTGCACCAACTGCTTATGGGTGTGCCGGACCCCAGAGCAGCGGGAAACTGCCCGGCGCACCCTCGCCCAGCACTGCTGGCGCTCCTGCATCATATACCCAGACCCAAGCCTGCTGCCAGGGTGGAGGGGTGGTGGTACAGGATATATAAAAAACCTGTGCTGCCACCTCCATCTCAGAGAAAAGGGCACGCGCTGCACCCCTGCTTGGCCCCACTTTCCGCAAGGAAGGCGGCCACGCTTTGGTGCTCCCTTATCCGCCATGGGGCTGGGGGAAAAGAGAGACAAAAAAGAAATGGAAAAAGAAGGAAGGACTGGGTATCAATAAGGATGTAGGAAAGCTAAAAAATAAAGTTCAAAACTCAACAAAAATACACAGCAAATTAGAAAACAAACAGAAATACCCACTTAGAAAAACAAAGGGTAAGATAATAAATAAAAAAGATTGGCCGAAAAGTTTTAAAAGCCAAGGATACAGAGATTAAGGAAGGATGAAAAAGTAGGCCCCAGCACCACGAACAGTTTAAGAAACAAGATGGCCGCACCGATGTGCGACCATGTGGTTCAGATTGTGCAACATTTCCACCTGAACACACAATCAGCGTTAACGTACGGCAAAAAACGTCACCTGAATGGGCAGGACGAGCAACTGCGCTCGCTTGCGGAACTACACGTAGCGCGGTGGAGTTTTATTGCAACTACATGGGGTTCCACGTAGCGCTGCTACGTGAACTCCGCCCAGACTTAATCTTTTTGTGCGACTCTTGCCCTTCTCATACTTCAAATAGTCTGCAAACAATGTTCTGATTTCTTTGAAAGCTTTAATATAAGATATGAACGATCAACAACAAAATCATACCAAAGTAAAACAAAGACACATGTAAGGATATCTAACTTGTTGCTTGGCTATTCTGATTTCTGACAAGGTACAGTAAGTGACGAAATCGACCCAGACTTAATCACAACAAAACGACATAACCATGTACAAATTCACCCTAAATGTTCTCGGAAATAGTTCTTGATTGTTATTGATGCAGAAAAATATTCTTTCCAAAAGATCCATGCTGTACATATGCATCAACTAATTATCAATGGAGAGAATTTCCAATGTAGGGGAAACATTATTTTTAAAGCTATTCAAGTATATGTGGCACAGCCTTTTCTGATGACGTGCATGTTGCATATACATTAGGTATAACTGTATAATAAACAAGAGTGCACTAATCCTTTGTGAATGTGGAAGGCTCAGAGCCTGGAAAACGAATGTTAGGAATTGTGGCAATGGCTAACAAAATGTGCGATGTTGCCACATATTAAGGAGAGGCACATTATCTGTGTTAAAAAACTACAGAAATGCAACAAAGAGAAAGCTTCAATGCTGCTTTTCAGAAAGCTATATGTAGTTACTATGGCTGGATGCGAAGCTAATAGTGGAAGGAAGTATATGTTGATGCAATTGCTCTTCTTTCAGATAAGTCTCCAATTGAGTCATTGTTCATGCTGTAAAACAGATACAAGAAACTGCACAGTAATTTATTTTATTTATTTATTTTAAAGATTTATAAAGCCCAGCGCTACCCAACAGGGTTTCCCGGTGCTAAGCAGGACAAGCGAAGTAGAGGTTAATAGAAATTAGCCTGACTAAAAAAAAATGTCTTCAGCTTTTTACGAAAGGCTAGGAGAAACCAACAGGTCCTGAGTTCCAACAGAAGGGAATTCCACAATTTAGATCCCAGGTAGGAGAACAAGCGGCCTCCCATACGGGACCGCCGCACGAACTGAGAAGAGAAACAGACTGGCTGATCTCAGTTTACTAGTGGTTTGGTAAGGCTTAACAAGGCAATGTATGTACAAGGGGGCCAAGCCATGCTGAGCTCGAAATATGTAGCAAAGGGCCTTGAACTACCTTGAGCCAGTGAAGTTGGTGCATCAGAGGAGACACACAGGTATGACGAGGCAGCGGAAAAAGCAGGAGGGCCACCACATTTTGAATTAGCTGGAGACAGCGAACAGAGGCCTTGTCCGCAACCAAATATAGTACTTATTCATAATCAAGTCACCAAAGTCTGCAAGACAGTTCTTTGGGCTGCCGATGGATTTAGCCAGAAGATTTCCTTTAGCCACTTGAGGACCGCAAAGCAAGCCAAGGTGCCTCCAGACACTTGGGCTCAGAGAGAAAGCTTACTATCAAAGGTTAAACCCAAGTTCTTGACATTCGCGGCTGGAGCTGGTAGAGGTCCTAAAAAGGTAGGCCAGTGGCTAGCTCCCCAGAGCTCGAGATTGTTCCCCAAGATGAGGACCTCAGTCTTGGAGCCATTCAGATTTTTTTTTTTTTTTTTTTTTTTTTTTGAAACCGTTTATTGCAGTTTGAAAAAGTTACAGGTATGGGCCTACAACCACTCGGCCGGCCGCTAGAGTGACAAAAGCATATTGCATACATACAGTAAGAGTCTCTTGGCAGTGCAGATTAGCAAAACAGGAGAAATCAATGTTGCAGGCCGCATAGCTCCATGCCCACAGTACGGTTCCCTTTTATCAAAACAAAACAACACAAAAAACCACACCCGCAAGGCAACCCGCGATCCAAAGTGACAGCACGTGCTCCATAAGTGGGGGATCCCAACCAGCAGCAGAACTCTGGAGAGGGGAATGGGAATAGATCAGGGACTGGGGGACCGCGTGCCCAAGGCCAAGGGAGGGGGGTCATCTAGGGAGACGGAGCAGGCGAGGCAGCCGGTAGCTGTGGCGGCTCACAAATACCCCCGCGGTAGGCGTTCCAGGGGCCCCAGATTTTCACCCACGCCCCAGGCTTACCCCTCGCCACATACACCACCTTTTCACGAAACATACACCAATCCATATGTTCTTTCCAGGCCAACACCGCAGGGGGCCTCTGGGATCCCCACAATTGAGCAATGTCACGCTTAGCTATCATGTATCCCAGAGTCACCCACCGCGTCTGCGGGACCGAATAGTCATTTGGTTCCCACACATTCAGCAAGCATCTCCTCGCTTCAGGCAACAGCGCGACACGCGTAACCACACGCAGGACCTCATGCACACCACGCCAGAATCGCTCCACCTTTGGGCACTCCCACAGTATATGCATGAAAGTTGCCAACGCGCCACAGCCACGCTTACACATTCCATCACCAGCAAAGCCCATACGTAGAAGCCTTGGCCCCGTCACGTAAACCCGGTGAAGGATCTTAAGCTGGACGAAACGAAGGCGAGCCGGGATGGCCACTTCTTTTGGAGAGGCCACCGCGGAAATCCAATCCTCGTCGTCCAGCTCTAGCCCGTCGGCAACCCAGGCCTCGCGGAGACTAGTCAGCAGGCACGATCTGTCGTTAATCAGTTTTTTATATATGAGGGAGATCGTGCTGTCTGGGACATGGCCATCCAGCACTCTGTCCTCCAGGGGGGAAGACTCCGGAATGGACGCGACATCCGGGAAGACGGAGCCCAGCGCATGGCGGACTTGTAGGTACCGAAAGTACTCACTGCCCTGCAGCTGAAACTCCGTCTGCAGCGTCGCAAAAGTCTTGAATCCCCCCCTCGTCCAGAGATCTCCCACAGTGCTGATTCCGATCGTGTCCCACTTCTCAAAGCCCTTCGATGTCCACAGGGAGCCCAACCTCTCTGACGCATATAGCGGTGACGCCCGGGTCAAACGGTCCTTCCACCCCATAGCTGCATTAGCCGCGTGCCAGACACGCACCATGACACGCGTCGGTCCCGTCAGACGGGGGCTGGGCGCGGCAGAGTAAAGCGCTCGATTGTAGTCGCCACCGGGCAGGAGCATCTTGTCCATCTCAAACGCCGGGTTCAAGGCGGGCCCGTAAAGGCCATGATTAATTGCAGCCAGTTGGGTGGCCCAGTAATACCGTTTAATGTCCGGGAGGGCGACCCCCCCATCGTACCACGGGAGCGTCAATTTAGCCAGAGCAATGCGCGGCCTCCCGTCCCAGAACAGGCGCCGCTGGAGGCCCTCCACCTCACGGAAGTAGCGTGCCGGAACCAAGTCCATAGTATTCTGGAGGGCGTAGAGGAAGCGCGGCAAGGACATCATTTTAAACAAGGCCGCTCGGCCGAGCGGCGAAAGCGGCAGACGCCGCCAGCGCACCACGTCCTCCTTCAAGCGCTGGAGGGGGGGCAGCAAATTCCGCTCATAACGGGCCTCCGGGTCAAGAGTGATATATATCCCCAGGTACCGAAACCCCTGGGAGGCAATCTGGATCGGACAGTCCCGTGGTAGGACCGGAGCCTCCCCGGAAAGCACATATACACAGGATTTCGCCCAGTTGATGACAAGGCCTGAGTTGCGACCGAATGAGCGCAAAACATCAACCAGGACGATCAGTGATTTACGCGGGGAGGCGAGATAGAGGAGGATATCATCAGCATAGAGGGACACACGGTCCTCATGCTCGGGGGTCCAGCGGAGACCACGGATGGAAGGGTGCCACCGCAGCCACTCCGCCAGGGGCTCCAGGGCCAGTGCAAACAGGAGAGGTGACAAGGGGCAACCCTGTCGCGTGCCCCGCCCCAGCGCGAACGGGGCCGAGACTCGCCCATTCACCACCACCTGCGCCAAGGGGCCCGAGTACAACAATTTGACCCAGCTAATAAAGCCCGGTCCAAATCCAAATTTCGCCAGCATCGCCCAGATGTATGGCCACTCAAGCGTGTCAAACGCCATGGTGGCGTCCAAGGACGCCAAGATAGCCGGCTCCCGCACAAATGGGACACGCGCGAGCACACCGTGCAAGCGCCGTAGATTGAGCGCCGTGTTGCGGTGTGGTATAAAGCCAGATTGGTCTTGGTGGACCAAGTCGCCCACCACGCCAACCAACCGGTTGGCCAACACCTTGGCGAGGATTTTGGGCTCCGCGTTCAAGAGCGAGATCGGCCTATAGGATGCGACCCGTTCACGGGGCTTCCCCTCCTTGTGGATCACCACGATTGTAGCCAGACGCTGGTCCGGCGGGAGGGAACCCTGCGAGTGTGCCGCCAGGAACATCGCACGCAGGTGGGGCGCCAACACATCCGGGCGTAGCTTGTATAGTTCGATGGGGATACCATTGGGGCCCATGGCCTTGCCGGATGCAACCGAGCGAATAGCCAAGGCAATTTCGTCCGAGGTGGGAGGAGCGTCCAGCGAATCCCTGTCCTCCACCGTAAGGGAGGGCAGTGCGATGTCCCGAAGCAGGGCATGGGAATCTTCCTCCGAGCAGGGGGAAACCGGGGAGTAGACTTCGCGGAAATAATCCGCAAAGCAGGAGACAATGGCTTCCGGCTCGGTGACACACGCACCATCCGCACTCTCAATCAAAGGAACCACGCGACTCGCTCTCTCCCTCTTGTCCAACCACGCAATCAATTTGCCAGCCTTATCACCCACATCATACAATCGCCCCTGCTGCTCTCGACTGAGGCCCCTGGCCGCCTCCGTGACGAGGGCCCGATAGGCCGCATGCTTTAGGTGTAGAACATGCAGCTTGGCATCTGTTACCCCGCTCCCCAGGTCACCCTCCAGTTCTGCAATCTCGGCCTCTACCCGGGCCACCTCCTCCCGCTCGCGCCGCCGGGCATGGGAGATAAAGGAGAGGGCCTCCCCTCTAAGAACTACCTTAAAAGCCTCCCACAGGGAGATGGCCGAAGGGACCGACCCCACATTCTCGTCGAAATAACGCTGTAAGGATTTGATCAAATCGGCACGAATGGTGGGGTCGCGCAAATACCATGCATTGATTGGAGCCACCCTGCCATCCCCCCTCGGGAAGACATCGAAATGTAACAGCAATGGGGAGTGGTCTGAGATACCCCGCGCCAGATGGCGCACCTCCCCCACCCTCCCTGCATGGGCCGCCGGGACAAGGATGTAATCAAGCCGCGAGAGGCTACCATGGGCACCCGAGTGGAAGGTGTATTGCCGCTGTGCGGGATGCTTTAGTCGCCAGCAATCCACCAGGCCCAACGTGTCTAAAAGGCCGGGCAGCCACGCCTGTGCCCGGGGGAGGTCCCTGGGGGGATGGCGATCCATAGACCCAGAAGCTACCGCATTAAAGTCCCCTCCAACCACCAGCAGGCCACTCGGAAGGTCCAGGAGGAGGTGCCCCAGGTCCGCAAATGTGGTGGCTTGTAACCCAGGCGGGACGTACACTGATATCAAAATAAACACTCTACCCTCCATTCTTCCCACCAGGACAGTGTAGCGTCCCCTCTCATCATGGCGCACCTCATCGATCTCCAACGGGAGCGAGTTCTTGATCATAATACCCACCCCCCGCGAGCCCGAAGTGAAGCCAGAATGGGCCGCCAAACGATAGCCCCGCCGATTCATTGCCTGAAAGGAGTTACCTATAAGGTATGTCTCCTGCAGGAAGACAACATCTGGTGAAATACGTTTCAAGTATTGCAGGACCACACCACGCTTAATCCTATCCCCCAGGCCGTTAACATTCCATGACAACACAGTCAAATCCCTACCCCCCATCATACGTCGAAACAATTGGTCGTCCCCCACAGAGCATCTTAAAAACAACAATATAGTAGCGGGTTTGCCTTGCGGTGCAAACAAACAACACACCCCCCCCACCCCCCCATCCCAACAGAACTCCCCCCTCCCTGCACCCCTGCATGAGCCCAGACAGCCCCCCCAAAGTGCAGTGTGCCTGTCGCCCCATAGCTAAAACTAACTAGTCCCCCAGAGGAGGAGGGAAGCCCCCAACAGACCCCGCACGACCTCCATAGGAGGGGAACATATGCAATCAATAAATGGGCCATTCAGATTTAAAGCATTTCTGGACATCCACAGGAAATATTTCGCAGTCCAAGCTGAAGACAAGAAGGGTCCTGATGCTGAGCAGAAGAAAGAGAAAAAATAATCTGAGTATCATTTGCATAAGAGAAATGTAATTCCTCCTGTACTCTCCATAGAGAAAGGCATAAGGAGACCTGAGAATTTTAGAAGGGCAGACACGGAGATAGGCTGCTTGGGGAGAATGTCCAATGCTTGTCTGAGAGCTTGATTAAGGTAAGCGGTGATAAATTATGGCCAGGCATAAGATATTGAGGGAAGGTACTAACCATTGAGCCAATATCATCATTAGGAGTTTATGATAATAATGTCAGGAGTAAAGGTACCAGACTGGTTCCAAGGCAGGGCAGATACAGTTTAGGGCTGTCGCTACTGCACCAGACTTATAGGAGATTTCGCCGAATCTTGTCCATGCCCCAGGTCTCCTTGTTCATGCGGATTCTTCTTGGTTCGCGGCTGCGGAATTCCAAGATGGTCGCAGTCCACCGCTGCTGAGGTTATCGGTCTAGTTGTTAGACCCGCGGGCGATCGCAGCTGTCCTAGCGCTCGCTCGCGATTACTGTGGCGCACTTCAACGGAATTCCTGAGGAGAAGACAGCGTTTCTGAAGAGCTCTGTATTCCAGTCATAATTCAACGTTTTCCGGAGCAGCGAACTTCCTGAGAAAAAGACAGCTAAGTCTTCACAGAGTATTTTGGCAGTAATAGATTCATGGAATGATATGGACATATGTTGCTAAAGTTGAATTCTACTATAGAGACTAAAAGCATAATCTGACATATTCTCCCACAGCTGTAAATTGGGAGTCAAATGAAATCCTCCATAGCGAATAATTAGAAGACCACAAATTGAAGTAGTTCCTAGCGTCTTGGATAAGTCACTTGGCCTTGACAATTGTAATCTCTGAGAAGAGTGTGTGTGAATGGGTTGTATTATATATATATATAATTATTCTACCGTCATAGCCTCTTCATCGACATCTATAATATAGAACAACGTCTATTATGATAGTCCCATTATCAGTAGGGGTGGGCGGAATTCGCGTAATCGCGTTACGCAAATCTCCGCGAAACGGTAAAAAATCTCCGCGAACACGCAGAAATTCCGCGAACACGCGGAATTGCTTGTTCGCGATACTTTTTTCCTGTTCGCGATCGCTGTTTGCGTGCTCGGGATGAAATATCTCGCAAACACGCATATTGAGAACGCGAACAAGCAAAAAATTTCGCGAAGTCGCGGAACGCAGATTTTTGGGCAATTTCGCGTTCTCCGCGGAACGCGAAATTACGCAAATTACGCAAATTACGCGAACGGAACGGAATTTACCACCCAGGCCTAATTATCAGCTGCTTGACACAATCAATTCATCGGCAGTAAGATGGAATTTATGGACAAATGAAAGAAAGTCTCTCTTAGTCGTCTCACCGAAACTATACAGGTAACTTAGGTATTGTGAGGGAAGTATTGAGGTGGGAAATATTTTAGGGCAAGAGGTTACATATCATTTGTGTTACAGAAATACTTCTAGACGACGCTACACCAGACCAGTATAGAAAAAAGCTAGAACCAGAAGTATCGAACAGCATACAAGAGAGCAGCGAAGCACTGTGGGAAGACAGGTACACAGAAGTATCAGTGAAGGGTATAGTAGTGGGGAAGTGATGTTTGAGGTTACATGCAAATAATGTAATTATTTACAGGATTCAATACAAGAAGAGTAGAATCCAGTCAGAAGAAGACGAAGCAGTGCAGTCTCTCTTTCTCATTCCAACTCCCCTTTCCCCCCTCTCCTATATGTGAGTGACAAAACTCGCAGCTAGGGAAGTAGGGAATTGAGGAACACACATCGGCTCCTGTGGAAGCTAAAGTTTGGTTGGTACTTGACAGATTGAAGTGCCCTCCCAAACTTTCACCTGAGCAGGATGGCTGAGGGAATCGATGTAAAGACCTTAGCAGCCGTATTAGACGGCATACAGAAATAATTGGGAGATACAATTGAAGAAAGTAAATCTCTTAGAGATGAAGTAAGACAGTCAGGAGGCCTTGTTTTTGCATCAACGCTTCAAGGAGTTCTCCTTGGGTACACCTTCCTTGGGTAAGGAGAGTAAGGCGACGTCTTTCTCTCCTGCACCTTCAGTCACAGAGTTGATAACTCAGGTCATACATGCTATCTCCCCTACAATTCCTTTAGCAGCCCCTGAACGTTTTAGTGGAGATCCACTTAAGGCCCAGATTTTCTTTAAACAGTGTTCTTTGCACTTCTTGTGTAGACCTATCATATTCAAGGAGGATCAGTCCAGGGTTGCCTTCATATTGTCTTACCTGAGCGGAGATGCTGCGGCGTGGTCTATGCCTTTGGTGAACAACAACGACGCCATTCTGTATGATTTTGAAGCATTTAAGAAAGAATTTCTGCGCATTTTTGATAGGCGATCCATATCACAAGCTACTGATAACGAACTTTTAGATTTAAAGCAGGGAAATCGAGATTTGGTTGCTTATCTGGCACAATTTAATAAATTGATTGTCTAAACAAATTGGCCTGAAGAAAAGAGAGCTGCCATATTCTACAGAGGGTTAAAAGATGAGTTAAAGGATGGATTGGCGCAAATTCCTAAACGGCCTACGGAAGATTCTGAATTAATAGATTTGGTGTTGCAGATCGACCAACGCCAAAGTGAAAGAAGGAACGAGAGGCGTAAGGATGTAAGATATATTCCTCCACGATTTGACAGGACAAGATCTGAAAATTCCAAACCCAAAGAAGGTAGTAGTGAAGAAGAACCAATGCAAATTGGGTCCGTGCGGGGACCTTTGACTAATGAAGAAAGGGAGAAGAGAAGAGTGGGCAAGCTTTGCATGTATTGTGGAAACTCGGGGCATTCTGTCAAGGAGTGTCCTAAGAAGCCCAAGAAGAATACCTGGGTAAAAGACAGGCTCCACCAGTAGGAGGAGTTGCCCTGGAGGAAGCGGTTGATAAGACAGCTCCAGTTTCTCAATTTATAGCGAACACTTTGCAGTCGTCGGCCCCACACTTAATAATTCCAGTTCTAATCAGATTTGGAAATTCAGAAGTCAATAAGATCTCAGTCATGATTGATTCAGGAGCAACGGGAAACTTTTGCGATATCAGATTTGCTCAATCTTTGAAGATTCAATTCTTGAAGAAGAAGAAACCACAAGGTGTCCGAGCTGTGGATGGTACTAACTTATCTTCTGGTCCCATAGTTTTTGAGACTGAAGAAATTTCTTTGAGGGGTCCTGGAAATCATCTCAGCATCATACAATTCAGCCTCATAGATGCCCCTCAGTTTCAACTTATCTTGGGACTTCCTTGGTTAACGGAACACAATCCAAGGATCGATTGGGCAAAAAGATCTATTGAAATGGGTTCTGAGTATTGTTTGAAGCATTGCTTTGGAAACGAAGGCGAGCACCATTCAACTACTCCATCGTTGAGTTTGGCCAGTTTAACTCAGTCCATCTGTATGTTAGAGATTCCAAGGATTCCACAAGAATACCAAGATTTGGATTCGGTTTTTGATGAACAAGAAGCTAAGAAATTACCACCGCATCGAGAGTATGATTGTCAAATCGAGTTGGAGCCAGGAGCCTCACTACCGTGTAGTAGGATTTATGCGCTTTCTGAAGCCGAAAATCAACATTTAAAGGAGTATATTGAACAGTACTTGGCAAATGGATTCATTCGTCCTTCACAATCTCCTGTTTCATCCCCCCTCTTTTTTATTCTGAAAAAAGATGGCAAGCTCAGAACATGTATTGACTATCGAGCTTTAAATTTGGTTACCAAGAAGAATCGATATCCTTTACCGTTGATTTCGGAATTGCTCGATCAGGTCAAAGAAGATAAGGTGTACACAAAATTGGATTTGCGAGGCGCTTATCATTTGGTGCGCATTGCTGAAGGAGATGAATGGAAGACTGCATTCCGAACCCGGCTGGGTTTGTTTGAGTATCAAGTAATGCCATTTGGCTTGTGCAATGCTCCGGAAGCATTCCAACATTTTGTCAACGATGTATTAAGGGAGTATTTAGATCGCTTTGCTGTGGTATACATTGATGACATTCTAATTTTTTCAGCTAACATGGAGGAACATGTGCATCATGTACATGCCATTTTTAGTAAATTATTGGAAAATCAGCTATTTGTCAAGTTGGAGAAGTGTGTTTTTCATGCCCAGCAAGTAGAGTTCTTGGGGTTTGTCTTGTCATCCGATGGAGTCTCGATGGATGAGTCTAAGATTAAGGCTATAACGGATTGGCCTTCCCCACAAGGTGTAAAAGAGGTGCAGAGCTTTATTGGGTTTGCCAATTTTTACAGGCGATTCATTCCCAATTTTTCGGAAAAGTTCAGTCCTTTGACTCGCTTGCTAAAGAAGGAAGCCAAATTTGAATGGACTGCAGATATAGAAAAGGCTTTTGTGGAACTCAAAAGGATATTCATTTCAGCACCAGTATTGCTGCATCCAAACCCTGAGGAGCCCTTTTATGTGGAGGCAGATGCATCAAATGTTGCCATTGGAGGAGTATTGTCGCAGAGGCATAAAGTAACTGGGCAGCACCATCCGGTGGCTTACAGATCGCGAAAATTATCTGCAGCAGAAATAAATTATTCTATTGCTGACAAGGAGCTGCTTGCTGTGAAGGATGCATTTCAGGAATGGCGACATTACCTGTTAGGAGCAAGACACGAAGTGACAGTTTTCACAGATCATCGTTATCTGCAATTTTTGAGATCAGCTCGAACACTCACTCCCAGGCATTTGAGATGGTCTCTATTTTTTGCCGATTACAATTTTGTGTTAACGTATCGACCCGGCGCAGCAAATGGCAAGGCTGATGCCTTATCTCGCCTTCCCTTTGGAGAAGAAGAATGCAAGAAGAAAGAAGGATTGATTATCCCTTCAGAGAAAATAATCGGAATAATAGCTATCCAGAATTTGAAAACAAGCTAAAGAATTCCCTCTCGAAGGAAGAGTTGAGTAATTGGGTCAAGGAAGGAACTGGAAGGAAGATCAAGGATGGAAAACCTTATTATTTGGAAAACCTTTTTGTACCCAACGATGACCTGCGAATGGAAGTAATTCAACATTGTCACGACAATCTGTTGGCTGGTCATAAGGGAGTCAAGAAAACCTTGGAGTTGATACAGCGTGAATTTTTGTGTCCCGCCATGGAAACTCAGGTGAGACAATATGTGGAATCCTGTGGACAATGCATTAAGGGGAAATCCTCTCGGGTCGCCCCTCAGGGGTTGTTACAACCTTTGCCCCCAGCTCCCTATCCCTGGCATACCATCTCCATGGATTTTATTGTGGATCTTCCCTCTAGTCTGGGTTACTCTACCATATGGGTGGTGGTCGACCATTTCACTAAGATGAGTCATTTTATCCCTCTGAAGATCATTCCATCAGCCATTCAGTTGTCCTCTTTGTTTACACAGCATGTCGTTAGAGCCCATGGCATTCCCTGGGTGGTAATTTCCGACAGGGGTCCTCAGTTTGTTTCCCGTTTTTGGAGAGCCTTTTTGAAAAGATTGGAAATTGATTCTCGTTTGTCCACCAGTTTCCATCCAGAGACTGATGGACAGACAGAGAGAGTCAATCAGGAACTGGAGCAGTATTTGCGCTTGTTCTTGATGGACCATGAAGGGGAATGGCCAAGTATAATTTGGACAGCTGAATTTGCGTACAACAATGCAACACATTCCTCTACTGGGTTTTCTCCTTTTTATTTGAATTCGGGGAGGCATCCAAACACTCTAGTGGGAAGACAGGAGAGTGAGGTTCTGGCAGTGGAAGAGGTGGTACAGGGGTTACAAGAAGCCTTTAAGATAGCAACAGATAACCTAATCAAAGCTAAGAGTTCATATAAGAAACAGGCAGACAAAAAGAGACGAGCCAATCCAATTTATGAACCTGGAGACAGAGTTTGGATTTCAACTCGCAATATGCGTCTGAAGGGAAATCGTAAATTTCAACCTCATTTTGTGGGTCCTTTTCTGGTAGAGAGAATGGTGAATCCAGTGAGTGTCAAGGTTCAACTTCCTCCTAGGTTGAGATTGCATTCAGTTTTTCATGTCTCACTGTTAACGAAGAATCCCACAAGTTTGAGAATGAAGGGTCCACCAGCTCCTGTACAGGTTCAATCCTCGGAAGAGTTTGAAGTTAAGAGAATTATAGTTTCCAAGATCAAGAGAGGGAAGTTGTTCTATTTGGTGGATTGGAAGGGTTTTGGCCCTGAGGAAAGAACTTGGGAACCAGTAGACAACTTACACGCTCCCAGATTGCTGAAAGAGTTCCATAAGACTCATCCTAGTAAACCAAGAGCGAGGGAGAAGGGGGCCTTGGTGGGAGGTACTGTCAGGAGTAAAGGTACCAGACTGGTTCCAAGGCAGGGCAGATACAGTTTAGGGCTGTCGCTACTGCACCAGACTTATAGGAGATTTCACCGAGTCTTGTCCATGCCCCAGGTCTCCTTGTTCATGCGGATTCTTCTGGGTTCGCGGCTGCGGAATTCCAAGATGGTCGCAGTCCACCGCTGCTGAGGTTATCGGTCTAGTTGTTAGACCCGCGAGCGATCGCAGCTGTCCTAGCGCTCGCTCACGATTACTGTGGCGCACTTCAACGGAATTCCTGAGGAGAAGACAGCGTTTCTGAAGAGCTCTGTATTCCAGTCATAATTCAACGTTTTCCGGAGCAGCGAACTTCCTGAGAAAAAGACAGCTAAGTCTTCACAGAGTTTTTTTGACAGTAATAGATTCATGGAATGATATGGACATATGTTCCTAAAGTTGAATTCTACTATAGAGACTAAAAGCATAATCTGACATATTCTCCCACAGCTGTAAATTGGGAGTCAAATGAAATCCTCCATAGCGAATAATTAGAAGACCACAAATTGAAGTAGTTCCTAGCGTCTTGGATAAGTCGCTTGTCCTTGACAATTGTAATCTCTGAGAAGAGTGTGTGTGAATGGGTTGTATTATATATATATATATATATATAATTATTCTACCGTCATAGCCTCTTCATCGACAACTATAATATAGAACAATGTCTATTATGATAGTCCCATTATCAGCTGCTTGACACAATCAATTCATCGGCAGTAAGATGGAACTTATGGACAAATGAAAGAAAGTCTCTCTTAGTCGTCTCACCGAAACTATACAGGTAACTTAGGTATCGTGAGGGAAGTATTGAGGTGGGAAATATTTTAGGTCAAGAGGTTACATATAATTTGTGTTACAGAAATACTTCTAGACGACGCTACACCAGACCAGTATAGAAAAGAGCTAGAACCAGAAGTATCATACAGCATACAAGAGAGCAGCGAAGCACTGTGGGAAGACAGGTACACAGAAGTATCAGTGAAGGGTATAGTAGTGGGGAAGTGATGTTTGAGGTTACATGCAAATAATGTAATTATTTACAGGATTCAATACAAGAAGAGTAGAATCCAGTCAGAAGAAGACGAAGCAGTGCAGTCTCTCTTTCTCATTCCAACTCCCCTTTCCCCCCTCTCCTATATGTGAGTGACAAAACTCGCAGCTAGGGAAGTAGGGAATTGAGGAACACACATCGGCTCCTGTGGAAGCTAAAGTTTGGTTGGTACTTGACAAATAAAGCTAGAAATGTTAGTTAAAGGTCAGGCTAAATATTACATATAGTAGGTATATAGCCAAGGGCCTAATGGCCTACCACAGGCCCTATTTAAATTGAACTCCTTGTTTTGGCCTAGACAGTTAACCAAGCTCTTCGATTGCTGTGTGCAGACTCAAATATAACTGACTCGTGGTGCAGGGCAATAATCCACCCCATCCACAAAGTAGACTCTCGATCAGACCCCAGCAACTACCGACTGATCGCATCACTCAATAACGAGACCAAGAATTTCACCAGCCTTCTCTTGAAGGACTGGAGACAATGAGTGGAGATGAACGGTTTTTACAGCAAAGTCTGGTATACTCACTAATCTCTTAGCCCTATCAATTTTGACTGACAAGGCAAAGTCCTCTTTTCCAGCTGTTACATTGCTGCTTTGGGGATTTTAATGTGGCATTCGAATGTGTGCCGAGAGGGGCATTCTGGGGCAAACTAAAAAAGTGACGACTCACCCCCCACTTATTGCAAATGTAATCTTTGGGGATGCTCATTATTTATAATAGAAAGTTTCCGTGTGCTGTGCATATAGATTAGCGATGTTATGGATATGTGGATCACACCGAAGCCCTGTGGATGAAGAGAGAACGACATTTGTACACAGTGCGTCAAGAGGCCCTGTACATGGTATTCGAGGCATTGTGATAATGTTATGCAAAGCTATCTGTGTAAATAAAGTAGTTTCAGAGAAACCAATCCCACATTTGTCAGTCACGCAAATATGTGCAAAAGATCACAGCAGAAATGCTGTTGTGCAAAATTAAGACGATGCAAGAAAATTGTGTAGGTCCTTCACTTGAGCCTAGCCAGGGCACATAACAACTTGGCCTCCTCGACCACTCCTCGACCACGGAGTGGTGGGTGCTAGTGCCTTTATTAACCTGTGCCACAAGCTGCAAAGGGCCGGAACTGGTTCTCTGAAGGCCCTGTTAGGACCGACGTCAGCAACAGAGGGCCTGCTTGGTCACACTGCATGTTTTTAAATGAATGTGTGCAGCTTTAATCCTCAAAGGAATTGTGGGACCTAAACCTGAGTAAATCAGTATTTAAATTGAGTATTTAAAAATGTATCTGTCTTTGGTCCTACCACACAGTCCTAGACAAATGCAAGTATGCATGGGTGGGTATCAACTCTTATCAGCTGGCTTTTTCCTCTTCATACTTTGCCTGTACATATTCCAATCACTTGAATCTAAGATTCATGGTTCTCAGGCTGGGTGAGTGGCTTTTTTGAAGCACCTAATCTGCTGGCACCGTCCAACGGAAGAAACAAAGGGCTGTATCGGTGGTGGCGCAGTGAGGTAGCGGTCTGACATCTTTATTACGTGTTGGGGCGATCAGCTTTGCGAAGACTGTCGCTGGACCACCGAGACATTCAGCTGACTGCCTGGTTTGCAGTCAGGGAAAGGCAACCACCATAAGGTGGTACAGAGGAGCTGCACCGCTGTCCGAATTACGAATTGCCTGTTCCACGAGCAGACCACGGGGTCCAACCGCCTGTTTAAAGGTGGTGTTGATGCAGGATTTCGGGTGCGCACTCACCGCTTTCGTCTTCTTCGAGGCAGATTCCAACATGGATCCCTTTGTCCAGGCCCCCCTTCACAGCAGGATTTTCCCGCCTAGAATTATGACCCCGTTTGCCGAGATGTACAGGTCAGAACTATTCGTACCATATACCCATTGCCAGCACTGCCCACATATGGGCTGAAACCCGGTAATAGGTATATGGTATTTTTCCACATATATCATGTATATGTGTGCATCCAACACATCTTCAGTGTAAATCCACACACAGGCATCAATATATTTGTGAAAAGTCATCACCACCACTGCAAGATCCTTTCCTCCATAGCACTGGCCCCATGGTCAACTCGTATTATGGTGGGCGTTGGACCCCCAGCGACGTGAGCTGCTAGCAGATGCAGTCATACAGCGGTCGGACTACCAAATTTATAATAAGGCCCTAAATACAGGGGGTTTGGCCAGTGTGATGAATCCCTTGAGCATGTTCTTTGCCTCTGTCCATCCTTTTTGGATGAGCATAAAACAAGTCACTGGGGTGAGTGGAATCACTGGGGTGAGTGGAACAGGCTGGGAGTTCGATCCTGTTGGTAGGGCATTATAGCAGCACTTAGTCTAGAAAACACTGCCTTAAACATCCGACTGTCTAAATTTGTCGATCTTGCATATAAAAGGTACAGGCCCTCAGGCGGCTCACCAGGTGGCTCTGTAATTCTACCCTTCGTGCTCTTGAGGTATCACCTGGTCCACCATCAATGCCTTGCATCAACCCCCATAGGTCTCTCCCACAGGGAAGTGGCGCTGGTAGCTGTTACCTGCATGCTTACTCATTGTTCAGAGGTGTGCCTCTGCGAAGGAACTGGACACACCAAGTCCGCTGCCTCTTCGCAATAGGGTCCTAATAAAAGTAACATCATTTATTATCAACGAACAATTAGTTGCTATACTAAAGCACCCCACTTTCTTAAAGCCATTACATGTAACCAGTTTGCTGCTAGCACTTGAAAACACCTGTTAATCAATTATGTATTCATATATTTATTTCTTTTTTAACCAAATCTTTTATACTGTCTGAGTATTGTCGACTTTTGAAAATGGATTGGTTTTATTAGCATCTTACATTGTAAAGGTTTCAATTAACCATGTACAATAAAGATTACACTATTGGATATAGTAGGTATTGGAAATTTGCCCTTTCTGCATGGTCACAGCACATTTTTTGCCTTGTTGCTGAACTTTATGTTTGTTTTCTGTAAACCTCTGTGCATTTTACCCCTGCTAGTGGTAATGTGTTTGTGCGCCGGAACCACCACTCTAGTAAGCTAGATCTAGATACACACTAAAAGATAGCCTGTGCACACGCTCTGGTAGCTTTGCACAGAGCAGTCAGGCTTACACACAGACATTGTACAACAATGAATACACTAGAAAAAGACTATAGAGAATATGTATCTGAGCAAAATAAGACCAAAATGACAAAAATCCAGTCAGTAGAGGTTGAGATATGAATTTTTAAATATGAAATGCAAGAATAGTGCTTAGAAGTCACCAGCAGTCAAAAGGTTATTTGAGGCAGCAAGGGACCGGTGCAATCCAAAGTTCAGGCTGAATGCAATTGGGGGCAGGCCGGCTACAAAACCCACACAGGGCCTGCTGATAAAGAACCTTGGATGGAGCAAAGCGTTGACGTTGAGGGCACGATGCGTTAATCCTTTCCACACAGTTGTGTTGCTGTGAGGTGAAGGCAATGAGTCGTCATTGAGCCACGCTTTGTGTCATCTTCGGGCTATAGAACGACTGTCATTGAACAGCTTCTGCATCAGCGTCGAAGGGCGATGAGTTGGTTCCAACTGATGCAGTGGTGATGATGCATCGGCTTTGTGGCAAAACAGCTGTAGAACCCACATCCGAGGCCCAGAACTTGGAGAGGGCACCCAAGGCAAGGGTAGGATTCACAGAAGGCAGAGTCAAGCAGCACCAGCAGAATTGCAGGAAGTCTTTTGTTTCACTGAGACTTCAGAAAACAGGAGGCAAGCCCTTGGAGGTAAGGCAGAGTCCAAATCCTCTTCAACAGAGTCAGGAAGCAACAGGAATCAGGGCAACATTCAGAAAAGCAGTCCTTTCAGAAAAGCAGTTCATTTGAGTCCTTTAAGCAGCACTTGTTATGTTATGTGATATAGAATTAATAAAGTGCTGCTTTCACTCCTGGGAGCATCATGGCACTATACGGGGTCCTATATAAAGTACAGACGTAACTCAGAACTCAGATAAGTGAGGGGCATAAAGCATAAGGAGCAGCAAAAATCTAGGTTTTCAGGGCTTTCCTGAAGTAGTCTCTGTTCGAATAAATGAAGATGACAAGGAAGAAGGTTCCAGGCTTTGGTCCCTAGGACAGCAATCAATTTGCCACCCTTGGTTATAGACCTAAAGCTAGGGAGCTTAAGGAGGTAGGCTGATGAGGAACTTAGGGGGTGCTGTGTTACATATGGAGTGAACCTGGACCTTAGGTATTTAGGTCCTGAAGATCTGAAAGCTCGGTAGGCAATTACCAGGATCTTTAAAAGGACTCTTTTGTGGATAGGAAGACAGTGTAACGATTTTAGGGCAACTGAGGCTCAGGAGCCTCGTGGCCATTTCAAGACCATGTGGCAGCATGTTGGACTGTCTGTAGTTTGTTTAAGACAGACTTATTGGTCCCTGTATATCAGCTGTTGCAGCAATCCAATCTCAACATAATTAGGGCTACTGCTACTGCCTTTCTGGCCTTGCAGGGGAGTAAATCAAATAAAGAATCAAATTTAATTACCAAACTCTTTACTACGTACACTGTGTTGGGAGGTGGGGGAATATGTTTGGGCCACCATAGGCCGGGCGAGAATGTATTGGATTTTCCTAATGGCATAATCTCTCTTTTTTTAGTGTTACACTTCAGGTGATTCACTTTCATCCAATGGAATACAGCTGTGAGGCAACGTTGTACAATCTCTTTAGCCTTGGTGGAGTATTTGTCTAACACCAAAATTAGCTGTGTATCATCAGCATACGAGATGGTCTCAATATTGAAAGATGATAGATATCAGGTTAATGAGGGGAGCCATATAAACATTAAACAGCACTGTACTTGGAGCAGAGCCCTGCGGAACCCAAGAAAGTAAGGGTTTCTCTGCTGACTGATAGTGGCTGAGAGTGACTACTTGTCTACTGTTAAACAGAAAAGATTTCAGCCAGGTCAAGGACAGATGAGAGATGCCGTATGTTTTAAGATGGTACAGCAGGATGTAATCGGAGACTGTATTACATTCGGTTGATAGATCTAATATTTCAGCACAGCATTTTTCCCCTGATCTAAGGAAGCCATGAGAGTTTCTGCGGTGTTAGTAATGGTGATTCTGTTGAATGCTTAGACCTGAAGCCAGATTGGCTAGGATGCAGAATATTTGCCTCTTCTAGATAAGAGATCAGTTGGATATTGACTATCTTCTCTGTGAATTTGCGGAGGCACGAAAGAAAGGAAATAGGACAGGGATTAGAGAGAGAAGTTGGGTCGGCAAGTTGTTTATTCTGAAGGGGTTTAACTGCCGCCATTTTCTATTCCATGGGTACTTCCGCTTGTGAGAGAGAGGAATTTGTTATCTTATTTATAACTGGGTTAGTGGCGTCAATAATAGCATGCAAAACCTCCTGGGGGGCAGGGGTCAAACGGAGACCCTGATTTACATGTGAGAATGGCATGGCGTGACTGTTCCAGACTAATTGGTTGGAAGGATTGGAGGGTCAGTCTGTCACCCACATAATTAGAATATACCTCTGTGGGTGGTGAGAGGGGTGTTTTAAAATCCACTTCCTTCGGACAGAGATTCAGTTCAAGAATCAGAAGTGTCTGATTTCAAACTGGCAGAGACCCAGCACTTTTACCTAAAAGTGCCTTTGATGTATGAGGTGACTTTAAAGCAGCTCTCTGAAGTGCACAATGATACCTTTCAATCCAGTTCTTTCTTCCAGGCTATCTGTGGGGGGTAAACATGTGACTTGGTGTGGACAGGACACTACCTATTGAGGTGTGTCAGCCCCTCCAATTTCTCCCTGCCCAGGAAGATCTATCAGAATGCAGATGAATTCAGATGATTGCTCAGAATGCAGATGAGCCTCACCTCTCTTCACCAACTCCTCTCTGATCAGGAATTACAGCGTAAAGTGTATTAAGGAATTCCCAAATCTGACCTATGAGATGGTTAGGCCTCACAGTAGTGAAAAACGAAATAGGCTCCTTGTCACTACTAGGATATGCAACACATAAAACTACTTGTTCTAACTTTTTACTTACATAGCACCCTGCCCTTAGGGGTACTTAGGGCCTACTTTACAGGTGTAATAAAAGGGGAGATTAAGGGTTGGCAAGTAGTTTTAAAGGTGAAGTCGAAGTGGCAGTAAACTGCACACACAGGCTACTTTTGAATGGCTACTTAAAAGGCACAACTAGTGCTGCAGGCTCACTAGTAACATTTGAACTACAGGCCCTAAATACATGGTATACATCTTTACAAGGGACTTACTGGCACGTGGCCCATAAGGGATTTACCATCTTCCCTATTTTTGCATGAGCCCATTGCAGACTGTCTTCTGCTTTGCGCACATAACTACACAAACCTATTTTTTGTTTTGTGGCACGCTGCAACTTTCACCTAGAACCTGCTGTTCATTCACTCAGTTCTTTCCTGGGATTTAGTCTGAACGTTGCAGTCAAGGTCAAATAACAATGCCCCTTGTTATTCGGTTCTGGTCAGGCCCTAGCACCTAGCAGCACATGTAGATGCAGCTGTTGTTTTGGAACACATACTTTGGTCATATGGGGGTACACGTATAAGTAACACAGACACTTGGAGAGGGATCTTTCCAGGGAGGAGAGGGTGACAGCACCTGTGATATAGATCTTCCAGCTATAAGACTGAGGTATGGGGTCTGCTGCTAACACCCTGAGATCTTCTAATATATTATCATCTTGCTTATACAAGGGGAGGGAGGTTAGTCTACTCTGTCATATATAATGACAGTGAAGGAAGTGATCCAACTAGGCTCACCCGGGTCACTCTCGACCTCCACTAGCCTTCCAAGAAAATAAAGAGTTGATGATGCAGTAGAGAATACAATCTAACTGGTTTATTCACAAAGTACACTGCAGTGGAGTCCAGTCTGACCAGCCTCCTATGATGGCTGACTGGGGACTGACTTTAACAAGCATATGGTTACTTTATGTATGTTGCGGAGCCCACAAACACCCGCCTATAAAAGGAAACACTGGTAGATGTTGTAATACAATGGGGGTACAGAGCATAAGTTTTGATTCCGCAGCCTGGCACAAGCTATCTACTGCCCAAGGTCATCTGGCTTTTCCTCCCTACTAGGCAGGTGGGAGAGGGCCTCTACGCCGAGAGAATGGCATGTGTTAATAAGCAAGATTCGAGGAAAAAAACTCACCAAGGACCATTTCTCATAAATGATACAGTAACAGTTTTGATTATAATACAAGACGGCGTCTACTAGAGGTAAATTGATGGCACAGATGTCAACCTAACTTTCATGACATCTGCCCTTCTTAATTTCGTATGCATCCAGCTAGAATATATTATAAAATAGCTAAATAGATGCTAACATAATGGCAGGTAAAATACAAGTAATATGGCAGTAATACGTTTTAATTCTAATAACAGCTCCTTTTATGATTTACGGACTACTTGCTATGCTGACCGTATTTGTATTAGGCATTTTTCTACTTGTTGTGGCACACTAGAGAACATTAGTTCAAATGAACAGAATGAACTTTACTTGTGTCTCTGTCAGATCTTATTGTGGATGTGTAAAAGCGTGTAAGCTAAAGAGTGTGTCCTGCAGCCGCAATTCCAGAGAGGGTCAGGAGTGTTGTGTTCTGGGGTGTCTAAACACTTGTTTCTTTGTGAGTGAGTGGGAGGGAAAGTGAGACACTGCAGCTAGTCGTTCCTGGGCTCATGGCAACTAAGGTGGTAGGATGACCCATTCCATGCCTACTAAGGTCCCATAATCCCAAGCATAGTTCTATGTCTCCTCAAAATCCCTGCAACATTACCAGTATAGCAAATATGCCAATCAGTGATACACCAATGTTCTCATGTTTAGGAGAGAAGCGCATACATGTTAGTACTGGATGGCAGTGGTAAAGTGCTCAGAGTCCTAAGGCCAATAAAAAGAGTCAGCAAAACGGGAAATAAAAAGGCAAAAGGTCACGAGGAAGACCACCCTCAGGATGAGAGGTCTAACTGTAAAATTGGTATACTCTTGATTGGCATATTTAACTTACCTATTATTTCTTAGTATATGGTACCAAAGTGTACCCAGGGCCTGACCTACAGCACCCACTCTGCCAATCTACTACAGTGACAATATAAACGTGGCTGCAGGTATTCCACCAGTAGCTTTGCTATGCAGTTTTTACCTGCTAATTCGACTTGTCAATATAATCACTTTTTATAGGCCTAAACCTTCCTTTTAAATATGTATTAGTAGGCTGTATTGCCCATTAAGGCAGGGTGCATGTTATTTAAAGATAGGAAATGTAAAGGTTGATGTTAAACGTCCTTGGAGTGACTAGCACCTAAAAGCTATTTTCAATGTAGCAGATTAAGCTGTTCTATTGGAAAGCACTGGTGTGCAATATTGAATACTAATCCTGTATCTTGGGAATGGGACTAGCTAGGATTTGTTCTAAATATTTTGGAAAGGTATCTTTGCTAGAAATGGGGGTCTCTGGTTATCTAGGGTATGCACCTAAGCCACGCAGAACCTACCACTCTAGTCAGGGTGAGTAAGTTATACACCAAAGATACTCCGTGCTCACCCTCTTAGTAGCTTGGCAAAAGTAGTCAGGCTCATCACAGAGGCAATGTGTAAAGCACTTGTGCAACACATTCGCACCAGTGAAACAATAAATACACCACAAAAGAGATTACACACAATGTTATATAAAAATGTATTATACATAAACCACAGACCAAAACATGATAAATCAGTGATTGCTGTACCCACTAGGCAATTTTCATAAACAGTACTGTGCACGGATAATAAGAGAAAAAAGGTTTCTAGGTTGCACATGTTTCTAAAACACCATTACTGGGCATGTTATGCCATCACACTATATGTTACACGTTATAAAGGCAAGGCATAAAACAACATTTCACTGTGAACACTGGGGGCCTTAAATGCAGCAGGCAATGAATTAAACACATTCACATCTAGCCATACCGACATGGGTCATGACATCTTCCCATAAGACCATGGGATGTATCCCCTCTGCACTCGTATTAGGGGCTATATGGTACTGAACAAGTCCTATGTAGTTCCCAAAGGTACTGGAGTGCCTATTATGCTAGTTGGGGTAATATCAGGATGTTTCCTCAACCAAGAAGTGGGTGAGCCTCTGTGGAGGTCCTACCTCATCCTTGCAACAAGATATGGCATCCCACCCAGGTATGTGCATGAAAAGGAGGAAGGCACACACACTGCCCACGTCATCAGGGAGACCTCTACTTACAGAGGTCGGTTGCCTGCGAACGTGCGGTGCAGCATCAGCAAGTCAATACCTGCTTCAGTGCCATGAGGCTTCCTCAGATTAGGGTACTGACATCAGCCTCCCAGGGCCGTTGGAGGCCCACAACACCCTGCACTGCAGACTCACTCAGGACAAGGGCACACACGGAGGATCCCACTGGGGAGACCTCACCAGGTTTTCCACTCCATACCAACAGTGCGGCGGCTGCCAGTCAGGCAACCGAGGGACCCGTCGAGCCCACGGAGCATCTCCGATGCTGCTGTGATGTCAGCGGGGTTCCTGTTCTTTCCTCATGCCCCTCCTCCTAGGATTCCCCTTGCTACAGTGACAGCTCTCTCTCTCTCTCTCTCTCTCTGGAGAGGCAGCAGGGGAAAAACAGCTGTCTCACAGGAGGTCCCTTCTTCCCGAAGGAGTATGGCCACATAGGGCCACACCGCTCACCCTGCGCTGAGGTCCCAAGGGAAGAAAGCGTGTAGTGCTCAGCACTCGCTGGCCACGGCTCCACACATCCTCTCTCAACCAAGGCACTGTCTGCAGGGAAAATGAAAGCACTCTCCATGTGCTGGCAAAAGGACAAAGGAACACACTAGCACAGCGTTCTACATGCTGGAAGTAGAACTTGGGGAAAAACAGGGAGGGGAGGGACCCACCCCTAGAAAACAACTGCGGGGAGCAACAGAACATGGAACTAGCACCAGGCCAGCACATCAGGGTCCTTGAATCAAAGTGACAATCCTTTTTGTAGCCGAGGAGGCTACAGGTCAGCACAACAAGTAAGTCAGTCCAATGGTGGCTCTTCCTGGCAGCATAACAGTTCCCAATGTGCAGTCTATAGAGCCAGCAGCATCCGTTTACAAGTCCATGCAGTGTTTAAAAACATGGGGTCAGAGCCCCTGTACTTATACTCAAGGTGTCTTTGATCTGGGGGAACTTCGAAAGAAACTGTAGAGGTGCACAACACCCCCTTTCAACTCAGACCTGGCCCCAGACATACAGTAGGGGTTAAACAAGCCCTATGTGTGAAGTCAGGGCACAGTTATACAAATTTAACTGCACCCCGCCTCTCTCTGTCCCAGCCCAGGAAGGCCATTGAGTATACAGATGAATGCAGATGCAGCCATGTTAGACCCAACCCTCTCTGTGTGGTGGCTGTTTGGAAAGTATGTACGAAGTGCAGCTGTCAGCCAAGCCCAGGCGTTGATTGGAGTAAGGCTGCAAAGTACATAGAGCCATAAGCACAGAGAAATGCCCACTTTCTAAACGTGACATTTTTACAATAGTACCAATAATCACAATTTTCCCACTATTCCAAACATACCAAACATGGCAGTGCTACTCCTTTCAGATCAGGAACTACCACTTAAGAACCTTTAAGGGATTCACCAATTTTAGCCTATGAAAGGAGTAGGCCTCACAGCAGTGAGAAACCAAATAGGCTGTTTGTCACTACCAGGACATGCCACACAATAAAGACACACGTTTTACCACATTTTACCTCCACAACACCCTGCCTATAGGGCTACCTAGGGGCTACCTTAGGGGTGACCAATATGTAGTAAAAGGTGAGTTTCAGGCTGGGCAAGTAACTTTCAATGTCAAGTTAATGTGGCAGTAAACTGCGCACACAGGCCCTGCAGTGGCACGCCTGAGACAGGTGTGAAACGCTACTTCTGTGGGTGGCGCAAGCCGTGCCGCAGTCCAGCTAGTAGCATTTAATTTAGAGGCCCTGGGTGTATGGGATATCATTGTACGAGGGACTTAGAAGTGAATTAAATATGCCAAACAAGTATAAATCAATCATACCATGCAAAAAGGCCAGAGAAGTAGTGATTGGTAGTGGTAAAGGACCCAGAGTCCTAAAGCCTGGGAGCATCCTTTTGGACATTAAAGCCTGAACTCATGCTTGAAAATCCCATCCTGCTTGACAGGTCTGCCGGGACTATTCATATGGCACTTGATGTGCACTTCAAAGATGTTTACCCCGTGACTGGAAAATCTTAGCTAACACTTGGACAGGGCTCTTTTGTTGTCAGCCAGCCACCCTCCAATTACAGTGGGCCCCTTTTGACATTAAATTTCCACAGTCTTTTTGAAAGGTCTGCTAGGTTTACATATAACATTTGGGGCAACCTTCGAAAGAGAGAAACAGAATGCTAAACAATCTGTGTGTATTCACTGCCTACTTGCTGAAAGCTCAGCACTGTTATACCAGACTTCTGCCTCTGAGGTTGTTGTGGGAGCAGGGACCACATCAAACTGGGTTTTCATGTTAGATGTGGGAGGACACACTTCCAGTCCTCAGATCCCAATTTTAATGTAGCTGAAGACTTTAGCCATCTTAGAAATGCCTAAAGTGGGTAGGGTAAGGAACCTTTACTCCATTGATTGGGTGTCCCCTATGGTCAATCAATCAATTAATCAGGATTCCTATAAAGTGCAACTATTCACCTGTGATGATCTCAAAGCACTGGGTGGGGGAGTGGGGGCGGATCTGTGGTTCAGTCGAAGAGCCAGATATTGTGGTCGGTCCTGAATTGTGTCAGAGATGGTGATTGTCTAAAGAGCAGAGGCAGAGCATTCCAGGTCTTTGCAGTGAGGTAGGAGAAGGATCTTCCTCCAGCAATGGTCTTGCAGATCCATAGGAAGGTGGCCAGGGACAGTTGGGCTGAGCGGAGATATCTGGTGGGAGTGTAGAAGGAGAAACGGTAGTTGAGGTATGCAGGTCCGGTGTTGTGGAGGGCTTTGTAGGCATGTTTGAGGAGCTTGAAGGTAATTAGGTGATCTTGTTCTAGCTTCTGCAAGGATCGCAGAGGGTGTGGTGGCATATGGTGAGTTTGGAGAAGTGGACACAGTGGTGGTCAGTCCAGTGTGGATCGTAGGTGTGGCTGACGGAGATGTTGTTGCTTGCAGAGAAGATGTGGAGGGGGTGATGAGAAGGATGTAGCGAAGTGGTCGAGTCTGGTTCTTGAGGGTCATGCGGTTGGTGGGTCTGATGTGTATGTAGGCAGGTGAAGGTACAGTTGCGCCATGTGAATGGGCCTTAGGTATTCTTCTGCAACGCGGGGTGGCAGACAGTGGAACATCCGGTGTTGAGGGCATGAAGGGCACTGGAGTCGTAGCAGTAGATGGTCCGAAGACCAGGGTCTGTGGCGCTGGGCACAGTCAGGCCCGATGGCTGAAGTAGAGCTTGCCTTTGGCCCACCTTTGGCACACCAGTGGCACGGCCGCATAGCGGCCGTCATTAAGTAGTGTTGGGGAATGCTGGATAGCTGGAAGGTGGGAAGCGGAATAACGGCACTAGAGGGAGGCGCGGCTGCACGGGACAAAAAGCGGCACAGACACGGAAGGGAAATAGGTGCAAGAACAGGAGAAATAAGAAAAGTTAGAAAAAAGGAATAATAGATTAGAAAAGCAATAAAAGATAAAAAGGAAGGTGATTAGGAGCAGGGCAGCAAAAAGGTATGTGAAAAAGAGCAGAGGAGCTAAATGGCAAAAAGCAGAAAATGGAGGGAAAAGAGAAGAAGCAGAACAGGAAAGCTCCCCACTGGACCACCAGAGATAGGGGCCTCGAACACAGGACCTGGAAAGGTCAGGGGTCAATAGCTACCAAGTGGAGCTGTGCGGCGAGGGAAGCAATTTAATATTAAGGTCAGTCAAATCACTCCTTCACCAGGTAGCTGCCGTCATTTATTAGTGTTGGGGAGGGCTAGACAACTGAGAGGTGGAAAGTGGGAAAACGGTGCTGGAGGAGGTGGGGCTGTGGGGTGCGAGCAGCGGCAAGGTCATGGAAGGGGCAAAGGCGCAAAAAGAGGAGAAAAAAGAGGAGTGAGAAAAAAGGAATAATACATTTGAAAAGCAATGGAAGATAACAAGCATTGATAATGCATTGGAGAGGATGTGGCACAGGGGCCAGAGCTGCTGATTCGAGAGCTGGGGATCCTGGTTTGAGTCTTGGCAGCGCCGCGTAACATCCTCTGATTCTATGCAAATCACTTAGGGGCAGATTTATGTTGCACTTGCGCCACTTTTGCGCCTCCGTTGCGTCACTTTTGTGACGCAGCAGCGGCGCAAATCCTGCGCCATGGTGCGGGGTATTTACAACGTGACGCATCTGGGAGATGCGTCACGTTGTAAAGCCCTGCGCCACATGTAGGCGTTCCAGGGCAGGTGGGGGCGTTCCGGCACAGGAACGCCTCCTAAAAGTGGCTGAGTGAAATCTACAAGATTTCACTCAGTCACTTTTGAGCCCATGCTGCATCAAAACCCTGCGCCTGCTTGAAGCAGGCGTAAGGATTGACGCAGCATTGTGCAGATAGGGCCCCCCAGAGCCTTGCTGGAGCTGCGTCGCGCTTGCGACGCAACTCCAGCAATGCGCCACTTTTACGGCACAGATGCGTGACGCATCTGTGCCGTTTTTGCCCCATGGTGCGCCGCATTATAAATGCGGCGCATTCATGATGGCGGAGCTGGGGCGCAAAATAACTGGCGCATCCCTGCTGATATGCAGGGATGCGCCAGTTATTATAAATCTGCCCCTTAATCTCTCAGGATGAAAAAGTGTTATATAAACATGCTGCAAGAGTAAAAGGCAAAACTTATGAAAATATAGTTCCACAAAAGCCGATGTTATTTTGGCGGCAGAAAACTAATAAATGAAGCAGACAAGGAACAAGCATTGGTAAATGCAGGAAAATATGCTACAGCCAATAGAAATTGAGGAAAGGTAAGCGGCATACACAGGAACCGATGAGAACCCAGGAAAGACAGGAGGCGGAATATACGTCTCTTTTAAGTTTATATTAAAAACAATAGATCGCTGTGCACGCAAAACCTAAAAAGGAAGGTGAAAAAGAGCAGAGGAGCAAAAAGATAGGTGAAAAAGAGCAGAGGAGGAAAAAGGCAGAAAGTAGAAATTAGGGGACAGAGAACAGCAGCAGAGCAGTTATGCTCCCCACTGGACCACCAGGGATCAGGGGACTTGAACACAGGACTTGGAAGGGTCAGGGAGCAACAGCTACCAGGCAGAGCTGTGCGGCGAGGGAAGCAATTTACTGACAAGGTCATTCCCACTTACTAGCTTGTGCCAGGTATAAATGTGCCTCACATATCAGGTGTCTAAACCAACGTGTCGCTAACTACATGTGTCTGTGGTTGTCTTGTCCTGTCCTTTTTTTTCCCCACAGGTACAAACAGAGAGGAAACACCTCTCACAGTTACAGCACCTTAGTGGGGTACTGACAACAAATAGGCCCTCTGTATCACGCCTACACATAAAAGGTCCTGAAGAAAGCCAGTTTAGAAAAAAAGGCCTGGCTGAAAGTAGTAGACCACACTGGACGTGGGAGACCATAGGTCCATCCATACACGTCCAAAAGCCTTTGTTTTCAACTCTGCCAGGGGCCCACCAATAAAATAACGGGTCGGGACCCCTAGGACAGAATTTTAAAACCTCACTCTACACACCAGCACTCACACTCACGTGATAAAACCCGCTCCGCTGTAACTAGGCGTCGTAGCACACCTGAGGTATACTCGGTACCTCGGGTGGGGCCCGATGATGAAGCATGCCACCAACTAGGTTGGTGGGTGAGGGCCTTCATAGAAAACCAATTGGTTTCCTTACGCAGACACATACTACACGTATATTGTCCTAGTAGCTAGTTGTTCTTGTTAATTTCATAAATGTGGCATCTCTATGCGCCCAAAATTATCCTGGACCTGAGGAAGATCAGAAGAAGTATAAACCTGCTGTCGGCCACCTGAGAAAAGCCCTGGAGGACTGACCCTACTCTTTCATGGTCCCAGGCAAAAGAAGTACACAAAGAGTGATAAGGCTAACCTCCTTTTCATACTACAGGAATACAACATGCTACAAGAGGCATTTCCTGCAACCTCCCAGCTTACCAATTGAAAATTAACCTGTACTGGACCCTCCTGCTGGAGTCTGCCTGCCACCCTATGAGTCTCTAAGTGTCTCTCTTGAAGTACTGGAGGCTTTCAGAAGTGCATTCCTGTGGTGGATTGGGACTTAAAGGTCAGAAGCTAGAAGGTAAAATCTTTTGCCCTGGACAAATCTGGTTGGTGTATCAGACCCATGCTCCATTGAGGTAAATGTCAAATTATGCCTTGGTCCTGCTCTTCCCCGACCATTGGCCATCATTTGCAGTTTGTGCTTCTTGGCCCTATTTGCACTTAAACTTTAAAAATTAATATCTCCAGTTTCCTTGATTGGATTTCTGTCAATTTGATGTCATTTTATTTATTACATTTTTATTGTATTACATTTTGACTTTACTACTGTTTAATTATTGCACACATTCTTAACAAATTACCCATGTTATGCCACTCTGCTCTGTGGATTTAAGTGACTTTAAGGGTTCACCTTGACTAAAATTGTGGTTACTACCTGAGGTGGCTACCTACCCCTCTCAACTAAAAACTTAGGGTTATAGTTACAAGCCCCTTTGCAAATTAAAAAAAAGATTTACGAAGCCACACTAGGCCATCTTGCTTGGCCCCGAGTGGCTTTATAAATCTCGAGTAATGCAACACAGTGCAAATTGCTGAATTGCATTACTCTGCGGTAGGGAGGCGTTTCCATGGGCGTTGCATAGGTGTTCCCATACAACATCTATGGATTTTGACGTATTCCCAGATTTGTCAGAAGTGGTAGATCCGGGAATGCCTACGGCTCTCTAGGTGAGGCGTAATGAGGTAAAACATGTTTCTTTCTCCTTGTTGTTTCGTCTTTGTATGTATGTTAAATTCTGCAGCACACATAGAAAGAGGAAAAAGCATTAGGGCATTGTTTTGTGCAGGAAGTTGCCCCTTTCTGCACAAAAACAATCCACCTTACAAAGCAGGCACCTTGCACCATAGTGCAAGGGTGCCTGCATTGGAGGTAGGCAGCCAAAAGGGCGCCAGCGAAGGGGAAAAAGCAAGAATGTGCTACATTGACTTGTATTCCTGTCCTTTCTCTGTCATGCAGTGCAGTACAGTAAAGTGACTTGCTGTGCTACACTGCTTGACTTGGACATAAATATGACCCTCAATTTCTTATAGAAGTGATGTACAATATAAGGTACGTTAGTTTTTTTCTAATATTAATCTTGGTTTATGTTATGTCAGCATACATAATAATTTTCATCATTCTGATACACAAGGTTTGTTTGCTGATTATACATAATAAATTACTAACCATTTCAAACAGCAACTGTTTCTTAAATATAACTAATGATGGGGTTGGTGGGAGATGATTGAGCAGGCTTTTGAGAACCCTCAGAAGAATTAATCTTGTCTATAATGATAACATCTGAAAATACTTCCCTTTCAAGAGTTGAGCTATTTTTTATCTGAACCAAGTTTAAGTTGCCCCTAGCTGAGTCAATCCAGTTTTAAAGGCACCATACTGATATAAGCTTTGAGATGTCTATCTGTAGAAAACTGATATGGCAATAAAATATGCAGGTCGATTTGATTTCTCCAACAGGTGCAACCTCTGTACAAGTCCATCCTTGCTCTCTCATGATCCAACCTAACCTTTTTATACCAGCCCTTCTCAAAAAGACTGAAGGTTGTGTTTTCTGACATTGCTACTGTACCCATACCCATACACCATTGAGTATGTTAATAAATCTTGGTTTGAGCTTTATATTCTATTACCATCATACCTATTTACTGACAATTCCCTCTCCTTCTATGCATTAAAGAGCCCTGCACCTGATTATGAGTTTGGCAGTGTGGGAGTGGGTGGCACACCACAACCCTGTTCCTTCACTGCCAAACTCCACTGCCCACTACCCACCGGATTACAAGTACAAGTAGGATGCTGGCCCACTGTGCTACCTTTCATAGGCTCATAGGAGACAGCCACAGCATGTTCCAGCATGGCATTGACTGAAAGGTTCATGCCGTACTGGAACAGAGGGTGCAGAAAGACAGGGGGTGCACCACGTGCCCCCTGTGCATGCACCCCCATGCACCGAGGCATCAAGGGGGCCCATAGGCCCCCGTAAGTTTCCTAAATGCCACCCTTTTCATGGCAAGCTCCCCGCCATGAAAAGGAGGGCGGTAAAGAAACTCATAATATGCTTGCCAGTGCCGCAGCGGCACCACCAAGCATAGTGTGGCCTCAGACCGCTGCGCCATTAAGTTAAAACTACCCCTACTGTTACCGCCAATAAGTCCAACACAGCAAGAGATTATCAGAGGCCACTCCCCCTTTCTCCAACACTCTGCAAACGTGCTTCCTGGTGCACTACTGGTTGGGGGATAAAGTCCACTTTATACCTGAGGGATCTTGGGGTCAAGAAGCCCTCATGGTACCTCCTGTAAGTCCTACACAGCGGGATTCCTTAGAACTGGTTGGAGGCCCAGCCCTCTTTCTGCAGCACTCTGTAAACACAACTAACTCTTAAAAAACATTAGGAATTCACTGAAAAAAGGTTAAAAGGATGTTATTGTTAGGAATTAGCATTTAAAAAAAACCCTCAGAAAATCACTGAAAAAGGTTACTGAGATGTTATAGTTAGGCTCAGATTTCATTCATACAAAACCAGTGAAATTCAGCAGTTATAGTTACCGGAGCTAACTATAACTCATGCCCCAGCAATGCACTGCTTATGACCTCACATTTTACATCACTGATGACAAGGTCAGCGACATCACTGATGACATCTCAAGTGACATCACTGATGATGTCATCCACAGAATAACTGATGCACCCACTCACACCCCCATAGAACCTTTCATACACCCACTACCATTCCCACACAACCAGTCACAATTCCATTAACAGACCCCTACCAGTACTTACACACCCACTTACTGATTCATATATCTACACACACTTCCACTTGCTCACCCATACAGCCAGTCATACACCCACTCAATCACTAATACAGCCATTGACATATCCACTCATACACCCATACAGCCACTCACACACTAAGTCAGTCACCCATAGAGCTACTTACACAGCTACTCTCCCATACAACCAATAACACAGCCACTTACTCATACATACAGTTACACACACACACACGTACTCATACAGACACTAACACATACTCACTCACTTATACAGTCACTTATCCAAGCACACACTCACCCATACAGCCACTCTCACATTCAGCGTTTTACCACTTTTCTGTTCTCTCTGAGACCTTGTAATCTATGTAAATCCACAAATCAAACCAGATCAGTCCAGAGAAGGGAACCTCACGAGACACAGTGGTTTAACCTTGAGTGTTCCAGAGCTCAAAAGAACCTTAAAATGGCCCACCATCCTAACCCCCGTGATAGAATTTTAATCAAAAGCTCAAGACAGGATTATAAAAGCACTAGTGAACAAAGGAAAGAAGAACTGAGGAGATTAGCTTGGGAAGATCTGGAGAGAGCCAGTGCCCTGAAAGACACTAAAAGCATCTGCCCTCTATTTATAGAAGAGGTTAGACGTGTGGATTCACTGATTTTGGGGGAAGCCTGGGAATCACATTTTTCGGTAATATATATATATTTTTTTTACGGAGAACTTGACCCAAATTGGGTATCAGAGCGCTTTACATAGAACCAGTTGCGTTACCTAAGGACAAATTAATTTTTTAATTTTATTTTGTTACGCACAGGGAGATTAAGTGATTTGCCCAGAATCACAGGATGTTCAGCATCATTGCCGAGACTCAAACCCAGTTCCCCAGATTCGAGGACGACCGATCTAGCCCTTAGGCCAACTCCTCTCCCCTATTTAACCCACACAGTGGCCCGTTAGATGAGGAGAGTGGGGAACAAACACTGGACGTAACCTTGGCCTCCCAACTAAGGGGCTCGTTACAATGGTGGAGGGATTGCCACCACCGGCCCGCAATGTTAAATTGTCAGATGCGACACAATTACCAGTATAAATCAGTTTAAAATACATTTTATTTTAATTTTGTGTTTAAAATATAGAAATTAATTTACTTCCCAGCCTACTCCCCTATCGACACACAAGCCGCTCTTAAAAAAAATCACACAAATAACATAATTAATAATTAATTAATAATTAATAATAACCAATTATTAAATAATTAACAATCTATTATTTACCACAATTTACAATATACATTTTTAAATACATAAATATGAAATATCTCAAAATATAAATTACTTCCAACCTTACTCCCCTTTAAACTCACAGCACGCTCCTAAACAATTAACACTTTTTATATATTTACCAATTCATTATTAATAATTAACAAACAATTATTAACTAATGAATAAGAAATTATTTACCACAGTTAACAATCTAAAATAATAAATACTTAATTATTAATTAATAGAAATTACTAATTAATTAATTATAATTAAATTACTTCCCACCCTATTTTCCTATAAACCAACAACCTGCTCCTAAAAATATAACACCATTAAGATATTTACAAAATAATTATTAATAATTAACAACCAGTTAATAACTTATTGATAATAAATTAATTACCACAATATGCAATACAACATATTAAATATATAAATATAAAATAATAAAATATATTAATTAATTAATTAATTATAATTAAATTACTTCCCACCCTATTCCCCTAAAAAACCCAAAACCCGCTACGGAATAAGAAACGCAATATTTAATTAAAAATAATTAATAATTTCTAAAAATTATTATTAAATTTACTATAATTAAATTACTTCCCACCGTATTCCCCTATAAACCCACAACCCGCTATGGAACTAGAAAAGCTAAATTTACTTTAAAAAAAATGAATAACTTCTAATAATGTAACACATATTAAAAAAAAATACAATACTTAACCATCAATATTATTAACAACGATATTTTTAAAAACGATATTACTGAGTTCAATATTAGCAAAAACAATATTTCTTACCTTCATGTCGTTAATCTGGTCACCGATATTCTTGATGTCGATATTCTGTCCCTTCGATATTTCCAACTAAATATTTTTGTACTTTGAAAATAAAAACTCGATATTATGTCTGTGCACCCTGCCAGGGAATGCACAGATTACTCTATGCAGAACATGAACAAGTTAATCTGTTGCATTGATACATCTTCAGAGCTTGGCTTGTTGACATGATCTCCTTTCCTCAAGGGTTTAAGGGCAATCAGTATCACAAGAACACAAGTGTTATGCGTTTTCTAACTTGTGCTTCTTGATGGATGTTTTTAAACTGTTCGATCGCTTTCCTAAGCATATGATGTGATTTATTATTGATATTCAATGAATTGTAAAGCCAAATTAAGTCGATTGGTGGAAACAATGAGCAGGGACTAAAATATTCTCATGGAACGGATACTCCTACCCTTTCATATAAGATTACATTTATAAACTTCATGCGGCTGCTCTCCTAAAGTAGGTGTTTGTCCTCTAATGTAATTTCCATTTCCTAAAAAATTGTGAAATCTGCTATCCTGAGTAGACCACTAGGATACAATGGCTACTTATATTGTTCTTGTTTAAAAATGCTAATCTAAAATCAAACAAATTGCGTTACAGCATGACTTTAAGTTTCGTAGATGGGTCTGGTGAATTAGGGGCCCATTAGGATGGCGGGCGAAGGCATCACCGCGGTGCTGGCGGAAAATGCCATTTTCCGCACGCGAGCAGCGGTCTTCACACCCGCCATATTACAATGGGCAAACATAGCCCATATCCCATCTGCCACAGTGCGACGTGAGCCGCCATAACAATGCGCCCGCCACTGTGGCGGTGGGAGCCAATAGAGACCCAAAGGCATGCGGAATGACGTCCCGACCGGGGTACAAATCATGATGCCCCAAACAGCCCGTCACACCGCAGAGGAGAAACTACCCAACCAGAGACGGCGGTAGTACCACAGCGGAGCGCAAAACCAGACCCCCGGTCCCCTCCACCCGGTCCTGACCGCAATGGATCCAGCTTTACATGTCTTCCCGGTGCTGTACCTGATACACTACCAGCAAGTAATGCACCGTTGCAGACAACACAGCAGGTACGCAATGATACATTCCGCACACAACCACAACACACAACTCCTTGGCTGATATACGGTTCCTGTCCACACCAGACACTCTCATGGGACAGGAACACCTCCAAAACTGTACCCACACGTCCTACCTGTCACAAAATCACCCCTCCGCATCCAGGTCACCCGTTAACCGCAGAATCACAGCACTCTCCTGGTCACGGCACCGCAGCGGTGAAGATGCTGGAAAACATGCGCACAATGTAATAGGCAGGGCCAGCGCCAGGCATGGGCAGTCCACAAAGACTCACGGGGCCACAACTACACCCTTCACACACTAGGCCCCCAACACCCATCAGGGGACATGCTGTGTGCCCCTCCTGTACTCCCACCTGAACAATTAACCAGCCAGGTGAACCCAGACCCTGCACCACACACACCAAACAACCAGGGAGCCAGTTGCAGCAGTTGGGGCTGAAGAGGAACACACAGCACAGAAGCTCAGGGCCAGGGAAACCCTCCTCCCCACACCCAGACTCCGCTCGTCAAGCAAACTGAGTCCAATCACAAAATGAACACTCACACTGAATATGAACAATACCCTAACTATACACACTGCCTGTCAAGCCACCTAGACACACTGACACACAGCCACATACACAAACCAGATGGCAGCAGCAATGGATGACAAGAAATGGGCAAGACAAAAGTGAGGTGGACAGTGATGGGAACACAAGAAGCTAGCCACAAAGCATCTGAACATCACATACAAGAGAAGGAACACATCACAACACCCTTAGGCCAGCCAATAACACATGGTTGGCACAGTGAGTGAAATCAAACCACAGTTGTCTCCGTGCAACAACTCAGGGAGACAGCAATGCAAGCCATGCATAGGTAGAGGGGTGATAGGAAGTGTCTGGAGTCAAAGAGTGAGCAGTCACACAACTGTACCTACTTACTTGACATGTGTATGTCATCAGCACAACACAGAGGGCCCATTGACACACTCCATGACTGTCAAACACAAATTGGACCCTTCACACATACCGCTCTTCCACCCACCTCCATCCACCTCACACCTGCACCACTCAACACTAGTGTCAAACACACAGAATGGTGCAAATAATGTCCTGTGAATGCACTGACAAAGAATCACACTCCCTGGGGTGCATCCACAAACATCAGACACACACTCAGGGATGCCTGAACCAATGCTTTCACAAATCCCATAGCCAAAAACAAACTTCACAAACAACAGGCACAGAAGTACAACATGCCCAGACATGTGCAGACAAACAGTGGAAAGGCAATGGGATCACAGACAGAACAGGTGTACACAACACAATCACTCAGGACCAATGCACAGACACCATACCCCAACACAGACAATAAGTGCATCATCTCAAAACAATCATGGACACAAACTCGGAGCAATGGGCCAATAAGAAAACACAGACAGACATACCATACCACCAATCAAGTCGACATGGTTTAATAGTGTACCACATGCATGCACATTCACAATCCTAACAAGTGACAGGTCAAATATGAGAGGATAAACCACCAAAGTGCACTCAAAACAAGGTCAGGAACAAGAATACTCCTAAGTGCATGTGACAGACACACAAGTAATGCACACTACACTTGCAACACACATCTGAATGTATCACAATGCACAGACAACTCACAAACAATGACAGATAAATAGAACATCACACAGAGCATCTGTCAGCTGAAAGAGACAACACAGGCCAAACTCTGCACACATCCACAGCAAACACACAACAGATGCACATGCCAATCCTTCGCATTGCAAACACAGCTGGACATCAGGGGGTTCACACCAGGCTATTACAAGGCAACATACACTCACAGCACTGCATGCACAACAAGCAGTGTGTGCACACCAACCAAACCAGTAGCACTCATATATGAATGCCACAACACGAACCCCCACAAAAGAAATCACCACAGCACACAGTCAACATCACACTCAGGAAGGGTAGCAGTACCTCAGCATACACAGATACAGCTTACCAATCACCCACAGATGCACATGTCGGGGACACCCAGATGCAAACAACATGACCAGAGGACTGTGCTGCCCAAACAGTTGCACTGCACATGAGCAAACATTACAGCAAACCAGTACAAGAAAATCACACATAATCAATTGGGAAACTGTCCTGAGTGGCACATTGGTCCTGTGCACCGATCGGCACCACAAAGCATAGTGTAACAAATGAAGTGGTGGGGAGGGACACACACTGGCAGCCCAAGGGGATAGCTGACATGAGAGTGAAGTGGTGTGTACGTCAGTAGTGGACATGGCAGGAGAGCACCATACACAAATAGATGGAGGGCTCACTCACAATGGGTAGGTATCATAAGCACAGATAGGGGATGGTACAATTTCATAAACCACATGCCATATTGGAGCACAAAATGGCTCAAGTGAAAACAATGCATGAGAAAACACACCCACAATGTCAGTGTAGTTGAGCAGGTCTGCACAGTGAGCACAAACAGTATTAAGACACATGGCTAATTAACAAAACACAGCACTGACTTACCAGTCACACACTCTGCATACTCACAATTGGCACTAACAACAAGTAGGTGTCCCCCAGAAGTGTAAGGACACACCAACACACTGCACAGTGCACAGCCTACAACTCCCACATGTACACACAATCACAAGCACAGGGCAGACCAATCCAACTAACAGGCACTCAAATCCAGGTTGACACATGTGTGCAGTTGCCATCGCAGGGGCACACTCACATCAACACTACTGACAAAGTCACCCCTTCACACTACACTCTTCATGACCACACACGTGCACACATGGAAATTTACCCATGTGATTAGGATGACAGGCCATCACAAGATGAGCATACACCAACACTGCTGTTCACACATCAAGAAAGATCACACAGACATGATGGACCCTGGCCAGCCTGCCTACAATCCTGTGGATAGAATCCCACTCTGTGCTGGCAGTGCATCCAAACATGACATGTGTACAATTTAGCTAATATCACCATAGATTGATTATGATAACTGTAGTTCATCACAAACAACCATCATTGCACCCCAAACCTCAGAGTCAAGAAGAACTAAAGTGCATGTCACCTCTGAAAAACCCTGAAAAAGTGAAATCAGCCATTGGCAATGTTAAAGTGGCATACAGAGCATGTGTCACATTAAAGCATACCCACACATAAAACCCTTTATTTAGCAAGGACACTGACAAAGCAGACAGCAGGAGTAACTGTCTTTATTCACATATTCCACAGATAGGCATCAAAAGTAGACAACAGCAAGGCCAGTGGCCAGTCCAAAGTGCAGAGTAGGTATATGAGAACTACACCGGGAATGGGCAAACACAGTGATGAACAACAAGGCCAGTGGCCAGTCCAAAGTGCAGAGTAGGTACATGAGAACCTGCACAGGGAATGGGCAAACACAGTAATGAACAGCAAGGCCAGTGGCCAGTCCAAAGTGAAGAGTAGGTACATGAGAACCTGCACAGGGAATGGGCAAACACAGTAATAAACAGCAAGGCCAGTGGCCAGTCCAAAGTGCAGAGTAGGTACATGAGAACCTGCACAGGGAATGGGTAAACACAGTAATGAGCAGCAAGGCCAGTGGCCAGTCCAAAGTGCAGAGTAGGCACATGTGAACCTGCACAGGGAATGGGCAAACACAGTAATGAACAGCAAGGCCAGTGGGCAGTACAAAGTGCAGAGTAGGCACATGTGTGCATGAGATCCTGCACAGGGAATGGGCAAACACAGTAATGAACAGCAAGGCCAGTGACCAGTACGAAGTGCAAAGAAGGTACATGAGAACCTGCACAGGGAATGGGTAAACACAGTAACGAACAGTAAGGCCAGTGGCCAGTACAAAGTGCAAAGTAGGCACAAGTGTGCATGAGATCTTGCACAGGGAATGGGCAAACAGAGTAAAGAACAGCAAGGCCAGTGGCCAGTACAAAGTGCACAGTTGGTACATGAGAACTTGCACAGGGAATGCGCAAACACAGTAATGAACAGCAAAGCCAGTGGCCAGTACAAAGTTCAAAGTAGGCATAAGTGTGCATGAGATCCTGCACAAGGAATGGGCAAACACAGTAATGAACAGAGAGGCCAGTGGCCAGTACAACGTGCATAGTAGGTACATGAGAACCTGCACAGGGAATGGGCAAACACAGTAATGAACAGCAAAGCCAGTGGCCAATACAAAGTGCAGAGTAGGCACATGTGTGCATTAGATCCTGCACAGGGAATGGGTGAGACTGTACACTGCCATGGTCAGCAACACAGTTAGGGGGATAACAATGGGCAGTCCAGACACCGCTTTGGGAGAGACAGGTGTGTGAGGGGAACTTTTACTCAGACTTGGCTGTCAGTTGGACTGGGAGGGGGCTGAGTTTTGGGGCCAATTGGAGGACTGGACCTTGAAGAGAGGTAGAGGTATCAGTGACTTTGGAAGCTGGAGTGCTGCTTGGACCAGGTGGTGTGGTGGCATGTGGTGGTGGAGTCATCCTGCCATGAGACACAGTGTGGGTGGGAGATTGCGGAGGGGTGCCTTTTCACTTCTTGGGGAGTCGATGGGGAATGATTATCTTGGTAGGAGTGGTAAGTGCGGCAGGCACTACAGGCACACTCACCACCAAAGCTGCATCAGGTGAAGCCGATTGGCCTCCCTCTGGGGACCTGCTGGATCCGGAGGCAAGCTTGGCCTGGCCTTGCCTATTCCCCTCCACCACCTGTTTACCATGTGAACCCCCTATACTGACCTCCTGTCCCTGCTTCACAGGGGTCTGGATGGGAGTAGATGTTGTGGGTGAATCTGCCTTAGCGGGCTTTTTCTGTGGACCCTTAGCAGGCACCAGTTTCACAGCAGGAACGGGAACTGACTGCTTTTCTTTGTGAGATGCTTTTGGGACAGGAGAGTCCTTGGCTGGGGAAGCCTCTGAGGCATGTGCGCCTGAGGCCTTCTTCATGGCTTTATGCCCTGAGTGTTGTTTAAAAGGCTTTTGCCTTTGCGTTCTGGGGGTGGCTTTGGTTTTTTTTGGGGGATGGTGTCTGCGCTCTGGCCCGCTTGGGCTGCTGCTGTTGTGTGCTGTGTATGCTGTATCTTGAGCTTGAGGTCTGTTGTGTGTGGTCACTATCGTCAGATGTAGCCACTGGCAGGGGGTGGGCAAAGGGACTAGAGCTGGACTCTGAGACTGTGACAGTTGAATGGCGACTGTCATTGTGGAGGACAAAGACTGGACAGTTTGGTGTAGCTCACCCATGTCTGAATGAATGGCCTCCATGAAGGCAACTACCTGTGCCAACTTTTTTGTCGTGGTCTTGGAAGGTATTGAGGAGACTTGTCTGACCCACACACAGCTGGCGCAAAAGGTCCACAGACTCAACTCTGATGGAGGCAGGGGCAGCGGTGCCTGGTGTGAAGGACAATCTTCCCTTCTTACTGATGCGAGCACGTGCAGCACTAGCGGAAGTAGCTGGGAGGGTGGGAACTGGATGCTGTGTGGTGGAAGAGGAGGCAGAGTTCCCGCTCCCTGTGCCCACCAACATAGATGTGTCACCGCTGGCGTCAGATGACGTTGAGGTTGGTGTCTCTGTCTGTGATTCCTCAAGCAGAATCCTGTCCCCCTCCGAGTTGCTGGTCACATCAGTGTCAGTGTGCTCGTGTGTAGCAGTCATGCTTGATGCCTTACCACTGGTGTCCGTCCCCTGTCCTTCTGTGCCCACGGTAGATGCTGCAAGAGACAGAGACATAGGGTCAGTTCAGTGGCATTAACACAAACATCATATGCAAGCAAAGCACTAAACAATATGATGATATCCCATGTTGCACTCCACCCTGTGCAGCAATATTGTGCAAACTCAATTTAAAACTTCAATTTTACGTGTCATCATGCAAACTTGGCATAAGTGACCCATGTGATGACCACAAAGCCAAATAGCCTGCACGTGGCTCCGTGTGACCAGACATACAGATCCCTCCGAGCATACCTAGGGTCCTGAGGGGGGAAAGATGTACCTCCCAACATGTTGCCACAGTCACATCTGGAGGCAGCAGAAGGGGACAACACAGATACAGACTCCAACATATCAGTCCACAATGGCCATGAGCTCATGCCATCCACCATGTCGTACTTTGGGGCACAATTACAGTTGCACATTGGTGTCAGATGTGTAGTCCTCACAATTCTGAAGCCAGGCAATGCACACATTGATGAAAGCACACTCAGATGAGGCACACTTCCGTTCCCTTTCATGGGATGTCCCTGACTTCCCCAATGCAGACGATGCCAGAAGGCCAGAACTCAGAATGCAATGTCAAGGGCCATTACTTCAATGACATGAGAAAGTACAGGTAGGGAAAATGCATGACAGGTGCACCCAACACAGAGGCCACTTACAAGTCATTGCATCACACTAGCAACATCACAGAGCTCAGCACTGGCCCAGGCTTGGAACACATGCAGCCACTCACAGCCAAAGTCACCCTTCCAAGAATACTCACCCCCAGCTTGCTACTTATGGTCCATCAAACTTGCACCCAGCTCAGGCTGTGTCACAGCTAAGATGCGGGCCATTAGTGGTGTTATGCTCCTGCACACCAACCTTCCAGTCCGAGAGAGCAGCCCCAGCGTCATCTCTGCCATGTTTTTGCTCAGCCGGCAGATGTCATCCCACCTCTTGTGACAGTGTGTGCGCTGTCGGTTGGAGACACCCAGAGCCCGCACCTTGTGTGCAATGGCCCGCCACACAGCCTTACGCTGGTGGACTTTGAGCTGCAGGCATGGGAGACAAGAGTGGGAAAAATCAGTGACACAGGGTTATGTACCACTATCTCTCAGTACGGGAGCATGATACTAACTCAGCACTACTTCACATATATGTCCAGCAGAGACAATACATCATCTAACATAGTACATTAGCATGGGAGAATCATACAAAAATGCATGCAGGTATGAGTGTGGACACAGTACCTGCCCATCTCAAACACATGCAGGATGCCAGCACAGAAAGCTATGTGTAGGGGGCCCACATCTGCTATCCAGTTTGTGGGTGAGCAAGACATACATTACATTGGAAATTATGTTTCGGGACAGACTCGCTGTGTCCAACACTGTGCAGCCCTCAATGTCCTTGCCCTGTGAATGGCTCACTGTGTCATGGAGGTCACATTTAGGGACATAATCTTACAATCTCACACCCTTCTCACAAGGTCTGTTGTGTGCAATCTATAAGGCTGAGATAGCTGTTTGATGGATAGTCTAGCAAACAACCCATATGTTTCACTCTGTACATTCAGTGATGTGTCCCTGTCAGATTGGGCAGTGCCTGTGCAGGCCAGGTGAGCTCACACTGAGGTCCAATGTCGGGCATCAGAAATGTCACATGAAGGGACAATATGAGAGCCTAAACAGTGCCTACACATGCGTGTCAGTACACATGCTGATGAAAATGGAAGGGACTCTGTACAAAAGTACAACAATCTGCTGTGTCATAGGTGAATTACCACCAAGAGTGACACCCTCTGGCATTTAAGTCCTGTGCATTGTGCTGACCTATACATGATGGCAAATTTTGAGTCAGACACACTTCCATCAGTACCCCCTGGACTTAAACCCTTGGTAATGTCACAGATGAGCCTGTGAAGAACATCATTGACCCACACAACCATTCACACAGGCAATTTCTGTCCTGATTCCTGCTTAACCAACTTGCTGTGTCACTCTATGGCTAACAAAACAAAACATGTATCTTCCGTTCTGATGTGCAGACAGGGAAACGTGTGAAATAGGCTACACACCTCTTTCCCCTGGAGTCAGCATGCTAGGCAGCGTATGACACAACTCCACACTCTCAGGCACTTACTGCAGCTGATCAACTTCTTGTGTGCACTCCCTGCACTCTCACTTCCACTCTAAAACATTTACGATGACATCTGTAGCACCATATAGCCTCCCATACTGTGTGAGCAGCTCGTCCACCAGGACCTCCAGCTCCTCTGTGTTGAAGGGACAGGCCCTGATCTTCTCATCCCTTGTCATCACTGGGTCCAGGAGACAGGAGCAGCAGCAGTTGGTGGTGAGGGGTGTCAAGCAGCAATGTCTGGAGACAGGAGCAGCAGCGGTTGGTGGTGAGGGGTGTCAGGCAGCAATGTCTGGAGACAGGAGCAGAAGCAGTTGGTGGTGAGGGGTGTCAGACAGCAGTGTCTGGAGACAGGATCAGCAACAGTTGGTGCTGAGGAGTGTCAGGTAAAGTGTTTGGAAGCAGTGGAAATGTGAGGCTCTCTCCCACACATATATAGCCCCCTGGGGTAGTTACAGTGTCAGTCAGTCAATTTCTTTTATTCGATTAATAAAAATCAAAAAAAGGCATAACAAACAGATAATCACATAAATTACAGGACAAAAGTTCATCAGTTACAAAAATAATTATAAATAACATTATCAAAATTTAAAAGGAATGAAGTGAACATATTTCATAAGTTCAGTTCTGAGTTAAAAAAATAAATAAGGTACAATAGTATGATTTCAATATAAGAAGTCTAACAGGGATAAGAAACTCCAAAGAAAGAGACCACCATCCTTCACACCAGGTCAATCATATTAAGACTAGGCCGTGCGCTGACACGCTTCTTGTTAATGCGAACAGCCGCAACTAAGAAATTTGCTACGTAAAAAGCAATAGTAGTGTTAGGTAAGAGTTGCAAGAACAGAAGCGCTGGCCGAACTTGTTGGAAACCAGCCCCTTTAAGAAAAGGTAACAAATATTTTTTCCTAATCTGTGCATAGTGGTCACAAAACATAATGAAATGTAGTGTGTCCTGAGTGGAAAAATTATCACAATCACATGGGGTTGCATTTTCAGGAGTAACCCATGTGGGATAAAAGCCAAGCACAAAATGTATCAGATTAAAACGAATTTTGATTAGGAGAAACCTATGAAATGGACTGGTTACAAAGGCCAGATAGGGTTTCAGACCAGGAACAGTTATTAGCGCATAGTTCCTTCTAACTAATGGCTTTTTTAGTTCCAGGTCCTCCCTCTCAGCCATAAATCGTGTCACTAGTGCGGTCTTAGTCCCCATGACATCCTTCTTGTTAATACAATCAGGGGAATTAAATAGCTCTGGTCTGCCCACTATTGCCAACATCTTTTTAACATATGCCAGCCAGGGGATTCTGTGGGCTCTATCCAAGGTTAAGCAATCCTTGAGGATCAAATGGGTTAAAAAGATTTCCTGGTTAAGCCAGGTTTTTGAACCAGCAAATAACAGGAGACACCTTGATTTGCTCTGCAACAAACCCCACACCCAACTCTGAGTGTATCGTAAAGGTGGATGTGGACTGAGGGACAGACAACAAGGATCTTAAAAACCCATTCTCCACCCTCTGTATGGTATCGGTATTAGAATAACCGCAGATGGCAGAACCATAGGTGGCTATGGCCAAAGATTTGGCTTTGTAAACTTTCAAAATAGCCTCCAAAGAGCGAGCTCCCAACCGTTTGGCAAATCCAAGTATTGCTGCTGCCGATCTTGCCACAGAATTGCCTTTTTGTTTATGTTGCGGACCCCATGTACCTTTCTCATCAAAAATAACCCCTAGGTAAGTGAAAATGGGGACCCTTTTAACCTCATGGCCTAGGCAAAAAAAAGATTTGGATTTCTTTTTCCTACTGGCCTGACCAATGATCATGACCTGAGACTTTTGGATATTAATTTTCAGGTCTAATGATGTCATAAAATCACCAAAAGAGACCAAAAGTCTATCAAGAGCCACCCCTGAACGTGCCAAAAGCATGGCGTCGTCGGCGTATAGGAGAACTGGGATCTTAGTATCTCCTACACGCGGTACATCCTCCACTGCGTTGGCCAGGGCTGAGTCCAGGGCATTTATATATAGTGTAAAAAGGAGGGGTGCCAATATGCACCCCTGCCTAACACCCCTCTCTGACATAAAGCAGCTGGTGCACCTTCCCCCTTGGGTAACTCTCACTGAGGCTAACAAGCCGCAGTGAAGGTCCGCCAAGAAACCAACCAGGGGGGGATCAACCCCCATATCCAGAAGGATTCTCCACAGTTTTGACCTGTTAACCAGGTCAAAAGCTGAGGAGAGATCCATAAAGGCCATATACAGGGACCTCTCCTTTGCGATGGTATATTTACAAATAAGTAAATGAAGGTTTAAACATTGGTCCAGCGTGCTCCTATTAGCCCTAAAGCCATATTGAGCATTTGATAATATGCCACTACCCTCAAGCCAAGTGGTCAGCCTGCCCAAGATGACTCTGCCTAAGATTTTAACAGCAGAGTCAATTAGGGAAATAGGCCTATAGCAGGCCGGATCATCCCTCTGACCTTTTTTGAAAATTGGGATAATGATGCACTTTGCCCAAGACTCAGGGATATTCTTATCTCTATCGGCATTAAAGACATTTGTCAATATTTTGGCCCAGAGTTTAGGGGCGGACTTGTATAAGTCTGCAGGGACACCGTCTGGACCCGGAGCCTTGTTTGTGAATGTCTCGAGAATAGCTTTTTCAACATCCTCCTCCCTGAAAGCCGAAACTAGACCGACCTGATTAAGAGGTAGCAACCTATCTAGGTACCCAGGTGAGTGTAGACTATAATTTTTTTCAAAATGAGCTAACCACTGCTCGTCAGGAATACTACATTCCATAGACTGGTTCTCACTACCGTAAAAAAAAAGAATGGTTAATAACTCCCCAAAATTTGGAGCTATCCCGCAAAGTTTCCGGTGACAGTAAATTATTCCAAGCATCTTCCTGGATCTCATTTTTACGAGCTTTAATGGCTAGTTTATATTGTTTCCTCAGAGATGCGATCAATGGTCTATTTCTCGGTTTTTCCTTTAACGCCTTTAAAAGAGCAGAGTGAGCCTTAGTACAATTAGTATCAAACCATTTTTTGCCTATTTGGCCACCTGAATTGATATTAACCAGGAGGGCAACATTTATTTGTAGGCAAATGGAGCTAAAGGCCTCAACTATCCTTGAGTTGGCGTTAGCATGGTCTAAACATATGCCCCCCTCCAGTTCAACCTTAGACAGAACCTCTTGTAAAAAAGTGATCGGAGTCACTTGAGCCCATTTCAGTCTCCTACCTTGGTCTTTTACTAAAAAGACTTTGGTTCCCAAATTTCTTACATCTTTGAAAGCCAGAGACCCTCCCGAAACAGCCTCTGCTATCACGGGATTGTGGTCACTAAAGATGGAGTCCTCTACCCTGTAATTTAAAACCAAAGACGAAATCAAGGAAGAAACAAAAATGTAATCGATGACTGATCCTGAATCAGTTCCTTTAAAAGTACAAGATCTCTGTCCTTTCATGCAGTGACCGGGTTCGGAGAGGTTTGAGGAAGCCTGTAGGCTCTCCAAAGCCTCACCTTGTTTATTGTGTTCAAAGTAGGTGGGTGATGAGTAGGGAAATCCCTCATCATCATCCATAATGCAACCCAGACTGCCAGACTGCAGGGATGGATATTAAAGTCACCCATCAGGATGACCTCAGGACTATTATGTGACGCTCTGAATTTGTCCAGAACCTCCCCTAGAGATTCTAGATGCTGATTTAGACTGACACTGTCAGAGGAATTATAAAAATTGATAAGAAGCAAAGATGGGGAATTTGCAACCGCTAGTTCTACGACTAAACAGTGTTGGGAACCAGATTCTAACTGTTTTGCGGTTCCTTTCAGATTCAGTGAAACCAGAAGTGCAAGGCCCCCCTTTGCCCTGCCCGCCAGACTAGGTGTGGCTGGGATATAAAAATGAACATAACCATCCAAAAAAAGACTATTCGCTGTGTCCCAGGTTTCTTGCAATGCGATAATATCATGGGACATAACATAGCCAGCCCATTAGTCATCCTGGCTTTTAGATCTAATTCCTGCGATATTCCCGCTTAAGATTTTGCAGCTAGTTTTTTTGCAGGGCTCATGTGACTCTATATCTTCCTCTCCTTTTCCCTCAAGCCCACCTATCAGATTGTTTAGTAAAGGAGACGTAGTAGAAGTAAACCCCTCCAGCGCCGGTCAAGCTAAGGCTACCGGATAATGTGTATTGTCGTTAAGATCGGGGAAGTATGTGGCAGACTTTGAATTAAATCCCCATCTTGCCTGGTCTTGACCAGAACTTCCAAATATATTAGGATGAAGGTTATAGAAATGCCACAGATCATGAACCCTTATTTCCGTCCGATCACATATAGGTGGGTGATCACAGATGAAAAGTACCACACGACTGTCCTCAAAATTAATAATAATACAGTCCCCAGGGAAGTCTTTTAGTCTAGGACCCACCCAACCAACTCTTCTGGCAAAAAGAATCTTCCCGTCCAAAAAGTTCGGGATCGGTCTATTTTTGTTTAACCGGAAAATGACTTTATTTTTGAGTTGTTGGTAGGATTCCTCAGTACCAGTTTTGAGTTCAGGGACACCGGTCAAAACAATAACATATGGAGTGGAATCTGGAGGGAGGTGAATATGAATATTGGAAAATGTATTTGTTCTATCCCCGGAATCTATAATTACTCCTTTATGTGTACCCTTGGTTACGGATTTAGTGCCAGATAAACCCCTTAGGCTAGTCCTATCCTGACTGCCACCATAAGTAGTGGCATTGTCTTTGACCAGAGTTCTAGGGGGAGCTACCCTGGGGTTGTCTTTAGAAGATACAGCAGGGATAGAGGGAGAGGGTGGCGGGACAGGAAGAGTGGAATTAGCCCTAATAGGATTATCACTGTCCTTGGTGACTAATTTGATAACATTTTTCAATGAACAAAAGTTATCCAAAATAGTTTGCTCAAGGCGTTCAACTTTATCAGTGACCACTTTTACCCTTTCCAAGAGTGGCAATAATAGCGAACGGACTATTTGCTCGATCTGAGATGTCAGATCGCGAAACTGGGGCTGGTCCGAAGGCCTATTAGAAGTCTCACACAAAAGTGAGTTGTCAACAACCTGAGCCTCACCAATCTCCAATGGTAAATGTGTCGTAATATTGGAGTGCTTTGCCTGTCTCCCTCCCTGAGTCAACCCATCTCTTTTCCTCTTGAAGATAGCACTTTTAGTGATTTTTTTACTAGCTCTTGTCTGAGGATAAATGGAGACATGTTTCGTAATAGTAGGAGCACTACTTATTAGAGAGGCAACTTCACCCGGGACGTTAATCAGATCATCTCGAACAGGTGATGTAATGGTACTAACCCCGGTATTCCGCTGTTGCGCAAGGTCTCCTGAAACCTGCATTACTGAGCTCTTGGGGGATTTCGCTAAAGCAAGTGTTCCCAGAGATAAACGTCTAGCTTGAATTAGCTCTGAAGATAAACGGCGCTCAGTAATAGCCAATTCATGCTCTAAGACTGAGACTGCTCTGGTAATAAAATGGTCAAGAGTACCAGACACAGACCCACCCCCTCCAGTACGCTTTCCCTTGCCCGCCATCATGTACTGGGTGCGAGCCGGTAACAGTATAGTCACAAAGCAATATCACCAGTGTAGGGAGACAACAATACAAATATTAAGTCACGGTACACCCTTAAAATAATACAAACAGGGAGGCCACTAACCTCAATAGCATAGGCAATACACACTTGCCAAATAGCCTACACAAGACGAATACACAGATCTACCTTAACTGCTAGGAAGCAAGTAGCGATATTAGGGGGGTGGCCCAGTCCAGTCAGGTCCTGTCAGTGACGGGCAAGGACGGGCCCGCCCTTGGCCCGGGCTCCGCCCTCGCGCGTCCCGCGCCGCGGAGCTCCTGAGTCTATTTTAAAGACCTCCGGCGCAGCCTGATGACAACAGTGGCTGGCGCCGGGAGTGTGGTGCTGGGAAATGTAGTTTTCCCCACGTCGTGCCTTCTCACGGGAGTCTGCGAGCAGGAGGCGTTGTTCGGCCGTTCCCCTCATGGCGATGCAGAAATGAACGTTGCAGGCTAGATTGAGGCAAAAGAATTCCAGGTGCGTCCCGAGCTGCGGAGCTCCTGAGTCTATTTTAAAGAACCCCGGCGCAGCCTGATGACAACAGTGGCTGGCGCCGGGAGTGTGGTGCTGGGAAATGTAGTTTTCCCCACGTCGTGCCTTCTCACGGGAGTCTGTGAGCAGGAGGCGTTGTTCGGCCGTTCCCCTCACGGCGATGCAGAAATGAACGTTGCAGGCTAGATTGAGGCAAAAGAATTCCAGGTAGTTACAGTTGTTCTAAGCTGCTGCAATTGGTGTTCCAGGTCCGCTTTTTTCAAATGCATCCAATGACTGGTTCCACGGTGGCGGAGCACGCCTACCGCTATTTTCAAAATTGCATTAGGCTACAGCGATTGCGGGTCCCATTGACTGTAAAGGCTTGGACATTGGCGGTGACACACCGCAGGGGCCAGGCGGTCGCTACCGCGATATGGCTGCTAGCCATTGGATCCAGTGACCGTGATTTGGTTGGCGGAGCACGCCAACCGCCATTTGACTATAAACATATGTGTATCACTACCGCAAGTGTGGCTTTGGCATTGGCAGTGACACACCGCAGGGGCCAGGTGGTTGCTACCGCGATATGGCTGCTATACATTGGAGCCAGTGATCATGATTTGGGCGGCAGAGCATGCCAACCGCCATTTGACTATAAACCTGTGTATCACTACCGCGAGTGTGGCTTTGGCATTGGCAGTGACACACCTCAGGGGCCAGGCGGTTGCTACCGCAATATGGCTGCTATACATTGGAGCCACTGACTGTGATTGGGGTGGGGGAGCATGACAACTGTCATTGTAACATATGCATATCACCACCGCGAGTGTGGCTTTTGCATTTGCGGTGACACATCGCAGGGGCCAGGCGGTCGCTGCCGCGATATGGCTGCTATGCATTGGAGCCAGTGACCGTGATTGGGGTGGCGGAGCATGGCAACCGCCATTGTAATATATGTATATCACTGCCGCGAGTGTGGCTTTGGCATTGGCGGTGACACACCGCAGGGGTCAGACAGTCTCCACCACGATATGGCTGCTAAACATTGGAGCCGGTGTCTGTGATTTGTGTTGCGGACCACTTTGACAGCGCCTATGGACACATCATGCTGTGTGAATGGCCAATGGCCAGTTCTCATCAGTGCACAATAGACACATGATTCATAGCACAAGATTGTGCATACAATGTCAATGTAATATTTACCCCACTGCTGACTACACATGCCATGTTGGTGTATATGATTGAAAACATTGGCATGTACTCCCTCATATGTCACTTGTGACATTTCTGGGCATGTACACAGAACAGTGTTGTGATGGACTCTCCAATGGATACACATGTCAATATGTGGTAGGGCTGAGCAACTCACAGTGATGAATGTCTGACTACACATTGTGCATATGTCCCTGTATACTTTGCTTGGCTCACGCACACACTTGTTGTTTACGCACAGACTGTGATCATTGTGTTGTTGATGTCTGCCCTGTTTGACTTACGCAGGAAGGTGTGTCAGGTACAGCAGCTAGGTAGGAGACAGTAGTGTTGCTGTTTAACAAATATGCTGTATGAACTACTCTCAGGACTGCTCATGCAAGATGTGGCCATATCCCTTTGGGCATTCACATAGTCAGATACTGTTTTGGAGGTCCTCGCTGTGTGAAAAGTGGACAAGTGTACGACTAGTGTAGCTGAAGTTGTCCCTACATGTAAGTTGGACCGTAAACTGAACTGTGATGAGAGTCATTGTTGGTGTTGTGTCAGTCAAAACTTAAGATGTTGGACACATCTCATGGTGTATTGCATTTACATGTGTCCCCTTTCATCTCACCTAGGAGGATACCAAATGTGTATCGTCCCTTCACAGTGCTGGCAGACATGGAGGATGAGAAGGTCATGTGGAAAATCCATCATGTTCAGCAGGGTGCTACGTGATGTCCTGTCTGCTATGATGACCTACAAGGACAGATACATCCATTTCCCCAGGAGGCATGAATTGGCGGCTGTGAATGGTGATTTATATGCCCTTGAGCACATCCACAATGGTGTTGGTGCCATTTACTGCATACATGTTTGCCTGGTTCCACCACAGGCATGTGAGCACATCTACAGGAACAGGAAACATTTCCATTCCATCAATGTACAAGTGGTGTGCCAGGTGGATATGATCATCTTACACATCTGGGCCAAATTTCCTGGCTCGGCCCATGACTCGTACATCATGTGTAAGAGCATTATGCCACAGCTGATGGCTAATCTGCTTCTGGAGCGTGCATGGATTGTGGGTGAGCACGCAGAGTCAAGTTGCATGCTGTGTGTGTGACATGTTGTCCTCTGCCACAGTTATATTACAAAGTTGGTCTGTGTATCTCACACCTAGGTGACTCTGCATATCTCAACCGTCCTTGGTTGCTGAGCCCACTGGGGAATCCCAGGACCCCAAGTGAAGTCTGCTACTATGATGCCCATGGGAGGACACGTCGTGTGGTGGAGCGTACTTTTGGTCTCCTAAAGTCACGGTATTGCTGCCTGGACAAGACCAGAGGTGCACTGATCTACTCGCCCAAAAATGTGTGTCAGATTGTAGTTGTATGCTTCATACTCTACAACCTGGCCTTGCGCAAGGAGATCCCCCTGCTCCTGGACGCTGATGAGCAGCCAAGGCCCCAGCCTGCAAACCAACCCATGTTCAGTGATGAGGATAGTAGAGAGGAGGAAGGTGTTGAGCTGAGTCTACAGCTCATCAACCCCTACTTCACTTGAAGGTGAGTGACAATGTACAACGGTGCCATTGTCTGCTGATGTCGTTGTTGATGAAAAGGTCTATGTGAGCTTTGTGACTGCAGCCTGTTTTTGACTCAGTGCTGGCTGCCAATGTTTCTGGGACAGGGTAGTTTGGCACAGACACAGGATTTCTATGTCGGTACGGGTGCTCATTGTACTGTGTGCAGATTGGAGTACCTTGATGACAAGTGTTGTGTGATGGCTGTGATGCCACCACCTGACTAGTGAATATTGTTCTGTTGTGTTTTCCTAGGTCACTTCAGCCTCTCCTTGCCCACAAACAATCCGTGCTCCTGGTACATTGTAATCATGGTGAACATTGCACATCCTGCGATAAACACGGAGCAGACACAACGACATAGGTGTGTAAGGAGTGTTTATTTACAATGGGTACATGTGACAGGGGAGTGAATATTTACAAAATGTGAACAGTGAAGCAATGAGTTGTTGTGATGGAAGATGAGACAATCGAGTAGTCACCACATTGATGTGGTGACCCAGTCCAATAGACAGATGCCATTAACATGGCAGTGTGGGGAAGGACAGTCAACAGTCAATGGCAAGGTGAAGAGGAGTGCCATCATGGCTGGCTCCATGACTGGCATTTGGCAGGTGCTTTGCCACGGGATCCTCCCTTGGATTTCTTTGGGTGGCCCCTTGGTCGTTTGGCAGGGGGGTTTCTGTTGCGGACCAGTAGGGTGTGAGGGGTCCCCCTCTCCGTGGCTGCAGGGGAGAATGTGGAACTGTCATTCTGCAGGCCACGGGAGGGAGGTGGAGGTGCTGTTTGTGCCACAGACCTGTCTCTCAGAAGCGCCACTAGCTGGCCCAAGAGGTCCACGATTTGGCCCATGCGGGTGTCTATGGACCTCAGCAGCAGGTGGAGCTCACGGGAATCCTCCTGAGCCTGGCCCGTTTGTCCCTGGGCCCGTTCATAGGCCCCAAGGACTCTGGTGATGTTGTCCAGGGCTTTGGTCCCAGTGTCCAGTTGGCTTGGACTCCCCCTTGCCCTCCCACCTGCCCTGTTGTCACAGACCTGTTGCCTCACCACTGTACGCACCAGCTTACTCTCCCTGCCCTCCTCAGTTGGTGGGGTGGAGTGGTCATCCTTTGGGGCAGGGAGAGTGTTGCAGGCAGCACTGGTGGTGGTGGTGGAGGCCACACAGGTCATCACAGCAGGAGTCAGCGTAGTTGTTGTTGTTGCTGATGGGGTGGTGGGAGGGACAGTGGGGTCCTGGGATCTGTTGCGCCCTGGCATGCCAGATGAGCCGGCTTCAAGCTCCCCATCCTCGAAATCCAGGGAGTCATCATCAGAAAGTCCATTTTCGGGGGTGGAGACTGTCCCTGCAGGTTTGTGTTGTCATCCTCTGCAGTCAGTTCCTGGTCACCTGTGGGACAGAGGGGAAATGGTCATTGACGTGCACCCCTCAAGCTTGGTGTTCGATGTATCTTATTTACAGGTTATGCAACACACAGTTTATTTGTTCTCACATTGTATGCCTACACAGTAATGTGCTTCATGACATATTGTGGAGGTACAAACATTAATTTTCCATGGTGTGACATGTCAATGGAAACCATACCCCAGGTGCAGATTTTGTGATTACGGGACATGTTGTCATCTGACAACTAGCAGAAATACGACTTGATGTGAATCATCTTTGCTGATTACTCTGCCTGGTAGGCATTACATCTGCACATGAACTAGCCATTGTCATCTCATGCATACCTTTGTCATGTCCTGGGCTTTGATTTATTTGTTCTACAGACCATGCTTGCTTTGTTTTCATATGGTCCTTCAAGCTCAGCCCCCACGGAACGTACAGATACAGTGCTGTGCATGTTTGTGCCCTGATTTTCTCCAACATGGGATTTGGTGATTCACACTTTTGTTTCTGCGACAGTTACATACGCTTAGCTGTCTGCACACTGTAATTTAATATTGTATCTGTGTCAATTTTGGTGGGATGTTAGGGCTGGTGTTGTCATATAGCTCCATGCTTTTAGAGAAGAATGGTGGGGTGCATGCACTGTCTACTTACCTGTTCTGTTGTGACATTAGGGTGGACTTTCTGACGCATCTCTCTGGGTGTGTGTTGAAGTGCTCCATCCTGCTTAGGAGTGGCACAGGGGTGCCTGGTGGGAGTCGTAGTGCAGGCCTTCCACCCTAAAACACCCCTCTCCGGGAAGATGGCTACCTACCTGTAGGTTTGTTTGTTGTAATACAATGGCTGACACATGCTTCGTGGGGGAGTGCTCCATCCTGCTCAGGGGTGGGACAGGGGGCCTGGTAGGAGTTATGGTGCAGGACTCCCACCCCCAAACTGCCCTGCCTGGGAAGATGGATACCTACCTGTTAGGTGAAGGTGAACAATGCAATGGCTGCAACATGCTTCTGGGTGGGGGGGGGTGCTCCATCTTGCTGAGCTGTGGAACAAGGGGGCCTGGTGTGAGTTGTGGGGTAGGCCTCCCACCCACAAACAGTCTTCCCTGTGAAGATGGCTACCTACCTGTAAGTTTGATTGTAGTAATACAGTGGTTGCCAAATGCTTCTGGGTGTGGGGGGAGTGCTCCATCCTGCTCAGGGGTAGGACAGGGGTGCCTGGTGGGAGTTGTAGTACAGGCCTCCCACCCCCAAACACCCCTCCGTGGGAAGATGGCTACCTACCTGTTAGATGAAGGTGAATATTGCAATGGCTGCCACATGCTTCTGAGTGTGGGGGAAGCGCTCCATCCTGCTCAAGGGCGGGACAGGGTGCCTGGTCGGAGTTGTAGTGCAGGCCTCCTTCCCCCAAACATCCCTCCCTGGGAAGATGGCTACCTACCTGTTAGATGAAGGTGAACAATGCAATGGCTGCCACATGCTTCTGGGTGGGGGGAGGAGTGCTACATCCTGCTCAGGGGTGGGACAGGGGGCCTGGTGGGAGTTGTAGTGCTGGCTGTCTGTACACATGCAACCCTGGGAATGTTGCAGGCTACCTTTGGGGTGATTTAGATGAAGTGGATGTTACATCTGTGAGACTTGTGTTGGGTATTGTGGTGCGGATAATTGAACTTGGGCCAAGGAGGTGTAGCTTTGTAGTTGTGCAAGACAGTACATAGCAGTGTAATGGTATACATTTGTTTGTCCTTACCAGCCTGCACTCCTCCGGCTATACCTGTGAGACTCTCTGGATGCAGTATGGCAAGCACTTTCTCGTCACATGCAGTGAATGTTCTTGGTAGAATTGGAGGGCCACTGCTAGTCATCTGAGCCAGCTGACGGTTCTTGTTGTTCTTCTCTTTCACCATCCTCTTCAGGTCATGCCACAGCTTCATGATTTCCTGCTTGGAGCGTGGGGTGGTCCCTACTTCATTGACCTTGTTGACTATCCTTTCCCACATTTGTGCTCTTGTAGTTAATGGTGTCTGTTGGACCAGGGTACCAAACAATTGTGGTTCTACTCTTATTATCTCATCTACCATGACTGACAACTCACTCTCTGTGAATTTGGGCATTTTCTTTTGTGCCATGGTGTGTGATGTGCAAATGTTTTGAGGTGCAGTTGTGAAGGTGGTGGGGGTGATGTGTGGGTATGTATGTGTGTTGTTGTGCTGGTGAGATGTGTGGTGTTTTGCCTATCCAATGTGCTGCAGGGTTTACTTCCTTCAGGGCTGGAGTAGTGCAAAGGATTGTGGTAAGGGAAGGGGCTGGTTTTATACTCAGCTATGTGGGTGTGTCAAAATGGGGTATTGCTGTCAGGTGTGTTGTGTGGGTTGTCCTGGGATTTGTATTTTTTAAGTTGCCATGGTGGTGTGGCATTGGGGTACGTTAGGTGTTTTTGGGGGCAGAGCTATTTTGATGTGTGAACTTGGTGGCCTTGTTGTGTGTTTTTTTGTCAACAGCCATATTTGTCACGGAGTGTCCGCAGTGGTGGCTATGCAAAAGCCCTTCCGTGGGCTCTACCATTCATCACTGTTTGCGATCGCGGCAGTCAGAAACAGCGGAACGTCCTGCTGTCACATCGAGGGAATGCTAATTTTACGTGCGGTTACTCCGTTGGCCTTGCGGCGGTTTAGTGTTTTTCCGCTGTGAATACGACCGCCACAGGCAGATTTTCACCAGCTCTACCCGCTGCCGGCAATCTTTTGTGGCGTTGTTGCACCATGGTCAGGATTTTTGGGCGGTTGAGCGTAATCGGAACGCTGGTTTTGCCGCGGTACCAGCGGACGGTTGATTTCCGCTACCATGGCGGTCGGGGTGGTTTTCCGACCGCCATCCTAATAGACCCCTTAGTATCATTGCATCCTCTTCAGAGATCTGTACGTATCCTCATGGCCAGAGGCTCGAATCCCAGCTGGTCTATTCAGCCTTAATCCCAGCTGGTCTATTCAGCCTTCTTTCCTTTAAAGGTGGACAAAATGAGTACCACTAAGTTGGGTAAAAATTAACATTTGTCATTCCTCACCGGTTAAACTGCTCTTTACAAATATGCTTGTTAGGTGTTTTGCACAGCTTGCTTGAAATTATTTTTTTCCTTTCTAGTATGCAGTAACTTTTTGCGTAATGACCGCCCCAAACCTTTTGCGGATACTTTACATTTTTTTTCTCTACATTCCGAACCAGATTTTGAGATCCAGCTGCCTGGCTCTCATCTAGGAGCCCAACTTCAAATTCAGATCACAAGCAGTTCAAAGATTCTTTTTATTTGGCCCTTAAATTGACCATTGCACTTCCCCCTGAAGTTAGATTATTTAATGAAAAAGGAACAATCGATAGACAGAATGCAGAACAATGTCATTCATTCACCCCAGTGCAGAGATCTGGGCCTAAATCCATCGTTTTTTTGCTCACCATTCCATTCCAGGTTGAACCCAGCCATATGCAAATAAGTCTTGAACCTGTGCCCAATGGGAACAGTCCAGCCTGAACTGCCAGGGGAGGTCCTCCCTGGACTGGGACCAGCATCCTAGGACCGATTTTGGGGTTTCACCCCTCATCATCCGGGTATGCCCAGACGTGGGTCCCGGGATCACTTTGCCCCTGGATTCAAGCTAGCCTTGCTGATGAGGGGTGAAACCCCATAACCAGTCCTAGGATGCTTGTTCCTGGTCCAGGGAGGATCTGGTTTGGAAGTTCGGGCTGGACTGCTCCCATGAGGCACAGGGTCAAGACAGATTTGCATATGGCCAGGTCTAAACTGGTGTGGCATGGTGAGCAAAAGAATGATGGATTTAACCCAGATCTCCTGACTTGGGGTGAATGTTTTGATTTGTTCTGCATTCCGTCCATCAATTGTGTGTCTTTTGTTAGATTATTTAAAGCACCCTCCTATTCTGTAAAGCTGAGGAATATACATTTAGTATTTTGAGCTAGCAGTCCGCGTTGTAGCAAGTTTCAGTTAAAGGGGTCCTGCAACATCAGTGCCTCTCTTTACTCAAAGACAATTTGGCTTAGAGTGATCGTTTTTTAACTGTATGTAAGATATCAGGGCATGTCCATTTAGTTCACTGAGTGTTACATAGGGGTTGGGGAGGGGTGGGGCGTATCTCAGGGTGGGTAGAGCCATTGGAGGCTAGTTCTTTGTTTATTCTTTCCCCAGCATCCTAGAGTTTATTTCAGCAAGGGCCATAAGCAGAGAGCGGTGATGGAGAAAGACCATAGAGATACACAATGAATGGAAAGACAGAGCAAGTGTAACAAGGATCAGGCTGGTGTTGAGCATTTTTGACAGAACTGGTTTTGGTTCCCAATCCACACCCGTATAACACAAGTTTGCATTTACTGCATCACAAGAGTTATTTACAAACATGTTTCTCATTGTACTAAGAGCACTAGTTAATTTTCAGCTTTTGGTTTCTCGGTTGATCCCAGATTGTGTTTCAGTTACAATGAAATAGCGGATAAATGGTTCCCTCAGTCTTACATGGAGTGATTGTAGCTCATACATATTTTAGTCTGAATCCCACAGCCAATCCAAGTATGCAAGACTGTTTTTTTCTCCTATGGCAATTTGTCCAGAATTTGCCTGAGAGATTTGTTTTATAGAATAGCTCCCTTTGAAGCAGGCACATGACAAGCATTTTTATTTCTGATTACAAGATCAGAAAAATGCTAAGCTGTATAGTTTGCTTGCATGGAGTTTTTTGTATTATTTTTCCATTTTTCCTACAGTCTGAAGTGATCCGCGTTTTGGAGACTGGTGTTGCTGGTCAGATCACCTACTCATTGCTGCAGTCAATAGCCAAGGGAGATGTCTTTGGAAAGGATCAGGCAATGTCTGTGTGTGAACTATCTTTCGTTGTATAAGGAATTGTGTCGGCTGGTCGCTTCTCATCTAATTTGACGTTTCTGACTTCACTTTTCATCAGCCAGTGTCTATGAGATCATTAAATAAGGTCCCAGCAAAAAAGCAAGACTGAGTTAATGTATAGCTCAGTGAGCCTTATGCTTTTGTTGTCGCCTTTTAGGTACAAAGAAAGCCCAAGGGAAGCAGGGCAAACAGCTAAGGTTGCTTTGCTGCTCATTTGGGTATGGAAATGCTGACAGCAGCATTGAGTGATCTGTTACGTGGATTTGAAGGCCTGGTTAAAAATCTTTGCTCCTATATGTGTAATTAAAATGTTGTCAACCTACCATGTGTCTTCACCATATTTTGTAAACTTCCTCAGTTTGATTAATATAAAGGATCAAACATCTGGAAAATATTTACTGACAAGCCCAGAACTAAACTTCTGACTAGCAGTTGTCTTGAATATTCCCAAAGTTACAAGTGCTGTGTGCAGAGTCAAACTTCACCTTTCAGCCTTTCAATAAAATCTGAGGTCCTTCACCTCTCCCTCTCACTGTCTCAGCGGGTCCCTAAAATGTAATTATTACTGTTTATATATTTTCAGATTTGTGAGCGGAACTATCAGATTGAACATTAGTTTTATAGATCTCTTTTTATCAGGTAGGCCACATGGTTCTGTCCTCTATGCCACCAACAAAACCTTGTTAGTTCTGACTGGCTGTATTGAGCAGGTGATATGGTAGGATCACTTCAAAGTGAGATGATAGGGCGGAATTGTGGTTTTAATTAAACACTAACTTTTGTCCTAAGTATTGTTCCGGTTCCTCACTTGGATACTCTGCCCGTTTTGGATTAGCGCATTGCCAAAATTCATAGTTTGGTCTTTGTATGCATTCTCCTCATATTCTGTCCCCTTCCTAGGTGCTAAAGGTGTCTAGGCACCTCTGCCAGCAGACAAGTTTAACTTCTGTTTAGAATTGGGATGACACCTTCTGATTATTTGTATGTTTCAGGAAGAAGTAGATAGCTACTGCTTCTGTGACACATATGGAAAGAGTGGAGGGGCAGTTACTGCCAGCCTTGCTTCGTGAAAGCAAGTACTATAAATGCAAAGTGTGAGTTTACATACCACCTGCAGGTTTTCATAACACATAAAGAGCATTGTCATTTACAATGCCAATTGCTCAAACTCTTGCAAATGGGAGACCTATTGCATTACAAAGGCTTGTTTAACTAGTAGTCGCAATTGCAGAGAGTTGGCGAAAGGGGGCTGGACCTTCGACCAGCTCTCTGAAGTCTTGCTGTGTAGGACTTAAAGGAGTTAGCAGGAGGGCTTCTTGGCCCCAAAGATCCCTCAGCAGTAAATTGGACTTCATCTCCCAAAAAGTAGTGCACTTTGAGCTGCATTTGCAGATTGCTGGAGAAAGGGGGCGTGGCCTCCAAAGACTTTTTAGCAATCCCGCTGTGTGGAACTTATTAGAGATAACAGGAGGGGTAGTTGGCCCCAAAGGATGTCCTTGGGGGCCAATTATCCCTCCTTTTACCATCAGTAATACCCACACAGCTGGATTGCTGAGAGGTCGTCAGAGGCCACACCCCCTTTCTCCACCACCCTGCATCTGCACCTCCTGGCTCACTTCCTTGGGGGATAAAGTCCACTTTAGTCCTGAGGCCCTCAGGAGGCAAGGGCAACTCATCTCCCCACCAGCAGTGCACCAAGAGGCGCGTTTGCTGAAAGGTGGAGACAGGTGGTGTGGCCTGCAACCACCCCTCAGCAATCCCACTGTGTGGCACCTACTGGAGGTAACAGGAGGTCTTGTTGGCCCCTAAGGGCCATCAGCAGTCACGGGAACTTCATCACCAAACCAGCAGGGCACCAGAAGGTGCATTTGCAGTGTGTTGGAGAAAGGGGGCGCGGCCTCCAGGGAGTTGCGGGCTTTTCATTTTTTTCTCCATCTTCCTGGGTCATTTTTGATGCCAGGGTCCCATCCCCTGGGGCCCGGCCATTTCTTTCTTTCCCTTTTCTTTGTAAAATAGAGGAAAGGGGCTGGGTGGCCACCCTTTCCTGGGTCAATTTTGCCCCCAAGGAGCTCATCTCCAGGAACCTGCCCTTTATTTTATTAATTTTATATTATTTAATTTTTACATTGGAAAGGAGCTGCGCCGCCCGCTATCCCCAGGCTGATTACGTCTCCGCTGACCCCATCCCTCGGGGCTGACCCTCTCTATATATATTTTTTTAAAGGGGATGGGGGCCTATGTGCCCCCCAGGCCAATATCGGCACTGGAGACCCCATACCCAGGGGCCTGGCCACTTCGTTGGGGACCTCAGGAGAAGCCTGAAGGCTCCCGCAGTCCCTGCCAGCTTCCTGCGGGAGCCAGTATTGCTTTGAGACCCAGGAAGCTGCTCACATGCAGCTCCCTGGATCTCAATGCAATGTCTGTTTCCCTGCTCGCTTGACAGTAGGAAGGGAAATAGATAAGCTCTGCTTTCAGCAAGTGAGAGTATTTTCTGCTCTTGCTTGCTGAAAGCAGAGTGTTTGCCATGGCTTGGGGGAAGCAGTGCTCCCATCAAGCCATTGCAAACTGCAATGTCTCTCGGGTGGGCACGCTGGGACATTGCTGGAGCCAGCTCTGGGTGGTGGCGGTCCCCACAGCCATGTAGGGCTCCACAAGGTGGCTGTGTGCCCCCCCTTCTTTGTAAATTAAGCCCCAGGGAGGTGGTGGTCCCCTGGGTTGCAGGGCTCGCTAAAGCCCCCCAAGCATTTTTATTTAATTTAGCACTGGATAGGTGGCAGTCTCTGGCCTCCGTGTGGGAGCTGGAGCCCCCCACACATTTCTATTCAGTTTTGGGGCTTCAGGGGTGCTACATGGTCTCCCATATTTGTGTCATTTAACCCTGGGGAAGTGGCGGTCCCCAGGGCTGCAGCAGAGGCCATATGGGCATTCATTTAATTAAATAGCCAAGGGGAGGTGGCAGTCCCTAGAGCTGTGGTGGGGCATGCAGGTCCCCCACAACAGTCGGAATATGTTTGCCCCAGGGAGGTGGCAGTCCCCAAGGTCCAGCGAGTGCTGCATGGACACCCCCTGCATTACTATAAGAACTTTCCCCCAGGACCCACCCTATATTGAACAAAGCGCAGGAGTCTGCATTCATTATTTTTTTTCTTAAATTTCAGCAGGAGTCACAGATACAGTGTGAGTCCCTCCTAAAGGTTTTTTAAAAATGCTTTTATGCCACTGTGGGGGGCCTGTGGGACCCCAACAAGAGGCCTAGGGAGTTAAGGTTTTTCTACCCTGCCCCCATTTCTTTTTCTTAAGTTTCTTCTAGTAACTCGGTCCAACAGAGTCACAGAATGGCTGCCAACACTTCCTGGTTTGCAGTGTTGGCAGCCAATCAGATCTCAGGCATGAGATCAGGAGGGGTCACAGATCCTCTGTGGCCTCAGTTGTATCTCTTGAAAATCTTTACATTTCACAGCAACTACAGATTTACACCATTTAACTACCAGTTCGGGCTATAGCTGTGTCTAAGGTTTTTATGGAAATTAAGATGGAGGAAAAGCATTTTGGGAACCCTCTTTTTCTTGGCCCCTGCTTGACAGATCACCACAACATTTTTAAGACAGCAGCTGAAGAGACTGGCAAATTAGTTTTGACAATTTTGTGAAGATTCGTCAAACGACTACCTACTGGTGTCTTCCTTATATATATTCAGTATGTTAGAACTCCCACAGCCTCCTGACGGCGAAGAAGGAGAGACGGACCACGGAAATCTTCAGGCAAGGTGTTTTATTCGACCATCTTCTCTCAGCAAAAAAATGACGCGTTTCGGGCTCGAGAGCCCTTGTTCACATGTGGAATGAGGTCACACTGAATGTTTTTAAAGTGCTGCAGAGTGTACACCCACTTCCTGGTCACATGATAATAGACCAAGAAAACAGACTTCGTAGGTATTATGAAAAACATATATATCATATTGCCTTGAGGTATAAAATCCAAGAAGATAAATATAAATATCTAAAAAGAAATACGTTTTTCATTGTATTACAGCCTTAGGAAACATTTTTTTCTGTTTAAGAGAAACTGAAAACCTATCTCGTTGTGTAAATACTCTGTTATGACAGGATAAATCCTTGATAATGAACCAAACAACAAGAATGGTAAAACATTACCTCACAGAAAAGTTTATATAATCTCAATAGGTATTATTACGAAAGACCTGTTATGGTGCAAAAAGTGCATAGCAGCATTTTCAATGATTGTGCAAAACCGTGCAATTGTACAAATACTTAGGAAAAATATATACAAACATTCCGCAGCTGTATGAATAAATATTGATAACAATAAAAATACAATCCTGATAATTATTGCTAATATCATATAAAATTCATTTCTATAATTTCATCATATTACTGAAAGTGCTAATGTGCCATGAATGTGTGTTTTCAATATTATGGCATTAGAGGTATGTAGATCAATTCAAATTAAATGCACTGGTCACACATAATAAGTAACCTACTAAAGTGCTCAATGAAGAAAAACCCATGAATGAATATACAGTAAATAAATGAAGCTCTGCGAATACGATAGAATAATTTAGAATATTTCCTAATATTGTGTCATCTAGTCAGACATTTAACAAATATGATGAAGAGGAGGAAAACCAAGATCAAAGAGCAGAAAGCAGAATGAAACTTGCTAGAGAAAGTTGTGCATGTCTTCAGTGTTATTCAATCCGTTAGGCCATTTACTGTCGAACTCAAGAATCTTTCTAGTCTCTAATTGCCTTAATTGAAGTTCTCTATTGCCACCTCGTCGGGGTTTGGGAATAGATGCTATTACGAAATATTTAAGGCAGGTAACATCATTATTGTGAGCCTGTTTAAAATGGCGTGCCACTGGGTAAGCAGGATCATTGTGTAAAATGGCACGAAGATACTGCAAAATCCTAACATGCACCTGCAGCGTGCACGTCAGGACATACACAGCAAAATCAGTCCTGAAAGTGAAACTCCCTGTAATAGCCGCTTCCTTTGTGCTGAAGGGGGTGAGGTAGTGAGTTTTGTTTATGCCAAATTTGCAGGCCCTGCAAGAAGAACATTTATGAAAACCATGAGCACGTTTTAGCCACATATCATTATGTCTGGTTTCAGGGCTGCTTTTATCCAAACATGTTCCCATACATTTAGCTCTCCTAAAAGTAACCATGGGAGTAGCCGGTAATCTAGTTCGGAGCACAGCATCAGTGAGTATCATAGGCCAATTCTTTTTAACTATGGACCTGATTTTTCTTTCTTCAATGCTAAAAGTCGTAATCAATCTGGGTCCTTCTTTCATTACTGGTTGATTACAAACAGCTGACTCTGCCAGTGGAACAGGACATTGGATGGCCTGAGACAAACTCTTTCTGGGTCGTGCATTGGCCTTGGCCATGGCTTCATCAAGAATAGTGTCAGAATAACCCCTTGCCTTCAATCTAGTCATGGTTTCCCTTACGCACATGCCGAAATCTGATTCCAGGCTGCAAATTCTTCTAAGTGTTATAATCTCACCGTAAGGAATACTAGCGATGAGATGCTTAGGATGTGCGCTGGTTGCATGAAGTGTAACATTACCAGCTGTAGGTTTCCTGAATAGGGTAGTTTCAAACTGGTTATTTTGAATATAGATTTTAACATCTAAAAATTCAATGCTTACTTTATTAATGTGGGATGTGAAGTGGAGATTCATAGAATTGTTGTCAATCGCATCTATGAAATTTAAAGCTTCTTTTACTCTCCCTGCCAAAAAATAAAGATATCGTCTATGTATCTGAGATAGCAAGATACATAGTTGTTAAAATATACCCTGTGTATTTGCTTAAGAACCTGTTCCTCCCACCAGCCAACGTGTAAACACACGTAGCTGGGGGAGAAACAGGCTCCCATAGCTACTCCGCTGAGTTGTTTGAATAATTCCTTTCCAAAAAGAAAAAAATTATTATTCAGGCACCAATCAATGAGATTAAGAATAACCTTATTGTGTTCATGAAATTCACATGATCTTTTTTCCAAAAAGTATTTGACAGCAGACAATCCTGTCTTGTGGTCTATGCTCGTATAAAGAGACTCAATATCAAGAGTGATTAGCAACATATCAGTCCATATTAAATCTTTGGTTTTTAACGGGAAATCACTAGGCCTGGGCAAAAATTTCGTTCCGTTCGCGGAAATTGCGATAATTTGACATTTTTGCGTTCCGCGGAGAGCGCGAAAATGTCAAAAATTCCGGTTTCCGCAGCTTGGCGATAATTTGTTTCTTGCTCGCGCTGTAAAATAATACATTCTCACGCGCGCGCGATCGCCTTACCTGAATCCCTGCGTTCGCTGACAAGTTTTCTTGATCCGGTCGCGTTCTCCATGAGATGTTGTATTGTTTTTAGCCATTTGCGCTGTCTCGCGACAGTTCGCGCCCGCAGTGACGTCATGCGTCGCGCGATCACGTCTTTCTTCTCGCGATCATGCACCGCGAGAACAACTCAAAACAAGATGGCCGCGCCCGCAAGCAACCACATGGGTAAGTTGGCGACCCGCAACCATGCAGAAAATCTCGCGAACATGCCGGAAAAAAACTTCCGCATCTTCGCGATATTTCTGCTTGTTTGCGATAATTTTAAACATTCTCGCGATAATTTGCGAAGGTTAATTCCGCAAATTCCGCCCACCCCTAGAAATCACCAGTATCTTTTACAAAACTGGGTAATGCTTTAACCATATCCTGTAAAAAATAATCAATGTATTGTCCCACTTGTTCGGAAAAACTCTTAATGGCTGATATAATTGGTCTTCCTGGCACCGGTGAAATACCTTTGTGGATTTTAGGAATCAGATATAATACTGGAAGGACAGGAAACTCATTGTTCATAAATTTGTACTCCTCAAAAGAGATTAGTCCTTCCCTTCTCCACTGTGCTGAAAGTTTGTGTAGAGTCTCGTTGGCCTTGATATATTCCTTATGTGTAGATATTTCATAGCAACTTGAGTTATTCAATTGTTTGTTTGCTTCACTCACATAGTCTGTTTTTGGCCATATAACCAGGTTGCCTCCTTTGTCTGATTTTTTTTATTATAATCTCATTATTCTCTCCTAATTTAGACATGAGGTTTGCATATTCCTGTTTTTTGTACTGGACTTTTTCCTTTTTTTACCATGTACTTGAAGATATAGTTTCTTAATATCCTCTACGACACAATCGTGAAAGACATCCACGGCGTCTTTGGGCATGAGTGGGATAAAGCTTGACTTGGCTTTGAATGGACTAATACCTGCACCCTTCTATGTCAAATTAATTTTGCGCAATCTAGTTTGTGTATTCATGTCGGTGTCAGGGCCCGAAGGTTGCGATCCGGTGGCCTCATTGAGATCATGCAGCGTTAGTAAAGTTGGAATGTCAGAGACAGTTAATGTGGTATCATCATTGAGCTTATTGTTGCTTTCAAGATCATTTTTATTCTTATTTTTTGTAGCAAAAAATTTTTTAAGCTTTAATTTTCTGATAAAGCAAAATCCGTCAATGCGAGCGGAGGCATAATTGAAACTTTGGCCTGGGCAAAAATTCAGTCCAAGCATCAATAATTGTTGCTCAGCTTTCGTTAGTATCACAGGAGATAAATTCACGATGGAGTTGTCAATATTAGTTATTTCCTGTGCCATTGTGTTTTCCTCTATTTTTGATCTTTGTTTGTGACTTTTCCGCCTGTCCCGTCTTCTTTTATTTTCTCTTTTTCTGTTGGCCTCCTTTGTTGCCTCGGTCTCAAGGTTTGGAGTCTTTCCTCTACTAAAAAATCAAGCTCTTCCTCCAGATTTAATCTTGGTTGTATATGCCTGTTTTCTAGTTCCAAGCTGGAATCACTTGTTAGTGAAGCTGTATCAATACTTGAGATTTCATCATTTATTTCATTATTTATTTCAGGAGCCATGTTGGATACCATATTGCGTGAACTTGCTTTGCTTTTTTACTATATTCTTGTCGTTTTACGCCATTGTATTTCCGTGCAAAAGTAAAGATTTGCCCACTGGTATAATCTATCTGGTCACGCGTAAACTTATGAGCTTTTCTGCTTTTGATTTTTTCTTCATGTTTGCGCAATCTTTCATTAATAGTTTCCTTGTTTTTTTTATGAAATCCGTTTCTTCCATTTTGTCGAGTTCAGCATTTATTTTGTTGATTTATTCTAGCACTGCTGCACAATCAATGGCAGCATACTTGATCAAGATATGGACTAAATTCATAGAAGCGGCGAGGTTGCTTTCACCCCATTCTTTTAACATGCAGGGATTGGGTTTATCAAAGCTGGGAGTGAGTAAAATGCGCAGTCCTCTAGGAACTCGACCAACCTCAGCATAATGATTTATGCTCCCACCATTTAGTGATTACCAGTTTCATGTTCTTTTCCAAATTCTTTACCTACTGGTGTCTGCCAGAAGGAAATAAATAAATATATATCTATATATATATATATATATATATATATATATATATATATATATATATATATATATATTATCTACTGGCGGTCGCCAGTAGATAGTTATAGTTAGGATCGTGTTTCCATAGGAAATCCGCAACATTCTATTTGGAATAACTTTAGCGCCGATTGACGAATCCTCGCGAAATTTTCAAAATAGGTGGGGCGCTCCGCTCCTTCCCTGAAAGACTCGGCGGGATTCGTCAAGCGGGGGCTGAGAAAAAGGGGGGTCCCAAAACGCGTTTTCCCCATGCATTTTTCCATAGGACCTTTAGTCCAAGCTACAGCCCGAACGGCTGAACAGAATTACTTGAAATTTGGCAGAGAGGTAGTCCTCAGGTCAGGGATGTGCCTTTTGCAGGTCTGGTGTAAATCTGTTCAGTATTTCCTGAGAAAATAGCATTTAAAAGCATATATATATCTATAAGCGCGCAACGTGCGCGTACGGTAAAACTTACCGTACGCGCACGCTGCCGTGCACGAGCGCGATTCTGATTGGTTGTTAGATCTTAGTAAACATTCGAATCGGTCGAAACCAGGAAGTGTCGGCCGCCATTTTGTCTCTCGCAGTCTGAGGGAGTGAAAAACAAAGGTGGAGAACGTGAAAAGGGGGCAGGGTGGACAGTTCCTGACCCCCTTATCCTTTGTCAGGGGGTCCCAGAAGGACCCCCAAGGGCCAAAATTCCCTTTAATTTTTTTGCGAAAAATCGCCGAGTACGCCTAGCGTGCACGTACGGTAGAAACGGAAAAATTCCGAGAACTGCGTAAGGGCGGCACGCGGTGCGCGAACCGCACCGAGCGCCCACGGAAATGGAGCTTTCTTGGAACATTAAAATGAGGGGGCATGACTCGCTTTACGAGCGTACCTGCCATCGGATTTCCACGGCTATTGGGTAAACGCGAGTGAGAAAGGGAGACGAGAAAGGAGATTTCTCTCTTTTGAAAGACCGCATTTGAAGCAATTATTAAGATGAGATGCCTATCTTGGAAGCACCGCAATTCAAGCAAGTATCAAGAGCATGTCAGCAGCAATATGCACTTTGCTAATGAAATGAATCCATGCAAGCACCTTAAATGAAAACGCTACTAAGCATACGAAATTATGACATTATTTTTCATGGTTTTGTGCAAGCAAAAAACGCTAAGCAGCACAATGAAATTACTTCACTTTGCCATACCTTGAAGTTGGACAATGGTGCATGATGGGTCCTGTAGTTGTGTGTAAGGCCATGTGACCACTGGGACTGAATGACACTCACCTGTGAACAAGGCGGCAAACGCTGAAACGCGTAAGGTATAAGAGTGATATTAATGCTGTCATGCAGACTAATAAATGTCAGGCTTGAAGAGAAGTCGGAGTGGGGCTCCACTTTGTTCTTGGTATTGCCTGCAGCAACAGGATTCTCCGTTCCTGTTTACGGAGCCCGCCCTGCAGGGTCGGGGGCCCCCGGTAAAATGGAGCTTTCTTGGAACATATATATATATATATATATATATATATATATATATATATTACCTACTGGCGGTCGCCAGTAGGTAGTTATAGTTAGGACCGTGTTTCCATAGGAAATCTCAAAATTCTATTTTGAATAACTTTGGCGCCGGTAGACAAATCCACGCGAAATTTTCAAAACTAATAGGGCGCTCCGCTCAGCTCCTACCCTGAAAGTTTCGGGGTGATTCGTCAAGCGGGGGCCGAGAAAAAAGGGGGGTCCCAAAACGCGTTTTCCCCATGCATTTTTCCATAGGGACTTTAGTCGCAGCTACAGCCCGAACGGCTGAACAGAATTATGTGAAATTTGGCAGAGAGGTAGCCATAAGGTCCATGAAGTGCCTTTTGCAGGTTTGGTGTAAATCTGTTCAGTATTTTCCTGAGAAATTAGCATTTAAATCAATATATATATCTGTACGCGCGCAGCATGCGCGCACTGAGCAAGTCCTGTGCGCGCACCCTGCTGTGCGCGAGCGCACTTCTGATTGGTTGTTAGATGTCAGTAAACATTCGAAGCGGTGGAAATCAGGAAGCGGCGGCCGCCATTTTGAATCTCGCATAAAGAGGGAGTGAAAAACAAAGGGGGAGAACGTGAAAAGGGGGCAGAGTGGGGAGATATTGACCCACTAGGCATTGTAAGGGGGTAGGACCTTGTAGGGCAAAAAAAAAGATTTATATTTTGAAAAAAAATATCGCCGAGTGCGCGCAACCCGAAAAATTTTTAAAAACAAAAAAATTATAAAAATTCGCAATTAAGTGAAAAGATATAAGGTGGCTGTGAAAACTGTATGAACACATGTAGTAGTAATGTTGATTCAGAAAGGTTCATATTTTTACCATTACCACAAAGTAAATCAGTGACTTTTAGTAAATTAGTTAAAGATGCCAATCACAACATGGAATGTTCTGAATGTAAATCTGACATGTTTTCAACGTTATTTTTACAGAAATATGGTCAGTATGTAATTTTAATGATGCAACGTTGTATACTTTAATAAAGAAGTTTACTGGACAACAATTATCAATTTCTGGAAAAACTTTTGTTACAGTTGCAATAATTTTTCATGAAGGACCTACTGTAACTTCTGGACATTACACAGTTTATCTTAACCCCTTCAGTGCCCGCCCCTTTCCCCGCCCAGTGCCGGCCGTTGCATTAGCGGGCGGGGTCTATGACGAGCTGGACTCGTCATGGGCACAGCGCCACCGCGGCCCATGACGAGTCCAGCTCGTCATGGGCACTGAAGGGGTTAAATGTGAAAAAGGCTGGACACTGTGTAATGATTCCCAATTGATTTTCAAGCAACGTTTGCCTTATGATTTACCCAATTCTTACTTAATTTTTCTGAAACCTAAATTTTGAAAAATAAAAACTGCATCTGAAGAAAGCATTTTTTGTAATTTTAAAGGATTATAATTGAAGATATCACTTAAAAAGAATTTTGAAATTACTATTTGGCCTAAAGGAAAAGTAATAAAAACAATTGTGGACTCCTTTGACAGAAATTATTTTGGCATGTGTGCTTTTGCGACAAGGTTTAAATACGGTTTATCTAGAAAAATTTTATTCATCTAGAAAAGTACTTGTAATATATATGTAATATTTCTAACAAGATATATTTTAGTGAGGATAGTTTTTGGGCTTTTTTTAAACAATCTTTTAGATTGGTTTTTTTTTGCCCGCTGTTAAATGATGAATACAATTTTAAGTGAAAATTAAAAAATTCTGAAAACAGCAAAAAAAGGGCAAAAAATTGCTTTGTAAAATATGTAAAAACATGTAATGCTTTTTGTAATGTATGATTGAATATGAATACTTTTTTTCTTTTTTTGCAGAACTAGAAAGAAAAAATTTAAAAAAAAATTCTGTTTCCTTGCAAAATACAAAAAAATTATTTTTTACAAATAAGTTATTTTTTTAAAAAAATAAGTGAAAAATATTTGTATTTCTCAATCCTCCCTTTTCATGCTTCCATTTCTTCACCTCTTTTTGTACATTAAAATTAAAAAAAAAAAAAAAAAAAATTAAAAACATCCTTGGGTGCGCGCAGGGTGCGCGCACCCCCAAAAAAAATAAAAAAATAAATCCCCCCAAAAATTTTGGGGGTTTAGTTTTTAAGTGGCTCTTAAAATAGCCCTTGAGTTAATGGAGGGAAACAGGAAGAGAAAAACAAGAAAAAACATCTATGGCCTACTGCACTCATGCGCATCAAATTTTCTCTGAATGAGATCAAGACTAGTCTCACACACAGAAATAAGTTGACCGCAATCAGTGCAGCGTGTGGACAACCTCGCAAAACAAGGTGGTCCAAAAAGAGGTGTGGAAGAAGGCAAAGGCACCACTGCAGAAGAAGTGCTCACCTGAGCTGCTGAAGATGTGCTCGGCTGAGCTGCTGCAGATGTCGTCGGTTGAGCAGGTGGAGGGTTTGCTCCAGAAGCTCGACGAAAAGTCACTGGATGCATTTTGTCAACATGCCTCAACATAGTGTGAATGCTAAAAGAATACTTCTTGTTAGGATTCCCACGTGACAAGACTTTTTGACAAAGTACACAAGTAACTTTAGGTGCATTTACCTTTTTTTGTCCCTCTGGAAAAGTGAAAAACTGCCATATAAAGCTGTCTTTCTGCTTCCTGTTCCTCTGCCTCTCAAGAGTGTCCTGGTCACTGTCTGAAGATGGTTGCTGTTCAGCCATTGTCTCTCAACAACAGAATAGCTCCTTCTCCAAAGGAATCAGAACTAATAATGAGGGGAGTAGGTGTGGTTTGGGAAGAATCTGGAACTGAACGTACTTAAAACCAATCAAAAGTGATGATTCATGATCACATGACTTGCCATGAGGGGATTGGGTGTGGTGTTGAAACAATTTTCTGAAAGTAATGATAACCAATTAGAAGTGTTGTTTTATTAAGCATATAACCCGAGGTGCGCACACTGCGCAAGCTCCGAGCGCGCACCTTGTGATTACGCATGCGCGAACGCGTAGGACCGCATGTGCATACGTCATATGCGCGTACGTAACGCGCATACGTTGAACACGCGTATACGCGAACGTTAATGCGCATAATTTAAGCGTATGCGGAAGTGAACCGCGTGGAGCGCGTACGACGCACGCACGCATGCGTACGTACATACGCATACGTACTGGGTGCGCGCTCCCAGCGCGCACTATAACGTATGTATGCGTACGTAAATAACGTATGACGGTATTCATAAAAAACTTACGAAAACATACTAGGTGCGCGCTCAGAGCGCGCACCCCAAGAATTTATATAACAAAAAAAAAGTGGAGAAAAATTAATTTCAAAAATAAAATTAACTGTTCAACTTTATCCTAATTGAAAGTTAAAAAAAAGAGCAAAAACAAATAAAAGGATACAGATAATATATAAATGAATACATAGGAATTTTATTTTAATAAATAAATATATATATTTAATTTAATAATTCAAAAATTAGCATTTAAAAAACCGTACAAATTCACTGAAAAAACCAAAGGTTTCACACACGTTATAGTTAGGAATTAGCATTTAAAAAACCTTGCAAATTCACTGAAAAAACCATAGGTTTCACACACGTTATAGTTAGCTGGACATTTCTCTCATACAAAACCAATGAAATTCCCCCGTTATAGTTAGTTCAGCTAACTATAACTCGCGCGCCCGCAATGCACTGCTGATGACATCACATATTACATCACTCAAGACATGGTCAGTGACATCACTCATGACATCACTGATGACATCTCAAATGACATCACTCATGACATCACTGATGACATCATCCTTGTGATAGAGTGGCAGACCTCCTCTCACCCTAATATAACCTTTGATACACACATTCAAAAATAGAGACTAAAATTTTCAAAACAATGGACATACCAATACCAGTTACAACAACCTCTTCAGTAATTCTAAGATCCACATCCACATCCACGCATTCACCAACAGTCCTATACAGTCACTCATACATGTACTCACTCATCATATGTACTCATACACCTATATATCCTGTTACACAATGCCACTCATCCATAGAGTTACTCACACACATGGTACTCATGCTAATAAAGAATCAAACATACATTTACTTGCATATACAGTTATACACACACCACCACACTTACTTCTACGGAAACTTACACATACTTAGTCTTTTAAACAATCACTTATAGAAACACATACTTATTCATACAGGAACTCTTTAAATCTCTCACTCTCACATATACTCACATATATACACCAATAGTCACATATACTAGTTTAAAACATATGTAGTTACTCATAAAGACACTATTGAGACAGTCATTCACTCACTAACACACCCATACACACACTCATCCACCCATACAGTCCTGCACACATGCTGTGTTCAACACATACAAACAGTGAGTCACTCATTCATGCACCTATGCACTACGTAATACCCCCCACCGAACCATGCAGACACTCAGACTGATACTCAAAAAACCAACTAATAACCTATATAGATACCCATGTAGCTACTCACCAACCCATGCAGCCACTTATACACTAAGTGAGAGACTGATACAGATATTTACATATTTAAACATTACTCACTAAGCCATGTATTCACTATGATACACTTAATCAGTCATTCACACAATCAATTTTTCAAAAACAAATCATCCATTTAGACACCTATATACCCATTTATTCTTCCATCGACCTTGAGATATACATATATAAAACATATTTAATTTTCAGAAAAACACACATTCACTGGATGATGTCATCAGTGATGTCATTTGAGATGTCATCAGTGATGTCATGAGTGATGTCACTGACCATGTCATGAATGATGTAATATGTGACGTCATCAGCAGTGCATTGCGGGCGCGCGAGTTATAGTTAGCTGAACTAACTATAACGGGGGAATTTCATTGGTTTTGTATGAGAGAAATGTCCAGCTAACTATAACGTGTGTGAAACCTATGGTTTTTTTCAGTGAATATATATATGGATATATACTCCACACTTGTTCAGGATAACCCACTGCCTCCAAATCAAAGGGCACGTCGACGTTGCGGACCTCCCAAACACGGTCCAAATGAATTAACCACACTTCCAAAACAGTGAACGAGCCTGCAGGACAGGTGAGACGCGTCCAGCATTACCAGCTGACATTAAAATACTTTGCGCATAGACACGGCGTCGACTTTCCTGGTATGGAAGTATGGTTAATATATATATATATATATATATATATATATATATATATATATATATATATATATATATATATGTATTTCCTACTGGCAGTCGCCAGTAGGTAGTTATAGTTAGGACCTAGTTACTATAGGAAAATGGCAATATTCTATGACCAATACCTTTGATGCCGATTGACGAGTCTTCGCGAAATTTTCAAAACTAATTCTTTATTGAGATCAGCTCCTATGATGAAAGCTTGGGGGTGATTTGTCAAGGGGGGGGGCCGAGAAAAAAGGGGGGTCCCAAAACGTGTTTTCTCCATGTTAATTTCCATAGGAATCTTTAGACAAGGCTACAGGTCGAACGGGGGAACGGAATTACCCCAAATTTGGCAGGGAGAAGGGTCTTGGTCTAGAAAGCACGCTTTTGTTTATTTGGTGTAAATTTGTTCAGTAGTTTTTGAGAAATATCGAAATTTACAGATATCGATATTTGGGAATTCTGCCATCTGATTGGCTGAGGCGTCACGAGCACGAGCTTGTTTCTGATTGGCTGCGAGCGGTGCGAGCGCTTGCAACTAGTAAGTGTTGGCCGACATTTTGTGATTCCGTTGAAGCGAGTAAGGTGAAAAAAGGGGGAAAAAGGGGGAAAAAAGTGGGAAATAGGAGGGTAGGAGCACTGTAACCTCTGTGGGGTGTTTAGGGTGTGCTATAGAGGCGGTGCGAAGCAAATTATTTACCCCTACCGGTGTGTAAGTAGTGTCTACGGAAATTAAGTGAGGTATTGGGTAGAGTCTGATGCGGGTAAGGTGAGCATGTGTGGGACTCGGGGATTAAAGCGTGAGCCCAAATTGTGTGTCTGATGCGGTGAAGTCATGTGCCGTGGCCGCTGCATTACAGTTGTGGAAGTAGTGCCGGATGTGTTTATAACTACTAGAACAAACTACTGACCTGTACTGGTATGAAAGTCCTGGGGTACGGAATATATGCGAGGTATTGTCTAGAGTCTCATGTTGCTAAGCTGAGCTGCTGCCGGAGTCGGGGATTTAAGCGTGAGCCCAAACTGTGTGTCATATGCTGTGAAGTCATGTGCTCTGGCCGCTGTGCCACATCTGTGCAAGTAGTGTCAGCATGTAGTTATTGGTACTTGGATGAACTTTTCTTTAGAACATTGTAGCTTGTGTATGGTGCTTAGGTGGTGTTGTATAGGGAGTGCGAAGGTAAATCAATATGGTATTTTTAGAGTGCAAACTACTCACCCCTATGGGTGAGTAGAGCTGGGGATCAAAGCGAAAGGTCTGTGCTGCAAAGTGAGATGGTCTGGCCGCTGCGCCACAGCTGTGTGGAGAATACATTTTGGCGAGGGTGCGGGAGTTGGCGCTATATGGCCCTAAAAAAGGAAGCCTAAGTTGTAAGTTATAGGGTGGCTCTAAAAAGATTCATTCTGGCACGATGCTCCTGTCACAAAAATTAAACCTCAGCAGGAAGCCCTTACAGAAATAAAGCAAAGAAGCCCAGCCCCCAAAATCTCCATGAGCATGCGAAATTTCATGTGTTCGCTGAGATTTTTTGCCGTTTCGCAAATTTTGCGAAAGGCAATTTTGCAAATTCCGCCCACCCCTAGAATATACAAAGACAGTTTGAGGCAAAAGTAACATCAATTGTCCAAAGGTGTCCTTCATAAGCATTTCCAAATCTACCCCAGTCAATGTCCCTAGGTCGTTTCCACCACAGTGCACAATCATGGTGTTGGAGATGCAAACAGGTTTTAATCAAAGGCAACAATTGGTGCCACTTCAATCCTCTCTGTCCAGACCATTTAATGTCCACATTTTGGAAACATAGGTCTAAGTCAATACGTCTCTGTTCTGCATACCTCTTGCACCAGAAAACATAGCTATGTTCTACGATCCACACTAGCATTTTGAAGGTATGGCTGGAAGGTATGGAAAGATGTCTGTAGCTCATGCAGTTCCTTCGTAGAATAAGAGATATGTTTAAAGATTGGGGTAATTAGTTTCTTTTCGCATACAAAATGGTACCTGATTGGGAGATGAAAAGCATTGTTTTTTAAAAGTAGGGCGCACATTCGTTTTGTGGAAAAGTATGTTTGTGGTTGGTTAAGAAAAAGCAGTTTACACGTACATATTATAGTACATATTATAGGATAAAAATTTGCTCAACTCAACCACACCTGCTACTTGCATTTGGAAGGCACTGTTCGAACTTAAAACAATCGTGATCTTTTAACCTGCACGTGCCGTTAAATGTTCGAGAAAATATTGCAAAAAAATATTGTTAGGTTTCAAAAAAATTGATGAACTTTTAACCTCCATGTGTTGTAGAATGTTCTAGAAAGTGTGTTGATAGAATACGTTGCATTTCTGACTTTGATGTGTACTTGAATATTAAAAAGACTATTTATATGGAAAAGTAGAAAGACAGTAATAGAGAGAATTTTGGAAAGCTAAAATTATCAAGGAACTATTGTAATTTGTTCTTGATTACCTGATTACCTACTGGCGGTCGCCAGTAGGTAGTTATCACCGATAACGGTCTGAAAGTGCAGTGTTGCTCAGGGTGGCATGGTGATGATATGATATGGTGCTACACTCGGGTATGAAACCGAGAGTCTAAACCGTGAGGTCATTGCTGTAAATTGATGTGGTCTGGTGTTTGTAGCATACGTGTGCAAGTAGTGTTAGTAGGCGTTTATACCATACAGGGAGTGGGAAGCGAACTACTGACTGCTACTTTTTGTTGATAGTATACCGGTAGAGGGAAGCGAAGTAGTTACGCTTACCGGTGTGAAGACGGGATTAAACTGAGCTGATTGCTATAGAGTGATGGGCTCTGGGCGGTGTAGGATTCTAGTCACTGTAGTATAAGTGTGTAAGTAGTGTTAGTATGCGTTTATAGTATATATGGAGTGGGGAGCGAACTACTCATCCCTACTGGTGTGAAGACTCGGGGATTAAACTGTGAGCCTAAATTGTGAGCTCATTGCTGTAAAGTGATGTGCTCTGGGAGCTGTAGCATACTTGTGGAAGAAGTGTTAGTTTACGTTTATACAATATAGGGAGTGGGAAGCGAAAGTCTTACCCCTACCGGTGTCAACACTTGCGGATGAAACTATGAGCTCAATGCTGTAAAGTCATGTGCTCTGGTTAGTATTCCATTGTAAGTCATAGAAGAATGTTAGTATGTAATTCTACTAGAATCTAAGGGGCATATTATCAAGGAACAGCGTTACAATTATCGCTGCTTCTGCGGCGGAAAACTGCTGCTAAAATGGCGATAATGGGCTTGATAATATGCCGTAGAGAATTCCAATAGAATCCCATGTTAACACGAGAACATGGGCTTCTATTGGAATTCTCTACGGCATATTATCAAGCCCATTATCGCCGTTTTAGCGGCAGTTTCCTGCCGCTAAAGCGGCGATAAATTCAACGCCATTCCTTGGTAATATGGCCCTCAGTATGTAATGTTAGAATGTAGGGCTGTCATGAGGGGAACCTTGTGGAGTTTGTACACGGTGCTGGATTAGACGGTTGCTTTGCTGTCTGCTCCTGTTGGTGGTTGTTTCAGGTGTCTTGTTTTCTTGTAATAAATCTACTTATTGGATTCACTGCTGTCTGCCTCTCCACTACATAAATTTGAAGACGAGTGGGAGAAGGCAAAAAGAAGGCACCACTAAGCAATATTTCAAAATTGCTTGCATTGTGCTGAAGACCCGTTTTGTTCGTGTAGCTGTTTCTACTCATGCCAGGGTTGTCGGCTCATTGAACTATGTCATCCGACTTCTGGTAGGATTTATATTTTTAGATTTTGCTAACAAATTCATCATGGTAGTAGGGAGGGCGACCTCTCAGGCGCAGCTCATACAATGTCCCGGGGTGTGTATTTGCTGGACATTTGTGTTTGCTATTAGAGGGTGGTGCATGGCTTCCACCCTGTGATAGCAAATACTTGTTCGACTACTTGAAGCGAGAGGAGGAAAACCTCATATCGCTGTAATAGAGGGGATACGGATGATAAAAATGGAGAGGAAAGAACAAATTTTTAAAAAAGCGGGGTCTCACCCATACTTTTAAATGAAGCCCCTGGTGGGTGGGTAATATTCCGTGGCCAATCTAATTATTATATTGCGGGGTCTCCGTAGGATTGGGGATCTTAATGTCAATTAGGCGCGGAATGGCACAGAGACGTTTTGCAGCCTAGGGGAGTGCCACCTTCCCGGGTATTGTTTATTAATTGTTCGGGGAGTTCGAGGCCAACTGATGTCCGGGGATTGCCACACTCTGGGTCTTTATTTAAATATGCAGGGTGGGCCTCGGAAGTCCCTGAAGCCTTGGTGGTCCTAGGCAGTGCCTTATTTGTTCTGTAATCACACAGGCAGTACTTATGGTGTTATAAAGTGATACACTCATAGAACTCTTGCAATTGTACAATTACCCAGGCTTCATTTGTTTAATAGTCAGTTTGATTATGTTTGGTAGGTGCACTCTAATATTAAATAATGTTGTCCTTAAAATTTCCTTTAAATTCTTCCATGCTCATGACGTCTCCCGGCCGTCATGAGTCACGATGGGCGTGTGTGGACGACGGCTGGGAGACGTCATGACCACGCCCAGGAATGGAATGTCCAGCACTGCGGAAGCGCTGCAGCGGAATTTGCGCTGCAGCGAAGAGGAGAAACAGATGATTTTCACAATAAACAATAGACAAGTGTCGTCAGAAAAAGAAGACCTATACACTCAGTTATTTATTTGAAAAAATAAGTAACCTTTATTAAAACAGAAATAAATAGAAATGTAACTTTAATAGAACAGTATAATAAATAAAACGTGGGTTGGACTCCAGTGGAAGCAGCATAGGGAACCTGCAAGACAAAAATGAAACATAAGTATGTGTGCTATGTGGAAGAGGTAAAGAAAGGTAGTCCGAATGAAAGGACCATAGTGAGAATGGAAGGGATGGAGAGTGGGTGGAAGGGAGAAGGGGAGGGAGAGTCAAAAGAAGAGAGGGAGGAGGAGACAGAGCGTCAGCCTATTGCACCCAGCCCTTAGTGTTTACCCTCCGTCACCCGTTTGTTTAGGACGCTAGGGTCTGCGAGAAAGAGTGTGGTTCAGCAAGTCCTTAAAATTAAACACATGAGGCCAGAGATTATGGGCCATATTATGAAGGAAGGGTGATAACATTATCGCCGCTTTAGCGGCAGGAAACTGGGTGGGTGGGTGGTAGGAGAGAAAATAGATTGGTAGTGGATGCTGTGATTGTTTGCTTGAGGGAGTTCATAATTTTGGGGCGCTTAAGGGCAGTGGCATAGGTTGTTGAGAGTATTAGTGAGGCAGGGATTGTATTCATTGTATTTCTGAAAGCTAGCTGCATGACTTTCCTAATAAATCAGTTTTTTTCTCTGTAATGGTTGTCCTGTTTCTTACTTTAACATCTAGCTGTCAGAGTCGGCATGTGCTTCTGCATCACGTGTGCAGTATGGCGATATTTTAATTTTATTTTTACTTCACTATTTTCCACCACAACCTGCGCTAACAGTATGACATTTTAAAGCACAATGCAGAGCACAATTGTTCAGCCTGCTTTGAAATGAGAAACTGTGCTCTCTCTGCTGGGGCTAGCACTAAATAATTACTGTTTTTCCTCTCAGACGATAGTGGTTTGCCACAAAGGCATCACCACCACAACATGTGACATTCAGGCACAAAGCACAACACATCTGTGATGAGGTATGATATGAAGGATAGTGGAGTACTGTCCTGTGGGACTGTTGATTTACAGTAAAAGACCCAGCCCTGTAATGGGAGGGGCAGAACCCATTGCAGCAGGTTCACTTTATGGACCTTTCTCAGCAGATCAAAGCAGTCCAATACCAGTTAAGAAATACAATTGTTGCTGCTCTGCGAACTGTTCAGATTTTTTCTCCTTATGGAGTTGGTTTATTATTGTAATTGTATTTAGAATGCACTTACTACCCCTGAAGAGGCACTGTAGAGATTTCCAGCTTGTAGCACGCTACTCCTGAACTCATGGTTAGTGGTTAGTCCAGAGATTATTGGGTTTCATTTTGCGCTCACAAGGTAACCATTCCATGCACTTACTTCAGTTTCTTACATCGAAATTCACTAATAAGTTCATACAAATGATGGGTGGATTGGGCTAGAAGAGATAGGTATTCTTAGGTTGTAGGCATGCGACTGACAGTTGACGTTATGATCTATGTAATGAGGTATTCACATTTCGTACAAAAGTGAAATAGAAAATAAGGCAAACGATTATGCAACTCAAAGAAGATTATGATCGAGGAGAGTAGGTCATGCAAAGGAACAAGGCTAAGGATACCATTCCTCGGCAGGAGAGCTGATGGAAACATGCAAAAAGTTATAAATCAAGGTCATTTTTTAAGGTGCGATTTTAGTAATATTGTGAAAGGTCTTGTGAGATTGCATGCAATAATAATTGTATGAGAAGCAAAAACAAGCAACCACATTTACATGGTTTCAGCTGCTGCAAACTATGAACCTTCTGCACAATCCTTCAAGTACAGGGCTGAACAAAGAGACACATAGTATGGTATAATCACACACACTCAGTGCTGAATCTATAAAAGAATGAGTGTTGGTGCCCAAAACTCTGCTCTGAAGCTATTAAAAGTTGACGCGCCGAATACCAAGGTTGCACAGTCTTAATTCCACTTTATGCATTTTATTTCACTAACAGACACTCTCTGCCCCTTTTCCTTACTCTTGCAGGTTCCTGCTTTCTCCCTTCCTGAGGGGTTTTCCGACTTTCTCTTCCTCCGTCTTTCTGCTCTGTTTGTTTTTTTCCTCTCATCTCGGTAAACATCTGATACAGAAAAATGAGTGCCGGTGGTCCTCACTGGCAACCACAGACTCAAATTAAGCGCTACACATGCATGAGTTCACAGATGCACAAATGCTGACTCCAGCACATGTGCTTGCTCGATAGCAATCAGTGCAGCACAGAAGTGTCATATTTATTTTCATTTTTACAGTAGTGCAAACAAACCTAGCTTTAAAGAACGGCTTTCAGAATGATAAACTGTAAATGCCACAGTTTGTCCACAAACAGACTCTCTGACTGCTCTGTTCCAGTGCAGTCACTATTGCATAACGATGCAACATAAAACATAGCGTACACACAACTACTAGCATCATGGTACACAGTTAAATTAATTACTTACTCGGACAGTCTTTTTAGTTTGCATTTATCTATGAGGGAGGCCTGCTGCTCAACACGCTGATTGTTGCTGTCATCAGCTGATTAGGGCTGCGGCTGTGCAGTATGCTGAGCGAGCCACTGGCAAAAGCACTGCTCATTGATCCACTCCGGGTACACAGTTGGCGATTCACCAAGTAGGGACGAATTACCAATCCTTCAATAATGAACGATCTAAAAATGAGGTGTGATCAACTTACGCAGAGGAAGGGGCCAAGGCAGTTTCTGGCAGTGCTGTGCGGCTCACAATTAGGTAGTCAGCAGGGCCGCAGCAAGCGGAGGCATTCAATTGAAATATTTTACACCCACGTAGTCACACGAGGCTCTTCACCGGGGAGACTGGGACCCGTGTCAGAACTTAGTAAGCAGTGTGCAGCGCAACCAATTATATTATATATTTCGTGCAGAGTGTAGACCCGGCCCTAAAAAATAAGTGCCAGTTCTCAGCACCAGAAAGCACTGGCCCAAATTGAGCACTGCAACTGAGCGTTGCTACCCTCGGAACAAACCTTTACCGCCTGCCTACATGTTCGTACCTAGCTTTCGATCAGGCGCAGCTTTAATAGCTGTCTTTGTTCCGCTTCCAAGCCCTTGCAAATGCATAGTAGAGGTAGAACATCCTCATTGATGTCTCTGCATAATCTGCAATGGTTTGTTGTGTCTGTGCGTATCCATGGTGGAAGGTGACACGTAAGGGTAAAATTCCCAACCTCAGAAGCAAGAATCTTTCTTTTATGATTCTCGAGAAGCCTGTTCCTAGGTATGGTTGTGGCTTGCCCCTCGCATAGCTCTGAATTACAAACCAACCGTGGGCCCTCCTACTGAGTGCTGCTTTGTCTTCTTCGTGGGATACAATCTTTACTGATTTATTTACCAGGTCCTTGAAACTTTTATGAGACATACTAGTTTCCCATAGGTCCTGTAAAGCAAGCAGCCTTATTGCTGATTGAAGGTAACCCACGGCCAGGCTATCTTTTTTCCTTGTCATTTCCTTCCACAAGTGTGAGTTTAGCGTGCCTGGCTCGGCTCCCTTTATTTTGCACCAGCACTCGCCGTAGGCGCACTTCCGTGATATTTGCTGCTTTTGGAGGCCGAAATCTAGCCTTATTTGTGCGGGCAAAGTGAACTGCAGGAGATTGAAAATTATTCTCACGGCCTTGGAAACGTCATTCTCCAAGGTAACCTCATCTCTCCCTCTCAATTATTCACTGCCGTAAGTGACCATAGGCAAAAGCCTTGCTCGGAGCACTTCTAGAAAAGGAAGAAGATTGGGGCCGGTTATTTTACGCTTGATATTTTTTAATGCAACTGGCAGTATGGTCCCGCTGCCTTTGATGGCTGCTTTCTGTTTGAGGAACCTGCCATTCCTGTCAAAAATTACTCCCAGATACTTATATTCCTCAACCATCTCCAGCAGCCGGCCCCTCAATGTCCATCAGAGGTTGGTGTTTGTTGTTCCATTGGCTTAGTACCATAACTTTGGATTTTTCTAGGTTTATACTTAACCCGTTCTTGTTTGCAAAGTAGCTTGTGGTGTTTATCAGATGCTGCAGGATGGCTGGAGTTCAACTGATGAGTATCAGGTCGTCGGCATACAGTAGGTTTGAAATTGTTAAGCCCCCCAGATTCGGGGCATGATGGTTACAGTTGTCCAGCTCTCTAGTGAGGTTGGAGACGAAGAGGTTGAACAGGGTCGGGGCAAGGACACAGCCATGCTTCAGCCCTTTGGTAGTTGGTATTCTCCTTGACAAACAATCTCCTGCTCCCACTTTAATTTGGACCCATGTTTCGGAGTGAAGTAAAATTGACTGGTTCAGGAGGTTTGTGGCTATTCCCCACCTTGAAAGTTTCGCTCAACGTATCCCCCTGTCAACGCTATCGAAAGCAGCTTTATAATTGATAAAGCAGACAAATAGTGGCTTGTTGATATTTTTAGTAGCATCTATCAAGAGCGAAAGAGCAAAAATATTTGTTGTTGTCCCCATGCTTTTTTGAAAGCCTGTTTGGTTGATGGGAATTAGGGCTTTTTCCTGTGCCCTCTCCGTACGTTTGTTCAGTAGGAGGCCTGCGTAGTATTTGGCTTCGATATCTATTAACGCAATGAGCCTAAAGTTCTTTGGCTCAGTCATGCTGCCTTTTTTATGGATTGGTGAAATAATTGATCCCTTCCAAGAATCAGGAATTCTTTTGGCTTCCATAATATTGTTATAGAGGGGTAGTAGAGCTTCAGCCCAATAATTCAGATCCTGCTTGTATATGATTGGTGGTAAGACGTTGGGCCCATGCCCTCCCTTCTTCCGGCTTTTCGAGATTCTATTCTCAAGCTGTTTGTTTGAGAAGAAGGGAATGTGTTCCAATCCTCTTTGTTTGGAGGGCTGTCGGTCGCATTGGCCCACCGACGTGTCTTGTTTGATTTCACCAACTTCCGTGTTGAAGTGGTGCTGTAGGTACTTTACCCAAATATCCTCCGTTATGTGTGAATTTTTTCCCGGAGCTGTTGGGTTCTCTAAGCTGTTGACTGTCTGACAAAACCTGGCGCTGTTGTTATTTTTTGCGTCGTATAGCAATTTTGCCCATGTTATATCAGCATTTTCCTTTTTTGCTAGCCATATGATTTTATTTCTGCGTGCCTTTAACCTCCTTAGTTCTAACTGTATGTTATTACCTGGGCCGAGTAGGCAGAGACTACGCAGAGCTCTATTAGTTTCGCTCTTTATTTGTCTTAGTTCGGCGTTTTGGGTTCTTGAGAAATAAATTCTTTGGTTGCTTGCCGACTTGCAGGGAACCTCCTGTTAGTTTTTTGGCCTTGCTTTTTCTTTCTTTGGCTCATTTTTGGACTTAGTTGAGTCAAAGCTTTTTTAATGAAGTGTTCCCAAGCTGTTAAGCTGTTCACACTCAGCTGTTTGCTTTCCTCTCATTTTTTTCGATATCGCCAGAAATTTTTCTGGATCGCTCGTTTTGCATTTAATTCGCCGGTGGTTCGATGTGACCTTTGAATTTGAATTATCAATTAGGTATGTAATTGCCGTTCCGTGAGCGTCAAGTATGAACTCTTGAGGTTGGTGATCACTGTGATCCAGTGTTCCAATCCTAAAACATTTTATTGAGCTAAAGAGTGATAAAGAAGTAAAAGTGTAATCTATTGCAGTGTTTGTGAGGGCATTGTGAAAAGTTGCAGCTTGTGGGCGGTCTCCTGCGAATCAACCATTTAAGGACAGATTCTCTAGTTCGTTCAGAAGGTTTTTAGTGATCTTAGTTTGCTTGCCCCACCTACACTTGTCCTGGCGTGGGATGACCCATGCTGCATGTCGGTCTGCTGCCGGCTTGTCTGAGTCAGCACCCCTAAGAGGCACATGTTGAAGTCACCTGAAATGATATAGTTTGAAGATGCCTCTTCAGTAACTAGCTTGGTTAGCTCGGCAACCAGAAGTTTTGTGCCTATTTTTTTATTACAGAGGTGTATGTAGGTATTAACAAGTATTAACTGTTGTTTGTCTCTGGGACCTGATATTTCCATCTGTATTGTTTTTATTCCATTTGTTGGAGTGTTTTTACTTGTTAGTTCCTTCACGGTCGTTATAGTTTTGATTGACGCGTAAGTCGTAAGACCACCTTTCAAATAGCCAAATTTCGAACTTCTGGTTCCCGGGAGATGGTATGATTTGAAACCTTGTAGATGAAAAGGATCTTCCAGCCATGTTTCTTGTAGAAGAATTAAATCGAATTGTGGGAGGGACATCAATAAGACCTTGTCAAAGTTTTTTGTTCCAAGGCCATTTATATTCCAGGAGCAGAATTTTAGATTTTGAATATTTTTGACCTTTTCTGCTCTCTGTCATTGGTTCTCGGGTCTGCAATTTATGGTTTTTGTTATCCATGACCAGTCATTTGGTGTATCCTTTCCTCCTTTGTCCCGAGCATTCTGGGTGGTAGCTCCGTTGCTCTTTGTGGCCTCAACGGAGGTGCTGCGTGCCGCTTTAAGCACAGAGTTAGTGGGTCCAAAGTTACCCTTATAACTTGGCCTGCTGTCATTAGGCCCTTGATGGTGTCGGAATAGGGGTTCTGGGTACCCGACTGCGTGGTGAATATATAGTTGGATCCCCCAGGCTTCTAATTGGTACTCCTCCTCAAGAATTATCTCCACTATTTCCCGAGTTGCGCAGGTTGTTTTTGTTGCTTCATGCTCCGACAGGTGTGTTAACGTTTTAAATTCAATAGATTCCAGGTCTTGTGAACCGATCCCAGTCAGATTGCTAATGGTGGTTAGTAGTCGGAGAATATTTCCTCTGTTAAGAATGTCCCCCTGTCCTTTAGATTTATATTCTGGGATGAACAGAATTGACTTGGAAGTTTCCCGTCGGGAATTGTTTGGAGGAGTTACACTGCGCGGGTCCTTCTCCCTTCCCCCTGCATTTAGGGGTGACTGATTTTCTATTTCTACTCTTTCTACTGTTTCAGTGCTTGGCTTTTTTTTCCTCCACCCTGCATTGAGGCTGCTCAGTCTAACCGGTCCATTTTTCTTTGCTATTTTCACTTTTGGTTTGAGGTCTGCTGTTTCTGTTAGCTTGGTGGAAACCTTTACGGCAGCTGTTATCGCAGGGGTGGTTCCCCCTGTAGTTGCTGCTGCCGGGTTATTTTCCGCCCGTTCGGTTAAGTTGATTATCTCTGGGAGTTTGCATTCCCTTAAATGTGCATTTCCGACAACTACTAGCCCTGTTGAACAGCTTGCAACGGGGACGATCAGTTCAGACTGTGGGCTTGATGGCTCCCTGCTTGCTCTTTGTTCTGGCTGGTGTCCACTCAAGGCTTTTGTTGATACTTTAAAGAAGGTTTTAATAGTTGGATTTTTATTCCTCCCTTTCCTCCTCTGTTTCCGGCTTTGTTTGGATGATTGCCATTTATTCGGCGATACGTCCCCTTCGACTGATTGGCTTGTCTGCTTGTTACAGCTGCTGGATCTCTGCTCAGCCCTTTGTTTTTCTGGATCGTCCATGGTGCTTGTAAAGACAAAGCCAGAATGCTTGCTCTCATTGTCTCTATCATGGGTCCCTGATTCCTCTTGTTGTTCTGAATCAGTGGCCGTTTCTTCTCCTGGCAGTTGTTCGATTCTGGCAGCAGCTGAGGAAGAGACCATAGCATTCTCGTTCTCGTCAATTATAGGCTGCTCTTTATGATCCTGGGCGAGCAGTGCTTTATCATTTATGAGGTGTCCTTTTTCTTTGTTGTTACTGGATTTTGAGTTACCTATATTCATTGTGTTGGTTGTATTAGTACTTTTTTAGTCCGTAAGGAGGTCACCCATCACTGCAGGTAATGTTGCAAGTTTATAGATAATTAAATGGCAGGTAAAGCTCGGAGGAATTATTGACGTTTCGGTTTGGGCTGTTTTGATTAAGTTGTTCAGTTTCGACAACTTACTATCGATGCTTGTAACATGTAGGGCTAAAAAGTTGAGGAGGGTTAGCTGTATATCCATCTTATCCAAGTGGTATTCCATGGCTTTTGTTGTAAGTTGCATAGTATTGAGGAGGGATGCCCATATTTTGTTCTCTCCAGTTGGCGTTTCCTCTGTCAGCTCCCTTGTCGCTCTTCCTTATTCTTGGACTGCTGTGTCACCTTTAACCTCGGAGAAGTATGTGGTTACCAGATTTTCCTATTCTTCATTCGTAAGAGAGGACGCATTACTAACTACGCAAGCTAGTGTCTCTTCTTGTTCACCCCCAGCCTTCCCCATACTGCTGCCTGATGTAATGAATACCGGTTCTAACTGTAGTCCGATAAATGCTAGATTTAACGACTTGAACTTGATATCGGTATTGATGTCGGTATTAATGTCGGTGTTGATGATTTCTGATGCCTTTCCCTGGACCCCACTGTGCTGTGGCGTCGAATTGGTTCTTTTGTTTGTGTAATCAAGGGCAGTGTCATCCAGACTTAGTTGTGGGTTCTTTACTTCCTCTGTTTTAGTTGGAAGATTGTCTGGGATGGTAATGCCAGTTGAAGTTATCTCAGGGGCGTCTGAATGGGCTTGTGAATCTGAAGGTGCTGCGACTGCACTGGCGGGTCCGTAGTTTAATATCTGGCTCCAATGGAATTATTGGTGGTGTTTTTTGAGCCTTTGGGGGGAAGGAGGTAGACAAAATTGCTGTGGACTTTGTTTTTTTCTTTGTTCCATTTTCCAGTGAATTTGTTAATGTTTTTATCATTTTGCAGGGCGTCCCATTCTGTCACTTGTGCCCACTCTTGATCTGATTATTTTTTTTCTTGCACGGTTGCTTTTTGTACTAGGTGGTACCTCATCCCTCCTTTCTGGTGTAGTACCCTTGCTTGGTAGTGTTTCCGTTTCCATTTCTGGGTGCAATGGGGAAGGGAGGCCCAGTTGATTGCTGATACTGAGGTTGAACACTGCCCCAGGGTCTTTTACAACAGAGAATTTTGAATATATTTTGGGCTGCAGATAGGTTTTTTTCTGATTCTCTGGCATACTCGTTGCATCCTCTATATCCACCAGTGTGCCAGAGTCCTTGTGAACTTTTGTCGCATCTGAGACCGGCATTATTGATGTAGTAACCTGAATTCTTGTTGGTTCTTTTAAAATAATGCTTTTCATTTTCCTGTTATTAATGACTTTTGTAACAGACCGCCTTTCTTTACCAGATCTCATTTGGCTTTGTCTTTCGTCTGTTTTGTCGTGATAGATGTATTATGGGTTTGGGTCAGATTTTATTTTTGTAGATTTTTGTTGTATCTGTTGTATTTGTTATTTTTGGTTGATTGTGTGATTGTTTGTTTATACTATTTATGCTGTTTTGTAGGGAAGAACCTGTTGGAATGGCCCCCCGGGTCAGTGCTCTGGCAGATTTTGGATAGTTGACACTGCCGCTGGGACCTGCTGGAAGGAATGTTCGCCCCCTGGCCGGCGCTGCTGACTATAGGGTTCAGGGGGCTGATGCTGCTGCTGGCCATGGCGCAGGGTCCTCCTTTGTAGTGGTGATGGTGGATAAATTTAAGGCGGAGAGGGCAGGCTCTAGGCACTGATCCCTAGTTTTAGTGCTCACCACAGCCCACCTTTAAAGCCGTGGAGCCCGTGCTTCAGGAGCTGAAAGCAAAAAGCGAAAGCAGAAGAGAAAAGAGGTCTTACCGGGGCGGGTGGGCACTCGGGTGCACTGCACTGCACCCGCTCCTAGGGTGCAGCCGCAGCCCCCCCCCCCCCTCCCCCCGAGTCTCTCTCCTCACTTCACACCTGATGGCGGCCGCTAATCTTGCTATAGCTCTCACCTGCGGCCGGACTCGCTCTCTGCTGTTCTCCGCATGGGCTCCACTCGGGCCCCCTGCGTTGGGCCCCCGATTAGGTATCAACGGTTTTCAGCAGGTTTCAATTTTCGGTGGTCCCGGTGGTCCGGTGATCCGGTGAACGACGGCGCTCAGTGACGCCGATCCCACTCTGCTCCGCTCTGCTGCTCTGCTGCCTCTGCTCGGCCTGACTTCCGCCTCTCAGCCTCCGAATGTGGGGACTGGTCCACTTGTGTAAGCACGATTGAGGGGGGTGAGTTTACCTATTTAAAAACCAAGATCATATACACAGGATTTGCAACCTGCAATACCATGAACATTGCTTATTGTGTCATTTGCCCATGTTAAAAAGCCTACATAGGTAAACAAATCAAGAGATATGAAAATGTATAGTTCAGCATAAATCAACCCAAAAGGGAATACACTAACGGGGCAATATAAATCTACTATGAATTTTAACATGCAATAACCACATGACCTAGAAAACATGATGAAATTAATATGACCACCTGTTGATATGACATGTTAAAAAGAGTTTCATATGCACCATACATACCAATGAGCTGCATTAGCACAGAGGTGCACAAAAACAAACAAACTGCATGCAAAACTGCATGATCAAGAGATGTGTGGTATAATATGTTAATAAACTGCTGATACTATATGTAAAAATAAACTTTAGCATGTGATGGTTGCAAGATCCAGGAATGTACTGAACTTTATGTTGAATAACAGTTAATGGGAAAAGTCTTGATGCGCACAACAAGTACAGCACACTAACTACATTACCCAGAATACATTTAGGAAGAATGAACTGCAGGCAGACGGTCCAATTTTAAGTGCATCCTTTATAGAATCATATTTTTAATGCACGCATTTTTGAAATGTCATTGATCCACAGAAAAAGGAATAATTCAAGATCGTGAAATATAAAACCCTCTAAACAAGTTATTCAATAACTAATGATTGCCTTAGCAGTATTGCCCAAGATAATGGAATCTGGGACTTCAACCAGGGCCTTGCAGCATGTAAAACTACACTCCCCATGAGTCCCCCCTGGCTGCGTGCTCACTTCCAGCCGAGATTTAAAAATTAAGGAACTCTGGTGCAGCCAATGTACATGGGACCAGTCGTACCGCAAGTCAAGCCCCACGACGCAGCCTGCAGAAAATGTGTCTCTCATCCACATTGGATGGACCACTTAAGAATTCACCCCGATAGGGGACTATAGCTCTTGATTGTGACAGTGTACATGCCCTTGTCATGCTTAGCGGGAGCAGCTGCACGCATGCAGACTATGGAGAAAGAGAAATCCTGAATGTCAAACAGAGTGCTCCATCCAGCAAAGACTACCTTTTGAAGTACAGAAGGTGGACAGCACCGTCCCCTTGTATTACTATGTGAGTCATCTGGGGCACATGCGAGTAGCACGTTAAAATGGGCAGTGCAATTTCTTGTTATTCTATACCCACAGAGGATTGCTTCCCACTACAATACCTCGCTTCAAAATGCCAAATAGGATTGGTCTACCTGAAGGAGGACACAAGCCCCCTTCATAGAAGTAAGGCCCCATAAAACGGCTTTTCACCGCACCACATGTGCTGAGTAAAACGTGTGGGTCAGAAATCCTATATAATCATAATTTTATGTTGTTCCATCTTTTTCCACCTTCTCTCCCCGACTCAGAGGTTAAACTGCAGGCAGGGAAGCCTGCCTATTTACACAGTGCCTTCCAAACTAGGATCACCCGCAGAGTAATACTGGTTGACCCCTAATCAAAACAGAGACACCGTATGTGTAAGGTTTAGGGCTCCAATGGCAACTAACATGATAATGATGTTACAACCTATTTTTAAAACATGGCATTATTCCCCCCTTTTGATGTTTCGCATACAGTCTCCTACACAAGAAAAAGCACCAGCTCTAAGGATGATTTTCACCAAACCAATAGGCCCACTGAGAAGGTTGAAACATGTCTGCATAGTTAAGTGTGGCCTGAGGGCAAACACACCTACATAGGGGTAAAAACAGCCACAGAACAAAAACTGGTAGGATGTATATCTCCCAGAGTACTGAACAACTGGGAAACAGCGTGCCCCAACCACAGAGGACCCCACGGTATCTGTAGGACCACACACTTCGAGGAAAATACACCCTTAGTGATGTAAATGTATTAAACACCCTCCATGTTTGTTGAAAAAGTACAATGTCACTCTATATGTTCGACAGTTATTTTTGTTGATGCAAAAAGTACTGTGTGGAAAAACGTCAATATATGCATTGTAAAGCAATGTCATTTGTCTGAGTATATGTCTCCTTTTTGGTTAAAATTTTCATTTATGTGATCATGTGTCATATAGCCTTAGGAACACATCCTAAAGATAGACCATAAAAATCCACAAGAAAGAGTCTTTCCTTGTATAATATTTAATATTTACTTTTGTCTGTGTGTCACATATTTGCCAGTATATCTATATTTGTATGCATTTCATGTGAGCATCTTAGGTATAGAAGTGTGAGGATACACTTGAAGAATAAAATTTCTGGGCAAATTACCTAATCTATTTGTGCCTAACATAAATGAAGGTGTCCTTGTGTAATGCAACTGGTGCTCATATAAAGCGCTCTAATACCTTGAGTCAAGTTTGAGCTATATAATACTCTGAAAAAATAAAGAAATAAGCAAATATCCATTGAGTGTTGGTTAAAAGAGGCATAGAACTATCACATAGCCTGCACCATAAATACATGACTCAATGGCGTAGGTTTTGGATACTGACAGTCTACCAATCCCGCCCCTGACTGCCTCAACAGGATCACTCCCCATCACAATAGAAACATTCTAATAATGGCATTTCTAAAATTGTAACTTAAAATCTGACTTTATCAATAAAGAGGATTTTTTATCACAATTTCTCAGACACCAAACATGACATCATAATCTGCTCCCAATTGAAAGTTATCACTTATTAAATGTAATAACAGAACCCAATGTTATCCGATTGGAGCGGTAGGCCTCACAGTAGTGAAAAACACACTACAAGGATATGTAAAATGTAAAAGTACATGTCCAGCCTCTTAATTCCAATGCACCCTGTCCTATGGGCTACCAGGGGGGACTTATATGCAATAAAAGGGAATTTCAAGGCTTGGAAAGGAGTTTATATTGCAAAGTTAAATTTGCTATTTAAACAGTATTCAGGCTGCAATGGCAGGCCTGGGACATGTTTTAAGGGGCTACTTAAGTAGGTGGCATGATAGGCGCTAGTATCATTTAATTAACACGCCCTGAGTATAAGAGACACCATTCCACAAGGGAATTATAAGTATTATGCTATGCTGTGTTGTGCTATGTTAAGCTATGCTATGTTATGTTATTTTATAGAGTGTGGCTAATCATCCGTGAGGGTATCCAGGCGCTAAGCGGGAGTGTAGTCTTTTTGTAACTCATAATCAAACAGCCAGGTCTTTGGCTTCCCTTCTAAAGTCGAGAAGGGGTGATGATGTTGTCTTGTGTTGCGGGAGGTCAGTACAGAACTTAGTACGATGTAGGAGAAAGACCATCTATGAGACTGGCTTTTGTGGATGCAGGAAACTCTTGTGAGGGAGAGAGATGCTGAGTGTAGTGGTTTGGAAGCCGAGTAGAAGTGTAGACGTTTGTAAGGTATGCAGGACCAGCATTGTTTAGAGATGTGTGGGTGAGTAGTTGAAATGGCATTGTTTCTATATGAGTAGCCAGTGGAGCTCCCTGAGGTGTAGGGTGATGTGAGCAATGGTCCTGTTGATGTTGTTTGTGCCGGTGAGGGAGAAGATAAGATGGATGTCATTAGTGTAGCAGACCATGTTGAACTCGTGGGCTCTGAGGATGTATGCGAGGGGAGTCATGTAGATGTTGAAGGGGAACGGGCTAAGGGAAAACCCTTGGGGGAACTCCGCAGATGAGCTGCTTGGGTTTCGAGGTGTATGAAGGGAGTTTGCCCCATTGGGCTCTGTTGGAGAGGATAGAAGCAGTCAATCTGAGGGCAAGGACTTACATTACGGAGTTGTGAAGTCTTAAAATGAGGGCGTTATGGGATATAGAATTGAATGCTGTTGACAGGTCTAGTAAGATGAGAGACACGTTTTCTCCTCTGTTCATGATGGCCCTAAAGTTATCAATCGCTACTATGAGAGCAGTTTCTGTGTTGTGGTTGCTGCAGAATCCAGACTGAGTAATGTCTAGGAGGTGGTTCTGTTCGAGGTGGGTTGAGAGTTGCATGTTGGTTGCTTTCTCAATGACCTTGGATAGAAAAGGTAGGAGAAAGATGGGTCTGTAGTTGCTGAGTTCTTCCAGGTCACCTGATGGTTTCTTCAGTTGGGCTTTGACCTCAGCGTATTTCCAGTTGTAGTGGAAGGTATTGCTGTGTTGATGATGGAAGTTCGGAAGTTGCTGCATGGACGTACTTTAAGGGCTGCCAGGGGTCGCAGCTGTGACCCTTGTCCTTTCCTGTGTGGCCCCGGGGCACTTCCTTTGTGACTCCTGGGTTCAAAGGTGGCAAAATCAGTGTCAAGAACATAGGGATGGCTTGTGTTGCCAGTGTCTTCCTCCAAACTCTTATTCTGATCACTTTTTATTACATCAATAGTGTATAGTATACTACCATTCACTATTAATGTAATAAAGATAAATCTAAGGTAAATAAACTAAAAGGCTTCACAATCTATGTTATGTGTGTGCATGTGGGTGAGAGAAAATTTTGGGTGAAAGAGTGTATGAATGTGTGAGCATATATGTTACTATGTGGGATAGTGTGTGTGTGTGTGTGTGTTCGAAAGTGAGTGAGTGAGAAAGTATGTGATTCAAAGTAAGAGTGAGCAAGAGAGTGCAAATGAGTGATTCAGGGTACGGGTGAGTGCAATTATTGTGATGTTATCAGGTTTAAGGTTATGTGACACTTACAGTGACATCATTAAGGTCAAAGGGTGCATGATGTCACTTTTGCTACCCCAGGCATTTTGGTGAATCGACACCCTTGAGTAGTGTGGGTAAGGGTCTGTGGGTGCTCCAGAGTGGATGTTTTTCATGATTTTGTAACTGTCTTCCGTCGTGAGGGGGTTCCATTCCTTGAGTAGGTGTACTGTGGTGGAGGCGTGTGGTAGTTGTTTGATGTGGTCTTTTGTGAAGGTTTGGGGTTGGAAGTTGCTGTAGTTCTTTGATATTTTGTTGTGGAAGAAATCGGACAGGTTGCAGTAGATGTTCTGTGATGGGTAATGGTGTTGGTGGTAGTGGCAGGTTGGAAAGTTCTATGACGATGTTGAAGAGTTCTCTGGCAGTGTTGGATTTGGATTCCAGTCTCTGAGTTAGCGCTGCTTTCCTGGCTTCTTTGATATGGGTATAGTATTTCCTGAGAGCTGCTTTGTATGGGTCTCTGGTAGAGCTGTCACAGCTGGTTCTTCATCTTATTTCCAGTTGTTGCTGTGAGGTTTGTAATTTATCAGGTCCTCGTGAATCAGAAAGCTTGAGTGTGTTATTGCATCTTTGAATATCCTGTGGGGAGCTAGTGCATCAGGAGTCAGATATTCAGTTCTTGAAGGCTCTTTCGTCAGTTTGTAGGTTGCTAATGGGGTCTGGCTGGTTTGCTCTGAGGGTGAGGGTCCAGTCTTCTTCTGCTATCTTGATCCACCTGCGTCTGAGGTTGTTGGTGTATTTGGGGGTTTGTTGATGTTGAAGTGTATGATTGGGTGGTCAGTTTAGGTGAGTGGGGTGAGGTGGTTGAAAGCGATTTTTGTCACTGGCAATGAGGATGGGGTCATGGGTGTGTCCTGTGTGTAGGGCCTTTGATGATTTGTTCGAATTAAATGTTAGTGAGGCTCTCGAGGACGGCGATGGAGTTGGGGGTCAGTTGAGATGTCAAGATGAAAGTTGAGGTCATAGAGTGGAAGGAAGTTGTTGGATTTGATGGCCATAGGTGCAATTATGTCAGCAGGGAGGTTGCTGAAGTTGTTTAGGTAGTAGTGTTCCTACGATAGGAAAAACGGCACACCAAAAAATACAAATAGTAAATGAGATACACAGAGTTAAGGCGTATTAATGTCAACAATCAACAGTGTATTTACATGTAGGTGAGACAGTGCTGAGTGCGGTTGCATCTCCTTTCATTTGACAGGCAGTGGGTGCACTCGTATCAAGGAGTTAGCACGCCACGGATTCTAAGAACATTATTGAAATGTCTCCACTTACCCTATTGGAACGGACAACATTTTGACTTCTATGGATTTTATGACTTGCTGCGAGTTATAGTGACCTTGGACAGTTTGGACTTCGTGTTTTTTGAGTTTCTACAGAGTACCACTAATACCATCAACACAACCATCATACAATTTGTGCCTTGAAAAAGTCTTTGTAAGATGAAACACGTGTCGGCTGGTTGGTGTATTGGAACTTTCAATCCTAAATAATAAAGATGATAAGCAACTAAATGTGAAGGGGTTGTGGATTTGTTATCGGACAAGACAACCAACCAATGGAACTGTTCCTATTATTTTCTTTTTTGACAAGCATATGTGACTTGATTACAGTCAGTAATTCCTCCTAATGGGAAACTGAACCCTTATAACGTTTGGGTGTGCCATTTAAGTCTTTTTTTGTGATTACAAGGTTGCTGAAGTTGGTATGTGGTCCTGGAGGTCGGCAGCAGGGGGTTCCTGTGATGGTCTCTGTGTTTGACTTGTAGGTGGAAGAAGAGGTGCTCCAAAAGACGGTGCCTGCATCAGTGGCGGTGGTGCAGGTGACAGTCTCCTTGTGGAGTATTGTGAGGCCTCATCCGGGCTAGTGTCGCCTTTCCTGGTGGGTGATCCTGTATCCTGGAAAAACGTCCACAGCAATGTCAGGGACAGAGGTTGGGGAGAGATATGTTTCTGTGAGAAAAATCACCTCTGGTGAGTCGGTATGTAAGAAGACCCATACTTCTGTGGCATGCTTGGGGAGGGATCTGAAGTCAAGGAACAACTGTGTGGTGCAAGGAGAGTCGACTGTGGTGGGAGAAGTGGGAGTGTTGCCGCAGGAGAAGTTGCAGTCTGTGCAGGAGAACAGTCTTACTATGAAGAGAGGTGTGGTGCAGAGGTTATCTTATAATTCTTATGAATAAGAAATATGCTAATTGCATTTTTACACCTCATGCAAAAGATCCAACATGGATGGCTTATGATTTTCTGTCAGGTAAATGTTTCTGACTTTTGTGTCTTCAGCACACAGCATCTCCCTGAGCAAGCCTTGGTCTGCTCCACCTTGTTACCCTATCAGTCAAGCCCAGTTACTGGGCAGGGACCCCAACACACCAGGAAAAAAAAAGTTACAGTGGGACTCAGTAACTTCTGACTGCTCTAGAAATCACAGACCTGGATTGCTCTCTTGGCACTTTTAGTTATATGTCAGACCTACTGGCTTTACCAAAATTAGTTTGAACAGTGGGGTATTGTTAGACCTGGCATCCTTGGTGTGGTTCCCCCCTGACTTCTTACTTTCAAACCTCTTGTTTTGCTGACTTCGTTGTTTCTGGCAATAGGACTCTGCTAAACAGTGCTAAAGTGCTGTGCTCTCTGCTCAAAACATGATGACATTGGCGTATACCCAATTTGCGTATTTAATTTACTTATAAGTCCCCAGTAAAGTGCACTGCATGTGCCCAGGCCCTGTAAAATAAATGCTACAAGTGGGTCTGCAGTACTGATTGTGCTACCCGCTTAAGTAGCCCTTTACAAATGTATCAGGCTTGCCATTGCAGTGCCTGTGAGTGTGAAGTTTTAAACTACCATTTCAACCTGGCAAAATAAACCTTTTGCTAAGGTCAAACCTTCCTTTTTTATACATATGTGACTGCTAAAGTAGACCCTGGGCAGCCTGAAGGGTTGGGTGCAGTGTATTTAAACAGTTGGACATGTACTTTTACGTTTTACATGTCCTGGTAGTAAAAACCTCTTACATTCTTTTTTCACTATTGCAAGGCCCATCTCTCCAATTTAACAACAATGGAGATGCATTATTACATTTAGACATGTCATTTCCAAATGAAAAGGGATAACGGTTTCATGATTGGTGTCTCTGGAATCCTAATTTGAAATCCTAACTTATGGTGTAATCAGATTCTAAATTACAATTCTGAAAATGCTACTTTTAGAAAGTTGGCATTTTTTTGCCTTAGCCATGCTGTGCCTACAGTCTGTCTTGGGACACATTACCGGGTATAGTTGGGCTTTAGTATTCCTTCTAGACAGCCACACACAATGGTAGCTTAGGTATGACAGGGTGTAACAACACTGGTAGGATGGAAGGGTGGAGCTGGGCCTAGCCTCAAATACACCTGATTAGGCAGTATCCTTTCTCCACTCAAAGAGCTGCATACCCCCTTGTGGCATCCTAGGATTCTGTACCTGTTGCCAGGTGCTTCAGAATGTAATGATGTCAATATGCACCTGGCAACAGTTAGAGCTGGTCTTTCTCCTGTGTAACAGTCTTGCTGTGATGGGATCCTTATCCTGGAATAAATCTTATTTTATCCTATGAACCTGTGTTCGCACCGCCTTACACTTGGCGACTGATGATTGCTCTACTCTTCTGGAAAGGATCTCATGACTACTAACTTAAGCACATTTCTAAGCTTAAGCATCGTTTTCAAGCAAATACATTTCGATTTCCTAGGGATCGAAGGTATCTTCCTTTTAATGTTATATACAGTGGCACTATTCCTTTGCCAACCTGCTACCTGTTGTGGATGTTGGGGAGGACTTATTTCTAAATAGACTGGGCCTCGTTTCTAATTACACTGGGTTACTTCCTACAATCCATCTGCGTTAACGTGCCTCTCCTTCGTTCAAGTGATTGTTGGCAAAATCGTACTTCTGTGTGGGGAGTAAAAAAGAAGCGCTTGGTCATCACCAGCGTAGCTCGCGCTTTCTCTTGAGCATCCTGGAAGCGTTATTTTTATTTGAATAGAAGCGCTTATCTTTCACGAGCGGGCTCGCACATTTCCACAAGCCATAGAACTTCAACTTCTTGGTTCTCCAAGCATCTTGTCCTCTGCTTACGTCTTCATGTTCCCTGCGCGTTGCGTAGCTTGCGTGGCAGTCATCTTTGGAGGACTTTACTCTGTGTTGCCTGGAAACCGATGTCAACACTGCATGCCATTTCAGTGACAGGCACACTTCAAGATCATATTTTGCCACAGGGGCAGCCGCCTTTGGAGCATTATCTATGTGTACTTGACATTGCATCGAATCCAATGCAAAACACCCTGCGTGCCACTTCACTGGCACGCACACTACGAGATTGTATTTAGTTGCATGGACACCAACATGAACACTCTGCGTGCCACTTCAGTGACACGTACACTATAAGATTAATGTTTTTATCGTCCTATCAGTTTCCTTTTCCTTCCAATTTTCACGGTGGGTCTTCCGTGACACGCACACGCTAGATTTACACGCACATTATTTTCCTTATTAAGGGAAAGTGGAGAAGTGACCTTCTTTGTTGCGTTCACCTTTACAGTGACACGCACACATTTTCACAAGTTTGTGAATTCATCATTTTTGCATTTTGATTGCATATCACATCTGTGATACGCACACTCATTTCTACTAAAAGAAAAGAAGAAAAATAAGTATTTCACATCACATGGTTATTTTCACTGCTTTTGTGTAATTTAACATTTTCTACTAGTTGAACACATTTATATTGTTAATGGCACTGTGCTGAGTCATCTTGATATTGCATGTTCATTTGAGAGCATTTTATTTTATTGGTGATTATCTTCGGGTCATGTTACATCAGTTCAAGGTTTAAAGGGAACTACATTAATTACTAAACACATATATTTTTCATTTGCAGCAAATTACAATTGTTTAAGTTTTAAATGTTTTATTCACTGTAAAATGTATTATTTAAAAAAAATATAGATATAACATGCAAAACGTAACTGCACCCCCTTTCTTTTTGTCATCTCCTGGGGATCCACCAATCAGATGGCAAAAATGGCGCAAGGTATTTGAAAGATACGCCAGGATTTGTGACTCTTCGTTGAGTGCCGAGAGGAAAACAGCTTTGTTATTACATTGTCTAGGATCTGAAGGCCAGGAAGTTTTCGATCACCTTCCTAAGGTTCATGATCCCGACCTCAACGAAAATGAACTTTGTATCGCAAAATTAGACAAACATTACCTACCCAAAGTCAGTACCATCCTTGAATGGTATAATTTGGTCGCAGAACTCATTTGGATGATGAATCAGTTGAGAATTATATAACTTCCCTGAGAAAATTGGCTTCCTCATGTAAATTTGGATCTACTCCTGAGAGGATTAGGGACCAATTTATGTTGGGCTGTAGCATAAATCTTTTTAGGGAAGAATTAGGGCAAAAAGATGAACCGTCTTTAGGAGATGTAATTGTCATTGCGAAGAGAATTGAACATTCTCTTAAATGTGTTGAAGTGATAAAAAAGGATGTTGATAACTCTGTTCTGGTTGTCAAACAGCCTCCAAAGGAACATAAAGAACTTGAAAGAAAAAAGATAATTTCTGAGAAAATAAGTAGATTCAACACGTTTCAAATTAAATGCTATTGCTGTGGAACGGTAGGTCCTCTGGCCAATGACAGACCATGTCCGGGTTGAAAAGTCACCTGCAGCAATTGCAAGAGGAAGGGTCTATTTCTGCTGTCTGTAAAGGTAAAACTTATAGAGGGAAGATCAATTAAATATATGGTGATAGAGGCAATTCATATGAATCATTTGACCAGGTAGACTGTGGACAATTCTTACTACAGGTTGTTGAAAATGAAGAAAGCAGAAATTGTCCAATGGATGAAATTTTAGTAGAAGGTAAACCAACAAACATTCTTTTTTTCTCAGGTGCCAAGATCACCATAGTGTCAAAAGAATTCTATCTACAGAAGATTAAAGAAAAAATTAAGGTTTTTCATCCTGATATTAGACCCCGTGCATATGGGGGAGAACTGATAACATTGTTAGGTTACTTTTGGGGTCTGCTGGAATACAAAAGCAGGTTAACTAATGCAAATATATATATATCACAGAAAGGAGAGAGCATATTGAGTTAGTTCCACCAGAGTGATCTTGGTGTAATTTTGGATCCAAATGAATCACCTCTCATTAGATTAAAGGAACATTTTGACACTAAGTCTGTTGCTACTACACATAGTAATCCTGCTGAGGATTTTATACAGATGTTAAAACAGAAATTTCCTCATGTGTTTTGTGAAACATTGGGTTGCTTGCGGAACTATAACCACCACATTTGGTTAGTGGATGGTGCCAAACCTGTTTGTAGCAAAGTGCGCAATGTGCCTGTAGCGGTGAGAGAACAAGTGTAGAAGGAGTTGGAACGTTTAAAAATAGATGGTATCATTGTAGCTGCAACAAAGGCTGATGGTTCTCTATGTCTGTGTGTGGAGCTTAGGGAGGTGAACAAACATGTGGTGGTGGCCCGGCACCCTTTACCAAAGATTGCAGACATGTTGATGCTGTTACGAGTTGCAAAGGTGTTTAGCACCATAGACCTTAAGTCTGCATTTAATCAGATTAGGTTGGATGATGAGTCTAAGGATTTAACAGCATTTGTTACTCATTTCGGTACCTACCGCTTTGTCAGACTTCCCTTTGGTCTGGTCTCAGCGGCCTTGGGTTTTCCAAAGGGCGTTGGAGAATGTTTTAAAAGGATTGCCTGGAGTGAGAATATATCAAGACGATATATTAATTTTTGCAGTAGACAACAGAGAGCATGACATGAGGGTGCTAAGTGTTTTGAGCAGACTTAATGAATTAAATGTAACTGTTAAAATTGAAAAATGCAAGTTCAGGAGAGAATCCATTGATTATCTAGGTCATTCAATTTTGGCAGGCGGAATATTACAGCAAGTTTGTTCAAGGTTTTGCTTCTTTATGTGTTCGCATGAGGGCATTGTTGCGTAAGGGGTGCGAGTTTGTTTGGGACCAAGGTTGTGAACATGTGTTCTGCATTCTCAAGGAGAAGTTTTGACCCCAAAAAGAAATCTGTCCTCATAACCGATGCCAGTATGAAAGGGCTGGGTGCTGTTGAAGTAATTCTGTTTTTGTCAAGGAGTTTGAGAGGTGCTGAATTGTGATACTTAGTGGTAGAGAGAGAAGCCCTTGATGTTTATTGGTCAATAAAAAAACTCAAGAATTTTTTGTGGGGAAGTGTGTTTGAAGTTCGGATGGCTCACAAACCTTTATGTTAGATTTTGAAAAAGAAGGGCATTAATACTGTGTCAGGTAGGATCACCAAATGGGTCGTGGCCTTACAAGATTATAGGTTTGACATGAAATATTTGCCTGGTTTGGAAAATAAAGTTGCTGACGCTTTGTCTCGTTTGGTTAATGGTGATGATATGTAAATGTAAATGTGCTAGTACTTATATAGCGCACAGCTACCCCAGTCCGGGGTCTCCCGGCGCTGTATTCATACCGCTAGGGAACCCTTCCTGGCTTTTCCCTGTGAAATGTCCACTCCTGGGCATCCCCAGGGTGAAGCCAGGCATCCCCAGCGCTGTGGGGCCGTTGTGGAGATTAAGCAAGATCTTGCCCAGAGTTGCAGCGTGGGACCCATCATTAGAATAGGCACTGAGGCGAGAATATCCGGTCCGTGGAATTTATAGCCCGAGACCCTGCCGCGACGAGAATCAAACCCTGGTCCCGGACCAGTGCTCTGCATCGATGTCTGCCGCTCTAACCATTGAGCCACACTTCTCCACAATGTGCATTGCTGATGAGTGTGAGCAGGATGAAGATATTGTCTGTGCTGTTCAGGGAAGCATCACCACCAAAGAAAGATGGAAAGATGCTTTAAATGCAGATAAGGTTCTACTGAAAGTTTTGGAGTGTGTTAAAGCAGGTTGGAAGACCACTCCAAAAGGAGAAGATGATTTGGAAAAGTTTTGGCATATGAAAGATCAACTTTCAGAGCAAAGTGGATTACTTGTCAGGGGTATGAGGCTTATTCCTCCTAGTTCTCTTAGGGAAAAGCTAATTTCCTTTGCACATGCTGGGCATCAGGGAATTTCAAAGACTAAGGAGAGACTGAGATTATTTTACTGGTGGCCCGGTATGGATTTACATGTAGAACTGAATGTCAGAGACTGTGTGCAATGTGCTTTGAGCGAGAGGGTGGCTAAACCAAAGGTACAACTCATGGTTATAAGTGACCGTCCAGATGGCCCATGGAAGGAAGTTGGATTAGACATTGTTGGTTCTTTTCGGTCTTCTGGCTCAGAGTGGTATGTTCTTGTTCTGATTGATCTATTTTCCAGATGGCCATAGATAGCTATCACATGAGGGGTTGAAACCAAACATGTGAAAGCATTTTTGGAGAAACTAATTGCTAAAGAAGGCATACCCAACACCATTCTTACTGATAATGGTGTACAGTTAGTCTCCAAGGAAATGGAACAGTTTTTGTCATGGCATCAGGCACAAGAGATGTTCCTTATATCATCCAGAAACCAATGGTATGGTTGAGCGCTTTAATCGTGTTTTCAAAGAGACTATTGAAATGGGTAAGTCTGCAGGCTTAGATTGGCAATAACGAAATTTGCAAGAAGGTTGAAAATTACAGGTTGTCTCCTCATGCAGTAAACAAGAGAACTCTGTTTGAATTGTTCAGAGGTCGGTGTGCCAACACTTTGGTAACACCCACTTGGGTCAACGACATGCAACCAGATCATCATGTTGAAGATGTAAGGGGTGATTGGAGGTTGGCTGAGTCCAAGAGAAATGAAGCTCGGAAAAAACTCTACAACATAAAAAAGTGTGGCTCTGTACACCTAAAAACTTTAGAATTAAATATCTCCAGTTCTACTAATTGGATTTTTGTAGATTTGGTCTTGTGCTATTTATTAAATTACATACTTTTTTCTAACTCAGTGTGGGGTGTTTGTATGTGGTGTTGTCAGTGGTTTGTTGTTTGAAGTGTTGCCCAAATAGCTTACACATTGCCTTTAAGCTAAGCCTGAATGCTCTTTGCCAAGCAACCAGGGGGTTGAGCATAGGTTCATTTGGGGTGTACTTGTGCCTTATCCTGACTAGAATTGTGATTGCTGCTTGTCCGGGGCTCACACCCCAGTCAACCAGTAATCCAATGTATAAGAAGTTTTGTAACACCGGAAGTGCAATTTTATCATGACAAATGGATACTTGAATTATACCAATGCATTTTCACTGATTGATTAGTTATGCTGAGACTGTCATATCATTGTTTGTGAGGTAATACATATGCTATCAAATTAAAATTGTAATAACGTTAGTTTAATGTATATATTCTTAATTTTTCGAATGAGAAAATTGCTGAACCCAGTAACCAATATTTGGCAGAGTTTTGCAGACATTTGAGCACCACATTTGGCCCTCTCACCTCTATGCTGCTACTTAATTGGACGTGAGAAGCATCATTAGAGCACTGTACAGTCATGCTAAAACATATTTTAACAGCATGCAGGTCTGCACTACACCCACTAGTGAGCCTTATGTGAAATCAATCAAAATAACAGATTAGTCTACACTTTAATTTCCTGCGATATATGACAACTCATTCTGTTCATTGCTGCCTGTGGCCACATTGGATCAATAGGAGAAATATTGGATTTCACAATTACAAAACACACTGTCAAAATGACTCAGGATTATAATATGTTGTAAATTTCCCCAGCTAAATCCATACAATAATAGTAATGCTCATACGTCAATTAGGTTATGCATTTCTATCTCTGTAGTGCCTAAAAAATTTATAAATTGCATCACTTCAGTACTTTAACAGTAGGTTTATGGCGGTAATACGCATCATGAAACTATATTACTGAGGTCTAAATCACATGCTTTATCTGCTTCCCGCAGAGCAACTTTTAAGATGGAAATTTCAGAGGTTTTATATTTCTATCACAATCACAGCTAAATGTGTGCCTTTTTCAGTAGTTACATGCCTGGTTCCCTTTAATCCAAGGCAATTACATTTTGATAATTTAATAGACTATTTCGGAGTATATTATGTTTGAAAGTTCGCTTTCCTCGGATGCTGATGCCTCATAAACACTGGCATTGGCCAATGGCCACGCCCCGTACATGGGCATGGCTGAAGCCTGACCACAGCTGACAGGATATCCTGGTGTCAGTTACAATATGTCAGGATCAGGTGAGATTTCCATGCATTTGCTCTTGAATTAATAGTTGCTCATACATTGTTTTTTTTACAAAAAAATACTTAAATAGGTGAAATTTCACCGTATTCTGTAGTTCTTGCTCTGCCTTACATTACTGAAAACCTCACACATGACTCCACTGATGTCATCACAATGACATCACTGATGTTATCAACCACCACACGAGCCCCGTATAATTACCTTTCTGCATCTTAAATGAACACTTGTTCTTAGAAACCTCAACAATTTCAATAAAATCTACAGTTAAAGTGATGTTCTAGCAACTGAACAAACTCTAAAAACCAGGGAACTTCCTCAGTTGTAGTAAGATGCGCACTTTCAGCCCTTGTGCTGCTCGCGACCTCGTCCATGACAATGGCGACGGCTCCCGTGGTCGAATGTTGGCGTTTGTGCAGTATTGCGATATTTGTACAATGCCGCGCTCGTGTGTTCATCAAGTGATGCAAATACTGTGCTAACCGTTATGATGCTCTACGTAAGGGTTGTTTGTGTTCAAGGTAGCGGGGGCGTGGGATGGAATGTGGGGAGACCCAGGGCCGGCTTTACCGCTGGTGGCGCCCAGTGCGACAGTGTTAGTTGGCACCCCCCTCTCCCCCCCCATGACCACCTCCACCATGGGTATCTCTCACTAGCACCCTTTAACAGTGACCAAGTCTCCATAACCACACTCTCTCAGATGCACTGAATTAGTTATACAGCGCCACTCATACCAGTAAAGGATTTCAGAGCTTTTTGCATCACACACACATTACACAGAGGCAATCAAACATAGGTTTGAAAATCAGCTTATAGGAAATGTTCCATAAGCCAAAGGACTAAAAGTGTAGGAGTCAGGTGTCATCCATAGTGGTAGGCCGTATAGTTTAGGAGTGCTTGGTGTGAAGCACAAACTCAGAGTCGAAAAAGAAACAGCATAGTTGGGAGTTTTCTTTAATAAAAGTAATCGATTTCTACCCAAAGTAACGCTTTTTGCAACATTAATCTAATGTATACTTTGCAGTGTGTTTGCAGCTCTATGTTGAAAGGTATTACCTCATTGTTCTATATTAGGACTTTAAGTTATCAATTGCAAGGAATAAAAGAATGTTGCTTCTAAAAGCTGTATCCTGCTGATCTATTTACATTATATGCACTCTGTAATGTACATTGTACACGTTTTTTGCAGCAGGCATGTTAACCCTCTGCACTACCATCACATAAGTCAAAACATCAACTATACAAAACTCCAATCTCCAGCTCTGCCAAGTACCACGCTTCGGCCGTTAGACTAACGCATTTCAGTGTGGTGATCCGCACTGAGAAACTCCAAGAAGATCTTAAAACTGCTAAAAAAGCACCAGAAATGGTCTCTCTGTCCACATGGGACCCGTCCCAACAGAAAGGATGTGTGAGAGCCCAACATGAACAAGTTACACACTGAGGCATCTCAGCTGCATTAGTGTCCCACAGTCTCAGCTGACTGCACAGCGCACATACTGTCAAGGATGAGAAGGAAGAAGAGAAACAACAGGAGCTGGGAGAGGAGAGAGAGAAGGAGGGAGGCAATGGGAGTGGGGAGAGTGGTGAGAGGGGAGGAGGTAGACAAAAGGAGGAGAGATGTGAGAGAGGGAAAGAAACAGAAAAAAGAAGGGGTGTAGTTGAGATTGGAGGAAAGAGAAGTACAAAAGCAGAAATGAAAGGGTAAAAGAGAGGGAGTAACAAGGAGAGGGTATGGCAGGTAAGTAGGCATAGAGGAAAAAGGAGGATTTGTGATATGGAGGAAGAAAAGGAGGAGAAAGAGGCTTTGAGAAAGACAAAAGAACTGAGACAGAAAAGAGGTTAGAAGATAGATGGAATAGAGTGGCGAGAGGAAGACAGACAATAAATAGGAAGTAAGAAATGTGGGACAAGAAGGAGGAAAAGGGAGGTACTAAAGCAACGTGATCAAAGTGACTGGGAGTAAACAAGAAAGGCAGGAGAGACAAGAGGAAGAAGATCGAAGGTAGGAAGGATCAAGAGAAGGAGATGAAGGAAGAGGGAAAACGAGAAAAAGTGAGAGTGAAGGGAGGAGGATGAGGTGTATAATGAGAAGAGGAGGGTGGGAATTAAA